>NC_133161.1:57127500-58377500 GCF_040802235.1 Manis javanica | reverse complement strand
TAGGCTAGGTTGTGCTTCCCTAGGCTGCTAAGATACTAGAGCAGTAAGCTACTAGGCAAATAGGCTACAAGGCTACTAGACCACTAAGCTGCTAGGTTAATAGGTTAACAGGTTATTAGACTACAAGGTCCCTACGTGACTACGCCTCGGGCTACTGGGCTACTAGGCTAAAAGGCTACAAGGCTACTAGATCACTAGGCCACTTTTCTACAGGGCTCGTAGGTCACTAGGTCACTAGGAAGGTGGCTTACTAGGCTACAACGCTACTAGGTCACTAGTCCACTAGGCCACGAGGCTACAAGGGTACCAGGTCACTAGGCCACAAGGCCAAAGTGCTACTACTCCACAAGAATATTAGCCTCCAAGGCTTCTAGGATAGTAGTCTACGTTCGGCTATTCTAGCTTACTAGGACTCCAGGATTGCGTAGGCCAAATGAGGCACGCTAGGCTAATATACTGGGCTTGTAGGCTAGGCTAGGCTTCGCTTGGCTAGGCTACTAGGATACTATGACACTAGGCTTCTAGGCAAACCGGCTACAAGCCTGCTAGGGCACTAGGCTACAACGCTACTAGGTCACTATGCCACTAGGCTACAGGGCTAGTAGGTCACTAGGCCACTAGGCCAGTGGGCTACTAGGCCACTAGGCTACAAGGCTACTAGTTCACTAGGCCAGAAGGCCACTAGGTTAGTAGGACAACAGGTTAGAAGAATCACAGGCCCCTAAGTGACTAGGCCACTGGGCTACTGGGCTACAAGGCTACCAGTCTACAAGGTTACTAGGTCACTAGGCCAGTAGGCTAGCAGGCTACTAGGTCACTGGGACAGTAGGCCAGTGGGATAGTAGGCAACTAGTCTACAAGTCAAATAGTTCACGAGGTCACTTGGCCACTAGGCCTCTAGGCTACAAGACTACTAGTTCACCAGGTCACTAGGCCAGTAGGTTACAAGGCTACTAGGTCACTAGGCCAGTAGGCCACTAGGTTAGTAGGACAACAGGTTAGAAAAATCACAGGCCCCTAAGTGACTAGGCCACTGGTCTACTGGGCTACAAGGCTACCAGTCTACAAGGTTACTAGGTCACTAGGCCACTAGGCTTCTAGGCTACAAGGCTACTAGGTCACAAGCTCACTAGGCCAGTAGGTTCCAAGGCTACTAGGTCACTAGGCCAGTAGGCCACTAGGTTAGTAGGACAACAGGTTAGAAGAATCACAGGCCCCTAAGTGACTAGGACACTGGACTACTGGGCTAAAAGGCTACCAGTCTTCAAGGTTACTATGTCACTAGGCCAGTAGGCTAGCAGGCTACTAGGTCACTGGGACATTGGGCCAGTGGGATGGTAGGCAACTAGTCTACAAGTCAAATAGTTCACTAGGTCACTAGGCCACTAGGCCTCTATGCTACAAGGCTACTGGGTCACCAGGTCACTAGGGCACTAGGTTACAAGGCTACTAGGTCACTAGGCCAGTAGGCCACTAGGTTAGTAGGACAAGAGGTTAGAAGAATCACAGTCCCCTATGTGACTATGCCACTAGGCTACAGGGCTACACGTCTACCAGTCTACAAGGTTACTAGGTCACTAGGCCAGTAGGCTAGCAGGCTAATAGGTCACTGGGCCAGTAGGCCAGTGGGATGCTAGGCAACTAGTCTACAGGTCAAATGGTTCACTAGGTCACCAGGCCACTCTGTTACAAGACTACTAGGTCACAAGGCCAGTAGGCCACTAGGTTACAAAGCTACTAGGGCACAAGGGCACTGGGCTACTAGGCCACAAGCCTGTTAGCCTCCGAGGCTCTGGGCTAGTAGCCTAAGTTAGGCTATTCTAGGACACTAGGACACTAGGCTAGCCTTGGCCAAATGAGGCTGGGCTAGGCTAGTATACTAGGCTACTAGGCTAGGCTAGGTTGTGCTTCCCTAGGCTGCTAAGCTACTACAGCACTAAGCTACTAGGCAAATAGGCTACAAGGCTACTAGACCACTAAGCTGCTAGGTTAATAGGTCAACAGGTTATTAGACTACAAGGTCCCTACGTGACTACGCCTCGGGCTACTGGGCTACTAGGCTAATAGGCTACAAGGCTACTAGAACACTAGGCCACTTTTCCACAGGGCTCGTAGGTCACTAGGCCACTAGTAAGGTGGCCTAATAGGCTACAAGGCTACTAGGTCACTAGTCCACTAGGCCACGAGGCTACAAGTCTACTAGGTCACCAGGCAACAAGGCCACAGGGCTACTAGTCCACAAGGATATTAGCCTCCAAGGCTTCTACGATAGTAGTCTACGTTCGGCTATTCTATCTTACTAGGTCTACAGGCTTGCCTAGGACAAATGACGCACGCTAGGCTAGTATACTGGGCTTGTAGGCTAGGCTAGGCTGCGCTTGGGTAGGCTACTAGGATACTATGCCACTAGGCTACTAGGCAAACCGGCTACAACGATGCTAGGGCACTAGGCTACAACACTACTAGGTCACTATGACACTAGGCTACAGGGCTAGGAGGTCACTAGGCCAGAAGGCCACTAGCTTAGTAGGACAACAGGTTAGAAGAATCACAGGCCCCTAAGTGACTAGGCCACTGAGCTACTGGGCTACAAGGCTACCAGTCTACAAGGTTACTAGGTCACATGGCCAGTAGGATAGCAGGCTACTAGGTCACTGGGCCAGTAGGCCAGTGGGATGCTAGGCATATAGTCTACAAGTCAAATAGTTCACTAGGTCACTAGGCCACTAGGCCTCTAGGCTACAAGGCTACTAGGTCACGAGGTCACTAGGCCACTAGGTTACTAGGCTACTAGGTCACTAGGCCAGTAGGCCACTAGGTTAGTAGGACAACAGGTTAGAAGAATCACAGGCCCCTAAGTGACTAGGCCACTGGGCTACTGGGCTACAAGGATACCAGTCTACAAGGTTACTAGGTCACTAGGCCACTAGGCCTCTAGGCTACAAGGCTACTAGGTCACCAGGTCACTAGGCCAGTAGGTTACAAGGCTACTAGGTCACTAGGCCAGTAGGCCACTAGGTTAGTAGGACAACAGGTTAGAAGAATCACAGGCCCCTAAGTGACTAGTACACTGGACTACTGGGCTAAAAGGCTACCAGTCTTCAAGGTTACTATGTCACTAGGCCAGTAGGCTAGCAGGCTACTAGGTCACTGGGACAGTGGGCCAGTGGGATGGTAGGCAACTAGTCTACAAGTCAAATAGTTCACTAGGTCACTAGGCCACTAGGCCTCTATGCTACAAGGCTACTGGGTCACAAGGTCACTAGGGCACTAGGTTACAAGGCTACTAGGTCACTAGGCCAGTAGGCCACTAGGTTAGTAGGACAACAGGTTAGAAAAATCACATGCCCCTAAGTGACTAGGCCACTGGGCTACTGGGCTACAAGGCTACCAGTCTACAAGGTTACTAGGTCACATGGCCAGTAGGATAGCAGGCTACTAGGTCACTGGGCCAGTAGGCCAGTGGGATGCTAGGCAACTAGTCTACAAGTCAAATAGTTCACTAGGTCACTAGGCCACTAGGCCTCTAGGCTACAAGGCTACTAGGTCACCAGGTCACTAGGCCACTAGGTTACTAGGCTACTAGGTCACTAGGTCAGTAGGCCACTAGGTTAGTAGGACAACAGGTTAGAAGAATCACAGGACCCTAAGTGACTAGGCCACTGGGCTACTGGGCTACAAGGATACCAGTCTACAAGGTTACTAGATCACTAGGCCACTAGGCCTCTAGGATACAAGGCTACTAGGACACCAGTTCACTAGGCCAGTAGGTTACAAGGCTACTAGGTCACTAGGCCAGTAGGCCACTAGGTTAGTAGGACACAGGTTAGAAGAATCACAGGCCCCTAAGTGACTAGGCCACTGGACTACTGGGCTAAAAGGCTACCAGTCTTCAAGGTTACTAGGTCACTAGGCCAGTAGGCTAGCAGGCTACTAGGTCACTGGGACAGTGGGCCAGTGGCATGGTAGGCAACTAGTCTACAAGTCAAATAGTTCACTAGATCACTAGGCCACTAGGCCTCTAGGCTACAAGGCTACTGGGTCAACAGGTCACTAGGGCACTAGGTTACAAGGCTACTAGGTCACTAGGCCAGTAGGCCACTAGGTTAGTACGAAAACAGGTTAGAAGAATCACAGTCCCCTAAGTGACTATGCCACTCGGCTACAGGGCTACAAGTCTACCAGTCTACAAGGTTACTAGGTCACTAGGCCAGTAGGCTAGGAGGCTACTAGGTCACTGGGCCAGTAGGCCAGTGGGATGCTAGGCAACTAGTCTACAGGTCAAATGGTTCACTAGGTCACCAGGACACTAGGCCACTATGTTACAAGACTACTAGGTCACTAGGCCAGTAGGCCACTAGATTACAAAGCTACTAGGGCACAAGGGCACTGGGCTACTAGGCCACAAGCCTGTTAGCCTCCGATGCTCTGGGCTACTAGCCTAAGTTAGGCTATTCTAGGACACTAGGACACTAGGCTAGCCTTGGCCAAATGAGGCTGGGCTAGGCTAGTATACTAGGCTACTAGGCAAGGCTAGGTTGTGCTTCCCTAGGCTGCTAAGATACTAGAGCACTAAGCTACTAGGCAAATAGGCTACAAGGCTACTAGACCACTGAGCTGCTAGGTTAATAGGTCAACAGGTTATTAGACTACAAGGTCCCTACGTGACTACGCCTCGGGCTACTGGGCTACTAGGCTAATAGGCTACAAGGCTACTAGATCACTAGGCCACTTTTCTACAGGGCTCGTAGGTCACTAGGCCACTAGGAAGGTGGCCTACTAGGCTACAACGCTACTAGGTCACTAGTCCACTAGGCCACGAGGCTACAAGGGTACCAGGTCACTAGGCCACAAGGACAAAGTGCTACTACTCCACAAGAATATTAGCCTCCAAGTCTGCTAGGATAGTAGACTACGTTCGGTTATTCTAGCTTACTAGGACTCCAGGCTTGCCTAGGCCAAATGAGGCACGCTAGACTAGTATACTGGGCTTGTAGGCTAGGCTAGGCTGTGCTTGGCTAGGCTACAAGGATACTATGCCACTAGGCTTCTAGGCAAACCGGCTACAAGCCTGCTAGGGCACTAGGCTACAACGCTACTAGGTCACTATGCCACTAGGCTACAGGGATAGTAGGTCACTAGGCCACTAGGCCAGTGGGCTACTAGGCCACTAGGCTACAAGGCTACTAGTTCACTAGGCCAGTAGGCCACTAGGTTAGTAGGACAACAGGTTAGAAGAATCACAGGCCCCTAAGTGACTAGGCCACTGGGCTACTGGGCTACAAGGCTACCAGTCTACAAGGTTACTAGGTCACTAGGCTAGTAGGCTAGCAGGCTACTAGGTCACTGGGACAGTAGGCCAGTGGGATAGTAGGCAACTAGTCTACAAGTCAAATAGTTCACTAGGTCACTTGGCCACTAGGCCTCTAGGCTACAAGACTACTAGTTCACCAGGTCACTAGGCCAGTAGGTTACAAGGCTACTAGGTCACTAGGCCAGTAGGCCACTAGGTTAGTAGGACAACAGGTTAGAAAAATCACAGGCCCCTAAGTGACTAGGCCACTGGTCTACTGGGCTACAAGGCTACCAGTCTGCAAGGTTACTAGGTCACTAGGCCACTAGGCCTCTAGGCTACAAGGCTACTAGGTCACCAGGTCACTAGGCCAGTAGGTTACAAGGCTACTAGGTCACTAGGCCAGAAGGCCACTAGGTTAGTAGGACAACAGGTTAGAAGAATCACAGGCCCCTAAGTGACTAGGACACTGGACTACTGGGCTAAAAGTCTACCAGTCTTCAAGGTTACTATGTCACTAGGACAGTAGGCTAGCAGGCTACTAGGTCACTGGGACAGTGGGCCAGTGGGATGGTAGGCAACTAGTCTACAAGTCAAATAGTTCACTAGGTCACTAGGCCACTCGGCCTCTATGCTACAAGGCTACTGGGTCACCAGGTCACTAGGGCACTAGGTTACAAGGCTACTAGGTCACTAGGCCAGTAGGCCACTAGGTTAGTAGGACAACAGGTTAGAAGAATCACAGTCCCCTACGTGACTATGCCACTCGGCTACAGGGCTACAAGTCTACCAGTCTACAAGGTTACTAGGTCACTAGGCCAGTAGGCTAGCAGGCTACTAGGTCACTGGGCCAGTAGGCCAGTGGGATGCTAGGCAACTAGTCTACAGGTCAAATGGTTCACTAGGTCACCAGGCCACTAGGCCACTATGTTACAAGACTACTAGGTCACAAGGCCAGTAGGCCACTAGGTTACAAAGCTACTAGGGCACAAGGGCACTGGGCTACTAGCCCACAAGCCTGTTAGCCTCCGAGGCTCTGGGCTACTAGCCTAAGTTAGGCTATTCTAGGACACTAGGACACTAGGCTAGCCTTGGCCAAATGAGGCTGGGCTAGGCTAGTATACTAGGCTACTAGGCTAGGCTAGGTTGTGCTTCCCTAGGCTGCTAAGATACTACAGCACTAAGCTACTAGGCAAATAGGCTACAAGGCTACTAGACCACTAAGCTGCTAGGTAAATAGGTCAACAGGTTATTAGACTACAAGGTCCCTACGTGACTACGCCTCGGGCTACTGGGCTACTAGGCTAATAGGCTACAAGCCTACTAGATCACTAGGCCACTTTTCCACAGGGCTCGTAGGTCACTAGGCCACTAGTAAGGTGGCCTAATAGGCTACAAGGCTAGTAGGTCACTAGTCCACTAGGCCACGAGGCTACAAGGCTACTAGGTCACCAGGCAACAAGGCCACAGGGCTACTAGTCCACAAGGATATTAGCCTCCAAGGCTTCTAGGATAGTAGTCTACATTCGGCTATTCTATCTTACTAGGTCTCCAGGCTTGCCTAGGCTAAATGACGCACGCTAGGCTAGTATACTGGGCTTGTAGGCTAGGCTAGGATGCGCTTGGGTAGCCTACAAGGATACTATGCCACTAGGCTACTAGGCAAACCGGCTACAACGATGCTAGGGCACTAGGCTACAACACTACTAGGTCACTATGACACTAGGCTACAGGGCTAGGAGGTCACTAGGCCAGTAGGCCACTAGCTTAGTAGGACAACAGGTTAGAAGAATCACAGGCCCCTAAGTGACTAGGCCACTGAGCTACTGGGCTACAAGGCTACCAGTCTACAAGGTTACTAGGTCACATGGCCAGTAGGATAGCAGGCTACTAGGTCACTGGGCCAGTAGGCCAGTGGGATGCTAGGCAAATAGTCTACAAGTCAAATAGTTCACTAGGTCACTAGGCCACTAGGCCTCTAGGCTACAAGGCTACTAGTTCACCAGCTCACTAGGCCACTAGGTTACTAGGCTACTAGGTCACTAGGCCAGTAGGCCACTAGGTTAGTAGGACAACAGGTTAGAAGTATCACAGGCCCCTAAGTGACTAGGCCACTGGGCTACTGGGCTACAAGGCTACCAGTCTACAAGGTTACTAGGTCACTAGGCCTCTAGGCCTCTAGGCTACAAGGCTACTAGGTCACCAGGTCACTAGGCCAGTAGGTTACAAGGCTACTAGGTCACTAGGCCAGTAGGCCACTAGGTTAGTAGGACAACAGGTTAGAAGAATCACAGGCCCCTAAGTGACTAGGCCAATGGACTACTGGGCTAAAAGGCTACCAGTCTTCAAGGTTACTAGGTCACTAGGCCAGTAGGCTAGCAGGCTACTAGGTCACTGGGACAGTGGGCCAGTGGGATGGTAGGCAACTAGTCTACAAGTCAAATAGTTCACTAGATTACTAGGCCACGAGGCCTCTAGGCTACAAGGCTACTGGGTCAACAGGTCACTAGGGCACTAGGTTACAAGGCTCCTAGGTCACTAGGCCAGTAGGCCACTAGGTTAGTAGGACAACAGGTTAGAAGAATCACAGTCCCCTAAGTGACTATGCCACTCGGCTACAGGGCTACAACTCTACCAGTCTACAAGGTTACTAGGTCAATAGGCCAGTAGGCTAGCAGGCTACTAGGTCACTGGGCCAGTAGGCCAGTGGGATGCTAGGCAACAAGTCTACAGGTCAAATGGTTCACGAGGTCACCAGGCCACTAGGCCACTATGTTACAAGACTACTAGGTCACTAGGCCAGTAGGCCACTAGATTAAAAAGCTACTAGGGCACAAGGGCACTGGGCTACTAGGCCACAAGCCTGTTAGCCTCCGAGGCTCTGGGCTACTAGCCTAAGTTAGGCTATTCTAGGACACTAGGACACCAGGCTAGCCTGGGCCAAATGAGGCTGGGCTAGGCTAGTATACTAGGCTACTAGGCTAGGCTAGGTTGTGCTTCCCTAGGCTGTTAAGATACTACAGCACTTGACCTCCAATGAGTTCTGCACAGTGGTATAGAGGGCATGTCAAAGTGTGGGCAAAGGGTCTGTTTGTTTCTACGCAGAAGATCAAGGCCTAGCTTGGATACCCAGAAAATGAAATAAGATACGATATGAGGAGGAGCTTCCGGCATCAGCACTCTCTGGAGGACTCGTGCCAGGGGATGATCATCAAAAAGCCTCCCCAGGGATCCGGACAATGCTGCGGTTGTGGCTGCATCCAGCCCACCGTCTCCTGGACTTGCCATAAGAAGGAGGAGGGAGATGTCTAGGCTGGCATGTGCATACAGTGAGACAACGAATTTGACTGGATCTGTACTGTTGGAACTCAACCAGGAGTTGGGAGGGGTGCAAGTTGTAGCACCCCAAAATCTCATGACTATAGACTATCTATGGTTAAAAGAACATATGGGATGTGAACAGATCCCAGAAATGGGCTGCTTTAATTTGTCTGATGGTTCAAGTACAGTTGGAAAATATCCATCATATTATAGATAAATTTTCACAAATGCCTAGGGTGCCTAAATGGTTTTCTTGGCTTCACTGGAGACGGCTGGTAATTATAGATTTGCTTTGTTTATGTCACCGTATTCCTATTATGTTAATATGTGTGTGCAAATTAGTTAGTAGTTTAAAACCTATACATACTTAAGGTACTATACAAGAAGATATGTCAAAGAAATAATCAATCCTCCCAAGTTTCCTTCATATGCTACATCTATAGCTTTTCTTCTTCCTTCCTAATTACAAACCTTAAATAGAATTCGTGCCTCATATCGAATTTACCGAGTATCATAATTCCTCCAGGCGGTAAAGATACCTCGAGACAAGTGCTGGGCATAGAAGCCACAGGGCATAAATCTGCAAAGAAGTAAAAAGCTAACCTTTGCAAACAATATGGCTTCTCTCTCACTTACCAACTTTACATTTCCCTGTATGGCCCCGGAAGATGACTGGTTAGCCAGAGACGGGTAAGATTCCTCAAGGGAGGAACAACCTAAGACAGGCACAGTCGCAGGGGGGCCATCAGGTGAGAATTTGGGGATCAACAGAGGTGAGGCTCAGAACCTCACCCCCCCTGCTTTGAGAGAAATCTTCTGCATCCGTGGATGTCTTGCTGCCCTTGTCTAGCCTGGATTAATACTTAGTCCATAGGCACACACCTGATCATCTGATCATCTACATTTGCCTTCTTACAGCACTAAACTATGTTTTCTACCTTTATCTTGCATCTACCTACCACTTCAGCATTTTATTAAAAATAAAAATAATAATAATAATAGGAGAAATGTGGGATCAACATATAAATCAAGTACAAAAATCAAATGAATATTCATATTTGACCTGATGGTTTATAGGTCATATTGCATGATCAAAACCGAAAGTTTCTGTGATGAATGCCCTTGTACTGTTCACCATGTAAGAATTTATTCACTCTGTAAGAATTCGTTCACCATGTAAGAACTTGTTCGTTATGCTTCAGAAGATTGGAGACTGACGAGAATTAGGCTTGAGATGGATTAATGATTGTACATTGAGCATTGACCCCCCTATACTGAATTTTATTGTTGTTAACAACCATTTGATCAATAAATATGAGAGATGCCCTCTCAAAAAAAAAAAAAAAATAAATAAATAAATAAATAAATAAATAAATAAATAAATAAAAAAAAAAGATACTACAGCACTAAGCTACTAGGCAAATAGGCTACAAGGCTACTAGACCACTAAGCTGCTAGGTTAATAGGTCAACAGGTTATTACACTACAAGGTCCCTACGTGACTACGCCTCGGGCTACTGGGCTACTAGGCTAATAGGCTACAAGTCTACTAGATCACTAGGCCACTTTTCTACAGGGCTCGTAGGTCACTAGGCCACTAGGAAGGTGGCCTACTAGGCTACAACGCTACTAGGTCACTAGTCCACTAGGCCACGAGGCTACAAGGGTACCAGGTCACTAGGCCACAAGGCCAAAGTGCTACTACTCCACAAGAATATTAGCCTCCAAGTCTTCTAGGATAGTAGACTACGTTCGGTTATTCTAGCTTACTAGGACTCCAGGCTTGCCTAGGCCAAATGAGGCACGCTAGGCTAGTATACTGGGCTTGTAGGCTAGGCTAGGCTGCGCTTGGCTAGGCTACTAGGATACTATGACACTAGGCTTCTAGGCAAACCGGCTACAAGCCTGCTAGGGCACTAGGCTACAACGCTACTAGGTCACTATGCCACTAGGCTACAGGGCTAGTAGGTCACTAGGCCACTAGGCCAGTGGGCTACTAGGCCACTAGGCTACAAGGCTACTAGTTCACTAGGCCAGTAGGCCACTAGGTTAGTAGGACAACAGGTTAGAAGAATCACAGGCCCCTAAGTGACTAGGCCACTGGGCTACTGGGCTACAAGGCTACCAGTCTACAAGGTTACTAGGTCACTAGGCCAGTAGGCTAGCAGGCTACTAGGTAACTGGGACAGCAGGCCAGTGGGATAGTAGGCAACTAGTCTACAAGTCAAATAGTTCACTAGGTCACTTGGCCACTAGGCCTCTAGGCTACAAGACTACTAGTTCACCAGGTCACTAGGCCAGTAGGTTACAAGACTACTAGGTCACTAGGCCAGTAGGCCACTAGGTTAGTAGGACAACAGGTTAGAAAAATCACAGGCCCCTAAGTGACTAGGCCACTGGTCTACTGGGCTACAAGGCTACCAGTCTACAAGGTTACTAGGTCACTAGGCCACTAGGCCTCTAGGCTACAAGGCTACTAGGTCACAAGGTCACTAGGCCAGTAGGTTACTAGGCTACTAGGTCACTAGGCCAGTAGGCCACTAGGTTAGTAGGACAACAGGTTAGAAGAATCACAGGCCCCTAAGTGACTAGGACACTGGACTACTGGGATAAAAGGCTACCAGTCTTCAAGGTTACTATGTCACTAGGCCAGTAGGCTAGCAGGCTACTAGGTCACTGGGACAGTGGGCCAGTGGGATGGTAGGCAACTAGTCTACAAGTCAAATAGTTCACTAGGTCACTAGGCCACTAGGCCTCTATGCTACAAGGCTACTGGGTCACCAGGTCACTTGGGCACTAGGTTACAAGGCTTCTAGGTCACTAGGCCAGTAGGCCACTAGGTTAGTAGGACAACAGGTTAGAAGAATCACAGTCCCCTATGTGACTCTGCCACTAGGCTACAGGGCTACAAGTCTACCAGTCTACAAGGTTACTAGGTCACTAGGCCAGTAGGCTAGCAGGCTACTAGGTCACTGGGCCAGTAGGCCAGTGGGATGCTAGGCAACTAGTCTACAGGTCAAATGGTTCACTAGGTCACCAGGCCACTCTGTTACAAGACTACTAGGTCACAAGGCCAGTAGGCCACTAGGTTACAAAGCTACTAGGGCACAAGGGCACTGGGCTACTAGCCCACAAGCCTGTTAGCCTCCGAGGCTCTGGGCTACTAGCCTAAGTTAGGCTATTCTAGGACACTAGGACACTAGGCTAGCCTTGGCCAAATGAGGCTGGGCTAGGCTAGTATACTAGGCTACTAGGCTAGGCTAGGTTGTGCTTCCCTAGGCTGCTAAGATACTACAGCACTAAGCTACTAGGCAAATAGGCTACAAGGCTACTAGACCACTAAGCTGCTAGGTTAATAGGTCAACAGGTTATTAGACTACAAGGTCCCTACGTGACTACGCCTCGGGCTACTGGGCTACTAGGCTAATAGGCTACAAGCCTACTAGATCACTAGGCCACTTTTCCACAGGGCTCGTAGGTCACTAGGCCACTAGTAAGGTGGCCTAATAGGCTACAAGGCTACTAGGTCACTAGTCCACTAGGCCACGAGGCTACAAGGCTACTAGGTCACCAGGCAACAAGGCCACAGGGCTACTAGTCCACAAGGATATTAGCATCCAAGGCTTCTACGATAGTAGTCTACGTTCGGCTATTCTATCTAACTAGGTCACCAGGCTTGCCTAGGCCAAATGACGCACGCTAGGCTAGTATACTGGGCTTGTAGGCTAGGCTAGGCTGCGCTTGGGTAGGCTACTAGGATACTATGCCACTAGGCTACTAGGCAAACCGGCTACAACGATGCTAGGGCACTAGGCTACAACACTACTAGGTCACTATGACACTAGGCTACAGGGCTAGGAGGTCACTAGGCCAGTAGGCCACTAGCTTAGTAGGACAACAGGTTAGAAGAATCACAGGCCCCTAAGTGACTAGGCCACTGAGCTACTGGGCTACAAGGCTACCAGTCTACAAGGTTACTAGGTCACATGGCCAGTAGGATAGCAGACTACTAGGTCAATGGGCCAGTAGGCCAGTGGGATGCTAGGCATATAGTCTACAAGTCAAATAGTTCACTAGGTCACTAGGCCACTAGGCCTCTAGGCTACAAGGCTACTAGGTCACGAGGTCACTAGGCCACTAGGTTACTAGGCTACTAGGTCACTAGGCCAGTAGGCCACTAGGTTAGTAGGACAACAGGTTAGAAGAATCACAGGCCCCTAAGTGACTAGGCCACTGGGCTACTGGGCTACAAGGATACCAGTCTACAAGGTTACTAGGTCACTAGGCCACTAGGCCTCTAGGCTACAAGGCTACTAGGTCACCAGGTCACTAGGCCAGTAGGTTACAAGGCTACTAGGTCACTAGGCGAGTAGGCCACTAGGTTAGTAGGACACAGGTTAGAAGAATCACAGGCCCCTAAGTGACTAGGCCACTGGACTACTGGGCTAAAAGGCTAACAGTCTTCAAGGTTACTAGGTCACTAGGCCAGTAGGCTAGCAGGCTACTAGGTCACTGGGACAGTGGGCCAGTGGGATGGTAGGCAACTAGTCTACATGTCAAATAGTTCACTAGATCACTAGGACACTAGGCCTCTACGCTACAAGGCTACTGGGTCAACAGGTCACTAGGGCACTAGGTTACAAGGCTACTAGGTCACTAGGCCAGTAGGCCACTAGGTTAGTAGGACAACAGGTTAGAAGAATCACAGTCCCCTAAGTGACTATGCCACTCGGCTACAGGGCTACAAGTCTACCAGTCTACAAGGTTACTAGGTCACTAGGCCAGTAGGCTAGCAGGCTACTAGGTCACTGGGCCAGTAGGCCAGTGGGATGCTAGGCAACTAGTCTACAGGTCAAATGGTTCAATAGGTCACCAGGCCACTAGGCCACTATGTTACAAGACTACTAGGTCACTAGGGCAGTAGGCCACTAGATTACAAAGCTACTAGGGCACAAGGGCACTGGGCTACTAGGCCACAAGCCTGTTAGCCTCCGAGGCTCTGGGCTACTAGCCTAAGTTAGGCTATTCTAGGACACTAGGACACTAGGCTAGCCTTGGCCAAATGAGGCTGGGCTAGGCTAGTATACTAGGCTACTAGGCTAGGCTAGGTTGTGCTTCCCTAGGCTGCTAAGATACTAGAGCAGTAAGCTTCTAGGCAAATAGGCTACAAGGCTACTAGACCACTAAGCTGCTAGGTTAATAGGTTAACAGGTTATTAGACTACAAGGTCCCTACGTGACTACGCCTCGGGCTACTGGGCTACTAGGCTAAAAGGCTACAAGGCTACTAGATCACTAGGCCACTTTTCTACAGGGCTCGTAGGTCACTAGGTCACTAGGAAGGTGGCTTACTAGGCTACAACGCTACTAGGTCACTAGTCCACTAGGCCACGAGGCTACAAGGGTACCAGGTCACTAGGCCACAAGGCCAAAGTGCTACTACTCCACAAGAATATTAGCCTCCAAGGCTTCTAGGATAGTAGTCTACGTTCGGCTATTCTAGCTTACTAGGACTCCAGGATTGCGTAGGCCAAATGAGGCACGCTAGGCTAATATACTGGGCTTGTAGGCTAGGCTAGGCTTCGCTTGGCTAGGCTACTAGGATACTATGACACTAGGCTTCTAGGCAAACCGGCTATAAGCCTGCTAGGGCACTAGGCTACAACGCTACTAGGTCACTATGCCACTAGGCTACAGGGCTAGTAGGTCACTAGGCCACTAGGCCAGTGGGCTACTAGGCCACTAGGCTACAAGGCTACTAGTTCACTAGGCCAGAAGGCCACTAGGTTAGTAGGACAACAGGTTAGAAGAATCACAGGCCCCTAAGTGACTAGGCCACTGGGCTACTGGGCTACAAGGCTACCAGTCTACAAGGTTACTAGGTCACTAGGCCAGTAGGCTAGCAGGCTACTAGGTCACTGGGACAGTAGGCCAGTGGGATAGTAGGCAACTAGTCTACAAGTCAAATAGTTCACTAGGTCACTTGGCCACTAGGCCTCTAGGCTACAAGACTACTAGTTCACCAGGTCACTAGGCCAGTAGGTTACAAGGCTACTAGGTCACTAGGCCAGTAGGCCACTAGGTTAGTAGGACAACAGGTTAGAAAAATCACAGGCCCCTAAGTGACTAGGCCACTGGTCTACTGGGCTACAAGGCTACCAGTCTACAAGGTTACTAGGTCACTAGGCCACTAGGCTTCTAGGCTACAAGGCTACTAGGTCACAAGCTCACTAGGCCAGTAGGTTCCAAGGCTACTAGGTCACTAGGCCAGTAGGCCACTAGGTTAGTAGGACAACAGGTTAGAAGAATCACAGGCCCCTAAGTGACTAGGACACTGGACTACTGGGCTAAAAGGCTACCAGTCTTCAAGGTTACTATGTCACTAGGCCAGTAGGCTAGCAGGCTACTAGGTCACTGGGACATTGGGCCAGTGGGATGGTAGGCAACTAGTCTACAAGTCAAATAGTTCACTAGGTCACTAGGCCACTAGGCCTCTATGCTACAAGGCTACTGGGTCACCAGGTCACTAGGGCACTAGGTTACAAGGCTACTAGGTCACTAGGCCAGTAGGCCACTAGGTTAGTAGGACAAGACGTTAGAAGAATCACAGTCCCCTATGTGACTATGCCACTAGGCTACAGGGCTACAAGTCTACCAGTCTACAAGGTTACTAGGTCACTAGGCCAGTAGGCTAGCAGGCTAATAGGTCACTGGGCCAGTAGGCCAGTGGGATGCTAGGCAACTAGTCTACAGGTCAAATGGTTCACTAGGTCACCAGGCCAGTCTGTTACAAGACTACTAGGTCACAAGGCCAGTAGGCCACTAGGTTACAAAGCTACTAGGGCACAAGGGCACTGGGCTACTAGGCCACAAGCCTGTTAGCCTCCGAGGCTCTGGGATACTAGCCTAAGTTAGGCTATTCTAGGACACTAGGACACTAGGCTAGCCTTGGCCAAATGAGGCTGGGCTAGGCTAGTATACTAGGCTACTAGGCTAGGCTAGCTTGTGCTCCCCTAGGCTGCTAAGATACTACAGCACTAAGCTACTAGGCAAATAGGCTACAAGGCTACTAGACCACTAAGCTGCTAGGTTAATAGGTCAACAGGTTATTAGACTACAAGGTTCCTACGTGGCTACGCCTCGGGCTACTGGGCTACTAGGCTAATAGGCTACAAGGCTACTAGATCACTAGGCCACTTTTTCACAGGGCTCGTAGGTCACTAGGCCACTAGTAAGGTGGCCTAATAGGCTAGAAGGCTACTAGGTCACTAGTCCACTAGGCTACGCGGCTACAAGGCTACTAGGTCACCAGGCAACAAGGCCACAGGGCTACTAGTCCACAAGGTTATTAGCCTCCAAGGCTTCGAGGATAGTAGTCTACGTTCGGCTATTCTATCTTACTAGGTCTCCAGGCTTGCCTAGGCCAAATGACGCACTCTAGGCTAGTATACTGGGCTTGTAGGCTAGGCTAGGCTGTGCTTGGGTAGGCTACTAGGATACTATGCCACTAGGCTACTAGGCAAACTGGCTACAACGATGCTAGGGCACTAGGCTACAACACTACTAGGTCACTATGACACTAGGCTACAGGGCTAGGAGGTCACTAGGCCAGTAGGCCACTAGCTTAGTAGGACAACAGGTTAGAAGAATCACAGGCCCCTAAGTGACTAGGCCACTGAGCTACTGGGCTAAAAGGCTACCAGTCTACAAGGTTACTAGGTCACATGGCCAGTAGGATAGCAGGCTACTAGGTCACTGGGCCAGTAGGCCAGTGGGATGCTAGGCAACTAGTCTACAAGTCAAATAGTTCACTAGGTCACTAGGCCACTAGGCCTCGAGGCTACAAGGCTACTAGGTCACGAGGTCACTAGGCAACTAGGTTACTAGGCTACTAGGTCACTAGGCCAGAAGGCAACTAGGTTAGTAGGACAACAGGTTAGAAGAATCACAGGCCCCTAAGTGACTAGGCCACTGGGCTACTGGGCTACAAGGATACCAGTCTACAAGGTTACTAGGTCACTAGGCCACTAGGCCTCTAGGCTACAAGGCTACTAGGTCACCAGGTCACTAGGCCAGTAGGTTACAAGGCTACTAGGTCACTAGGCCAGTAGGCCACTAGGTTAGTAGGACAACAGGTTAGAAGAATCACAGGCCCCTAAGTGACTAGGACACTGGACTACTGGGCTAAAAGGCTACCAGTCTTCAAGGTTACTAGGTCACTAGGCCAGTAGGCTAGCAGGCTACTAGGTCACTGGGACAGTGGGCCAGTGGGATGGTAGGCAACTAGTCTACAAGTCAAATAGTTCACTAGATCACTAGGCCACGAGGCCTCTAGGCTACAAGGCTACTGGGTCAACAGGTCACTAGGGCACTAGGTTACAAGGCTACTAGGTCACTAGGCCAGTAGGCCACTAGGTTAGTAGGACAACAGGTTAGAAGAATCACAGTCCCCTAAGTGACTATGCCACTCGGCTACAGGGCTACAAGTCTACCAGTCTACAAGGTTACTAGGTCACTAGGCCAGTAGGCTAGCAGGCTACTAGGTCACTGGGCCAGTAGGCCAGTGGGATGCTAGGCAACTAGTCTACACGTCAAATGGTTCACTAGGTCACCAGGCCACTAGGCCACTATGTTACAAGACTACTAGTTCACTAGGCCAGTAGGCCACTAGATTACAAAGCTACTAGGGCACAAGGGCACTGGGCTACTAGGCCACAAGCCTGTTAGCCTCCGAGGCTCTGGGCTACTAGCCTAAGTTAGGCTATTCTAGGACACTAGGACACTAGGCTAGCCTGGGCCAAATGAGGCTGGGCTAGGCTAGTATACAAGGCTACTAGGCTAGGCTTGGTTGTGCTTCCCTAGGCTGTTAAGATACTAGAGCACTAAGCTACTAGGCAAATAGGCTACAAGGCTACTAGACCACTAAGCTGCTAGGTTAATAGGTCAACAGGTTATTAGACTACAAGGTTCCTACGTGACTACGCCTCGGGCTACTGGGCTACTAGGCTAATAGGCTACAAGGCTACTAGATCACTAGGCCACTTTTCTACAGGGCTCGTAGGTCACTAGGCCACTAGGAAGGTGGCCTACTAGGCTACAACGCTACTAGGTCACTAGTCCACTAGGCCACGAGGCTACAAGGGTACCAGGTCACTAGGCCACAAGGCCAAAGTGCTACTACTCCACAAGAATATTAGCCTCCAAGTCTTCTAGGATAGTAGACTACGTTCGGTTATTCTAGCTTACTAGGACTCCAGGCTTGCCTAGGCCAAATGAGGCACGCTAGGCTAGTATACTGGGCTTGTAGGCTAGGCTAGGCTGCGCTTGGCTAGGCTACTAGGATACTATGACACTAGGCTTCTAGGCAAACCGGCTACAAGCCTGCTAGGGCACTAGGCTACAACGCTACTAGGTCACTATGCCACTAGGCTACAGGGCTAGTAGGTCACTAGGCCACTAGGCCAGTGGGCTACTAGGCCACTAGGCTACAAGGCTACTAGTTCACTAGGCCAGTAGGCCAATAGGTTAGTAGGACAACAGGTTACAAGAATCACAGGCCCCTAAGTGACAAGGCCACTGGGCTACTGGGCTACAAGGCTACCAGTCTACAAGGTTACTACGTCACTAGGCCAGTAGGCTAGCAGGCTACTAGGTCACTGGGACAGTAGGCCAGTGGGATAGTAGACAACTAGTCTACAAGTCAAATAGTTCACTAGGTCACTTGGCCACTAGGCCTCTAGGCTACAAGACTACTAGTTCACCAGGTCACTAGGCCAGTATGTTACAAGGCTACTAAGTCACTAGGCCAGTAGGCCACTAGGTTAGTAGGACAACAGGTTAGAAAAATCACAGGCCCCTAAGTGACTAGGCCACTGGTCTACTGGGCTACAAGGCTACCAGTCTACAAGGTTACTAGGTCACTAGGCCACTAGGCCTCTAGGCTACAAGGCTACTAGGTCACAAGCTCACTAGGCCAGTAGGTTACAAGGCTACTAGGTCACTAGGCCAGTAGGCCACTAGGTTAGTAGGACAACAGGTTAGAAGAATCACAGGCCCCTAAGTGACTAGTACACTGGACTACTGGGCTAAAAGGCTACCACTCTTCAAGGTTACTATGTCACTAGGCCAGTAGGCTGGCAGGCTACTAGGTCACTGGGACAGTGGGCCAGTGGGATGGTAGGCAACTAGTCTACAAGTCAAATAGTTCACTAGGTCACTAGGCCACTAGGCCTCTATGCTACAAGGCTACTGGGTCAACAGGTCACTAGGGCACTAGGTTACAAGGCTACTAGGTCACTAGGTCAGTAGGCCACTAGGTTAGTAGGACAACAGTTTAGAAGAATCACATGCCCCTAAGTGACTAGGCCACTGGGCTACTGGGCTACAAGGCTACCAGTCTACAAGGTTACTAGGTCACATGGCCAGTAGGATAGCAGGCTACTAGGTCACTGGGCCAGTAGGCCAGTGGGATGCTAGGCAACTAGACTACAAGTCAAATAGTTCACTAGGTCACTAGGCCACTAGGCCTCTAGGCTACAAGGCTACTAGGTCACCAGGTCACTAGGCCAATAGGTTACTAGGCTACTAGGTCACTAGGCCAGTAGGCCACTAGGTTAGTAGGACAACAGGTTAGAAGAATCACAGGATCCTAAGTGACTAGGCCACTGGGCTACTGGGCTACAAGGATACCAGTCTACAAGGTTACAAGATCACTAGGCCACTAGGCCTCTAGGCTACAAGGCTACTAGGTCACCAGTTCACTAGGCCAGTAGGTTACAAGGCTACTAGGTCACTAGGCCAGTAGGCCACTAGGTTAGTAGGACACAGGTTAGAAGAATCACAGGCCCCTAAGTGACTAGGCCACTGGACTACTGGGCTAAAAGTCTACCAGTCTTCAAGGTTACTAGGTCACTAGGCCAGTAGGCTAGCAGGCTACTAGGTCACTGGGACAGTGGGCCAGTGGCATGGTAGGCAACTAGTCTACAAGTCAAATAGTTCACTAGATCACTAGGCCACTAGGCCTCTAGGCTACAAGGCTACTGGGTCAACAGGTCACTAGGGCACTAGGTTACAAGGCTACTAGGTCACTAGGCCAGTAGGCCACTAGGTTAGTACGACAACAGGTTAGAAGAATCACAGTCCCCTAAGTGACTATGCCACTCGGCTACAGGGCTACAAGTCTACCAGTCTACAAGGTTACTAGGTCACTAGGCCAGTAGGCTAGCAGGCTACTAGGTCACTGGGCCACTAGGCCAGTGGGATGCTAGGCAACTAGTCTACAGGTCAAATGGTTCACTAGGTCACCAGGCCACTAGGCCACTATGTTACAAGACTACTAGGTCACTAGGCCAGTAGGCCACTAGATTACAAAGCTACTAGGGCACAAGGGCACTGGGCTACTAGGCCACAAGCCTGTTAGCCTCCGAGGCTCTGGGCTACTAGCCTAAGTTAGGCTATTCTAGGACACTAGGACACTAGGCTAGACTTGGCCAAATGAGGCTGGGCTAGGCTAGTATACTAGGCTACTAGGCTAGGCTAGGTTGTGCTTCCCTAGGCTGTTAAGATACTAC
This sequence comes from Manis javanica, assembly GCF_040802235.1. Lineage (NCBI taxonomy): Eukaryota > Metazoa > Chordata > Mammalia > Pholidota > Manidae > Manis > Manis javanica. The sequence continues at coordinate 58,357,317 of NC_133161.1, read as the reverse complement.
AGCACTTGACCTCCAATGAGTTCTGCACAGTGGTATAGAGGGCATGTCAAAGTGTGGGCAAAGGGTCTGTTTGTTTCTACGCAGAAGATCAAGGCCTAGCTTGGATACCCAGAAAATGAAATAAGATACGATATGAGGAGGAGCTTCCGGCATCAGCACTCTCTGGAGGACTCGTGCCAGGGGATGATCATCAAAAAGCCTCCCCAGGGATCCGGACAATGCTGCGGTTGTGGCTGCATCCAGCCCACCGTCTCCTGGACTTGCCATAAGAAGGAGGAGGGAGATGTCTAGGCTGGCATGTGCATACAGTGAGACAACGAATTTGACTGGATCTGTACTGTTGGAACTCAACCAGGAGTTGGGAGGGGTGCAAGTTGTAGCACCCCAAAATCTCATGACTATAGACTATCTATGGTTAAAAGAACATATGGGATGTGAACAGATCCCAGAAATGGGCTGCTTTAATTTGTCTGATGGTTCAAGTACAGTTGGAAAATATCCATCATATTATAGATAAATTTTCACAAATGCCTAGGGTGCCTAAATGGTTTTCTTGGCTTCACTGGAGACGGCTGGTAATTATAGATTTGCTTTGTTTATGTCACCGTATTCCTATTATGTTAATATGTGTGTGCAAATTAGTTAGTAGTTTAAAACCTATACATACTTAAGGTACTATACAAGAAGATATGTCAAAGAAATAATCAATCCTCCCAAGTTTCCTTCATATGCTACATCTATAGCTTTTCTTCTTCCTTCCTAATTACAAACCTTAAATAGAATTCGTGCCTCATATCGAATTTACCGAGTATCATAATTCCTCCAGGCGGTAAAGATACCTCGAGACAAGTGCTGGGCATAGAAGCCACAGGGCATAAATCTGCAAAGAAGTAAAAAGCTAACCTTTGCAAACAATATGGCTTCTCTCTCACTTACCAACTTTACATTTCCCTGTATGGCCCCGGAAGATGACTGGTTAGCCAGAGACGGGTAAGATTCCTCAAGGGAGGAACAACCTAAGACAGGCACAGTCGCAGGGGGGCCATCAGGTGAGAATTTGGGGATCAACAGAGGTGAGGCTCAGAACCTCACCCCCCCTGCTTTGAGAGAAATCTTCTGCATCCGTGGATGTCTTGCTGCCCTTGTCTAGCCTGGATTAATACTTAGTCCATAGGCACACACCTGATCATCTGATCATCTACATTTGCCTTCTTACAGCACTAAACTATGTTTTCTACCTTTATCTTGCATCTACCTACCACTTCAGCATTTTATTAAAAATAAAAATAATAATAATAATAGGAGAAATGTGGGATCAACATATAAATCAAGTACAAAAATCAAATGAATATTCATATTTGACCTGATGGTTTATAGGTCATATTGCATGATCAAAACCGAAAGTTTCTGTGATGAATGCCCTTGTACTGTTCACCATGTAAGAATTTATTCACTCTGTAAGAATTCGTTCACCATGTAAGAACTTGTTCGTTATGCTTCAGAAGATTGGAGACTGACGAGAATTAGGCTTGAGATGGATTAATGATTGTACATTGAGCATTGACCCCCCTATACTGAATTTTATTGTTGTTAACAACCATTTGATCAATAAATATGAGAGATGCCCTCTCAAAAAAAATAAATAAATAAATAAATAAATAAATAAATAAATAAATAAATAAATAAATAAATAAATAAATAAAAAAGATACTACAGCACTAAGCTACTAGGCAAATAGGCTACAAGGCTACTAGACCACTAAGCTGCTAGGTTAATAGGTCAACAGGTTATTACACTACAAGGTCCCTACGTGACTACGCCTCGGGCTACTGGGCTACTAGGCTAATAGGCTACAAGGCTACTAGATCACTAGGCCACTTTTCTACAGGGCTCGTAGGTCACTAGGCCACTAGGAAGGTGGCCTACTAGGCTACAACGCTACTAGGTCACTAGTCCACTAGGCCACGAGGCTACAAGGGTACCAGGTCACTAGGCCACAAGGCCAAAGTGCTACTACTCCACAAGAATATTAGCCTCCAAGTCTTCTAGGATAGTAGACTACGTTCGGTTATTCTAGCTTACTAGGACTCCAGGCTTGCCTAGGCCAAATGAGGCACGCTAGGCTAGTATACTGGGCTTGTAGGCTAGGCTAGGCTGCGCTTGGCTAGGCTACTAGGATACTATGACACTAGGCTTCTAGGCAAACCGGCTACAAGCCTGCTAGGGCACTAGGCTACAACGCTACTAGGTCACTATGCCACTAGGCTACAGGGCTAGTAGGTCACTAGGCCACTAGGCCAGTGGGCTACTAGGCCACTAGGCTACAAGGCTACTAGTTCACTAGGCCAGTAGGCCACTAGGTTAGTAGGACAACAGGTTAGAAGAATCACAGGCCCCTAAGTGACTAGGCCACTGGGCTACTGGGCTACAAGGCTACCAGTCTACAAGGTTACTAGGTCACTAGGCCAGTAGGCTAGCAGGCTACTAGGTAACTGGGACAGCAGGCCAGTGGGATAGTAGGCAACTAGTCTACAAGTCAAATAGTTCACTAGGTCACTTGGCCACTAGGCCTCTAGGCTACAAGACTACTAGTTCACCAGGTCACTAGGCCAGTAGGTTACAAGACTACTAGGTCACTAGGCCAGTAGGCCACTAGGTTAGTAGGACAACAGGTTAGAAAAATCACAGGCCCCTAAGTGACTAGGCCACTGGTCTACTGGGCTACAAGGCTACCAGTCTACAAGGTTACTAGGTCACTAGGCCACTAGGCCTCTAGGCTACAAGGCTACTAGGTCACAAGGTCACTAGGCCAGTAGGTTACTAGGCTACTAGGTCACTAGGCCAGTAGGCCACTAGGTTAGTAGGACAACAGGTTAGAAGAATCACAGGCCCCTAAGTGACTAGGACACTGGACTACTGGGCTAAAAGGCTACCAGTCTTCAAGGTTACTATGTCACTAGGCCAGTAGGCTAGCAGGCTACTAGGTCACTGGGACAGTGGGCCAGTGGGATGGTAGGCAACTAGTCTACAAGTCAAATAGTTCACTAGGTCACTAGGCCACTAGGCCTCTATGCTACAAGGCTACTGGGTCACCAGGTCACTTGGGCACTAGGTTACAAGGCTTCTAGGTCACTAGGCCAGTAGGCCACTAGGTTAGTAGGACAACAGGTTAGAAGAATCACAGTCCCCTATGTGACTCTGCCACTAGGCTACAGGGCTACAAGTCTACCAGTCTACAAGGTTACTAGGTCACTAGGCCAGTAGGCTAGCAGGCTACTAGGTCACTGGGCCAGTAGGCCAGTGGGATGCTAGGCAACTAGTCTACAGGTCAAATGGTTCACTAGGTCACCAGGCCACTCTGTTACAAGACTACTAGGTCACAAGGCCAGTAGGCCACTAGGTTACAAAGCTACTAGGGCACAAGGGCACTGGGCTACTAGCCCACAAGCCTGTTAGCCTCCGAGGCTCTGGGCTACTAGCCTAAGTTAGGCTATTCTAGGACACTAGGACACTAGGCTAGCCTTGGCCAAATGAGGCTGGGCTAGGCTAGTATACTAGGCTACTAGGCTAGGCTAGGTTGTGCTTCCCTAGGCTGCTAAGATACTACAGCACTAAGCTACTAGGCAAATAGGCTACAAGGCTACTAGACCACTAAGCTGCTAGGTTAATAGGTCAACAGGTTATTAGACTACAAGGTCCCTACGTGACTACGCCTCGGGCTACTGGGCTACTAGGCTAATAGGCTACAAGGCTACTAGATCACTAGGCCACTTTTCCACAGGGCTCGTAGGTCACTAGGCCACTAGTAAGGTGGCCTAATAGGCTACAAGGCTACTAGGTCACTAGTCCACTAGGCCACGAGGCTACAAGGCTACTAGGTCACCAGGCAACAAGGCCACAGGGCTACTAGTCCACAAGGATATTAGCATCCAAGGCTTCTACGATAGTAGTCTACGTTCGGCTATTCTATCTAACTAGGTCACCAGGCTTGCCTAGGCCAAATGACGCACGCTAGGCTAGTATACTGGGCTTGTAGGCTAGGCTAGGCTGCGCTTGGGTAGGCTACTAGGATACTATGCCACTAGGCTACTAGGCAAACCGGCTACAACGATGCTAGGGCACTAGGCTACAACACTACTAGGTCACTATGACACTAGGCTACAGGGCTAGGAGGTCACTAGGCCAGTAGGCCACTAGCTTAGTAGGACAACAGGTTAGAAGAATCACAGGCCCCTAAGTGACTAGGCCACTGAGCTACTGGGCTACAAGGCTACCAGTCTACAAGGTTACTAGGTCACATGGCCAGTAGGATAGCAGACTACTAGGTCAATGGGCCAGTAGGCCAGTGGGATGCTAGGCATATAGTCTACAAGTCAAATAGTTCACTAGGTCACTAGGCCACTAGGCCTCTAGGCTACAAGGCTACTAGGTCACGAGGTCACTAGGCCACTAGGTTACTAGGCTACTAGGTCACTAGGCCAGTAGGCCACTAGGTTAGTAGGACAACAGGTTAGAAGAATCACAGGCCCCTAAGTGACTAGGCCACTGGGCTACTGGGCTACAAGGATACCAGTCTACAAGGTTACTAGGTCACTAGGCCACTAGGCCTCTAGGCTACAAGGCTACTAGGTCACCAGGTCACTAGGCCAGTAGGTTACAAGGCTACTAGGTCACTAGGCGAGTAGGCCACTAGGTTAGTAGGACACAGGTTAGAAGAATCACAGGCCCCTAAGTGACTAGGCCACTGGACTACTGGGCTAAAAGGCTAACAGTCTTCAAGGTTACTAGGTCACTAGGCCAGTAGGCTAGCAGGCTACTAGGTCACTGGGACAGTGGGCCAGTGGGATGGTAGGCAACTAGTCTACATGTCAAATAGTTCACTAGATCACTAGGACACTAGGCCTCTAGGCTACAAGGCTACTGGGTCAACAGGTCACTAGGGCACTAGGTTACAAGGCTACTAGGTCACTAGGCCAGTAGGCCACTAGGTTAGTAGGACAACAGGTTAGAAGAATCACAGTCCCCTAAGTGACTATGCCACTCGGCTACAGGGCTACAAGTCTACCAGTCTACAAGGTTACTAGGTCACTAGGCCAGTAGGCTAGCAGGCTACTAGGTCACTGGGCCAGTAGGCCAGTGGGATGCTAGGCAACTAGTCTACAGGTCAAATGGTTCAATAGGTCACCAGGCCAATAGGCCACTATGTTACAAGACTACTAGGTCACTAGGGCAGTAGGCCACTAGATTACAAAGCTACTAGGGCACAAGGGCACTGGGCTACTAGGCCACAAGCCTGTTAGCCTCCGAGGCTCTGGGCTACTAGCCTAAGTTAGGCTATTCTAGGACACTAGGACACTAGGCTAGCCTTGGCCAAATGAGGCTGGGCTAGGCTAGTATACTAGGCTACTAGGCTAGGCTAGGTTGTGCTTCCCTAGGCTGCTAAGATACTAGAGCAGTAAGCTACTAGGCAAATAGGCTACAAGGCTACTAGACCACTAAGCTGCTAGGTTAATAGGTTAACAGGTTATTAGACTACAAGGTCCCTACGTGACTACGCCTCGGGCTACTGGGCTACTAGGCTAAAAGGCTACAAGGCTACTAGATCACTAGGCCACTTTTCTACAGGGCTCGTAGGTCACTAGGTCACTAGGAAGGTGGCTTACTAGGCTACAACGCTACTAGGTCACTAGTCCACTAGGCCACGAGGCTACAAGGGTACCAGGTCACTAGGCCACAAGGCCAAAGTGCTACTACTCCACAAGAATATTAGCCTCCAAGGCTTCTAGGATAGTAGTCTACGTTCGGCTATTCTAGCTTACTAGGACTCCAGGATTGCGTAGGCCAAATGAGGCACGCTAGGCTAATATACTGGGCTTGTAGGCTAGGCTAGGCTTCGCTTGGCTAGGCTACTAGGATACTATGACACTAGGCTTCTAGGCAAACCGGCTACAAGCCTGCTAGGGCACTAGGCTACAACGCTACTAGGTCACTATGCCACTAGGCTACAGGGCTAGTAGGTCACTAGGCCACTAGGCCAGTGGGCTACTAGGCCACTAGGCTACAAGGCTACTAGTTCACTAGGCCAGAAGGCCACTAGGTTAGTAGGACAACAGGTTAGAAGAATCACAGGCCCCTAAGTGACTAGGCCACTGGGCTACTGGGCTACAAGGCTACCAGTCTACAAGGTTACTAGGTCACTAGGCCAGTAGGCTAGCAGGCTACTAGGTCACTGGGACAGTAGGCCAGTGGGATAGTAGGCAACTAGTCTACAAGTCAAATAGTTCACTAGGTCACTTGGCCACTAGGCCTCTAGGCTACAAGACTACTAGTTCACCAGGTCACTAGGCCAGTAGGTTACAAGGCTACTAGGTCACTAGGCCAGTAGGCCACTAGGTTAGTAGGACAACAGGTTAGAAAAATCACAGGCCCCTAAGTGACTAGGCCACTGGTCTACTGGGCTACAAGGCTACCAGTCTACAAGGTTACTAGGTCACTAGGCCACTAGGCTTCTAGGCTACAAGGCTACTAGGTCACAAGCTCACTAGGCCAGTAGGTTCCAAGGCTACTAGGTCACTAGGCCAGTAGGCCACTAGGTTAGTAGGACAACAGGTTAGAAGAATCACAGGCCCCTAAGTGACTAGGACACTGGACTACTGGGCTAAAAGGCTACCAGTCTTCAAGGTTACTATGTCACTAGGCCAGTAGGCTAGCAGGCTACTAGGTCACTGGGACATTGGGCCAGTGGGATGGTAGGCAACTAGTCTACAAGTCAAATAGTTCACTAGGTCACTAGGCCACTAGGCCTCTATGCTACAAGGCTACTGGGTCACCAGGTCACTAGGGCACTAGGTTACAAGGCTACTAGGTCACTAGGCCAGTAGGCCACTAGGTTAGTAGGACAAGAGGTTAGAAGAATCACAGTCCCCTATGTGACTATGCCACTAGGCTACAGGGCTACACGTCTACCAGTCTACAAGGTTACTAGGTCACTAGGCCAGTAGGCTAGCAGGCTAATAGGTCACTGGGCCAGTAGGCCAGTGGGATGCTAGGCAACTAGTCTACAGGTCAAATGGTTCACTAGGTCACCAGGCCACTCTGTTACAAGACTACTAGGTCACAAGGCCAGTAGGCCACTAGGTTACAAAGCTACTAGGGCACAAGGGCACTGGGCTACTAGGCCACAAGCCTGTTAGCCTCCGAGGCTCTGGGCTACTAGCCTAAGTTAGGCTATTCTAGGACACTAGGACACTAGGCTAGCCTTGGCCAAATGAGGCTGGGCTAGGCTAGTATACTAGGCTACTAGGCTAGGCTAGGTTGTGCTTCCCTAGGCTGCTAAGATACTACAGCACTAAGCTACTAGGCAAATAGGCTACAAGGCTACTAGACCACTAAGCTGCTAGGTTAATAGGTCAACAGGTTATTAGACTACAAGGTCCCTACGTGACTACGCCTCGGGCTACTGGGCTACTAGGCTAATAGGCTACAAGGCTACTAGATCACTAGGCCACTTTTCCACAGGGCTCGTAGGTCACTAGGCCACTAGTAAGGTGGCCTAATAGGCTACAAGGCTACTAGGTCACTAGTCCACTAGGCCACGAGGCTACAAGGCTACTAGGTCACCAGGCAACAAGGCCACAGGGCTACTAGTCCACAAGGATATTAGCCTCCAAGGCTTCTACGATAGTAGTCTACGTTCGGCTATTCTATCTTACTAGGTCACCAGGCTTGCCTAGGCCAAATGACGCACGCTAGGCTAGTATACTGGGCTTGTAGGCTAGGCTAGGCTGCGCTTGGGTAGGCTACTAGGATACTATGCCACTAGGCTACTAGGCAAACCGGCTACAACGATGCTAGGGCACTAGGCTACAACACTACTAGGTCACTATGACACTAGGCTACAGGGCTAGGAGGTCACTAGGCCAGTAGGCCACTAGCTTAGTAGGACAACAGGTTAGAAGAATCACAGGCCCCTAAGTGACTAGGCCACTGAGCTACTGGGCTACAAGGCTACCAGTCTACAAGGTTACTAGGTCACATGGCCAGTAGGATAGCAGGCTACTAGGTCACTGGGCCAGTAGGCCAGTGGGATGCTAGGCATATAGTCTACAAGTCAAATAGTTCACTAGGTCACTAGGCCACTAGGCCTCTAGGCTACAAGGCTACTAGGTCACGAGGTCACTAGGCCACTAGGTTACTAGGCTACTAGGTCACTAGGCCAGTAGGCCACTAGGTTAGTAGGACAACAGGTTAGAAGAATCACAGGCCCCTAAGTGACTAGGCCACTGGGCTACTGGGCTACAAGGATACCAGTCTACAAGGTTACTAGGTCACTAGGCCACTAGGCCTCTAGGCTACAAGGCTACTAGGTCACCAGGTCACTAGGCCAGTAGGTTACAAGGCTACTAGGTCACTAGGCCAGTAGGCCACTAGGTTAGTAGGACAACAGGTTAGAAGAATCACAGGCCCCTAAGTGACTAGGACACTGGACTACTGGGCTAAAAGGCTACCAGTCTTCAAGGTTACTAGGTCACTAGGCCAGTAGGCTAGCAGGCTACTAGGTCACTGGGACAGTGGGCCAGTGGGATGGTAGGCAACTAGTCTACAAGTCAAATAGTTCACTAGATCACTAGGCCACTAGGCCTCTAGGCTACAAGGCTACTGGGTCAACAGGTCACTAGGGCACTAGGTTACAAGGCTACTAGGTCACTAGGCCAGTAGGCCACTAGGTTAGTAGGACAACAGGTTAGAAGAATCACAGTCCCCTAAGTGACTATGCCACTCGGCTACAGGGCTACAAGTCTACCAGTCTACAAGGTTACTAGGTCACTAGGCCAGTAGGCTAGCAGGCTACTAGGTCACTGGGCCAGTAGGCCAGTGGGATGCTAGGCAACTAGTCTACACGTCAAATGGTTCACTAGGTCACCAGGCCACTAGGCCACTATGTTACAAGACTACTAGTTCACTAGGCCAGTAGGCCACTAGATTACAAAGCTACTAGGGCACAAGGGCACTGGGCTACTAGGCCACAAGCCTGTTAGCCTCCGAGGCTCTGGGCTACTAGCCTAAGTTAGGCTATTCTAGGACACTAGGACACTAGGCTAGCCTGGGCCAAATGAGGCTGGGCTAGGCTAGTATACAAGGCTACTAGGCTAGGCTTGGTTGTGCTTCCCTAGGCTGTTAAGATACTAGAGCACTAAGCTACTAGGCAAATAGGCTACAAGGCTACTAGACCACTAAGCTGCTAGGTTAATAGGTCAACAGGTTATTAGACTACAAGGTTCCTACGTGACTACGCCTCGGGCTACTGGGCTACTAGGCTAATAGGCTACAAGGCTACTAGATCACTAGGCCACTTTTCTACAGGGCTCGTAGGTCACTAGGCCACTAGGAAGGTGGCCTACGAGGCTACAACGCTACTAGGTCACGAGTCCACTAGGCCACGAGGCTACAAGGGTACCAGGTCACTAGGCCACAAGGACAAAGTGCTACAACTCCACAAGAATATTAGCCTCCAAGTCTGCTAGGATAGTAGACTACGTTCGGTTATTCTAGCTTACTAGGACTCCAGGCTTGCCTAGGCCAAATGAGGCACGCTAGGCTAGTATACTGGGCTTGTAGGCTAGGCTAGGCTGTGCTTGGCTAGGCTACAAGGATACTATGCCTCTAGGCTTCTAGGCAAACCGGCTACAAGCCTGCTAGGGCACTAGGCTACAACGCTACTAGGTCACTAAGCCACTAGGCTACAGGGCTAGTAGGTCACTAGGCCACTAGGCCAGTGGGCTACTAGGCCACTAGGCTACAAGGCTACTAGTTCACTAGGCCAGTAGGCCGCTAGGTTAGTAGGACAACAGGTTAGAAGAATCACAGGACCCTAAGTGACTAGGCCACTGGGCTACTGGGCTACAAGGATACCAGTCTACAAGGTTACTAGGTCACTAGGCCACTAGGCCTCTAGGATACAAGGCTACTAGGTCACCAGGTCACTAGGCCAGTAGGTTACAAGGCTACTAGGTCACTAGGCCAGTAGGCCATTAGGTTAGTAGGACACAGGTTAGAAGAATCACAGGCCCCTAAGTGACTAGGCCACTGGACTACTGGGCTAAAAGTCTACCAGTCTTCAAGGTTACTAGGTCACTAGGCCAGTAGGCTAGCAGGCTACTAGGTCACTGGGACAGTGGGCCAGTGGGATGGCAGGCAACTAGTCTACAAATCAAATAGTTCACTAGATAACTAGGCCACTAGGCCTCTAGGCTACAAGGCTACTGGGTCAACAGGTCACTAGGGCACTAGGTTACAAGGCTACTAGGTCACTAGGCCAGTAGGCCACTAGGTTAGTAGGACAACAGGTTAGAAGAATCACAGTCCCCTAAGTGACTATGCCACTCGGCTACAGGGCTACAAGTCTACCAGTCTACAAGGTTACTAGGTCACTAGGCCAGTAGGCTAGCAGGCTACTAGGTCACTGGGCCAGTAGGCCAGTGGGATGCTAGGCAACTAGTCTACAGGTCAAATGGTTCAATAGGTCACCAGGCCAATAGGCCACTATGTTACAAGACTACTAGGTCACTAGGGCAGTAGGCCACTAGATTACAAAGCTACTAGGGCACAAGGGCACTGGGCTACTAGGCCACAAGCCTGTTAGCCTCCGAGGCTCTGGGCTACTAGCCTAAGTTAGGCTATTCTAGGACACTAGGACACTAGGCTAGCCTTGGCCAAATGAGGCTGGGCTAGGCTAGTATACTAGGCTACTAGGCTAGGCTAGGTTGTGCTTCCCTAGGCTGCTAAGATACTAGAGCACTAAGCTACTAGGCAAATAGGCTACAAGGCTACTAGACCACTAAGCTGCTAGGTTAAAAGGTCAACAGGTTATTAGACTACAAGGTCCCTACGTGACTACGCCTCAGGCTACTGGGCTACTAGGCTAATAGGCTACAAGGCTACTAGATCACTAGGCCACTTTTCTACAGGGCTCGTAGGTCACTAGGCCACTAGGAAGGTGGCCTACTAGGCTACAACGCTACTAGGTCACTAGTCCACTAGGCCACGAGGCTACAAGGGTACCAGGTCACTAGGCCACAAGGCCAAAGTGCTACTACTCCACAAGAATCTTAGCCTCCAAGTCTGCTAGGATAGTAGACTAGGTTCGGTTATTCTAGCTTACTAGGACTCCAGGCTTGCCTAGGCCAAATGAGGCACGCTAGGCTAGTATACTGGGCTAGTAGGCTAGGCTAGGCTGTGCTTGGCTAGGCTACAAGGATACTATGCCACTAGGCTTCTAGGCAAACCGGCTACAAGCCTGCTAGGGCACTAGGCTACAACGATACTAGGTCACTATGCCACTAGGCTACAGGGCTAGTAGGTCACTAGGCCACTAGGCCAGTGGGCTACTAGGCCACTAGGCTACAAGGCTACTAGTTCACTAGGCCAGTAGGCCACTAGGTTAGTAGGACAACAGGTTAGAAGAATCACAGGCCCCTAAGTGACTAGGCCACTGGGCTACTGGGCTACAAGGCTACCAGTCTACAAGGTTACTAGGTCACTAGGCTAGTAGGCTAGCAGGCTACTAGGTCACTGGGACAGTAGGCCAGCGGGATAGTAGGCAACTAGTCTACAAGTCAAATAGTTCACTAGGTCACTTGGTCACTAGGCCTCTAGGCTACAAGACTATTAGTTCACCAGGTCACTAGGCCAGTAGGTTACAAGGCTACTAGGTCACTAGGCCAGTAGGCCACTAGGTTAGTAGGACAACATGTTAGAAAAATCACAGGCCCCTAAGTGACTCGGCCACTGGTCTACAGGGCTACAAGGATACCAGTCTGCAAGGTTACTAGGTCACTAGGCCACTAGGCCTCTAGGCTACAAGGCTACTATGTCACCAGGTCACTAGGCCAGTAGGTTACAAGGCTACTAGGTCACTAGGCCAGTAGGCCACTAGGTTAGTAGGACAACAGGTTAGAAGAATCACAGGCCCCTAAGTGACTACGACACTGGACTACTGGGCTAAAAGGCTACCAGTCTTCAAGGTTACTATGTCACTAGGACAGTAGGCTAGCAGGCTACTAGGTCACTGGGACAGTGGGCCAGTGGGATGGTAGGCAACTAGTCTACAAGTCAAATAGTTCACTAGGTCACAAGGCCACTAGGCCTCTATGCTACAAGGCTACTGGGTCACCAGTTCACTAGGGCACTAGGTTACAAGGCTACTAGGTCACTAGGCCAGTATGCCACTAGGTTAGTAGGACAACAGGTTAGAAGAATCACAGTCCCCTAAGTGACTATGCCACTCGGCTACAGGGCTACAAGTCTACCAGTCTACAAGGTTACTAGGTCACTAGGCCAGTAGGCTAGCAGGCTACTACGTCACTGGGCCAGTAGGCCAGTGGGATGCTAGGCAACTAGTCTACAGGTCAAATGGTTCACTAGGTCACCAGGCCACTATGTTACAAGACTACTAGGTCACAAGGCCAGTAGGCCACTAGGTTACAAAGCTACTAGGGCACAAGGGCACTGGGCTACTAGGCCACAAGCCTGTTAGCCTCCGAGGCTCTGGGATACTAGCCTAAGTTAGGCTATTCTAGGACACTAGGACACTAGGCTAGCCTTGGCCAAATGAGGCTGGGCTAGGCTAGTATACTAGGCTACTAGGCTAGGCTAGCTTGTGCTCCCCTAGGCTGCTAAGATACTACAGCACTAAGCTACTAGGCAAATAGGCTACAAGGCTACTAGACCACTAAGCTGCTAGGTTAATAGGTCAACAGGTTATTAGACTACAAGGTTCCTACGTGGCTACGCCTCGGGCTACTGGGCTACTAGGCTAATAGGCTACAAGGCTACTAGATCACTAGGCCACTTTTTCACAGGGCTCGTAGGTCACTAGGCCACTAGTAAGGTGGCCTAATAGGCTAGAAGGCTACTAGGTCACTAGTCCACTAGGCTACGCGGCTACAAGGCTACTAGGTCACCAGGCAACAAGGCCACAGGGCTACTAGTCGACAAGGTTATTAGCCTCCAAGGCTTCTAGGATAGTAGTCTACGTTCGGCTATTCTATCTTACTAGGTCTCCAGGCTTGCCTAGGCCAAATGACGCAGTCTAGGCTAGTATACTGGGCTTGTAGGCTAGGCTAGGCTGTGCTTGGGTAGGCTACTAGGATACTATGCCACTAGGCTACTAGGCAAACCGGCTACAACGATGCTAGGGCACTAGGCTACAACACTACTAGGTCACTATGACACTAGGCTACAGGGCTAGGAGGTCACTAGGCCAGTAGGCCACTAGCTTAGTAGGACAACAGGTTAGAAGAATCACAGGCCCCTAAGTGACTAGGCCACTGAGCTACTGGGCTAAAAGGCTACCAGTCTACAAGGTTACTAGGTCACATGGCCAGTAGGATAGCAGGCTACTAGGTCACTGGGCCAGTAGGCCAGTGGGATGCTAGGCAAATAGTCTACAAGTCAAATAGTTCACTAGGTCACTAGGCCACTAGGCCTCGAGGCTACAAGGCTACTAGGTCACGAGGTCACTAGGCAACTAGGTTACTAGGCTACTAGGTCACTAGGCCAGTAGGCAACTAGGTTAGTAGGACAACAGGTTAGAAGAATCACAGGCCCCTAAGTGACTAGGCCACTGGGCTACTGGGCTACAAGGATACCAGTCTACAAGGTTACTAGGTCACTAGGCCACTAGGCCTCTAGGCTACAAGGCTACTAGGTCACCAGGTCACTAGGCCAGTAGGTTACAAGGCTACTAGGTCACTAGGCCAGTAGGCCACTAGGTTAGTAGGACAACAGGTTAGAAGAATCACAGGCCCCTAAGTGACTAGGACACTGGACTACTGGGCTAAAAGGCTACCAGTCTTCAAGGTTACTAGGTCACTAGGCCAGTAGGCTAGCAGGCTACTAGGTCACTGGGACAGTGGGCCAGTGGGATGGTAGGCAACTAGTCTACAAGTCAAATAGTTCACTAGATCACTAGGCCACGAGGCCTCTAGGCTACAAGGCTACTGGGTCAACAGGTCACTAGGGCACTAGGTTACAAGGCTACTAGGTCACTAGGCCAGTAGGCCACTAGGTTAGTAGGACAACAGGTTAGAAGAATCACAGTCCCCTAAGTGACTATGCCACTCGGCTACAGGGCTACAAGTCTACCAGTCTACAAGGTTACTAGGTCACTAGGCCAGTAGGCTAGCAGGCTACTAGGTCACTGGGCCAGTAGGCCAGTGGGATGCTAGGCAACTAGTCTACACGTCAAATGGTTCACTAGGTCACCAGGCCACTAGGCCACTATGTTACAAGACTACTAGTTCACTAGGCCAGTAGGCCACTAGATTACAAAGCTACTAGGGCACAAGGGCACTGGGCTACTAGGCCACAAGCCTGTTAGCCTCCGAGGCTCTGGGCTACTAGCCTAAGTTAGGCTATTCTAGGACACTAGGACACTAGGCTAGCCTGGGCCAAATGAGGCTGGGCTAGGCTAGTATACAAGGCTACTAGGCTAGGCTTGGTTGTGCTTCCCTAGGCTGTTAAGATACTAGAGCACTAAGCTACTAGGCAAATAGGCTACAAGGCTACTAGACCACTAAGCTGCTAGGTTAATAGGTCAACAGGTTATTAGACTACAAGGTCCCTACGTGACTACGCCTCGGGCTACTGGGCTACTAGGCTAATAGGCTACAAGGCTACTAGATCACTAGGCCACTTTTCTACAGGGCTCGTAGGTCACTAGGCCACTAGGAAGGTGGCCTACTAGGCTACAACGCTACTAGGTCACTAGTCCACTAGGCCACGAGGCTACAAGGGTACCAGGTCACTAGGCCACAAGGACAAAGTGCTACTACTCCACAAGAATATTAGCCTCCAAGTCTTCTAGGATAGTACACTACGTTCGGTTATTCTAGCTTACTAGGACTCCAGGCTTGCCTAGGCCAAATGAGGCACGCTAGGCTAGTATACTGGGCTTGTAGGCTAGGCTAGGCTGCGCTTGGCTAGGCTACTAGGATACTATGACACTAGGCTTCTAGGCAAACCGGCTACAAGCCTGCTAGGGCACTAGGCTACAACGCTACTAGGTCACTATGCCACTAGGCTACAGGGCTAGTAGGTCACTAGGCCACTAGGCCAGTGGGCTACTAGGCCACTAGTCTACAAGGCTACTAGTTCACTAGGCCAGTAGGCCAATAGGTTAGTAGGACAACAGGTTACAAGAATCACAGGCCCCTAAGTGACAAGGCCACTGGGCTACTGGGCTACAAGGCTACCAGTCTACAAGGTTACTAGGTCACTAGGCCAGTAGGCTAGCAGGCTACTAGGTCACTGGGACAGTAGGCCAGTGGGATAGTAGGCAACTAGTCTACAAGTCAAATAGTTCAGTAGGTCACTTGGCCACTAGGCCTCTAGGCTACAAGACTACTAGTTCACCAGGTCACTAGGCCAGTAGGTTACAAGGCTACTAGGTCACTAGGCCAGTAGGCCACTAGGTTAGTAGGACAACAGGTTAGAAAAATCACAGGCCCCTAAGTGACTAGGCCACTGGTCTACTGGGCTACAAGGCTACCAGTCTACAAGGTTACTAGGTCACTAGGCCACTAGGCCTCTAGGCTACAAGGCTACTAGGTCACAAGCTCACTAGGCCAGTAGGTTACAAGGCTACTAGGTCACTAGGCCAGTAGGCCACTAGGTTAGTAGGACAAAAGGTTAGAAGAATCACAGGCCCCTAAGTGACTAGTACACTGGACTACTGGGCTAAAAGGCTACCACTCTTCAAGGTTACTATGTCACTAGGCCAGTAGGCTGGCAGGCTACTAGGTCACTGGGACAGTGGGCCAGTGGGATGGTAGGCAACTAGTCTACAAGTCAAATAGTTCACTAGGTCACTAGGCCACTAGGCCTCTATGCTACAAGGCTACTGGGTCAACAGGTCACTAGGGCACTAGGTTACAAGGCTACTAGGTCACTAGGTCAGTAGGCCACTAGGTTAGTAGGACAACAGTTTAGAAGAATCACATGCCCCTAAGTGACTAGGCCACTGGGCTACTGGGCTACAAGGCTACCAGTCTACAAGGTTACTAGGTCACATGGCCAGTAGGATAGCAGGCTACTAGGTCACTGGGCCAGTAGGCCAGTGGGATGCTAGGCAACTAGACTACAAGTCAAATAGTTCACTAGGTCACTAGGCCACTAGGCCTCTAGGCTACAAGGCTACTAGGTCACCAGGTCACTAGGCCAATAGGTTACTAGGCTACTAGGTCACTAGGCCAGTAGGCCGCTAGGTTAGTAGGACAACAGGTTAGAAGAATCACAGGACCCTAAGTGACTAGGCCACTGGGCTACTGGGCTACAAGGATAACAGTCTACAAGGTTACAAGATCACTAGGCCACTAGGCCTCTAGGCTACAAGGCTACTAGGTCACCAGTTCACTAGGCCAGTAGGTTACAAGGCTACTAGGTCACTAGGCCAGTAGGCCACTAGGTTAGTAGGACACAGGTTAGAAGAATCACAGGCCCCTAAGTGACTAGGCCACTGGACTACTGGGCTAAAAGTCTACCAGTCTTCAAGGTTACTAGGTCACTAGGCCAGTAGGCTAGCAGGCTACTAGGTCACTGGGACAGTGGGCCAGTGGCATGGTAGGCAACTAGTCTACAAGTCAAATAGTTCACTAGATCACTAGGCCACTAGGCCTCTAGGCTACAAGGCTACTGGGTCAACAGGTCACTAGGGCACTAGGTTACAAGGCTACTAGGTCACTAGGCCAGTAGGCCACTAGGTTAGTACGACAACAGGTTAGAAGAATCACAGTCCCCTAAGTGACTATGCCACTCGGCTACAGGGCTACAAGTCTACCAGTCTACAAGGTTACTAGGTCACTAGGCCAGTAGGCTAGCAGGCTACTAGGTCACTGGGCCACTAGGCCAGTGGGATGCTAGGCAACTAGTCTACAGGTCAAATGGTTCACTAGGTCACCAGGCCACTAGGCCACTATGTTACAAGACTACTAGGTCACTAGGCCAGTAGGCCACTAGATTACAAAGCTACTAGGGCACAAGGGCACTGGGCTACTAGGCCACAAGCCTGTTAGCCTCCGAGGCTCTGGGCTACTAGCCTAAGTTAGGCTATTCTAGGACACTAGGACACTAGGCTAGCCTTGGCCAAATGAGGCTGGGCTAGGCTAGTATACTAGGCTACTAGGCTAGGCTAGGTTGTGCTTCCCTAGGCTGCTAAGATACTAGAGCACTAAGCTACTAGGCAAATAGGCTACAAGGCTACTAGACCACTAAGCTGCTAGGTTAAAAGGTCAACAGGTTATTAGACTACAAGGTCCCTACGTGACTACGCCTCAGGCTACTGGGCTACTAGGCTAATAGGCTACAAGGCTACTAGATCACTAGGCCACTTTTCTACAGGGCTCGTAGGTCACTAGGCCACTAGGAAGGTGGCCTACTAGGCTACAACGCTACTAGGTCACTAGTCCACTAGGCCACGAGGCTACAAGGGTACCAGGTCACTAGGCCACAAGGCCAAAGTGCTACTACTCCACAAGAATCTTAGCCTCCAAGTCTGCTAGGATAGTAGACTAGGTTCGGTTATTCTAGCTTACTAGGACTCCAGGCTTGCCTAGGCCAAATGAGGCACGCTAGGCTAGTATACTGGGCTAGTAGGCTAGGCTAGGCTGTGCTTGGCTAGGCTACAAGGATACTATGCCACTAGGCTTCTAGGCAAACCGGCTACAAGCCTGCTAGGGCACTAGGCTACAACGATACTAGGTCACTATGCCACTAGGCTACAGGGCTAGTAGGTCACTAGGCCACTAGGCCAGTGGGCTACTAGGCCACTAGGCTACAAGGCTACTAGTTCACTAGGCCAGTAGGCCACTAGGTTAGTAGGACAACAGGTTAGAAGAATCACAGGCCCCTAAGTGACTAGGCCACTGGGCTACTGGGCTACAAGGCTACCAGTCTACAAGGTTACTAGGTCACTAGGCTAGTAGGCTAGCAGGCTACTAGGTCACTGGGACAGTAGGCCAGCGGGATAGTAGGCAACTAGTCTACAAGTCAAATAGTTCACTAGGTCACTTGGTCACTAGGCCTCTAGGCTACAAGACTATTAGTTCACCAGGTCACTAGGCCAGTAGGTTACAAGGCTACTAGGTCACTAGGCCAGTAGGCCACTAGGTTAGTAGGACAACATGTTAGAAAAATCACAGGCCCCTAAGTGACTCGGCCACTGGTCTACAGGGCTACAAGGATACCAGTCTGCAAGGTTACTAGGTCACTAGGCCACTAGGCCTCTAGGCTACAAGGCTACTATGTCACCAGGTCACTAGGCCAGTAGGTTACAAGGCTACTAGGTCACTAGGCCAGTAGGCCACTAGGTTAGTAGGACAACAGGTTAGAAGAATCACAGGCCCCTAAGTGACTACGACACTGGACTACTGGGCTAAAAGGCTACCAGTCTTCAAGGTTACTATGTCACTAGGACAGTAGGCTAGCAGGCTACTAGGTCACTGGGACAGTGGGCCAGTGGGATGGTAGGCAACTAGTCTACAAGTCAAATAGTTCACTAGGTCACAAGGCCACTAGGCCTCTAGGCTACAAGGCTACTGGGTCACCAGTTCACTAGGGCACTAGGTTACAAGGCTACTAGGTCACTAGGCCAGTATGCCACTAGGTTAGTAGGACAACAGGTTAGAAGAATCACAGTCCCCTAAGTGACTATGCCACTCGGCTACAGGGCTACAAGTCTACCAGTCTACAAGGTTACTAGGTCACTAGGCCAGTAGGCTAGCAGGCTACTACGTCACTGGGCCAGTAGGCCAGTGGGATGCTAGGCAACTAGTCTACAGGTCAAATGGTTCACTAGGTCACCAGGCCACTATGTTACAAGACTACTAGGTCACAAGGCCAGTAGGCCACTAGGTTACAAAGCTACTAGGGCACAAGGGCACTGGGCTACTAGGCCA
The DNA here is from genome assembly GCF_040802235.1 of Manis javanica. Taxonomy (NCBI): domain Eukaryota; kingdom Metazoa; phylum Chordata; class Mammalia; order Pholidota; family Manidae; genus Manis; species Manis javanica. The sequence continues at coordinate 58,338,364 of NC_133161.1, read as the reverse complement.
CAAGCCTGTTAGCCTCCGAGGCTCTGGGATACTAGCCTAAGTTAGGCTATTCTAGGACACTAGGACACTAGGCTAGCCTTGGCCAAATGAGGCTGGGCTAGGCTAGTATACTAGGCTACTAGGCTAGGCTAGCTTGTGCTCCCCTAGGCTGCTAAGATACTACAGCACTAAGCTACTAGGCAAATAGGCTACAAGGCTACTAGACCACTAAGCTGCTAGGTTAATAGGTCAACAGGTTATTAGACTACAAGGTTCCTACGTGGCTACGCCTCGGGCTACTGGGCTACTAGGCTAATAGGCTACAAGGCTACTAGATCACTAGGCCACTTTTTCACAGGGCTCGTAGGTCACTAGGCCACTAGTAAGGTGGCCTAATAGGCTAGAAGGCTACTAGGTCACTAGTCCACTAGGCTACGCGGCTACAAGGCTACTAGGTCACCAGGCAACAAGGCCACAGGGCTACTAGTCCACAAGGTTATTAGCCTCCAAGGCTTCTAGGATAGTAGTCTACGTTCGGCTATTCTATCTTACTAGGTCTCCAGGCTTGCCTAGGCCAAATGACGCACTCTAGGCTAGTATACTGGGCTTGTAGGCTAGGCTAGGCTGTGCTTGGGTAGGCTACTAGGATACTATGCCACTAGGCTACTAGGCAAACCGGCTACAACGATGCTAGGGCACTAGGCTACAACACTACTAGGTCACTATGACACTAGGCTACAGGGCTAGGAGGTCACTAGGCCAGTAGGCCACTAGCTTAGTAGGACAACAGGTTAGAAGAATCACAGGCCCCTAAGTGACTAGGCCACTGAGCTACTGGGCTAAAAGGCTACCAGTCTACAAGGTTACTAGGTCACATGGCCAGTAGGATAGCAGGCTACTAGGTCACTGGGCCAGTAGGCCAGTGGGATGCTAGGCAAATAGTCTACAAGTCAAATAGTTCACTAGGTCACTAGGCCACTAGGCCTCGAGGCTACAAGGCTACTAGGTCACGAGGTCACTAGGCAACTAGGTTACTAGGCTACTAGGTCACTAGGCCAGTAGGCAACTAGGTTAGTAGGACAACAGGTTAGAAGAATCACAGGCCCCTAAGTGACTAGGCCACTGGGCTACTGGGCTACAAGGATACCAGTCTACAAGGTTACTAGGTCACTAGGCCACTAGGCCTCTAGGCTACAAGGCTACTAGGTCACCAGGTCACTAGGCCAGTAGGTTACAAGGCTACTAGGTCACTAGGCCAGTAGGCCACTAGGTTAGTAGGACAACAGGTTAGAAGAATCACAGGCCCCTAAGTGACTAGGACACTGGACTACTGGGCTAAAAGGCTACCAGTCTTCAAGGTTACTAGGTCACTAGGCCAGTAGGCTAGCAGGCTACTAGGTCACTGGGACAGTGGGCCAGTGGGATGGTAGGCAACTAGTCTACAAGTCAAATAGTTCACTAGATCACTAGGCCACGAGGCCTCTAGGCTACAAGGCTACTGGGTCAACAGGTCACTAGGGCACTAGGTTACAAGGCTACTAGGTCACTAGGCCAGTAGGCCACTAGGTTAGTAGGACAACAGGTTAGAAGAATCACAGTCCCCTAAGTGACTATGCCACTCGGCTACAGGGCTACAAGTCTACCAGTCTACAAGGTTACTAGGTCACTAGGCCAGTAGGCTAGCAGGCTACTAGGTCACTGGGCCAGTAGGCCAGTGGGATGCTAGGCAACTAGTCTACACGTCAAATGGTTCACTAGGTCACCAGGCCACTAGGTCACTATGTTACAAGACTACTAGTTCACTAGGCCAGTAGGCCACTAGATTACAAAGCTACTAGGGCACAAGGGCACTGGGCTACTAGGCCACAAGCCTGTTAGCCTCCGAGGCTCTGGGCTACTAGCCTAAGTTAGGCTATTCTAGGACACTAGGACACTAGGCTAGCCTGGGCCAAATGAGGCTGGGCTAGGCTAGTATACAAGGCTACTAGGCTAGGCTTGGTTGTGCTTCCCTAGGCTGTTAAGATACTAGAGCACTAAGCTACTAGGCAAATAGGCTACAAGGCTACTAGACCACTAAGCTGCTAGGTTAATAGGTCAACAGGTTATTAGACTACAAGGTCCCTACGTGACTACGCCTCGGGCTACTGGGCTACTAGGCTAATAGGCTACAAGGCTACTAGATCACTAGGCCACTTTTCTACAGGGCTCGTAGGTCACTAGGCCACTAGGAAGGTGGCCTACTAGGCTACAACGCTACTAGGTCACTAGTCCACTAGGCCACGAGGCTACAAGGGTACCAGGTCACTAGGCCACAAGGACAAAGTGCTACTACTCCACAAGAATATTAGCCTCCAAGTCTGCTAGGATAGTAGACTACGTTCGGTTATTCTAGCTTACTAGGACTCCAGGCGTGCCTAGGCCAAATGAGGCACGCTAGGCTAGTATACTGGGCTTGTAGGCTAGGCTAGGCTGCGCTTGGCTAGGCTACTAGGATACTATGACACTAGGCTTCTAGGCAAACCGGCTACAAGCCTGCTAGGGCACTAGGCTACAACGCTACTAGGTCACTATGCCACTAGGCTACAGGGCTAGTAGGTCACTAGGCCACTAGGCCAGTGGGCTACTAGGCCACTAGTCTACAAGGCTACTAGTTCACTAGGCCAGTAGGCCACTAGGTTAGTAGGAAAACAGGTTACAAGAATCACAGGCCCCTAAGTGACAAGGCCACTGGGCTACTGGGCTACAAGGCTACCAGTCTACAAGGTTACTAGGTCACTAGGCCAGTAGGCTAGCAGGCTACTAGGTCACTGGGACAGTAGGCCAGTGGGATAGTAGGCAACTAGTCTACAAGTCAAATAGTTCACTAGGTCACTTGGCCACTAGGCCTCTAGGCTACAAGACTACTAGTTCACCAGGTCACTAGGCCAGTAGGTTACAAGGCTACTAGGTCACTAGGCCAGTAGGCCACTAGGTTAGTAGGACAACAGGTTAGAAAAATCACAGGCCCCTAAGTGACTAGGCCACTGGTCTACTGGGCTACAAGGCTACCAGTCTACAAGGTTACTAGGTCACTAGGCCACTAGGCCTCTAGGCTACAAGGCTACTAGGTCACCAGGTCACTAGGCCAGTAGGTTACAAGGCTACTAGGTCACTAGGCCAGTAGGCCACTAGGTTAGTATGACAACAGGTTAGAAGAATCGCAGGCCCCTAAGTGACTAGTACACTGGACTACTGGGCTAAAAGGCTACCAGTCTTCAAGGCTACTATGTCACTAGGCCAGTAGGCTCGCAGGCTACTAGGTCACTGGGACAGTGGGCCAGTGGGATAGTAGGCAACTAGTCTACAAGTCAAATAGTTCACTAGCTCACTAGGCCACTAGGCCTCTATGCTACAAGGCTACTGGGTCACCAGGTCACTAGGGCACTAGGTTACAAGGCTACTAGGTCACTAGGCCAGTAGGCCACTAGGTTAGTAGGACAACAGGTTAGAAGAATCACATGCCCCTAAGTGACTAGGCCACTGGGCTACTGGGCTACAAGGCTACCAGTCTACAAGGTTACTAGGTCACATGGCCAGTAGGATAGCAGGCTACTAGGTCACTGGGCCAGTAGGTCAGTGGGATGCTAGGCAACTAGTCTACAAGTCAAATAGTTCACTAGGTCACTAGGCCACTAGGCCTCTAGGCTTCAAGGCTACTAGGTCACCAGGTCACTAGGCCACTAGGTTACTAGGCTACTAGGTCACTAGGCCAGTAGGCCACTAGGTTAGTAGGACAACAGGTTAGAAGAATCACAGGACCCTAAGTGACTAGGCCACTGGGCTACTGGGCTACAAGGATACCAGTCTACAAGGTTACTAGATCACTAGGCCACTAGGCCTCTAGGCTACAAGGCTACTAGGTCACCAGTTCACTAGGCCAGTAGGTTACAAGGCTACTAGGTCACTAGGCCAGTAGGCCACTAGGTTAGTAGGACACAGGTTAGAAGAATCACAGGCCCCTAAGTAACTAGAACACTGGTCTACTGGGCTACAAGGCGACCAGTCTGCAAGGTTACTAGGTAACTAGGCCACTAGGCCTCTAGGCTACAAGGCTACTAGGTCACCAGGTCAATAGACCAGTAGGTTACAAGGCTACTAGGTCACTAGGCCAGTAGGCCACTAGGTTAGTAGTACAACAGGTTAGAAGAATCACAGTCCCCTAAGTGACTATGCCACTCGGCTACAGGGCTACAAGTCTACCAGTCTACAAGGTTACTAGGTCACTAGGCCAGTAGGCTAGCAGGCTACTAGGTCACTGGGCCAGTAGGCCAGTGGGATGCTAGGCAACTAGTCTACAGGTCAAATGGTTCACTAGGTCACCAGGCCACTAGGCCAATATGTTACAAGACTACTAGCTCACAAGGCCAGTAGGCCACTAGGTTACAAAGCTACTAGGGCACAAGGGCACTGGGCTACTAGGCCACAAGCCTGTTAGCCTCCGAGGCTCTGGGATACTAGCCTAAGTTAGGCTATTCTAGGACACTAGGACACTAGGCTAGCCTTGGCCAAATGTGGCTGGCCTAGGCTAGTATACTAGGCTACTAGGCTAGGCTAGGTTGTGCTTCCCTAGGCTGCTAAGATACTACAGCACTAAGCTACTAGGCAAATAGGCTACAAGGCTACTAGACCACTAAGCTGCTAGGTTAATAGGTCAACAGGTTATTAGACTACAAGGTTCCTACGTGACTACGCCTCGGGCTACTGGGCTACTAGGCTAATAGGCTACAAGGCTACTAGATCACTAGGCCACTTTTCCACAGGGCTCGTAGGTCACTAGGCCACTAGTAAGGTGGCCTAATAGGCTACAAGGCTACTAGGTCACTAGTCCACTAGGCTACGCGGCTACAAGGCTACTAGGTCACCAGGCAACAAGGCCACAGGGCTACTAGTCCACAAGGATATTAGCCTCCAAGGCTTCTAGGATGGTAGTCTACGTTCGGCTATTCTATCTTACTAGGTCTCCAGGCTTGCCTAGGCCAAATGACGCACTCTAGGCTAGTATACTGGGCTTGTAGGCTAGGCTAGGCTGCGCTTGGGTAGGCTACTAGGATACTATGCCACTAGGCTACTAGGCAAACCGGCTACAACGATGCTAGGGCACTAGGCTACAACACTACTAGGTCACTATGACACTAGGCTACAGGGCTAGGAGGTCACTAGGCCAGTAGGCCACTAGCTTAGTAGGACAACAGGTTAGAAGAATCACAGGCCCCTAAGTGACTAGGCCACTGAGCTACTGGGCTACAAGGCTACCAGTCTACAAGGTTACTAGGTCACATGGCCAGTAGGATAGCAGGCTACTAGGTCACTGGGCCAGTAGGCCAGTGGGATGCTAGGCAACTAGTCTACAAGTCAAATAGTTCACTAGGTCACTAGGCCACTAGGCCTCGAGGCTACAAGGCTACTAGGTCACGAGGTCACTAGGCAAGTAGGTTACTAGGCTACTAGGTCACTAGGCCAGTAGGCAACTAGGTTAGTAGGACAACAGGTTAGAAGAATCACAGGCCCCTAAGTGACTAGGCCACTGGGCTACTGGGCGACAAGGATACCAGTCTACAAGTTTACTAGGTCACTAGGCCACTAGGCCTCTAGGCTACAAGGCTACTAGGTCACCAGGTCACTAGGCCAGTAGGTTACAAGGCTAATAGGTCACTAGGCCAGTAGGCCACTAGGGTAGTAGGACAACAGGTTAGAAGAATCACAGGCCCCTAAGTGACTAGGACACTGGACTACTGGGCTAAAAGGCTACCAGTCTTCAAGGTTACTAGGTCACTAGGCCAGTAGGCTAGCAGGCTACTAGGTCACTGGGACAGTGGGCCAGTGGGATGGTAGGCAACTAGTCTACAAGTCAAATAGTTCACTAGATCACTAGGCCACGAGGCCTCTAGGCTACAAGGCTACTGGGTCAACAGGTCACTAGGGCACTAGGTTACAAGGCTACTAGGTCACTAGGCCAGTAGGCCACTAGGTTAGTAGGACAACAGGTTAGAAGAATCACAGTCCCCTAAGTGACTATGCCACTCGGCTACAGGGCTACAAGTCTACCAGTCTACAAGGTTACTAGGTCACTAGGCCAGTAGGCTAGCAGGCTACTAGGTCACCTGGCCAGTAGGCCAGTGGGATGCTAGGCAACTAGTCTACACGTCAAATGGTTCACTAGGTCACCAGGCCACTAGGCCACTAAGTTACAAGACTACTAGGTCACTAGGCCTGTAGGCCACTAGATTACAAAGCTACTAGGGCACAAGGGCACTGGGCTACTAGGCCACAAGCCTGTTAGCCTCCGAGGCTCTGGGTTACTAGCCTAAGTTAGGCTATTCTAGGACACTAGGACACTAGGCTAGCCTGGGCCAAATGAGGCTGGGCTAGGCTAGTATACAAGGCTACTAGGATAGGCTAGGTTGTGCTTCCCTAGGCTGTTAAGATACTAGAGCACTAAGCTACTAGGCAAATAGGCTACAAGGCTACTAGACCACTAAGCTGCTAGGTTAATAGGTCAACAGGTTATTAGACTACAAGGTCCCTACGTGACTACGCCTCGGGCTACTGGGCTACTAGGCTAATAGGCTACAAGGCTACTAGATCACTAGGCCACTTTTCTACAGGGCTCGTAGGTCACTAGGCCACTAGGAAGGTGGCCTACTAGGCTACAACGCTACTAGGTCACTAGTCCACTAGGCCACGAGGCTACAAGGGTACCAGGTCACTAGGCCACAACGACAAAGTGCTACTACTCCACAAGAATTTTAGCCTCCAAGTCTGCTAGGATAGTAGACTACGTTCGGTTATTCTAGCTTACTAGGACTCCAGGCGTGCCTAGGCCAAATGAGGCACGCTAGGCTAGTATACTGGGCTTGTAGGCTAGGCTAGGCTGTGCTTGGCTAGGCTACAAGGATACTATGCCTCTAGGCTTCTAGGCAAACCGGCTACAAGCCTGCTAGGGCACTAGGCTACAACGCTACTAGGTCACTAAGCCACTAGGCTACAGGGCTAGTAGGTCACTAGGCCACTAGGCCAGTGGGCTACTAGGCCACTAGGCTACAAGGCTACTAGTTCACTAGGCCAGTAGGCCACTAGGTTAGTAGGACAACAGGTTAGAAGAATCACAGGCCCCTAAGTGACTAGGCCACTGGGCTACTGGGCTACAAGGCTACCAGTCTACAAGGTTACTAGGTCACTAGGCTAGAAGGCTAGCAGGCTACTATGTCAATGGGACAGTAGGCCAGTGGGATAGTAGGCAACTAGTCTACAAGTCAAATAGTTCACTAGGTCACTTGGCCACTAGGCCTTTAGGCTACAAGACTACTAGTTCACCAGGTCACTAGGCCAGTAGGTTACAAGGCTACTAGGTCACTAGGCCAGTAGGCCACTAGGTTAGTAGGACAACAGGTTAGAAAAATCACAGGCCCCTAAGTAACTAGAACACTGGTCTACTGGGCTACAAGGCTACCAGTCTGCAAGGTTACTAGGTAACTAGGCCACTAGGCCTCTAGGCTACAAGGCTACTAGGTCACCAGGTCACTAGGCCAGTAGGTTACAAGGCTACTAGGTCACTAGGCCAGTAGGCCACTAGGTTAGTAGGACAACAGGTTAGAAGAATCACAGTCCCCTAAGTGACTATGCCACTCGGCTACAGGGCTACAAGTCTACCAGTCTACAAGGTTACTAGGTCACTAGGCCAGTAGGCTAGCAGGCTACTAGGTCACTGGGCCAGTAGGACAGTGGGATGCTAGGCAACTAGTCTACAGGTCAAATGGTTCACTAGGTCACCAGGCCACTAGGCCAATATGTTACAAGACTACTAGCTCACAAGGCCAGTAGGCCACAAGGTTACAAAGCTACTAGGGCACAAGGGCACTGGGCTACTAGGCCACAAGCCTGTTAGCCTCCGAGGCTCTGGGATACTAGCCTAAGTTAGGCTATTCTAGGACACTAGGACACTAGGCTAGCCTTTGCCAAATGTGGCTGGGCTAGGCTAGTATACTAGGCTACTAGGCTAGGCTAGGTTGTGCTTCCCTAGGCTGCTAAGATACTACAGCACTAAGCTACTAGGCAAATAGGCTACAAGGCTACTAGACCACTAAGCTGCTAGGTTAATAGGTCAACAGGTTATTAGACTGCAAGGTTCCTACGTGACTACGCCTCGGGCTACTGGGCTACTAGGCTAATAGGCTACAAGGCTACTAGATCACTAGGCCACTTTTCCACAGGGCTCGTAGGTCACTAGGCCACTAGTAAGGTGGCCTAATAGGCTACAAGGCTACTAGGTCACTAGTCCACTAGGCTACGCGGCTACAAGGCTACTAGGTCACCAGGTCACTAGGCCACTAGGTTACAAGGCTACTAGGTCACTAGGCCAGTAGGCCACTAGTTTAGTAGGACAACAGGTTAGAAGTATCACAGGACCCTAAGTGACTAGGCCACTGGGCTACTGGGCTACAAGGATACCAGTCTACAAGGTTACTAGATCACTAGGCCACTAGGCCTCTAGGCTACAAGGCTACAAGGTCACCAGTTCACTAGGCCAGTAGGTTACAAGGCTACTAGGTCACTAGGCCAGTAGGCCACTAGGTTAGTAGGACACAGGTTAGAAGAATCACAGGCCCCTAAGTGACTAGGCCACTGGAATACTGGGCTAAAAGGCTACCAGTCTTCAAGGTTACTAGGTCACTAGGCCAGTAGGCTAGCAGGCTACTAGGTCACTGGGACAGTGGGCCAGTGGCATGGTAGGCAACTAGTCTACAAGTCAAATAGTTCACTAGATCAATAGGCCACTAGGCCTCTAGGCTACAAGGCTACTGGGTCAACAGGTCACTAGGGCACTAGGTTACAAGGCTACTAGGTCACTAGGCCAGTAGGCCACTAGGTTAGTACGAAAACAGGTTAGGAGAATCACAGGCCCCTAAGTGACTAGGCCACTGGGCTACTGGGCTACAAGGCTACCAGTCTACAAGGTTACTAGGTCACTAGGCTAGTAGGCTAGCAGGCTACTAGGTCACTGGGACAGTAGGCCAGTGGGATAGTAGGCAACTAGTCTACAAGTCAAATAGTTCACTAGGTCACTTGGCCACTAGGCCTCTAGGCTACAAGACTACTAGTTCACCAGGTCACTAGGCCAGTAGGTTACAAGGCTACTAGGTCACTAGGCCAGTAGGCCACTAGGTTAGTAGGACAACAGGTTAGAAAAATCACAGGCCCCTAAGTGACTAGGCCACTGGTCTACTGGGCTACAAGGCTACCAGTCTGCAAGGTTACTAGGTCACTAGGCCACTAGGCCTCTAGGCTACAAGGCTACTAGGTCACCAGGTCACTAGGCCAGTAGGTTACAAGGCTACTAGGTCACTAGGCCAGTAGGCCACTAGGTTAGTAGGACAACAGGTTAGAAGAATCACAGGCCCCTAAGTGACTAGGACACTGGACTACTGGGCTAAAAGGCTACCAGTCTTCAAGGTTACTATGTCACTAGGACAGTAGGCTAGCAGGCTACTAGGTCACTGGGACAGTGGGCCAGTGGGATGGTAGGCAACTAGTCTACAAGTCAAATAGTTCACTAGGTCACTAGGCCACTAGGCCTCTATGCTACAAGGCTACTGGTTCACCAGGTCACTAGGGCACTAGGTTACAAGGCTACTAGGTCACTAGGCCAGTAGGCCACTAGGTTAGTAGGACAACAGGTTAGAAGAATCACAGTCCCCTACGTGACTATGCCACTCAGCTACAGGGCTACAAGTCTACCAGTCTACAAGGTTACTAGGTCACTAGGCCAGTAGGCTAGCAGGCTACTAGGTCACTGGGCCAGTAGGCCAGTGGGATGCTAGGCAACTAGTCTACAGGTCAAATGGTTCACTAGGTCACCAGGCCACTAGGCCACTATGTTACAAGACTACTAGGTCACAAGGCCAGTAGGCCACTAGGTTACAAAGCTACTAGGGCACAAGGGCACTGGGCTACTAGCCCACAAGCCTGTTAGCCTCTGAGGCTCTGGGCTACTAGCCTAAGTTAGGCTATTCTAGGACACTAGGACACTAGGCTAGCCTTGGCCAAATGAGGCTGGGCTAGGCTAGTATACTAGGCTACTAGGCTAGGCTAGGTTGTGCTTCCCTAGGCTGCTAAGATACTACAGCACTAAGCTACTAGGCAAATAGGCTACAAGGCTACTAGACCACTAAGCTGCTAGGTAAATAGGTCAACAGGTTATTAGACTACAAGGTCCCTACGTGACTACGCCTCGGGCTACTGGGCTACTAGGCTAATAGGCTACAAGGCTACTAGATCACTAGGCCACTTTTCCACAGGGCTCGTAGGTCACTAGGCCACTAGGAAGGTGGCCTACTAGGCTACAACGCTACTAGGTCACTAGTCCACTAGGCCACGAGGCTACAAGGCTACTAGGTCACCAGGCAACAAGGCCAAAGTGCTACTACTCCACAAGGATATTAGCCTCCAAGGCTTCTGGATAGTAGTCTACATTCGGCTATTCTATCTTACTAGGTCTCCAGGCTTGCCTAGGCCAAATGACGCACGCTAGGCTAGTATACTGGGCTTGTAGGGTAGGCTAGGATGCGCTTGGGTAGCCTACAAGGATACTATGCCACTAGGCTACTAGGCAAACCGGCTACAACGATGCTAGGGCACTAGGCTACAACACTACTAGGTCACTATGACACTAGGCTACAGGGCTAGGAGGTCACTAGGCCAGTAGGTCACTAGCTTAGTAGGACAACAGGTTAGAAGAATCACAGGCCCCTAAGTGACTAGGCCACTGAGCTACTGGGCTACAAGGCTACCAGTCTACAAGTTTACTAGGTCACATGGCCAGTAGGATAGCAGGCTACTAGGTCACTGGGCCAGTAGGCCAGTGGGATGCTAGGCAACTAGTCTACAAGTCAAATAGTTCACTAGGTCACTAGGCCACTAGGCCTCTAGGCTACAAGGCTACTAGTTCACCAGCTCACTAGGCCACTAGGTTACTAGGCTACTAGGTCACTAGGCCAGTAGGCCACTAGGTTAGTAGGACAACAGGTTAGAAGAATCACAGGCCCCTAAGTGACTAGGCCACTGGGCTACTGGGCTACAGGGCTACCAGTCTACAAGGTTACTAGGTCACTAGGCCACTAGGCCTCTAGGCTACAAGGCTACTAGGTCACCAGGTCACTAGGCCAGTAGGTTACAAGGCTACTAGGTCACTAGGCCAGTAGGCCACTAGGTTAGTAGGACAACAGGTTAGAAGAATCACAGGCCCCTAAGTGACTAGGCCACTGGGCTACTGGGCTACAAGGATACCAGTCTACAAGGTTACTAGGTCACTAGGCCACTAGGCCTCTAGGCTACAAGGCTACTAGGTCACCAGGTCACTAGGCCAGTAGGTTACAAGGCTACTAGGTCACTAGGCGAGTAGGCCACTAGGTTAGTAGGACACAGGTTAGAAGAATCACAGGCCCCTAAGTGACTAGGCCACTGGACTACTGGGCTAAAAGGCTACCAGTCTTCAAGGTTACTAGGGCACTAGGCCAGTAGGCTAGCAGGCTACTAGGTCACTGGGACAGTGGGCCAGTGGCATGGTAGGCAACTAGTCTACAAGTCAAATAGTTCACTAGGTCACTAGGCCACTAGGCCTCTAGGCTACAAGGCTACTGGGTCACCAGGTCACTAGGGCACTAGGTTACAAGGCTACTAGGTCACTAGGCCAGTTGGCCACTAGGTTAGTAGGACAACAGGTTAGAAGAATCACAGTCCCCTAAGTGACTATGCCACTCGGCTACAGGGCTACAAGTCTACCAGTCTACAAGGTTACTAGGTCACTAGGCCAGTAGGCTAGCAGGGTACTAGGTCTCTGGGCCAGTAGGCCAGTGGGATGCTAGGCAACTAGTCTACAGGTCAAATGGTTCACTAGGTCACCAGGCCACTATGGTACAAGACTACTAGGTCACAAGGCCAGTAGGCCACTAGGTTACAAAGCTACTAGGGCACAAGGGCACTGGGCTACTAGGCCACAAGCCTGTTAGCCTCCGAGGCTCTGGGCTACTAGCCTAAGTTAGGCTATTCTAGGACACTAGGACACTAGGGTGGCCTTGGCCAAATGAGGCTGGGCTAGGCTATTATACTAGGCTACTAGGATAGGCTAGGTTGTGCTTCCCTAGGCTGCTAAGATACTACAGCACTAAGCTACTAGGCAAATAGGCTACAAGGCTACTAGACAACTAAGCTGCTAGGTTAATAGGTCAACAGGTTATTAGACTACTAGGTCCCTACGTGACTACGCCTCGGGCTACTGGGCTACTAGGCTAATAGGCTACAAGGCTACTAAATCACTAGGCCACTTTTCCACAGGGCTCGTAGGTCACTAGGCCACTAGTAAGGTGGCCTAATAGGCTACAAGGCTACTAGGTCACTAGTCCACTAGGCCACGAGGCTACAAGGCTACTAGGTCACCAGGCAACAAGGCCACAGGGCTACTAGTCCACAAGGATATTAGCCTCCAAGGCTTCTAGGATAGTAGTCTACGTTCGGCTATTCTATCTTCCTAGGTCTCCAGGCTTGCCTAGGCCAAATGACGCACGCTAGGCTAGTATACTTGGCTTGTAGGCTAGGCTAGGCTGCGCTTGGGTAGGCTACTAGGATACTATGCCACTAGGCTACTAGGCAAACCGGCTACAACGATGCTAGGGCACTAGGCTACAACACTACTAGGTCACTATGACACTAGGCTACAGGGCTACGAGGTCACTAGGCCAGTAGGCCACTTGCTTAGTAGGACAACAGGTTAGAAGAATCACAGGCCCCTAAGTGACTCGGCCACTGAACTACTGGGCTACAAGGCTACCAGTCTACAAGGTAACTAGGTCACATGGCCAGTAGGATAGCAGGCTACTAGGTCACTGGGCCAGTAGGCCAGTGGGATAGTAGGCAACTAGTCTACAAGTCAAGTAGTTCACTAGGTCACTTGGCCACTAGGCCTCTAGGCTACAAGACTACTAGTTCACCAGGTCAGTAGGCCAGTAGGTTACAAGGCTACTAGGTCACTAGGCCAGTAGGCCACTAGGTTAGTAGGACAACAGGTTAGAAAAATCACAGGCCCCTAAGTGACTAGGCCACTGGTCTACTGGGCTACAAGGCTACCAGTCTACAAGGTTACTAGGTCACTAGGCCACTAGGCCTCTAGGCTACAAGGCTACTAGGTCACAAGCTCACAAGGCCAGTAGGTTCCAAGGATACTAGGTCACTAGGCCAGTAGGCCACTAGGTTAGTAGGACAACAGGTTAGAAGAATCACAGGCCCCTAAGTGACTAGGACACTGGACTACTGGGCTAAAAGGCTACCAGTCTTCAAGGTTACTAGGTCACTAGGCCAGTAGGCTAGCAGGCTACTAGGTCACTGGGACAGTGGGCCAGTGGGATGGTAGGCAACTAGTCTACAAGTCAAATAGTTCACTAGGTCACTAGGCCACTTGGTCTCTATGCTACAAGGCTACTGGGTCACCAGGTCACTAGGGCACTAGGTTACAAGGCTACTAGGTCACTAGGCCAGTAGGCCACTAGGTTAGTAGGACAACAGGTTAGAAGAATCACAGTCCCCTATGTGACTATGCCACTAGGCTACAGGGCTACAAGTCTACCAGTCTACAAGGTTACTAGGTCACTAGGCCAGTAGGCTAGCAGGCTACTAGGTCACTGGGCCAGTAGGCCAGTGGGATGCTAGGCAACTAGTCTACCAGTCAAATGGTTCACTAGGTCACCAGGCCACTCTGTTAAAAGACTACTAGGTCACAAGGCCAGTAGGCCACTAGGTTACAAAGCTACTAGGGCACAAGGGTACTGGGCTACTAGGCCACAAGCCTGTTAGCCTCCGAGGCTCTGGGCTACTAGCCTAAGTTAGGCTATTCTAGGACACTAGGACACTAGGCTAGCCTTGGCCAAATGAGGCTGGGCTAGGCTAGTATACTAGGCTACTAGGCTAGGCTAGGTTGTGCTTCCCTAGGCTGCTAAGATACTACAGCACTAAGCTACTAGGCAAATAGGCTACAAGGCTACTAGACCACTAAGCTGCTAGGTTAATAGGTCAACAGGTTATTAGACTACAAGGTCCCTACGTGACTACGCCTCGGGCTACTGGGCTACTAGGCTAATAGGCTACAAGGCTACTAGATCACTAGGCCACTTTTCCACAGGGCTCGTAGGTCACTAGGCCACTAGTAAGGTGGCCTAATAGGCTACAAGGCTACTAGGTCACTAGTCCACTAGGCCACGAGGCTACAAGGCTACTAGGTCACCAGGCAACAAGGCCACAGGGCTACTAGTCCACAAGGATATTAGCCTCCAAGGCTTCTACGATAGTAGTCTACGTTCGGCTATTCTATCTTACTAGGTCTCCAGGCTTGCCTAGGCCAAATGACGCACGCTAGGCTAGTATACTGGGCTTGTAGGCTAGGCTAGGCTGCGCTTGGGTAGGCTACTAGGATACTATGCCACTAGGCTACTAGGCAAACCGGCTACAACGATGCTAGGGCACTAGGCTACAACACTACTAGGTCACTATGACACTAGGCTACAGGGCTAGGAGGTCACTAGGCCAGTAGGCCACTAGCTTAGTAGGACAACAGGTTAGAAGAATCACAGGCCCCTAAGTGACTAGGCCACTGAGCTACTGGGCTACAAGGCTACCAGTCTACAAGGTTACTAGGTCACATGGCCAGTAGGATAGCAGGCTACTAGGTCACTGGGCCAGTAGGCCAGTGGGATGCTAGGCATATAGTCTACAAGTCAAATAGTTCACTAGGTCACTAGGCCACTATGCCTCTAGGCTACAAGGCTACTAGGTCACGAGGTCACTAGGCCACTAGGTTACTAGGCTACTAGGTCACTACGCCAGTAGGCCACTAGGTTAGTAGGACAACAGGTTAGAAGAATCACAGGCCCCTAAGTGACTAGGCCACTGGGCTACTGGGCTACAAGGATACCAGTCTACAAGGTTACTAGGTCACTAGGCCACTAGGCCTCTAGGCTACAAGGCTACTAGGTCACCAGATCACTAGGCCAGTAGGTTACAAGGCTACTAGGTCACTAGGCGAGTAGGCCACTAGGTTAGTAGGACACAGGTTAGAAGAATCACAGGCCCCTAAGTGACTAGGCCACTGGGCTACTGGGCTAAAAGGCTACCAGTCTTCAAGGTTACTAGGTCACTAGGCCAGTAGGCTAGCAGGCTACTAGGTCACTGGGACAGTGGGACAGTGGGATGGTAGGCAACTAGTCCACAAGTCAAATAGTTCACTAGATCACTAGGACACTAGGCCTCTAGGCTACAAGGCTACTGGCTCAACAGGTCACTAGGGCACTAGGTTACAAGGCTACTAGCTCACTAGGCCAGTAGGCCACTAGGTTAGTAGGACAACAGGTTAGAAGAATCACAGTCCCCTAAGTGACAATGCCACTCGGCTACAGGGCTACAAGTCTACCAGTCTACAAGGTTACTAGGTCACTAGGCCAGTAGGCTAGCAGGCTACTAGGTCACTGGGCCAGTAGGCCAGTGGGATGCTAGGCAACTAGTCTACACGTCAAATGGTTCACTAGGTCACCAGGCCAGTAGGCCACTATGTTACAAGACTACTAGGTCACTAGGCCAGTAGGCCACTAGATTACAAAGCTACTAGGGCACAAGGGCACTGGGCTACTAGGCCACAAGCCTGTTAGCCTCCGAGGCTCTGGGCTACTAGCCTAAGTTAGGCTATTCTAGGACACTAGGACACTAGGGTAGCCTGGGCCAAATGAGGCTGGGCTAGGCTAGTATACTAGGCTACTAGGCTAGGCTAGGTTGTGCTTCCCTAGGCTGTTAAGATACTAGAGCACTAAGCTACTAGGCAAATAGGCTACAAGGCTACTAGACCACTAAGCTGCTAGGTTAATAGGTCAACAGGTTATTAGACTACAAGGTCCCTACGTGACTACGCCTCGGGCTACTGGGCTACTAGGCTAATAGGCTACAAGGCTACTAGATCACTAGGCCACTTTTCTACAGGGCTCGTAGGTCACTAGGCCACTAGGAAGGTGGCCTACTAGGCTACAACGCTACTAGGTCACTAGTCCACTAGGCCACGAGGCTACAAGGGTACCAGGTCACTAGGCCACAAGGCCAAAGTGCTACTACTCCACAAGAATATTAGCCTCCAAGTCTTCTAGGATAGTACACTACGTTCGGTTATTCTAGCTTACTAGGACTCCAGGCTTGCCTAGGCCAAATGAGGCACGCTAGGCTAGTATACTGGGCTTGTAGGCTAGGCTAGGCTGCGCTTGGCTAGGCTACTAGGATACTATGACACTAGGCTTCTAGGCAAACCGGCTACAAGCCTGCTAGGGCACTAGGCTACAACGCTACTAGGTCACTATGCCACTAGGCTACAGGGCTAGTAGGTCACTAGGCCACTAGGCCAGTGGGCTACTAGGCCACTAGGATACAAGGCTACTAGTTCACTAGGCCAGTAGGCCACTAGGTTAGTAGGACAACAGGTTACAAGAATCACAGGCCCCTAAGTGACAAGGCCACTGGGCTACTGGGCTACAAGGCTACCAGTCTACAAGGTTACTAGGTCACTAGGCCAGTAGGCTAGCAGGCTACGAGGTCACTGGGACAGTAGGCCAGTGGGATAGTAGGCAACTAGTCTACAAGTCAAATAGTTCACTAGGTCACTTGGCCACTAGGCCTCTAGGCTACAAGACTACTAGTTCACCAGGTCACTAGGCCAGTAGGTTACAAGGCTACTAGGTCACTAGGCCAGTAGGCCACTAGGTTAGTAGGACAACAGGTTAGAAAAATCACAGGCCCCTAAGTGACTAGGCCACTGGTCTACTGGGCTACAAGGCTACAAGTCTACAAGGTTACTAGGTCACTAGGCCACTAGGCCTCTAGGCTACAAGGCTACTAGGTCACCAGGTCACTAGGCCAGTAGGTTACAAGGCTACTAGGTCACTAGGCCAGTAGGCCACTAGGTTAGTAGGACAACAGGTTAGAAGAATCGCAGGCCCCTAAGTGACTAGTACACTGGACTACTGGGCTAAAAGGCTACCAGTCTTCAAGGTTACTATGTCACTAGGCCAGTAGGCTAGCAGGCTACTAGGTCACTGGGACAGTGGGCCAGTGGGATGGTAGGCAACTAGTCTACAAGTCAAATAGTTCACTAGGTCACTAGGCCACTAGGCCTCTATGCTACATGGCTACTGGGTCACCAGGTCACTAGGGCACTAGGTTACAAGGCTACTAGGTCACTAGGCCAGTAGGCCACTAGGTTAGTAGGACAACAGGCTAGAAGAATCACATGCCCCTAAGTGACTAGGACACTGGGCTACTGGGCTACAAGGCTACCAGTCTACAAGGTTACTAGGTCACATGGCCAGTAGGATAGCAGGCTACTAGGTCACTGGGCCAGTAGGCCAGTGGGATGCTAGGCAACTAGTCTACAAGTCAAATAGTTCACTAGGTCACTAGGCCACTAGGCCTCTAGGCTACAAGGCTACTAGGTCACCAGGTCACTAGGCCACTAGGTTACTAGGCTACTAGGTCACTAGGCCAGTAGGCCACTAGGTTAGTAGGACAACAGGTTAGAAGAATCACAGGACCCTAAGTGACTAGGCCACTGGGCTACTGGGCTACAAGGATACCAGTCTACAAGGTTACTAGATCACTAGGCCACTAGGCCTCTAGGCTACAAGGCTACTAGGTCACCAGTTCACTAGGCCAGTAGGTTACAAGGCTACTAGGTCACTAGGCCAGTAGGCCACTAGGTTAGTAGGACACAGGTTAGAAGAATCACAGGCCCCTAAGTGACTAGGCCACTGGACTACTGGGCTAAAAGGCTACAAGTCTTCAAGGTTACTAGGTCACTAGGCCAGTAGGCTAGCAGGCTACTAGGTCACTGGTACAGTGGGCCAGTGGCATGGTAGGCAACTAGTCTACAAGTCAAATAGTTCACTAGATCACTAGGCCACTAGGCCTCTAGGCTACAAGGCTACTGGGTCAACAGGTCACTAGGGCACTAGGTTACAAGGCTACTAGGTCACTAGGCCAGTAGGCCACTAGGTTAGTAGGACAACAGGTTAGAAGAATCACAGGCCCCTAAGTGACTAGGCCACTGGGCTACTGGGCTACAAGGATACCAGTCTACAAGGTTACTAGGTCACTAGGCCACTAGGCCTCTAGGCTACAAGGCTACTAGGTCACCAGGTCACTAGGCCAGTAGGTTACAAGGCTACTAGGTCACTAGGCGAGTAGGCCACTAGGTTAGTAGGACACAGGTTAGAAGAATCACAGGCCCCTAAGTGACTAGGCCACTGGACTACTGGGCTAAAAGGCTACCAGTCTTCAAGGTTACTAGGTCACTAGGCCAGTAGGCTAGCAGGCTACTAGGTCACTGGGACAGTGGGCCAGTGGGATGGTAGGCAACTAGTCCACAAGTCAAATAGTTCACTAGATCACTAGGACACTAGGCCTCTAGGCTACAAGGCTACTGGGTCAACAGGTCACTAGGGCACTAGGTTACAAGGCTACTAGGTCACTAGGCCAGTAGGCCACTAGGTTAGTAGGACAACAGGTTAGAAGAATCACAGTCCCCTAAGTGACAATGCCACTCGGCTACAGGGCTACAAGTCTACCAGTCTACAAGGTTACTAGGTCACTAGGCCAGTAGGCTAGCAGGCTACTAGGTCACTGGGCCAGTAGGCCAGTGGGATGCTAGGCAACTAGTCTACACGTCAAATGGTTCACTAGGTCACCAGGCCACTAGGCCACTATGTTACAAGACTACTAGGTCACTAGGCCAGTAGGCCACTAGATTACAAAGCTACTAGGGCACAAGGGCACTGGGCTACTAGGCCACAAGCCTGTTAGCCTCCGAGGCTCTGGGCTACTAGCCTAAGTTAGGCTATTCTAGGACACTAGGACACTAGGCTAGCCTGGGCCAAATGAGGCTGGGCTAGGCTAGTATACTAGGCTACTAGGCTAGGCTAGGTTGTGCTTCCCTAGGCTGTTAAGATACTAGAGCACTAAGCTACTAGGCAAATAGGCTACAAGGCTACTAGACCACTAAGGTGCTAGGTTAATAGGTCAACAGGTTATTAGACTACAAGGTCCCTACGTGACTACGCCTCGGGCTACTGGGCTAATAGGCTAATAGGCTACAAGGCTACTAGATCACTAGGCCACTTTTCTACAGGGCTCGTAGGTCACTAGGCCACTAGGAAGGTGGCCTACTAGGCTACAACGCTACTAGGTCACTAGTCCACTAGGCCACGAGGCTACAAGGGTACCAGGTCACTAGGCCACAAGGCCAAAGTGCTACTACTCCACAAGAATATTAGCCTCCAAGTCTTCTAGGATAGTACACTACGTTCGGTTATTCTAGCTTACTAGGACTCCAGGCTTGCCTAGGCCAAATGAGGCACGCTAGGCTAGTATACTGGGCTTGTAGGCTAGGCTAGGCTGCGCTTGGCTAGGCTACTAGGATACTATGACACTAGGCTTCTAGGCAAACCGGCTACAAGCCTGCTAGGGCACTAGGCTACAACGCTACTAGGTCACTATGCCACTAGGCTACAGGGCTAGTAGGTCACTAGGCCACTAGGCTACAAGGCTACTAGTTCACTAGGCCAGTAGGCCACTAGGTTAGTAGGACAACAGGTTACAAGAATCACAGGCCCCTAAGTGACAAGGCCACTGGGCTACTGGGCTACAAGGCTACCAGTCTACAAGGTTACTAGGTCACTAGGCCAGTAGGCTAGCAGGCTACTAGGTCACTGGGACAGTAGGCCAGTGGGATAGTAGGCAACTAGTCTACAAGTCAAATAGTTCACTAGGTCACTTGGCCACTAGGCCTCTAGGCTACAAGACTACTAGTTCACCAGGTCACTAGGCCAGTAGGTTACAAGGCTACTAGGTCACTAGGCCAGTAGGCCACTAGGTTAGTAGGACAACAGGTTAGAAAAATCACAGGCCCCTAAGTGACTAGGCCACTGGTCTACTGGGCTACAAGGCTACCAGTCTACAAGGTTACTAGGTCACATGGCCAGTAGGATAGCAGGCTACTAGGTCACTGGGCCAGTAGGCCAGTGGGATGCTAGGCAACTAGTCTACAAGTCAAATAGTTCACTAGGTCACTAGGCCTCTAGGCCTCTAGGCTACAAGGCTACTAGGTCACCAGGTCACTAGGCCACTAGGTTACTAGGCTACTAGGTCACTAGGCCAGTAGGCCACTAGGTTAGTAGGACAACAGGTTAGAAGAATCACAGGACCCTAAGTGACTAGGCCACTGGGCTACTGGGCTACAAGGATACCAGTCTACAAGGTTACTAGATCACTAGGCCACTAGGCCTCTAGGCTACAAGGCTACTAGGTCACCAGTTCACTAGGCCAGTAGGTTACAAGGCTACTAGGTCACTAGGCCAGTAGGCCACTAGGTTAGTAGGACACAGGTTAGAAGAATCACAGGCCCCTAAGTGACTAGGCCACTGGACTACTGGGCTAAAAGGCTACCAGACTTCAAGGTTACTAGGTCACTAGGCCAGTAGGCTAGCAGGCTACTAGGTCACTGGGACAGTGGGCCAGTGGCATGGTAGGCAACTAGTCTACAAGTCAAATAGTTCACTAGATCACTAGGCCACTAGGCCTCTAGGCTACAAGGCTACTGGGTCAACAGGTCACTAGGGCACTAGGTTACAAGTCTACTAGGTCACTAGGCCAGTAGGCCACTAGGTTAGTACGACAACAGGTTAGAAGAATCACAGTCCCCTAAGTGACTATGCCACTCGGCTACAGGGCTACAAGTCTACCAGTCTACAAGGTTACTAGGTCACTAGGCCAGCAGGCTAGCAGGCTACTAGGTCACTGGGCCAGTAGGCCAGTGTGATGCTAGGCAACTAGTCTACAGGTCAAATGTTTCACTAGGTCACCAGGCCACTAGGCCACTATGTTACAAGACTACTAGGTCACTAGGCCAGTAGGCCACTAGATTACAAAGCTACTAGGGCACAAGGGCACTGGGCTACTAGGCCACAAGCGTGTTAGCCTCCGAGACTCTGGGCTACTAGCCTAAGTTAGGCTATTCTAGGACACTAGGACACTAGGCTAGCCTTGGCCAAATGAGGCTGGGCTAGGCTAGTATACTAGGCTACTAGGCTAGGCTAGGTTGTGCTTCCCTAGGCTGCTAAGATACTAGAGCACTAAGCTACTAGGCAAATAGGCTACAAGGCTACTAGACCACTAAGCTGCTAGGTTAATAGGTCAACAGGTTATTAGACTACAAGGTCCCTACGTGACTACGCCTCGGGCTACTGGGCTACTAGGCTAATAGGCTACAAGGCTACTAGATCACTAGGCCACTTTTCTACAGGGCTCGTAGGTCACTAGGCCACTAGGAAGGTGGCCTACTAGGCTACAACGCTACTAGGTCACTAGTCCACTAGGCCACGAGGCTACAAGGGTACCAGGTCACTAGGCCACAAGGACAAAGTGCTACTACTCCACAAGAATATTAGCCTCCAAGTCTGCTAGGATAGTAGACTACGTTCGGTTATTCTAGCTTACTAGGACTCCAGGCTTGCCTAGGCCAAATGAGGCACGCTAGGCTAGTATACTGGGCTTGTAGGCTAGGCTAGGCTGTGCTTGGCTAGGCTACAAGGATACTATGCCTCTAGGCTTCTAGGCAAACCGGCTACAAGCCTGCTAGGGCACTAGGCTACAACGCTACTAGGTCACTAAGCCACTAGGCTACAGGGCTAGTAGGTCACTAGGCCACTAGGCCAGTGGGCTACTAGGCCACTAGGCTACAAGGCTACTAGTTCACTAGGCCAGTAGGCCACTAGGTTAGTAGGACAACAGCTTAGAAGAATCACAGGCCCCTAAGTGACTAGGCCACTGGGCTACTGGGCTACAAGGCTACCAGTCTACAAGGTTACTAGGTCACTAGGCTAGAAGGCTAGCAGGCTACTAGGTTAATGGGACAGTAGGCCAGTGGGATAGTAGGCAACTAGTCTACAAGTCAAATAGTTCACTAGGTCACTTGGCCACTAGGCCTCTAGGCTACAAGACTACTAGTTCAACAGGTCACTAGGCCAGTAGGTTACAAGGCTACTAGGTCACTAGGCCAGTAGGCCACTAGGTTAGTAGGACAACAGGTTAGAAAAATCACAGGCCCCTAAGTAACTAGAACACTGGTCTACTGGGCTACAAGGCTACCAGTCTGCAAGGTTACTAGGTCACTAGGCCACTAGGCCTCTAGGCTACAAGGCTACTAGGTCACCAGGTCACTAGGCCAGTAGGTTACAAGGCTACTAGGTCACTAGGCCAGTAGGCCACTAGGTTAGTAGGACAACAGGTTAGAAGAATCACAGTCCCCTACGTGACTATGCCACTCGGCTACAGGGCTACAAGTCTACCAGTCTACAAGGTTACTAGGTCACTAGGCCAGTAGGCTAGCAGGCTACTAGGTCACTGGGCCAGTAGGCCAGTGGGATGCTAGGCAACTAGTCTACAGGTCAAATGGTTCACTAGGTCACCAGGCCACTAGGCCAATATGTTACAAGACTACTAGCTCACAAGGCCAGTAGGCCACAAGGTTACAAAGCTACTAGGGCACAAGGGCACTGGGCTACTAGGGCACAAGCCTGTTAGCCTCCGAGGCTCTGGGATACTAGCCTAAGTTAGGCTATTCTAGGACACTAGGACACTAGGCTAGCCTTGGCCAAATGTGGCTGGGCTAGGCTAGTATACTAGGCTACTAGGCTAGGCTAGGTTGTGCTTCCCTAGGCTGCTAAGATACTACAGCACTAAGCTACTAGGCAAATAGGCTACAAGGCTACTAGACCACTAAGCTGCTAGGTTAATAGGTCAACAGGTTATTAGACTACAAGGTTCCTACGTGACTACGCCTCGGGCTACTGGGCTACTAGGCTAATAGGCTACAAGGCTACTAGATCACTAGGCCACTTTTCCACAGGGCTCGTAGGTCACTAGGCCACTAGTAAGGTGGCCTAATAGGCTACAAGGCTACTAGGTCACTAGTCCAATAGGCTACGCGGCTACAAGGCTACTAGGTCACCAGGCAACAAGGCCACAGGGCTACTAGTCCACAAGGATATTAGCCTCCAAGGCTTCTAGGATGGTAGTCTACGTTTGGCTATTCTATCTTACTAGGTCTCCAGGCTTGCCTAGGCCAAATGACGCACGCTAGGCTAGTATACTGGGCTTGTAGGCTAGGCTAGGCTGCGCTTGGGTAGGCTACTAGGATACTATGCCACTAGGCTAGAAGGCAAACCGGCTACAACGATGCTAGGGCACTAGGCTACAACACTACTAGGTCACTATGACACTAGGCTACAGGGCTAGGAGGTCACTAGGCCAGTAGGCCACTAGCTTAGTAGGACAACAGGTTAGAAGAATCACAGGCCCCTAAGTGACTAGGCCACTGAGCTACTGGGCTACAAGGCTACCAGTCTACAAGGTTACTAGGTCACATGGCCAGTAGGATAGCAGGCTACTAGGTCACTGGGCCAGTAGGCCAGTGGGATGCTAGGCAACTAGTCTACAAGTCAAATAGTTCACTAGGTCACTAGGCCACTAGGCCTCGAGGCTACAAGGCTACTAGGTCACGAGGTCACTAGGCAACTAGGTTACTAGGCTACTAGGTCACTAGGCCAGTAGGCAACTAGGTTAGTAGGACAACAGGTTAGAAGAATCACAGGCCCCTAAGTGACTAGGCCACTGGGCTACTGGGCGACAAGGATACCAGTCTACAAGTTTACTAGGTCACTAGGCCACTAGGCCTCTAGGCTACAAGGCTACTAGGTCACCAGGTCACTAGGCCAGTAGGTTAGAAGGCTAATAGGTCACTAGGCCAGTAGGCCACTAGGGTAGTAGGACAACAGGTTAGAAGAATCACAGGCCCCTAAGTGACTAGGACACTGGACTACTGGGCTAAAAGGCTACCAGTCTTCAAGGTTACTAGGTCACTAGGCCAGTAGGCTAGCAGGCTACTAGGTCACTGGGACAGTGGGCCAGTGGGATGGTAGGCAACTAGTCTACAAGTCAAATAGTTCACTAGATCACTAGGCCACGAGGCCTCTAGGCTACAAGGCTACTGGGTCAACAGGTCACTAGGGTACTAGGTTACAAGGCTACTAGGTCACTAGGCCAGTAGGCCACTAGGTTAGTAGGACAACAGGTTAGAAGAATCACAGTCCCCTAAGTGACTATGCCACTCGGCTACAGGGCTACAAGTCTACCAGTCTACAAGGTTACTAGGTCACTAGGCCAGTAGGCTAGCAGGCTACTAGGTCACCTGGCCAGTAGGCCAGTGGGATGCTAGGCAACTAGTCTACACGTCAAATGGTTCACTAGGTCACCAGGCCACTAGGCCACTATGTTACAAGACTACTAGGTCACTAGGCCTGTAGGCCACTAGATTACAAAGCTACTAGGGCACAAGGGCACTGGGCTACTAGGCCACAAGCCTGTTAGCCTCCGAGGCTCTGGGCTACTAGCCTAAGTTAGGCTATTCTAGGACACTAGGACACTAGGCTAGCCTGGGCCAAATGAGGCTGGGCTAGGCTAGTATACAAGGCTACTAGGCTGGGCTAGGTTGTGCTTCCCTAGGCTGTTAAGATACTAGAGCACTAAGCTACTAGGCAAATAGGCTACAAGGCTACTAGACCACTAAGCTGCTAGGTTAATAGGTCAACAGGTTATTAGACTACAAGGTCCCTACGTGACTACGCCTCGGGCTACTGGGCTACTAGGCTAATAGGCTACAAGGCTACTAGATCACTAGGCCACTTTTCTACAGGGCTCGTAGGTCACTAGGCCACTAGGAAGGTGGCCTACTAGGCTACAACGCTACTAGGTCACTAGTCCACTAGGCCACGAGGCTACAAGGGTACCAGGTCACTAGGCCACAAGGACAAAGTGCTACTACTCCACAAGAATATTAGCCTCCAAGTCTTCTAGGATAGTAGACTACGTTCGGTTATTCTAGCTTACTAGGACACCAGGCGTGCCTAGGCCAAATGAGGCACGCTAGGCTAGTATACTGGGCTTGTAGGCTAGGCTAGGCTGCGCTTGGCTAGGCTACTAGGATACTATGACACTAGGCTTCTAGGCAAACCGGCTACAAGCCTGCTAGGGCACTAGGCTACAACGCTACTAGGTCACTATGCCACTAGGCTACAGGGCTAGTAGGTCACTAGGCCACTAGGCCAGTGGGCTACTAGGCCACTAGTCTACAAGGCTACTAGTTCACTAGGCCAGTAGGCCACTAGGTTAGTAGGACAACAGGTTACAAGAATCACAGGCCCCTAAGTGACAAGGCCACTGGGCTACTGGGCTGCAAGGCTACCAGTCTACAAGGTTACTAGGTCACTAGGCCAGTAGGCTAGCAGGCTACTAGGTCACTGGGACAGTAGGCCAGTGGGATAGTAGGCAACTAGTCTACAAGTCAAATAGTTCACTAGGTCACTTGGCCACTAGGCCTCTAGGCTACAAGACTACTAGTTCACCAGGTCACTAGGCCAGTAGGTTACAAGGCTACTAGGTCACTAGGCCAGTAGGCCACTAGGTTAGTAGGACAACAGGTTAGAAAAATCACAGGCCCCTAAGTGACTAGGCCACTGGTCTACTGGGCTACAAGGCTACCAGTCTACAAGGTTACTAGGTCACTAGGCCACTAGGCCTCTAGGCTACAAGGCTACTAGGTCACCAGGTCACTAGGCCAGTAGGTTACAAGGCTACTAGGTCACTAGGCCAGTAGGCCACTAGGTTAGTAGGACAACAGGTTAGAAGAATCGCAGGCCCCTAAGTGACTAGTACACTGGACTACTGGGCTAAAAGGCTACCAGTCTTCAAGGTTACTATGTCACTAGGCCAGTAGGCTAGCAGGCTACTAGGTCACTGGGACAGTGGGCCAGTGGGATGGTAGGCAACTAGTCTACAAGTCAAATAGTTCACTAGGTCACTAGGCCACTAGGCCTCTATGCTACAAGGCTACTGGGTCACCAGGTCACAAGGGCACTAGGTTACAAGGCTACTAGGTCACTAGGCCATTAGGCCACTAGGTTAGTAGGACAACAGGTTAGAAGAATCACATGCCCCTAAGTGACTAGGCCACTGGGCTACTGGGCTACAAGGCTACCAGTCTACAAGGTTACTAGGTCACATGGCCAGTAGGATAGCAGGCTGCTAGGTCACTGGGCCAGTAGGCCAATGGGATGCTAGGCAACTAGTCTACAAGTCAAATAGTTCACTAGGTCACTAGGCCACTAGGCCTCTAGGCTACAAGGCTACTAGGTCACCAGGTCACTAGGCCACTAGGTTACTAGGCTACTAGGTCACTAGGCCAGTAGGCCACTAGGTTAGTAGGACAACAGGTTAGAAGAATCACAGGACCCTAAGTTACTAGGCCACTGGGCTACTGGGCTACAAGGATACCAGTCTACAAGGTTACTAGATCACTAGGCCACTAGGCCTCTAGTCTACAAGGCTACTAGGTCACCAGTTCACTAGGCCAGTAGGTTACAAGGCTACTAGGTCACTAGGCCAGTAGGCCACTAGGTTAGTAGGACACAGGTTAGAAGAATCACAGGCCCCTAAGTGACTAGGCCACTTGACTACTGGGATAAAAGGCTACCAGTCTTCAAGGTTACTAGGTCACTAGGCCAGTAGGCTAGCAGGCTACTAGGTCACTGGGACAGTGGCCCAGTGGCATGGTAGGCAACTAGTCTACAAGTCAAATAGTTCACTAGATCACTAGGCCACTAGGCCTCTAGGCTACAAGGCTACTGGGTCAACAGGTCACTAGGGCACTAGGTTACAAGGCTACTAGGTCACTAGGCCAGTAGGTCACTAGGTTAGTATGACAACAGGTTAGAAGAATCACAGTCCCCTAAGTGACTATGCCACTCGGCTACAGGGCTACAAGTCTACCAGTCTACAAGGTTACTAGGTCACTAGGCCAGTAGGCTAGCAGGCTACTAGGTCACTGGGCCAGTAGGCCAGAGGGATGCTAGGCAACTAGTCTACAGGTCAAATGGTTCACTAGGTCACCAGGCCACTAGGTCACTATGTTACAAGACTACTAGGTCACTAGGCCAGTAGGCCACTAGATTACAAAGCTACTAGGGCACAAGGGCACTGGGCTACTAGGCCACAAGCCTGTTAGCCTCCGAGGCTCTGGGCTACTAGCCTAAGTTAGGCTATTCTAGGACACTAGGACACTAGGCTAGCCTTGGCCAAATGAGGCTGGGCTAGGCTAGTATACTAGGCTACTAGGCTAGGCTAGGTTGTGCTTCCCTACGCTGCTAAGATACTACAGCACTAAGCTACTAGGCAAATAGGCTACAAGGCTACTAGACCACTAAGCTGCTAGGTTAATAGGTCAACAGGTTATTAGACTACAAGGTCCCTACGTGACTACGCCTCGGGCTACTGGGCTACTAGGCTAATAGGCTACAAGGCTACTAGATCACTAGGCCACGTTTCTACAGGGCTCGTAGGTCACTAGGCCACTAGTAAGGTGGCCTACTAGGCTACAACGCTACTAGGTCACTAGTCCACGAGGCCACGAGGCTACAAGGGTACCAGGTCACTAGGCCACAAGGCCAAAGTGCTACTACTCCACAAGAATATTAGCCTCCAAGTCTAGGATAGTAGACTACGTTCGGTTATTCTAGCTTACTAGGACTCCAGGCTTGCCTAGGCCAAATGAGGCACGCTAGGCTAGTATACTGGGCTTGTAGGCTAGGCTAGGCTGTGCTTGGCTAGGCTACTAGGATACTATGCCACTAGGCTTCTAGGCAAAACGGCTACAAGCCTGCTAGGGCACTAGGCTACAACGCTACTAGGTCACTATGCCACTAGGCTACAGGGCGAGTAGGTCACTAGGCCACTAGGCCTGTGGGCTACTAGGCCACTAGGCTACAATGCTACTAGTTCACTAGGCCAGTAGGCCACTAGGTTAGTAGGACAACAGGTTAGAAGAATCACAGGTCCCTAAGTGACTAGGCCACTGGGCTACTGGGCTACAAGGCTACCAGTCTACAAGGTTACTAGGTCACCAGGCCAGTAGGCTAGCAGGCTACTAGGTCACTGGGACAGTAGGCCAGTGGGATAGTAGGCAACTAGTCTACAAGTCAAATAGTTCACTAGGTCACTTGGCCACTAGGCCTCTAGGCTACAAGACTACTAGTTCACCAGGTCACTAGGCCAGTAGGTTACAAGGCTACTAGGTCACTAGGCCAGTAGGCCACTAGGTTAGTAGGACAACAGGTTAGAAAAATCACAGGGCCCTAAGTGACTAGGCCACTGGTCTACTGGGCTACAAGGCTACCAGTCTACAAGGCTACTAGGTCACTAGGCCACTAGGCCTCTAGGCTACAAGGCTACTAGGTCACCAGGTCACTAGGCCAGTAGGTTACAAGGCTACTAGGTCACTAGGCCAGTAGGCCACTAGGTTAGTAGGACAACAGGTTAGAAGAATCACAGGCCCCTAAGTGACTAGGACACTGGACTACTGGGCTACAAGGCTACCAGTCTACAAGGTTACTAGGTCACTAGGCCACTAGGCCTCTAGGCTACAAGGCTACGAGGTCACCAGGTCACTAGGCCAGTAGGTTACAAGGCTACTAGGTCACTAGGCCAGTAGGCCACTAGGTTAGTAGGACAACAGGTTAGAAGAATCACAGGCCCCTAAGTGACTAGGACACTGGACTACAGGGCTAAAAGGCTACCAGTCTTCAAGGTTACTATGTCACTAGGCCAGTAGGCTCGCAGGCTACTAGGTCACTGGGCCAGTGGGCCAGTGGGAGGGTAGGCAACTAGTCTACAAGTCAAATAGTTCACTAGGTCACTAGGCCACTAGGCCTCTATGCTACAAGGCTACTGGGTCACCAGGTCACTAGGGCACTAGGTTACAAGGCTACTAGGTCACTAGTCCAGTAGGCCACTAGGTTAGTAGGACAAAGGGTTAGAAGAATCACAGTCCCCTAAGTGACTATGCCACTCGGCTACAGGGCTACAAGTCTACCAGTCTACAAGGTTACTAGGTCACTAGGCCAGTAGGCTAGCAGGCTACTAGGTCACTGGGCCAGTAGGCCAGTGGGATGCTAGGCAACTAGTCTACAGGTCAAATGGTTCACTAGGTCACCAGGCCACTAAGTTACAAGACTACTAGGTCACAAGGCCAGTAGGCCACTAGGTTACAAAGCTACTAGGGCACAAGGGCACTGGGCTACTAGGCCACAAGCCTGTTAGCCTCCGAGGCTCTGGGCTAGTAGCCTAAGTTAGGCTATTCTAGGACACTAGGACACTAGGCTAGCCTTGGCCAAATGAGGCTGGGCTAGGCTAGTATACTAGGCTACTAGGCTAGGATAGGTTGTGCTTCCCTAGGCTGCTAAGATACTACAGCACTAAGCTACTAGGCAAATAGGCTACAAGGCTACTACACCACTAAGCTGCTAGGTTAATAGGTCAACAGGTTATTAGACTACAAGGTCCCTACGTGACTACGCCTCGGGCTACTGGGCTACTAGGCTAATAGGCTACAAGGCTACTAGATCACTAGGCCACTTTTCCACAGGGCTCGTAGGTCACTAGGCCACTAATAAGGTGGCCTAATAGGCTACAAGGCTACTAGGTCACTAGTCCACTAGGCCACGAGGCTACAAGGCTACAAGGTCACCAGGCAACAAGGCCACAGGGCTACTAGTCCACAAGGATATTAGCCTCCAAGGCTTCCAGGATAGTAGTCTACGTTCGGCTATTCTATCTTACTAGGTCTCCAGGCTTGCCTAGGCCAAATGACGCACGCTAGGCTAGTATACTGGGCTTGTAGGCTAGGCTAGGCTGCGCTTGGGTAGGCTACTAGGATACTATGCCACTAGGCTACTAGGCAAACCGGCTACAACGATGCTAGGGCACTAGGCTACAACACTACTAGGTCACTATGACACTAGGCTACAGGGCTAGGAGGTCACTAGGCCAGTAGGCCACTAGCTTAGTAGGACAACATGTTAGAAGAATCACAGGCCCCTAAGTGACTAGGCCACTGAGCTACTGGGCTACAAGGCTACAAGTCTACAAGGTTACTAGGTCACATGGCCAGTAGGATAGCAGGCTACTAGGTCACTGGGCCAGTAGGCCAGTGGGATGCTAGGCAACTAGTCTACAAGTCAAATAGTTCACTAGGTCACTAGGCCACTAGGCCTCAAGGCTACAAGGCTACTAGGTCACCAGGTCACTAGGCCAGTAGGTTACAAGGCTACTAGGTCACTAGGCCAGTAGGCCACTAGGTTAGTAGGACAACAGGTTAGAAAAATCACAGGCCCCTAAGTGACTAGGCCACTGGTCTACTGGGCTACAAGGCTACCAGTCTACAAGGTTACTAGGTGACTAGGCCACTAGGCCTCTAGGCAACAAGGCTACTAGGTCACCAGGTCACTAGGCCAGTAGGTTACAAGGCTACTAGGTCACTAGGCCAGTAGGCCACTAGGTTAGTAGGACAACAGGTTAGAAGAATCACAGGCCCCTAAGTGACTAGGACACTGGACTACTGGGCTAAAAGGCTACCAGTCTTCAAGGTTACTATGTCACTAGGCCAGTAGGCTAGCAGGCTACTAGTTCACTGGGACAGTGGGCCAGTGGGATGGTAGGCAACTAGTCTACAAGTCAAATAGTTCACTAGGTCGATAGGCCACTAGGCCTCTAGGCTACAAGGCTACTGGGTCACCAGGTCACTAGGGCACTAGGTTACAAGGCTACTAGGTCACTAGGCCAGTAGGCCACTAGGTTAGTAGGACAACAGGTTAGAAGAATCACAGTCCCCTAAGTGACTATGCCACTCGGCTACAGGGCTACAAGTCTACCAGTCTACAAGGTTACTAGGTCACTAGGCCAGTAGGCTAGCAGGCTACTAGGTCACTGGGCCAGTAGGGCAGTGGGATGCTAGGCAACTAGTCTACAGGTCAAATGGTTCACTAGGTCACCAGGCCACTAGGCCACTATGTTACAAGACTACTAGGTCACAAGGCCAGTAGGCCACTAGGTTACAAAGCTACTAGGGCACAAGGGCACTGGGCTACTAGGCCACAAGCCTGTTAGCCTCCGAGGCTCTGGGCTACTAGCCTAAGTTAGGCTATTCTAGCACACTAGGACACTAGGCTAGCCTTGGCCAAATGAGGCTGGGCTAGGCTAGTATACTAGGCTACTAGGCTAGGCTAGGTTGTGCTTCCCTAGGGTGCTAAGATAATACAGCACTAAGCTACTAGGCAAATAGGCTACAAGGCTACTAGACCACTAAGGTGCTAGGTTAATAGGTCAACAGGTTATTAGACTACAAGGTCCCTACGTGACTACGCCTCGGGCTACTGGGCTACTAGGCTAATAGGCTACAAGGCTACTAGATCACTAGGCCACTTTTCCACAGGGCTCGTAGGTCACTAGGCCACTAGTAAGGCGGCCTAATAGGCTACAACGCTACTAGATCACTAGTACACTAGGCCACGAGGCTACAAGGCTACTAGGTCACCAGGCAACAAGGCCACAGGGCTACTAGTCCACAAGGATATTAGCCTCCAAGGCTTCTAGGATAGTAGTCTACATTCGGCTATTCTATCTTACTAGGTCTCCAGGCTTGCCTGGGCCAAATGACGCACGCTAGGCTAGTATACTGGGCTTCTAGGCTAGGCTAGGCTGCGCTTTGGTAGGCTACTAGGATACTATGCCACTAGGCTACTAGGCAAACCGGCTACAACGATGCTAGGGCACTAGGCTACAACACTACTAGGTCACTATGACACTAGGCTAGAGGGCTAGGAGGTCACTAGGCCAGTAGGCCACTAGCTTAGTAGGACAACAGGTTAGAAGAATCACAGGCCCCTAAGTGACTAGGCCACTGAGCTACTGGGCTACAAGGCTACCAGTCTACAAGGTTACTAGGTCACGAGGCCAGTAGGCTAGCAGGCTACTAGGTCACTGGGACAGTAGGCCAGTGGGATAGTAGGCAACTAGTCTACAAGTCAAATAGTTCACTAGGTCACTTGGCCACTAGGCCTCTAGGCTACAAGACTACTAGTTCACCAGGTCACTAGGCCAGTAGGTTACAAGTCTACTAGGTCACTAGGATAGTAGGCCACTAGGTTAGTAGGACAACAGGTTAGAAAAATCACAGGCCCCTAAGTGACTAGGCCACTGGTCTACTGGGCTACAAGGCTACCAGTCTACAAGGTTACTAGGTCACTAGGCCACTAGGCCTCTAGGCTACAAGGCTACTAGTTCACCAGGTCACTAGGCCAGTAGGTTACAAGGCTACTAGGTCACTAGGCCAGTAGGCCACTAGGTTAGTAGGACAACAGGTTAGAAGAATCACAGGCCCCTAAGTGACTAGGACACTGGACTACTGGGCTACAAGGCTACCAGTCTACAAGGTTACTAGGTGACTAGGCCACTAGGTCTCTAGGCTACAAGGCTACTAGGTCACCAGGTCACTACGCCAGTAGGTTACAAGGCTACTAGGTCACTAGGCCAGTAGGCCACTAGGTTAGTAGGACAACAGGATAGAAGAATCACAGGCTCCAAAGTGACTAGGACACTGGACTACTCGGCTAAAAGGCTACCAGTCTTCAAGGTTACTATGTCAATAGGCCAGTAGGCTAGCAGGCTACTAGGTCACTGGGCCACTGGGCCAGTGGGATGGTAGGAAACTAGTCTACAAGTCAAATAGTTCACTAGGTCACTAGGCGACTAGGCCTCTATGCTACAAGGCTACTGGGTCACCAGGTCACTAGGGCACTAGGTTACAAGGCTACTAGGTCACTAGGCCAGTAGGCCACTAGGTTAGTAGGACAACAGGTTAGAAGAATCACAGTCCCCTAAGTGACTATGCCACTCGGCTACAGGGCTACAAGTCTACCAGTCTACAAGGTTACTAGGTCACTAGGCCAGTAGGCTAGCAGGCTACTAGGTCACTGGGCCAGTAGGCCAGTGGGATGCTAGGCAACTAGTCTACAGGTCAAATGGTTCACTAGGTCACCAGGCCACTATGTTACAAGACTACTAGGTCACAAGGCCAGTAGGCCACTAGGTTACAAAGCTACTAGGGCACAAGGGCACTGGGCTACTAGGCCACAAGCCTGTTAGCCTCCGAGGCTCTGGGATACTAGCCTAAGTTAGGCTATTCTAGGACACTAGGACACTAGGCTAGCCTTGGCCAAATGAGGCTGGGCTAGGCTAGTATACTAGGCTACTAGGCTAGGCTAGGTTGTGCTTCCCTAGGCTGCTAGGATACTACAGCACTAAGCTACTAGGCAAATAGGCTACAAGGCTACTAGACCACTAAGCTGCTAGGTTAATAGGTCAACAGGTTATTAGACTACAAGGTCCCTACGTGACTACGCCTCGGGCTACTGGGCTACTAGGCTAATAGGCTACAAGGCTACTAGATCACTAGGCCACTTTTCCACAGGGCTCGTAGGTCACTAGGCCACTAGTAAGGTGGCCTAATAGGCTACAAGGCTAGTAGGTCACTAGTCCACTAGGCCACGAGGCTACAAGGCTACTAGGTCACCAGGCAACAAGGCCACAGGGCTACTAGTCCACAAGGATATTAGCCTCCAAGGCTTCTAGGATAGTAGTCTACATTCGGCTATTCTATCTTACTAAGTCTCCAGGCTTGCCTAGGCCAAATGACGCACGCTAGGATAGTATACTGGGCTTGTAGGCTAGGCTAGGCTGCGCTTGGGTAGGCTACTAGGATACTATGCCACTAGGCTACTAGGCAAACCGGCTTCAACGATGCTAGGGCACTAGGCTACAACACTACTAGGTCACTATGACACTAGGCTAGAGGGCTAGGAGGTCACTAGGCCAGTAGGCCACTAGCTTAGTAGGACAACAGGTTAGAAGAATCACAGGCCCCTAAGTGACTAGGCCACTGAGCTACTGGGCTACAAGGCTACCAGTCTACAAGGTTACTAGGTCACGAGGCCAGTAGGCTAGCAGGTTACTAGGTCACTGGGACAGAAGGCCAGTGGGATAGTAGGCAACTAGTCTACAAGTCAAATAGTTCACTAGGTCACTTGGCCACTAGGCCTCTAGGCTACAAGACTACTAGTTCACCAGGTCACTAGGCCAGTAGGTTACAAGTCTACTAGGTCACCAGGATAGTAGGCCACTACGTTAGTAGGACAACAGGTTAGAAAAATCACAGGCCCCTAAGTGACTAGGCCACTGGTCTACTGGGCTACAAGGCTACCAGTCTACAAGGTTACTAGGTCACTAGGCCACTAGGCCTCTAGGCTACAAGGCTACTAGTTCACCAGGTCACTAGGCCAGTAGGTTACAAGGCTACTAGGTCACTAGGCCAGTAGGCCACTAGGTTAGTAGGACAACAGGTTAGAAGAATCACAGGCCCCTAAGTGACTAGGACACTGGACTACTGGGCTACAAGGCTACCAGTCTACAAGGTTACTAGGTCACTAGGCCACTAGGTCTGTAGGCTACAAGGCTACTAGGTCACCAGGTCACTACGCCAGTAGGTTACAAGGCTACTAGGTCACTAGGTCAGTAGGACAACAGGATAGAAGAATCACAGGCTCCTAAGTGACTAGGACACTGGACTACTGGGCTAAAAGGCTACCAGTCTTCAAGTTACTATGTCACTAGGCCAGTAGACTAGCAGGCTACTAGGTCACTGGGCCAGTGGGCCAGTGGGATGGTAGGCAACTAGTCTACAAGTCAAATAGTTCACTAGGTCACTAGGCGACTAGGCCTCTTTGCTACAAGGCTACTGGGTCACCAGGTCACTAGGGCACTGGTTACAAGGCTACTAGGTCACTAGGCCAGTAGGCCACTAGGTTAGTAGGACAACAGGTTAGAAGAATCACAGTCCCCTAAGTGACTATGCCACTCGGCTACAGGGCTACAAGTCTACCAGTCTACAAGGTTACTAGGTCACTAGGCCAGTAGGCTAGCAGGCTACTAGGTCACTGGGCCAGTAGGCCAGTGGGATGCTAGGCAACTAGTCTACAGGGCAAATGGTTCACTAGGTCACCAGGCCACTAGGCCACTATGTTACAAGACTACTAGGTCACAAGGCCAGTAGGCCACTAGGTTACAAAGCTACTAGGGCACAAGGGCACTGGGCTACTAGGCCAGAAGCCTGTTAGCCTCCGAGGCTCTGGGCTACTAGCCTAAGTTAGGCTATTCTAGGACACTAGGACACTAGGCTAGCCTTGGCCAAATGAGGCTGGGCTAGGCTAGTATACTAGGCTACTAGGCAAGGCTAGGTTGTGCTTCCCTAGGCTGCTAAGATACTACAGCACTAAGCTACTAGGCAAATAGGCTACAAGGCTACTAGACCACTAAGCTGCTAGGTTAATAGGTCAACAGGTTATTAGACTACAAGGTCCCTACGTGACTACGCCTCGGGCTACTGGGCTACTAGGCTAATAGGCTACAAGGCTACTAGATCACTAGGCCACTTTTCCTCAGGGCTCGTAGGTCACTAGGCCACTAGTAAGGTGGCCTAATAGGCTACAAGGCTACTAGGTCACTAGTCAACTAGGCCACGAGGCTACAAGGCTACTAGGTCACCAGGCAACAAGGCCACAGGGCTACTAGTCCACAAGGATATTAGCCTCCAAGGCGTCAAGGATAGTAGTCTACGTTCGGCTATTCTATCTTACTAGGTCTCCAGGCTTGCCCAGGCCAAATGACGCACGCTACGCTAGTATACGGGCTTGTAGGCTAGGCTAGGCTGCGCTTGGCTAGGCTACTAGGATACTATGCCACTAGGCTTCTAGGCAAACCGGCTACAAGCCTGCTAGGGCACTAGGCTACAACGCTACTAGGTCACTATTCCACTAGGCTACAGGACTAGAAGGTCACTAGGCCACTAGGCCAGTGGGCTACTAGGCCACTAGGCTACAATGCTACTAGTTCACTAGGCCAGTAGGCCACTAGGTTAGTAGGACAACAGGTTAGAAGAATCACAGGCCCCTAAGTGACTAGGCCACTGGGCTACTGGGCTACAAAGCTACCAGTCTACAAGGTTACTAGGTCCCCAGGCCAGTAGGCTAGCAGGCTACTAGGTCACTGGGACAGTAGGCCAGTGGGATAGTAGGCAACTAGTCTACAAGTCAAATAGTTCACTAGGTCACTTGGCCACTAGGCCTCTAGGCTACAAGACTACTAGTTCACCAGGTCACTAGGCCAGTAGGTTACAAGGCTACTAGGTCACTAGGCCAGTAGGCCACTAGGTTAGTAGGACAACAGGTTAGAAAAATCACAGGCCCCTAAGTGACTAGGCCACTGGTCTACTGGACTACAAGTCTACCAGTCTACAAGTTTACTAGGTCACTAGGCCACTAGGCCTATAGGCTACAAGGCTAGTAGGTCACCAGGTCACTAGGCCAGTAGGTTACAAGGCTACTAGGTCACTAGGCCAGTAGGCCACTAGGTTAGTAGGACAACAGGTTAGAAGAATCACAGGCCCCTAAGTGACTAGGACACTGGACTACTGGGCTACAAGGCTACCAGTCTAAAAGGTTACTAGGTCACTAGGCCACTAGGCCTCTAGGCTACAAGGCTACTAGGTCACCAGGTCACTAGGCCAGTAGGTTACAAGGCTACTAGGTCACTAGGCCAGTAGGCCACTAGGTTAGTAGGACAACAGGTTAGAAGAATCACAGGCCCCTAAGTGACTAGGACACTGGACTACTGGGCTAAAAGGCTACCAGTCTTCAAGGTTACTATGTCACTAGGCCAGTAGGCTAGCAGGCTACTAGGTCACTGGGCCAGTGGGCCAGTGGGATGGTAGGCAACTAGTCTACAAGTCAAATAGTTCACTAGGTCACTAGGCCACTAGGCCTCTATGCTACAAGGCTACTGGGTCACCAGGTCACTAGGGCACTAGGTTACAACGCTACTAGGTCACGAGGCCAGTTGGCCACTAGGTTAGTAGGACAACAGGTTAGAAGAATCACAGTCCCCTAAGTGACTATGCCACTCGGCTACAGGGCTACAAGTCTACCAGTCTACAAGGTTACTAGGTCACTAGGCCAGTAGGCTAGCAGGGTACTAGGTCTCTGGGCCAGTAGGGCAGTGGGATGCTAGGCAACTAGTCTACAGGTCAAATGGTTCACTAGGTCACCAGGCCACTATGTTACAAGACTACTAGGTCACAAGGCCAGTAGGCCACTAGGTTACAAAGCTACTAGGGCACAAGGGCACTGGGCTACTAGGCCACAAGCCTGTTAGCCTCCGAGGCTCTGGGCTACTAGCCTAAGTTAGGCTATTCTAGGACACTAGGACACTAGGGTGGCCTTGGCCAAATGAGGCTGGGCTAGGCTATTATACTAGGCTACTAGGATAGGCTAGGTTGTGCTTCCCTAGGCTGCTAAGATACTACAGCACTAAGCTACTAGGCAAATAGGCTACAAGGCTACTAGACCACTAAGCTGCTAGGTTAATAGGTCAACAGGTTATTAGACTACAAGTTCCCTACGTGACTACGCCTCGGGCTACTGGGCTACTAGGCTAATAGGCTACAAGGCTACTAAATCACTAGGCCACTTTTCCACAGGGCTCGTAGGTCACTAGGCCACTAGTAAGGTGGCCTAATAGGCTACAAGGCTACTAGGTCACTAGTCCACTAGGCCACGAGGCTACAAGGCTACTAGGTCACCAGGCAAC
The DNA here is from genome assembly GCF_040802235.1 of Manis javanica. Classification (NCBI taxonomy): domain Eukaryota; kingdom Metazoa; phylum Chordata; class Mammalia; order Pholidota; family Manidae; genus Manis; species Manis javanica. Next base: position 58,300,633 of record NC_133161.1, on the reverse strand, counting down.
AAGGCCACAGGGCTACAAGTCCACAAGGATATTAGCCTCCAAGGCTTCTAGGATAGTAGTCTACGTTCGGCTATTCTATCTTCCTAGGTCTCCAGGCTTGCCTAGGCCAAATGAGGCACGCTAGGCTAGTATACTGGGCTTGTAGGCTATGCTAGGCTGCGCTTGGGTAGGCTACTAGGATACTATGCCACTAGGCTACTAGGCAAACCGGCTACAACGATTCTAGGGCACTAGGCTACAACACTACTAGGTCACTATGACACGAGGCTACAGGGCTAGGAGGTCACTAGGCCAGTAGGCCACTTGCTTAGTAGGACAACAGGTTAGAAGAATCACAGGCCCCTAAGTGACTAGGCCACTGAACTACTGGGCTACAAGGCTACCAGTCTACAAGGTTACTAGGTCACATGGCCAGTAGGATAGCAGGCTACTAGGTCACTGGGCCAGTAGGCCAGTGGGATGCTAGGCAACTAGTCTACAAGTCAAATAGTTCACTAGGTCACTAGGCCACTAGGCCTCGAGGCTACAAGGCTACTATTTCACGAGGTCACTAGGCCACTAGGTTACTAGGCTACTAGGTCACTAGGCCAGTAGGCCACTAGGTTAGTAGGACAACAGGTTAGAAGAATCACAGGCCCCTAAGTGACTAGGCCACTGGGCTACTGGGCTACAAGGATACCAGTCTACAAGGTTACTAGGTCACTAGGCCACTAGGCCTCTAGGCTACAAGGCTACTAGGTCACCAGGTCACTAGGCCAGTAGGTTACAAGGCTACTAGGTCACTAGGCCAGTAGGCCACTAGGTTAGTAGGACAACAGGTTAGAAGAATCACAGGCCCCTAGGTGACTAGGCCACTGGACTACTGGGCTAAAAGGCTACCAGTCTTCAAGGTTACTAGGTCACTAGGCCAGTAGGCTAGCAGGCTACTAGGTCACTGGGACAGTGGGCCAGTGGCATGGTAGGCAACTAGTCTACAAGTCAAATAGTTCACTAGATCACTAGGCCACTAGGCCTCTAGGCTACAAGGCTACTGGGTCAACAGGTCACTAGGGCACTAGGTTACAAGGCTACTAGGTCACTAGGCCAGTAGGCCACTAGGTTAGTAGGACAACAGGTTAGAAGAATCACAGTCCCCTAAGTGACTATGCCACTCGGCTACAGGGCTACAAGTCTACCAGTCTACAAGGTTACTAGGTCACTAGGCCAGTAGGCTAGCAGGCTACTAGGTCACTGGGCCAGTAGGCCAGTGGGATGCTAGGCAACTAGTCTACACGTCAAATGGTTCACTAGGTCACCAGGCCACTAGGCCAGTAGGTTACAAGACTACTAGGTCACTAGGCCAGTAGGCCACTAGGTTACAAAGCTACTAGGGCACAAGGGCACTGGGCTACTAGGCCACAAGCCTGTTAGCCTCCGAGGCTCTGGGCTACTAGCCTAAGTTAGGCTATTCTAGGACACTAGGACACTAGGCTAGCCTGGGCCAAATGAGGCTGGGCTAGGCTAGTATACTAGGCTACTAGGCTAGGCTAGGTTCTGCTTCCCTAGGCTGTTAAGATACTAGAGCACTAAGCTACTAGGCAAATAGGCTACAAGGCTACTAGACCACTAAGCTGCTAGGTTAATAGGTCAACAGGTTATTAGACTACAATGTCCCTACGTGACTACGCCTCGGGCTACTGGGCTACTAGGCTAATAGGCTACAAAACTACTAGATTACTAGGCCACTTTTCTACAGGGCTCGTAGGTCACTAGGCCACTAGGAAGGTGGCCTACTAGGCTACAACGCTACTAGGTCACTAGTCCACTAGGCCACGAGGCTACAAGGGTACCAGGTCACTAGGCCACAAGGCCAAAGTGCTACTACTCCACAAGAATATTAGCCTCCAAGTCTTCTAGGATAGTACACTACGTTCGGTTATTCTAGCTTACTAGGACTCCAGGCTTGCCTAGGCCAAATGAGGCACGCTAGGCTAGTATACTGGGCTTGTAGGCTAGGCTAGGCTGCGCTTGGCTAGGCTACTAGGATACTATGACACTAGGCTTCTAGGCAAACCGGCTACAAGCCTGCTAGGGCACTAGGCTACAACGCTACTAGGTCACTATGCCACTAGGCTACAGGGCTAGCAGGTCACTAGGCCACTAGGCCAGTGGGCTACTAGGCCACTAGGATACAAGGCTACTAGTTCACTAGGCCAGTAGGCCACTAGGTTAGTAGGACAACAGGTTACAAGAATCACAGGCCCCTAAGTGACAAGGCCACTGGGCTACTGGGCTACAAGGCTACCAGTCTACAAGGTTACTAGGTCACTAGGCCAGTAGGCTAGCAGGCTACTAGGTCACTGGGACAGTAGGCCAGTGGGATAGTAGGCAACTAGTCTACAAGTCAAATAGTTCACTAGGTCACTTGGCCACTAGGCCTCTTGGCTACAAGACTACTAGTTCACCAGGTCACTAGGCCAGTAGGTTACAAGGCTACTAGGTCACTAGGCCAGTAGGCCACTAGGTTAGTAGGACAACAGGTTAGAAAAATCACAGGCCCCTAAGTGACTAGGCCACTGGTCTACTGGGCTACAAGGCTACCAGTCTACAAGGTTACTAGGTCACTAGGCCACTAGGCCTCTAGGCTACAAGGCTACTGGGTCACCAGGTCACTAGGGCACTAGGTTACAAGGCTACTAGGTCACTAGGCCAGTAGGCCACTAGGTTAGTAGGACAACAGGTTAGAAGAATCACATGCCCCTAAGTGACTAGGCCACTGGGCTACTGGGCTACAAGGCTACCAGTCTACAAGGTTACTAGGTCACATGGCCAGTAGGATAGCAGGCTACTAGGTCACTGGGCCAGTAGGCCAGTGGGATGCTAGGCAACTAGTCTACAAGTCAAATAGTTCACTAGGTCACTAGGCCACTAGGCCTCTAGGCTACAAGGCTACAAGGTCACCAGGTCACTAGGCCAATAGGTTACTAGGCTACTAGGTCACTAGGCCAGTAGGCCACTAGGTTAGTAGGACAACAGGTTAGAAGAATCACAGGACCCTAAGTGACTAGGCCACTGGGCTACTGGGCTACAAGGATACCAGTCTACAAGGTTACTAGATCACTAGGCCACTAGGCCTCTAGGCTACAAGGCTACTAGGTCACCAGTTCACTAGGCCAGTAGGTTACAAGGCTACTAGGTCACTAGGCCAGTAGGCCACTAGGTTAGTAGGACACAGGTTAGAAGAATCACAGGCCCCTAAGTGACTAGGCCACTGGACTACTGGGCTAAAAGGCTACCAGTCTTCAAGGTTACTAGGTCACTAGGCCAGTAGGATAGTTGGCTACTAGGTCACTGGGACAGTGGGCCAGTGGCATGGTAGGCAACTAGTCTACAAGTCAAATAGTTCACTAGATCACTAGGCCACTAGGCCTCTAGGCTACAAGGCTACTGGGTCAACAGGTCACTAGGGCACTAGGTTACAAGGCTACTAGGTCACTAGGCCAGTAGGCCACTAGGTTAGTACGACAACAGGTTAGAAGAATCACAGTCCCCTAAGTGACTATGCCACTCGGCTACAGGGCTACAAGTCTACCAGTCTACAAGGTTACTAGGTCACTAGGCCAGTAGGCTAGCAGGCTACTAGGTCACTGGGCCAGTAGGCCAGTGTGATGCTAGGCAACTAGTCTACAGGTCAAATGTTTCACTAGGTCACCAGGCCACTAGGCCACTATGTTACAAGACTACTAGGTCACTAGGCCAGTAGGCCACTAGATTACAAAGCTACTAGGGCACAAGGGCACTGGGCTACTAGGCCACAAGCCTGTTAGCCTCCGAGGCTCTGGGCTACTAGCCTAAGTTAGGCTATTCTAGGACACTAGGACACTAGGCTAGCCTTGGCCAAATGAGGCTGGGCTAGGCTAGTATACTAGGCTACTAGGCTAGGCTAGGTTGTGCTTCCCTAGGCTGCTAAGATACTAGAGCACTAAGCTACTAGGCAAATAGGCTACAAGGCTACTAGACCACTAAGCTGCTAGGTTAATAGGTCAACAGGTTATTAGACTACAAGGTCCCTACGTGACTACGCCTCGGGCTACTGGGCTACTAGGCTAATAGGCTACAAGGCTACTAGATCACTAGGCCACTTTTCTACAGGGCTCGTAGGTCACTAGGCCACTAGGAAGGTGGCCTACTAGGCTACAACGCTACTAGGTCACTAGTCCACTAGGCCACGAGGCTACAAGGGTACCAGGTCACTAGGCCACAAGGACAAAGTGCTACTACTCCACAAGAATATTAGCCTCCAAGTCTGGTAGGATAGTAGACTACGTTCGGTTATTCTAGCTTACTAGGACTCCAGGCTTGCCTAGGCCAAATGAGGCACGCTAGGCTAGTATACTGGGCTTGTAGGCTAGGCTAGGCTGTGCTTGGCTAGGCTACAAGGATACTATGCCTCTAGGCTTCTAGGCAAACCGGCTACAAGCCTGCTAGGGCACTAGGCTACAACGCTACTAGGTCACTAAGCCACTAGGCTACAGGGCTAGTAGGTCACTAGGCCACTAGGCCAGTGGGCTACTAGGCCACTAGGCTACAAGGCTACTAGTTCACTAGGCCAGTAGGCCACTAGGTTAGTAGGACAACAGGTTAGAAGAATCACAGGCCCCTAAGTGACTAGGCCACTGGGTTACTGGGCTACAAGGCTACCAGTCTACAAGGTTACTAGGTCACTAGGCTAGAAGGCTAGCAGGCTACTAGGTCAATGGGACAGTAGGCCAGTGGGATAGTAGGCAACTAGTCTACAAGTCAAATAGTTCACTAGGTCACTTGGCCACTAGGCCTCTAGGCTACAAGACTACTAGTTCACCAGGTCACTAGGCCAGTAGGTTACAAGGCTACTAGGTCACTAGGCCAGTAGGCCACTAGGTTAGTAGGACAACAGGTTAGAAAAATCACAGGCCCCTAAGTAACTAGAACACTGGTCTACTGGGCTACAAGGCTACCAGTCTGCAAGGTTACTAGGTAACTAGGCCACTAGGCCTCTAGGCTACAAGGCTACTAGGTCACCAGGTCACTAGGCCAGTAGGTTACAAGGCTACTAGGTCACTAGGCCAGTAGGCCACTAGGTTAGTAGGACAACAGGTTAGAAGAATCACAGTCCCCTAAGTGACTATGCCACTCGGCTACAGGGCTACAAGTCTACCAGTCTACAAGGTTACTAGGTCACTAGGCCAGTAGGCTAGCAGGCTACTAGGTCACTGGGCCAGTAGGCCAGTGGGATGCTAGGCAACTAGTCTACAGGTCAAATGGTTCACTAGGTCACCAGGCCACTAGGCCAATATGTTACAAGACTACTAGCTCACAAGGCCAGTAGGCCACTAGGTTACAAAGCTACTAGGGCACAAGGGCACTGGGCTACTAGGCCACAAGCCTGTTAGCCTCCGAGGCTCTGGGATACTAGCCTATGTTAGGCTATTCTAGGACACTAGGACACTAGGCTAGCCTTGGCCAAATGTGGCTGGGCTAGGCTAGTATACTAGGCTACTAGGCTAGGCTAGGTTGTGCTTCCCTAGGCTGCTAAGATACTACAGCACTAAGCTACTAGGCAAATAGGCTACAAGGCTACTAGACCACTAAGCTGCTAGGTTAATAGGTCAACAGGTTATTAGACTACAAGGTTCCTACGTGACTACGCCTCGGGCTACTGGGCTACTAGGCTAATAGGCTACAAGGCTACTAGATCACTAGGCCACTTTTCCACAGGGCTCGTAGGTCACTAGGCCACTAGTAAGGTGGCCTAATAGGCTACAAGGCTACTAGGTCACTAGTCCACTAGGCTACGCGGCTACAAGGCTACTAGGTCACCAGGCAACAAGGCCACAGGGCTACTAGTCCACAAGGATATTAGCCTCCAAGGCTTCTAGGATGGTAGTCTACGTTCGGCTATTCTATCTTACTAGGTCTCCAGGCTTGCCTAGGCCAAATGACGCACTCTAGGCTAGTATACTGGGCTTGTAGGCTAGGCTAGGCTGCGCTTGGGTAGGCTACTAGGATACTATGCCACTAGGCTACTAGGCAAACCGGCTACAACGATGCTAGGGCACTAGGCTACAACACTACTAGGTCACTATGACACTAGGCTACAGGGCTAGGAGGTCACTAGGCCAGTAGGCCACTAGCTTAGTAGGACAACAGGTTAGAAGAATCACAGGCCCCTAAGTGACTAGGCCACTGAGCTACTGGGCTACAAGGCTACCAGTCTACAAGGTTACTAGGTCACATGGCCAGTAGGATAGCAGGCTACTAGGTCACTGGGCCAGTAGGCCAGTGGGATGCTAGGCAACTAGTCTACAAGTCAAATAGTTCACTAGGTCACTAGGCCACTAGGCCTCGAGGCTACAAGGCTACTAGGTCACGAGGTCACTAGGCAAGTAGGTTACTAGGCTACTAGGTCACTAGGCCAGTAGGCAACTAGGTTAGTAGGACAACAGGTTAGAAGAATCACAGGCCCCTAAGTGACTAGGCCACTGGGCTACTGGGCTACAAGGCTACGAGTCTACAAGGTTACTAGGTCACTAGGCTAGAAGGCTAGCAGGCTACTAGGTCAATGGGACAGTAGGCCAGTGGGATAGTAGGCAACTAGTCTACAAGTCAAATAGTTCACTAGGTCACTTGGCCACTAGGCCTCTAGGCTACAAGACTACTAGTTCACCAGGTCACTAGGCCAGTAGGTTACAAGGCTACTAGGTCACTAGGCCAGTAGGCCACTAGGTTAGTAGGACAACAGGTTAGAAAAATCACAGGCCCCTAAGTAACTAGAACACTGGTCTACTGGGCTACAAGGCTACCAGTCTGCAAGGTTACTAGGTAACTAGGCCACTAGGCCTCTAGGCTACAAGGCTACTAGGTCACCAGGTCACTAGGCCAGTAGGTTACAAGGCTACTAGGTCACTAGGCCAGTAGGCCACTAGGTTAGTAGGACAACAGGATAGAAGAATCACAGTCCCCTAAGTGACTATGCCACTCGGCTACAGGGCTACAAGTCTACCAGTCTACAAGGTTACTAGGTCACTAGGCCAGTAGGCTAGCAGGCTACTAGGTCACCTGGCCAGTAGGCCAGTGGGATGCTAGGCAACTAGTCTACAGGTCAAATGGTTCACTAGGTCACCAGGCCACTAGGCCACTAAGTTACAAGACTACTAGGTCACTAGGCCTGTAGGCCACTAGATTACAAAGCTACTAGGGCACAAGGGCACTGGGCTACTAGGCCACAAGCCTGTTAGCCTCCGAGGCTCTGGGCTACTAGCCTAAGTTAGGCTATTCTAGGACACTAGGACACTAGGCTAGCCTGGGCCAAATGAGGCTGGGCTAGGCTAGTATACAAGGCTACTAGGCTAGGCTAGGTTGTGCTTCCCTAGGCTGTTAAGATACTAGAGCACTAAGCTACTAGGCAAATAGGCTACAAGGCTACTAGACCACTAAGCTGCTAGGTTAATAGGTCAACAGGTTATTAGACTACAAGGTCCCTACGTGACTACGCCTCGGGCTACTGGGCTACTAGGCTAATAGGCTACAAGGCTACTAGATCACTAGGCCACTTTTCTACAGGGCTCGTAGGTCACTAGGCCACTAGGAAGGTGGCCTACTAGGCTACAACGCTACTAGGTCACTAGTCCACTAGGCCACGAGGCTACAAGGGTACCAGGTCACTAGGCCACAAGGACAAAGTGCTACTACTCCACAAGAATATTAGCCTCCAAGTCTTCTAGGATAGTAGACTACGTTCGGTTATTCTAGCTTACTAGGACTCCAGGCTTGCCTAGGCCAAATGAGGCACGCTAGGCTAGTATACTGGGCTTGTAGGCTAGGCTAGGCTGCGCTTGGCTAGGCTACTAGGATACTATGACACTAGGCTTCTAGGCAAACCGGCTACAAGCCTGCTAGGGCACTAGGCTACAACGCTACTAGGTCACTATGCCACTAGGCTACAGGGCTAGTAGGTCACTAGGCCACTAGGCCAGTGGGCTACTAGGCCACTAGTCTACAAGGCTACTAGTTCACTAGGCCAGTAGGCCACTAGGTTAGTAGGACAACAGGTTACAAGAATCACAGGCCCCTAAGTGACAAGGCCACTGGGCTACTGGGCTACAAGGCTACCAGTCTACAAGGTTACTAGGTCACTAGGCCAGTAGGCTAGCAGGCTACTAGGTCACTGGGACAGTAGGCCAGTGGGATAGTAGGCAACTAGTCTACAAGTCAAATAGTTCACTAGGTCACTTGGCCACTAGGCCTCTAGGCTACAAGACTACTAGTTCACCAGGTCACTAGGCCAGTAGGTTACAAGGCTACTAGGTCACTAGGCCAGTAGGCCACTAGGTTAGTAGGACAACAGGTTAGAAAAATCACAGGCCCCTAAGTGACTAGGCCACTGGTCTACTGGGCTACAAGGCTACCAGTCTACAAGGTTACTAGGTCACTAGGCCACTAGGCCTCTAGGCTACAAGGCTACTAGGTCACCAGGTCACTAGGCCAGTAGGTTACAAGGCTACTAGGTCACTAGGCCAGTAGGCCACTAGGTTAGTAGGACAACAGGTTAGAAGAATCGCAGGCCCCTAAGTGACTAGTACACTGGACTACTGGGCTAAAAGGCTACCAGTCTTCAAGGTTACTATGTCACTAGGCCAGTAGGCTAGCAGGCTACTAGGTCACTGGGACAGTGGGCCAGTGGGATGGTAGGCAACTAGTCTACAAGTCAAATAGTTCACTAGGTCACTAGGCCACTAGGCCTCTATGCTACAAGGCTACTGGGTCACCAGGTCACTAGGGCACTAGGTTACAAGGCTACTAGGTCACTAGGCCAGTAGGCCACTAGGTTAGTAGGACAACAGGTTAGAAGAATCACATGCCCCTAAGTGACTAGGCCACTGGGCTACTGGGCTACAAGGCTACCAGTCTACAAGGTTACTAGGTCACATGGCCAGTAGGATAGCAGGCTACTAGGTCACTGGGCCAGTAGGCCAGTGGGATGCTAGGCAACTAGTCTACAAGTCAAATAGTTCACTAGGTCACTAGGCCACTAGGCCTCTAGGCTACAAGGCTACTAGGTCACCAGGTCACTAGGCCACTAGGTTACTAGGCTACTAGGTCACTAGGCCAGTAGGCCACTAGGTTAGTAGGACAACAGGTTAGAAGAATCACAGGACCCTAAGTGACTAGGCCACTGGGCTACTGGGCTACAAGGATACCAGTCTACAAGGTTACTAGATCACTAGGCCACTAGGCCTCTAGGCTACAAGGCTACTAGGTCACCAGGTCACTAGGCCAGTAGGTTACAAGGCTACTAGGTCACTAGGCCAGTAGGCCACTAGGTTAGTAGGACACAGGTTAGAAGAATCACAGGCCCCTAAGTGACTAGGCCACTGGACTACTGGGCTAAAAGGCTACCAGTCTTCAAGGTTACTAGGTCACTAGGCCAGTAGGCTAGCAGGCTACTAGGTCACTGGGACAGTGGGCCAGTGGCATGGTAGGCAACTAGTCTACAAGTCAAATAGTTCACTAGATCACTAGGCCACTAGGCCTCTAGGCTACAAGGCTACTGGGTCAACAGGTCACTAGGGCACTAGGTTACAAGGCTACTAGGTCACTAGGCCAGTAGGCCACTAGGTTAGTACGACAACAGGTTAGAAGAATCACAGTCCCCTAAGTGACTATGCCACTCGGCTACAGGGCTACAAGTCTACCAGTCTACAAGGTTACTAGGTCACTAGGCCAGTAGGCTAGCAGGCTACTAGGTCACTGGGCCAGTAGGCCAGTGGGATGCTAGGCAACTAGTCTACAGGTCAAATGGTTCACTAGGTCACCAGGCCACTAGGCCACTATGTTACAAGACTACTAGGTCACTAGGCCAGTAGGCCACTAGATTACAAAGCTACTAGGGCACAAGGGCACTGGGCTACTAGGCCACAAGCCTGTTAGCCTCCGAGGCTCTGGGCTACTAGCCTAAGTTAGGCTATTCTAGGACACTAGGACACTAGGCTAGCCTTGGCCAAATGAGGCTGGGCTAGGCTAGTATACTAGGCTACTAGGCTAGGCTAGGTTGTGCTTCCCTAGGCTGCTAAGATACTAGAGCACTAAGCTACTAGGCAAATAGGCTACAAGGCTACTAGACCACTAAGCTGCTAGGTTAATAGGTCAACAGGTTATTAGACTACAAGGTCCCTACGTGACTACGCCTCGGGCTACTGGGCTACTAGGCTAATAGGCTACAAGGCTACTAGATCACTAGGCCACTTTTCTACAGGGCTCGTAGGTCACTAGGCCACTAGGAAGGTGGCCTACTAGGCTACAACGCTACTAGGTCACTAGTCCACTAGGCCACGAGGCTACAAGGGTACCAGGTCACTAGGCCACAAGGCCAAAGTGCTACTACTCCACAAGAATATTAGCCTCCAAGTCTGCTAGGATAGTAGACTACGTTCGGTTATTCTAGCTTACTAGGACTCCAGGCTTGCCTAGGCCAAATGAGGCACGCTAGGCTAGTATACTGGGCTTGTAGGCTAGGCTAGGCTGTGCTTGGCTACGCTACAAGGATACTATGCCACTAGGCTTCTAGGCAAACCGGCTACAAGCCTGCTAGGGCACTAGGCTACAACGCTACTAGGTCACTATGCCACTAGGATACAGGGCTAGTAGGTCACTAGGCCACTAGGCCAGTGGGCTACTAGGCCACTAGGCTACAAGGCTACTAGTTCACTAGGCCAGTAGGCCACTAGGTTAGTAGGACAACAGGTTAGAAGAATCACAGGCCCCTAAGTGACTAGGCCACTGGGCTACTGGGCTACAAGGCTACCAGTCTACAAGGTTACTAGGTCACTAGGCTAGTAGGCTAGCAGGCTACTAGGTCACTGGGACAGTAGGCCAGTGGGATAGTAGGCAATAGTCTACATGTCAAATAGTTCACTAGGTCACTTGGCCACTAGGCCTCTAGGCTACAAGACTACTAGTTCACCAGGTCACTAGGCCAGTAGGTTACAAGGCTACTAGGTCACTAGGCCAGTAGGCCACTAGGTTAGTAGGACAACAGGTTAGAAGAATCACAGGCCCCTAAGTGACTAGGACACTGGACTACTGGGCTAAAAGGCTACCAGTCTTCAAGGTTACTATGTCACTAGGACAGTAGGCTAGCAGGCTACTAGGTCACTGGGACAGTGGGCCACTGGGATGGTAGGCAACTAGTCTACAAGTCAAATAGTTCACTAGGTCACTAGGCCACTAGGCCTCTGGGCTACAAGGCTACTGGGTCACCAGGTCACTAGGGCACTAGGTTACAAGGCTACTAGGTCACTAGGCCAGTAGGCCACTAGGTTAGTAGGACAACAGGTTAGAAGAATCACAGTCCCCTAAGTGACTATGCCACTCGGCTACAGGGCTACAAGTCTACCAGTCTACAAGGTTACTAGGTCACTAGGCCAGTAGGCTAGCAGGCTACTAGGTCACTGGGCCAGTAGGCCAGTGGGATGCTAGGCAACTAGTCTACAGGTCAAATGGTTCACTAGGTCACCAGGCCACTAGGCCACTATGTTACAAGACTACTAGGTCACAAGGCCAGTAGGCCACTAGGTTACAAAGCTACTAGGGCACAAGGGCACTGGGCTACTAGGCCACAAGCCTGTTAGCCTCCGAGGCTCTGGGCTACTAGCCTAAGTTAGGCTATTCTAGGACACTAGGACACTAGGCTAGCCTTGGCCAAATGAGGCTGGGCTAGGCTAGTATACTAGGCTACTAGGCTAGGCTAGGTTGTGCTTCCCTAGGCTGCTAAGATACTACAGCACTAAGCTACTAGGCAAATAGGCTACAAGGCTACTAGACCACTAAGCTGCTAGGTTAATAGGTCAACAGGTTATTAGACTACAAGGTCCCTACGTGACTACGCCTCGGGCTACTGGGCTACTAGGCTAATAGGCTACAAGGCTACTAGATCACTAGGCCACTTTTCCACAGGGCTCGTAGGTCACTAGGCCACTAGTAAGGTGGCCTAATAGGCTACAAGGCTACTAGGTCACTAGTCCACTAGGCCACGAGGCTACAAGGCTACTAGGTCACCAGGCAACAAGGCCACAGGGCTACTAGTCCACAAGGATATTAGCCTCCAAGGCTTCTACGATAGTAGTCTACGTTCGGCTATTCTATCTTACTAGGTCTCCAGGCTTGCCTAGGCCAAATGACGCACGCTAGGCTAGTATACTGGGCTTGTAGGCTAGGCTAGGCTGCGCTTGGGTAGGCTACTAGGATACTATGCCACTAGGCTACTAGGCAAACCGGCTACAACGATGCTAGGGCACTAGGCTACAACACTACTAGGTCACTATGACACTAGGCTACAGGGCTAGGAGGTCACTAGGCCAGTAGCCCACTAGCTTAGTAGGACAACAGGTTAGAAGAATCACAGGCCCCTAAGTGACTAGGCCACTGAGCTACTGGGCTACAAGGTTACCAGTCTACAAGGTTACTAGGTTACATGGCCAGTAGGATAGCAGGCTACTAGGTCACTGGGCCAGTAGGCCAGTGGGATGCTAGGCAACTAGTCTACAAATCAATAGTTCACTAGGTCACTAGGCCACTAGGCCTCTAGGCTACAAGGCTACTAGGTCACCAGGTCACTAGGCCACTAGGTTACTAGGCTACTAGGTCACTAGGCCAGAAGGCCACTAGGTTAGAGGGACAACAGGTTAGAAGAATCACAGGCCCCTAAGTGACTAGGCCACTGGGCTACTGGGCTACAAGGCTACCAGTCTACAAGGTTACTAGGTCACTAGGCCACTAGGCCTCTAGGCTACAAGGCTACCAGGTCACCAGGTCACTAGGCCAGTAGGTTAAAAGGCTACTAGGTCACTAGGCCAGTAGGCCACTAGGTTAGTAGGACACAGGTTAGAAGAATCACAGGCCACTAAGTGACTAGGCCACTGGACTACTGGGCTAAAAGGCTACCAGTCTTCAAGGTTACAAGGTCACTAGGCCAGTAGGCTAGCAGGCTACTAGGTCACTGGGACAGTGGGCCAGTGGGATGGTAGGCAACTAGTCTACAAGTCAAATAGTTCACTAGGTCACTAGGCCACTAGGCCTCTATGCTACAAGGCTACTGGGTCACCAGGTCACTAGGGCACTAGGTTACAAGGCTACTAGGTCACTAGGCCAGTAGGCCACTAGGTTAGTAGGACAACAGGTTAGAAGAATCACAGGCCCCTAAGTGATTAGGCCACTGGGCTACTGGGCTACAAGGCTACCAGTCTACAAGGTTACTAGGTCACTAGGCTAGTAGGCTAGCAGGCTACTGGGTCACTGGGCCAGTAGGCCAGTGGGATGCTAGGCAACTAGTCTACAGGTCAAATGGTTCACTAGGTCACTTGGCCACTAGGCCTCTAGGCTACAAGACTACTAGTTCACCAGGTCACTAGGCCAGTAGGTTACAAGGCTACTAGGTCACTAGGCCAGTAGGCCACTAGGATAGTAGGACAACAGGTTAGAAGAATCACAGGCCCCTAAGTGACTAGGCCACTGGTCTACTGGGCTACAAGGCTACCAGTCTGCAAGGTTACTAGGTCACTAGGCCACTAGGCCTCTAGGCTACAAGGCTACTAGGTCACCAGGTCACTAGGCCAGTAGGTTACAAGGCTACTAGGTCACTAGGCCAGTAGGCCACTAGGTTAGTAGGACAACAGGTTAGAAGAATCACAGGCCCCTAAGTGACTAGGACACTGGACTACTGGGCTAAAAGGCTACCAGTCTTCAAGGTTACTATGTCACTAGGACAGTAGGCTAGCAGGCTACTAGGTCACTGGGACAGTGGGCCAGTGGGATGGTAGGCAACTAGTCTACAAGTCAAATAGTTCACTAGGTCACTAGGCCACTAGGCCTCTATGCTACAAGGCTACTGGGTCACCAGGTCACTAGGGCACTAGGTTACAAGGCTACTAGGTCACTAGGCCAGTAGGCCACTAGGTTAGTAGGACAACAGGTTAGAAGAATCACAGTCCCCTAAGTGACTATGCCACTCGGCTACAGGGCTACAAGTCTACCAGTCTACAAGGTTACTAGGTCACTAGGCCAGTAGGCTAGCAGGCTACTAGGTCACTGGGCCAGTAGGCCAGTGGGATGCTAGGCAACTAGTCTACAGGTCAAATGGTTCACTAGGTCACCAGGCCACTAGGCCACTATGTTACAAGACTACTAGGTCACAAGGCCAGTAGGCCACTAGGTTACAAAGCTACTAGGGCACAAGGGCACTGGGCTACTAGGCCACAAGCCTGTTAGCCTCCGAGGCTCTGGGCTACTAGCCTAAGTTAGGCTATTCTAGGACACTAGGACACTAGGCTAGCCTTGGCCAAATGAGGCTGGGCTAGGCTAGTATACTAGGCTACTAGGCTAGGCTAGGTTGTGCTTCCCTAGGCTGCTAAGATACTAGAGCACTAAGCTACTAGGCAAATAGGCTACAAGGCTACTAGACCACTAAGCTGCTAGGTTAATAGGTCAACAGGTTATTAGACTACAAGGTCCCTACGTGACTACGCCTCGGGCTACTGGGCTACTAGGCTAATAGGCTACAAGGCTACTAGATCACTAGGCCACTTTTCCACAGGGCTCGTAGGTCACTAGGCCACTAGTAAGGTGGCCTAATTGGCTACAAGGCTACTAGGTCACTAGTCAACTAGGCCACGAGGCTACAAGGCTACTAGGTCACCAGGCAACAAGGCCACAGGGCTACGAGTCCATAAGGATATTAGCCTCCAAGGCTTCAAGGATAGTAGTCTACGTTCGGCTATTCTATCTTACTAGGTCTCCAGGCTTGCCCAGGACAAATGACGCACGCTAGGCTAGTATACGGGCTTGTAGGCTAGGCTAGGCTGCGCTTGGCTAGGCTACTAGGATACTATGCCACTAGGCTTCTAGGCAAACCGGCTACAAGCCTGCTAGGGCACTAGGCTACAACGCTACTAGGTCACTATTCCACTAGGCTACAGGACTAGAAGGTCACTAGGCCACTAGGCCAGTGGGCTACTAGGCCACTAGGCTACAAGGCTACTAGTTCACTAGGCCAGTAGGCCACTAGGTTAGTAGGACAACAGGTTAGAAGAATCACAGGCCCCTAAGTGACTAGGCCACTGGGCTATTGAGCTACAAGGCTACCAGTCTACAAGGTTACTAGGTCACCAGGCCAGTAGGCTAGCAGGCTACTAGGTCACTGGGACAGTAGGCCAGTGGGATAGTAGGCAACTAGTCTACAAGTCAAATAGTTTACTAGGTCACTTGGCCACTAGGCCTCTAGGCTACAAGACTACTAGTTCACCAGGTCACTAGGCCAGTAGGTTACAAGGCTACTAGGTCACTAGGCCAGTAGGCCACTAGGTTAGTAGGACAACAGGTTAGAAAAATCACAGGCCCCTAAGTGACTAGGCCACTGGTCTACTGGGCTACAAGGCTACCAGTCTACAAGGTTACTAGGTCACTAGGCCACTAGGCCTATAGGCTACAATGCTACTAGGTCACCAGGTCACTAGGCCAGTAGGTTACAAGGCTACTAGTTCACTAGGCCAGTAGGCCACTAGGTTAGTAGGACAACAGGTTAGAAGAATCACAGGCCCCTAAGTGACTAGGACACTGGACTACTGGGCTAAAAGGCTACAAGTCTACAAGGTTACTAGGTCACTAGGCCAGTAGGCTAGCAGGCTACTAGGTCACTGGGACAGTGGGCCAGTGGGATGGTAGGCAACTAGTCTACAAGTCAAATAGTTCACTAGGTCACTAGGCCACTAGGCCTCTATACTACAAGGCTACTGGGTCACCAGGTCACTAGGGCACTAGGTTACAAGGCTACTAGGTCACTAGGCCAGTAGGCCACTAGTTTAGTAGGACAACAGGTTAGAAGAATCACATGCCCGTAAGTGACTAGGCCACTGGGCTACTGGGCTACAAGGCTACCAGTCTACAAGGTTACTAGGTCACATGGCCAGTAGGATAGCAGGCTACTAGGTCACTGGACCAGTAGGCCAGTGGGATGCTAGGCAACTAGTCTACAAGTCAAATAGTTCACTAGGTCACTAGGCCACTAGGCCTCTAGGCTACAAGGCTACTAGGTCACCAGGTCACTAGGCCACTAGGTTACTAGGCTACTAGGTCACTAGGCCAGTAGGCCACTAGGTTAGTAGGACAACAGGTTAGAAGTATCACAGGACCCTAAGTGACTAGGCCACTGGGCTACTGGGCTACAAGGATACCAGTCTACAAGGTTACTAGATCACTAGGCCACTAGGCCTCTAGGCTACAAGGCTTCAAGGTCACCAGTTCACTAGGCCAGTAGGTTACAAGGCTACTAGGTCACTAGGCCAGTAGGCCACTAGGTTAGTAGGACACAGGTTAGAAGAATCACAGGCCCCTAAGTGACTAGGCCACTGGACTACTGGGCTAAAAGGCTACCAGTCTTCAAGGTTACTAGGTCACTAGGCCAGTAGGCTAGCAGGCTACTAGGTCACTGGGACAGTGGGCCAGTGGCATGGTAGGCAACTAGTCTACAAGTCAAATAGTTCACTAGATCACTAGGCCACTAGGCCTCTAGGCTACAAGGCTACTGGGTCAACAGGTCACTAGGGCACTAGGTTACAAGGCTACTAGGTCACTAGGCCAGTAGGCCACTAGGTTAGTACGAAAACAGGTTAGAAGAATCACAGGCCCCTAAGTGACTAGGCCACTGGGCTACTGGGCTACAAGGCTACCAGTCTACAAGGTTACTAGGTCACTAGGCTAGTAGGCTAGCAGGCTACTAGGTCACTGGGACAGTAGGCCAGTGGGATAGTAGGCAACTAGTCTACAAGTCAAATAGTTCACTAGGTCACTTGGCCACTAGGCCTCTAGGCTACAAGACTACTAGTTCACCAGGTCACTAGGCCAGTAGGTTACAAGGCTACTAGGTCACTAGGCCAGTAGGCCACTAGGTTAGTAGGACAACAGGTTAGAAAAATCACAGGCCCCTAAGTGACTAGGCCACTGGTCTACTGGGCTACAAGGCTACCAGTCTGCAAGGTTACTAGGTCACTAGGCCACTAGGCCTCTAGGCTACAAGGCTACTATGTCACCAGGTCACTAGGCCAGTAGGTTACAAGGCTACTAGGTCACTAGGCCAGTAGGCCACTAGGTTAGTAGGACAACAGGTTAGAAGAATCACAGGCCCCTAAGTGACTAGGACACTGGACTACTGGGCTAAAAGGCTACCAGTCTTCAAGGTTTCTATGTCACTAGGACAGTAGGCTAGCAGGCTACTAGGTCACTGGGACAGTGGGCCAGTGGGATGGTAGGCAACTAGTCTACAAGTCAAATAGTTCACTAGGTCACTAGGCCACTAGGCCTCTATGCTACAAGGCTACTGGGTCACCAGGTCACTAGGGCACTAGGTTACAAGGCTACTATGTCACTAGGCCAGTAGACCACTAGGTTAGTAGGACAACAGGTTAGAAGAATCACAGTCCCCTACGTGACTATGCCACTCGGCTACAGGGCTACAAGTGTACCAGTCTACAAGGTTACTAGGTCACTAGGCCAGTAGGCTAGCAGGCTACTAGGTCACTGGGCCAGTAGGCCAGTGGGATGCTAGGCAACTAGTCTACAGGTCAAATGGTTCACTAGGTCACCAGGCCACTAGGCCACTATGTTACAAGACTACTAGGTCACAAGGCCAGTAGGCCACTAGGTTACAAAGCTACTAGGGCACAAGGGCACTGGGCTACTAGGCCACAAGCCTGTTAGCCTCCGAGGCTCTGGGCTACTAGCCTAAGTTAGGCTATTCTAGGACACTAGGACACTAGGCTAGCCTTGGCCAAATGAGGCTGGGTTAGGCTAGTATACTAGGCTACTAGGCTAGGCTAGGTTGTGCTTCCCTAGGCTGCTAAGATACTACAGCACTAAGCTACTAGGCAAATAGGCTACAAGGCTACTAGACCACTAAGCTGCTAGGTAAATAGGTCAACAGGTTATTAGACTACAAGGTCCCTACGTGACTACGCCTCGGGCTACTGGGCTACTAGGCTAATAGGCTACAAGGCTACTAGATCACTAGGCCACATTTCCACAGGGCTCGTAGGTCACTAGGCCACTAGTAAGGTGGCCTAATAGGCTACAACGCTACTAGGTCACTAGTACACTAGGCCACGAGGCTACAAGGCTACTAGGTCACCAGGCAACAAGGCCACAGGGCTACTAGTCCACAAGGATATTAGCCTCCAAGGCTACTAGGATAGTAGTCTACATTCGGCTATTCTATCTTACTAGGTCTCCAGGCTTGCCTAGGCCAAATGACGCACGCTAGGCTAGTATACTGGGCTTGTAGGCTAGGCTAGGATGCGCTTGGGTAGCCTACAAGGATACTATGCCACTAGGCTACTAGGCAAACCGGCTACAACGATGCTAGGGCACTAGGCTACAACACTACTAGGTCACTATGACACTAGGCTACAGGGCTAGGAGGTCACTAGGCCAGTAGGTCACTAGCTTAGTAGGACAACAGGTTAGAAGTATCACAGGCCCCTAAGTGACTAGGCCACTGAGCTACTGGGCTACAAGGCTACCAGTCTACAAGTTTACTAGGTCACATGGCCAGTAGGATAGCAGGCTACTAGGTCACCTGGCCAGTAGGCCAGTGGGATGCTAGGCAACTAGTCTACAAGTCAAATAGTTCACTAGGTCACTAGGCCACTAGGCCTCTAGGCTACAAGGCTACTAGTTCACCAGCTCACTAGGCCACTAGGTTACTAGGCTACTAGGTCACTAGGCCAGTAGGCCACTAGGTTAGTAGGACAACAGGTTAGAAGAATCACAGGCCCCTAAATGACTAGGCCACTGGGCTACTGGGCTACAAGGCTACCAGTCTACAAGGTTACTAGGTCACTAGGCCACTAGGCCTCTAGGCTACAAGGCTACTAGGTCACCAGGTCAATAGGCCAGTAGGTTACAAGGCTACTAGGTCACTAGGCCAGTAGGCCACTAGGTTAGTAGGACAACAGGTTAGAAGAATCACAGTCCCCTAAGTGACTAGGCCACTGGGCTACTGGGCTACAAGGATACCAGTCTACAAGGTTACTAGGTCACTAGGCCACTAGTCCTCTAGGCTACAAGGCTACTAGGTCACCAGGTCACTAGGCCAGTAGGTTACAAGGCTACTAGGTCACTAGGCGAGTAGGCCACTAGGTTAGTAGGACACAGGTTAGAAGAATCACAGGCCCCTAAGTGAGTAGGCCACTGGACTACTGGGCTAAAAGGCTACCAGTCTTCAAGGTTACTAGGGCACTAGGCCAGTAGGCTAGCAGGCTACTAGGTCACTGGGACAGTGGGCCAGTGGCATGGTAGGCAACTAGTCTACAAGTCAAATAGTTCACTAGGTCACTAGGCCACTAGGCCTCTAGGCTACAAGGCTACTGGGTCACCAGGTCACTAGGGCACTAGGTTACAAGGCTACTAGGTCACTAGGCCAGTTGGCCACTAGGTTAGTAGGACAACAGGTTAGAAGAATCACAGTCCCCTAAGTGACTATGCCACTCGGCTACAGGGCTACAAGTCTACCAGTCTACAAGGTTACTAGGTCACTAGGCCAGTAGGCTAGCAGGGTACTAGGTCTCTGGGCCAGTAGGCCAGTGGGATGCTAGGCAACTAATCTACAGGTCAAATGGTTCACTAGGTCACCAGGCCACTATGGTACAAGACTACTAGGTCACAAGGCCAGTAGGCCACTAGGTTACAAAGCTACTAGGGCACAAGGGCACTGGGCTACTAGCCCACAAGCCTGTTAGCCTCCGAGGCTCTGGGCTACTAGCCTAAGTTAGGCTATTCTAGGACACTAGGACACTAGGCTAGCCTTGGCCAAATGAGGCTGGGCTAGGCTAGTATACTAGGCTACTAGGCTAGGCTAGGTTGTGCTTCCCTAGGCTGCTAAGATACTACAGCACTAAGCTACTAGGCAAATAGGCTACAAGGCTACTAGACCACTAAGCTGCTAGGTTAATAGGTCAACAGGTTATTAGACTACAAGGTCCCTACGTGACTACGCCTCGGGCTACTGGGCTACTAGGCTAATAGGCTACAAGGCTACTAGATCACTAGGCCACTTTTCCACAGGGCTCGTAGGTCACTAGGCCACTAGTAAGGTGGCCTAATAGGCTACAAGGCTACTAGGTCACTAGTCCACTAGGCCACGAGGCTACAAGGCTACTAGGTCACCAGGCAACAAGGCCACAGGGCTACTAGTCCACAAGGATATTAGCCTCCAAGGCTTCTACGATAGTAGTCTACGTTCGGCTATTCTATCTTACTAGGTCTCCAGGCTTGCCTAGGCCAAATGACGCACGCTAGGCTAGTATACTGGGCTTGTAGGCTAGGCTAGGCTGCGCTTGGGTAGGCTACTAGGATACTATGCCACTAGGCTACTAGGCAAACCGGCTACAACGATGCTAGGGCACTAGGCTACAACACTACTAGGTCACTATGACACTAGGCTACAGGGCTAGGAGGTCACTAGGCCAGTAGGCCACTAGCTTAGTAGGACAACAGGTTAGAAGAATCACAGGCCCCTAAGTGACTAGGCCACTGAGCTACTGGGCTACAAGGCTACCAGTCTACAAGGTTACTAGGTCACATGGCCAGTAGGATAGCAGGCTACTAGGTCACTGGGCCAGTAGGCCAGTGGGATGCTAGGCATATAGTCTACAAGTCAAATAGTTCACTAGGTCACTAGGCCACTATGCCTCTAGGCTACAAGGCTACTAGGTCACGAGGTCACTAGGCCACTAGGTTACTAGGCTACTAGGTCACTACGCCAGTAGGCCACTAGGTTAGTAGGACAACAGGTTAGAAGAATCACAGGCCCCTAAGTGACTAGGCCACTGGGCTACTGGGCTACAAGGATACCAGTCTACAAGGTTACTAGGTCACTAGGCCACTAGGCCTCTAGGCTACAAGGCTACTAGGTCACCAGATCACTAGGCCAGTAGGTTACAAGGCTACTAGGTCACTAGGCGAGTAGGCCACTAGGTTAGTAGGACACAGGTTAGAAGAATCACAGGCCCCTAAGTGACTAGGCCACTGGACTACTGGGCTAAAAGGCTACCAGTCTTCAAGGTTACTAGGTCACTAGGCCAGTAGGCTAGCAGGCTACTAGGTCACTGGGACAGTGGGACAGTGGGATGGTAGGCAACTAGTCCACAAGTCAAATAGTTCACTAGATCACTAGGACACTAGGCCTCTAGGCTACAAGGCTACTGGCTCAACAGGTCACTAGGGCACTAGGTTACAAGGCTACTAGCTCACTAGGCCAGTAGGCCACTAGGTTAGTAGGACAACAGGTTAGAAGAATCACAGTCCCCTAAGTGACAATGCCACTCGGCTACAGGGCTACAAGTCTACCAGTCTACAAGGTTACTAGGTCACTAGGCCAGTAGGCTAGCAGGCTACTAGGTCACTGGGCCAGTAGGCCAGTGGGATGCTAGGCAACTAGTCTACACGTCAAATGGTTCACTAGGTCACCAGGCCAGTAGGCCACTATGTTACAAGACTACTAGGTCACTAGGCCAGTAGGCCACTAGATTACAAAGCTACTAGGGCACAAGGGCACTGGGCTACTAGGCCACAAGCCTGTTAGCCTCCGAGGCTCTGGGCTACTAGCCTAAGTTAGGCTATTCTAGGACACTAGGACACTAGGGTAGCCTGGGCCAAATGAGGCTGGGCTAGGCTAGTATACTAGGCTACTAGGCTAGGCTAGGTTGTGCTTCCCTAGGCTGTTAAGATACTAGAGCACTAAGCTACTAGGCAAATAGGCTACAAGGCTACTAGACCACTAAGCTGCTAGGTTAATAGGTCAACAGGTTATTAGACTACAAGGTCCCTACGTGACTACGCCTCGGGCTACTGGGCTACTAGGCTAATAGGCTACAAGGCTACTAGATCACTAGGCCACTTTTCTACAGGGCTCGTAGGTCACTAGGCCACTAGGAAGGTGGCCTACTAGGCTACAACGCTACTAGGTCACTAGTCCACTAGGCCACGAGGCTACAAGGGTACCAGGTCACTAGGCCACAAGGCCAAAGTGCTACTACTCCACAAGAATATTAGCCTCCAAGTCTTCTAGGATAGTACACTACGTTCGGTTATTCTAGCTTACTAGGACTCCAGGCTTGCCTAGGCCAAATGAGGCACGCTAGGCTAGTATACTGGGCTTGTAGGCTAGGCTAGGCTGCGCTTGGCTAGGCTACTAGGATACTATGACACTAGGCTTCTAGGCAAACCGGCTACAAGCCTGCTAGGGCACTAGGCTACAACGCTACTAGGTCACTATGCCACTAGGCTACAGGGCTAGTAGGTCACTAGGCCACTAGGCCAGTGGGCTACTAGGCCACTAGTCTACAAGGCTACTAGTTCACTAGGCCAGTAGGCCACTAGGTTAGTAGGACAACAGGTTACAAGAATCACAGGCCCCTAAGTGACAAGGCCACTGGGCTACTGGGCTACAAGGCTACCAGTCTACAAGGTTACTAGGTCACTAGGCCAGTAGGCTAGCAGGCTACTAGGTCACTGGGACAGTAGGCCAG
Organism: Manis javanica; assembly: GCF_040802235.1. Taxonomy (NCBI): domain Eukaryota; kingdom Metazoa; phylum Chordata; class Mammalia; order Pholidota; family Manidae; genus Manis; species Manis javanica. The sequence goes on along the minus strand of NC_133161.1, from coordinate 58,278,041 downwards.
TGGGATAGTAGGCAACTAGTCTACAAGTCAAATAGTTCACTAGGTCACTTGGCCACTAGGCCTCTAGGCTACAAGACTACTAGTTCACCAGGTCACTAGGCCAGTAGGTTACAAGGCTACTAGGTCACTAGGCCAGTAGGCCACTAGGTTAGTAGGACAACAGGTTAGAAAAATCACAGGCCCCTAAGTGACTAGGCCACTGGTCTACTGGGCTACAAGGCTACCAGTCTACAAGGTTACTAGGTCACTAGGCCACTAGGCCTCTAGGCTACAAGGCTACTAGGTCACCAGGTCACTAGGCCAGTAGGTTACAAGGCTACTAGGTCACTAGGCCAGTAGGCCACTAGGTTAGTAGGACAACAGGTTAGAAGAATCGCAGGCCCCTAAGTGACTAGTACACTGGACTACTGGGCTAAAAGGCTACCAGTCTTCAAGGTTACTATGTCACTAGGCCAGTAGGCTAGCAGGCTACTAGGTCACTGGGACAGTGGGCCAGTGGGATGGTAGGCAACTAGTCTACAAGTCAAATAGTTCACTAGGTCACTAGGCCACTAGGCCTCTATGCTACAAGGCTACTGGGTCACCAGGTCACTAGGGCACTAGGTTACAAGGCTACTAGGTCACTAGGCCAGTAGGCCACTAGGTTAGTAGGACAACAGTTTAGAAGAATCACATGCCCCTAAGTGACTAGGACACTGGGCTACTGGGCTACAAGGCTACCAGTCTACAAGGTTACTAGGTCACATGGCCAGTAGGATAGCAGGCTACTAGGTCACTGGGCCAGTAGGCCAGTGGGATGCTAGGCAACTAGTCTACAAGTCAAATAGTTCACTAGGTCACTAGGCCACTAGGCCTCTAGGCTACAAGGCTACTAGGTCACCAGGTCACTAGGCCACTAGGTTACTAGGCTACTAGGTCACTAGGCCAGTAGGCCACTAGGTTAGTAGGACAACAGGTTAGAAGAATCACAGGACCCTAAGTGACTAGGCCACTGGGCTACTGGGCTACAAGGATACCAGTCTACAAGGTTACTAGATCACTAGGCCACTAGGCCTCTAGGCTACAAGGCTACTAGGTCACCAGTTCACTAGGCCAGTAGGTTACAAGGCTACTAGGTCACTAGGCCAGTAGGCCACTAGGTTAGTAGGACACAGGTTAGAAGAATCACAGGCCCCTAAGTGACTAGGCCACTGGACTACTGGGCTAAAAGGCTACCAGTCTTCAAGGTTACTAGGTCACTAGGCCAGTAGGCTAGCAGGCTACTAGGTCACTGGGACAGTGGGCCAGTGGCATGGTAGGCAACTAGTCTACAAGTCAAATAGTTCACTAGATCACTAGGCCACTAGGCCTCTAGGCTACAAGGCTACTGGGTCAACAGGTCACTAGGGCACTAGGTTACAAGGCTACTAGGTCACTAGGCCAGTAGGCCACTAGGTTAGTAGGACAACAGGTTAGAAGAATCACAGGCCCCTAAGTGACTAGGCCACTGGTCTACTGGGCTACAAGGATACCAGTCTACAAGGTTACTAGGTCACTAGGCCACTAGGCCTCTAGGCTACAAGGCTACTAGGTCACCAGGTCACTAGGCCAGTAGGTTACAAGGCTACTAGGTCACTAGGCGAGTAGGCCACTAGGTTAGTAGGACACAGGTTAGAAGAATCACAGGCCCCTAAGTGACTAGGCCACTGGACTACTGGGCTAAAAGGCTACCAGTCTTCAAGGTTACTAGGTCACTAGGCCAGTAGGCTAGCAGGCTACTAGGTCACTGGGACAGTGGGCCAGTGGGATGGTAGGCAACTAGTCCACAAGTCAAATAGTTCACTAGATCACTAGGACACTAGGCCTCTAGGCTACAAGGCTACTGGGTCAACAGGTCACTAGGGCACTAGGTTACAAGGCTACTAGGTCACTAGGCCAGTAGGCCACTAGGTTAGTAGGACAACAGGTTAGAAGAATCACAGTCCCCTAAGTGACAATGCCACTCGGCTACAGGGCTACAAGTCTACCAGTCTACAAGGTTACTAGGTCACTAGGCCAGTAGGCTAGCAGGCTACTAGGTCACTGGGCCAGTAGGCCAGTGGGATGCTAGGCAACTAGTCTACACGTCAAATGGTTCACTAGGTCACCAGGGCAGTAGGCCACTATGTTACAAGACTACTAGGTCACTAGGCCAGTAGGCCACTAGATTACAAAGCTACTAGGGCACAAGGGCACTGGGCTACTAGGCCACAAGCCTGTTAGCCTCCGAGGCTCTGGGCTACTAGCCTAAGTTAGGCTATTCTAGGACACTAGGACACTAGGCTAGACTTGGCCAAATGAGGCTGGGCTAGGCTAGTATACTAGGCTACTAGGCTAGGCTAGGTTGTGCTTCCCTAGGCTGTTAAGATACTAGAGCAATAAGCTACTAGGCAAATAGGCTACAAGGCTACTAGACCACTAAGGTGCTAGGTTAATAGGTCAACAGGTTATTAGACTACAAGGTCCCTACGTGACTACGCCTCGGGCTACTGGGCTACTAGGCTAATAGGCTACAAGGCTACTAGATCACTAGGCCACTTTTCTACAGGGCTCGTAGGTCACTAGGCCACTAGGAAGGTGGCCTACTAGGCTACAACGCTACTAGGTCACTAGTCCACTAGGCCACGAGGCTACAAGGGTACCAGGTCACTAGGCCACAAGGCCAAAGTGCTACTACTCCACAAGAATATTAGCCTCCAAGTCTTCTAGGATAGTACACTACGTTCGGTTATTCTAGCTTACTAGGACTCCAGGCTTGCCTAGGCCAAATGAGGCACGCTAGGCTAGTATACTGGGCTTGTAGGCTAGGCTAGGCTGCGCTTGGCTAGGCTACTAGGATACTATGACACTAGGCTTCTAGGCAAACCGGCTACAAGCCTGCTAGGGCACTAGGCTACAACGCTACTAGGTCACTATGCCACTAGGCTACAGGGCTAGTAGGTCACTAGGCCACTAGGCTACAAGGCTACTAGTTCACTAGGCCAGTAGGCCACTAGGTTAGTAGGACAACAGGTTACAAGAATCACAGGCCCCTAAGTGACAAGGCCACTGGGCTACTGGGCTACAAGGCTACCAGTCTACAAGGTTACTAGGTCACTAGGCCAGTAGGCTAGCAGGCTACTAGGTCACTGGGACAGTAGGCCAGTGGGATAGTAGGCAACTAGTCTACAAGTCAAATAGTTCACTAGGTCACTTGGCCACTAGGCCTCTAGGCTACAAGACTACTAGTTCACCAGGTCACTAGGCCAGTAGGTTACAAGGCTACTAGGTCACTAGGCCAGTAGGCCACTAGGTTAGTAGGACAACAGGTTAGAAAAATCACAGGCCCCTAAGTGACTAGGCCACTGGTCTACTGGGCTACAAGGCTACCAGTCTACAAGGTTACTAGGTCACTAGGCCACTAGGCCTCTAGGCTACAAGGCTACTAGGTCACCAGGTCACTAGGCCAGTAGGTTACAAGGCTACTAGGTCACTAGGCCAGTAGGCCACTAGGTTAGTAGGACAACAGGTTAGAAGAATCGCAGGCCCCTAAGTGACTAGTACACTGGACTACTGGGCTAAAAGGCTACCAGTCTTCAAGGTTACTATGTCACTAGGCCAGTAGGCTAGCAGGCTACTAGGTCACTGGGACAGTGGGCCAGTGGGATGGTAGGCAACTAGTCTACAAGTCAAATAGTTCACTAGGTCACTAGGCCACTAGGCCTCTATGCTACAAGGCTACTGGGTCACCAGGTCACTAGGGCACTAGGTTACAAGGCTACTAGGTCACTAGGCCAGTAGGCCACTAGGTTAGTAGGACAACAGGTTAGAAGAATCACATGCCCCTAAGTGACTAGGCCACTGGGCTACTGGGCTACAAGGCTACCAGTCTACAAGGTTACTAGGTCACATGGCCAGTAGGATAGCAGGCTACTAGGTCACTGGGCCAGTAGGCCAGTGGGATGCTAGGCAACTAGTCTACAAGTCAAATAGTTCACTAGGTCACTAGGCCACTAGGCCTCTAGGCTACAAGGCTACTAGGTCACCAGGTCACTAGGCCACTAGGTTACTAGGCTACTAGGTCACTAGGCCAGTAGGCCACTAGGTTAGTAGGACAACAGGTTAGAAGAATCACAGGACCCTAAGTGACTAGGCCACTGGGCTACTGGGCTACAAGGATACCAGTCTACAAGGTTACTAGATCACTAGGCCACTAGGCCTCTAGGCTACAAGGCTACTAGGTCACCAGTTCACTAGGCCAGTAGGTTACAAGGCTACTAGGTCACTAGGCCAGTAGGCCACTAGGTTAGTAGGACACAGGTTAGAAGAATCACAGGCCCCTAAGTGACTAGGCCACTGGACTACTGGGCTAAAAGGCTACCAGTCTTCAAGGTTACTAGGTCACTAGGCCAGTAGGCTAGCAGGCTACTAGGTCACTGGGACAGTGGGCCAGTGGCATGGTAGGCAACTAGTCTACAAGTCAAATAGTTCACTAGATCACTAGGCCACTAGGCCTCTAGGCTACAAGGCTACTGGGTCAACAGGTCACTAGGGCACTAGGTTACAAGGCTACTAGGTCACTAGGCCAGTAGGCCACTAGGTTAGTACGACAACAGGTTAGAAGAATCACAGTCCCCTAAGTGACTATGCCACTCGGCTACAGGGCTACAAGTCTACCAGTCTACAAGGTTACTAGGTCACTAGGCCAGTAGGCTAGCAGGCTACTAGGTCACTGGGCCAGTAGGCCAGTGGGATGCTAGGCAACTAGTCTACAGGTCAAATGGTTCACTAGGTCACCAGGCCACTAGGCCACTATGTTACAAGACTACTAGGTCACTAGGCCAGTAGGCCACTAGATTACAAAGCTACTAGGGCACAAGGGCACTGGGCTACTAGGCCACAAGCCTGTTAGCCTCCGAGGCTCTGGGCTACTAGCCTAAGTTAGGCTATTCTAGGACACTAGGACACTAGGCTAGCCTTGGCCAAATGAGGCTGGGCTAGGCTAGTATACTAGGCTACTAGGCTAGGCTAGGTTGTGCTTCCCTAGGCTGCTAAGATACTAGAGCACTAAGCTACTAGGCAAATAGGCTACAAGGCTACTAGACCACTAAGCTGCTAGGTTAATAGGTCAACAGGTTATTAGACTACAAGGTCCCTACGTGACTACGCCTCGGGCTACTGGGCTACTAGGCTAATAGGCTACAAGGCTACTAGATCACTAGGCCACTTTTCTACAGGGCTCGTAGGTCACTAGGCCACTAGGAAGGTGGCCTACTAGGCTACAACGCTACTAGGTCACTAGTCCACTAGGCCACGAGGCTACAAGGGTACCAGGTCACTAGGCCACAAGGCCAAAGTGCTACTACTCCACAAGAATATTAGCCTCCAAGTCTGCTAGGATAGTAGACTACGTTCGGTTATTCTAGCTTACTAGGACTCCAGGCTTGCCTAGGCCAAATGAGGCACGCTAGGCTAGTATACTGGGCTTGTAGGCTAGGCTAGGCTGTGCTTGGCTACGCTACAAGGATACTATGCCACTAGGCTTCTAGGCAAACCGGCTACAAGCCTGCTAGGGCACTAGGCTACAACGCTACTAGGTCACTATGCCACTAGGATACAGGGCTAGTAGGTCACTAGGCCACTAGGCCAGTGGGCTACTAGGCCACTAGGCTACAAGGCTACTAGTTCACTAGGCCAGTAGGCCACTAGGTTAGTAGGACAACAGGTTAGAAGAATCACAGGCCCCTAAGTGACTAGGCCACTGGGCTACTGGGCTACAAGGCTACCAGTCTACAAGGTTACTAGGTCACTAGGCTAGTAGGCTAGCAGGCTACTAGGTCACTGGGACAGTAGGCCAGTGGGATAGTAGGCAATAGTCTACATGTCAAATAGTTCACTAGGTCACTTGGCCACTAGGCCTCTAGGCTACAAGACTACTAGTTCACCAGGTCACTAGGCCAGTAGGTTACAAGGCTACTAGGTCACTAGGCCAGTAGGCCACTAGGTTAGTAGGACAACAGGTTAGAAAAATCACAGGCCCCTAAGTAACTAGAACACTGGTCTACTGGGCTACAAGGCTACCAGTCTGCAAGGTTACTAGGTCACTAGGCCACTAGGCCTCTAGGCTACAAGGCTACTAGGTCACCAGGTCACTAGGCCAGTAGGTTACAAGGCTACTAGGTCACTAGGCCAGTAGGCCACTAGGTTAGTAGGACAACAGGTTAGAAGAATCACAGTCCCCTACGTGACTATGCCACTCGGCTACAGGGCTACAAGTCTACCAGTCTACAAGGTTACTAGGTCACTAGGCCAGTAGGCTAGCAGGCTACTAGGTCACTGGGCCAGTAGGCCAGTGGGATGCTAGGCAACTAGTCTACAGGTCAAATGGTTCACTAGGTCACCAGGCCACTAGGCCAATATGTTACAAGACTACTAGCTCACAAGGCCAGTAGGCCACAAGGTTACAAAGCTACTAGGGCACAAGGGCACTGGGCTACTAGGCCACAAGCCTGTTAGCCTCCGAGGCTCTGGGATACTAGCCTAAGTTAGGCTATTCTAGGACACTAGGACACTAGGCTAGCCTTGGCCAAATGTGGCTGGGCTAGGCTAGTATACTAGGCTACTAGGCTAGGCTAGGTTGTGCTTCCCTAGGCTGCTAAGATACTACAGCACTAAGCTACTAGGCAAATAGGCTACAAGGCTACTAGACCACTAAGCTGCTAGGTTAATAGGTCAACAGGTTATTAGACTACAAGGTTCCTACGTGACTACGCCTCGGGCTACTGGGCTACTAGGCTAATAGGCTACAAGGCTACTAGATCACTAGGCCACTTTTCCACAGGGCTCGTAGGTCACTAGGCCACTAGTAAGGTGGCCTAATAGGCTACAAGGCTACTAGGTCACTAGTCCACTAGGCTACGCGGATACAAGGCTACTAGGTCACCAGGCAACAAGGCCACAGGGCTACTAGTCCACAAGGATATTAGCCTCCAAGGCTTCTAGGATGGTAGTCTACGTTCGGCTATTCTATCTTACTAGGTCTCCAGGCTTGCCTAGGCCAAATGACGCACGCTAGGCTAGTATACTGGGCTTGTAGGCTAGGCTAGGCTGCGCTTGGGTAGGCTACTAGGATACTATGCCACTAGGCTAGAAGGCAAACCGGCTACAACGATGCTAGGGCACTAGGCTACAACACTACTAGGTCACTATGACACTAGGCTACAGGGCTAGGAGGTCACTAGGCCAGTAGGCCACTAGCTTAGTAGGACAACAGGTTAGAAGAATCACAGGCCCCTAAGTGACTAGGCCACTGAGCTACTGGGCTACAAGGCTACCAGTCTACAAGGTTACTAGGTCACATGGCCAGTAGGATAGCAGGCTACTAGGTCACTGGGCCAGTAGGCCAGTGGGATGCTAGGCAACTAGTCTACAAGTCAAATAGTTCACTAGGTCACTAGGCCACTAGGCCTCGAGGCTACAAGGCTACTAGGTCACGAGGTCACTAGGCAACTAGGTTACTAGGCTACTAGGTCACTAGGCCAGTAGGCAACTAGGTTAGTAGGACAACAGGTTAGAAGAATCACAGGCCCCTAAGTGACTAGGCCACTGGGCTACTGGGCGACAAGGATACCAGTCTACAAGTTTACTAGGTCACTAGGCCACTAGGCCTCTAGGCTACAAGGCTACTAGGTCACCAGGTCACTAGGCCAGTAGGTTACAAGGCTAATAGGTCACTAGGCCAGTAGGCCACTAGGGTAGTAGGACAACAGGTTAGAAGAATCACAGGCCCCTAAGTGACTAGGACACTGGACTACTGGGCTAAAAGGCTACCAGTCTTCAAGGTTACTATGTCACTAGGACAGTAGGCTAGCAGGCTACTAGGTCACTGGGACAGTGGGCCACTGGGATGGTAGGCAACTAGTCTAAAAGTCAAATAGTTCACTAGGTCACTAGGCCACTAGGCCTCTATGCTACAAGGCTACTGGGTCACCAGGTCACTAGGGCACTAGGTTACAAGGCTACTAGGTCACTAGGCCAGTAGGCCACTAGGTTAGTAGGACAACAGGTTAGAAGAATCACAGTCCCCTACGTGACTATGCCACTCGGCTACAGGGCTACAAGTCTACCAGTCTACAAGGTTACTAGGTCACTAGGCCAGTAGGCTAGCAGGCTACTAGGTCACTGGGCCAGTAGGCCAATGGGATGCTAGGCAACTAGTCTACAGGTCAAATGGTTCACTAGGTCACCAGGCCACTATGCCAATATGTTACAAGACTACTAGGTCACAAGGCCAGTAGGCCACTAGGTTACAAAGCTACTAGGGCACAAGGGCACTGGGCTACTAGGCCACAAGCCTGTTAGCCTCCGAGGCTCTGGGCTACTAGCCTAAGTTAGGCTATTCTAGGACACTAGGACACTAGGCTAGCCTTGGCCAAATGAGGCTGGGCTAGGCTAGTATACTAGGCTACTAGGCTAGGCTAGGTTGTGCTTCCCTAGGCTGCTAAGATACTACAGCACTAAGCTACTAGGCAAATAGGCTACAAGGCTACTAGACCACTAAGCTGCTAGGTTAATAGGTCAACAGGTTATTAGACTACAAGGTCCCTACGTGACTACGCCTCGGGCTACTGGGCTACTAGGCTAATAGGCTACAAGGCTACTAGATCACTAGGCCACATTTCCACAGGGCTCGTAGGTCACTAGGCCACTAGTAAGGTGGCCTAATAGGCTACAAGGCTACTAGGTCACTAGTCCACTAGGCCACGAGGCTACAAGGCTACTAGGTCACCAGGCAACAAGGCCACAGGGCTACTAGTCCACAAGGATATTAGCCTCCAAGGCTTCTACGATAGTAGTCTACGTACGGCTATTCTATCTTACTAGGTCTCCAGGCTTGCCTAGGCCAAATGAAGCACGCTAGGCTAGTATACTGGGCTTGTAGGCTAGGCTAGGCTGCGCTTGGGTAGGCTACTAGGATACTATGCCACTAGGCTACTAGGCAAACCGGCTACAACGATGCTAGGGCACTAGGCTACAACACTACTAGGTCACTATGACACTAGGCTACAGGGCTAGGAGGTCACTAGGCCAGTAGGCCACTAGCTTAGTAGGACAACAGGTTAGAAGAATCACAGGCCCCTAAATGACTAGGCCACTGAGCTACTGGGCTACAAGGTTACCAGTCTACAAGGTTACAAGGTTACATGGCCAGTAGGATAGCAGGCTACTAGGTCACTGGGCCAGTAGGCCAGTGGGATGCTAGGCAACTAGTCTACAAGTCAAATAGTTCACTAGGTCACTAGGCCACTAGGCCTCTAGGCTACAAGGCTACTAGGTCACCAGGTCACTAGGCCACTAGGTTACTAGGCTACTAGGTCACTAGGCCAGAAGGCCACTAGGTTAGAGGGACAACAGGTTAGAAGAATCACAGGCCCCTAAGTGACTAGGCCACTGGGCTACTGGGCTACAAGGCTACCAGTCTACAAGGTTACTAGGTCACTAGGCCACTAGGCCTCTAGGCTACAAGGCTACCAGGTCACCAGGTCACTAGGCCAGTAGGTTAAAAGGCTACTAGGTCACTAGGCCAGTAGGCCACTAGGTTAGTAGGACACAGGTTAGAAGAATCACAGGCCACTAAGTGACTAGGCCACTGGACTACTGGGCTAAAAGGCTACCAGTCTTCAAGGTTACTAGGTCACTAGGCCAGTAGGCTAGCAGGCTACTAGGTCACTGGGACAGTGGGCCAGTGGGATGGTAGGCAACTAGTCTACAAGTCAAATAGTTCACTAGGTCACTAGGCCACTAGGCCTCTATGCTACAAGGCTACTGGGTCACCAGGTCACTAGGGCACTAGGTTACAAGGCTACTAGGTCACTAGGCCAGTAGGCCACTAGGTTAGTAGGACAACAGGTTAGAAGAATCACATGCCCCTAAGTGACTAGGCCACTGGGCTACTGGGCTACAAGGCTACCAGTCTACAAGGTTACTAGGTCACATGGCCAGTAGGATAGCAGGCTACTAGGTCACTGGGCCAGTAGGCCAGTGGGATGCTAGGCAACTAGTCTACAAGTCAAATAGTTCACTAGGTCACTAGGCCACTAGGCCTCTAGGCTACAAGGCTACTAGGTCACCAGGTCACTAGGCCAATAGGTTACTAGGCTACTAGGTCACTAGGCCAGTAGGCCACTAGGTTAGTAGGACAACAGGTTAGAAGAATCACAGGACCCTAAGTGACTAGGCCACTGGGCTACTGGGTTACAAGGATACCAGCCTACAAGGTTACTAGATCACTAGGCCACTAGGCCTCTAGGCTACAAGGCTACTAGGTCACCAGTTCACTAGGCCAGTAGGTTACAAGGCTACTAGGTCACTAGGCCAGTAGGCCACTAGGTTAGTAGGACACAGGTTAGAAGAATCACAGGCCCCTAAGTGACTAGGCCACTGGACTACTGGGCTAAAAGGCTACCAGTCTTCAAGGTTACTAGGTCACTAGGCCAGTAGGCTAGCAGGCTACTAGGTCACTGGGACAGTGGGCCAGTGGCATGGAAGGCAACTAGTCTACAAGTCAAATAGTTCACTAGATCACTAGGCCACTAGGCCTCTAGGCTACAAGGCTACTGGGTCAACAGGTCACTAGGGCACTAGGTTACAAGGCTACTAGGTCACTAGGCCAGTAGGCCACTAGGTTAGTACGACAACAGGTTAGAAGAATCACAGTCCCCTAAGTGACTATGCCACTCGGCTACAGGGCTACAAGTCTACCAGTCTACAAGGTTACTAGGTCACTAGGCCAGTAGGCTAGCAGGCTACTAGGTCACTGGGCCAGTAGGCCAGTGGGATGCTAGGCAACTAGTCTACAGGTCAAATGGTTCACTAGGTCACCAGGCCACTAGGCCACTATGTTACAAGACTACTAGGTCACTAGGCCAGTAGGCCACTAGATTACAAAGCTACTAGGGCACAAGGGCACTGGGCTACTAGGCCACAAGCCTGTTAGCCTCCGAGGCTCTGGGCTACTAGCCTAAGTTAGGCTATTCTAGGACACTAGGACACTAGGCTAGCCTTGGCCAAATGAGGCTGGGCTAGGCTAGTATACTAGGCTACTAGGCTAGGCTAGGTTGTGCTTCCCTAGGCTGCTAAGATACTAGAGCACTAAGCTACTAGGCAAATAGGCTACAAGGCTACTAGACCACTAAGCTGCTAGGTTAATAGGTCAACAGGTTATTAGACTACAAGGTCCCTACGTGACTACGCCTCGGGCTACTGGGCTACTAGGCTAATAGGCTACAAGGCTACTAGATCACTAGGCCACTTTTCTACAGGGCTCGTAGGTCACTAGGCCACTAGGAAGGTGGCCTACTAGGCTACAACGCTACTAGGTCACTAGTCCACTAGGCCACGAGGCTACAAGGGTACCAGGTCACTAGGCCACAAGGCCAAAGTGCTACTACTCCACAAGAATATTAGCCTCCAAGTCTGCTAGGATAGTAGACTACGTTCGGTTATTCTAGCTTACTAGGACTCCAGGCTTGCCTAGGCCAAATGAGGCACGCTAGGCTAGTATACTGGGCTTGTAGGCTAGGCTAGGCTGTGCTTGGCTACGCTACAAGGATACTATGCCACTAGGCTTCTAGGCAAACCGGCTACAAGCCTGCTAGGGCACTAGGCTACAACGCTACTAGGTCACTATGCCACTAGGATACAGGGCTAGTAGGTCACTAGGCCACTAGGCCAGTGGGCTACTAGGCCACTAGGCTACAAGGCTACTAGTTCACTAGGCCAGTAGGCCACTAGGTTAGTAGGACAACAGGTTAGAAGAATCACAGGCCCCTAAGTGACTAGGCCACTGGGCTACTGGGCTACAAGGCTACCAGTCTACAAGGTTACTAGGTCACTAGGATAGTAGGCTAGCAGGCTACTAGGTCACTGGGACAGTAGGCCAGTGGGATAGTAGGCAACTAGCCAGTGGGATAGTAGGCAATAGTCTACATGTCAAATAGTTCACTAGGTCACTTGGCCACTAGGCCTCTGCAAGGCTACAAGACTACTAGTTCACCAGGTCACTAGGCCAGTAGGTTACAAGGCTACTAGGTCACTAGGCCAGTAGGCCACTAGGTTAGTAGGACAACAGGTTAGAAGAATCACAGGCCCCTAAGTGACTAGGACACTGGACTACTGGGCTAAAAGGCTACCAGTCTTCAAGGTTACTATGTCACTAGGACAGTAGGCTAGCAGGCTACTAGGTCACTGGGACAGTGGGCCACTGGGATGGTAGGCAACTAGTCTAAAAGTCAAATAGTTCACTAGGTCACTAGGCCACTAGGCCTCTATGCTACAAGGCTACTGGGTCACCAGGTCACTAGGGCACTAGGTTACAAGGCTACTAGGTCACTAGGCCAGTAGGCCACTAGGTTAGTAGGACAACAGGTTAGAAGAATCACAGTCCCCTACGTGACTATGCCACTCGGCTACAGGGCTACAAGTCTACCAGTCTACAAGGTTACTAGGTCACTAGGCCAGTAGGCTAGCAGGCTACTAGGTCACTGGGCCAGTAGGCCAATGGGATGCTAGGCAACTAGTCTACAGGTCAAATGGTTCACTAGGTCACCAGGCCACTATGCCAATATGTTACAAGACTACTAGGTCACAAGGCCAGTAGGCCACTAGGTTACAAAGCTACTAGGGCACAAGGGCACTGGGCTACTAGGCCACAAGCCTGTTAGCCTCCGAGGCTCTGGGCTACTAGCCTAAGTTAGGCTATTCTAGGACACTAGGACACTAGGCTAGCCTTGGCCAAATGAGGCTGGGCTAGGCTAGTATACTAGGCTACTAGGCTAGGCTAGGTTGTGCTTCCCTAGGCTGCTAAGATACTACAGCACTAAGCTACTAGGCAAATAGGCTACAAGGCTACTAGACCACTAAGCTGCTAGGTTAATAGGTCAACAGGTTATTAGACTACAAGGTCCCTACGTGACTACGCCTCGGGCTACTGGGCTACTAGGCTAATAGGCTACAAGGCTACTAGATCACTAGGCCACATTTCCACAGGGCTCGTAGGTCACTAGGCCACTAGTAAGGTGGCCTAATAGGCTACAAGGCTACTAGGTCACTAGTCCACTAGGCCACGAGGCTACAAGGCTACTAGGTCACCAGGCAACAAGGCCACAGGGCTACTAGTCCACAAGGATATTAGCCTCCAAGGCTTCTACGATAGTAGTCTACGTTCGGCTATTCTATCTTACTAGGTCTCCAGGCTTGCCTAGGCCAAATGACGCACGCTAGGCTAGTATACTGGGCTTGTAGGCTAGGCTAGGCTGCGCTTGGGTAGGCTACTAGGATACTATGCCACTAGGCTACTAGGCAAACCGGCTACAACGATGCTAGGGCACTAGGCTACAACACTACTAGGTCACTATGACACTAGGCTACAGGGCTAGGAGGTCACTAGGCCAGTAGGCCACTAGCTTAGTAGGACAACAGGTTAGAAGAATCACAGGCCCCTAAGTGACTAGGCCACTGAGCTACTGGGCTACAAGGTTACCAGTCTACAAGGTTACTAGGTTACATGGCCAGTAGGATAGCAGGCTACTAGGTCACTGGGCCAGTAGGCCAGTGGGATGCTAGGCAACTAGTCTACAAGTCAAATAGTTCACTAGGTCACTAGGCCACTAGGCCTCTAGGCTACAAGGCTACTAGGTCACCAGGTCACTAGGCCACTAGGTTACTAGGCTACTAGGTCACTAGGCCAGAAGGCCACTAGGTTAGAGGGACAACAGGTTAGAAGAATCACAGGCCCCTAAGTGACTAGGCCACTGGGCTACTGGGCTACAAGGCTACCAGTCTACAAGGTTACTAGGTCACTAGGCCACCAGGCCTCTATGCTACAAGGCTACCAGGTCACCAGGTCACTAGGCCAGTAGGTTAAAAGGCTACTAGGTCACTAGGCCAGTAGGCCACTAGGTTAGTAGGACACAGGTTAGAAGAATCACAGGCCACTAAGTGACTAGGCCACTGGACTACTGAGCTAAAAGGCTACCAGTCTTCAAGGTTACTAGGTCACTAGGCCAGTAGGCTAGCAGGCTACTAGGTCACTGGGACAGTGGGCCAGTGGGATGGTAGGCAACTAGTCTACAAGTCAAATAGTTCACTAGGTCACTAGGCCACTAGGCCTCTATGCTACAAGGCTACTGGGTCACCAGGTCACTAGGGCACTAGGTTACAAGGCTACTAGGTCACTAGGCCAGTAGGCCACTAGGTTAGTAGGACAACAGGTTAGAAGAATCACATGCCCCTAAGTGACTAGGCCACTGGGCTACTGGGCTACAAGGCTACCAGTCTACAAGGTTACTAGGTCACATGGGCAGTAGGATAGCAGGCTACTAGTTCACTGGGCCAGTAGGCCAGTGGGATGCTAGGCAACTAGTCTACAAGTCAAATAGTTCACTAGGTCACTAGGCCACTAGGCCTCTAGGCTACAAGGCTACTAGGTCACCAGGTCACTAGGCCAATAGGTTACTAGGCTACTAGGTCACTAGGCCAGTAGGCCACTAGGTTAGTAGGACACCAGGTTAGAAGAATCACAGGACCCTAAGTGACTAGGCCACTGGGCTACTGGGTTACAAGGATACCAGCCTACAAGGTTACTAGATCACTAGGCCACTAGGCCTCTAGGCTACAAGGCTACTAGGTCACCAGTTCACTAGGCCAGTAGGTTACAAGGCTACTAGGTCACTAGGCCAGTAGGCCACTAGGTTAGTAGGACACAGGTTAGAAGAATCACAGGCCCCTAAGTGACTAGGACACTGGACTACTGGGCTAAAAGGCTACCAGTCTTCAAGGTTACTAGGTCACTAGGCCAGTAGGCTAGCAGGCTACTAGGTCACTGGGACAGTGGGCCAGTGGCATGGAAGGCAACTAGTCTACAAGTCAAATAGTTCACTAGATCACTAGGCCACTAGGCCTCTAGGCTACAAGGCTACTGGGTCAACAGGTCACTAGGGCACTAGGTTACAAGGCTACTAGGTCACTAGGCCAGTAGGCCACTAGGTTAGTACGACAACAGGTTAGAAGAATCACAGTCCCCTAAGTGACTATGCCACTCGGCTACAGGGCTACAAGTCTACCAGTCTACAAGGTTACTAGGTCACTAGGCCAGTAGGCTAGCAGGCTACTAGGTCACTGGGCCAGTAGGCCAGTGGGATGCTAGGCAACTAGTCTACAGGTCAAATGGTTCACTAGGTCACCAGGCCACTAGGCCACTATGTTACAAGACTACTAGGTCACTAGGCCAGTAGGCCACTAGATTACAAAGCTACTAGGGCACAAGGGCACTGGGCTACTAGGCCACAAGCCTGTTAGCCTCCGAGGCTCTGGGCTACTAGCCTAAGTTAGGCTATTCTAGGACACTAGGACACTAGGCTAGCCTTGGCCAAATGAGGCTGGGCTAGGCTAGTATACTAGGCTACTAGGCTAGGCTAGGTTGTGCTTCCCTAGGCTGCTAAGATACTAGAGCACTAAGCTACTAGGCAAATAGGCTACAAGGCTACTAGACCACTAAGCTGCTAGGTTAATAGGTCAACAGGTTATTAGACTACAAGGTCCCTACGTGACTACGCCTCGGGCTACTGGGCTACTAGGCTAATAGGCTACAAGGCTACTAGATCACTAGGCCACTTTTCTACAGGGCTCGTAGGTCACTAGGCCACTAGGAAGGTGGCCTACTAGGCTACAACGCTACTAGGTCACTAGTCCACTAGGCCACGAGGCTACAAGGGTACCAGGTCACTAGGCCACAAGGCCAAAGTGCTACTACTCCACAAGAATATTAGCCTCCAAGTCTGCTAGGATAGTAGACTACGTTCGGTTATTCTAGCTTACTAGGACTCCAGGCTTGCCTAGGCCAAATGAGGCACGCTAGGCTAGTATACTGGGCTTGTAGGCTAGGCTAGGCTGTGCTTGGCTACGCTACAAGGATACTATGCCACTAGGCTTCTAGGCAAACCGGCTACAAGCCTGCTAGGGCACTAGGCTACAACGCTACTAGGTCACTATGCCACTAGGATACAGGGCTAGTAGGTCACTAGGCCACTAGGCCAGTGGGCTACTAGGCCACTAGGCTACAAGGCTACTAGTTCACTAGGCCAGTAGGCCACTAGGTTAGTAGGACAACAGGTTAGAAGAATCACAGGCCCCTAAGTGACTAGGCCACTGGGCTACTGGGCTACAAGGCTACCAGTCTACAAGGTTACTAGGTCACTAGGATAGTAGGCTAGCAGGCTACTAGGTCACTGGGACAGTAGGCCAGTGGGATAGTAGGCAATAGTCTACATGTCAAATAGTTCACTAGGTCACTTGGCCACTAGGCCTCAAGGCTACAAGACTACTAGTTCACCAGGTCACTAGGCCAGTAGGTTACAAGGCTACTAGGTCACTAGGCCAGTAGGCCACTAGGTTAGTAGGACAACAGGTTAGAAGAATCACAGGCCCCTAAGTGACTAGGACACTGGACTACTGGGCTAAAAGGCTACCAGTCTTCAAGGTTACTATGTCACTAGGACAGTAGGCTAGCAGGCTACTAGGTCACTGGGACAGTGGGCCACTGGGATGGTAGGCAACTAGTCTAAAAGTCAAATAGTTCACTAGGTCACTAGGCCACTAGGCCTCTATGCTACAAGGCTACTGGGTCACCAGGTCACTAGGGCACTAGGTTACAAGGCTACTAGGTCACTAGGCCAGTAGGCCACTAGGTTAGTAGAACAACAGGTTAGAAGAATCACAGTCCCCTACGTGACTATGCCACTCGGCTACAGGGCTACAAGTCTACCAGTCTACAAGGTTACTAGGTCACTAGGCCAGTAGGCTAGCAGGCTACTAGGTCACTGGGCCAGTAGGCCAATGGGATGCTAGGCAACTAGTCTACAGGTCAAATGGTTCACTAGGTCACCAGGCCACTATGCCAATATGTTACAAGACTACTAGGTCAAAAGGCCAGTAGGCCACTAGGTTACAAAGCTACTAGGGCACAAGGGCACTGGGCTACTAGGCCACAAGCCTGTTAGCCTCCGAGGCTCTGGGCTACTAGCCTAAGTTAGGCTATTCTAGGACACTAGGACACTAGGCTAGCCTTGGCCAAATGAGGCTGGGCTAGGCTAGTATACTAGGCTACTAGGCTAGGCTAGGTTGTGCTTCCCTAGGCTGCTAAGATACTACAGCACTAAGCTACTAGGCAAATAGGCTACAAGGCTACTAGACCACTAAGCTGCTAGGTTAATAGGTCAACAGGTTATTAGACTACAAGGTCCCTACGTGACTACGCCTCGGGCTACTGGGCTACTAGGCTAATAGGCTACAAGGCTACTAGATCACTAGGCCACATTTCCACAGGGCTCGTAGGTCACTAGGCCACTAGTAAGGTGGCCTAATAGGCTACAAGGCTACTAGGTCACTAGTCCACTAGGCCACGAGGCTACAAGGCTACTAGGTCACCAGGCAACAAGGCCACAGGGCTACTAGTCCACAAGGATATTAGCCTCCAAGGCTTCTACG
Organism: Manis javanica; assembly: GCF_040802235.1. Lineage (NCBI taxonomy): Eukaryota > Metazoa > Chordata > Mammalia > Pholidota > Manidae > Manis > Manis javanica. The sequence goes on along the minus strand of NC_133161.1, from coordinate 58,260,500 downwards.
ATAGTAGTCTACGTTCGGCTATTCTATCTTACTAGGTCTCCAGGCTTGCCTAGGCCAAATGACGCACGCTAGGCTAGTATACTGGGCTTGTAGGTTAGGCTAGGCTGCGCTTGGGTAGGCTACTAGGATACTATGCCACTAGGCTACTAGGCAAACCGGCTACAACGATGCTAGGGCACTAGGCTACAACACTACTAGGTCACTATGACACTAGGCTACAGGGCTAGGAGGTCACTAGGCCAGTAGGCCACTAGCTTAGTAGGACAACAGGTTAGAAGAATCACAGGCCCCTAAGTGACTAGGCCACTGAGCTACTGGGCTACAAGGTTACCAGTCTACAAGGTTACTAGGTTACATGGCCAGTAGGATAGCAGGCTACTAGGTCACTGGGCCAGTAGGCCAGTGGGATGCTAGGCAACTAGTCTACAAGTCAAATAGTTCACTAGGTCACTAGGCCACTAGGCCTCTAGGCTACAAGGCTACTAGGTCACCAGGTCACTAGGCCACTAGGTTACTAGGCTACTAGGTCACTAGGCCAGAAGGCCACTAGGTTAGAGGGACAACAGGTTAGAACAATCACAGGCCCCTAAGTGACTAGGCCACTGGGCTACTGGGCTACAAGGCTACCAGTCTACAAGGTTACTAGGTCACTAGGCCACTAGGCCTCTAGGCTACAAGGCTACCAGGTCACCAGGTCACTAGGCCAGTAGGTTAAAAGGCTACTAGGTCACTAGGCCAGTAGGCCACTAGGTTAGAAGGACACAGGTTAGAAGAATCACAGGCCACTAAGTGACTAGGCCACTGGACTACTGGGCTAAAAGGCTACCAGTCTACAAGGTTACTAGGTCACATGGCCAGTAGGATAGCAGGCTACTAGGTCACTGGGACAGTGGGCCAGTGGGATGGTAGGCAACTAGTCTACAAGTCAAATAGTTCACTAGGTCACTAGGCCACTAGGCCTCTAGGCTACAAGGCTACTGGGTCACCAGGTCACTAGGGCACTAGGTTACAAGGCTACTAGGTCACTAGGCCAGTAGGCCACTAGGTTAGTAGGACAACAGGTTAGAAGAATCACATGCCCCTAAGTGACTAGGCCACTGGGCTACTGGGCTACAAGGCTACCAGTCTACAAGGTTACTAGGTCACATGGCCAGTAGGATAGCAGGCTACTAGGTCACTGGGCCAGTAGGCCAGTGGGATGCTAGGCAACTAGTCTACAAGTCAAATAGTTCACTAGGTCACTAGGCCACTAGGCCTCTAGGCTACAAGGCTACTAGGTCACCAGGTCACTAGGCCAATAGGTTACTAGGCTACTAGGTCACTAGGCCAGTAGGCCACTAGGTTAGTAGGACAACAGGTTAGAAGAATCACAGGCCCCTAAGTGACTAGGCCACTGGGCTACTGGGTTACAAGGATACCAGCCTACAAGGTTACTAGATCACTAGGCCACTAGGCCTCTAGGCTACAAGGCTACTAGGTCACCAGTTCACTAGGCCAGTAGGTTACAAGGCTACTAGGTCACTAGGCCAGTAGGCCACTAGGTTAGTAGGACACAGGTTAGAAGAATCACAGGCCCCTAAGTGACTAGGACACTGGACTACTGGGCTAAAAGGCTACCAGTCTTCAAGGTTACTAGGTCACTAGGCCAGTAGGCTAGCAGGCTACTAGGTCACTGGGACAGTGGGCCAGTGGCATGGAAGGCAACTAGTCTACAAGTCAAATAGTTCACTAGATCACTAGGCCACTAGGCCTCTAGGCTACAAGGCTACTGGGTCAACAGGTCACTAGGGCACTAGGTTACAAGGCTACTAGGTCACTAGGCCAGTAGGCCACTAGGTTAGTACGACAACAGGTTAGAAGAATCACAGTCCCCTAAGTGACTATGCCACTCGGCTACAGGGCTACAAGTCTACCAGTCTACAAGGTTACTAGGTCACTAGGCCAGTAGGCTAGCAGGCTACTAGGTCACTGGGCCAGTAGGCCAGTGGGATGCTAGGCAACTAGTCTACAGGTCAAATGGTTCACTAGGTCACCAGGCCACTAGGCCACTATGTTACAAGACTACTAGGTCACTAGGCCAGTAGGCCACTAGATTACAAAGCTACTAGGGCACAAGGGCACTGGGCTACTAGGCCACAAGCCTGTTAGCCTCCGAGGCTCTGGGCTACTAGCCTAAGTTAGGCTATTCTAGGACACTAGGACACTAGGCTAGCCTTGGCCAAATGAGGCTGGGCTAGGCTAGTATACTAGGCTACTAGGCTAGGCTAGGTTGTGCTTCCCTAGGCTGCTAAGATACTAGAGCACTAAGCTACTAGGCAAATAGGCTACAAGGCTACTAGACCACTAAGCTGCTAGGTTAATAGGTCAACAGGTTATTAGACTACAAGGTCCCTACGTGACTACGCCTCGGGCTACTGGGCTACTAGGCTAATAGGCTACAAGGCTACTAGATCACTAGGCCACTTTTCTACAGGGCTCGTAGGTCACTAGGCCACTAGGAAGGTGGCCTACTAGGCTACAACGCTACTAGGTCACTAGTCCACTAGGCCACGAGGCTACAAGGGTACCAGGTCACTAGGCCACAAGGCCAAAGTGCTACTACTCCACAAGAATATTAGCCTCCAAGTCTGCTAGGATAGTAGACTACGTTCGGTTATTCTAGCTTACTAGGACTTCAGGCTTGCCTAGGCCAAATGAGGCACGCTAGGCTAGTATACTGGGCTTGTAGGCTAGGCTAGGCTGTGCTTGGCTACGCTACAAGGATACTATGCCACTAGGCTTCTAGGCAAACCGGCTACAAGCCTGCTAGGGCACTAGGCTACAACGCTACTAGGTCACTATGCCACTAGGATACAGGGCTAGTAGGTCACTAGGCCACTAGGCCAGTGGGCTACTAGGCCACTAGGCTACAAGGCTACTAGTTCACTAGGCCAGTAGGCCACTAGGTTAGTAGGACAACAGGTTAGAAGAATCACAGGCCCCTAAGTGACTAGGCCACTGGGCTACTGGGCTACAAGGCTACCAGTCTACAAGGTTACTAGGTCACTAGGCTAGTAGGCTAGCAGGCTACTAGGTCACTGGGACAGTAGGCCAGTGGGATAGTAGGCAACTAGTCTACAAGTCAAATAGTTCACTAGGTCACTTGGCCACTAGGCCTCTAGGCTACAAGACTACTAGTTCACCAGGTCACTAGGCCAGTAGGTTACAAGGCTACTAGGTCACTAGGCCAGTAGGCCACTAGGTTAGTAGGACAACATGTTAGAAATATCACAGGCCCCTAAGTGACTAGGCCACTGGTCTACAGGGCTACAAGGCTACCAGTCTGCAAGGTTACTAGGTCACTAGGCCACTAGGCCTCTAGGCTACAAGGCTACTAGGTCACCAGGTCACTAGGCCAGTAGGTTACAAGGCTACTAGGTCACTAGGCCAGTAGGCCACTAGGTTAGTAGGACAACAGGTTAGAAGAATCACAGGCCCCTAAGTGACTAGGACACTGGACTACTGGGCTAAAAGGCTACCAGTCTTCAAGGTTACTATGTCACTAGGACAGTAGGCTAGCAGGCTACTAGGTCACTGGGACAGTGGGCCAGTGGGATGGTAGGCAACTAGTCTACAAGTCAAATAGTTCACTAGGTCACAAGGCCACTAGGCCTCTATGCTACAAGGCTACTGGGTCACCAGGTCACTAGGGCACTAGGTTACAAGGCTACTAGGTCACTAGGCCAGTAGGCCACTAGGTTAGTAGGACAACAGGTTAGAAGAATCACAGTCCCCTAAGTGACTATGCCACTCGGCTACAGGGCTACAAGTCTACCAGTCTACAAGGTTACTAGGTCACTAGGCCAGTAGGCTAGCAGGCTACTACGTCACTGGGCCAGTAGGCCAGTGGGATGCTAGGCAACTAGTCTACAGGTCAAATGGTTCACTAGGTCACCAGGCCACTATGTTACAAGACTACTAGGTCACAAGGCCAGTAGGCCACTAGGTTACAAAGCTACTAGGGCACAAGGGCACTGGGCTACTAGGCCACAAGCCTGTTAGCCTCCGAGGCTCTGGGCTACTAGCCTAAGTTAGGCTATTCTAGGACACTAGGACACTAGGCTAGCCTTGGCCAAATGAGGCTGGGCTAGGCTAGTATACTAGGCTACTAGGCTAGGCTAGGTTGTGCTTCCCTAGGCTGCTAAGATACTACAGCACTAAGCTACTAGGCAAATAGGCTACAAGGCTACTAGACCACTAAGCTGCTAGGTTAATAGGTCAACAGGTTATTAGACTACAAGGTCCCTACGTGACTACGCCTCGGGCTACTGGGCTACTAGGCTAATAGGCTACAAGGCTACTAGATCACTAGGCCACATTTCCACAGGGCTCGTAGGTCACTAGGCCACTAGTAAGGTGGCCTAATAGGCTACAAGGCTACTAGGTCACTAGTCCACTAGGCCACGAGGCTACAAGGCTACTAGGTCACCAGGCAACAAGGCCACAGGGCTACTAGTCCACAAGGATATTAGCCTCCAAGGCTTCTACGATAGTAGTCTACGTTCGGCTATTCTATCTTACTAGGTCTCCAGGCTTGCCTAGGCCAAATGACGCACGCTAGGCTAGTATACTGGGCTTGTAGGTTAGGCTAGGCTGCGCTTGGGTAGGCTACTAGGATACTATGCCACTAGGCTACTAGGCAAACCGGCTACAACGATGCTAGGGCACTAGGCTACAACACTACTAGGTCACTATGACACTAGGCTACAGGGCTAGGAGGTCACTAGGCCAGTAGGCCACTAGCTTAGTAGGACAACAGGTTAGAAGAATCACAGGCCCCTAAGTGACTAGGCCACTGAGCTACTGGGCTACAAGGTTACCAGTCTACAAGGCTACTAGGTTACATGGCCAGTAGGATAGCAGGCTACTAGGTCAATGGGCCAGTAGGCCAGTGGGATGCTAGGCAACTAGTCTACAAGTAAAATAGTTCACTAGGTCACTAGGCCACTAGGCCTCTAGGCTACAAGGCTACTAGGTCACCAGGTCACTAGGCCACTAGGTTACTAGGCTACTAGGTCACTAGGCCAGAAGGCCACTAGGTTAGAGGGACAACAGGTTAGAAGAATCACAGGCCCCTAAGTGACTAGGCCACTGGGCTACTGGGCTACAAGGCTACCAGTCTACAAGGTTACTAGGTCACTAGGCCACTAGGCCTCTAGGCTACAAGGCTACCAGGGCACCAGGTCACTAGGCCAGTAGGTTAAAAGGCTACTAGGTCACTAGGCCAGTAGGCCACTAGGTTAGTAGGACACAGGTTAGAAGAATCACAGGCCACTAAGTGACTAGGCCACTGGACTACTGGGCTAAAAGGCTACCAGTCTACAAGGTTACTAGGTCACATGGCCAGTAGGATAGCAGGCTACTAGGTCACTGGGACAGTGGGCCAGTGGGATGGTAGGCAACTAGTCTACAAGTCAAATAGTTCACTAGGTCACTAGGCCACTAGGCCTCTAGGCTACAAGGCTACTGGGTCACAAGGTCACTAGGGCACTAGGTTACAAGGCTACTAGGTCACTAGGCCAGTAGGCCACTAGGTTAGTAGGACAACAGGTTAGAAGAATCACATGCCCCTAAGTGACTAGGCCACTGGGCTACTGGGCTACAAGGCTACCAGTCTACAAGGTTACTAGGTCACATGGCCAGTAGGATAGCAGGCTACTAGGTCACTGGGCCAGTAGGCCAGTGGGATGCTAGGCAACTAGTCTACAAGTCAAATAGTTCACTAGGTCACTAGGCCACTAGGCCTCTAGGCTACAAGGCTACTAGGTCACCAGGTCACTAGGCCAATAGGTTACTAGGCTACTAGGTCACTAGGCCAGTAGGCCACTAGGTTAGTAGGACAACAGGTTAGAAGAATCACAGGACCCTAAGTGACTAGGCCACTGGGCTACTGGGTTACAAGGATACCAGCCTACAAGGTTACTAGATCACTAGGCCACTAGGCCTCTAGGCTACAAGGCTACTAGGTCACCAGTTCACTAGGCCAGTAGGTTACAAGGCTACTAGGTCACTAGGCCAGTAGGCCACTAGGTTAGTAGGACACAGGTTAGAAGAATCACAGGCCCCTAAGTGACTAGGACACTGGACTACTGGGCTAAAAGGCTACCAGTCTTCAAGGTTACTAGGTCACTAGGCCAGTAGGCTAGCAGGCTACTAGGTCACTGGGACAGTGGGCCAGTGGCATGGAAGGCAACTAGTCTACAAGTCAAATAGTTCACTAGATCACTAGGCCACTAGGCCTCTAGGCTACAAGGCTACTGGGTCAACAGGTCACTAGGGCACTAGGTTACAAGGCTACTAGGTCACTAGGCCAGTAGGCCACTAGGTTAGTACGACAACAGGTTAGAAGAATCACAGTCCCCTAAGTGACTATGCCACTCGGCTACAGGGCTACAAGTCTACCAGTCTACAAGGTTACTAGGTCACTAGGCCAGTAGGCTAGCAGGCTACTAGGTCACTGGGCCAGTAGGCCAGTGGGATGCTAGGCAACTAGTCTACAGGTCAAATGGTTCACTAGGTCACCAGGCCACTAGGCCACTATGTTACAAGACTACTAGGTCACTAGGCCAGTAGGCCACTAGATTACAAAGCTACTAGGGCACAAGGGCACTGGGCTACTAGGCCACAAGCCTGTTAGCCTCCGAGGCTCTGGGCTACTAGCCTAAGTTAGGCTATTCTAGGACACTAGGACACTAGGCTAGCCTTGGCCAAATGAGGCTGGGCTAGGCTAGTATACTAGGCTACTAGGCTAGGCTAGGTTGTGCTTCCCTAGGCTGCTAAGATACTAGAGCACTAAGCTACTAGGCAAATAGGCTACAAGGCTACTAGACCACTAAGCTGCTAGGTTAATAGGTCAACAGGTTATTAGACTACAAGGTCCCTACGTGACTACGCCTCGGGCTACTGGGCTACTAGGCTAATAGGCTACAAGGCTACTAGATCACTAGGCCACTTTTCTACAGGGCTCGTAGGTCACTAGGCCACTAGGAAGGTGGCCTACTAGGCTACAACGCTACTAGGTCACTAGTCCACTAGGCCACGAGGCTACAAGGGTACCAGGTCACTAGGCCACAAGGCCAAAGTGCTACTACTCCACAAGAATATTAGCCTCCAAGTCTGCTAGGATAGTAGACTACGTTCGGTTATTCTAGCTTACTAGGACTCCAGGCTTGCCTAGGCCAAATGAGGCACGCTAGGCTAGTATACTGGGCTTGTAGGCTAGGCTAGGCTGTGCTTGGCTACGCTACAAGGATACTATGCCACTAGGCTTCTAGGCAAACCGGCTACAAGCCTGCTAGGGCACTAGGCTACAACGCTACTAGGTCACTATGCCACTAGGATACAGGGCTAGTAGGTCACTAGGCCACTAGGCCAGTGGGCTACTAGGCCACTAGGCTACAAGGCTACTAGTTCACTAGGCCAGTAGGCCACTAGGTTAGTAGGACAACAGGTTAGAAGAATCACAGGCCCCTAAGTGACTAGGCCACTGGGCTACTGGGCTACAAGGCTACCAGTCTACAAGGTTACTAGGTCACTAGGCTAGTAGGCTAGCAGGCTACTAGGTCACTGGGACAGTAGGCCAGTGGGATAGTAGGCAACTAGTCTACAAGTCAAATAGTTCACTAGGTCACTTGGCCACTAGGCCTCTAGGCTACAAGACTACTAGTTCACCAGGTCACTAGGCCAGTAGGTTACAAGGCTACTAGGTCACTAGGCCAGTAGGCCACTAGGTTAGTAGGACAACATGTTAGAAATATCACAGGCCCCTAAGTGACTAGGCCACTGGTCTACAGGGCTACAAGGCTACCAGTCTGCAAGGTTACTAGGTCACTAGGCCACTAGGCCTCTAGGCTACAAGGCTACTAGGTCACCAGGTCACTAGGCCAGTAGGTTACAAGGCTACTAGGTCACTAGGCCAGTAGGCCACTAGGTTAGTAGGACAACAGGTTAGAAGAATCACAGGCCCCTAAGTGACTAGGACACTGGACTACTGGGCTAAAAGGCTACCAGTCTTCAAGGTTACTATGTCACTAGGACAGTAGGCTAGCAGGCTACTAGGTCACTGGGACAGTGGGCCAGTGGGATGGTAGGCAACTAGTCTACAAGTCAAATAGTTCACTAGGTCACAAGGCCACTAGGCCTCTATGCTACAAGGCTACTGGGTCACCAGGTCACTAGGGCACTAGGTTACAAGGCTACTAGGTCACTAGGCCAGTAGGCCACTAGGTTAGTAGGACAACAGGTTAGAAGAATCACAGTCCCCTAAGTGACTATGCCACTCGGCTACAGGGCTACAAGTCTACCAGTCTACAAGGTTACTAGGTCACTAGGCCAGTAGGCTAGCAGGCTACTACGTCACTGGGCCAGTAGGCCAGTGGGATGCTAGGCAACTAGTCTACAGGTCAAATGGTTCACTAGGTCACCAGGCCACTATGTTACAAGACTACTAGGTCACAAGGCCAGTAGGCCACTAGGTTACAAAGCTACTAGGGCACAAGGGCACTGGGCTACTAGGCCACAAGCCTGTTAGCCTCCGAGGCTCTGGGCTACTAGCCTAAGTTAGGCTATTCTAGGACACTAGGACACTAGGCTAGCCTTGGCCAAATGAGGCTGGGCTAGGCTAGTATACTAGGCTACTAGGCTAGGCTAGGTTGTGCTTCCCTAGGCTGCTAAGATACTACAGCACTAAGCTACTAGGCAAATAGGCTACAAGGCTACTAGACCACTAAGCTGCTAGGTTAATAGGTCAACAGGTTATTAGACTACAAGGTCCCTACGTGACTACGCCTCGGGCTACTGGGCTACTAGGCTAATAGGCTACAAGGCTACTAGATCACTAGGCCACTTTTCCACAGGGCTCGTAGGTCACTAGGCCACTAGTAAGGTGGCCTAATAGGCTACAAGGCTACTAGGTCACTAGTCCACTAGGCCACGAGGCTACAAGGCTACTAGGTCACCAGGCAACAAGGCCACAGGGCTACTAGTCCACAAGGATATTAGCCTCCAAGGCTTCTAGGATAGTAGTCTACGTTCGGCTATTCTATCTTACTAGGTCTCCAGGCTTGCCTAGGCCAAATGACGCACGCTAGGCTAGTATACTGGGCTTGTAGGCTAGGCTAGGCTGCGCTTGGGTAGGCTACTAGGATACTATGCCACTAGGCTACTAGGCAAACCGGCTACAACGATGCTAGGGCACTAGGCTACAACACTACTAGGTCACTATGACACTAGGCTACAGGGCTAGGAGGTCACTAGGCCAGTAGGCCACTAGCTTAGTAGGACAACAGGTTAGAAGAATCACAGGCCCCTAAGTGACTAGGCCACTGAGCTACTGGGCTACAAGGCTACCAGTCTACAAGGTTACTAGGTCACATGGCCAGTAGGATAGTAGGCTACTTGGTCACTGGGAAAGTAGGCCAGTGGGATGCTAGGCAACTAGTCTACAAGTCAAATAGTTCACTAGGTCACTAGGCCACTAGGCCTCTAGGCTACAAGGCTACTAGGTCACGAGGTCACTAAGCCACTAGGATACTAGGCTACTAGGTAACTAGGCCAGTAGGCCAATAGGTTAGTAGGACAACAGATTAGAAGAATGACAGGCCCCTAAGTGACTAGGCCACTGGGCTACAGGGCTACAAGACTACCAGTCTACAAGGTTACTAGGTCACTAGGCCACTAGGCCTCTAGGCTACAAGGCTACTAGGTCACCAGGTCACTAGGCCAGTAGGTTACAAGGCTACTAGGTCACTAGGCCAGTAGGCCACTAGGTTAGTAGGACAACAGGTTAGAAGAATCACAGGCCCCTAAGTGACTCGGACACTGGACTACTGGGCTAAAAGGCTACCAGTCTTCAAGGTTACTATGTCACTAGGCCAGTAGGCTAGCAGGGTACTAGGTCACTGGGACAGTGGGCCAGTGGCATGGTAGGCAACTAGTCTACAAGTCAAATACTTCACTAGATCACTAGGCCACTAGGCCTCTAGGCTACAAGGCTACTGGGTCAACAGGTCACTAGGGCACTAGGTTACTAGGCTACTAGGTCACTAGGCCAGAAGGCCACTAGGTTAGTACGACAACAGGTTCGAAGAATCACAGGCCCCTAAGTGTCTATGCCACTCGGCTACAGGGCTACAAGTCTACCAGTCTACAAGGTTACTAGGTCACTAGGCCAGTAGGCTAGCAGGCTACTAGGTCACTGGGCCAGTAGGCCAGTGGGATGCTAGGCAACTAGTCTACAGGTCAAATGGTTCACTAGGTCACCAGGCCACTAGGCCACTATGTTACAAGACTACTAGGTCACTAGGCCAGTAGGCCACTAGATTACAAAGCTACTAGGGCACAAGGGCACTGGGCTACTAGGCCACAAGCCTGTTAGCCTCCGAGGCTCTGGGCTACTAGCCTAAGTTAGGCTATTCTAGGACACTAGGACACTAGGCTAGCCTTGGCCAAATGAGGCTGGGCTAGGCTAGTATACTAGGCTACTAGGCTAGGCTAGGTTGTGCTTCCCTAGGCTGCTAAGATACTAGAGCACTAAGCTACTAGGCAAATAGGCTACAAGGCTACTAGACCACTAAGCTGCTAGGTTAATAGGTCAACAGGTTATTAGACTACAAGGTCCCTACGTGACTACGCCTCGGGCTACTGGGCTACTAGGCTAATAGGCTACAAGGCTACTAGATCACTAGGCCACTTTTCTACAGGGCTCGTAGGTCACTAGGCCACTAGGAAGGTGGCCTACTAGGCTACAACGCTACTAGGTCACTAGTCCACTAGGCCACGAGGCTACAAGGGTACCAGGTCACTAGGCCACAAGGCCAAAGTGCTACTACTCCACAAGAATATTAGCCTCCAAGTCTGCTAGGATAGTAGACTACGTTCGGTTATTCTAGCTTACTAGGACTCCAGGCTTGCCTAGGCCAAATGAGGCACGCTAGGCTAGTATACTGGGCTTGTAGGCTAGGCTAGGCTGTGCTTGGCTAGGCTACTAGGATACTATGCCACTAGGCTTCTAGGCAAAATGGCTACAAGCCTGCTAGGGCACTAGGCTACAACGCTACTAGGTCACTATGCCACTAGGCAACAGGGCTAGTAGGTCACTAGGCCACTAGGCCAGTGGGCTACTAGGCCACTAGGCTACAAGGCTACTAGTTCACTAGGCCAGTAGGCCACTAGGTTAGTAGGACAACAGGTTAGAAGAATCACAGGCCCCTAAGTGACTAGGCCACTGGGCTACTGGGCTACAAGGCTACCAGTCTACAAGGTTACTAGGTCACTAGGCCAGTAGGCTAGCAGGCTACTAGGTCACTGGGACAGTGGGCCAGTGGGATGGTAGGCAACTAGTCTACAAGTCAAATAGTTCACTAGGTCACTAGGCCACTAGGCCTCTAGGCTACAAGGCTACTAGGTCACCAGGTCACTAGGCCAGTAGGTTACAAGGCTACTAGGTCACTAGGCCAGTAGGCCACTAGGTTAGTAGGACAACAGGTTAGAAGAATCACAGGCCCCTAAGTGACGAGGACACTGGACTACTGGGCTAAAAGGCTACCAGTCTTCAAGGTTACTAGGTCACTAGGCCAGTAGGCTAGCAGGCTACTAGGTCACTGGGACAGTGGGCCAGTGGGATGGTAGGCAACTAGTCTACAAGTCAAATAGTTCACTAGGTCACTAGGCCACTAGGCCTCTATGCTACAAGGCTACTGGGTCACCAGGTCACTAGGGCACTAGGTTACAAGGCTACTAGGTCACTAGGCCAGTAGGCCACTAGGTTAGTAGGACAACAGGTTAGAAGAATCACAGTCCCCTACGTGACTATGCCACTCAGCTACAGGGCTACAAGTCTACCAGTCTACAAGGTTACTAGGTCACTAGGCCAGTAGGCTAGCAGGCTACTAGGTCACTGGGCCAGTAGGCCAGTGGGATGCTAGGCAACTAGTCTACAGGTCAAATGGTTCACTAGGTCACCAGGCCACTAGGCCACTATGTTACAAGACTACTAGGTCACAAGGCCAGTAGGCCACTAGGTTACAAAGCTACTAGGGCACAAGGGCACTGGGCTACTAGGCCACAAGCCTGTTAGCCTCCGAGGCTCTGGGCTACTAGCCTAAGTTAGGCTATTCTAGGACACTAGGACACTAGGCTAGCCTTGGCCAAATGAGGCTGGGCTAGGCTAGTATACTAGGCTACTAGGCTAGGCTAGGTTGTGCTTCCCTAGGCTGCTAAGATACTACAGCACTAAGCTACTAGGCAAATAGGCTACAAGGCTACTAGACCACTAAGCTGCTAGGTTAATAGGTCAACAGGTTATTAGACTACAAGGTCCCTACGTGACTACGCCTCGGGCTACTGGGCTACTAGGCTAATAGGCTACAAGGCTACTAGATCACTAGGCCACATTTCCACAGGGCTCGTAGGTCACTAGGCCACTAGTAAGGTGGCCTAATAGGCTACAAGGCTACTAGGTCACTAGTCCACTAGGCCACGAGGCTACAAGGCTACTAGGTCACCAGGCAACAAGGCCACAGGGCTACTAGTCCACAAGGATATTAGCCTCCAAGGCTTCTACGATAGTAGTCTACGTTCGGCTATTCTATCTTACTAGGTCTCCAGGCTTGCCTAGGCCAAATGACGCACGCTAGGCTAGTATACTGGGCTTGTAGGCTAGGCTAGGCTGCGCTTGGGTAGGCTACTAGGATACTATGCCACTAGGCTACTAGGCAAACCGGCTACAACGATGCTAGGGCACTAGGCTACAACACTACTAGGTCACTATGACACTAGGCTACAGGGCTAGGAGGTCACTAGGCCAGTAGGCCACTAGCTTAGTAGGACAACAGGTTAGAAGAATCACAGGCCCCTAAGTGACTAGGCCACTGAGCTACTGGGCTACAAGGTTACCAGTCTACAAGGTTACTAGGTTACATGGCCAGTAGGATAGCAGGCTACTAGGTCACTGGGCCAGTAGGCCAGTGGGATGCTAGGCAACTAGTCTACAAGTCAAATAGTTCACTAGGTCACTAGGCCACTAGGCCTCTAGGCTACAAGGCTACTAGGTCACCAGGTCACTAGGCCACTAGGTTACTAGGCTACTAGGTCACTAGGCCAGAAGGCCACTAGGTTAGAGGGACAACAGGTTAGAAGAATCACAGGCCCCTAAGTGACTAGGCCACTGGGCTACTGGGCTACAAGGCTACCAGTCTACAAGGTTACTAGGTCACTAGGCCACTAGGCCTCTAGGCTACAAGGCTACCAGGTCACCAGGTCACTAGGCCAGTAGGTTAAAAGGCTACTAGGTCACTAGGCCAGTAGGCCACTAGGTTAGTAGGACACAGGTTAGAAGAATCACAGGCCACTAAGTGACTAGGCCACTGGACTACTGGGCTAAAAGGCTACCAGTCTTCAAGGTTACTAGGTCACTAGGCCAGTAGGCTAGCAGGCTACTAGGTCACTGGGACAGTGGGCCAGTGGGATGGTAGGCAACTAGTCTACAAGTCAAATAGTTCACTAGGTCACTAGGCCACTAGGCCTCTATGCTACAAGGCTACTGGGTCACCAGGTCACTAGGGCACTAGGTTACAAGGCTACTAGGTCACTAGGCCAGTAGGCCACTAGGTTAGTAGGACAACAGGTTAGAAGAATCACATGCCCCTAAGTGACTAGGCCACTGGGCTACTGGGCTACAAGGCTACCAGTCTACAAGGTTACTAGGTCACATGGCCAGTAGGATAGCAGGCTACTAGGTCACTGGGCCAGTAGGCCAGTGGGATGCTAGGCAACTAGTCTACAAGTCAAATAGTTCACTAGGTCACTAGGCCACTAGGCCTCTAGGCTACAAGGCTACTAGGTCACCAGGTCACTAGGCCAATAGGTTACTAGGCTACTAGGTCACTAGGCCAGTAGGCCACTAGGTTAGTAGGACAACAGGTTAGAAGAATCACAGGACCCTAAGTGACTAGGCCACTGGGCTACTGGGTTACAAGGATACCAGCCTACAAGGTTACTAGATCACTAGGCCACTAGGCCTCTAGGCTACAAGGCTACTAGGTCACCAGTTCACTAGGCCAGTAGGTTACAAGGCTACTAGGTCACTAGGCCAGTAGGCCACTAGGTTAGTAGGACACAGGTTAGAAGAATCACAGGCCCCTAAGTGACTAGGCCACTGGACTACTGGGCTAAAAGGCTACCAGTCTTCAAGGTTACTAGGTCACTAGGCCAGTAGGCTAGCAGGCTACTAGGTCACTGGGACAGTGGGCCAGTGGCATGGTAGGCAACTAGTCTACAAGTCAAATAGTTCACTAGATCACTAGGCCACTAGGCCTCTAGGCTACAAGGCTACTGGGTCAACAGGTCACTAGGGCACTAGGTTACAAGGCTACTAGGTCACTAGGCCAGTAGGCCACTAGGTTAGTACGACAACAGGTTAGAAGAATCACAGTCCCCTAAGTGACTATGCCACTCGGCTACAGGGCTACAAGTCTACCAGTCTACAAGGTTACTAGGTCACTAGGCCAGTAGGCTAGCAGGCTACTAGGTCACTGGGCCAGTAGGCCAGTGGGATGCTAGGCAACTAGTCTACAGGTCAAATGGTTCACTAGGTCACCAGGCCACTAGGCCACTATGTTACAAGACTACTAGGTCACTAGGCCAGTAGGCCACTAGATTACAAAGCTACTAGGGCACAAGGGCACTGGGCTACTAGGCCACAAGCCTGTTAGCCTCCGAGGCTCTGGGCTACTAGCCTAAGTTAGGCTATTCTAGGACACTAGGACACTAGGCTAGCCTTGGCCAAATGAGGCTGGGCTAGGCTAGTATACTAGGCTACTAGGCTAGGCTAGGTTGTGCTTCCCTAGGCTGCTAAGATACTAGAGCACTAAGCTACTAGGCAAATAGGCTACAAGGCTACTAGACCACTAAGCTGCTAGGTTAATAGGTCAACAGGTTATTAGACTACAAGGTCCCTACGTGACTACGCCTCGGGCTACTGGGCTACTAGGCTAATAGGCTACAAGGCTACTAGATCACTAGGCCACTTTTCTACAGGGCTCGTAGGTCACTAGGCCACTAGGAAGGTGGCCTACTAGGCTACAACGCTACTAGGTCACTAGTCCACTAGGCCACGAGGCTACAAGGGTACCAGGTCACTAGGCCACAAGGCCAAAGTGCTACTACTCCACAAGAATATTAGCCTCCAAGTCTGCTAGGATAGTAGACTACGTTCGGTTATTCTAGCTTACTAGGACTCCAGGCTTGCCTAGGCCAAATGAGGCACGCTAGGCTAGTATACTGGGCTTGTAGGCTAGGCTAGGCTGTGCTTGGCTACGCTACAAGGATACTATGCCACTAGGCTTCTAGGCAAACCGGCTACAAGCCTGCTAGGGCACTAGGCTACAACGCTACTAGGTCACTATGCCACTAGGATACAGGGCTAGTAGGTCACTAGGCCACTAGGCCAGTGGGCTACTAGGCCACTAGGCTACAAGGCTACTAGTTCACTAGGCCAGTAGGCCACTAGGTTAGTAGGACAACAGGTTAGAAGAATCACAGGCCCCTAAGTGACTAGGCCACTGGGCTACTGGGCTACAAGGCTACCAGTCTACAAGGTTACTAGGTCACTAGGCTAGTAGGCTAGCAGGCTACTAGGTCACTGGGACAGTAGGCCAGTGGGATAGTAGGCAACTAGTCTACAAGTCAAATAGTTCACTAGGTCACTTGGCCACTAGGCCTCTAGGCTACAAGACTACTAGTTCACCAGGTCACTAGGCCAGTAGGTTACAAGGCTACTAGGTCACTAGGCCAGTAGGCCACTAGGTTAGTAGGACAACATGTTAGAAATATCACAGGCCCCTAAGTGACTAGGCCACTGGTCTACAGGGCTACAAGGCTACCAGTCTGCAAGGTTACTAGGTCACTAGGCCACTAGGCCTCTAGGCTACAAGGCTACTAGGTCACCAGGTCACTAGGCCAGTAGGTTACAAGGCTACTAGGTCACTAGGCCAGTAGGCCACTAGGTTAGTAGGACAACAGGTTAGAAGAATCACAGGCCCCTAAGTGACTAGGACACTGGACTACTGGGCTAAAAGGCTACCAGTCTTCAAGGTTACTATGTCACTAGGACAGTAGGCTAGCAGGCTACTAGGTCACTGGGACAGTGGGCCAGTGGGATGGTAGGCAACTAGTCTACAAGTCAAATAGTTCACTAGGTCACTAGGCCACTAGGCCTCTATGCTACAAGGCTACTGGGTCACCAGGTCACTAGGGCACTAGGTTACAAGGCTACTAGGTCACTAGGCCAGTAGGCCACTAGGTTAGTAGGACAACAGGTTAGAAGAATCACAGTCCCCTAAGTGACTATGCCACTCGGCTACAGGGCTACAAGTCTACCAGTCTACAAGGTTACTAGGTCACTAGGCCAGTAGGCTAGCAGGCTACTAGGTCACTGGGCCAGTAGGCCAGTGGGATGCTAGGCAACTAGTCTACAGGTCAAATGGTTCACTAGGTCACCAGGCCACTAGGCCACTATGTTACAAGACTACTAGGTCACAAGGCCAGTAGGCCACTAGGTTACAAAGCTACTAGGGCACAAGGGCACTGGGCTACTAGGCCACAAGCCTGTTAGCCTCCGAGGCTCTGGGCTACTAGCCTAAGTTAGGCTATTCTAGGACACTAGGACACTAGGCTAGCCTTGGCCAAATGAGGCTGGGCTAGGCTAGTATACTAGGCTACTAGGCTAGGCTAGGTTGTGCTTCCCTAGGCTGCTAAGATACTACAGCACTAAGCTACTAGGCAAATAGGCTACAAGGCTACTAGACCACTAAGCTGCTAGGTTAATAGGTCAACAGGTTATTAGACTACAAGGTCCCTACGTGACTACGCCTCGGGCTACTGGGCTACTAGGCTAATAGGCTACAAGGCTACTAGATCACTAGGCCACATTTCCACAGGGCTCGTAGGTCACTAGGCCACTAGTAAGGTGGCCTAATAGGCTACAAGGCTACTAGGTCACTAGTCCACTAGGCCACGAGGCTACAAGGCTACTAGGTCACCAGGCAACAAGGCCACAGGGCTACTAGTCCACAAGGATATTAGCCTCCAAGGCTTCTACGATAGTAGTCTACGTTCGGCTATTCTATCTTACTAGGTCTCCAGGCTTGCCTAGGCCAAATGACGCACGCTAGGCTAGTATACTGGGCTTGTAGGCTAGGCTAGGCTGCGCTTGGGTAGGCTACTAGGATACTATGCCACTAGGCTACTAGGCAAACCGGCTACAACGATGCTAGGGCACTAGGCTACAACACTACTAGGTCACTATGACACTAGGCTACAGGGCTAGGAGGTCACTAGGCCAGTAGGCCACTAGCTTAGTAGGACAACAGGTTAGAAGAATCACAGGCCCCTAAGTGACTAGGCCACTGAGCTACTGGGCTACAAGGTTACCAGTCTACAAGGTTACTAGGTTACATGGCCAGTAGGATAGCAGGCTACTAGGTCACTGGGCCAGTAGGCCAGTGGGATGCTAGGCAACTAGTCTACAAGTCAAATAGTTCACTAGGTCACTAGGCCACTAGGCCTCTAGGCTACAAGGCTACTAGGTCACCAGGTCACTAGGCCACTAGGTTACTAGGCTACTAGGTCACTAGGCCAGAAGGCCACTAGGTTAGAGGGACAACAGGTTAGAAGAATCACAGGCCCCTAAGTGACTAGGCCACTGGGCTACTGGGCTACAAGGCTACCAGTCTACAAGGTTACTAGGTCACTAGGCCACTAGGCCTCTAGGCTACAAGGCTACCAGGTCACCAGGTCACTAGGCCAGTAGGTTAAAAGGCTACTAGGTCACTAGGCCAGTAGGCCACTAGGTTAGTAGGACACAGGTTAGAAGAATCACAGGCCACTAAGTGACTAGGCCACTGGACTACTGGGCTAAAAGGCTACCAGTCTTCAAGGTTACTAGGTCACTAGGCCAGTAGGCTAGCAGGCTACTAGGTCACTGGGACAGTGGGCCAGTGGGATGGTAGGCAACTAGTCTACAAGTCAAATAGTTCACTAGGTCACTAGGCCACTAGGCCTCTATGCTACAAGGCTACTGGGTCACCAGGTCACTAGGGCACTAGGTTACAAGGCTACTAGGTCACTAGGCCAGTAGGCCACTAGGTTAGTAGGACAACAGGTTAGAAGAATCACATGCCCCTAAGTGACTAGGCCACTGGGCTACTGGGCTACAAGGCTACCAGTCTACAAGGTTACTAGGTCACATGGCCAGTAGGATAGCAGGCTACTAGGTCACTGGGCCAGTAGGCCAGTGGGATGCTAGGCAACTAGTCTACAAGTCAAATAGTTCACTAGGTCACTAGGCCACTAGGCCTCTAGGCTACAAGGCTACTAGGTCACCAGGTCACTAGGCCAATAGGTTACTAGGCTACTAGGTCACTAGGCCAGTAGGCCACTAGGTTAGTAGGACAACAGGTTAGAAGAATCACAGGCCCCTAAGTGACTAGGCCACTGGGCTACTGGGTTACAAGGATACCAGCCTACAAGGTTACTAGATCACTAGGCCACTAGGCCTCTAGGCTACAAGGCTACTAGGTCACCAGTTCACTAGGCCAGTAGGTTACAAGGCTACTAGGTCACTAGGCCAGTAGGCCACTAGGTTAGTAGGACACAGGTTAGAAGACTCACAGGCCCCTAAGTGACTAGGACACTGGACTACTGGACTAAAAGGCTACCAGTCTTCAAGGTTACTAGGTCACAGGGCCAGTAGGCTAGCAGGCTACTAGGTCACTGGGACAGTGGGCCAGTGGCATGGAAGGCAACTAGTCTAGAAGTCAAATAGTTCACTAGATCACTAGGCCACTAGGCCTCTAGGCTACAAGGCTACTGGGTCAACAGGTCACTAGGGCACTAGGTTACAAGGCTACTAGGTCACTAGGCCAGTAGGCCACTAGGTTAGTACGACAACAGGTTAGAAGAATCACAGTCCCCTAAGTGACTATGCCACTCGGCTACAGGGCTACAAGTCTACCAGTCTACAAGGTTACTAGGTCACTAGGCCAGTAGGCTAGCAGGCTACTAGGTCACTGGGCCAGTAGGCCAGTGGGATGCTAGGCAACTAGTCTACAGGTCAAATGGTTCACTAGGTCACCAGGCCACTAGGCCACTATGTTACAAGACTACTAGGTCACTAGGCCAGTAGGCCACTAGATTACAAAGCTACTAGGGCACAAGGGCACTGGGCTACTAGGCCACAAGCCTGTTAGCCTCCGAGGCTCTGGGCTACTAGCCTAAGTTAGGCTATTCTAGGACACTAGGACACTAGGCTAGCCTTGGCCAAATGAGGCTGGGCTAGGCTAGTATACTAGGCTACTAGGCTAGGCTAGGTTGTGCTTCCCTAGGCTGCTAAGATACTAGAGCACTAAGCTACTAGGCAAATAGGCTACAAGGCTACTAGACCACTAAGCTGCTAGGTTAATAGGTCAACAGGTTATTAGACTACAAGGTCCCTACGTGACTACGCCTCGGGCTACTGGGCTACTAGGCTAATAGGCTACAAGGCTACTAGATCACTAGGCCACTTTTCTACAGGGCTCGTAGGTCACTAGGCCACTAGGAAGGTGGCCTACTAGGCTACAACGCTACTAGGTCACTAGTCCACTAGGCCACGAGGCTACAAGGGTACCAGGTCACTAGGCCACAAGGCCAAAGTGCTACTACTCCACAAGAATATTAGCCTCCAAGTCTGCTAGGATAGTAGACTACGTTCGGTTATTCTAGCTTACTAGGACTCCAGGCTTGCCTAGGCCAAATGAGGCACGCTAGGCTAGTATACTGGGCTTGTAGGCTAGGCTAGGCTGTGCTTGGCTACGCTACAAGGATACTATGCCACTAGGCTTCTAGGCAAACCGGCTACAAGCCTGCTAGGGCACTAGGCTACAACGCTACTAGGTCACTATGCCACTAGGCTACAGGGCTAGTAGGTCACTAGGCCACTAGGCCAGTGGGCTACTAGGCCACTAGGCTACAAGGCTACTAGTTCACTAGGCCAGTAGGCCACTAGGTTAGTAGGACAACAGGTTAGAAGAATCACAGGCCCCTAAGTGACTAGGCCACTGGGCTACTGGGCTACAAGTCTACCAGTCTACAAGGTTACTAGGTCACTAGGCTAGTAGGCTAGCAGGCTACTAGGTCACTGGGACAGTAGGCCAGTGGGATAGTAGGCAACTAGTCTACAAGTCAAATAGTTCACTAGGTCACTTGGCCACTAGGCCTCTAGGCTACAAGACTACTAGTTCACCAGGTCACTAGGCCAGTAGGTTACAAGGCTACTAGGTCACTAGGCCAGTAGGCCACTAGGTTAGTAGGACAATCACTAGGCCACTAGGCCTCTAGGCTACAAGGCTACTAGGTCACCAGGTCACTAGGCCAGTAGGTTACAAGGCTACTAGGTCACTAGGCCAGTAGGCCACTAGGTTAGTAGGACAACAGGTTAGAAGAATCACAGGCCCCTAAGTGACTAGGACACTGGACTACTGGGCTAAAAGGCTACCAGTCTTCAAGGTTACTATGTCACTAGGACAGTAGGCTAGCAGGCTACTAGGTCACTGGGACAGTGGGCCAGTGGGATGGTAGGCAACTAGTCTACAAGTCAAATAGTTCACTAGGTCACTAGGCCACTAGGCCTCTAGGCTACAAGGCTACTGGGTCACCAGGTCACTAGGGCACTAGGTTACAAGGCTACTAGGTCACTAGGCCAGTAGGCCACTAGGTTAGTAGGACAACAGGTTAGAAGAATCACAGTCCCCTAAGTGACTATGCCACTCGGCTACAGGGCTACAAGTCTACCAGTCTACAAGGTTACTAGGTCACTAGGCCAGTAGGCTAGCAGGCTACTAGGTCACTGGGCCAGTAGGCCAGTGGGATGCTAGGCAACTAGTCTACAGGTCAAATGGTTCACTAGGTCACCAGGCCACTAGGCCACTATGTTACAAGACTACTAGGTCACAAGGCCAGTAGGCCACTAGGTTACAAAGCTACTAGGGCACAAGGGCACTGGGCTACTAGGCCACAAGCCTGTTAGCCTCCGAGGCTCTGGGCTACTAGCCTAAGTTAGGCTATTCTAGGACACTAGGACACTAGGCTAGCCTTGGCCAAATGAGGCTGGGCTAGGCTAGTATACTAGGCTACTAGGCTAGGCTAGGTTGTGCTTCCCTAGGCTGCTAAGATACTACAGCACTAAGCTACTAGGCAAATAGGCTACAAGGCTACTAGACCACTAAGCTGCTAGGTTAATAGGTCAACAGGTTATTAGACTACAAGGTCCCTACGTGACTACGCCTCGGGCTACTGGGCTACTAGGCTAATAGGCTACAAGGCTACTAGATCACTAGGCCACTTTTCCACAGGGCTTGTAGGTCACTAGGCCACTAGTAAGGTGGCCTAATAGGCTACAAGGCTACTAGGTCACTAGTCAACTAGGCCACGAGGCTACAAGGCTACTAGGTCACCAGGCAACAAGGCCACAGGGCTACTAGTCCATAAGGATATTAGCCTCCAAGGCTTCAAGGATAGTAGTCTACGTTCGGCTATTCTATCTTACTAGGTCTCCAGGCTTGCCCAGGCCAAATGACGCACGCTAGGCTAGTATACGGGCTTGTAGGCTAGGCTAGGCTGCGCTTGGCTAGGCTACTAGGATACTATGCCACTAGGCTTCTAGGCAAACCGGCTACAAGCCTGCTAGGGCACTAGGCTACAACGCTACTAGGTCACTATTCCACTAGGCTACAGGACTAGAAGGTCACTAGGCCACTAGGCCAGTGGGCTACTAGGCCACTAGGCTACAAGGCTACTAGTTCACTAGGCCAGTAGGCCACTAGGTTAGTAGGACAACAGGTTAGAAGAATCACAGGCCCCTAAGTGACTAGGCCACTGGGCTATTGAGCTACAAGGCTACCAGTCTACAAGGTTACTAGGTCACCAGGCCAGTAGGCTAGCAGGCTACTAGGTCACTGGGACAGTAGGCCAGTGGGATAGTAGGCAACTAGTCTACAAGTCAAATAGTTTACTAGGTCACTTGGCCACTAGGCCTCTAGGCTACAAGACTACTAGTTCACCAGGTCACTAGGCCAGTAGGTTACAAGGCTACTAGGTCACTAGGCCAGTAGGCCACTAGGTTAGTAGGACAACAGGTTAGAAAAATCACAGGCCCCTAAGTGACTAGGCCACTGGTCTACTGGGCTACAAGGCTACCAGTCTACAAGGTTACTAGGTCACTAGGCCACTAGGCCTATAGGCTACAATGCTACTAGGTCACCAGGTCACTAGGCCAGTAGGTTACAAGGCTACTAGTTCACTAGGCCAGTAGGCCACTAGGTTAGTAGGACAACAGGTTAGAAGAATCACAGGCCCCTAAGTGACTAGGACACTGGACTACTGGGCTAAAAGGCTACAAGTCTACAAGGTTACTAGGTCACTAGGCCAGTAGGCTAGCAGGCTACTAGGTCACTGGGACAGTGGGCCAGTGGGATGGTAGGCAACTAGTCTACAAGTCAAATAGTTCACTAGGTCACTAGGCCACTAGGCCTCTATACTACAAGGCTACTGGGTCACCAGGTCACTAGGGCACTAGGTTACAAGGCTACTAGGTCACTAGGCCAGTAGGCCACTAGTTTAGTAGGACAACAGGTTAGAAGAATCACATGCCCCTAAGTGACTAGGCCACTGGGCTACTGGGCTACAAGGCTACCAGTCTACAAGGTTACTAGGTCACATGGCCAGTAGGATAGCAGGCTACTAGGTCACTGGACCAGTAGGCCAGTGGGATGCTAGGCAACTAGTCTACAAGTCAAATAGTTCACTAGGTCACTAGGCCACTAGGCCTCTAGGCTACAAGGCTACTAGGTCACCAGGTCACTAGGCCACTAGGTTACTAGGCTACTAGGTCACTAGGCCAGTAGGCCACTAGGTTAGTAGGACAACAGGTTAGAAGTATCACAGGACCCTAAGTGACTAGGCCACTGGGCTACTGGGCTACAAGGATACCAGTCTACAAGGTTACTAGATCACTAGGCCACTAGGCCTCTAGGCTACAAGGCTTCAAGGTCACCAGTTCACTAGGCCAGTAGGTTACAAGGCTACTAGGTCACTAGGCCAGTAGGCCACTAGGTTAGTAGGACACAGGTTAGAAGAATCACAGGCCCCTAAGTGACTAGGCCACTGGACTACTGGGCTAAAAGGCTACCAGTCTTCAAGGTTACTAGGTCACTAGGCCAGTAGGCTAGCAGGCTACTAGGTCACTGGGACAGTGGGCCAGTGGCATGGTAGGCAACTAGTCTACAAGTCAAATAGTTCACTAGATCACTAGGCCACTAGGCCTCTAGGCTACAAGGCTACTGGGTCAACAGGTCACTAGGGCACTAGGTTACAAGGCTACTAGGTCACTAGGCCAGTAGGCCACTAGGTTAGTACGAAAACAGGTTAGAAGAATCACAGGCCCCTAAGTGACTAGGCCACTGGGCTACTGGGCTACAAGGCTACCAGTCTACAAGGTTACTAGGTCACTAGGCTAGTAGGCTAGCAGGCTACTAGGTCACTGGGACAGTAGGCCAGTGGGATAGTAGGCAACTAGTCTACAAGTCAAATAGTTCACTAGGTCACTTGGCCACTAGGCCTCTAGGCTACAAGACTACTAGTTCACCAGGTCACTAGGCCAGTAGGTTACAAGGCTACTAGGTCACTAGGCCAGTAGGCCACTAGGTTAGTAGGACAACAGGTTAGAAAAATCACAGGCCCCTAAGTGACTAGGCCACTGGTCTACTGGGCTACAAGGCTACCAGTCTGCAAGGTTACTAGGTCACTAGGCCACTAGGCCTCTAGGCTACAAGGCTACTATGTCACCAGGTCACTAGGCCAGTAGGTTACAAGGCTACTAGGTCACTAGGCCAGTAGGCCACTAGGTTAGTAGGACAACAGGTTAGAAGAATCACAGGCCCCTAAGTGACTAGGACACTGGACTACTGGGCTAAAAGGCTACCAGTCTTCAAGGTTTCTATGTCACTAGGACAGTAGGCTAGCAGGCTACTAGGTCACTGGGACAGTGGGCCAGTGGGATGGTAGGCAACTAGTCTACAAGTCAAATAGTTCACTAGGTCACTAGGCCACTAGGCCTCTATGCTACAAGGCTACTGGGTCACCAGGTCACTAGGGCACTAGGTTACAAGGCTACTATGTCACTAGGCCAGTAGACCACTAGGTTAGTAGGACAACAGGTTAGAAGAATCACAGTCCCCTACGTGACTATGCCACTCGGCTACAGGGCTACAAGTCTACCAGTCTACAAGGTTACTAGGTCACTAGGCCAGTAGGCTAGCAGGCTACTAGGTCACTGGGCCAGTAGGCCAGTGGGATGCTAGGCAACTAGTCTACAGGTCAAATGGTTCACTAGGTCACCAGGCCACTAGGCCACTATGTTACAAGACTACTAGGTCACAAGGCCAGTAGGCCACTAGGTTACAAAGCTACTAGGGCACAAGGGCACTGGGCTACTAGGCCACAAGCCTGTTAGCCTCCGAGGCTCTGGGCTACTAGCCTAAGTTAGGCTATTCTAGGACACTAGGACACTAGGCTAGCCTTGGCCAAATGAGGCTGGGCTAGGCTAGTATACTAGGCTACTAGGCTAGGCTAGGTTGTGCTTCCCTAGGCTGCTAAGATACTACAGCACTAAGCTACTAGGCAAATAGGCTACAAGGCTACTAGACCACTAAGCTGCTAGGTAAATAGGTCAACAGGTTATTAGACTACAAGGTCCCTACGTGACTACGCCTCGGGCTACTGGGCTACTAGGCTAATAGGCTACAAGGCTACTAGATCACTAGGCCACTTTTCCACAGGGCTCGTAGGTCACTAGGCCACTAGTAAGGTGGCCTAATAGGCTACAACGCTACTAGGTCACTAGTACACTAGGCCACGAGGCTACAAGGCTACTAGGTCACCAGGCAACAAGGCCACAGGGCTACTAGTCCACAAGGATATTAGCCTCCAAGGCTTCTAGGATAGTAGTCTACATTCGGCTATTCTATCTTACTAGGTCTCCAGGCTTGCCTAGGCCAAATGACGCACGCTAGGCTAGTATACTGGGCTTGTAGGCTAGGCTAGGATGCGCTTGGGTAGCCTACAAGGATACTATGCCACTAGGCTACTAGGCAAACCGGCTACAACGATGCTAGGGCACTAGGCTACAACACTACTAGGTCACTATGACACTAGGCTACAGGGCTAGGAGGTCACTAGGCCAGTAGGTCACTAGCTTAGTAGGACAACAGGTTAGAAGAATCACAGGCCCCTAAGTGACTAGGCCACTGAGCTACTGGGCTACAAGGCTACCAGTCTACAAGTTTACTAGGTCACATGGCCAGTAGGATAGCAGGCTACTAGGTCACCTGGCCAGTAGGCCAGTGGGATGCTAGGCAACTAGTCTACAAGTCAAATAGTTCACTAGGTCACTAGGCCACTAGGCCTCTAGGCTACAAGGCTACTAGTTCACCAGCTCACTAGGCCACTAGGTTACTAGGCTACTAGGTCACTAGGCCAGTAGGCCACTAGGTTAGTAGGACAACAGGTTAGAAGAATCACAGGCCCCTAAATGACTAGGCCACTGGGCTACTGGGCTACAAGGCTACCAGTCTACAAGGTTACTAGGTCACTAGGCCACTAGGCCTCTAGGCTACAAGGCTACTAGGTCACCAGGTCAATAGGCCAGTAGGTTACAAGGCTACTAGGTCACTAGGCCAGTAGGCCACTAGGTTAGTAGGACAACAGGTTAGAAGAATCACAGTCCCCTAAGTGACTAGGCCACTGGGCTACTGGGCTACAAGGATACCAGTCTACAAGGTTACTAGGTCACTAGGCCACTAGTCCTCTAGGCTACAAGGCTACTAGGTCACCAGGTCACTAGGCCAGTAGGTTACAAGGCTACTAGGTCACTAGGCGAGTAGGCCACTAGGTTAGTAGGACACAGGTTAGAAGAATCACAGGCCCCTAAGTGAGTAGGCCACTGGACTACTGGGCTAAAAGGCTACCAGTCTTCAAGGTTACTAGGGCACTAGGCCAGTAGGCTAGCAGGCTACTAGGTCACTGGGACAGTGGGCCAGTGGGATGGTAGGCAACTAGTCTACAAGTCAAATAGTTCACTAGGTCACTAGGCCACTAGGCCTCTAGGCTACAAGGCTACTGGGTCACCAGGTCACTAGGGCACTAGGTTACAAGGCTACTAGGTCACTAGGCCAGTTGGCCACTAGGTTAGTAGGACAACAGGTTAGAAGAATCACAGTCCCCTAAGTGACTATGCCACTCGGCTACAGGGCTACAAGTCTACCAGTCTACAAGGTTACTAGGTCACTAGGCCAGTAGGCTAGCAGGGTACTAGGTCTCTGGGCCAGTAGGCCAGTGGGATGCTAGGCAACTAATCTACAGGTCAAATGGTTCACTAGGTCACCAGGCCACTATGGTACAAGACTACTAGGTCACAAGGCCAGTAGGCCACTAGGTTACAAAGCTACTAGGGCACAAGGGCACTGGGCTACTAGCCCACAAGCCTGTTAGCCTCCGAGGCTCTGGGCTACTAGCCTAAGTTAGGCTATTCTAGGACACTAGGACACTAGGCTAGCCTTGGCCAAATGAGGCTGGGCTAGGCTAGTATACTAGGCTACTAGGCTAGGCTAGGTTGTGCTTCCCTAGGCTGCTAAGATACTACAGCACTAAGCTACTAGGCAAATAGGCTACAAGGCTACTAGACCACTAAGCTGCTAGGTTAATAGGTCAACAGGTTATTAGACTACAAGGTCCCTACGTGACTACGCCTCGGGCTACTGGGCTACTAGGCTAATAGGCTACAAGGCTACTAGATCACTAGGCCACTTTTCCACAGGGCTCGTAGGTCACTAGGCCACTAGTAAGGTGGCCTAATAGGCTACAAGGCTACTAGGTCACTAGTCAACTAGGCCACGAGGCTACAAGGCTACTAGGTCACCAGGCAACAAGGCCACAGGGCTACTAGTCCACAAGGATATTAGCCTCCAAGGCTTCTACGATAGTAGTCTACGTTCGGCTATTCTATCTTACTAGGTCTCCAGGCTTGCCTAGGCCAAATGACGCACGCTAGGCTAGTATACTGGGCTTGTAGGCTAGGCTAGGCTGCGCTTGGGTAGGCTACTAGGATACTATGCCACTAGGCTACTAGGCAAACCGGCTACAACGATGCTAGGGCACTAGGCTACAACACTACTAGGTCACTATGACACTAGGCTACAGGGCTAGGAGGTCACTAGGCCAGTAGGCCACTAGCTTAGTAGGACAACAGGTTAGAAGAATCACAGGCCCCTAAGTGACTAGGCCACTGAGCTACTGGGCTACAAGGCTACCAGTCTACAAGGTTACTAGGTCACATGGCCAGTAGGATAGCAGGCTACTAGGTCACTGGGCCAGTAGGCCAGTGGGATGCTAGGCATATAGTCTACAAGTCAAATAGTTCACTAGGTCACTAGGCCACTATGCCTCTAGGCTACAAGGCTACTAGGTCACGAGGTCACTAGGCCACTAGGTTACTAGGCTACTAGGTCACTACGCCAGTAGGCCACTAGGTTAGTAGGACAACAGGTTAGAAGAATCACAGGCCCCTAAGTGACTAGGCCACTGGGCTACTGGGCTACAAGGATACCAGTCTACAAGGTTACTAGGTCACTAGGCCACTAGGCCTCTAGGCTACAAGGCTACTAGGTCACCAGATCACTAGGCCAGTAGGTTACAAGGCTACTAGGTCACTAGGCGAGTAGGCCACTAGGTTAGTAGGACACAGGTTAGAAGAATCACAGGCCCCTAAGTGACTAGGCCACTGGGCTACTGGGCTAAAAGGCTACCAGTCTTCAAGGTTACTAGGTCACTAGGCCAGTAGGCTAGCAGGCTACTAGGTCACTGGGACAGTGGGACAGTGGGATGGTAGGCAACTAGTCCACAAGTCAAATAGTTCACTAGATCACTAGGACACTAGGCCTCTAGGCTACAAGGCTACTGGCTCAACAGGTCACTAGGGCACTAGGTTACAAGGCTACTAGCTCACTAGGCCAGTAGGCCACTAGGTTAGTAGGACAACAGGTTAGAAGAATCACAGTCCCCTAAGTGACAATGCCACTCGGCTACAGGGCTACAAGTCTACCAGTCTACAAGGTTACTAGGTCACTAGGCCAGTAGGCTAGCAGGCTACTAGGTCACTGGGCCAGTAGGCCAGTGGGATGCTAGGCAACTAGTCTACACGTCAAATGGTTCACTAGGTCACCAGGCCAGTAGGCCACTATGTTACAAGACTACTAGGTCACTAGGCCAGTAGGCCACTAGATTACAAAGCTACTAGGGCACAAGGGCACTGGGCTACTAGGCCACAAGCCTGTTAGCCTCCGAGGCTCTGGGCTACTAGCCTAAGTTAGGCTATTCTAGGACACTAGGACACTAGGGTAGCCTGGGCCAAATGAGGCTGGGCTAGGCTAGTATACTAGGCTACTAGGCTAGGCTAGGTTGTGCTTCCCTAGGCTGTTAAGATACTAGAGCACTAAGCTACTAGGCAAATAGGCTACAAGGCTACTAGACCACTAAGCTGCTAGGTTAATAGGTCAACAGGTTATTAGACTACAAGGTCCCTACGTGACTACGCCTCGGGCTACTGGGCTACTAGGCTAATAGGCTACAAGGCTACTAGATCACTAGGCCACTTTTCTACAGGGCTCGTAGGTCACTAGGCCACTAGGAAGGTGGCCTACTAGGCTACAACGCTACTAGGTCACTAGTCCACTAGGCCACGAGGCTACAAGGGTACCAGGTCACTAGGCCACAAGGCCAAAGTGCTACTACTCCACAAGAATATTAGCCTCCAAGTCTTCTAGGATAGTACACTACGTTCGGTTATTCTAGCTTACTAGGACTCCAGGCTTGCCTAGGCCAAATGAGGCACGCTAGGCTAGTATACTGGGCTTGTAGGCTAGGCTAGGCTGCGCTTGGCTAGGCTACTAGGATACTATGACACTAGGCTTCTAGGCAAACCGGCTACAAGCCTGCTAGGGCACTAGGCTACAACGCTACTAGGTCACTATGCCACTAGGCTACAGGGCTAGTAGGTCACTAGGCCACTAGGCCAGTGGGCTACTAGGCCACTAGGATACAAGGCTACTAGTTCACTAGGCCAGTAGGCCACTAGGTTAGTAGGACAACAGGTTACAAGAATCACAGGCCCCTAAGTGACAAGGCCACTGGGCTACTGGGCTACAAGGCTACCAGTCTACAAGGTTACTAGGTCACTAGGCCAGTAGGCTAGCAGGCTACGAGGTCACTGGGACAGTAGGCCAGTGGGATAGTAGGCAACTAGTCTACAAGTCAAATAGTTCACTAGGTCACTTGGCCACTAGGCCTCTAGGCTACAAGACTACTAGTTCACCAGGTCACTAGGCCAGTAGGTTACAAGGCTACTAGGTCACTAGGCCAGTAGGCCACTAGGTTAGTAGGACAACAGGTTAGAAAAATCACAGGCCCCTAAGTGACTAGGCCACTGGTCTACTGGGCTACAAGGCTACAAGTCTACAAGGTTACTAGGTCACTAGGCCACTAGGCCTCTAGGCTACAAGGCTACTAGGTCACCAGGTCACTAGGCCAGTAGGTTACAAGGCTACTAGGTCACTAGGCCAGTAGGCCACTAGGTTAGTAGGACAACAGGTTAGAAGAATCGCAGGCCCCTAAGTGACTAGTACACTGGACTACTGGGCTAAAAGGCTACCAGTCTTCAAGGTTACTATGTCACTAGGCCAGTAGGCTAGCAGGCTACTAGGTCACTGGGACAGTGGGCCAGTGGGATGGTAGGCAACTAGTCTACAAGTCAAATAGTTCACTAGGTCACTAGGCCACTAGGCCTCTATGCTACATGGCTACTGGGTCACCAGGTCACTAGGGCACTAGGTTACAAGGCTACTAGGTCACTAGGCCAGTAGGCCACTAGGTTAGTAGGACAACAGGCTAGAAGAATCACATGCCCCTAAGTGACTAGGACACTGGGCTACTGGGCTACAAGGCTACCAGTCTACAAGGTTACTAGGTCACATGGCCAGTAGGATAGCAGGCTACTAGGTCACTGGGCCAGTAGGCCAGTGGGATGCTAGGCAACTAGTCTACAAGTCAAATAGTTCACTAGGTCACTAGGCCACTAGGCCTCTAGGCTACAAGGCTACTAGGTCACCAGGTCACTAGGCCACTAGGTTACTAGGCTACTAGGTCACTAGGCCAGTAGGCCACTAGGTTAGTAGGACAACAGGTTAGAAGAATCACAGGACCCTAAGTGACTAGGCCACTGGGCTACTGGGCTACAAGGATACCAGTCTACAAGGTTACTAGATCACTAGGCCACTAGGCCTCTAGGCTACAAGGCTACTAGGTCACCAGTTCACTAGGCCAGTAGGTTACAAGGCTACTAGGTCACTAGGCCAGTAGGCCACTAGGTTAGTAGGACACAGGTTAGAAGAATCACAGGCCCCTAAGTGACTAGGCCACTGGACTACTGGGCTAAAAGGCTACAAGTCTTCAAGGTTACTAGGTCACTAGGCCAGTAGGCTAGCAGGCTACTAGGTCACTGGTACAGTGGGCCAGTGGCATGGTAGGCAACTAGTCTACAAGTCAAATAGTTCACTAGATCACTAGGCCACTAGGCCTCTAGGCTACAAGGCTACTGGGTCAACAGGTCACTAGGGCACTAGGTTACAAGGCTACTAGGTCACTAGGCCAGTAGGCCACTAGGTTAGTAGGACAACAGGTTAGAAGAATCACAGGCCCCTAAGTGACTAGGCCACTGGGCTACTGGGCTACAAGGATACCAGTCTACAAGGTTACTAGGTCACTAGGCCACTAGTCCTCTAGGCTACAAGGCTACTAGGTCACCAGGTCACTAGGCCAGTAGGTTACAAGGCTACTAGTTCACTAGGCCAGTAGGCCACTAGGTTAGTAGGAAAACAGGTTAGAAGAATCACAGGCCCCTAAGTGACTAGGACACTGGACTACTGGGCTAAAAGGCTACCAGTATTCAAGGTTACTATGTCACTAGGACAGTAGGCTAGCAGGCTACTAGGTCACTGGGACAGTGGGCCACTGGGATGGTAGGCAACTAGTCTAAAAGTCAAATAGTTCACTAGGTCACTAGGCCACTAGGCCTCTATGCTACAAGGCTACTGGGTCACCAGGTCACTAGGGCACTAGGTTACAAGGCTACTAGGTCACTAGGCCAGTAGGCCACTAGGTTAGTAGGACAACAGGTTAGAAGAATCACAGTCCCCTAAGTGACTATGCCACTCGGCTACAGGGCTACAAGTCTACCAGTCTACAAGGTTACTAGGTCACTAGGCCAGTAGGCTAGCAGGCTACTAGGTCACTGGGCCAGTAGGCCAGTGGGATGCTAGGCAACTAGTCTACAGGTCAAATGGTTCACTAGGTCACCAGGCCACTAGGCCACTATGTTACAAGACTACTAGGTCACAAGGCCAGTAGGCCACTAGGTTACAAAGCTACTAGGGCACAAGGGCACTGGGCTACTAGGCCACAAGCCTGTTAGCCTCCGAGGCTCTGGGCTACTAGCCTAAGTTAGGCTATTCTAGGACACTAGGACACTAGGCTAGCCTTGGCCAAATGAGGCTGGGCTAGGCTAGTATACTAGGCTACTAGGCTAGGCTAGGTTGTGCTTCCCTAGGCTGCTAAGATACTACAGCACTAAGCTACTAGGCAAATAGGCTACAAGGCTACTAGACCACTAAGCTGCTAGGTTAATAGGTCAACAGGTTATTAGACTACAAGGTCCCTACGTGACTACGCCTCGGGCTACTGGGCTACTAGGCTAATAGGCTACAAGGCTACTAGATCACTAGGCCACTTTTCCACAGGGCTCGTAGGTCACTAGGCCACTAGTAAGGTGGCCTAATAGGCTACAAGGCTACTAGGTCACTAGTCCACTAGGCCACGAGGCTACAAGGCTACTAGGTCACCACGCAACAAGGCCACAGGGCTACTAGTCCACAAGGATATTAGCCTCCAAGGCTTCTAGGATAGTAGTCTACGTTCGGCTATTCTAGCTAACTAGGACTCCAGGCTTGCCTAGGCCAAATGTGGCACGCTAGGCTAGTATACTGGGATTGTAGGCTAGGCTACGCTGCGCTTGTCTAGGCTACTAGGATACTATGACACTAGGCTTCTAGGCAAACCGGCTACAAGCCTGCTAGGGCACTAGGCTACAACGCTACTAGGTCACTATGCCACTAGGCTACAGGGCTAGTAGGTCACTAGGCCACTAGGCTACAAGGCTACTAGTTCACTAGGCCAGTAGGCCACTAGGTTAGTAGGACAACAGGTTACAAGAATCACAGGCCCCTAAGTGACAAGGCCACTGGGCTACTGGGCTACAAGGCTACCAGTCTACAAGGTTACTAGGTCACTAGGCCAGTAGGCTAGCAGGCTACTAGGTCACTGGGACAGTAGGCCAGTGGGATAGTAGGCAACTAGTCTACAAGTCAAATAGTTCACTAGGTCACTTGGCCACTAGGCCTCTAGGCTACAAGACTACTAGTTCACCAGGTCACTAGGCCAGTAGGTTACAAGGCTACTAGGTCACTAGGCCAGTAGGCCACTAGGTTAGTAGGACAACAGGTTAGAAAAATCACAGGCCCCTAAGTGACTAGGCCACTGGTCTACTGGGCTACAAGGCTACCAGTCTACAAGGTTACTAGGTCACATGGCCAGTAGGATAGCAGGCTACTAGGTCACTGGGCCAGTAGGCCAGTGGGATGCTAGGCAACTAGTCTACAAGTCAAATAGTTCACTAGGTCACTAGGCCTCTAGGCCTCTAGGCTACAAGGCTACTAGGTCACCAGGTCACTAGGCCACTAGGTTACTAGGCTACTAGGTCACTAGGCCAGTAGGCCACTAGGTTAGTAGGACAACAGGTTAGAAGAATCACAGGACCCTAAGTGACTAGGCCACTGGGCTACTGGGCTACAAGGATACCAGTCTACAAGGTTACTAGATCACTAGGCCACTAGGCCTCTAGGCTACAAGGCTACAAGGTCACCAGTTCACTAGGCCAGTAGGTTACAAGGCTACTAGGTCACTAGGCCAGTAGGCCACTAGGTTAGTAGGACACAGGTTAGAAGAATCACAGGCCCCTAAGTGACTAGGCCACTGGACTACTGGGCTAAAAGGCTACCAGACTTCAAGGTTACTAGGTCACTAGGCCAGTAGGCTAGCAGGCTACTAGGTCACTGGGACAGTGGGCCAGTGGCATGGTAGGCAACTAGTCTACAAGTCAAATAGTTCACTAGATCACTAGGCCACTAGGCCTCTAGGCTACAAGGCTACTGGGTCAACAGGTCACTAGGGCACTAGGTTACAAGTCTACTAGGTCACTAGGCCAGTAGGCCACTAGGTTAGTACGACAACAGGTTAGAAGAATCACAGTCCCCTAAGTGACTATGCCACTCGGCTACAGGGCTACAAGTCTACCAGTCTACAAGGTTACTAGGTCACTAGGCCAGCAGGCTAGCAGGCTACTAGGTCACTGGGCCAGTAGGCCAGTGTGATGCTAGGCAACTAGTCTACAGGTCAAATGTTTCACTAGGTCACCAGGCCACTAGGCCACTATGTTACAAGACTACTAGGTCACTAGGCCAGTAGGCCACTAGATTACAAAGCTACTAGGGCACAAGGGCACTGGGCTACTAGGCCACAAGCGTGTTAGCCTCCGAGACTCTGGGCTACTAGCCTAAGTTAGGCTATTCTAGGACACTAGGACACTAGGCTAGCCTTGGCCAAATGAGGCTGGGCTAGGCTAGTATACTAGGCTACTAGGCTAGGCTAGGTTGTGCTTCCCTAGGCTGCTAAGATACTAGAGCACTAAGCTACTAGGCAAATAGGCTACAAGGCTACTAGACCACTAAGCTGCTAGGTTAATAGGTCAACAGGTTATTAGACTACAAGGTCCCTACGTGACTACGCCTCGGGCTACTGGGCTACTAGGCTAATAGGCTACAAGGCTACTAGATCACTAGGCCACTTTTCTACAGGGCTCGTAGGTCACTAGGCCACTAGGAAGGTGGCCTACTAGGCTACAACGCTACTAGGTCACTAGTCCACTAGGCCACGAGGCTACAAGGGTACCAGGTCACTAGGCCACAAGGACAAAGTGCTACTACTCCACAAGAATATTAGCCTCCAAGTCTGCTAGGATAGTAGACTACGTTCGGTTATTCTAGCTTACTAGGACTCCAGGCTTGCCTAGGCCAAATGAGGCACGCTAGGCTAGTATACTGGGCTTGTAGGCTAGGCTAGGCTGTGCTTGGCTAGGCTACAAGGATACTATGCCTCTAGGCTTCTAGGCAAACCGGCTACAAGCCTGCTAGGGCACTAGGCTACAACGCTACTAGGTCACTAAGCCACTAGGCTACAGGGCTAGTAGGTCACTAGGCCACTAGGCCAGTGGGCTACTAGGCCACTAGGCTACAAGGCTACTAGTTCACTAGGCCAGTAGGCCACTAGGTTAGTAGGACAACAGCTTAGAAGAATCACAGGCCCCTAAGTGACTAGGCCACTGGGCTACTGGGCTACAAGGCTACCAGTCTACAAGGTTACTAGGTCACTAGGCTAGAAGGCTAGCAGGCTACTAGGTTAATGGGACAGTAGGCCAGTGGGATAGTAGGCAACTAGTCTACAAGTCAAATAGTTCACTAGGTCACTTGGCCACTAGGCCTCTAGGCTACAAGACTACTAGTTCAACAGGTCACTAGGCCAGTAGGTTACAAGGCTACTAGGTCACTAGGCCAGTAGGCCACTAGGTTAGTAGGACAACAGGTTAGAAAAATCACAGGCCTCTAAGTAACTAGAACACTGGTCTACTGGGCTACAAGGCTACCAGTCTGCAAGGTTACTAGGTCACTAGGCCACTAGGCCTCTAGGCTACAAGGCTACTAGGTCACCAGGTCACTAGGCCAGTAGGTTACAAGGCTACTAGGTCACTAGGCCAGTAGGCCACTAGGTTAGTAGGACAACAGGTTAGAAGAATCACAGTCCCCTAAGTGACTATGCCACTCGGCTACAGGGCTACAAGTCTACCAGTCTACAAGGTTACTAGGTCACTAGGCCAGTAGGCTAGCAGGCTACTAGGTCACTGGGCCAGTAGGCCAGTGGGATGCTAGGCAACTAGTCTACAGGTCAAATGGTTCACTAGGTCACCAGGCCACTAGGCCAATATGTTACAAGACTACTAGCTCACAAGGCCAGTAGGCCACAAGGTTACAAAGCTACTAGGGCACAAGGGCACTGGGCTACTAGGCCACAAGCCTGTTAGCCTCCGAGGCTCTGGGATACTAGCCTAAGTTAGGCTATTCTAGGACACTAGGACACTAGGCTAGCCTTGGCCAAATGTGGCTGGGCTAGGCTAGTATACTAGGCTACTACGCTAGGCTAGGTTGTGCTTCCCTAGGCTGCTAAGATACTACAGCACTAAGCTACTAGGCAAATAGGCTACAAGGCTACTAGACCACTAAGCTGCTAGGTTAATAGGTCAACAGTTTATTAGACTACAAGGTTCCTACGTGACTACGCCTCGGGCTACTGGGCTAGTAGGCTAATAGGCTACAAGGCTACTAGATCACTAGGCCACTTTTCCACAGGGCTCGTAGGTCACTAGGCCACTAGTAAGGTGGCCTAATAGGCTACAAGGCTACTAGGTCACTAGTCCACTAGGCTACGCGGATACAAGGCTACTAGGTCACCAGGCAACAAGGCCACAGGGCTACTAGTCCACAAGGATATTAGCCTCCAAGGCTTCTAGGATGGTAGTCTACGTTCGGCTATTCTATCTTACTAGGTCTCCAGGCTTGCCTAGGCCAAATGACGCACGCTAGGCTAGTATACTGGGCTTGTAGGCTAGGCTAGGCTGCGCTTGGGTAGGCTACTAGGATACTATGCCACTAGGCTAGAAGGCAAACCGGCTACAACGATGCTAGGGCACTAGGCTACAACACTACTAGGTCACTATGACACTAGGCTACAGGGCTAGGAGGTCACTAGGCCAGTAGGCCACTAGCTTAGTAGGACAACAGGTTAGAAGAATCACAGGCCCCTAAGTGACTAGGCCACTGAGCTACTGGGCTACAAGGCTACCAGTCTACAAGGTTACTAGGTCACATGGCCAGTAGGATAGCAGGCTACTAGGTCACTGGGCCAGTAGGCCAGTGGGATGCTAGGCAACTAGTCTACAAGTCAAATAGTTCACTAGGTCACTAGGCCACTAGGCCTCGAGGCTACAAGGCTACTAGGTCACGAGGTCACTAGGCAACTAGGTTACTAGGCTACTAGGTCACTAGGCCAGTAGGCAACTAGGTTAGTAGGACAACAGGTTAGAAGAATCACAGGCCCCTAAGTGACTAGGCCACTGGGCTACTGGGCGACAAGGATACCAGTCTACAAGTTTACTAGGTCACTAGGCCACTAGGCCTCTAGGCTACAAGGCTACTAGGTCACCAGGTCACTAGGCCAGTAGGTTACAAGGCTAATAGGTCACTAGGCCAGTAGGCCACTAGGGTAGTAGGACAACAGGTTAGAAGAATCACAGGCCCCTAAGTGACTAGGACACTGGACTACTGGGCTAAAAGGCTACCAGTCTTCAAGGTTACTAGGTCACTAGGCCAGTAGGCTAGCAGGCTACTAGGTCACTGGGACAGTGGGCCAGTGGGATGGTAGGCAACTAGTCTACAAGTCAAATAGTTCACTAGATCACTAGGCCACGAGGCCTCTAGGCTACAAGGCTACTGGGTCAACAGGTCACTAGGGCACTAGGTTACAAGGCTACTAGGTCACTAGGCCAGTAGGCCACTAGGTTAGTAGGACAACAGGTTAGAAGAATCACAGTCCCCTAAGTGACTATGCCACTCGGCTACAGGGCTACAAGTCTACCAGTCTACAAGGTTACTAGGTCACTAGGCCAGTAGGCTAGCAGGCTACTAGGTCACCTGGCCAGTAGGCCAGTGGGATGCTAGGCAACTAGTCTACACGTCAAATGGTTCACTAGGTCACCAGGCCACTAGGCCACTATGTTACAAGACTACTAGGTCACTAGGCCTGTAGGCCACTAGATTACAAAGCTACTAGGGCACAAGGGCACTGGGCTACTAGGCCACAAGCCTGTTAGCCTCCGAGGCTCTGGGCTACTAGCCTAAGTTAGGCTATTCTAGGACACTAGGACACTAGGCTAGCCTGGGCCAAATGAGGCTGGGCTAGGCTAGTATACAAGGCTACTAGGCTAGGCTAGGTTGTGCTTCCCTAGGCTGTTAAGATACTAGAGCACTAAGCTACTAGGCAAATAGGCTACAAGGCTACTAGACCACTAAGCTGCTAGGTTAATAGGTCAACAGGTTATTAGACTACAAGGTCCCTACGTGACTACGCCTCGGGCTACTGGGCTACTAGGCTAATAGGCTACAAGGCTACTAGATCACTAGGCCACTTTTCTACAGGGCTCGTAGGTCACTAGGCCACTAGGAAGGTGGCCTACTAGGCTACAACGCTACTAGGTCACTAGTCCACTAGGCCACGAGGCTACAAGGGTACCAGGTCACTAGGCCACAAGGACAAAGTGCTACTACTCCACAAGAATATTAGCCTCCAAGTCTTCTAGGATAGTAGACTACGTTCGGTTATTCTAGCTTACTAGGACACCAGGCGTGCCTAGGCCAAATGAGGCACGCTGGGCTAGTATACTGGGCTTGTAGGCTAGGCTAGGCTGCGCTTGGCTAGGCTACTAGGATACTATGACACTACGCTTCTAGGCAAACCGGCTACAAGCCTGCTAGGGCACTAGGCTACAACGCTACTAGGTCACTATGCCACTAGGCTACAGGGCTAGTAGGTCACTAGGCCACTAGGCCAGTGGGCTACTAGGCCACTAGTCTACAAGGCTACTAGTTCACTAGGCCAGTAGGCCACTAGGTTAGTAGGACAACAGGTTACAAGAATCACAGGCCCCTAAGTGACAAGGCCACTGGGCTACTGGGCTGCAAGGCTACCAGTCTACAAGGTTACTAGGTCACTAGGCCAGTAGGCTAGCAGGCTACTAGGTCACTGGGACAGTAGGCCAGTGGGATAGTAGGCAACTAGTCTACAAGTCAAATAGTTCACTAGGTCACTTGGCCACTAGGCCTCTAGGCTACAAGACTACTAGTTCACCAGGTCACTAGGCCAGTAGGTTACAAGGCTACTAGGTCACTAGGCCAGTAGGCCACTAGGTTAGTAGGACAACAGGTTAGAAAAATCACAGGCCCCTAAGTGACTAGGCCACTGGTCTACTGGGCTACAAGGCTACCAGTCTACAAGGTTACTAGGTCACTAGGCCACTAGGCCTCTAGGCTACAAGGCTACTAGGTCACCAGGTCACTAGGCCAGTAGGTTACAAGGCTACTAGGTCACTAGGCCAGTAGGCCACTAGGTTAGTAGGACAACAGGTTAGAAGAATCGCAGGCCCCTAAGTGACTAGTACACTGGACTACTGGGCTAAAAGGCTACCAGTCTTCAAGGTTACTATGTCACTAGGCCAGTAGGCTAGCAGGCTACTAGGTCACTGGGACAGTGGGCCAGTGGGATGGTAGGCAACTAGTCTACAAGTCAAATAGTTCACTAGGTCACTAGGCCACTAGGCCTCTATGCTACAAGGCTACTGGGTCACCAGGTCACAAGGGCACTAGGTTACAAGGCTACTAGGTCACTAGGCCATTAGGCCACTAGGTTAGTAGGACAACAGGTTAGAAGAATCACATGCCCCTAAGTGACTAGGCCACTGGGCTACTGGGCTACAAGGCTACCAGTCTACAAGGTTACTAGGTCACATGGCCAGTAGGATAGCAGGCTGCTAGGTCACAGGGCCAGTAGGCCAATGGGATGCTAGGCAACTAGTCTACAAGTCAAATAGTTCACTAGGTCACTAGGCCACTAGGCCTCTAGGCTACAAGGCTACTAGTTCACCAGGTCACTAGGCCACTAGGTTACTAGGCTACTAGGTCACTAGGCCAGTAGGCCACTAGGTTAGTAGGACAACAGGTTAGAAGAATCACAGGACCCTAAGTGACTAGGCCACTGGGCTACTGGGCTACAAGGATACCAGTCTACAAGGTTACTAGATCACTAGGCCACTAGGCCTCTAGGCTACAAGGCTACTAGGTCACCAGTTCACTAGGCCAGTAGGTTATAAGGCTACTAGGTCACTAGGGCGAGTAGGCCACTAGGTTAGTAGGACACAGGTTAGAAGAATCACAGGCCCCTAAGTGACTAGGCCACTTGACTACTGGGATAAATGGCTACCAGTCTTCAAGGTTACTAGGTCACTAGGCCAGTAGGCTAGCAGGCTACTAGGTCACTGGGACAGTGGGCCAGTGGGATGGTAGGCAACTAGTCTACAAGTCAAATAGTTCACTAGATCACTAGGACACTAGGCTCTCTAGGCTACAAGGCTACTGGGTCAACAGGTCACTAGGGCACTAGGTTACAAGGCTACTAGGTCACTAGGCCAGTAGGTCACTAGGTTAGTAGGACAACAGGTTAGAAGAATCACAGTCCCCTAAGTGACTATGCCACTCGGCTACAGGGCTACAAGTCTACCAGTCTACAAAGTTACTAGGTCACTAGGCCAGTAGGCTAGCAGGCTACTAGGTCACTGGGCCAGTAGGCCAGAGGGATGCTAGGCAACTAGTCTACAGGTCAAATGGTTCACTAGGTCACCAGGCCACTAGGTCACTATGTTACAAGACTACTAGGTCACTAGGGCCAGTAGGCCACTAGATTACAAAGCTACTAGGGCACAAGGGCACTGGGCTACTAGGCCACAAGCCTGTTAGCCTCCGAGGCACTGGGGCTACTAGCCTAAGTTAGGCTATTCTAGGACACTAGGACACTAGGCTAGCCTTGGCCAAATGAGGCTGGGCTAGGCTAGTATACTAGGCTACTAGGCTAGGCTAGGTTGTGCTTCCCTACGCTGCTAAGATACTACAGCACTAAGCTACTAGGCAAATAGGCTACAAGGCTACTAGACCACTAAGCTGCTAGGTTAATAGGTCAACAGGTCATTAGAGTACAAGGTCCCTACGTGACTATGCCTCGGGCTACTGGGCTACTAGGCTAATAGGCTACAAGGCTACTAGATCACTAGGCCACGTTTCTACAGGGCTCGTAGGTCAGTAGGTCACTAGTAAGGTGGCCTACTAGGCTACAACGCTACTAGGTCACTAGTCCACGAGGCCACGAGGCTACAAGGGTACCAGGTCACTAGGCCACAAGGCCAAAGTGCTACTACTCCACAAGAATATTAGCCTCCAAGTCTTTTAGGATAGTAGACTACGTTCGGTTTATTCTAGCTTACTAGGACTCCAGGCTTGCCTAGGCCAAATGACGCACGCTAGGCTAGTATACTGGGCTTGTAGGCTAGGGTAGGCTGCGCTTGGGTAGGCTACTAGGATACTATGCCACTAGGCTACTAGGCAAACCGGCTACAACGATGCAAGGGCACTAGGCTACAACACTACTAGGTCACTATGACACTAGGCTACAGGGCTAGTAGGTCACTAGGCCAGTAGGCCAGTGGGCTACTAGGCTAATAGGCTACAAGGCTACTAGTTCACTACGCCAGTAGGCCACTAGGTTAGTAGGACAACAGATTAGAAGAATCACAGGGCCTAAGTGACTAGGCCACTGGGCTACTGGGCTACAAGGCTACCAGTCTACAAGGTTACTACGTCACTAGGCCAGTAGGCTAGCAGGCTACTAGGTCACTGGGACAGTAGGCCAGTGGGATAGTAGGCAACTAGTCTACAAGTCAAATAGTTCACTAGGTCACTTGGCCACTAGGACTCTAGGCTACAAGGCTACTAGTTCACCAGGTCACAAGGCCAGTAGGATACAAGGCTACTAGGTCACTAGGCCAGTAGGCCACTAGGTTAGTAGGACAACAGGTTAGAAAAATCACAGGCCCCTAAGTGACTAGGCCACTGGTCTACTGGGCTACAAGGCTACCAGTCTACAGGGTTACTAGGTCACTAGGCCACTAGGCCTCTAGGCTACAAGGCTACTAGTTCACCAGGTCACTAGGCCTGTAGGTTACAAGGCTACTAGGTCACTAGGCCAGTAGGCCACTAGGTTAGTAGGACAACAGGTTAGAAGAATCACAGGCCCCTAAGTGACGAGGACACTGGACTACTGGGCTAAAAGGCTTCCAGTCTTCAAGGTTACTAGGTCACTAGGCCAGTAGGCTAGCAGGCTACTAGGTCACTGGGACAGTGGGCCAGTGGGATGGTAGGCAACTAGTCTACAAGTCAAATAGTTCACTAGGTCACTAGGCCACTAGGCCTCTATGCTACAAGGCTACTGGGTCACCAGGTCACTAGGGCACTAGGTTACAAGGCTACTAGGTCACTAGGCCAGTAGGCCACTAGGTTAGTAGGACAACAGGTTAGAAGAATCACAGTCCCCTAAGTGACTATGCCACTCGGCTACAGGGCTACAAGTCTACCAGTCTACAAGGTTACTAGGTCACTAGGCCAGTAGGCTAGCAGGCTACTAGGTCACTGGGCCAGTAGGCCAGTGGGATGCTAGGCAACTAGTCTACAGGTCAAATGGTTCACTAGGTCACCAGGCCACTAGGCCACTATGTTACAAGACTACTAGGTCACAAGGCCAGTAGGCCACTAGGTTACAAAGCTACTAGGGCACAAGGGCACTGGGCTACTAGGCCACAAGCCTGTTAGCCTCCGAGGCTCTGGGCTACTAGCCTAAGTTAGGCTATTCTAGGACACTAGGACACTAGGCTAGCCTTGGCCAAATGAGGCTGGGCTAGGCTAGTATACTAGGCTACTAGGCTAGGCTAGGTTGTGCTTCCCTAGGCTGCTAAGCTACTACAGCACTAAGCTACTAGGCAAATAGGCTACAAGGCTACTAGACCACTAAGCTGCTAGGTTAATAGGTCAACAGGTTATTAGACTACAAGGTCCCTACGTGACTACGCCTCGGGCTACTGGGCTACTAGGCTAATAGGCTACAAGGCTACTAGATCACTAGGCCACTTTTCCACAGGGCTCGTAGGTCACTAGGCCACTAGTAAGGTGGCCTAATAGGCTACAAGGCTACTAGGTCACTAGTCCACTAGGCCACGAGGCTACAAGGCTACTAGGTCACCAGGCAACAAGGCCACAGGGCTACTAGTCCACAAGGATATTAGCCTCCAAGGCTTCAACGATAGTAGTCTACGTTCGGCTATTCTATCTTACTAGGTCTCCAGGCTTGCCTAGGCCAAATTACACACGCTAGGCTAGTATACTGGGCTTGTAGGCTAGGCTAGGCTGCGCTTGGGTAGGCTACTAGGATACTATGCCACTAGGCTACTAGGCAAACCGGCTACAACGATGCTAGGGCACTAGGCTACAACACTACTAGGTCACTATGACACTAGGCTACAGGGCTAGGAGGTCACTAGGCCAGTAGGCCACTAGCTTAGTAGGACAACAGGTTAGAAGAATCACAGGCCCCTAAGTGACTAGGCCACTGGGCTACTGGGCTACAAGGATACCAGTCTACAAGGTTACTAGGTCACTAGGCCAGTAGGCTAGCAGGCTACTAGGTCACTGGGCCAGTAGGCCAGTGGGATGGTAGGCAACTAGTCTACAAGTCAAATAGTTCACTAGGTCACTAGGCCACTAGGCCTCTAGGCTACAAGGCTACTAGGTCACCAGGTCACTAGGCCAGTAGGTTACAAGGCTACTAGGTCACTAGGCCAGTAGGCCACTAGGTTAGTAGGACAACAGGTTAGAAAAATCACTGGCCCCTAAGTGACTAGGCCACTGGTCTACTGGGCTACAAGGCTACCAGTCTACAAGGTTACTAGGTCACTAGGCCACTAGGCCTCTAGGCTACAAGGCTACTAGGTCACCAGGTCACTAGGCCAGTAGGTTACAAGGCTACTAGGTCACTAGGCCAGTAGGCCACTAGGTTAGTAGGACAACAGGTTAGAAGAATCACAGGCCCCTAAGTGACTAGGCCACTGAACTACTGGGCTAAAATGCTACAAGTCTTCAAGGTTACTATGTCACTAGGCCAGTAGGCTAGCAGGCTACTAGGTCACTGGGACAGTGGGCCAGTGGGATGGTAGGCAACTAGTCTACAAGTCAAATAGTTCACTAGGTCACTAGGCCACTAGGCCTCTATGCTACAAGGCTACTGGGTCACCAGGTCACTAGGGCACTAGGTTACAAGGCTACTAGGTCACTAGGCCAGTAGGCCACTAGGTTAGTAGGACAACAGGTTAGAAGAATCACATGCCCCTAAGTGACTAGGCCACTGGGCTACTGGGCTACAAGGCTACCAGTCTACAAGGTTACTAGGTCACATGGCCAGTAGGATAGCAGGCTACTAGGTCACTGGGCCAGTAGGCCAGTGGGATGCTAGGCAACTAGTCTACAAGTCAAATAGTTCACTAGGTCACTAGGCCACTAGGCCTCTAGGCTACAAGGCTACTAGGTCACCAGGTCACTAGGCCACTAGGTTACTAGGCTACTAGGTCACTAGGCCAGTAGGCCACTAGGTTAGTAGGACAACAGGTTAGAAGAATCACAGGACCCTAAGTGACTAGGCCACTGGGCTACTGGGCTACAAGGATACCAGTCTACAAGGTTACTAGATCACTAGGCCACTAGGCCTCTAGGCTACAAGGCTACTAGGTCACCAGTTCACTAGGCCAGTAGGTTACAAGGCTACTAGGTCACTAGGCCAGTAGGCCACTAGGTTAGTAGGACACAGGTTAGAAGAATCACAGGCCCCTAAGTGACTAGGCCACTGGACTACTGGGCTAAAAGGCTACCAGTCTTCAAGGTTACTAGGTCACTAGGCCAGTAGGCTAGCAGGC
The DNA here is from genome assembly GCF_040802235.1 of Manis javanica. NCBI lineage: Eukaryota > Metazoa > Chordata > Mammalia > Pholidota > Manidae > Manis > Manis javanica. The sequence continues at coordinate 58,216,477 of NC_133161.1, read as the reverse complement.
TACTAGGTCACTGGGACAGTGGGCCAGTGGCATGGTAGGCAACTAGTCTACAAGTCAAATAGTTCACTAGATCACTAGGCCACTAGGCCTCTAGGCTACAAGGCTACTGGGTCACCAGGTCACTAGGGCACTAGGTTACAAGGCTACTAGGTCACTAGGCCAGTAGGCCACTAGGTTAGTAGGACAACAGGTTAGAAGAATCACAGTCCCCTAAGTGACTATGCCACTCGGCTACAGGGCTACAAGTCTACCAGTCTACAAGGTTACTAGGTCACTAGGCCAGTAGGCTAGCAGGCTACTAGGTCACTGGGCCAGTAGGCCAGTGGGATGCTAGGCAACTAGTCTACAGGTCAAATGGTTCACTAGGTCACCAGGCCACTAGGCCACTATGTTACAAGACTACTAGGTCACTAGGCCAGTAGGCCACTGGATTACAAAGCTACTAGGGCACAAGGGCACTGGGCTACTAGGCCACAAGCCTGTTAGCCTCCGAGGCTCTGGGCTACTAGCCTAAGTTAGGCTATTCTAGGACACTAGGACACTAGGCTAGCCTTGGCCAAATGAGGCTGGGCTAGGCTAGTATACTAGGCTACTAGGCTAGGCTAGGTTGTGCTTCCCTAGGCTGCTAAGATACTAGAGCACTAAGCTACTAGGCAAATAGGCTACAAGGGTACTAGACCACTAAGCTGCTAGGTTAATAGGTCAACAGGTTATTAGACTACAAGGTCCCTACGTGACTACGCCTCGGGCTACTGGGCTACTAGGCTAATAGGCTACAAGGCTACTAGATCACTAGGCCACTTTTCTACAGGGCTCGTAGGTCACTAGGCCACTAGGAAGGTGGCCTACTAGGCTACAACGCTACTAGGTCACTAGTCCACTAGGCCACGAGGCTACAAGGGTACCAGGTCACTAGGCCACAAGGCCAAAGTGCTACTACTCCACAAGAATATTAGCCTCCAAGTCTGCTAGGATAGTAGACTACGTTCGGTTATTCTAGCTTACTAGGACTCCAGGCTTGCCTAGGCCAAATGAGGCACGCTAGGCTAGTATACTGGGCTTGTAGGCTAGGCTAGGCTGTGCTTGGCTAGGCTACAAGGATACTATGCCTCTAGGCTTCTAGGCAAACCGGCTACAAGCCTGCTAGGGCACTAGGCTACAACGCTACTAGGTCACTAAGCCACAAGGCTACAGGGCTAGTAGGTCACTAGGCCACTAGGCCAGTGGGCTACTAGGCCACTAGGCTACAAGGCTACTAGTTCACTAGGCCAGTAGGCCACTAGGTTAGTAGGACAACAGGTTAGAAGAATCACAGGCCCCTAAGTGACTAGGCCACTGGGCTACTGGGCTACAAGGCTACCAGTCTACAAGGTTACTAGGTCACTAGGCTAGAAGGCTAGCAGGCTACTAGGTCACTGGGACAGTAGGCCAGTGGGATAGTAGGCAACTAGTCTACAAGTCAAATAGTTCACTAGGTCACTTGGCCACTAGGCCTCTAGGCTACAAGACTACTAGTTCACCAGGTCACTAGGCCAGTAGGTTACAAGGCTACTAGGTCACTAGGCCAGTAGGCCACTAGGTTAGTAGGACAACAGGTTAGAAAAATCACAGGCCCCTAAGTAACTAGAACACTGGTCTACTGGGCTACAAGGCTACCAGTCTGCAAGGTTACTAGGTCACTAGGCCACTAGGCCTCTAGGCTACAAGGCTACTAGGTCACCAGGTCACTAGGCCAGTAGGTTACAAGGCTACTAGGTCACTAGGCCAGTAGGCCACTAGGTTAGTAGGACAACAGGGTAGAAGAATCACAGGCCCCTAAGTGACTAGGACACTGGATTACTGGGCTAAAAGGCTACCAGTCTTCAAGGTTACTATGTCACTAGGCCAGTAGGCTAGCAGGCTACTAGGTCACTGGGACAGTGGGCCAGTGGGATGGTAGGCAACTAGTCTACAAGTCAAATAGTTAACTAGGTCACTAGGCCACTAGGCCTCTATGCTACAAGGCTACTGGGTCACCAGGTCACTAGGGCACTAGGTTACAAGGCTACTAGGTCCCTAGGCCAGTAGGCCACTAGGTTAGTAGGACAACAGGTTAGAAGAATCACAGTCCCCTAAGTGACTATGCCACTCGGCTACAGGGCTACAAGTCTACCAGTCTACAAGGTTACTAGGTCACTAGGCCAGTAGGCTAGCAGGCTACTAGGTCACTGGGCCAGTAGGCCAGTGGGATGCTAGGCAACTAGTCTACACGTCAAATGGTTCACTAGGTCACCAGGCCAGTAGGCCACTATGTTACAAGACTACTAGGTCACTAGGCCAGTAGGCCACTAGATTACAAAGCTACTAGGGCACAAGGGCACTGGGCTACTAGGCCACAAGCCTGTTAGCCTCCGAGGCTCTGGGCTACTAGCCTAAGTTAGGCTATTCTAGGACACTAGGACACTAGGCTAGCCTGGGCCAAATGAGGCTGGGCTAGGCTAGTATACTAGGCTACTAGGCTAGGCTAGGTTGTGCTTCCCTAGGCTGTTAAGATACTAGAGCACTAAGCTACTAGGCAAATAGGCTACAAGGCTACTAGACCACTAAGCTGCTAGGTTAATAGGTCAACAGGTTATTAGACTACAAGGTCCCTACGTGACTACGCCTCGGGCTACTGGGCTACTAGGCTAATAGGCTACAAGGCTACTAGATCACTAGGCCACTTTTCTACAGGGCTCGTAGGTCACTAGGCCACTAGGAAGGTGGCCTACTAGGCTACAACGCTACTAGGTCACTAGTCCACTAGGCCACGAGGCTACAAGGGTACCAGGTCACTAGGCCACAAGGCCAAAGTGCTACTACTCCACAAGAATATTAGCCTCCAAGTCTTCTAGGATAGTACACTACGTTCGGTTATTCTAGCTTACTAGGACTCCAGGCTTGCCTAGGCCAAATGAGGCACGCTAGGCTAGTATACTGGGCTTGTAGGCTAGGCTAGGCTGCGCTTGGCTAGGCTACTAGGATACTATGACACTAGGCTTCTAGGCAAACCGGCTACAAGCCTGCTAGGGCACTAGGCTACAACGCTACTAGGTCACTATGCCACTAGGCTACACTAGTAGGTCACTAGGCCACTAGGCCAGTGGGCTACTAGGCCACTAGTCTACAAGGCTACTAGGTCACTAGGCCAGTAGGCCACTAGGTTAGTAGGACAACAGGTTACAAGAATCACAGGCCCCTAAGTGTAGGCCACTGGGCTACTGGGCTACAAGGCTACCAGTCTACAAGGTTACTAGGTCACTAGGCCAGTAGGCTAGCAGGCTACTAGGTCACTGGGACAGTAGGCCAGTGGGATAGTAGGCAACTAGTCTACAAGTCAAATAGTTCACTAGGTCACTTGGCCACTAGGCCTCTAGGCTACAAGACTACTAGTTCACCAGGTCACTAGGCCAGTAGGTTACAAGGCTACTAGGTCACTAGGCCAGTAGGCCACTAGGTTAGTAGGACAACAGGTTAGAAAAATCACAGGCCCCTAAGTGACTAGGCCACTGGTCTACTGGGCTACAAGGCTACCAGTCTACAAGGTTACTAGGTCACTAGGCCACTAGGCCTCTAGGCTACAAGGCTACTAGGTCACAAGCTCACTAGGCCAGTAGGTTCCAAGGCTACTAGGTCACTAGGCCAGTAGGCCACTAGGTTAGTAGGACAACAGGTAAGAAGAATCACAGGCCCCTAAGTGACTAGGACACTGGACTACTGGGCTAAAAGGCTACCAGTCTTCAAGGTTACTATGTCACTAGGCCAGTAGGCTAGCAGGCTACTAGGTCACTGGGACAGTGGGCCAGTGGGATGGTAGGCAACTAGTCTACAAGTCAAATAGTTCACTAGGTCACTAGGCCACTAGGCCTCTATGCTACAAGGCTACTGGGTCACCAGGTCACTAGGGCACTAGGTTACAAGGCTACTAGGTCACTAGGCCAGTAGGCCACTAGGTTAGTAGGACAACAGGTTAGAAGAATCACAGGCCCCTAAGTGACTAGGCCACTGGGCTACTGGGCTACAAGGCTACCAGTCTACAAGGTTACTAGGTCACATGGCCAGTAGGATAGCAGGCTACTAGGTCACTGGGCCAGTAGGCCAGTGGGATGCTAGGCAACTAGTCTACAAGTCAAATAGTTCACTAGGTCACTAGGCCACTAGGCCTCTAGGCTACAAGGCTACTAGGTCACCAGGTCACTAGGCCACTAGGTTACTAGGCTACTAGGTCACTAGGCCAGTAGGCCACTAGGTTAGTAGGACAACAGGTTAGAAGAATCACAGGACCCTAAGTGACTAGGCCACTGGGCTACTGGGCTACAAGGATACCAGTCTACAAGGTTACTAGATCACTAGGCCACTAGGCCTCTAGGCTACAAGGCTACTAGGTCACCAGTTCACTAGGCCAGTAGGTTACAAGGCTACTAGGTCACTAGGCCAGTAGGCCACTAGGTTAGTAGGACACAGGTTAGAAGAATCACAGGCCCCTAAGTGACTAGGCCACTGGACTACTGGGCTAAAAGGCTACCAGTCTTCAAGGTTACTAGGTCACTAGGCCAGTAGGCTAGCAGGCTACTAGGTCACTGGGACAGTGGGCCAGTGGCATGGTAGGCAACTAGTCTACAAGTCAAATAGTTCACTAGATCACTAGGCCACTAGGCCTCTAGGCTACAAGGCTACTGGGTCAACAGGTCACTAGGGCACTAGGTTACAAGGCTACTAGGTCACTAGGCCAGTAGGCCACTAGGTTAGTACGACAACAGGTTAGAAGTATCACAGTCCCCTAAGTGACTATGCCACTCGGCTACAGGGCTACAAGTCTACCAGTCTACAAGGTTACTAGGTCACTAGGTCAGTAGGCTAGCAGGCTACTAGGTCACTGGGCCAGTAGTCCAGTGGGATGCTAGGCAACTAGTCTACAGGTCAAATGTTTCACTAGGTCACCAGGCCACTAGGCCACTATGTTACAAGACTACTAGGTCACTAGGCCAGTAGGCCACTAGATTACAAAGCTACTAGGGCACAAGGGCACTGGGCTACTAGGCCACAAGCCTGTTAGCCTCCGAGGCTCTGGGCTACTAGCCTAAGTTAGGCTATTCTAGGACACTAGGACACTAGGCTAGCCTTGGCCAAATGAGGCTGGGCTAGGCTAGTATACTAGGCTACTAGGCTAGGCTAGGTTGTGCTTCCCTAGGCTGCTAAGATACTAGAGCACTAAGCTACTAGGCAAATAGGCTACAAGGCTACTAGACCACTAAGCTGCTAGGTTAATAGGTCAACAGGTTATTAGACTACAAGGTCCCTACGTGACTACGCCTCGGGCTACTGGGCTACTAGGCTAATAGGCTACAAGGCTACTAGATCACTAGGCCACTTTTCTACAGGGCTCGTAGGTCACTAGGCCACTAGGAAGGTGGCCTACTAGGCTACAACGCTACTAGGTCACTAGTCCACTAGGCCACGAGGCTACAAGGGTACCAGGTCACTAGGCCACAAGGACAAAGTGCTACTACTCCACAAGAATATTAGCCTCCAAGTCTGCTAGGATAGTAGACTACGTTCGGTTATTCTAGCTTACTAGGACTCCAGGCTTGCCTAGGCCAAATGAGGCACGCTAGGCTAGTATACTGGGCTTGTAGGCTAGGCTAGGCTGTGCTTGGCTAGGCTACAAGGATACTATGCCTCTAGGCTTCTAGGCAAACCGGCTACAAGCCTGCTAGGGCACTAGGCTACAACGCTACTAGGTCACTAAGCCACTAGGCTACAGGGCTAGTAGGTCACTAGGCCACTAGGCCAGTGGGCTACTAGGCCACTAGGCTACAAGGCTACTAGTTCACTAGGCCAGTAGGCCACTAGGTTAGTAGGACAACAGGTTAGAAGAATCACAGGCCCCTAAGTGACTAGGCCACTGGGCTACTGGGCTACAAGGCTACCAGTCTACAAGGTTACTAGGTCACTAGGCTAGAAGGCTAGCAGGCTACTAGGTCACTGGGACAGTAGGCCAGTGGGATAGTAGGCAACTAGTCTACAAGTCAAATAGTTCACTAGGTCACTTGGCCACTAGGCCTCTAGGCTACAAGACTACTAGTTCACCAGGTCACTAGGCCAGGACAATAGGTTAGAAAAATCACAGGCCCCTAAGTAACTAGAACACTGGTCTACTGGGCTACAAGGCTACCAGTCTGCAAGGTTACTAGGGCCACTAGGCCTCTAGGCTACAAGACTACTAGTTCACCAGGTCACTAGGCCAGTAGGTTACAAGGCTACTAGGTCACTAGGCCAGTAGGCCACTAGGATAGTAGGACAACAGGTTAGAAGAATCACAGGCCCCTAAGTGACTAGGACACTGGACTACTGGGCTAAAAGTCTACCAGTCTTCAAGGTTACTATGTCACTAGGCCAGTAGGCTAGCAGGCTACTAGGTCACTGGGACAGTGGGCCAGTGGGATGGTAGGCAACTAGTCTACAAGTCAAATAGTTCACTAGGTCACTAGGCCACTAGGCCTCTATGCTACAAGGCTACTGGGTCACCAGGTCACTAGGGCACTAGGTTACAAGGCTACTAGGTCCCTAGGCCAGTAGGCCACTAGGTTAGTAGGACAACAGGTTAGAAGAATCACAGTCCCCTAAGTGACTATGCCACTCGGCTACAGGGCTACAAGTCTACCAGTCTACAAGGTTACTAGGTCACTAGGCCAGTAGGCTAGCAGGCTACTAGGTCACTGGGCCAGTAGGCCAGTGGGATGCTAGGAAACTAGTCTACAGGTCAAATGGTTCACTAGGTCACCAGGCCACTAGGCCAATATGTTACAAGACTACTAGGTCACAAGGCCAGTAGGCCACTAGGTTACAAAGCTACTAGGGCACAAGGGCACTGGGCTACTAGGCCACAAGCCTGTTAGCCTCCGAGGTTCTGGGATACTAGCCTAAGTTAGGCTATTCTAGGACACTACGAAACTAGGCTAGCCTTGGCCAAATGAGGCTGGGCTAGGCTAGTATACTAGGCTACTAGGCTAGGCTAGGTTGTGCTTCCCTAGGCTGCTAAGATACTACAGCACTAAGCTACTAGGCAAATAGGCTACAAGGCTACTAGACCACTAAGCTGCTAGGTTAATAGGTCAACAGGTTATTAGACTACAAGGTTCCTACGTGACTACGCCTCGGGCTACTGGGCTACTAGGCTAATAGGCTACAAGGCTACTAGATCACTAGGCCACTTTTCCACAGGGCTCGTAGGTCACTAGGCCACTAGTAAGGTGGCCTAATAGGCTACAAGGCTACTAGGTCACTAGTCCACTAGGCTACGCGGCTACAAGGCTACTAGGTCACCAGGCAACAAGGCCACAGGGCTACTAGTCCACAAGGATATTAGCCTCCAAGGCTTCTAGGATAGTAGTCTACGTTCGGCTATTCTATCTTACTAGGTCTCCAGGCTTGCCTAGGCCAAATGACGCACGCTAGGCTAGTATACTGGGCTTGTAGGCTAGGCTAGGCTGCGCTTGGGTAGGCTACTAGGATACTATGCCACTAGGCTACTAGGCAAACCGGCTACAACGATGCTAGGGCACTAGGCTACAACACTACTAGGTCACTATGACACTAGGCTACAGGGCTAGGAGGTCACTAGGCCAGTAGGCCACTAGCTTAGTAGGACAACAGGTTAGAAGAATCACAGGCCCCTAAGTGACTAGGCCACTGAGCTACTGGGCTACAAGGCTACCAGTCTACAAGGTTACTAGGTCACATGGCCAGTAGGATAGCAGGCTACTAGGTCACTGGGCCAGTAGGCCAGTGGGATGCTAGGCAACTAGTCTACAAGTCAAATAGTTCACTAGGTCACTAGGACACTAGGCCTCGAGGCTACAAGGCTAATAGGTCACGAGGTCACTAGGGAATTAGGTTACTAGGCTACTAGGTCACTAGGCCAGTAGGCAACTAGGTTAGTAGGACAACAGGTTAGAAGAATCACAGGCCCCTAAGTGACTAGGCCACTGGGCTACTGGGCGACAAGGATACCAGTCTACAAGGTTACTAGGTCACTAGGCCACTAGGCCTCTAGGCTACAAGGCTACTAGGTCACCAGGTCACTAGGCCAGTAGGTTACAAGGCTACTAGGTCACTAGGCCAGTAGGCCACTAGGTTAGTAGGACAACAGGTTAGAAGAATCACAGGCCCCTAAGTGACTAGGACACTGGACTACTGGGCTAAAAGGCTACCAGTCTTCAAGGTTACTAGGTCACTAGGCCAGTAGGCTAGCAGGCTACTAGGTCACTGGGACAGTGGGCCAGTGGGATGGTAGGCAACTAGTCTACAAGTCAAATAGTTCACTAGATCACTAGGCCACGAGGCCTCTAGGCTACAAGGCTACTGGGTCAACAGGTCACTAGGGCACTAGGTTACAAGGCTACTAGGTCACTAGGCCAGTAGGCCACTAGGTTAGTAGGACAACAGGTTAGAAGAATCACAGTCCCCTAAGTGACTATGCCACTCGGCTACAGGGCTACAAGTCTACCAGTCTACAAGGTTACTAGGTCACTAGGCCAGTAGGCTAGCAGGCTACTAGGTCACCTGGCCAGTAGGCCAGTGGGATGCTAGGCAACTAGTCTACACGTCAAATGGTTCACTAGGTCACCAGGCCACTAGGCCACTATGTTACAAGACTACTAGGTCACTAGGCCTGTAGGCCACTAGATTACAAAGCTACTAGGGCACAAGGGCACTGGGCTACTAGGCCACAAGCCTGTTAGCCTCCGAGGCTCTGGGCTACTAGCCTAAGTTAGGCTATTCTAGGACACTAGGACACTAGGCTAGCCTGGGCCAAATGAGGCTGGGCTAGGCTAGTATACAAGGCTACTAGGCTAGGCTAGGTTGTGCTTCCCTAGGCTGTTAAGATACTAGAGCACTAAGCTACTAGGCAAATAGGCTACAAGGCTACTAGACCACTAAGCTGCTAGGTTAATAGGTCAACAGGTTATTAGACTACAAGGTCCCTACGTGACTACGCCTCGGGCTACTGGGCTACTAGGCTAATAGGCTACAAGGCTACTAGATCACTAGGCCACTTTTCTACAGGGCTCGTAGGTCACTAGGCCACTAGGAAGGTGGCCTACTAGGCTACAACGCTACTAGGTCACTAGTCCACTAGGCCACGAGGCTACAAGGGTACCAGGTCACTAGGCCACAAGGACAAAGTGCTACTACTCCACAAGAATATTAGCCTCCAAGTCTTCTAGGATAGTACACTACGTTCGGTTATTCTAGCTTACTAGGACTCCAGGCTTGCCTAGGCCAAATGAGGCACGCTAGGCTAGTATACTGGGCTTGTAGGCTAGGCTAGGCTGCGCTTGGCTAGGCTACTAGGATACTATGACACTAGGCTTCTAGGCAAACCGGCTACAAGCCTGCTAGGGCACTAGGCTACAACGCTACTAGGTCACTATGCCACTAGGCTACAGGGCTAGTAGGTCACTAGGCCACTAGGCCAGTGGGCTACTAGGCCACTAGTCTACAAGGCTACTAGTTCACTAGGCCAGTAGGCCACTAGGTTAGTAGGACAACAGGTTACAAGAATCACAGGCCCCTAAGTGACAAGGCCACTGGGCTACTGGGCTACAAGGCTACCAGTCTACAAGGTTACTAGGTCACTAGGCCAGTAGGCTAGCAGGCTACTAGGTCACTGGGACAGTAGGCCAGTGGGATAGTAGGCAACTAGTCTACAAGTCAAATAGTTCACTAGGTCACTTGGCCACTAGGCCTCTAGGCTACAAGACTACTAGTTCACCAGGTCACTAGGCCAGTAGGTTACAAGGCTACTAGGTCACTAGGCCAGTAGGCCACTAGGTTAGTAGGACAACAGGTTAGAAAAATCACAGGCCCCTAAGTGACTAGGCCACTGGTCTACTGGGCTACAAGGCTACCAGTCTACAAGGTTACTAGGTCACTAGGCCACTAGGCCTCTAGGCTACAAGGCTACTAGGTCACCAGGTCACTAGGCCAGTAGGTTACAAGGCTACTAGGTCACTAGGCCAGTAGGCCACTAGGTTAGTAGGACAACAGGTTAGAAGAATCGCAGGCCCCTAAGTGACTAGTACACTGGACTACTGGGCTAAAAGGCTACCAGTCTTCAAGGTTACTATGTCACTAGGCCAGTAGGCTAGCAGGCTACTAGGTCACTGGGACAGTGGGCCAGTGGGATGGTAGGCAACTAGTCTACAAGTCAAATAGTTCACTAGGTCACTAGGCCACTAGGCCTCTATGCTACAAGGCTACTGGGTCACCAGGTCACTAGGGCACTAGGTTACAAGGCTACTAGGTCACTAGGCCAGTAGGCCACTAGGTTAGTAGGACAACAGGTTAGAAGAATCACATTGACTATGCCACTCGGCTACAGGGCTACAAGTCTACCAGTCTACAAGGTTACTAGGTCACTAGGCCAGTAGGCTAGCAGGCTACTAGGTCACTGGGCCAGTAGGCCAGTGGGATGCTAGGCAACTAGTCTACAGGTCAAATGGTTCACTAGGTCACCAGGCCACTAGGCCACTATGTTACAAGACTACTAGGTCACAAGGCCAGTAGGCCACTAGGTTACAAAGCTACTAGGGCACAAGGGCACTGGGCTACTAGCCCACAAGCCTGTTAGCCTCTGAGGCTCTGGGCTACTAGCCTAAGTTAGGCTATTCTAGGACACTAGGACACTAGGCTAGCCTTGGCCAAATGAGGCTGGGCTAGGCTAGTATACTAGGCTACTAGGCTAGGCTAGGTTGTGCTTCCCTAGGCTGCTAAGATACTACAGCACTAAGCTACTAGGCAAATAGGCTACAAGGCTACTAGACCACTAAGCTGCTAGGTAAATAGGTCAACAGGTTATTAGACTACAAGGTCCCTATGTGACTACGCTTCGGGCTACTGGGCTACTAGGCTAATAGGCTACAAGGCTACTAGATCACTAGGCCACTTTTCCACAGGGCTCGTAGGTCACTAGGCCACTAGTAAGGTGGCCTAATAGGCTACAACGCTACTAGGTCACTAGTACACTAGGCCACGAGGCTACAAGGCTACTAGGTCACCAGGCAACAAGGCCACAGGGCTACTAGTCCACAAGGATATTAGCCTCCAAGGCTTCTAGGATAGTAGTCTACATTCGGCTATTCTATCTTACTAGGTCTCCAGGCTTGCCTAGGCCAAATGACGCATGCTAGGCTAGTATACTGGGCTTGTAGGCTAGGCTAGGATGCGCTTGGGTAGCCTACAAGGATACTATGCCACTAGGCTACTAGGCAAACCGGCTACAACGATGCTAGGGCACTAGGCTACAACACTACTAGGTCACTATGACACTAGGCTACAGGGCTAGGAGGTCACTAGGCCAGTAGGTCACTAGCTTAGTAGGACAACAGGTTAGCCCCTAAGTGACTAGGCCACTGGGCTACTGGGCTACAAGGCTACCAGTCTACAAGGTTACTAGGTCACATGGCCAGTAGGATAGCAGGCTACTAGGTCACTGGGCCAGTAGGCCAGTGGGATGCTAGGCAACTAGTCTACAAGTCAAATAGTTCACTAGGTCACTAGGCCACTAGGCCTCTAGGCTACAAGGCTACTAGGTCACCAGGTCACTAGGCCACTAGGTTACTAGGCTACTAGGTCACTAGGCCAGTAGGCCACTAGGTTAGTAGGACAACAGGTTAGAAGAATCACAGGACCCTAAGTGACTAGGCCACTGGGCTACTGGGCTACAAGGATACCAGTCTACAAGGTTACTAGATCACTAGGCCACTAGGCCTCTAGGCTACAAGGCTACTAGGTCACCAGGTCACTAGGCCAGTAGGTTACAAGGCTACTAGGTCACTAGGCCAGTAGGCCACTAGGTTAGTAGGACACAGGTTAGAAGAATCACAGGCCCCTAAGTGACTAGGCCACTGGACTACTGGGCTAAAAGGCTACCAGTCTTCAAGGTTACTAGGTCACTAGGCCAGTAGGCTAGCAGGCTACTAGGTCACTGGGACAGTGGGCCAGTGGCATGGTAGGCAACTAGTCTACAAGTCAAATAGTTCACTAGATCACTAGGCCACTAGGCCTCTAGGCTACAAGGCTACTGGGTCAACAGGTCACTAGGGCACTAGGTTACAAGGCTACTAGGTCACTAGGCCAGTAGGCCACTAGGTTAGTACGACAACAGGTTAGAAGAATCACAGTCCCCTAAGTGACTATGCCACTCGGCTACAGGGCTACAAGTCTACCAGTCTACAAGGTTACTAGGTCACTAGGCCAGTAGGCTAGCAGGCTACTAGGTCACTGGGCCAGTAGGCCAGTGGGATGCTAGGCAACTAGTCTACAGGTCAAATGGTTCACTAGGTCACCAGGCCACTAGGCCACTATGTTACAAGACTACTAGGTCACTAGGCCAGTAGGCCACTAGATTACAAAGCTACTAGGGCACAAGGGCACTGGGCTACTAGGCCACAAGCCTGTTAGCCTCCGAGGCTCTGGGCTACTAGCCTAAGTTAGGCTATTCTAGGACACTAGGACACTAGGCTAGCCTTGGCCAAATGAGGCTGGGCTAGGCTAGTATACTAGGCTACTAGGCTAGGCTAGGTTGTGCTTCCCTAGGCTGCTAAGATACTACAGCACTAAGCTACTAGGCAAATAGGCTACAAGGCTACTAGACCACTAAGCTGCTAGGTTAATAGGTCAACAGGTTATTAGACTACAAGGTCCCTACGTGACTACGCCTCGGGCTACTGGGCTACTAGGCTAATAGGCTACAAGGCTACTAGATCACTAGGCCACTTTTCTACAGGGCTCGTAGGTCACTAGGCCACTAGGAAGGTGGCCTACTAGGCTACAACGCTACTAGGTCACTAGTCCACTAGGCCACGAGGCTACAAGGGTACCAGGTCACTAGGCCACAAGGCCAAAGTGCTACTACTCCACAAGAATATTAGCCTCCAAGTCTGCTAGGATAGTAGACTACGTTCGGTTATTCTAGCTTACTAGGACTCCAGGCTTGCCTAGGCCAAATGAGGCACGCTAGGCTAGTATACTGGGCTTGTAGGCTAGGCTAGGCTGTGCTTGGCTACGCTACAAGGATACTATGCCACTAGGCTTCTAGGCAAACCGGCTACAAGCCTGCTAGGGCACTAGGCTACAACGCTACTAGGTTACTATGCCACTAGGATACAGGGCTAGTAGGTCACTAGGCCACTAGGCCAGTGGGCTACTAGGCCACTAGGCTACAAGGCTACTAGTTCACTAGGCCAGTAGGCCACTAGGTTAGTAGGACAACAGGTTAGAAAAATCACAGGCCCCTAAGTGACTAGGCCACTGGTCTACAGGGCTACAAGGCTACCAGTCTGCAAGGTTACTAGGTCACTAGGCCACTAGGCTAGCAGGCTAAGTCTACTGTCAAATAGTTCACTAGGTCACTAGGCCACTAGGCCTCTAGGCTACAAGGCTACTAGGTCACCAGGTCACTAGGCCAGTAGGTTACAAGGCTACTAGGTCACTAGGCCAGTAGGCCACTAGGTTAGTAGGACAACAGGTTAGAAGAATCACAGGCCCCTAAGTGACTAGGACACTGGACTACTGGGCTAAAAGGCTACCAGTCTTCAAGGTTACTATGTCACTAGGACAGTAGGCTAGCAGGCTACTAGGTCACTGGGACAGTGGGCCACTGGGATGGTAGGCAACTAGTCTAAAAGTCAAATAGTTCACTAGGTCACTAGGCCACTAGGCCTCTATGCTACAAGGCTACTGGGTCACCAGGTCACTAGGGCACTAGGTTACAAGGCTACTAGGTCACTAGGCCAGTAGGCCACTAGGTTAGTAGGACAACAGGTTAGAAGAATCACAGTCCCCTACGTGACTATGCCACTCGGCTACAGGGCTACAAGTCTACCAGTCTACAAGGTTACTAGGTCACTAGGCCAGTAGGCTAGCAGGCTACTAGGTCACTGGGCCAGTAGGCCAATGGGATGCTAGGCAACTAGTCTACAGGTCAAATGGTTCACTAGGTCACCAGGCCACTATGCCAATATGTTACAAGACTACTAGGTCACAAGGCCAGTAGGCCACTAGGTTACAAAGCTACTAGGGCACAAGGGCACTGGGCTACTAGGCCACAAGCCTGTTAGCCTCCGAGGCTCTGGGGTACTAGCCTAAGTTAGGCTATTCTAGGACACTAGGACACTAGGCTAGCCTTGGCCAAATGAGGCTGGGCTAGGCTAGTATACTAGGCTACTAGGCTAGGCTAGGTTGTGCTTCCCTAGGCTGCTAAGATACTAGAGCACTAAGCTACTAGGCAAATAGGCTACAAGGCTACTAGACCACTAAGCTGCTAGGTTAATAGGTCAACAGGTTATTAGACTACAAGGTCCCTACGTGACTACGCCTCGGGCTACTGGGCTACTAGGCTAATAGGCTACAAGGCTACTAGATCACTAGGCCACATTTCCACAGGGCTCGTAGGTCACTAGGCCACTAGTAAGGTGGCCTAATAGGCTACAAGGCTACTAGGTCACTAGTCCACTAGGCCACGAGGCTACAAGGCTACTAGGTCACCAGGCAACAAGGCCACAGGGCTACTAGTCCACAAGGATATTAGCCTCCAAGGCTTCTACGATAGTAGTCTACGTTCGGCTATTCTATCTTACTAGGTCTCCAGGCTTGCCTAGGCCAAATGACGCACGCTAGGCTAGTATACTGGGCTTGTAGGCTAGGCTAGGCTGCGCTTGGGTAGGCTACTAGGATACTATGCCACTAGGCTACTAGGCAAACCGGCTACAACGATGCTAGGGCACTAGGCTACAACACTACTAGGTCACTATGACACTAGGCTACAGGGCTAGGAGGTCACTAGGCCAGTAGGCCACTAGCTTAGTAGGACAACAGGTTAGAAGAATCACAGGCCCCTAAGTGACTAGGCCACTGAGCTACTGGGCTACAAGGTTACCAGTCTACAAGGTTACTAGGTTACATGGCCAGTAGGATAGCAGGCTACTAGGTCACTGGGCCAGTAGGCCAGTGGGATGCTAGGCAACTAGTCTACAAGTCAAATAGTTCACTAGGTCACTAGGCCACTAGGCCTCTAGGCTACAAGGCTACTAGGTCACCAGGTCACTAGGCCACTAGGTTACTAGGCTACTAGGTCACTAGGCCAGAAGGCCACTAGGTTAGAGGGACAACAGGTTAGAAGAATCACAGGCCCCTAAGTGACTAGGCCACTGGGCTACTGGGCTACAAGGCTACCAGTCTACAAGGTTACTAGGTCACTAGGCCACTAGGCCTCTAGGCTACAAGGCTACCAGGTCACCAGGTCACTAGGCCAGTAGGTTAAAAGGCTACTAGGTCACTAGGCCAGTAGGCCACTAGGTTAGTAGGACACAGGTTAGAAGAATCACAGGCCAGTAAGTGACTAGGCCACTGGACTACTGGGCTAAAAGGCTACCAGTCTTCAAGGTTACTAGGTCACTAGGCCAGTAGGCTAGCAGGCTACTAGGTCACTGGGCCAGTGGGCCAGTGGGATGGTAGGCAACTAGTCTACAAGTCAAATAGTTCACTAGGTCACTAGGCCACTAGGCCTCTATGCTACAAGGCTACTGGGTCACCAGGTCACTAGGGCACTAGGTTACAAGGCTACTAGGTCACTAGGCCAGTAGGCCACTAGGTTAGTAGGACAACAGGTTAGAAGAATCACATGCCCCTAAGTGACTAGGCCACTGGGCTACTGGGCTACAAGGCTACCAGTCTACAAGGTTACTAGGTCACATGGCCAGTAGGATAGCAGGCTACTAGGTCACTGGGCCAGTAGGCCAGTGGGATGCTAGGCAACTAGTCTACAAGTCAAATAGTTCACTAGGTCACTAGGCCACTAGGCCTCTAGGCTACAAGGCTACTAGGTCACCAGGTCACTAGGCCAATAGGTTACTAGGCTACTAGGTCACTAGGCCAGTAGGCCACTAGGTTAGTAGGACAACAGGTTAGAAGAATCACAGGACCCTAAGTGACTAGGCCACTGGGCTACTGGGTTACAAGGATACCAGCCTACAAGGTTACTAGATCACTAGGCCACTAGGCCTCTAGGCTACAAGGCTACTAGGTCACCAGTTCACTAGGCCAGTAGGTTACAAGGCTACTAGGTCACTAGGCCAGTAGGCCACTAGGTTAGTAGGACACAGGTTAGAAGAATCACAGGCCCCTAAGTGACTAGGCCACTGGACTACTGGGCTAAAAGGCTACCAGTCTTCAAGGTTACTAGGTCACTAGGCCAGTAGGCTAGCAGGCTACTAGGTCACTGGGACAGTGGGCCAGTGGCATGGAAGGCAACTAGTCTACAAGTCAAATAGTTCACTAGATCACTAGGCCACTAGGCCTCTAGGCTACAAGGCTACTGGGTCAACAGGTCACTAGGGCACTAGGTTACAAGGCTACTAGGTCACTAGGCCAGTAGGCCACTAGGTTAGTACGACAACAGGTTAGAAGAATCACAGTCCCCTAAGTGACTATGCCACTCGGCTACAGGGCTACAAGTCTACCAGTCTACAAGGTTACTAGGTCACTAGGCCAGTAGGCTAGCAGGCTACTAGGTCACTGGGCCAGTAGGCCAGTGGGATGCTAGGCAACTAGTCTACAGGTCAAATGGTTCACTAGGTCACCAGGCCACTAGGCCACTATGTTACAAGACTACTAGGTCACTAGGCCAGTAGGCCACTAGATTACAAAGCTACTAGGGCACAAGGGCACTGGGCTACTAGGCCACAAGCCTGTTAGCCTCCGAGGCTCTGGGCTACTAGCCTAAGTTAGGCTATTCTAGGACACTAGGACACTAGGCTAGCCTTGGCCAAATGAGGCTGGGCTAGGCTAGTATACTAGGCTACTAGGCTAGGCTAGGTTGTGCTTCCCTAGGCTGCTAAGATACTAGAGCACTAAGCTACTAGGCAAATAGGCTACAAGGCTACTAGACCACTAAGCTGCTAGGTTAATAGGTCAACAGGTTATTAGACTACAAGGTCCCTACGTGACTACGCCTCGGGCTACTGGGCTACTAGGCTAATAGGCTACAAGGCTACTAGATCACTAGGCCACTTTTCTACAGGGCTCGTAGGTCACTAGGCCACTAGGAAGGTGGCCTACTAGGCTACAACGCTACTAGGTCACTAGTCCACTAGGCCACGAGGCTACAAGGGTACCAGGTCACTAGGCCACAAGGCCAAAGTGCTACTACTCCACAAGAATATTAGCCTCCAAGTCTGCTAGGATAGTAGACTACGTTCGGTTATTCTAGCTTACTAGGACTCCAGGCTTGCCTAGGCCAAATGAGGCACGCTAGGCTAGTATACTGGGCTTGTAGGCTAGGCTAGGCTGTGCTTGGCTACGCTACAAGGATACTATGCCACTAGGCTTCTAGGCAAACCGGCTACAAGCCTGCTAGGGCACTAGGCTACAACGCTACTAGGTCACTATGCCACTAGGATACAGGGCTAGTAGGTCACTAGGCCACTAGGCCAGTGGGCTACTAGGCCACTAGGCTACAAGGCTACTAGTTCACTAGGCCAGTAGGCCACTAGGTTAGTAGGACAACAGGTTAGAAGAATCACAGGCCCCTAAGTGACTAGGCCACTGGGCTACTGGGCTACAAGGCTACCAGTCTACAAGGTTACTAGGTCACTAGGCTAGTAGGCTAGCAGGCTACTAGGTCACTGGGACAGTAGGCCAGTAGGCAACTAGTCTACAAGTCAAATAGTTCACTAGGTCACTTGGCCACTAGGTAGGCTACAAGACTACTAGTTAGGTCACTACAGTAGGTTACAAGGCTACTAGGTCACTAGGCCAGTCACTAGGTTAGTAGGACAACATGTTAGAAATATCACAGGCCCCTAAGTGACTTGGCCACTAGGCCTCAAGGCTACAAGGCCACTACTAGGCTACTAGGTCACCAGGTCACTAGGCCAGTAGGTTACAAGGCTACTAGGTCACTAGGCCAGTAGGCCACTAGGTTAGTAGGACAACAGGTTAGAAGAATCACAGGCCCCTAAGTGACTAGGACACTGGACTACTGGGCTAAAAGGCTACCAGTCTTCAAGGTTACTATGTCACTAGGACAGTAGGCTAGCAGGCTACTAGGTCACTGGGACAGTGGGCCAGTGGGATGGTAGGCAACTAGTCTACAAGTCAAATAGTTCACTAGGTCACTAGGCCACTAGGCCTCTATGCTACAAGGCTACTGGGTCACCAGGTCACTAGGGCACTAGGTTACAAGGCTACTAGGTCACTAGGCCAGTAGGCCACTAGGTTAGTAGGACAACAGGTTAGAAGAATCACAGTCCCCTAAGTGACTATGCCACTCGGCTACAGGGCTACAAGTCTACCAGTCTACAAGGTTACTAGGTCACTAGGCCAGTAGGCTAGCAGGCTACTAGGTCACTGGGCCAGTAGGCCAGTGGGATGCTAGGCAACTAGTCTACAGGTCAAATGGTTCACTAGGTCACCAGGCCACTATGCCAATATGTTACAAGACTACTAGGTCACAAGGCCAGTAGGCCACTAGGTTACAAAGCTACTAGGGCACAAGGGCACTGGGCTACTAGGCCACAAGCCTGTTAGCCTCCGAGGCTCTGGGCTACTAGCCTAAGTTAGGCTATTCTAGGACACTAGGACACTAGGCTAGCCTTGGCCAAATGAGGCTGGGCTAGGCTAGTATACTAGGCTACTAGGCTAGGCTAGGTTGTGCTTCCCTAGGCTGCTAAGATACTACAGCACTAAGCTACTAGGCAAATAGGCTACAAGGCTACTAGACCACTAAGCTGCTAGGTTAATAGGTCAACAGGTTATTAGACTACAAGGTCCCTACGTGACTACGCCTCGGGCTACTGGGCTACTAGGCTAATAGGCTACAAGGCTACTAGATCACTAGGCCACATTTCCACAGGGCTCGTAGGTCACTAGGCCACTAGTAAGGTGGCCTAATAGGCTACAAGGCTACTAGGTCACTAGTCCACTAGGCCACGAGGCTACAAGGCTACTAGGTCACCAGGCAACAAGGCCACAGGGCTACTAGTCCACAAGGATATTAGCCTCCAAGGCTTCTACGATAGTAGTCTACGTTCGGCTATTCTATCTTACTAGGTCTCCAGGCTTGCCTAGGCCAAATGACGCACGCTAGGCTAGTATACTGGGCTTGTAGGCTAGGCTAGGCTGCGCTTGGGTAGGCTACTAGGATACTATGCCACTAGGCTACTAGGCAAACCGGCTACAACGATGCTAGGGCACTAGGCTACAACACTACTAGGTCACTATGACACTAGGCTACAGGGCTAGGAGGTCACTAGGCCAGTAGGCCACTAGCTTAGTAGGACAACAGGTTAGAAGAATCACAGGCCCCTAAGTGACTAGGCCACTGAGCTACTGGGCTACAAGGTTACCAGTCTACAAGGTTACTAGGTTACATGGCCAGTAGGATAGCAGGCTACTAGGTCACTGGGCCAGTAGGCCAGTGGGATGCTAGGCAACTAGTCTACAAGTCAAATAGTTCACTAGGTCACTAGGCCACTAGGCCTCTAGGCTACAAGGCTACTAGGTCACCAGGTCACTAGGCCACTAGGTTACTAGGCTACTAGGTCACTAGGCCAGAAGGCCACTAGGTTAGAGGGACAACAGGTTAGAAGAATCACAGGCCCCTAAGTGACTAGGCCACTGGGCTACTGGGCTACAAGGCTACCAGTCTACAAGGTTACTAGGTCACTAGGCCACTAGGCCTCTAGGCTACAAGGCTACCAGGTCACCAGGTCACTAGGCCAGTAGGTTAAAAGGCTACTAGGTCACTAGGCCAGTAGGCCACTAGGTTAGTAGGACACAGGTTAGAAGAATCACAGGCCACTAAGTGACTAGGCCACTGGACTACTGGGCTAAAAGGCTACCAGTCTACAAGGTTACTAGGTCACATGGCCAGTAGGATAGCAGGCTACTAGGTCACTGGGACAGTGGGCCAGTGGGATGGTAGGCAACTAGTCTACAAGTCAAATAGTTCACTAGGTCACTAGGCCACTAGGCCTCTAGGCTACAAGGCTACTGGGTCACCAGGTCACTAGGGCACTAGGTTACAAGGCTACTAGGTCACTAGGCCAGTAGGCCACTAGGTTAGTAGGACAACAGGTTAGAAGAATCACATGCCCCTAAGTGACTAGGCCACTGGGCTACTGGGCTACAAGGCTACCAGTCTACAAGGTTACTAGGTCACATGGCCAGTAGGATAGCAGGCTACTAGGTCACTGGGCCAGTAGGCCAGTGGGATGCTAGGCAACTAGTCTACAAGTCAAATAGTTCACTAGGTCACTAGGCCACTAGGCCTCTAGGCTACAAGGCTACTAGGTCACCAGGTCACTAGGCCAATAGGTTACTAGGCTACTAGGTCACTAGGCCAGTAGGCCACTAGGTTAGTAGGACAACAGGTTAGAAGAATCACAGGACCCTAAGTGACTAGGCCACTGGGCTACTGGGTTACAAGGATACCAGCCTACAAGGTTACTAGATCACTAGGCCACTAGGCCTCTAGGCTACAAGGCTACTAGGTCACCAGTTCACTAGGCCAGTAGGTTACAAGGCTACTAGGTCACTAGGCCAGTAGGCCACTAGGTTAGTAGGACACAGGTTAGAAGAATCACAGGCCCCTAAGTGACTAGGACACTGGACTACTGGGCTAAAAGGCTACCAGTCTTCAAGGTTACTAGGTCACTAGGCCAGTAGGCTAGCAGGCTACTAGGTCACTGGGACAGTGGGCCAGTGGCATGGAAGGCAACTAGTCTACAAGTCAAATAGTTCACTAGATCACTAGGCCACTAGGCCTCTAGGCTACAAGGCTACTGGGTCAACAGGTCACTAGGGCACTAGGTTACAAGGCTACTAGGTCACTAGGCCAGTAGGCCACTAGGTTAGTACGACAACAGGTTAGAAGAATCACAGTCCCCTAAGTGACTATGCCACTCGGCTACAGGGCTACAAGTCTACCAGTCTACAAGGTTACTAGGTCACTAGGCCAGTAGGCTAGCAGGCTACTAGGTCACTGGGCCAGTAGGCCAGTGGGATGCTAGGCAACTAGTCTACAGGTCAAATGGTTCACTAGGTCACCAGGCCACTAGGCCACTATGTTACAAGACTACTAGGTCACTAGGCCAGTAGGCCACTAGATTACAAAGCTACTAGGGCACAAGGGCACTGGGCTACTAGGCCACAAGCCTGTTAGCCTCCGAGGCTCTGGGCTACTAGCCTAAGTTAGGCTATTCTAGGACACTAGGACACTAGGCTAGCCTTGGCCAAATGAGGCTGGGCTAGGCTAGTATACTAGGCTACTAGGCTAGGCTAGGTTGTGCTTCCCTAGGCTGCTAAGATACTAGAGCACTAAGCTACTAGGCAAATAGGCTACAAGGCTACTAGACCACTAAGCTGCTAGGTTAATAGGTCAACAGGTTATTAGACTACAAGGTCCCTACGTGACTACGCCTCGGGCTACTGGGCTACTAGGCTAATAGGCTACAAGGCTACTAGATCACTAGGCCACTTTTCTACAGGGCTCGTAGGTCACTAGGCCACTAGGAAGGTGGCCTACTAGGCTACAACGCTACTAGGTCACTAGTCCACTAGGCCACGAGGCTACAAGGGTACCAGGTCACTAGGCCACAAGGCCAAAGTGCTACTACTCCACAAGAATATTAGCCTCCAAGTCTGCTAGGATAGTAGACTACGTTCGGTTATTCTAGCTTACTAGGACTCCAGGCTTGCCTAGGCCAAATGAGGCACGCTAGGCTAGTATACTGGGCTTGTAGGCTAGGCTAGGCTGTGCTTGGCTACGCTACAAGGATACTATGCCACTAGGCTTCTAGGCAAACCGGCTACAAGCCTGCTAGGGCACTAGGCTACAACGCTACTAGGTCACTATGCCACTAGGATACAGGGCTAGTAGGTCACTAGGCCACTAGGCCAGTGGGCTACTAGGCCACTAGGCTACAAGGCTACTAGTTCACTAGGCCAGTAGGCCACTAGGTTAGTAGGACAACAGGTTAGAAGAATCACAGGCCCCTAAGTGACTAGGCCACTGGGCTACTGGGCTACAAGGCTACCAGTCTACAAGGTTACTAGGTCACTAGGATAGTAGGCTAGCAGGCTACTAGGTCACTGGGACAGTAGGGCCAGTGGGATAGTAGGCAATAGTCTACATGTCAAATAGTTCACTAGGTCACTTGGCCACTAGGCCTCAGTCTGCAAGGCTACAAGACTACTAGTTCACCAGGTCACTAGGCCAGTAGGTTACAAGGCTACTAGGTCACTAGGCCAGTAGGCCACTAGGTTAGTAGGACAACAGGTTAGAAGAATCACAGGCCCCTAAGTGACTAGGACACTGGACTACTGGGCTAAAAGGCTACCAGTCTTCAAGGTTACTATGTCACTAGGACAGTAGGCTAGCAGGCTACTAGGTCACTGGGACAGTGGGCCACTGGGATGGTAGGCAACTAGTCTAAAAGTCAAATAGTTCACTAGGTCACTAGGCCACTAGGCCTCTATGCTACAAGGCTACTGGGTCACCAGGTCACTAGGGCACTAGGTTACAAGGCTACTAGGTCACTAGGCCAGTAGGCCACTAGGTTAGTAGGACAACAGGTTAGAAGAATCACAGTCCCCTACGTGACTATGCCACTCGGCTACAGGGCTACAAGTCTACCAGTCTACAAGGTTACTAGGTCACTAGGCCAGTAGGCTAGCAGGCTACTAGGTCACTGGGCCAGTAGGCCAATGGGATGCTAGGCAACTAGTCTACAGGTCAAATGGTTCACTAGGTCACCAGGCCACTATGCCAATATGTTACAAGACTACTAGGTCACAAGGCCAGTAGGCCACTAGGTTACAAAGCTACTAGGGCACAAGGGCACTGGGCTACTAGGCCACAAGCCTGTTAGCCTCCGAGGCTCTGGGCTACTAGCCTAAGTTAGGCTATTCTAGGACACTAGGACACTAGGCTAGCCTTGGCCAAATGAGGCTGGGCTAGGCTAGTATACTAGGCTACTAGGCTAGGCTAGGTTGTGCTTCCCTAGGCTGCTAAGATACTACAGCACTAAGCTACTAGGCAAATAGGCTACAAGGCTACTAGACCACTAAGCTGCTAGGTTAATAGGTCAACAGGTTATTAGACTACAAGGTCCCTACGTGACTACGCCTCGGGCTACTGGGCTACTAGGCTAATAGGCTACAAGGCTACTAGATCACTAGGCCACATTTCCACAGGGCTCGTAGGTCACTAGGCCACTAGTAAGGTGGCCTAATAGGCTACAAGGCTACTAGGTCACTAGTCCACTAGGCCACGAGGCTACAAGGCTACTAGGTCACCAGGCAACAAGGCCACAGGGCTACTAGTCCACAAGGATATTAGCCTCCAAGGCTTCTACGATAGTAGTCTACGTTCGGCTATTCTATCTTACTAGGTCTCCAGGCTTGCCTAGGCCAAATGACGCACGCTAGGCTAGTATACTGGGCTTGTAGGTTAGGCTAGGCTGCGCTTGGGTAGGCTACTAGGATACTATGCCACTAGGCTACTAGGCAAACCGGCTACAACGATGCTAGGGCACTAGGCTACAACACTACTAGGTCACTATGACACTAGGCTACAGGGCTAGGAGGTCACTAGGCCAGTAGGCCACTAGCTTAGTAGGACAACAGGTTAGAAGAATCACAGGCCCCTAAGTGACTAGGCCACTGAGCTACTGGGCTACAAGGTTACCAGTCTACAAGGTTACTAGGTTACATGGCCAGTAGGATAGCAGGCTACTAGGTCACTGGGCCAGTAGGCCAGTGGGATGCTAGGCAACTAGTCTACAAGTCAAATAGTTCACTAGGTCACTAGGCCACTAGGCCTCTAGGCTACAAGGCTACTAGGTCACCAGGTCACTAGGCCACTAGGTTACTAGGCTACTAGGTCACTAGGCCAGAAGGCCACTAGGTTAGAGGGACAACAGGTTAGAAGAATCACAGGCCCCTAAGTGACTAGGCCACTGGGCTACTGGGCTACAAGGCTACCAGTCTACAAGGTTACTAGGTCACTAGGCCACTAGGCCTCTAGGCTACAAGGCTACCAGGTCACCAGGTCACTAGGCCAGTAGGTTAAAAGGCTACTAGGTCACTAGGCCAGTAGGCCACTAGGTTAGTAGGACACAGGTTAGAAGAATCACAGGCCACTAAGTGACTAGGCCACTGGACTACTGGGCTAAAAGGCTACCAGTCTACAAGGTTACTAGGTCACATGGCCAGTAGGCTAGCAGGCTACTAGGTCACTGGGACAGTGGGCCAGTGGGATGGTAGGCAACTAGTCTACAAGTCAAATAGTTCACTAGGTCACTAGGCCACTAGGCCTCTAGGCTACAAGGCTACTGGGTCACCAGGTCACTAGGGCACTAGGTTACAAGGCTACTAGGTCACTAGGCCAGTAGGCCACTAGGTTAGTAGGACAACAGGTTAGAAGAATCACATGCCCCTAAGTGACTAGGCCACTGGGCTACTGGGCTACAAGGCTACCAGTCTACAAGGTTACTAGGTCACATGGCCAGTAGGATAGCAGGCTACTAGGTCACTGGGCCAGTAGGCCAGTGGGATGCTAGGCAACTAGTCTACAAGTCAAATAGTTCACTAGGTCACTAGGCCACTAGGCCTCTAGGCTACAAGGCTACTAGGTCACCAGGTCACTAGGCCAATAGGTTACTAGGCTACTAGGTCACTAGGCCAGTAGGCCACTAGGTTAGTAGGACAACAGGTTAGAAGAATCACAGGACCCTAAGTGACTAGGCCACTGGGCTACTGGGTTACAAGGATACCAGCCTACAAGGTTACTAGATCACTAGGCCACTAGGCCTCTAGGCTACAAGGCTACTAGGTCACCAGTTCACTAGGCCAGTAGGTTACAAGGCTACTAGGTCACTAGGCCAGTAGGCCACTAGGTTAGTAGGACACAGGTTAGAAGAATCACAGGCCCCTAAGTGACTAGGACACTGGACTACTGGGCTAAAAGGCTACCAGTCTTCAAGGTTACTAGGTCACTAGGCCAGTAGGCTAGCAGGCTACTAGGTCACTGGGACAGTGGGCCAGTGGCATGGAAGGCAACTAGTCTACAAGTCAAATAGTTCACTAGATCACTAGGCCACTAGGCCTCTAGGCTACAAGGCTACTGGGTCAACAGGTCACTAGGGCACTAGGTTACAAGGCTACTAGGTCACTAGGCCAGTAGGCCACTAGGTTAGTACGACAACAGGTTAGAAGAATCACAGTCCCCTAAGTGACTATGCCACTCGGCTACAGGGCTACAAGTCTACCAGTCTACAAGGTTACTAGGTCACTAGGCCAGTAGGCTAGCAGGCTACTAGGTCACTGGGCCAGTAGGCCAGTGGGATGCTAGGCAACTAGTCTACAGGTCAAATGGTTCACTAGGTCACCAGGCCACTAGGCCACTATGTTACAAGACTACTAGGTCACTAGGCCAGTAGGCCACTAGATTACAAAGCTACTAGGGCACAAGGGCACTGGGCTACTAGGCCACAAGCCTGTTAGCCTCCGAGGCTCTGGGCTACTAGCCTAAGTTAGGCTATTCTAGGACACTAGGACACTAGGCTAGCCTTGGCCAAATGAGGCTGGGCTAGGCTAGTATACTAGGCTACTAGGCTAGGCTAGGTTGTGCTTCCCTAGGCTGCTAAGATACTACAGCACTAAGCTACTAGGCAAATAGGCTACAAGGCTACTAGACCACTAAGCTGCTAGGTTAATAGGTCAACAGGTTATTAGACTACAAGGTCCCTACGTGACTACGCCTCGGGCTACTGGGCTACTAGGCTAATAGGCTACAAGGCTACTAGATCACTAGGCCACTTTTCTACAGGGCTCGTAGGTCACTAGGCCACTAGGAAGGTGGCCTACTAGGCTACAACGCTACTAGGTCACTAGTCCACTAGGCCACGAGGCTACAAGGGTACCAGGTCACTAGGCCACAAGGCCAAAGTGCTACTACTCCACAAGAATATTAGCCTCCAAGTCTGCTAGGATAGTAGACTACGTTCGGTTATTCTAGCTTACTAGGACTCCAGGCTTGCCTAGGCCAAATGAGGCACGCTAGGCTAGTATACTGGGCTTGTAGGCTAGGCTAGGCTGTGCTTGGCTACGCTACAAGGATACTATGCCACTAGGCTTCTAGGCAAACCGGCTACAAGCCTGCTAGGGCACTAGGCTACAACGCTACTAGGTCACTATGCCACTAGGATACAGGGCTAGTAGGTCACTAGGCCACTAGGCCAGTGGGCTACTAGGCCACTAGGCTACAAGGCTACTAGTTCACTAGGCCAGTAGGCCACTAGGTTAGTAGGACAACAGGTTAGAAGAATCACAGGCCCCTAAGTGACTAGGCCACTGGGCTACTGGGCTACAAGGCTACCAGTCTACAAGGTTACTAGGTCACTAGGCTAGTAGGCTAGCAGGCTACTAGGTCACTGGGACAGTAGGCCAGTGGGATAGTAGGCAACTAGTCTACAAGTCAAATAGTTCACTAGGTCACTTGGCCACTAGGCCTCTAGGCTACAAGACTACTAGTTCACCAGGTCACTAGGCCAGTAGGTTACAAGGCTACTAGGTCACTAGGCCAGTAGGCCACTAGGTTAGTAGGACAACATGTTAGAAATATCACAGGCCCCTAAGTGACTAGGCCACTGGTCTACAGGGCTACAAGGCTACCAGTCTGCAAGGTTACTAGGTCACTAGGCCACTAGGCCTCTAGGCTACAAGGCTACTAGGTCACCAGGTCACTAGGCCAGTAGGTTACAAGGCTACTAGGTCACTAGGCCAGTAGGCCACTAGGTTAGTAGGACAACAGGTTAGAAGAATCACAGGCCCCTAAGTGACTAGGACACTGGACTACTGGGCTAAAAGGCTACCAGTCTTCAAGGTTACTATGTCACTAGGACAGTAGGCTAGCAGGCTACTAGGTCACTGGGACAGTGGGCCAGTGGGATGGTAGGCAACTAGTCTACAAGTCAAATAGTTCACTAGGTCACTAGGCCACTAGGCCTCTATGCTACAAGGCTACTGGGTCACCAGGTCACTAGGGCACTAGGTTACAAGGCTACTAGGTCACTAGGCCAGTAGGCCACTAGGTTAGTAGGACAACAGGTTAGAAGAATCACAGTCCCCTAAGTGACTATGCCACTCGGCTACAGGGCTACAAGTCTACCAGTCTACAAGGTTACTAGGTCACTAGGCCAGTAGGCTAGCAGGCTACTAGGTCACTGGGCCAGTAGGCCAGTGGGATGCTAGGCAACTAGTCTACAGGTCAAATGGTTCACTAGGTCACCAGGCCACTATGCCTATGTTACAAGACTACTAGGTCACAAGGCCAGTAGGCCACTAGGTTACAAAGCTACTAGGGCACAAGGGCACTGGGCTACTAGGCCACAAGCCTGTTAGCCTCCGAGGCTCTGGGCTACTAGCCTAAGTTAGGCTATTCTAGGACACTAGGACACTAGGCTAGCCTTGGCCAAATGAGGCTGGGCTAGGCTAGTATACTAGGCTACTAGGCTAGGCTAGGTTGTGCTTCCCTAGGCTGCTAAGATACTACAGCACTAAGCTACTAGGCAAATAGGCTACAAGGCTACTAGACCACTAAGCTGCTAGGTTAATAGGTCAACAGGTTATTAGACTACAAGGTCCCTACGTGACTACGCCTCGGGCTACTGGGCTACTAGGCTAATAGGCTACAAGGCTACTAGATCACTAGGCCACATTTCCACAGGGCTCGTAGGTCACTAGGCCACTAGTAAGGTGGCCTAATAGGCTACAAGGCTACTAGGTCACTAGTCCACTAGGCCACGAGGCTACAAGGCTACTAGGTCACCAGGCAACAAGGCCACAGGGCTACTAGTCCACAAGGATATTAGCCTCCAAGGCTTCTACGATAGTAGTCTACGTTCGGCTATTCTATCTTACTAGGTCTCCAGGCTTGCCTAGGCCAAATGACGCACGCTAGGCTAGTATACTGGGCTTGTAGGTTAGGCTAGGCTGCGCTTGGGTAGGCTACTAGGATACTATGCCACTAGGCTACTAGGCAAACCGGCTACAACGATGCTAGGGCACTAGGCTACAACACTACTAGGTCACTATGACACTAGGCTACAGGGCTAGGAGGTCACTAGGCCAGTAGGCCACTAGCTTAGTAGGACAACAGGTTAGAAGAATCACAGGCCCCTAAGTGACTAGGCCACTGAGCTACTGGGCTACAAGGTTACCAGTCTACAAGGTTACTAGGTTACATGGCCAGTAGGATAGCAGGCTACTAGGTCACTGGGCCAGTAGGCCAGTGGGATGCTAGGCAACTAGTCTACAAGTCAAATAGTTCACTAGGTCACTAGGCCACTAGGCCTCTAGGCTACAAGGCTACTAGGTCACCAGGTCACTAGGCCACTAGGTTACTAGGCTACTAGGTCACTAGGCCAGAAGGCCACTAGGTTAGAGGGACAACAGGTTAGAAGAATCACAGGCCCCTAAGTGACTAGGCCACTGGGCTACTGGGCTACAAGGCTACCAGTCTACAAGGTTACTAGGTCACTAGGCCACTAGGCCTCTAGGCTACAAGGCTACCAGGGCACCAGGTCACTAGGCCAGTAGGTTAAAAGGCTACTAGGTCACTAGGCCAGTAGGCCACTAGGTTAGTAGGACACAGGTTAGAAGAATCACAGGCCACTAAGTGACTAGGCCACTGGACTACTGGGCTAAAAGGCTACCAGTCTACAAGGTTACTAGGTCACATGGCCAGTAGGATAGCAGGCTACTAGGTCACTGGGACAGTGGGCCAGTGGGATGGTAGGCAACTAGTCTACAAGTCAAATAGTTCACTAGGTCACTAGGCCACTAGGCCTCTAGGCTACAAGGCTACTGGGTCACAAGGTCACTAGGGCACTAGGTTACAAGGCTACTAGGTCACTAGGCCAGTAGGCCACTAGGTTAGTAGGACAACAGGTTAGAAGAATCACATGCCCCTAAGTGACTAGGCCACTGGGCTACTGGGCTACAAGGCTACCAGTCTACAAGGTTACTAGGTCACATGGCCAGTAGGATAGCAGGCTACTAGGTCACTGGGCCAGTAGGCCAGTGGGATGCTAGGCAACTAGTCTACAAGTCAAATAGTTCACTAGGTCACTAGGCCACTAGGCCTCTAGGCTACAAGGCTACTAGGTCACCAGGTCACTAGGCCAATAGGTTACTAGGCTACTAGGTCACTAGGCCAGTAGGCCACTAGGTTAGTAGGACAACAGGTTAGAAGAATCACAGGACCCTAAGTGACTAGGCCACTGGGCTACTGGGTTACAAGGATACCAGCCTACAAGGTTACTAGATCACTAGGCCACTAGGCCTCTAGGCTACAAGGCTACTAGGTCACCAGTTCACTAGGCCAGTAGGTTACAAGGCTACTAGGTCACTAGGCCAGTAGGCCACTAGGTTAGTAGGACACAGGTTAGAAGAATCACAGGCCCCTAAGTGACTAGGACACTGGACTACTGGGCTAAAAGGCTACCAGTCTTCAAGGTTACTAGGTCACTAGGCCAGTAGGCTAGCAGGCTACTAGGTCACTGGGACAGTGGGCCAGTGGCATGGAAGGCAACTAGTCTACAAGTCAAATAGTTCACTAGATCACTAGGCCACTAGGCCTCTAGGCTACAAGGCTACTGGGTCAACAGGTCACTAGGGCACTAGGTTACAAGGCTACTAGGTCACTAGGCCAGTAGGCCACTAGGTTAGTACGACAACAGGTTAGAAGAATCACAGTCCCCTAAGTGACTATGCCACTCGGCTACAGGGCTACAAGTCTACCAGTCTACAAGGTTACTAGGTCACTAGGCCAGTAGGCTAGCAGGCTACTAGGTCACTGGGCCAGTAGGCCAGTGGGATGCTAGGCAACTAGTCTACAGGTCAAATGGTTCACTAGGTCACCAGGCCACTAGGCCACTATGTTACAAGACTACTAGGTCACTAGGCCAGTAGGCCACTAGATTACAAAGCTACTAGGGCACAAGGGCACTGGGCTACTAGGCCACAAGCCTGTTAGCCTCCGAGGCTCTGGGCTACTAGCCTAAGTTAGGCTATTCTAGGACACTAGGACACTAGGCTAGCCTTGGCCAAATGAGGCTGGGCTAGGCTAGTATACTAGGCTACTAGGCTAGGCTAGGTTGTGCTTCCCTAGGCTGCTAAGATACTAGAGCACTAAGCTACTAGGCAAATAGGCTACAAGGCTACTAGACCACTAAGCTGCTAGGTTAATAGGTCAACAGGTTATTAGACTACAAGGTCCCTACGTGACTACGCCTCGGGCTACTGGGCTACTAGGCTAATAGGCTACAAGGCTACTAGATCACTAGGCCACTTTTCTACAGGGCTCGTAGGTCACTAGGCCACTAGGAAGGTGGCCTACTAGGCTACAACGCTACTAGGTCACTAGTCCACTAGGCCACGAGGCTACAAGGGTACCAGGTCACTAGGCCACAAGGCCAAAGTGCTACTACTCCACAAGAATATTAGCCTCCAAGTCTGCTAGGATAGTAGACTACGTTCGGTTATTCTAGCTTACTAGGACTTCAGGCTTGCCTAGGCCAAATGAGGCACGCTAGGCTAGTATACTGGGCTTGTAGGCTAGGCTAGGCTGTGCTTGGCTACGCTACAAGGATACTATGCCACTAGGCTTCTAGGCAAACCGGCTACAAGCCTGCTAGGGCACTAGGCTACAACGCTACTAGGTCACTATGCCACTAGGATACAGGGCTAGTAGGTCACTAGGCCACTAGGCCAGTGGGCTACTAGGCCACTAGGCTACAAGGCTACTAGTTCACTAGGCCAGTAGGCCACTAGGTTAGTAGGACAACAGGTTAGAAGAATCACAGGCCCCTAAGTGACTAGGCCACTGGGCTACTGGGCTACAAGGCTACCAGTCTACAAGGTTACTAGGTCACTAGGCTAGTAGGCTAGCAGGCTACTAGGTCACTGGGACAGTAGGCCAGTGGGATAGTAGGCAACTAGTCTACAAGTCAAATAGTTCACTAGGTCACTTGGCCACTAGGCCTCTAGGCTACAAGACTACTAGTTCACCAGGTCACTAGGCCAGTAGGTTACAAGGCTACTAGGTCACTAGGCCAGTAGGCCACTAGGTTAGTAGGACAACATGTTAGAAATATCACAGGCCCCTAAGTGACTAGGCCACTGGTCTACAGGGCTACAAGGCTACCAGTCTGCAAGGTTACTAGGTCACTAGGCCACTAGGCCTCTAGGCTACAAGGCTACTAGGTCACCAGGTCACTAGGCCAGTAGGTTACAAGGCTACTAGGTCACTAGGCCAGTAGGCCACTAGGTTAGTAGGACAACAGGTTAGAAGAATCACAGGCCCCTAAGTGACTAGGACACTGGACTACTGGGCTAAAAGGCTACCAGTCTTCAAGGTTACTATGTCACTAGGACAGTAGGCTAGCAGGCTACTAGGTCACTGGGACAGTGGGCCAGTGGGATGGTAGGCAACTAGTCTACAAGTCAAATAGTTCACTAGGTCACAAGGCCACTAGGCCTCTATGCTACAAGGCTACTGGGTCACCAGGTCACTAGGGCACTAGGTTACAAGGCTACTAGGTCACTAGGCCAGTAGGCCACTAGGTTAGTAGGACAACAGGTTAGAAGAATCACAGTCCCCTAAGTGACTATGCCACTCGGCTACAGGGCTACAAGTCTACCAGTCTACAAGGTTACTAGGTCACTAGGCCAGGAGGCTAGCAGGCTACTACGTCACTGGGCCAGTAGGCCAGTGGGATGCTAGGCAACTAGTCTACAGGTCAAATGGTTCACTAGGTCACCAGGCCACTATGTTACAAGACTACTAGGTCACAAGGCCAGTAGGCCACTAGGTTACAAAGCTACTAGGGCACAAGGGCACTGGGCTACTAGGCCACAAGCCTGTTAGCCTCCGAGGCTCTGGGCTACTAGCCTAAGTTAGGCTATTCTAGGACACTAGGACACTAGGCTAGCCTTGGCCAAATGAGGCTGGGCTAGGCTAGTATACTAGGCTACTAGGCTAGGCTAGGTTGTGCTTCCCTAGGCTGCTAAGATACTACAGCACTAAGCTACTAGGCAAATAGGCTACAAGGCTACTAGACCACTAAGCTGCTAGGTTAATAGGTCAACAGGTTATTAGACTACAAGGTCCCTACGTGACTACGCCTCGGGCTACTGGGCTACTAGGCTAATAGGCTACAAGGCTACTAGATCACTAGGCCACATTTCCACAGGGCTCGTAGGTCACTAGGCCACTAGTAAGGTGGCCTAATAGGCTACAAGGCTACTAGGTCACTAGTCCACTAGGCCACGAGGCTACAAGGCTACTAGGTCACCAGGCAACAAGGCCACAGGGCTACTAGTCCACAAGGATATTAGCCTCCAAGGCTTCTACGATAGTAGTCTACGTTCGGCTATTCTATCTTACTAGGTCTCCAGGCTTGCCTAGGCCAAATGACGCACGCTAGGCTAGTATACTGGGCTTGTAGGCTAGGCTAGGCTGCGCTTGGGTAGGCTACTAGGATACTATGCCACTAGGCTACTAGGCAAACCGGCTACAACGATGCTAGGGCACTAGGCTACAACACTACTAGGTCACTATGACACTAGGCTACAGGGCTAGGAGGTCACTAGGCCAGTAGGCCACTAGCTTAGTAGGACAACAGGTTAGAAGAATCACAGGCCCCTAAGTGACTAGGCCACTGAGCTACTGGGCTACAAGGCTACCAGTCTACAAGGTTACTAGGTCACATGGCCAGTAGGATAGCAGGCTACTAGGTCACTGGGCCAGTAGGCCAGTGGGATGCTAGGCAACTAGTCTACAAGTCAAATAGTTCACTAGGTCACTAGGCCACTAGGCCTCTAGGCTACAAGGCTACTAGGTCACCAGGTCACTAGGCCACTAGGTTACTAGGCCACTAGGTCACTAGGCCAGTAGGCCACTAGGTTAGTAGGACAACAGGTTAGAAGAATCACAGGCCCCTAAGTGACTAGGCCACTGGGCTACTGGGCTACAAGGCTACCAGTCTACAAGGTTACTAGGTCACTAGGCCACTAGGCCTCCAGGCTACAAGGCTACTAGGTAACCAGGTCACTAGGCCAGTAGGTTACAAGGCTACTAGGTCACTAGGTCAGTAGGCCACTAGGTTAGTAGGACAACAGGTTAGAAGAATCACAGGCCCCTAAGTGACTAGGCAACTGGGCTACTGGGCTACAAGTCTACCAGTCTACAAGGTTACTAGGTCACTAGGCCAGTAGGTTAGCAGACTACTAGGTCACTGGGACAGTGGGCCAGTGGGATGGTAGGCAACTAGTCTACAAGTCAAATAGTTCACTAGGTCACTAGGCCACTAGGCCTCTAGGCTACAAGGCTACTGGGTCACCAGGTCACTAGGGCACTAGGTTACAAGGCTACTAGGTCACTAGGCCAGTAGGCCACTAGGTTAGTAGGACAACAGGTTAGAAGAATCACAGGCCCCTAAGTGACTAGGCCACTGAGCTACTGGGCTACAAGGCTACCAGTCTACAAGGTTAGTAGGTCACATGGCCAGTAGGATAGCAGGCTACTAGGTCACTGGGCCAGTAGGCCAGTGGGATGCTAGGCAACTAGTCTACAGGTCAAATGGTTCACTAGGTCACCAGGCCACTAGGCCACTATGTTACAAGACTACTAGGTCACTAGGCCAGTAGGCCACTAGGTTACAAAGCTACTAGGGCACAAGGGCACTGGGCTACTAGGCCACAAGCCTGTTAGCCTCCGAGGCTCTGGGCTACTAGCCTAAGTTAGGCTATTCTAGGACACTAGGACACTAGGCTAGCCTTGGCCAAATGAGGCTGGGCTAGGCTAGTATACTAGGCTACTAGGCTAGGCTAGGTTGTGCTTCCCTAGGCTGCTAAGATACTACAGCACTAAGCTACTAGGCAAATAGGCTACAAGGCTACTAGACCACTAAGCTGCTAGGTTAATAGGTCAACAGGTTATTAGACTACAAGGTCCCTACGTGACTACGCCTCGGGCTACTGGGCTACTAGGCTAATAGGCTACAAGGCTACTAGATCACTAGGCCACGTTTCTACAGGGCTCATAGGTCACTAGGCCACTAGGAAGGTGGCCTACTAGGCTACAACGCTACTAGGTCACTAGTCCACTAGGCCACGAGGCTACAAGGGTACCAGGTCACTAGGCCACAAGGCCAAAGTGCTACTACTCCACAAGAATATTAGCCTCCAAGTCTTCTAGGATAGTAGACTACGTTCGGTTATTCTAGCTTACTAGGACTCCAGGCTTGCCTAGGCCAAATGAGGCACGCTAGGCTAGTATACTGGGCTTGAAGTCTAGGCTAGGCTGCGCTTGGCTATGCTACTAGGATACTATGCCACTAGGCTTCTAGGCAAACCGGCTACAAGCCTGCTAGGGCACTAGGCTACAACGCTACTAGGTCACTATGCCACTAGGCTACAGGGCTAGAAGGTCACTAGGCCACTAGGCCAGTGGGCTACTGGGCCACTAGGCTACAAGGCTACTAGTTCACTAGGCCAGTAGGCCACTAGGTTAGTAGGACAACATGTTAGAAGAATCACAGGCCCCTAAATGACTAGGCTACCACTACAAGGGGCTACTGCCTCTAGGCTACAAGCTACTACCAGTCTACAAGGTTACTAGGTCACTAGGTTAGTAGGCCAGTAGGCTAGCAGCCACTACTAGGTCACTGGGACAGTTGGCCAGTGGGATGGAAGGCAACTAGTGTACAAGTCAAATACTTCACTAGGTCACTAGGCCACTAGGCCTCTAGGCTACAAGGCTACTAGGTCACTATGCCACTAGGCTACAAGGCTACTAGGTCACTAGGCCAGTAGGCCACTAGGTTAGTAGGACAACAGGTTAGAAGAATCACAGGCCCCTAAGTGACTATGCCACTCGGCTACAGGGCTACAAGTCTACCAGTCTACAAGGTTACTAGGTCACTAGGCCAGTAGGCTAGCAGGCTACTAGGTCACTGGGCCAGTAGGCCAGTGGGATGCTAGGCAACTAGTCTACAGGTCAAATGGTTCACTAGGTCACCAGGCCACTAGGCCACTATGTTACAAGACTACTAGGTCACAAGGCCAGTAGGCCACTAGGTTACAAAGCTACTAGGGCACAAGGGCACTGGGCTACTAGGCCACAAGCCTGTTAGCCTCCGAGGCTCTGGGCTACTAGCCTAAGTTAGGCTATTCTAGGACACTAGGACACTAGGCTAGCCTTGGCCAAATGAGGCTGGGCTAGGCTAGTATACTAGGCTACTAGGCTAGGCTAGGTTGTGCTTCCCTAGGCTGCTAAGATACTACAGCACTAAGCTACTAGGCAAATAGGCTACAAGGCTACTAGACCACTAAGCTGCTAGGTTAATAGGTCAACAGGTTATTAGACTACAAGGTCCCTACGTGACTACGCCTCGGGCTACTGGGCTACTAGGCTAATAGGCTACAAGGCTACTAGATCACTAGGCCACTTTTCCACAGGGCTCGTAGGTCACTAGGCCACTAGTAAGGTGGCCTAATAGGCTACAAGGCTACTAGGTCACTAGTCAACTAGGCCACGAGGCTACAAGGCTACTAGGTCACCAGGCAACAAGGCCACAGGGCTACTAGTCCATAAGGATATTAGCCTCCAAGGCTTCAAGGATAGTAGTCTACGTTCAGCTATTCTATCTTACTAGGTCTCCAGGCTTGCCCAGGCCAAATGACGCACGCTAGGCTAGTATACGGGCTTGTAGGCTAGGCTAGGCTGCGCATGGCTAGGCTACTAGGATACTATGCCACTAGGCTTCTAGGCAAACCGGCTACAAGCCTGCTAGGACACTAGGCTACAACGCTATTGGTCCCTATTCCACTAGGCTACAGGACTAGAAGGTCACTAGGCCACTAGGCCAGTGGGCTACTAGGCCACTAGGCTACAAGGCTACTAGTTCACTAGGCCAGTAGGCCACTAGGTTAGTAGGACAACAGGTTAGAAGAATCACAGGCCCCTAAGTGACTAGGCCACTGGTCTACTGGGCTACAAGTCTACCAGTCTACAAGGTTACTAGGTCACCAGGCCAGTAGGCTAGCAGGCTACTAGGTCACTGGGACAGTAGGCCAGTGGGATAGTAGGCAACTAGTCTACAAGTCAAATAGTTTACAAGGTCAAGTGGCCACTAGGCCTCTAGGCTACAAGACTACTAGTTCACCAGGTCACTAGGCCAGTAGGTTACAAGGCTACTAGGTCACTAGGCCAGTAGGCCACTAGGTTAGTAGGACAACAGGTTAGAAAAATCACAGGCCCCTAAGTGACTAGGCCACTGGTCTACTGGGCTACAAGGCTACCAGTCTACAAGGTTACTAGGTCACTAGGCCACTAGGCCAGTAGGTTACAAGGCTACTAGGTCACTAGGCCAGTAGGCCACTAGGCTACAAGGCTACTAGGTCACTAGGCCAGTAGGCCACTAGGTTAGTAGGAAAACAGGTTAGAAGAATCACAGGCCCCTAAGTGACTAGGCCACTGGGCTACTGGGCTACAAGGTTACCAGTCTACAAAGTTACTAGGTCACAAGGCCAGTAGGCTAGCAGTCTACTAGGTCACTGGAACAGTAGGCCTGTGGGATGGTAGGCAACTAGTCTATAATTAAAATAGTTCACTAGGTCACTAGGCCACTAGGCCTCTAGGCTACAAGGCTACTAGGTCACCAGGTCACTAGGCCACTAGGTTACAAGGCTACAAGTTCACTAGGCCAGTAGGCCACTAGGTTAGTAGGACAACAGGTTAGAAGAATCACAGGCCCCTAAGTGACTAGGCCACTGGGCTACTGGGCTACAAGGCTACCAGTCTACAAGGTTACTAGGTCACTAGGCCACTAGGCCTCTAGGCTACAAGGCTACTAGGTCACCAGGTCACTAGGCCAGTAGGTTACAAGGCTACTAGGTCACTAGGCCAGTAGGCCACTAGGTTAGTAGGACAACAGGTTAGAAGAATCACAGGCCCCTAAGTGACTAGGCCCCTGGACTACTGGGCTAAAAGGCTACCAGTCTTCAAGTTTACTAGGTCACTAGGCCAGTAGGCTAGCAGGCTACTAGGTCACTGGGATAGAGGGCCAGTGGGATGGTAGGCAACTAGTCTACAAGTCAAAGAGTTCACTAGGTCACTAGGCCACTAGGCCTCTAGGCTACAAGGCTACTAGGTCACATGGTCACTAGGCCACTAGGTTACAAAGCTACTAGGTCACTAGGCCAGTAGGCCACTAGGTTAGTAGGACAACAGGTTAGAAGAATCACAGGCCCCTAAGTGACTAGGCCACTGAGCTACTGGGCTACAAGGCTACCAGTCTACAAGGTTACTAGGTCACATGGCCAGTAGGATAGCAGGCTACTAGGTCACTGGGCCAGTAGGCCAGTGGGATGCTAGGCATATAGTCTACAAGTCAAATAGTTCACTAGGTCACTAGGCCACTATGCCTCTAGGCTACAAGGCTACTAGGTCACGAGGTCACTAGGCCACTAGGTTACTAGGCTACTAGGTCACTAGGCCAGTAGGCCACTAGGTTAGTAGGACAACAGGTTAGAAGAATCACAGGCCCCTAAGTGACTAGGCCACTGGGCTACTGGGCTACAAGGATACCAGTCTACAAGGTTACTAGATCACTAGGCCACTAGGCCTCTAGGCTACAAGGCTACTAGGTCACCAGGTCACTAGGCCAGTAGGTTACAAGGCTACTAGGTCACTAGGCCATTAGGCCACTAGGTTAGTAGGACACAGGTTAGAAGAATCACAGGCCCCTAAGTGACTAGGCCACTGGACTACTGGGCTAAAAGGCTACCAGTCTTCAAGGTTACTAGGTCACTAGGCCAGTAGGCTAGCAGGCTACTAGGTCACTGGGACAGTGGGCCAGTGGCATGGTAGGCAACTAGTCTACAAGTCAAATAGTTCACTAGATCACTAGGACACTAGGCCTCTAGGCTACAAGGCTACTGGGTCAACAGGTCACTAGGGCACTAGGTTACAAGGCTACTAGGTCACTAGGCCAGTAGGCCACAAGGTTAGTACGACAACAGGTTAGAAAAATCACAGGCCCCTAAGTGACTAAGCCACTGGTCTACTGGGCTACAAGGCTACCAGTCTACAAGGTTACTAGGTCACTAGGATAGTAGGCTAGCAGGCTACTAGTTCACTGGGACAGTAGGCCAGTGGGATAGTAGGCAACTAGTCTACAAGTCAAATAGTTCACTAGGTCACTTGGCCACTAGGCCTCTAGGCTACAAGACTACTAGTTCACCAGGTCACTAGGCCAGTAGGTTACAAGGCTACTAGGTCACTAGGCCAGTAGGCCACTAGGTTAGTAGGACAACAGGTTAGAAAAATCACAGGCCCCTAAGTGACTAGGCCACTGGTCTACTGGGCTACAAGGCTACCAGTCTGCAAGGTTACTAGGTCACTAGGCCACTAGGCCTCTAGGCTACAAGGCTACTAGGTCACCAGGTCACTAGGCCAGTAGGTTACAAGGCTACTAGGTCACTAGGCCAGTAGGCCACTAGGTTAGTAGGACAACAGGTTAGAAGAATCACAGGCCCCTAAGTGACTAGGACACTGGACTACTGGGCTAAAAGGCTACCAGTCTTCAAGGTTACTATGTCACTAGGACAGTAGGCTAGCAGGCTACTAGGTCACTGGGACAGTGGGCCAGTGGGATGGTAGGCAACTAGTCTACAAGTCAAATAGTTCACTAGGTCACTAGGCCACTAGGCCTCTATGCTACAAGGCTACTGGGTCACCAGGTCACTAGGGCACTAGGTTACAAGGCTACTAGGTCACTAGGCCAGTAGGCCACTAGGTTAGTAGGACAACAGGTTAGAAGAATCACAGTCCCCTACGTGACTATGCCACTCGGCTACAGGGCTACAAGTCTACCAGTCTACAAGGTTACTAGGTCACTAGGCCAGTAGGCTAGCAGGCTACTAGGTCACTGGGCCAGTAGGCCAGTGGGATGCTAGGCAACTAGTCTACAGGTCAAATGGTTCACTAGGTCACCAGGCCACTAGGCCACTATGTTACAAGACTACTAGGTCACTAGGCCAGTAGGCCACTAGGTTACAAAGCTACTAGGGCACAAGGGCACTGGGCTACTAGGCCACAAGCCTGTTAGCCTCCGAGGCTCTGGGCTACTAGCCTAAGTTAGGCTATTCTAGGACACTAGGACACTAGGCTAGCCTTGGCCAAATGAGGCTGGGCTAGGCTAGTATACTAGGCTACTAGGCTAGGCTAGGTTGTGCTTCCCTAGGCTGCTAAGATACTACAGCACTAAGCTACTAGGCAAATAGGCTACAAGGCTACTAGACCACTAAGCTGCTAGGTTAATAGGT
The DNA here is from genome assembly GCF_040802235.1 of Manis javanica. Lineage (NCBI taxonomy): Eukaryota > Metazoa > Chordata > Mammalia > Pholidota > Manidae > Manis > Manis javanica. Next base: position 58,176,997 of record NC_133161.1, on the reverse strand, counting down.
CAACAGGTTATTAGACTACAAGGTCCCTACGTGACTACGCCTCGGGCTACTGGGCTACTAGGCTAATAGGCTACAAGGCTACTAGATCACTAGGCCACTTTTCTACAGGGCTCGTAGGTCACTAGGCCACTAGGAAGGTGGCCTACTAGGCTACAACGCTAGTAGGTCACTAGTCCACTAGGCCACGAGGCTACAAGGCTACTAGGTCACTAGGCCACAAGGCCACAGGGCTACTAGTCCACAAGGATAGTAGCCTCCAAGACTTCTAGGATAGTAGTCTACGTTCGGCTATTCTATCTTACTAGGTCTCCAGGCTTGCCTAGGCCAAATGACGCACGCTAGGCTAGTATACTGGGCTTGTAGGCTAGGCTAGGCTGCGCTTGGGTAGGCTACTAGGATACTATGCCACTAGGCTACTAGGCAAACCGGCTACAACGATGCTAGGGCACTAGGCTACAACACTACTAGGTCACTATGACACTAGGCTACAGGGCTAGGAGGTCACTAGGCCAGTAGGCCACTAGCTTAGTAGGACAACAGGTTAGAAGAATCACAGGCCCCTAAGTGACTAGGCCACTGAGCTACTGGGCTACAAGGCTACCAGTCTACAAGGTTACTAGGTCACATGGCCAGTAGGATAGCAGGCTACTAGGTCACTGGGCCAGTAGGCCAGTGGGATGCTAGGCAACTAGTCTACAAGTCAAATAGTTCACTAGGTCACTAGGCCACTAGGCCTCTAGGCTACAAGGCTACTAGGTCACCAGGTCACTAGGCCACTAGGTTACTAGGCTACTAGGTCACTAGGCCAGTAGGCCACTAGGTTAGTAGGACAACAGGTTAGAAGAATCACAGGCCCCTAAGTGACTAGGCCACTGGGCTACTGGGCTACAAGGCTACCAGTCTACAAGGTTACTAGGTCACTAGGCCACTAGGCCTCTAGGCTACAAGGCTACTAGGTCACCAGGTCACTAGGCCAGTAGGTTACAAGGCTACTAGGTCACTAGGCCAGTAGGCCACTAGGTTAGTAGGACAACAGGTTAGAAGAATCACAGTCCCCTAAGTGACTATGCCACTCGGCTACAGGGCTACAAGTCTACCAGTCTACAAGGTTACTAGGTCACTAGGCCAGTAGGCTAGCAGGCTACTGGGTCACTGGGCCAGTAGGCCAGTGGGATGCTAGGCAACTAGTCTACAGGTCAAATGGTTCACTAGGTCACTTGGCCACTAGGCCTCTAGGCTACAAGACTACTAGTTCACCAGGTCACTAGGCCAGTAGGTTACAAGGCTACTAGGTCACTAGGCCAGTAGGCCACTAGGATAGTAGGACAACAGGTTAGAAGAATCACAGGCCCCTAAGTGACTAGGACACTGGACTACTGGGCTAAAAGTCTACCAGTCTTCAAGGTTACTATGTCACTAGGCCAGTAGGCTAGCAGGCTACTAGGTCACTGGGACAGTGGGCCAGTGGGATGGTAGGCAACTAGTCTACAAGTCAAATAGTTCACTAGATCACTATGCCACTAGGCCTCTAGGCTACAAGGCTACTGGGTCAACAGGTCACTAGGGCACTAGGTTACAAGGCTACTAGGTCACTAGGCCAGGAGGCCACTAGGTTAGTAGGACAACAGGTTAGAAGAATCACAGTCCCCTAAGTGACTAGGCCACTGGGCTATGGGGCTAGAAGTCTACCAGTCTACAAGGTTACTAGGTCACTAGGCCAGTAGGCTAGCAGGGTACTAGGTCACTGGGCCAGTAGGCCAGTGGGATGCTAGGCAACTAGTCTACAGGTCACATGGTTCACTAGGTCACCAGGCCACTAGGCCACTATGTTACAAGACTACTAGGTCACTAGGCCAGTAGGCCACTAGGTTACAAAGCTACTAGGGCACAAGGGCACTGGGCTACTAGGCCACAAGCCTGTTAGCCTCCGAGGCTCTGGGCTACTAGCCTAAGTTAGGCTATTCTAGGACACTAGGACACTAGGCTAGCCTTGGCCAAATGAGGCTGGGCTAGGCTACTATACTAGGCTACTAGGCAAGGCTAGGTTGTGCTTCCCTAGGCTGCTAAGATACTACAGCACTAAGCTACTAGGCAAATAGGCTACAAGGCTACTAGACCACTAAGCTGCTAAGTTAATAGGTCAACAGGTTATTAGACTACAAGATCCCTACGTGACTACGCCTCGGGCTACTGGGCTACTAGGCTAATAGGCTACAAGGCTACTAGATCACTAGGCCACGTTTCTACAGGGCTCGTAGGTCACTAGGCCACTAGGAAGGTGGCCTACTAGGCTACAACGCTACTAGGTCACTAGTCCACTAGGCCACGAGGCTACAAGGGTACCAGGTCACTAGGCCACAAGGCCAAAGTGCTACTACTCCACAAGAATATTAGCCTCCAAGTCTTCTAGGATAGTAGACTACGTTCGGTTATTCTAGCTTACTAGGACTCCAGGCTTGCCTAGGCCAAATGAGGCACGCTAGGCTAGTATACGGGGCTTGAAGGCTAGGCTAGGCTGCGCTTGGCTAGGCAACTAGGATACTATGCCACTAGGCTTCTAGGCAAACCGGCTACAAGCCTGCTAGGGCACTAGGCTACAACGATACTAGGTCACTATGCCACTAGGCTACAGGGCTAGTAGGTCACTAGGCCACTAGACCAGTGGGCTACTAGGCCACTAGGCTACAAGGCTACTAGTTCACTAGGCCAGTAGGCCACTAGGTTAGTAGGACAACAGGTTAGAAGAATCACAGGCCCCTAAGTGACTAGGCCACTGGGCTGCAGGGCTACAAGGCTACCAGTCCACAAGGTTACTAGGTCACTAGGCCAGTAGGCTAGCAGGCTACTAGGTCACTGGGACAGTAGGCCAGTGGGATAGTAGGCAACTAGTCTACAAGTCAAATAGTTCACTAGGTCACTTGGCCACTAGGCCTCTAGGCTACAAGACTACTAGTTCACCAGGTCACTAGGCCAGTAGGTTACAAGGCTACTAGGTCACTAGGCCAGTAGGCCACTAGGTTAGTAGGACAACAGGTTAGAAAAATCACAGGCCCCTAAGTGACTAGGCCACTGGTCTACTGGGCTACAAGGCTACCAGTCTACAAGGTTACTAGTTCACTAGGCCACTAGGCCTCTAGGCTACAAGGCTACTAGGTCACCAGGTCACTAGGCCAGTAGGTTACAAGGCTACTAGGTCACTAGGCCAGTAGGCCACTAGGTTAGTAGGACAACAGGTTTGAAGAATCACAGGCCCCTAAGTGACTGGGACACTGGACTACTGGGCTAAAAGGCTACCAGTCTTCAAGGTTACTAGGTCACTAGGCCAGTAGGCTAGCAGGCTACTAGGTCACTGGGACAGTGGGCCAGTAGGATGGTAGGCAACTAGTCTACAAGTCAAATAGTTCACTAGGTCACTGGGCCACTAGGCCTCTATACTACAAGGCTACTGGGTCACCAGGTCACTAGGGCATTAGGTTACAAGGCTACTAGGTCACTAGGCCAGTAGGCCACTAGGTTAGTAGGACAACAGGTTAGAAGAATCACAGTCCCCTAAGTGACTATGCCACTCGGCTACAGGGCTACAAGTCTACCAGTCTAAAAGGTTACTAGGTCACTAGGCCAGTAGGCTAGCAGGCTACTAGGTCACTGGGCCAGTAGGCCAGTGGGATGCTAGGCAACTAGTCTACAGGTCAAATGGTTCACTAGGTCACCAGGCCACTAGGCCACTATGTTACAAGACTACTAGGTCACTAGGCCAGTAGGCCACTAGGTTACAAAGCTACTAGGGCACAAGGGCACTGGGCTACTAGGCCACAAGCCTGTTAGCCTCCGAGGCTCTGGGCTACTAGCCTAAGTTAGGCTATTCTAGGACACTAGGACACTAGGCTAGCCTTGGCCAAATGAGGCTGGGCTAGGCTAGTATACTAGGCTACTAGGCTAGGCTAGATTGTGCTTCCCTAGGCTGCTAAGATACTAAAGCACTAAGCTACTAGGCAAATAGGCTACAAGGCTACTAGACCACTAAGCTGCTAGGTTAATAGGTCAACAGGTTATTAGACTACAAGGTCCCTACGTGACTACGCCTCGGGCTACTGGGCTACTAGGCTAATAGGCTACAAGGCTACTAGATCACTAGGCCACTTTTCCACAGGGCTCGTAGGTCACTAGGCCACTAGTAAGGTGGCCTAATAGGCTACAAGGCTACTAGGTCACTAGTCCACTAGGCCACGAGGCTACAAGGCTACTAGGTCACCAGGCAACAAGGCCACAGGGCTACTAGTCCACAAGGATATTAGCCTCCAAGGCTTCTAGGATAGTAGTCTACGTTCGGCTATTCTATCTTACTAGGTCTCCAGGCTTGCATAGGCCAAATGACGCACGCTAGGCTAGTATACTGGGCTTGTAGGCTAGGCTAGGCTGCGCTTGGGTAGGCTACTAGGATACTATGCCACTAGGCTACTAGGCAAACCGGCTACAACGATGCTAGGGCACTAGGCTACAACACTACTAGGTCACTATGACACTAGGCTACACGGCTAGGAGGTCACTAGGCCAGTAGGCCACTAGCTTAGTAGGACAACAGGTTAGAAGAATCACAGGCCCCTAAGTGACTAGGCCACTGAGCTACTGGGCTACAAGGCTACCAGTCTACAAGGTTACTAGGTCACATGGCCAGTAGGATAGCAGGCTACTAGGTCACTGGGACAGTAGACCAGTAGGATGCTAGGCAACTAGTCTACAAGTCAAATAGTTCACTAGGTCACTAGGCCACTAGGCCTCTACGCTACAAGGCTACTACGTCACCAGGTCACTAGGCCACTAGGTTACTAGGCTAATAGGTCACTAGGCCAGTAGACCACTAGGTTAGTAGGACAACAGGTTAGAAGAATCACAGGCCCCTAAGTGACTAGGCCACTGGGCTACTGGGCTACAAGGCTACCAGTCTACAAGGTTACTAGGTCACTAGGCCACTAGGCCTCTAGGCTACAAGGCTACTAGGTCACCAGGTCACTAGGCCAGTAGGTTACAAGGCTACTAGGTCACTAGGCCAGTAGGCCACTAGGTTAGTAGGACAACAGGTTAGAAGAATCACAGGCCCCTAAGTGACTAGGCCCCTGGACTACTGGGCTAAAAGGCTACCAGTCTTCAAGGTTACTAGGTCACTAGGCCAGTAGGCTAGCAGGCTACTAGGTCACTGGGCCAGTGGGCCAGTGGGATGGTAGGCAACTAGTCTACAAGTCAAATAGTTCACTAGATCACTAGGCCACTAGGCCTCTAGGCTACAAGGCTACTAGGTCACCAGGTCACTAGGCCAGTAGGTTACAAGGCTACTAGGTCACTAGGCCAGTAGGCCACTAGATTAGTAGGACAACAGGTTAGAAGAATCACAGTCCCCTAAGTGACTATGCCACTCGGCTACAGGGCTACAAGTCTACCAGTCTACAAGGTTACTAGGTCACTAGGCCAGTAGGCTAGCAGGCTACTAGGTCACTGGGCCAGTAGGCCAGTGGGATGCTAGGCAACTAGTCTACAGGTCAAATGGTTCACTAGGTCACCAGGCCACTAGGCCACTATGTTACAAGACTACTAGGTCACTAGGCCAGTAGGCCACTAGGTTACAAAGCTACTAGGGTACAAGGGCACTGGGCTACTAGGCCACAAGCCTGTTAGCCTCCGAGGCTCTGGGCTACTAGCCTAAGTTAGGCTATTCTAGGACACTAGGACACTAGGCTAGCCTTGGCCAAATGAGGCTGGGCTAGGCTAGTATACTAGGCTACTAGGCTAGGCTAGGTTGTGCTTCCCTAGGCTGCTAAGATACTACAGCACTAAGCTACTAGGCAAATAGGTTACAAGGCTACTAGACCACTAAGCTGCTAGGTTAATAGGTCAACAGGTTATTAGACTACAAGGTCCCTACGTGACTACGCCTCGGGCTACTGGGCTACTAGGCTAATAGGCTACAAGGCTACTAGATCACTAGGCCACTTTTCTACAGGGCTCGTAGGTCACTAGGCCACTAGGAAGGTGGCCTACTAGGCTACAACGCTACTAGGTCACTAGTCCACTAGGCCACGAGGCTACAAGGGTACCAGGTCACTAGGCCACAAGGCCAAAGTGCTACTACTCCACAAGAATATTAGCCTCCAAGTCTTTTAGGATAGTAGACTACGTTCGGTTATTCTAGCTTACTAGGACTCCAGGCTTGCCTAGGCCAAATGAGGCACGCTAGGCTAGTATACTGGGCTTGTAGGCTAGGCTAGGCTGCGCTTGGCTATGCTACTAGGATACTATGCCACTAGGCTTCTAGGCAAACCGGCTACAAGCGTGCTAGGGCACTAGGCTACAACGCTACTATGTCACTATGCCACTAGGCTACAGGGCTAGAAGGTCACTAGGACACTAGGCCAGTGGGCTACTGGGCCACTAGGCTACAAGGCTACTAGTTCACTAGGCCAGTAGGCCACTAGGTTAGTAGGACAACATGTTAGAAGAATCACAGGCCCCTAAGTGACTAGGCCACTGGGCTACTGGACTACAAGGCTACCAGTCTACAAGGTTACTAGGTCACTAGGCCACTAGGCCTCTAGGCTACAAGGCTACTAGGTCACCAGGTCACTAAGCCAGTAGGTTACAAGGCTACTAGGTCACTAGGCCAGTAGGCCACTAGGTTAGTAGGACAACAGGTTAGAAGAATCACAGGCCCCTAAGTGACTAGGCCACTGAACTACTGGGCTAAAATGCTACAAGTCTTCAAGGTTACTATGTCACAAGGCCAGTAGGCTAGCAGGCTACTAGGTCACTGGGACAGTGGGCCAGTGGGATGGTAGGCAACTAGTCTACAAGTCAAATAGTTCACTAGGTCACTAGGCCACTAGGCCTCTAGGCTACAAGGCTACTGGGTCACCAGGTCACTAGGGCACTAGGTTACAAGGCTACTAGGTCACTAGGCCAGTAGGCCACTAGGTTAGTAGGACAACAGGTTAGAAGAATCACAGTCCCCTAAGTGACTATGCCACTCGGCTACAGGGCTACAAGTCTACCAGTCTACAAGGTTACTAGGTCACTAAGCCAGTAGGCTAGCAGGCTACTAGGTCACTGGGCCAGTAGGCCAGTGGGATGCTAGGCAACTAGTCTACAGGTCAAATGGTTCACTAGGTCACCAGGCCACTAGGCCACTATGTTACAAGACTACTAGGTCACAAGGCCAGTAGGCCACTAGGTTACAAAGCTACTAGGGCACAAGGGCACTGGGCTACTAGGCCACAAGCCTGTTAGCTTCCGAGGCTCTGGGCTACTAGCCTAAGTTAGGCTATTCTAGGACACTAGGACACTAGGCTAGCCTTGGCCAAATGAGGCTGGGCTAGGCTAGTATACTAGGCTACTAGGCTAGGCTAGGTTGTGCTTGTCTAGGCTGCTAAGATACTACAGCACTAAGCTACTAGGCAAATAGTCTACAAGGCTACTAGACCAATAAGCTGCTAGGTTAATAGGTCAACAGGTTATTAGACTACAAGGTCCCTACGTGACGACGCCTCGGGCTACTGGGCTACTAGGGTAATAGGCTACAAGGCTACTAGATCACTAGGCCACTTTTCCACAGGGCTCGTAGGTCACTAGGCCACTAGTAAGGTGGCCTAATAGGCTACAAGGCTACTAGGTCACTAGTACACTAGGCCACGAGGCTACAAGGCTACTAGGTCACCAGGCCAGTAGGCTAGCAGGCTACTAGGTCACTGGGACAGTAGGCCAGTGGGATAGTAGGCAACTAGTCTACAAGTCAAATAGTTTACAAGGTCAAGTGGCCACTAGGCCTCTAGGCTACAAGACTACTAGTTCACCAGGTCACTAGGCCAGTAGGTTACAAGGCTACTAGGTCACTAGGCCAGTAGGCCACTAGGTTAGTAGGACAACAGGTTAGAAAAATCACAGGCCCCTAAGTGACTAGGCCACTGGTCTACTGGGCTACAAGGCTACCAGTCTACAAGGTTACTAGGTCACTAGGCCACTAGGCCTATAGGCTACAAGGCTACTAGGTCACCAGGTCACTAGGCCAGTAGGTTACAAGGCTACTACGTCACTAGGCCAGTAGGCCACTAGGTTAGTAGGACAACAGGTTAGAAGAATCACAGGCCCCTAAGTGACTAGGACACTGGACTACTGGGCTACAAGGCTACCAGTCTACAAGGTTACTAGGTCACTATCACCAGGTCACTAGGCCACTAGGTTACAAGTCTACAAGGTCACTAGGCCAGTAGGCCACTAGGTTAGCAGGACAACAGGTTAGAAGAATCACAGGCCCCTAAGTGACAAGGCCACTGGGCAACTGGGCCACAAGGCTACCAGTCTACAAGGTTACTAGGTCACTAGGCCACTAGGCCTCTAGGCTACAAGGCTACTAGGTCACCAGGTCACTAGGCCAGTAGGTTACAAGGCTACTAGGTCACTAGGCCAGTAGGCCACTAGGTTAGTAGGAAAACAGGTTAGAAGAATCACAGGCCGCTAAGTGACTAGGCCACTGTGCTACTGGGCTACAAGGCTACCAGTCTACAAGGTTACTAGGTCACTAGGCGAGTAGGCTAGCAGGCTACTAGGTCACTGGTACAGTTGGCCAGTGGGATGGAAGGCAACTAGTCTACAAGTCAAATAGTTCACTAGGTCACTAGGCCACTAGGCCTCTAGGCTACAAGGCTACTAGGTCACCTGTTCACTAGGCCACTAGGTTACAAGGCTACTAGGTCACTAGGCCAGTAGGCCACTAGGTTAGTAGGACAACAGGTTAGAAGAATCACAGTCCCCTAAGTGACTAGGCCACTGGGCTATGGGGCTAGAAGTCTACCAGTCTACAAGGTTACTAGGTCACTAGGCCAGTAGGCTAGCAGGCTACTAGGTCACTGGGCCAGTAGGCCAGTGGGATGCTAGGCAACTAGTCTACAGGTCAAATGGTTCACTAGGTCACCAGGCCACTAGGCCTCTAGGCTACAAGGCTACTAGGGTTAGAAGTATCACAGGACCCTAAGTGACTAGGCCACTGGGCTACTGGGCTACAAGGATACCAGTCTACAAGGTTACTAGATCACTAGGCCACTAGGCCTCTAGGCTACAAGGCTACTAGGTCACCAATTCACTACGCCAGTAGGTTACAAGGCTACTAGGTCACTAGGCCAGTAGGCCACTAGGTTAGTAGGACACAGGTTAGAAGAATCACAGGCCCCTAAGTGACTAGGCCACTGGACTACTGGGCTAAAAGGCTACCAGTCTTCAAGGTTACTAGGTCACTAGGCCAGTAGGCTAGCAGGCTACTAGGTCACTGGGACAGTGGGCCAGTGGCATGGTAGGCAACTAGTCTACAAGTCAAATAGTTCACTAGATCACTAGGCCACTAGGCCTCTAGGCTACAAGGCTACTGGGTCAACAGGTCACTAGGGCACTAGGTTACAAGGCTACTAGGTCACTAGGCCAGTAGGCCACTAGGTTAGTACGAAAACAGGTTAGAAGAATCACAGGCCCCTAAGTGACTAGGCCACTGGGCTACTGGGCTACAAGGCTACCAGTCTACAAGGTTACTAGGTCACTAGGCTAGTAGGCTAGCAGGCTACTAGGTCACTGGGACAGTAGGCCAGTGGGATAGTAGGCAACTAGTCTACAAGTCAAATAGTTCACTAGGTCACTTGGCCACTAGGCCTCTAGGCTACAAGACTACTAGTTCACCAGGTCACTAGGCCACTAGGCTACAAGGCTACTAGTTCACTAGGCCAGTAGGCCACTAGGTTAGTAGGACAACAGGTTAGAAGAATCACAGGCCCCTAAGTGACTAGGCCACTGGGCTGCAGGGCTACAAGGCTACCAGTCTACAAGGTTACTAGGTCACTAGGCCACTAGGCCTCTAGGCTACAAGGCTACTAGGTCACCAGGTCACTAGGCCAGTAGGTTACAAGGCTACTAGGTCACTAGGCCAGTAGGCCACTAGGTTAGTAGGACAACAGGTTAGAAGAATCACAGGCCCCTAAGTGACTAGGACACTGGACTACTGGGCTAAAAGGCTACCAGTCTTCAAGGTTACTATGTCACTAGGCCAGTAGGCTAGCAGGCTACTAGGTCACTGGGACAGTGGGCCAGTGGGATGGTAGGCAACTAGTCTACAAGTCAAATAGTTCACTAGGTCACTAGGCCACTAGGCCTCTAGGCTACAAGGCTACTGGGTCACCAGGTCACTAGGGCACTAGGTTACAAGGCTACTAGGTCACTAGGCCAGTAGGCCACTAGGTTAGTAGGACAACAGGTTAGAAGAATCACAGTCCCCTAAGTGACTATGCCACTCGGCTACAGGGCTACAAGTCTACCAGTCTACAAGGTTACTAGGTCACTAGGCCAGTAGGCTAGCAGGCTACTAGGTCACTGGGCCAGTAGGCCAGTGGGATGCTAGGCAACTAGTCTACAGGTCAAATGGTTCACTAGGTCACCAGGCCACTAGGCCTCAAGGCTACAAGGCTACTAGGTCACGAGGCCAGTACGCCACTAGGTTACAAAGCTACTAGGTCACAAGGCACTGGCCTCCTAGGCCACAAACCTGTTAGCCTCCGAGGCCTCTAGGCTACTAGCCTAAGTTAGGCTATTCTAAGGCACTAGGACACTAGGCTAGCCTAGGCCAAACGAGGCTGGGCTAGGCTAGTATACTAGGCTACTAGGCTAGGCTAGGCTGTGCTTCGCTAGGCTGCTATGATACTACAGCACTAAGCTACTAGGCAAATAGGCTACAAGGCTACTAGACCACTAAGCTGCTAGGTTAATAGGTCACCAGGTTAGAAGACTACTAGGTCCCTATGTGACTACGCCTCGGGCTACTGGGCTACTAGGCTACTTGGCTTAAAGGCTACTAGACCACTAGGCCACTCTTCTACAGGGCTCGTAGATCACTAGGCCACTAGGAAGGTGGCCTACTACGCTACAAGGATACAAGGTCACTAGTCCACTAGGACACGAGGCTACAGGGCTACTAGGTCACCAGGCAACAAGGCCACAGGGCTACTAGTCCACAAGGATATTAGCCTCCAAGGCTTCTAGGATAGTAGTCTACGTTCGGCTATTCTATCTTACTAGGTCTCCAGGCTTGCCTAGGCCAAATGACGCACGCTAGGCTAGTATACTGGGCTTGTAGGCTAGGCTAGGCTGCGCTTGGGTAGGCTACTAGGATACTATGCCACTAGGCTACTAGGCAAACCGGCTACAACGATGCTAGGGCACTAGGCTACAACACTACTAGGTCACTATGACACTAGGCTACAGGGCTAGGAGGTCACTAGGCCAGTAGGCCACTAGCTTAGTAGGACAACAGGTTAGAAGAATCACAGGCCCCTAAGTGACTAGGCCACTGAGCTACTGGACTACAAGGCTACCAGTCTACAAGGTTACTAGGTCACATGGCCAGTAGGATAGCAGGCTACTAGGTGACTGGGCCAGTAGGCCAGTGGGATGCTAGGCAACTAGTCTACAAGTCAAATAGTTCACTAGGTCACTAGGCCACAAGGCCTCTAGGCTACAAGGCTACAAGGTCACCAGGTCACTACGCCACTAGGTTACTAGGCTACTAGGTCACTAGGCCAGTAGGCCACTAGGTTAGTAGGACAACAGGTTAGAAGAATCACAGGCCCCTAAGTGACTGGGCCACTGGGCTACTGGGCTACAAGGCTACCAGTCTTCAAGGTTACTAGGTCACTAGGCCAGTAGGCTAGCAGGCTACTAGGTCACTGGGACAGTGGGCCAGTGGGATGGTAGGCAACTAGTCTACAAGTCAAATAGTTCACTAGGTCACTAGGCCACTAGGCCTCTAGGCTACAAGGCTACTGGGTCAACAGGTCACTAGGGCACTAGGTTACAAGGCTACTAGGTCACTAGGCCAGTAGGCCACTAGGTTAGTAGGACAACAGGTTAGAAGAATCACAGTCCCCTAAGTGACTATGCCACTCGGCTACAGGGCTACAAGTCTACCAGTCTACAAGGTTACTAGGTCACTAGGCCAGTAGGCTAGCAGGCTACTGGGTCACTGGGCCAGTAGGCCAGTGGGATGCTAGGCAACTAGTCTACAGGTCAAATGGTTCACTAGGTCACTCTACAAGGCTACCAGTCTACAAGGTTCACTAGGTCACTTGGCCACTAGGCCTCTAGGCTACAAGACTACTAGTTCACCAGGTCACTAGGCCAGTAGGTTACAAGGCTACTAGGTCACTAGGCCAGTAGGCCACTAGGATAGTAGGACAACAGGTTAGAAGAATCACAGGCCCCTAAGTGACTAGGACACTGGACTACTGGGCTAAAAGTCTACCAGTCTTCAAGGTTACTATGTCACTAGGCCAGTAGGCTAGCAGGCTACTAGGTCACTGGGACAGTGGGCCAGTGGGATGGTAGGCAACTAGTCTACAAGTCAAATAGTTCACTAGGTCACTAGGCCACTAGGCCTCTGGGCTACAAGGCTACTGGGTCACCAGGTCACTAGGGCACTAGGTTACAAGGCTACTAGATCACTAGGCCAGTAGGCCACTAGGTTAGTAGGACAACAGGTTAGAAGAATCACAGTCCCCTAAGTGACTATGCCACTCGGCTACAGGGCTACAAGTCTACCAGTCTACAAGGTTACTAGGTCACTAGGCCAGTAGGCTAGCAGGCTACTAGGTCACTGGGCCAGTAGGCCAGTGGGATGCTAGGCAACTAGTCTACAGGTCAAATGGTTCACTAGGTCACCAGGCCACTAGGCCACTATGTTACAAGACTACTAGGTCACTAGGCCAGTAGGCCACTAGGTTACAAAGCTACTAGGGCACAAGGGCACTGGGCTACTAGGCCACAAGCCTGTTAGCCTCCGAGGCTCTGGGCTACTAGCCTAAGTTAGGCTATTCTAGGACACTAGGACACTAGGCTAGCCTTGGCCAAATGAGGCTGGGCTAGGCTAGTATACTAGGCTACTAGGCTAGGCTAGGTTGTGCTTCCCTAGGCTGCTAAGATACTACAGCACTAAGCTACTAGGCAAATAGGCTACAAGGCTACTAGACCACTAAGCTGCTAGGTTAATAGGTCAACAGGTTATTAGACTACAAGGTCCCTACGTGACTACGCCTCGGGCTACTGGGCTACTAGGCTAATAGGCTACAAGGCTACTAGATCACTAGGCCACTTTTCTACAGGGCTCGTAGGTCACTAGGCCACTAGGAAGGTGGCCTACTAGGCTACAACGCTACTAGGTCACTAGTCCACTAGGCCACGAGGCTACAAGGGTACCAGGTCACTAGGCCACAAGGCCAAAGTGCTACTACTCCACAAGAATATTAGCCTCCAAGTCTTCTAGGATAGTAGACTACGTTCGGTTATTCTAGCTTACTAGGACTCCAGGCTTGCCTAGGCCAAATGAGGCACGCTAGGCTAGTATACTGGGCTTGTAGGCTAGGCTAGGCTGCGCTTGGCTAGGCAACTAGGATACTATGCCACTAGGCTTCTAGGCAAACCGGCTACAAGCCTGCTAGGGCACTAGGCTACAACGCTACTAGGTCACTATGCCACTAGGCTACAGGGCTAGTAGGTCACTAGGCCACTAGGCCAGTGGGCTACTAGGCCACTAGGCTACAAGGCTACTAGTTCACTAGGCCAGTAGGCCACTAGGTTAGTAGGACAACAGGTTAGAAGAATCACAGGCCCCTAAGTGACTAGGCCACTGGGCTGCAGGGCTACAAGGCTACCAGTCCACAAGGTTACTAGGTCACTAGGCCAGTAGGCTAGCAGGCTACTAGGTCACTGGGACAGTAGGCCAGTGGGATAGTAGGCAACTAGTCTACAAGTCAAATAGTTCACTAGGTCACTTGGCCACTAGGCCTCTAGGCTACAAGACTACTAGTTCACCAGGTCACTAGGCCAGTAGGTTACAAGGCTACTAGGTCACTAGGCCAGTAGGCCACTAGGTTAGTAGGACAACAGGTTAGAAAAATCACAGGCCCCTAAGTGACTAGGCCACTGGTCTACTGGGCTACAAGGCTACCAGTCTACAAGGTTACTAGGTCACTAGGCCACTAGGCCTCTAGGCTACAAGGCTACTAGGTCACCAGGTCACTAGGCCAGTAGGTTACAAGGCTACTAGGTCACTAGGCCAGTAGGCCACTAGGTTAGTAGGACAACAGGTTTGAAGAATCACAGGCCCCTAAGTGACTAGGTCACTGGACTACTGGGCTAAAAGGCTACCAGTCTTCAAGGTTACTAGGTCACTAGGCCGGTAGGCTAGCAGGCTACTAGGTCACTGGGACAGTGGGCCAGTGGGATGGTAGGCAACTAGTCTACAAGTCAAATAGTTCACTAGGTCACTAGGCCACTAGGCCTCTATGCTACAAGGCTACTGGGTCACCAGGTCACTAGGGCACTAGGTTACAAGGCTACCAGGTCACTAAGCCAGTAGGCCACTAGGTTAGTAGGACAACAGGTTAGAAGAATCACAGTCCCCTAAGTGACTATGCCACTCGGCTACAGGGCTACAAGTCTACCAGTCTACAAGGTTACTAGGTCACTAGGCCAGTAGGCTAGCAGGCTACTAGGTCACTGGGCCAGTAGGCCAGTGGGATGCTAGGCAACTAGTCTACAGGTCAAATGGTTCACTAGGTCACCAGGCCACTAGGCCACTATGTTACAAGACTACTAGGTCACAAGGCCAGTAGGCCACTAGGTTACAAAGCTACTAGGGCACAAGGGCACTGGGCTACTAGGCCACAAGCCTGTTAGCCTCCGAGGCTCTGGGCTACTAGCCTAAGTTAGGCTATTCTAGGACACTAGGACACTAGGCTAGCCTTGGCCAAATGAGGCTGGGCTAGGCTAGTATACTAGGCTACTAGGCTAGGCTAGGTTGTGCTTCCCTAGGCTGCTAAGATACTACAGCACTAAGCTACTAGGCAAATAGGCTACAAGGCTACTAGACCACTAAGCTGCTAGGTTAATAGGTCAACAGGTTATTAGACTACAAGGTCCCTACGTGACTACGCCTCGGGCTACTGGGCTACTAGGCTAATAGGCTACAAGGCTACTAGATCACTAGGCCACTTTTCCACAGGGCTCGTAGGTCACTAGGCCACTAGTAAGGTGGCCTAATAGGCTACAAGGCTACTAGGTCACTAGTCCACTAGGCCACGAGGCTACAAGGCTACTAGGTCACCAGGCAACAAGGCCACAGGGCTACTAGTCCACAAGGATATTAGCCTCCAAGGCTTCTAGGATAGTAGTCTACGTTCGGCTATTCTATCTTACTAGGTCTCCAGGCTTGCATAGGCCAAATGACGCACGCTAGGCTAGTATACTGGGCTTGTAGGCTAGGCTAGGCTGCGCTTGGGTAGGCTACTAGGATACTATGCCACTAGGCTACTAGGCAAACCGGCTACAACGATGCTAGGGCACTAGGCTACAACACTACTAGGTCACTATGACACTAGGCTACACGGCTAGGAGGTCACTAGGCCAGTAGGCCACTAGCTTAGTAGGACAACAGGTTAGAAGAATCACAGGCCCCTAAGTGACTAGGCCACTGAGCTACTGGGCTACAAGGCTACCAGTCTACAAGGTTACTAGGTCACATGGCCAGTAGGATAGCAGGCTACTAGGTCACTGGGCCAGTAGGCCAGTGGGATGCTAGCCAACTAGTCTACAAGTCAAATAGTTCACTAGGTCACTAGGCCACTAGGCCTCTAGGCTACAAGGCTACTAGGTCACCAGGTCACTAGGCCACTAGGTTACTAGGCTACTAGGTCACTAGGCCAGTAGGCCACTAGGTTAGTAGGACAACAGGTTAGAAGAATCACAGGCCCCTAAGTGACAAGGCCACTGGGCAACTGGGCCACAAGGCTACCAGTCTACAAGGTTACTAGGTCACTAGGCCACTAGGCCTCTAGGCTACAAGGCTACTAGGTCACCAGGTCACTAGGCCAGTAGGTTACAAGGCTACTAGGTCACTAGGCCAGTAGGCCACTAGGTTAGTAGGACAACAGGTTAGAAGAATCACAGGCCGCTAAGTGACTAGGCCACTGGACTACTGGGCTAAAAGGCTACCAGTCTTCAAGGTTACTAGGTCACTAGGCCAGTAGGCTAGCAGGCTACTAGGTCACTGGGACAGTGGGCCAGTGGGATGGTAGGCAACTAGTCTACAAGTCAAATAGTTCACTAGATCACTAGGCCACTAGGCCTCTAGGCTACAAGGCTACTGGGTCACCAGGTCACTAGGGCACTAGGTTACAAGGCTACTAGGTCACTAGGCCAGTAGGCCACTAGGTTAGTAGGACAACAGGTTAGAAGAATCACAGTCCCCTAAGTGACTATGCCACTCGGCTACAGGGCTACAAGTCTACCAGTCTAAAAGGTTACTAGGTCACTAGGCCAGTAGGCTAGCAGGCTACTAGGTCACTGGGCCAGTAGGCCAGTGGGATGCTAGGCAACTAGTCTACAGGTCAAATGGTTCACTAGGTCACCAGGCCACTAGGCCACTATGTTACAAGACTACTAGGTCACTAGGCCAGTAGGCCACTAGATTACAAAGCTACTAGGGCACAAGGGCACTGGGCTACTAGGCCACAAGCCTGTTAGCCTCCGAGGCTCTGGGCTACTAGCCTAAGTTAGGCTATTCTAGGACACTAGGACACTAGGCTAGCCTTGGCCAAATGAGGCTGGGCTAGGCTAGTATACTAGGCTACTAGGCTAGGCTAGGTTGTGCTTCCCTAGGCTGCTAAGATACTACAGCACTAAGCTACTAGGCAAATAGGCTACAAGGCTACTAGACCACTAAGCTGCTAGGTTAATAGGTCAACAGGTTATTAGACTACAAGGTCCCTACGTGACTACGCCTCGGGCTACTGGGCTACTAGGCTAATAGGCTACAAGGCTACTAGATCACTAGGCCACTTTTCTACAGGGCTCGTAGGTCACTAGGCCACTAGGAAGGTGGCCTACTAGGCTACAACGCTACTAGGTCACTAGTCCACTAGGCCACGAGGCTACAAGGGTACCAGGTCACTAGGCCACAAGGCCAAAGTGCTACTACTCCACAAGAATATTAGCCTCCAAGTCTTCTAGGATAGTAGACTACGTTCGGTTATTCTAGCTTACTAGGACTCCAGGCTTGCCTAGGCCAAATGAGGCACGCTAGGCTAGTATACTGGGCTTGTAGGCTAGGCTAGGCTGCGCTTGGCTAGGCTACTAGGATACTATGCCACTAGGCTTCTAGGCAAACCGGCTACAAGCGTGCTAGGGCACTAGGCTACAACGCTACTAGGTCACTATGCCACTAGGCTACAGGGCTAGAAGGTCACTAGGCCACTAGGCCAGTGGGCTACTAGGCCACTAGGCTACAAGGCTACTAGTTCACTAGGCCAGTAGGCCACTAGGTTAGTAGGACAACATGTTAGAAGAATCACAGGCCCCTAAGTGACTAACACTGGGCTGCTACCAGTCTACAAGGTTACTAGGAAGTCACAGGCCCCTAAGTGACTAGGCCACTGGGCTACTGGGCTACAAGGCTACCAGTCTAAAAGGTTACTAGGTCACTAGGCCACTAGGCCTCTAGGCTACAAGGCTACTAGGTCACCAGGTCACTAGGCCAGTAGGTTACAAGGCTACTAGGTCACTAGGCCAGTAGGCCACTAGGTTAGCAGGACAACAGGTTAGAAGAATCACAGGCCCCTAAGTGACTAGGCCACTGAACTACTGGGCTAAAATGCTACCAGTCTTCAAGGTTACTATGTCACTAGGCCAGTAGGCTAGCAGGCTACTAGGTCACTGGGACAGTGGGCCAGTGGGATGGTAGGCAACTAGTCTACAAGTCAAATAGTTCACTAGGTCACTAGGCCACTAGGCCTCTAGGCTACAAGGCTACTGGGTCACCAGGTCACTAGGGCACTAGGTTACAAGGCTACTAGGTCACTAGGCCAGTAGGCCACTAGGTTAGTAGGACAACAGGTTAGAAGAATCACAGTCCCCTAAGTGACTATGCCACTCGGCTACAGGGCTACAAGTCTACCAGTCTACAAGGTTACTAGGTCACTAGGCCAGTAGGCTAGCAGGCTACTAGGTCACTGGGCCAGTAGGCCAGTGGGATGCTAGGCAACTAGTCTACAGGTCAAATGGTTCACTAGGTCACCAGGCCACTAGGCCACTATGTTACAAGACTACTAGGTCACAAGGCCAGTAGGCCACTAGGTTACAAAGCTACTAGGGCACAAGGGCACTGGGCTACTAGGCCACAAGCCTGTTAGCCTCCGAGGCTCTGGGCTACTAGCCTAAGTTAGGCTATTCTAGGACACTAGGACACTAGGCTAGCCTTGGCCAAATGAGGCTGGGCTAGGCTAGTATACTAGGCTACTAGGCTAGGCTAGGTTGTGCTTCCCTAGGCTGCTAAGATACTACAGCACTAAGCTACTAGGCAAATAGGCTACAAGGCTACTAGACCAATAAGCTGCTAGGTTAATAGGTCAACAGGTTATTAGACTACAAGGTCCCTACGTGACTACGCCTCGGGCTACTGGGCTACTAGGCTAATAGGCTACAAGGCTACTAGATCACTAGGCCACTTTTCCACAGGGCTCGTAGGTCACTAGGCCACTTGTAAGGTGGCCTAATAGGCTACAAGGCTACTAGGTCACTAGTCCACTAGGCCACGAGGCTACAAGGGTACCAGGTCACTAGGCCACAAGGCCAAAGTGCTACTACTCCACAAGAATATTAGCCTCCAAGTCTTCTAGGATAGTAGACTACGTTCGGTTATTCTAGCTTACTAGGACTCCAGGCTTGCCTAGGCCAAATGAGGCACGCTAGGCTAGTATACTGGGCTTGTAGGCTAGGCTAGGCTGCGCTTGGTTAGGCAACTAGGATACTATGCCACTAGGCTTCTAGGCAAACCGGCTACAAGCCTGCTAGGGCACTAGGCTACAACGCTACTAGGTCACTATGACACTAGGCTACAGGGCTAGTAGGTCACTAGGCCACTAGGCCAGTGGGCTACTAGGCCACTAGGCTACAAGGCTACTAGTTCACTACGCCAGTAGGCCACTAGGTTAGTAGGACAACAGGTTAGAAGAATCACAGGCCCCTAAGTGACTAGGCCACTGAACTACTGGACTACAAGGCTACCAGTCTACAAGGTTACTAGGTCAGTAGGCCAGTAGGCTAGCAGGCTACTAGGTCACTGGGACAGTAGGCCAGTGGGATGGTAGGCAACTAGTCTACAAGTCAAATAGTTCACTAGGTCACTAGTACACTAGGCCACGAGGCTACAAGGCTACTAGGTCACCAGGTCACTAGGCCACTAGGTTACAATTCTACAAGGTCACTAGGCCAGTAGGCCACTAGGTAAGTAGGGCAACAGGTTAGAAGAATCACAGGCCCCTAAGTGACTACGCCACTGGGCTACTGGGCCACAAGGCTACCAGTCTACAAGGTTACTAGGTCACTAGGCCACTAGGCCTCTAGGCTACAAGGCTACTAGGTCACCAGGTCACTAGGCCAGTAGGTTACAAGGCTACTAGGTCACTAGGCCAGTAGGCCACTAGGTTAGTAGGACAACAGGTTAGAAGAATCACAGGCCGCTAAGTGAGTAGGCCACTGTGCTACTGGGCTACAAGGCTACCAGTCTACAAGGTTACTAGGTCACTAGGCCAGTAGGCTAGCAGGCTACTAGGTCACTGGGACAGTTGGCCAGTGGGATGGAAGGCAACTAGTCTACAAGTCAAATAGTTCACTAGGTCACTAGGCCACTAGGCCTCTAGGCTACAAGGCTACTAGGTCACCAGGTCACTAGGCCACTAGGTTACAAGGCTACTAGGTCACTAGGCCAGTAGGCCACTAGGTTAGTAGGACAACAGGTTAGAAGAATCACAGTCCCCTAAGTGACTATGCCACTCGGCTACAGGGCTACAAGTCTACCAGTCTACAAGGTTACTAGGTCACTAGGCCAGTAGGCTAGCAGGCTACTAGGTCACTGGGCCAGTAGGCCAGTGGGATGCTAGGCAACTAGTCTACAGGTCAAATGGTTCACTAGGTCACCAGGCCACTACTAGGCAAGGCTACTAGGTACTGTTACAAGACTACTAGGTCACTAGGCCAGTAGGCCACTAGGTTACAAAGCTAATAGGGCACAAGGGCACTGGGCTACTAGGCCACAAGCCTGTTAGCCTCCGACGCTCTGGGCTACTAGCCTAAGTTAGGCTATTCTAGGACACTGGGACACCAGGCCAGCCTAGGCCAAATGAGGCTGGGCTAGGCTAGTATACTGGGCTACTAGGCTAGGCTAGGTTGTGCTTCCCTAGGCTGCTAAGATACTACAGCACTAAGCTACTAGGCAAATAGGCTACAAGGCGACTAGACCACTAAGCTGCTAGGTTAATAGGTCACCAGGTTAGAAGACTACTAGGTCCCTACGTGACTATGCATCGGGCTACTGGGCTACTAGGCTTCTAGGCTACAAGGCTACTAGATCACTAGGCCACTTTTCTACAGGGCTCGTAGGTGACTAGGCCACGAGGAAGGTGGCCTACAAGGCTACAAGGCTACTAGGTCACTAGTACACAAGGCCACGAGGCTACAAGGCTACTAGGTCACCAGGCAACAAGGCCACAGGGCTACTAGTCCACAAGGATATTAGCCTCCAAGGCTTCTAGGATAGTAGTCTACGTTCGGCTATTCTATCTTACTAGGTCTCCAGGCTTGCCTAGGCCAAATGACGCACGCTAGGCTAGTATACTGGGCTTGTAGGCTAGGCTAGGCTGCGCTTGGGTAGGCTACTAGGATACTATGCCACTAGGCTACTAGGCAAACCGGCTACAACGATGCTAGGGCACTAGGCTACAACACTACTAGGTCACTATGACACTAGGCTACACGGCTAGGAGGTCACTAGGCCAGTAGGCCACTAGCTTAGTAGGACAACAGGTTAGAAGAATCACAGGCCCCTAAGTGACTAGGCCACTGAGCTACTGGGCTACAAGGCTACCAGTCTACAAGGTTACTAGGTCACATGGCCAGTAGGATAGCAGGCTACTAGGTCACTGGGCCAGTAGGCCAGTGGGATGCTAGCCAACTAGTCTACAAGTCAAATAGTTCACTAGGTCACTAGGCCACTAGGCCTCTAGGCTACAAGGCTACTAGGTCACCAGGTCACTAGGCCACTAGGTTACTAGGCTACTAGGTCACTAGGCCAGTAGGCCACTAGGTTAGTAGGACAACAGGTTAGAAGAATCACAGGCCCCTAAGTGATTAGGCCACTGGGCTACTGGGCTACAAGGCTACCAGTCTACAAGGTTACTAGGTCACTAGGCCACTAGGCCTCTAGGCTACAAGGCTACTAGGTCACCAGGTCACTAGGCCAGTAGGTTACAAGGCTACTAGGTCACTAGGCCAGTAGGCCACTAGGTTAGTAGGACAACAGGTTAGAAGTATCACAGGCCGCTAAGTGACTAGGCCACTGGACTACTGGGCTAAAAGGCTACCAGTCTTCAAGGTTACTAGGTCACTAGGCCAGTAGGCTAGCAGGCTACTAGGTCACTGGGACAGTGGGCCAGTGGGATGGTAGGCAACTAGTCTACAAGTCAAATAGTTCACTAGATCACTAGGCCACTAGGCCTCTAGGCTACAAGGCTACTGGGTCACCAGGTCACTAGGGCACTAGGTTACAAGGCTACTAGGTCACTAGGCCAGTAGGCCACTAGGTTAGTAGGACAACAGGTTAGAAGAATCACAGTCCCCTAAGTGACTATGCCACTCGGCTACAGGGCTACAAGTCTACCAGTCTAAAAGGTTACTAGGTCACTAGGCCAGTAGGCTAGCAGGCTACTAGGTCACTGGGCCAGTAGGCCAGTGGGATGCTAGGCAACTAGTCTACAGGTCAAATGGTTCACTAGGTCACCAGGCCACTAGGCCACTATGTTACAAGACTACTAGGTCACTAGGCCAGTAGGCCACTAGATTACAAAGCTACTAGGGCACAAGGGCACTGGGCTACTAGGCCACAAGCCTGTTAGCCTCCGAGGCTCTGGGCTACTAGCCTAAGTTAGGCTATTCTAGGACACTAGGACACTAGGCTAGCCTTGGCCAAATGAGGCTGGGCTAGGCTAGTATACTAGGCTACTAGGCTAGGCTAGGTTGTGCTTCCCTAGGCTGCTAAGATACTACAGCACTAAGCTACTAGGCAAATAGGCTACAAGGCTACTAGACCACTAAGCTGCTAGGTTAATAGGTCAACAGGTTATTAGACTACAAGGTCCCTACGTGACTACGCCTCGGGCTACTGGGCTACTAGGCTAATAGGCTACAAGGCTACTAGATCACTAGGCCACTTTTCTACAGGGCTCGTAGGTCACTAGGCCACTAGGAAGGTGGCCTACTAGGCTACAACGCTACTAGGTCACTAGTCCACTAGGCCACGAGGCTACAAGGGTACCAGGTCACTAGGCCACAAGGCCAAAGTGCTACTACTCCACAAGAATATTAGCCTCCAAGTCTTCTAGGATAGTAGACTACGTTCGGTTATTCTAGCTTACTAGGACTCCAGGCTTGCCTAGGCCAAATGAGGCACGCTAGGCTAGTATACTGGGCTTGTAGGCTAGGCTAGGCTGCGCTTGGCTAGGCTACTAGGATACTATGCCACTAGGCTTCTAGGCAAACCGGCTACAAGCGTGCTAGGGCACTAGGCTACAACGCTACTAGGTCACTATGCCACTAGGCTACAGGGCTAGAAGGTCACTAGGCCACTAGGCCAGTGGGCTACTAGGCCACTAGGCTACAAGGCTACTAGTTCACTAGGCCAGTAGGCCACTAGGTTAGTAGGACAACATGTTAGAAGAATCACAGGCCCCTAAGTGACTAGGCCACTGGGCTACTGGGCTACAAGGCTACCAGTCTACAAGGTTACTAGGTCACTAGGCCACTAGGCCTCTAGGCTACAAGGCTACTAGGTCACCAGGTCACTAGGCCAGTAGGTTACAAGGCTACTAGGTCACTAGGCCAGTAGGCCACTAGGTTAGTAGGACAACAGGTTAGAAGAATCACAGGCCCCTAAGTGACTAGGCCACTGAACTACTGGGCTAAAATGCTACCAGTCTTCAAGGTTACTATGTCACTAGGCCAGTAGGCTAGCAGGCTACTAGGTCACTGGGACAGTGGGCCAGTGGGATGGTAGGCAACTAGTCTACAAGTCAAATAGTTCACTAGGTCACTAGGCCACTAGGCCTCTAGGCTACAAGGCTACTGGGTCACCAGGTCACTAGGGCACTAGGTTACAAGGCTACTAGGTCACTAGGCCAGTAGGCCACTAGGTTAGTAGGACAACAGGTTAGAAGAATCACAGTCCCCTAAGTGACTATGCCACTCGGCTACAGGGCTACAAGTCTACCAGTCTACAAGGTTACTAGGTCACTAGGCCAGTAGGCTAGCAGGCTACTAGGTCACTGGGCCAGTAGGCCAGTGGGATGCTAGGCAACTAGTCTACAGGTCAAATGGTTCACTAGGTCACCAGGCCACTAGGCCACTATGTTACAAGGCTACTAGGTCACAACGCCAGTAGGCCACTAGGTTACAAAGCTACTAGGGCACAAGGGCACTGGGCTACTAGGCCACAAGCCTGTTAGCCTCCGAGGCTCTGGGCTACTAGCCTAAGTTAGGCTATTCTAGGACACTAGGACACTAGGCTAGCCTTGGCCAAATGAGGCTGGGCTAGGCTAGTATACTAGGCTACTAGGCTAGGCTAGGTTGTGCTTGTCTAGGCTGCTAAGATACTACAGCACTAAGCTACTAGGCAAATAGGCTACAAGGCTACTAGACCAATAAGCTGCTAGGTTAATAGGTCAACAGGTTATTAGACTATAAGGTCCCTACGTGACCACGCCTCGGGCGACTGGGCTACTAGGCTAATAGGCTACAAGGCTACTAGATCACTAGGCCACTTTTCCACAGGGCTCATAGGTCACTAGGCCACTAGTAAGGTGGCCTAATAGGCTACAAGGCTACTAGGTCACTAGTACACTAGGCCACGAGGCTACAAGGCTACTAGGTCACCAGGTCACTAGGCCACTAGGTTACAAGTCTACAAGGTCACTAGGCCAGTAGGCCACTAGGTTAGTAGGACAACAGGTTAGAAGAATCACAGGCCCCTAAGTGACAAGGCCACTGGGCAACTGGGCCACAAGGCTACCAGTCTACAAGGTTACTAGGTCACTAGGCCACTAGGCCTCTAGGCTACAAGGCTACTAGGTCACCAGGTCACTAGGCCAGTAGGTTACAAGGCTACTAGGTCACTAGGCCAGTAGGCCACTAGGTTAGTAGGAAAACAGGTTAGAAGAATCACAGGCCGCTAAGTGACTAGGCCACTGTGCTACTGGGCTACAAGGCTACCAGTCTACAAGGTTACTAGGTCACTAGGCGAGTAGGCTAGCAGGCTACTAGGTCACTGGTACAGTTGGCCAGTGGGATGGAAGGCAACTAGTCTACAAGTCAAATAGTTCACTAGGTCACTAGGCCACTAGGCCTCTAGGCTACAAGGCTACTAGGTCACCTGTTCACTAGGCCACTAGGTTACAAGGCTACTAGGTCACTAGGCCAGTAGGCCACTAGGTTAGTAGGACAACAGGTTAGAAGAATCACAGTCCCCTAAGTGACTAGGCCACTGGGCTATGGGGCTAGAAGTCTACCAGTCTACAAGGTTACTAGGTCACTAGGCCAGTAGGCTAGCAGGCTACTAGGTCACTGGGCCAGTAGGCCAGTGGGATGCTAGGCAACTAGTCTACAGGTCAAATGGTTCACTAGGTCACCAGGCCACTAGGCCTCTAGGCTACAAGGCTACTAGGTCACCAGGCCACGAGGCCACTAGGTTACAAGACTACTAGGTCACTAGGCCAGTACGCCACTAGGTTACAAAGCTACTAGGTCACAAGGCACTGGCCTCCTAGGCCACAAACCTGTTAGCCTCCGAGGCCTCTAGGCTACTAGCCTAAGTTAGGCTATTCTAAGGCACTAGGACACTAGGCTAGCCTAGGCCAAACGAGGCTGGGCTAGGCTAGTATACTAGGCTACTAGGCTAGGCTAGGCTGTGCTTCGCTAGGCTGCTATGATACTACAGCACTAAGCTACTAGGCAAATAGGCTACAAGGCTACTAGACCACTAAGCTGCTAGGTTAATAGGTCACCAGGTTAGAAGACTACTAGGTCCCTATGTGACTACGCCTCGGGCTACTGGGCTACTAGGCTACTTGGCTTAAAGGCTACTAGACCACTAGGCCACTCTTCTACAGGGCTCGTAGATCACTAGGCCACTAGGAAGGTGGCCTACTACGCTACAAGGATACAAGGTCACTAGTCCACTAGGACACGAGGCTACAGGGCTACTAGGTCACCAGGCAACAAGGCCACAGGGCTACTAGTCCACAAGGATATTAGCCTCCAAGGCTTCTAGGATAGTAGTCTACGTTCGGCTGTTCTATCTTACTAGGTCTCCAGGCTTGCCTAGGCCAAATGACGCACGCTAGGCTAGTATACTGGGCTTGTAGGCTAGGCTAGGCTGCGCTTGGGTAGGCTACTAGGATACTATGCCACTAGGCAACTAGGCAAACCGGCTACAACGATGCTAGTGCACTAGGCTACAACACTACTAGGTCACTATGACACTAGGCTACAGGGCTAGGAGGTCACTAGTCCAGTAGGCCACTAGCTTAGTAGGACAACAGGTTAGAAGAATCACAGGCCCCTAAGTGACTAGGCCACTGACCTACTGGACTACAAGGCTACCAGTCTACAAGGTTACTAGGTCACATGGCCAGTAGGATAGCAGGCTACTAGGTGACTGGGCCAGTAGGCCAGTGGGATGCTAGGCAACTAGTCTACAAGTCAAATAGTTCACTAGGTCACTAGGCCACAAGGCCTCTAGGCTACAAGGCTACAAGGTCACCAGGTCACTACGCCACTAGGTTACTAGGCTACTAGGTCACTAGGCCAGTAGGCCACTAGGTTAGTAGGACAACAGGTTAGAAGAATCACAGGCCCCTAAGTGACTGGGCCACTGGGCTACTGGGCTGGGCTACTGGGCTACAAGGCTACCAGTCTACAAGGAAGTCTACCAGTCTTCAAGGTTACTAGGTCACTAGGCCAGTAGGCTAGCAGGCTACTAGGTCACTGGGACAGTGGGCCAGTGGGATGGTAGGCAACTAGTCTACAAGTCAAATAGTTCACTAGGTCACTAGGCCACTAGGCCTCTAGGCTACAAGGCTACTGGGTCAACAGGTCACTAGGGCACTAGGTTACAAGGCTACTAGGTCACTAGGCCAGTAGGCCACTAGGTTAGTAGGACAACAGGTTAGAAGAATCACAGTCCCCTAAGTGACTATGCCACTCGGCTACAGGGCTACAAGTCTACCAGTCTACAAGGTTACTAGGTCACTAGGCCAGTAGGCTAGCAGGCTACTAGGTCACTGGGCCAGTAGGCCAGTGGGATGCTAGGCAACTAGTCTACAGGTCAAATGGTTCACTAGGTCACCAGGCCACTAGGCCACTATGTTACAAGACTACTAGGTCACTAGGCCAGTAGGCCACTAGGTTACAAAGCTACTAGGGCACAAGGGCACTGGGCTACTAGGCCACAAGCCTGTTAGCCTCCGAGGCTCTGGGCTACTAGCCTAAGTTAGGCTATTCTAGGACACTAGGACACTAGGCTAGCCTTGGCCAAATGAGGCTGGGCTAGGCTAGTATACTAGGCTACTAGGCTAGGCTAGGTTGTGCTTCCCTAGGCTGCTAAGATACTACAGCACTAAGCTACTAGGCAAATAGGCTACAAGGCTACTAGACCACTAAGCTGCTAGGTTAATAGGTCAACAGGTTATTAGACTACAAGGTCCCTACGTGACTACGCCTCGGGCTACTGGGCTACTAGGCTAATAGGCTACAAGGCTACTAGATCACTAGGCCACGTTTCTACAGGGCTCATAGGTCACTAGGCCACTAGGAAGGTGGCCTACTAGGCTACAACGCTACTAGGTCACTAGTCCACTAGGCCACGAGGCTACAAGGGTACCAGGTCACTAGGCCACAAGGCCAAAGTGCTACTACTCCACAAGAATATTAGCCTCCAAGTCTTCTAGGATAGTAGACTACGTTCGGTTATTCTAGCTTACTAGGACTCCAGGCTTGCCTAGGCCAAATGAGGCACGCTAGGCTAGTATACGGGGCTTGTAGGCTAGGCTAGGCTGCGCTTGGCTAGGCAACTAGGATACTATGCCACTAGGCTTCTAGGCAAACCGGCTACAAGCCTGCTAGGGCACTAGGCTACAACGCTACTAGGTCACTATGCCACTAGGCTACAGGGCTAGTAGGTCACTAGGCCACTAGGCCAGTGGGCTACTAGGCCACTAGGCTACAAGGCTACTAGTTCACTAGGCCAGTAGGCCACTAGGTTAGTAGGACAACAGGTTAGAAGAATCACAGTCCCCTAAGTGACTAGGCCACTGGGCTGCAGGGCTACAAGGCTACCAGTCCACAAGGTTACTAGGTCACTAGGCCAGTACACTAGCAGGCTACTAGGTCACTGGGACAGTAGGCCAGTGGGATAGTAGGCAACTAGTCTACAAGTCAAATAGTTCACTAGGTCACTTGGCCACTAGGCCTCTAGGCTACAAGACTACTAGTTCACCAGGTCACTAGGCCAGTAGGTTACAAGGCTACTAGGTCACTGGGCCAGTAGGCCACTAGGTTAGTAGGACAACAGCTTAGAAAAATCACAGGCCCCTAAGTGACTAGGCCACTGGTCTACTGGGCTACAAGGCTACCAGTCTACAAGGTTACTAGTTCACTAGGCCACTAGGCCTCTAGGCTACAAGGCTACTAGGTCACCAGGTCACTAGGCCAGTAGGTTACAAGGCTACTAGGTCACTAGGCCAGTAGGCCACTAGGTTAGTAGGACAACAGGTTAGAAGAATCACAGGCCCCTAAGTGACTAGGACACTGGACTACTGGGCTAAAAGGCTACCAGTCTTCAAGGTTACTAGGTCACTAGGCCAGTAGGCTAGCAGGCTACTAGGTCACTGGGACAGTGGGCCAGTGGGATGGTAGGCAACTAGTCTACAAGTCAAATAGTTCACTAGGTCACTAGGCCACTAGGCCTCTAGGCTACAAGGCTACTGGGTCACCAGGTCACTAGGGCACTAGGTTACAAGGCTACTAGGTCACTAGGCCAGTAGGCCACTAGGTTAGTAGGACAACAGGTTAGAAGAATCACAGTCCCCTAAGTGACTATGCCACTCGGCTACAGGGCTACAAGTCTACCAGTCTACAAGGTTACTAGGTCACTAGGCCAGTAGGCTAGCAGGCTACTAGGTCACTGGGCCAGTAGGCCAGTGGGATGCTAGGCAACTAGTCTACAGGTCAAATGGTTCACTAGGTCACCAGGCCACTAGGCCACTATGTTACAAGACTACTAGGTCACAAGGCCAGTAGGCCACTAGGTTACAAAGCTACTAGGGCACAAGGGCACTGGGCTACTAGGCCACAAGCCTGTTAGCCTCCGAGGCTCTGGGCTACTAGCCTAAGTTAGGCTATTCTAGGACACTAGGACACTAGGCTAGCCTTGGCCAAATGAGGCTGGGCTAGGCTAGTATACTAGGCTACTAGGCTAGGCTAGGTTGTGCTTCCCTAGGCTGCTAAGATACTACAGCACTAAGCTACTAGGCAAATAGGCTACAAGGCTACTAGACCACTAAGCTGCTAGGTTAATAGGTCAACAGGTTATTAGACTACAAGGTCCCTACGTGACTACGCCTCGGGCTACTGGGCTACTAGGCTAATAGGCTACAAGGCTACTAGATCACTAGGCCACTTTTCCACAGGGCTCGTAGGTCACTAGGCCACTAGTAAGGTGGCCTAATAGGCTACAAGGCTACTAGGTCACTAGTCCACTAGGCCACGAGGCTACAAGGCTACTAGGTCACCAGGCAACAAGGCCACAGGGCTACTAGTCCACAAGGATATTAGCCTCCAAGGCTTCTAGGATAGTAGTCTACGTTCGGCTATTCTATCTTACTAGGTCTCCAGGCTTGCCTAGGCCAAATGACGCACGCTAGGCTAGTATACTGGGCTTGTAGGCTAGGCTAGGCTGCGCTTGGGTAGGCTACTAGGATACTATGCCACTAGGCTACTAGGCAAACCGGCTACAACGATGCTAGGGCACTAGGCTACAACACTACTAGGTCACTATGACACTAGGCTACACGGCTAGGAGGTCACTAGGCCAGTAGGCCACTAGCTTAGTAGGACAACAGGTTAGAAGAATCACAGGCCCCTAAGTGACTAGGCCACTGAGCTACTGGGCTACAAGGCTACCAGTCTACAAGGTTACTAGGTCACATGGCCAGTAGGATAGCAGGCTACTAGGTCACTGGGCCAGTAGGCCAGTGGGATGCTAGCCAACTAGTCTACAAGTCAAATAGTTCACTAGGTAGGCCACTAGGCCTCTAGGCTACCTACTCACCAGGTCACTACTAGGTTAAGGCCACTATGTCACTAGGCCAGTAGGCCACTAGGTTAGTAGGACAACAGGTTAGAAGAATCACAGGCCCCTAAGTGACTAGGCCACTGGGCTACTGGGCTACAAGGCTACCAGTCTACAAGGTTACTAGGTCACTAGGCCACTAGGCCTCTAGGCTACAAGGCTACTAGGTCACCAGGTCACTAGGCCAGTAGGTTACAAGGCTACTAGGTCACTAGGCCAGTAGGCCACTAGGTTAGTAGGACAACAGGTTAGAAGAATCACAGGCCCCTAAGTGACTAGGACACTGGACTACTGGGCTAAAAGGCTACCAGTCTTCAAGGTTACTAGGTCACTAGGCCAGTAGGCTAGCAGGCTACTAGGTCACTGGGACAGTGGGCCAGTGGGATGGTAGGCAACTAGTCTACAAGTCAAATAGTTCACTAGGTCACTAGGCCACTAGGCCTCTAGGCTACAAGGCTACTGGGTCACCAGGTCACTAGGGCACTAGGTTACAAGGCTACTAGGTCACTAGGCCAGTAGGCCACTAGGTTAGTAGGACAACAGGTTAGAAGAATCACAGTCCCCTAAGTGACTATGCCACTCGGCTACAGGGCTACAAGTCTACCAGTCTACAAGGTTACTAGGTCACTAGGCCAGTAGGCTAGCAGGCTACTAGGTCACTGGGCCAGTAGGCCAGTGGGATGCTAGGCAACTAGTCTACAGGTCAAATGGTTCACTAGGTCACCAGGCCACTAGGCCACTATGTTACAAGACTACTAGGTCACTAGGCCAGTAGGCCACTAGGTTACAAAGCTACTAGGGCACAAGGGCACTGGGCTACTAGGCCACAAGCCTGTTAGCCTCCGAGGCTCTGGGCTACTAGCCTAAGTTAGGCTATTCTAGGACACTAGGACACTAGGCTAGCCTTGGCCAAATGAGGCTGGGCTAGGCTAGTATACTAGGCTACTAGGCTAGGCTAGGTTGTGCTTCCCTAGGCTGCTAAGATACTACAGCACTAAGCTACTAGGCAAATAGGCTACAAGGCTACTAGACCACTAAGCTGCTAGGTTAATAGGTCAACAGGTTATTAGACTACAAGGTCCCTACGTGACTACGCCTCGGGCTACTGGGCTACTAGGCTAATAGGCTACAAGGCTACTAGATCACTAGGCCACTTTTCCACAGGGCTCGTAGGTCACTAGGCCACTAGTAAGGTGGCCTAATAGGCTACAAGGCTACTAGGTCACTAGTCCACTAGGCCACGAGGCTACAAGGCTACTAGGTCACCAGGCAACAAGGCCACAGGGCTACTAGTCCACAAGGATATTAGCCTCCAAGGCTTCTAGGATAGTAGTCTACGTTCGGCTATTCTATCTTACTAGGTCTCCAGGCTTGCCTAGGCCAAATGACGCACGCTAGGCTAGTATACTGGGCTTGTAGGCTAGGCTAGGCTGCGCTTGGGTAGGCTACTAGGATACTATGCCACTAGGCTACTAGGCAAACCGGCTACAACGATGCTAGGGCACTAGGCTACAACACTACTAGGTCACTATGACACTAGGCTACAGGGCTAGGAGGTCACTAGGCCAGTAGGCCACTAGCTTAGTAGGACAACAGGTTAGAAGAATCACAGGCCCCTAAGTGACTAGGCCACTGAGCTACTGGGCTACAAGGCTACCAGTCTACAAGGTTACTAGGTCACATGGCCAGTAGGATAGCAGGCTACTAGGTCACTGGGCCAGTAGGCCAGTGGGATGCTAGGCAACTAGTCTACAAGTCAAATAGTTCACTAGGTCACTAGGCCACTAGGCCTCTAGGCTACAAGGCTACTAGGTCACCAGGTCACTAGGCCACTAGGTTACTAGGCTACTAGGTCACTAGGCCAGTAGGCCACTAGGTTAGTAGGACAACAGGTTAGAAGAATCACAGGCCCCTAAGTGATTAGGCCACTGGGCTACTGGGCTACAAGGCTACCAGTCTACAAGGTTACTAGGTCACTAGGCCACTACAAGGCTACCAGGTCTACAAGGTTACTAGGTAGGACACATCACAGGCCAGTAGTGACTAGGCACTGGACTACTGGGCTAGGCTACCAGTCTTCAAGGTTACTAGGTCACTAGGCCAGTAGGCTAGCACTGGGCCCAGTAGTCTACAAGTCAAATAGTTCACTAGGTCACTAGGCCACTGCTATGCTACAAGGCTACTGGGTCACCAGGTCACTAGGCAACTAGTCTACAAGTCAAATAGTTCACTAGGTCTCACTAGGTCACATGGCCAGTAGGATAGCAGGCTACTAGGCCTCTAGGCCAGGCTAGGCAAGGCTACACTAGGTCACTAGGCCACTACCAGGCTACAAGGCACTAGGTCACCAGGTCACAGGCCAATAGGCTACTAGGTCACTAGGCCAGTAGGCCACTAGGTTAGTAGGACAACAGGTTAGAAGAATCACAGGACCCTAAGTGACTAGGCCACTGGGCTACTGGGTTACAAGGATACCAACCTACAAGGTTACTAGATCACTAGGCCACTACGCCTCTAGGCTACAAGGCTACTAGGTCACCAGTTCACTACGCCAGTAGGTTACAAGGCTACTAGGTCACTAGGCCAGTAGGCCACTAGGTTAGTAGGACAACAGGTTAGAAGAATCACAGGCCCCTAAGTGACTAGGCCACTGGACTACTGGGCTAAAAGGCTACCAGTCTTCAAGGTTACTAGGTCACTAGGCCAGTAGGCTAGCAGGCTACTAGGTCACTGGGACAGTGGGCCAGTGGGATGGTAGGCAACTAGTCTACAAGTCAAATAGTTCACTAGGTCACTAGGCCACTAGGCCTCTAGGCTACAAGGCTACTGGGTCAACAGGTCACTAGGGCACTAGGTTACAAGGCTACTAGGTCACTAGGCCAGTAGGCCACTAGGTTAGTAGGACAACAGGTTAGAAGAATCACAGTCCCCTAAGTGACTATGCCACTCGGCTACAGGGCTACAAGTCTACCAGTCTACAAGGTTACTAGGTCACTAGGCCAGTAGGCTAGCAGGCTACTAGGTCACTGGGCCAGTAGGCCAGTGGGATGCTAGGCAACTAGTCTACAGGTCAAATGGTTCACTAGGTCACCAGGCCACTAGGCCACTATGTTACAAGACTACTAGGTCACTAGGCCAGTAGGCCACTAGGTTACAAAGCTACTAGGGCACAAGGGCACTGGGCTACTAGGCCACAAGCCTGTTAGCCTCCGAGGCTCTGGGCTACTAGCCTAAGTTAGGCTATTCTAGGACACTAGGACACTAGGCTAGCCTTGGCCAAATGAGGCTGGGCTAGGCTAGTATACTAGGCTACTAGGCTAGGCTAGGTTGTGCTTCCCTAGGCTGCTAAGATACTACAGCACTAAGCTACTAGGCAAATAGGCTACAAGGCTACTAGACCACTAAGCTGCTAGGTTAATAGGTCAACAGGTTATTAGACTACAAGGTCCCTACGTGACTACGCCTCGGGCTACTGGGCTACTAGGCTAATAGGCTACAAGGCTACTAGATCACTAGGCCACTTTTCTACAGGGCTCGTAGGTCACTAGGCCACTAGGAAGGTGGCCTACTAGGCTACAACGCTACTAGGTCACTAGTCCACTAGGCCACGAGGCTACAAGGGTACCAGGTCACTAGGCCACAAGGCCAAAGTGCTACTACTCCACAAGAATATTAGCCTCCAAGTCTTCTAGGATAGTAGACTACGTTCGGTTATTCTAGCTTACTAGGACTCCAGGCTTGCCTAGGCCAAATGAGGCACGCTAGGCTAGTATACTGGGCTTGTAGGCTAGGCTAGGCTGCGCTTGGCTAGGCTACTAGGATACTATGCCACTAGGCTTCTAGGCAAACCGGCTACAAGCCTGCTAGGGCACTAGGCTACAACGCTACTAGGTCACTATGCCACTAGGATACAGGGCTAGTAGGTCACTAGGCCACTAGGCCAGTGGGCTACTAGGCCACTAGGCTACAAGGCTACTAGTTCACTAGGCCAGTAGGCCACTAGGTTAGTAGGACAACAGGTTAGAAGAATCACAGGCCCCTAAGTGACTAGGCCACTGGGCTACTGGGCTACAAGGCTACCAGTCTACAAGGTTACTAGGTCACTAGGCCAGTAGGCTAGCAGGCTACTAGGTCACTGGGACAGTAGGCCAGTGGGATAGTAGGCAACTAGTCTACAAGTCAAATAGTTCACTAGGTCACTTGGCCACTAGGCCTCTAGGCTACAAGACTACTAGTTCACCAGGTCACTAGGCCAGTAGGTTACAAGGCTACTAGGTCACTAGGCCAGTAGGCCACTAGGTTAGTAGGACAACAGGTTAGAAGAATCACAGGCCCCTAAGTGACTAGGCCACTGGGCTACTGGGCTACAAGGCTACCAGTCTACAAGGTTACTAGGTCACTAGGCCACTAGGCCTCTAGGCTACAAGGCTACTAGGTCACCAGGTCACTAGGCCAGTAGGTTACAAGGCTACTAGGTCACTAGGCCAGTAGGCCACTAGGTTAGTAGGACAACAGGTTAGAAGAATCACAGGCCCCTAAGTGACTAGGCCACTAGACTACTGGGCTAAAAGGCTACCAGTCTTCAAGGTTACTATGTCACTAGGCCAGTAGGCTAGCAGGCTACTAGGTCACTGGGACAGTGGGCCAGTGGGATGGTAGGCAACTAGTCTACAAGTCAAATAGTTCACTAGGTCACTAGGCCACTAGGCCTCTAGGCTACAAGGCTACTGGGTCACCAGGTCACTAGGGCACTAGGTTACAAGGCTACTAGGTCACTAGGCCAGTAGGCCACTAGGTTAGTAGGACAACAGGTTAGAAGAATCACAGTCCCCTAAGTGACTATGCCACTCGGCTACAGGGCTACAAGTCTACCAGTCTACAAGGTTACTAGGTCACTAGGCCAGTAGGCTAGCAGGCTACTAGGTCACTGGGCCAGTAGGCCAGTGGGATGCTAGGCAACTAGTCTACAGGTCAAATGGTTCACTAGGTCACCAGGCCACTAGGCCACTATGTTACAAGACTACTAGGTCACAAGGCCAGTAGGCCACTAGGTTACAAAGCTACTAGGGCACAAGGGCACTGGGCTACTAGGCCACAAGCCTGTTAGCCTCCGAGGCTCTGGGCTACTAGCCTAAGTTAGGCTATTCTAGGACACTAGGACACTAGGCTAGCCTTGGCCAAATGAGGCTGGGCTAGGCTAGTATACTAGGCTACTAGGCTAGGCTAGGTTGTGCTTCCCTAGGCTGCTAAGATACTACAGCACTAAGCTACTAGGCAAATAGGCTACAAGGCTACTAGACCACTAAGCTGCTAGGTTAATAGGTCAACAGGTTATTAGACTACAAGGTCCCTACGTGACTACGCCTCGGGCTACTGGGCTACTAGGCTAATAGGCTACAAGGCTACTAGATCACTAGGCCACTTTTCCACAGGGCTCGTAGGTCACTAGGCCACTAGTAAGGTGGCCTAATAGGCTACAAGGCTACTAGGTCACTAGTCCACTAGGCCACGAGGCTACAAGGCTACTAGGTCACCAGGCAACAAGGCCACAGGGCTACTAGTCCACAAGGATATTAGCCTCCAAGGCTTCTAGGATAGTAGTCTACGTTCGGCTATTCTATCTTACTAGGTCTCCAGGCTTGCCTAGGCCAAATGACGCACGCTAGGCTAGTATACTGGGCTTGTAGGCTAGGCTAGGCTGCGCTTGGGTAGGCTACTAGGATACTATGCCACTAGGCTACTAGGCAAACCGGCTACAACGATGCTAGGGCACTAGGCTACAACACTACTAGGTCACTATGACACTAGGCTACAGGGCTAGGAGGTCACTAGGCCAGTAGGCCACTAGCTTAGTAGGACAACAGGTTAGAAGAATCACAGGCCCCTAAGTGACTAGGCCACTGAGCTACTGGGCTACAAGGCTACCAGTCTACAAGGTTACTAGGTCACATGGCCAGTAGGATAGCAGGCTACTAGGTCACTGGGCCAGTAGGCCAGTGGGATGCTAGGCAACTAGTCTACAAGTCAAATAGTTCACTAGGTCACTAGGCCACTAGGCCTCTAGGCTACAAGGCTACTAGGTCACCAGGTCACTAGGCCACTAGGTTACTAGGCTACTAGGTCACTAGGCCAGTAGGCCACTAGGTTAGTAGGACAACAGGTTAGAAGAATCACAGGCCCCTAAGTGACTAGGCCACTGGGCTACTGGGCTACAAGGCTACCAGTCTACAAGGTTACTAGGTCACTAGGCCACTAGGCCTCTAGGCTACAAGGCTACTAGGTCACCAGGTCACTAGGCCAGTAGGTTACAAGGCTACTAGGTCACTAGGCCAGTAGGCCACTAGGTTAGTAGGACAACAGGTTAGAAGAATCACAGGCCCCTAAGTGACTAAGCCACTGACTACTGGGCTACAAGGCTACCAGTCTTCAAGGTTACTAGGTCACTAGGCCAGTAGGCTAGCAGGCTACTAGGTCACTGGGACAGTGGGCCAGTGGGATGGTAGGCAACTAGTCTACAAGTCAAATAGTTCACTAGGTCACTAGGCCACTAGGCCTCTAGGCTACAAGGCTACTGGGTCACCAGGTCACTAGGGCACTAGGTTACAAGGCTACTAGGTCACTAGGCCAGTAGGCCACTAGGTTAGTAGGACAACAGGTTAGAAGAATCACAGGCCCCTAAGTGACTAGGCCACTGGGCTACTGGGCTACAAGGCTACCAGTCTACAAGGTTACTAGGTCACTAGGCCAGTAGGCTAGCAGGCTACTAGGTCACTGGGCCAGTAGGCCAGTGGGATGCTAGGCAACTAGTCTACAGGTCAAATGGTTCACTAGGTCACCAGGCCACTAGGCCACTATGTTACAAGACTACTAGGTCACTAGGCCAGTAGGCCACTAGATTACAAAGCTACTAGGGCACAAGGGCACTGGGCTACTAGGCCACAAGCCTGTTAGCCTCCGAGGCTCTGGGCTACTAGCCTAAGTTAGGCTATTCTAGGACACTAGGACACTAGGCTAGCCTTGGCCAAATGAGGCTGGGCTAGGCTAGTATACTAGGCTACTAGGCTAGGCTAGGTTGTGCTTCCCTAGGCTGCTAAGATACTACAGCACTAAGCTACTAGGCAAATAGGCTACAAGGCTACTAGACCACTAAGCTGCTAGGTTAATAGGTCAACAGGTTATTAGACTACAAGGTCCCTACGTGACTACGCCTCGGGCTACTGGGCTACTAGGCTAATAGGCTACAAGGCTACTAGATCACTAGGCCACGTTTCTACAGGGCTCGTAGGTCACTAGGCCACTAGGAAGGTGGCCTACTAGGCTACAACGCTACTAGGTCACTAGTCCACTAGGCCACGAGGCTACAAGGGTACCAGGTCACTAGGCCACAAGGCCAAAGTGCTACTACTCCACAAGAATATTAGCCTCCAAGTCTTCTAGGATAGTAGACTACGTTCGGTTATTCTGGCTTACTAGGACTCCAGGCTTGCCTAGGCCAAATGAGGCACGCTAGGCTAGTATACTGGGCTTGTAGGCTAGGCTAGGCTGTGCTTGGCTAGGCTACTAGGATACTATGCCACTAGGCTTCTAGGCAAAATGGCTACAAGCCTGCTAGGGCACTAGGCTACAACGCTACTAGGTCACTATGCCACTAGGCTACAGGGCTACTAGGTCACTAGGCCACTAGGCCAGTGGGCTACTAGGCCACTAGACTACAAGGCTACTAGTTCACTAGGCCAGTAGGCCACTAGGTTAGTAGGACAACAGGTTAGAAGAATCACAGGCCCCTAAGTGACTAGGCAACTGGGCTACTGGGCTACAAGTCTACAGTAGGTTACGCTACCAGTATTCAAGGTTACTAGGTCACTAGGCCAGTAGGTTAGCAGACTACTAGGTCACTGGGACAGTGGGCCAGTGGGATGGTAGGCAACTAGTCTACAAGTCAAATAGTTCACTAGGTCACTAGGCCACTAGGCCTCTAGGCTACAAGGCTACTGGGTCACCAGGTCACTAGGGCACTAGGTTACAAGGCTACTAGGTCACTAGGCCAGTAGGCCACTAGGTTAGTAGGACAACAGGTTAGAAGAATCACAGTCCCCTAAGTGACTATGCCACTCGGCTACAGGGCTACAAGTCTACCAGTCTACAAGGTTACTAGGTCACTAGGCCAGTAGGCTAGCAGGCTACTAGGTCACTGGGCCAGTAGGCCAGTGGGATGCTAGGCAACTAGTCTACAGGTCAAATGGTTCACTAGGTCACCAGGCCACTAGGCCACTATGTTACAAGACTACTAGGTCACAAGGCCAGTAGGCCACTAGGTTACAAAGCTACTAGGGCACAAGGGCACTGGGCTACTAGGCCACAAGCCTGTTAGCCTCCGAGGCTCTGGGCTACTAGCCTAAGTTAGGCTATTCTAGGACACTAGGACACTAGGCTAGCCTTGGCCAAATGAGGCTGGGCTAGGCTAGTATACTAGGCTACTAGGCTAGGCTAGGTTGTGCTTCCCTAGGCTGCTAAGATACTACAGCACTAAGCTACTAGGCAAATAGGCTACAAGGCTACTAGACCACTAAGCTGCTAGGTTAATAGGTCAACAGGTTATTAGACTACAAGGTCCCTACGTGACTACGCCTCGGGCTACTGGGCTACTAGGCTAATAGGCTACAAGGCTACTAGATCACTAGGCCACTTTTCCACAGGGCTCGTAGGTCACTAGGCCACTAGTAAGGTGGCCTAATAGGCTACAAGGCTACTAGGTCACTAGTCCACTAGGCCACGAGGCTACAAGGCTACTAAGTCACCAGGCAACAAGGCCACAGGGCTACTAGTCCACAAGGATACTAGCCTCCAAGGCTTCTAGGATAGTAGTCTACGTTCGGCTCTTCTATCTTACTAGGTCTCCAGGCTTGCATAGGCCAAATGACGCACGCTAGGCTAGTATACTGGGCTTGTAGGCTAGGCTAGGCTGCGCTTGGCTATGCTACTAGGATACTATGCCACTAGGCTTCTAGGCAAACCGGCTACAAGCCTGCTAGGGCACTAGGCTACAACGCTATTGGTCACTATTCCACTAGGCTACAGGACTAGAAGGTCACTAGGCCACTAGGCCAGTGGGCTACTAGGCCACTAGGCTACAAGGCTACTAGTTCACTAGGCCAGTAGGCCACTAGGTTAGTAGGACAACAGGTTAGAAGAATCACAGGCCCCTAAGTGACTAGGCCACTGGGCTATTGGGCTACAAGGCTACCAGTCTACAAGGTTACTAGGTCACCAGGTCAGTAGGCTAGCAGGCTACTAGGTCACTGGGACAGTAGGCCAGTGGGATAGTAGGCAACTAGTCTACAAGTCAAATAGTTTACTAGGTCACTTGGCCACTAGGCCTCTAGGCTACAAGACTACTAGTTCACCAGGTCACTAGGCCAGTAGGTTACAAGGCTACTAGGTCACTAGGCCAGTAGGCCACTAGGTTAGTAGGACAACAGGTTAGAAAAATCACAGGCCCCTAAGTGACTAGGCCACTGGTCTACTGGGCTACAAGGCTACCAGTCTACAAGGTTACTAGGTCACTAGGCCACTAGGCCTATAGGCTACAACGCTACTAGGTCACTATGTCACTAGGCTACAGGGCTAGGAGGTCACAAGGCCAGTAGTCCACTAGCTTAGTAGGACAACAGGTTAGAAGAATCACAGGCCCCTAAGTGACTAGGCCACTGAGCTACTGGGCTACAAGGCTACCAGTCTACAAGGTTACTAGGTCACATGGCCAGTAGGATAGCAGGCTACTAGGTCACTGGGCCAGTAGGCCAGTGGGATGCTAGGCATATAGTCTACAAGTCAAATAGTTCACTAGGTCACTAGGCCACTAGGCCTCTAGGCTACAAGACTACTAGGTCACGAGGTCACTAGGCCACTAGGTTACTAGGCTACTAGGTCACTAGGCCAGTAGGCCACTAGGTTAGTAGGACAACAGGTTAGAAGAATCACAGGCCCCTAAGTGACTAGGCCACTGGGCTACTGGGCTACAAGGATACCAGTCTACAAGGTTACTAGGTCACTAGGCCACTAGGCCTCTAGGCTATAAGGCTACTAGGTCACCAGGTCACTAGGCCAGTAGGTTACAAGGCTACTAGGTCACTAGGCGAGTAGGCCACTAGGTTAGTAGGACACAGGTTAGAAGAATCACAGGTCCCTAAGTGACTAGGCCACTGTACTACTGGGCTAAAAGGCTACCAGTCTTCAAGGTTACTAGGTCACTAGGCCAGTAGGCTAGCAGGCTACTAGGTCACTGGGACAGTGGGCCAGTGGGATGGTAGGCAACTAGTCTACAAGTCAAATAGTTCACTAGATCACTAGGACACTAGGCCTCTAGGCTACAAGGCTACTGGGTCAACAGGTCACTAGGGCACTAGGTTACAAGGCTACTAGGTCACTAGGCCAGTAGGCCACTAGGTTAGTAGGACAACAGGTTAGAAGAATCACAGTCCCCTAAGTGACTATGCCACTCGGCTACAGGGCTACAAGTCTACAAGTCTACAAAGTTACTAGGTCACTAGGCCAGTAGGCTAGCAGGCTACTAGGTCACTGGGCCAGTAGGCCAGTGGGATGCTAGGCAACTAGTCTACAGGTCAAATGGTTCACTAGGTCACCAGGCCACTAGGCCACTATGTTACAAGACTACTAGGTCACTAGGCCAGTAGGCCACTAGATTACAAAGCTACTAGGGCACAAGGGCACTGGGCTACTAGGCCACAAGCCTGTTAGAATCCGAGGCTCTGGGCTACTAGCCTAAGTTAGGCTATTCTAGGACACTAGGACACTAGGCTAGCCTTGGCCAAATGAGGCTGGGCTAGGCTAGTATACTAGGCTACTAGGCAAGGCTAGGTTGTGCTTCCCTAGGCTGCTAAGATACTACAGCACTAAGCTACTAGGCAAATAGGCTACAAGGCTACTAGACCACTAAGCTGCTAGGTTAATAGGTCAACAGGTTATTAGACTACAAGGTCCCTACGTGACTACGCCTCGGGCTACTGGGCTACTAGGCTAATAGGCTACAAGGCTACTAGATCACTAGGCCACTTTTCTACAGGGCTCGTAGGTCACTAGGCCACTAGGAAGGTGGCCTACTAGGCTACAACGCTACTAGGTCACTAGTCCACTAGGCCACGAGGCTACAAGGGTACCAGGTCACTAGGCCACAAGGCCAAAGTGCTACTACTCCACAAGAATATTAGCCTCCAAGTCTTCTAGGATAGTAGACTACGTTCGGTTATTCTAGCTTACTAGGACTCCAGGCTTGCCTAGGCCAAATGAGGCACGCTAGTCTAGTATACTGGGCTTGTAGGCTAGGCTAGGCTGCGCTTGGCTAGGCTACTAGGATACTATGACACTAGGCTTCTAGGCAAACCGGCTACAAGCCTGCTAGGGCACTAGGCTACAACGCTACTAGGTCACTATGCCACTAGGCTACAGGTCTAGTAGGTCACTAGGCCACTAGGCCAGTGGGCTACTAGGCCACTAGTCTACAAGGCTACTAGATCACTAGGCCAGTAGGCCAATAGGTTAGTAGGACAACAGGTTACAAGAATCACAGGCCCCTAAGTGACAAGGCCACTGGGCTACTGGGCTACAAGGCTACCAGTCTACAAGTTTACTAGGTCACTAGGCCAGTAGGCTAGCAGGCTACTAGGTCACTGGGACAGTAGGCCAGTGGGATAGTAGGCAACTAGTCTACAAGTCAAATAGTTCACTAGGTCACTTGGCCACTAGGCCTCTAGGCTACAAGACTACTAGTTCACCAGGTCACTAGGCCAGTAGGTTACAAGGCTACTAAGTCACTAGGCCAGTAGGCCACTAGGTTAGTAGGACAACAGGTTAGAAAAATCACAGGCCCCTAAGTGACTAGGCCACTGGTCTACTGGGCTACAAGGCTACCAGTCTACGAGGTTACTAGGTCACTAGGCCACTAGGCCTCTAGGCTACAAGGCTACTAGGTCACCAGGTCACTAGGCCAGTAGGTTACAAGGCTACTAGGTCACTAGGCCAGTAGGCCACTAGGTTAGTAGGACAACAGGTTAGAAGAATCACAGGCCCCTAAGTGACTAGGCCACTGGACTACTGGGCTAAAAGGCTACCAGTCTTCAAGGTTACTATGTCACTAGGCCAGTAGGCTAGCAGGCTACTAGGTCACTGGGACAGTGGGCCAGTGGGATGGTAGGCAACTAGTCTACAAGTCAAATAGTTCACTAGGTCACTAGGCCACTAGGCCTCTATGCTACAAGGCTACTGGGTCACCAGGTCACTAGGGCACTAGGTTACAAGGCTACTAGGTCACTAGGTCAGTAGGCCACTAGGTTGGTAGGACAACAGTTTAGAAGAATCACATGCCCCTAAGTGACTAGGCCACTGGGCTACTGGGCTACAAGGCTACCAGTCTACAAGGTTACTAGGTCACATGGCCAGTAGGATAGCAGGCTACTAGGTCACTGGGCCAGCAGGCCAGTGGGATGCTAGGCAACTAGACTACAAGTCAAATAGTTCACTAGGTCACTAGGCCACTAGGCCTCTAGGCTACAAGGCTACTAGGTCACCAGGTCACTAGGCCAATAGGTTACTAGGCTACTAGGTCACTAGGCCAGTAGGCCACTAGGTTAGTAGGACAACAGGTTAGAAGAATCACAGGACCCTAAGTGACTAGGCCACTGGGCTACTGGGCTACAAGGATACCAGTCTACAAGGTTACTAGATCACTAGGCCACTAGGCCTCTAGGCTACAAGGCTACTAGGTCACCAGTTCACTAGGCCAGTAGGTTACAAGGCTACTAGGTCACTAGGCCAGTGGGCCACTAGGTTAGTAGGACACAGGTTAGAAGAATCACAGGCCCCTAAGTGACTAGGCCACTGGACTACTGGGCTAAAAGTCTACCAGTCTTCAAGGTTACTAGATCACTAGGCCAGTAGGCTAGCAGGCTACTAGGTCACTGGGACAGTGGGCCAGTGGCATGGTAGGCAACTAGTCTACAAGTCAAATAGTTCACTAGATCACTAGGCCACTAGGCCTCTAGGCTACAAGGCTACTGGGTCAACAGGTCACTAGGGCACTAAGTTACAAGGCTACTAGGTCACTAGGCCAGTAGGCCACTAGGTTAGTACGACAACAGGTTAGAAGAATCACAGTCCCCTAAGTGACTATGCCACTCGGCTACAGGGCTACAAGTCTACCAGTCTACAAGGTTACTAGGTCACTAGGCCAGTAGG
This sequence comes from Manis javanica, assembly GCF_040802235.1. Classification (NCBI taxonomy): domain Eukaryota; kingdom Metazoa; phylum Chordata; class Mammalia; order Pholidota; family Manidae; genus Manis; species Manis javanica. Next base: position 58,134,222 of record NC_133161.1, on the reverse strand, counting down.
CTAGCAGGCTACTAGGTCACTGGGCCAGTAGGCCAGTGGGATGCTAGGCAACTAGTCTACAGGTCAAATGTTTCACTAGGTCACCAGGCCACTAGGCCACTATGTTACAAGACTACTAGGTCACTAGGCCAGTAGGCCACTAGATTACAAAGCTACTAGGGCACAAGGGCACTGGGCTACTAGGCCACAAGCCTGTTAGCCTCCGAGGCTCTGGGCTACTAGCCTAAGTTAGGCTATTCTAGGACACTAGGACACTAGGCTAGCCTTGGCCAAATGAGGCTGGGCTAGGCTAGTATACTAGGCTACTAGGCTAGGCTAGGTTGTGCTTCCCTAGGCTGCTAAGATACTAGAGCACTAAGCTACTAGGCAAATAGGCTACAAGGCTACTAGACCACTAAGCTGCTAGGTTAATAGGTCAACAGGTTATTAGACTACAAGGTCCCTACGTGACTACGCCTCGGGCTACTGGGCTACTAGGCTAATAGGCTACAAGGCTACTAGATCACTAGGCCACTTTTCTACAGGGCTCGTAGGTCACTAGGCCACTAGGAAGGTGGCCTACTAGGCTACAACGCTACTAGGTCACTAGTCCACTAGGCCACGAGGCTACAAGGGTACCAGGTCACTATGCCACAAGGCCAAAGTGCTACTACTGCACAAGAATATTAGCCTCCAAGTCTGCTAGGATAGTAGACTACGTTCGGTTATTCTAGCTTACTAGGACTCCAGGCTTGCCTAGGCCAAATGAGGCACGCTAGGCTAGTATACTGGGCTTGTAGGCTAGGCTAGGCTGTGCTTGGCTAGGCTACAAGGATACTATGCCACTAGGCTTCTAGGCAAACCGGCTACAAGCCTGCTAGGGCACTAGGCTACAACGCTACTAGGTCACTATGCCACTAGGATACAGGGCTAGTAGGTCACTAGGCCACTAGGCCAGTGGGCTACTAGGCCACTAGGCTACAAGTCTACTAGTTCACTGGGCCAGTAGGCCACTAGGTTAGTAGGACAACAGGTTAGAAGAATCACAGGCCCCTAAGTGACTAGGCCACTGGGCTACTGGGCTACAAGGCTACCAGTCTACAAGGTTACTAGGTCACTAGGCTAGTAGGCTAGCAGGCTACTAGGTCACTGGGACAGTAGGCCAGTGGGATAGTAGGCAACTAGTCTACAAGTCAAATAGTTCACTAGGTCACTTGGCCACTAGGCCTCTAGGCTACAAGACTACTAGTTCACCAGGTCACTAGGCCAGTAGGTTACAAGGCTACTAGGTCACTAGGCCAGTAGGCCACTAGGTTAGTAGGACAACAGGTTAGAAAAATCACAGGCCCCTAAGTGACTAGGCCACTGGTCTACTGGGCTACAAGGCTACAAGTCTACAAGGTTACTAGGTCACTAGGCCACTAGGCCTCTAGGCTACAAGGCTACTAGGTCACCAGGTCACTAGGCCAGTAGGTTACAAGGCTACTAGGTCACTAGGCCAGTAGGCCACTAGGTTAGTAGGACAACAGGTTAGAAGAATCACAGGCCCCTAAGTGACTAGTACACTGGACTACTGGGCTAAAAGGCTACCAGTCTTCAAGGTTACTATGTCACTAGGCCAGTAGGCTAGCAGGCTACTAGGTCACTGGGACAGTGGGCCAGTGGGATGGTAGGCAACTAGTCTACAAGTCAAATAGTTCACTAGGTCACTAGGCCACTAGGCCTCTATGCTACAAGGCTACTGGGTCACCAGGTCACTAGGGCACTAGGTTACAAGGCTACTAGGTCACTAGGCCAGTAGGCCACTAGGTTAGTACGAAAACAGGTTAGAAGAATCACAGGCCCCTAAGTGACTAGGCCACTGGGCTACTGGGCTACAAGGCTACCAGTCTACAAGGTTACTAGGTCACTAGGCTAGTAGGCTAGCAGGCTACTAGGTCACTGGGACAGTAGGCCAGTGGGATAGTAGGCAACTAGTCTACAAGTCAAATAGTTCACTAGGTCACTTGGCCACTAGGCCTCTAGGCTACAAGACTACTAGTTCACCAGGTCACTAGGCCAGTAGGTTACAAGGCTACTAGGTCACTAGGCCAGTAGGCCACTAGGTTAGTAGGACAACAGGTTAGAAAAATCACAGGCCCCTAAGTGACTGGGCCACTGGTCTACTGGGCTACAAGGCTACCAGTCTGCAAGGTTACTAGGTCACTAGGCCACTAGGCCTCTAGGCTACAAGGCTACTAGGTCACCAGGTCACTAGGCCAGTAGGTTACAAGGCTACTAGGTCACTAGGCCAGTAGGCCACTAGGTTAGCAGGACAACAGGTTAGAAGAATCACAGGCCCCTAAGTGACTAGGACACTGGACTACTGGGCTAAAAGGCTACCAGTCTTCAAGGTTACTATGTCACTAGGACAGTAGGCTAGCAGGCTACTAGGTCACTGGGACAGTGGGCCAGTGGGATGGTAGGCAACTAGTCTACAAGTCAAATAGTTCACTAGGTCACTAGGCCACTAGGCCTCTATGCTACAAGGCTACTGGGTCACCAGGTCACTAGGGCACTAGGTTACAAGGCTACTAGGTCACTAGGCCAGTAGGCCACTAGGTTAGTAGGACAACAGGTTAGAAGTATCACAGTCCCCTACGTGACTATGCCACTCGGCTACAGGGCTACAAGTCTACCAGTCTACAAGGTTACTAGGTCACTAGGCCAGTAGGCTAGCAGGCTACTAGGTCACTGGGCCAGTAGGCCAGTGGGATGCTAGGCAACTAGTCTACAGGTCAAATGGTTCACTAGGTCACCAGGCCACTAGGCCACTATGTTACAAGACTACTAGGTCACAAGGCCAGTAGGCCACTAGGTTACAAAGCTACTAGGGCACAAGGGCACTGGGCTACTAGCCCACAAGCCTGTTAGCCTCCGAGGCTCTGGGCTACTAGCCTAAGTTAGGCTATTCTAGGACACTAGGACACTAGGCTAGCCTTGGCCAAATGAGGCTGGGCTAGGCTAGTATACTAGGCTACTAGGCTAGGCTAGGTTGTGCTTCCCTAGGCTGCTAAGATACTACAGCACTAAGCTACTAGGCAAATAGGCTACAAGGCTACTAGACCACTAAGCTGCTAGGTAAATAGGTCAACAGGTTATTAGACTACAAGGTCCCTACGTGACTACGCCTCGGGCTACTGGGCTACTAGGCTAATAGGCTACAAGGCTACCAGATCACTAGGCCACTTTTCCACAGGGCTCGTAGGTCACTAGGCCACTAGTAAGGTGGCCTAATAGGCTACAACGCTACTAGGTCACTAGTCCACTAGGCCACGAGGCTACAAGGCTACTAGGTCACCAGGCAACAAGGCCACAGGGCTACTAGTCCACAAGGATATTAGCCTCCAAGGCTTCTAGGATAGTAGTCTACATTCGGCTATTCTATCTTACTAGGTCTCCAGGCTTGCCTAGGCCAAATGACGCACGCTAGGCTAGTATACTGGGCTTGTAGGCTAGGCTAGGATGCGCTTGGGTAGCCTACAAGGATACTATGCCACTAGGCTACTAGGCAAACCGGCTACAACGATGCTAGGGCACTAGGCTACAACGATACTAGGTCACTATGCCACTAGGCTACAGGGCTAGGAGGTCACTAGGCCAGTAGGTCACTAGCTTAGTAGGACAACAGGTTAGAAGAATCACAGGCCCCTAAGTGACTAGGCCACTGAGCTACTGGGCTACAAGGCTACCAGTCTACAAGTTTACTAGGTCACATGGCCAGTAGGATAGCAGGCTACTAGGTCACTGGGCCAGTAGGCCAGTGGGATGCTAGGCAACTAGTCTACAAGTCAAATAGTTCACTAGGTCACTAGGCCACTAGGCCTCTAGGCTACAAGGCTACTAGTTCACCAGCTCACTAGGCCACTAGGTTACTAGGCTACTAGGTCACTAGGCCAGTAGGCCACTAGGTTAGTAGGACAACAGGTTAGAAGAATCACAGGCCCCTAAGTGACTAGGCCACTGGGCTACTGGGCTACAAGGCTACCAGTCTACAAGGTTACTAGGTCACTAGGCCACTAGGCCTCTAGGCTACAAGGCTACTAGGTCACCAGGTCACTAGGCCAGTAGGTTACAAGGCTACTAGGTCACTAGGCCAGTAGGCCACTAGGTTAGTAGGACAACAGGTAAGAAGAATCACAGGCCCCTAAGTGACTAGGACACTGGACTACTGGGCTAAAAGGCTACCAGTCTTCAAGGTTACTATGTCACTAGGCCAGTAGGCTAGCAGGCTACTAGGTCACTGGGACAGTGGGCCAGTGGGATGGTAGGCAACTAGTCTACAAGTCAAATAGTTCACTACGTCACTAGGCCACTAGGCCTCTATGCTACAGGGCTACTGGGTCACCAGGTCACTAGGGCACTAGGTTACAAGGCTACTAGGTCACTAGGTCAGTAGGCCACTAGGTTGGTAGGACAACAGTTTAGAAGAATCACATGCCCCTAAGTGACTAGGCCACTGAGCTACTGGGCTACAAGGCTACCAGTCTACAAGGTTACTAGGTCACATGGCCAGTAGGATAGCAGGCTACTAGGTCACTGGGCCAGTAGGCCAGTGGGATGCTAGGCAACTAGACTACAAGTCAAATAGTTCACTAGGTCACTAGGCCACTAGGCCTCTAGGCTACAAGGCTACTAGGTCACCAGGTCACTAGGCCAATAGGTTACTAGGCTACTAGGTCACTAGGCCAGTAGGCCACTAGGTTAGTAGGACAACAGGTTAGAAGAATCACAGGACCCTAAGTGACTAGGCCACTGGGCTACTGGGCTACAAGGATACCAGTCTACAAGGTTACTAGATCACTAGGCCACTAGGCCTATAGGCTACAAGGCTACTAGGTCACCAGTTCACTAGGCCAGTAGGTTACAAGGCTACTAGGTCACTAGGCCAGTAGGGCACTAGGTTAGTAGGACACAGGTTAGAAGAATCACAGGCCCCTAAGTGACTAGGCCACTGGACTACCCGGCTAAAAGTCTACCAGTCTTCAAGGTTACTAGGTCACTAGGCCAGTAGGCTAGCAGGCTACTAGGTCACTGGGACAGTGGGCCAGTGGCATGGTAGGCAACTAGTCTACAAGTCAAATAGTTCACTAGATCACTAGGCCACTAGGCCTCTAGGCTACAAGGCTACTGGGTCAACAGGTCACTAGGGCACTAGGTTACAAGGCTACTAGGTCACTAGGCCAGTAGGCCACTAGGTTAGTACGACAACAGGTTAGAAGAATCACAGTCCCCTAAGTGACTATGCCACTCGGCTACAGGGCTACAAGTCTACCAGTCTACAAGGTTACTAGGTCACTAGGCCAGTAGGCTAGCAGGCTACTAGGTCACTGGGCCAGTAGGCCAATGGGATGCTAGGCAACTAGTCTACAGGTCAAATGGTTCACTAGGTCACCAGGCCACTAGGCCAATATGTTACAAGACTACTAGGTCACAAGGCCAGTAGGCCACTAGGTTACAAAGCTACTAGGGCACAAGGGCACTGGGCTACTAGGCCACAAGCCTGTTAGCCTCCGAGGCTCTGGGCTACTAGCCTAAGTTAGGCTATTCTAGGACACTAGGACACTAGGCTAGCCTTGGCCAAATGAGGCTGGGCTAGGCTAGTATACTAGGCTACTAGGCTAGGCTAGGTTGTGCTTCCCTAGGCTGCTAAGATACTAGAGCACTAAGCTACTAGGCAAATAGGCTACAAGGCTACTAGACCACTAAGCTGCTAGGTTAATAGGTCAACAGGTTATTAGACTACAAGGTCCCTACGTGACTACGCCTCGGGCTACTGGGCTACTAGGCTAATAGGCTACAAGGCTACTAGATCACTAGGCCACTTTTCCACAGGGCTCGTAGGTCACTAGGCCACTAGTAAGGTGGCCTAATAGGCTACAAGGCTACTAGGTCACTAGTCCACTAGGCCACGAGGCTACAAGGCTACTAGGTCACCAGGCAACAAGGCCACAGGGCTACTAGTCCACAAGGATATTAGCCTCCAAGGCTTCTACGATAGTAGTCTACGTTCGGCTATTCTATCTTACTAGGTCTCCAGGCTTGCCTAGGCCAAATGACGCACGCTAGGCTAGTATACTGGGCTTGTAGGCTAGGCTAGGCTGCGCTTGGGTAGGCTACTAGGATACTATGCCACTAGGCTACTAGGCAAACCGGCTACAACGATGCTAGGGCACTAGGCTACAACACTACTAGGTCACTATGACACTAGGCTACAGGGCTAGGAGGTCACTAGGCCAGTAGGCCACTAGCTTAGTAGGACAACAGGTTAGAAGAATCACAGGCCCCTAAGTGACTAGGCCACTGAGCTACTGGGCTACAAGGTTACCAGTCTACAAGGTTACTAGGTCACATGGCCAGTAGGATAGCAGGCTACTAAGTCACTGGGCCAGTAGGCCAGTGGGATGCTAGGCAACTAGTCTACAAGTCAAATAGTTCACTAGGTCACTAGGCCACTATGCCTCTAGGCTACAAGGCTACTAGGTCACCAGGTCACTAGGCCACTAGGTTACTAGGCTACTAGGTCACTAGGCCAGAAGGCCACTAGGTTAGAGGGACAACAGGTTAGAAGAATCACAGGCCCCTAAGTGACTAGGCCACTGGGCTACTGGGCTACAAGGCTACCAGTCTACAAGGTTACTAGGTCACTAGGCCACTAGGCCTCTAGGCTACAAGGCTACCAGGTCACCAGGTCACTAGGCCAGTAGGTTAAAAGGCTACTAGGTCACTAGGCCAGTAGGCCACTAGGTTAGTAGGACACAGGTTAGAAGAATCACAGGCCCCTAAGTGACTAGGCCACTGGACTACTGGGCTAAAAGGCTACCAGTCTTCAAGGTTACTAGGTCACTAGGCCAGTAGGCTGGCAGGCTACTAGGTCACTGGGACAGTGGGCCAGTGGGATGGTAGGCAACTAGACTACAAGTCAAATAGTTCACTAGGTCACTAGGCCACTAGGCCTCTATGCTACAAGGCTACTGGGTCTCGAGGTCACTAGGGCACTAGGTTACAAGGCTACTAGGTCACTAGGCCAGTAGGCCACTAGGTTAGTAGGACAACAGGTTAGAAGAATCACAGGCCCCTAAGTGACTAGGCCACTGGGCTACTGGGCTACAAGGCTACCAGTCTACAAGGTTACTAGGTCACATGGCCAGTAGGATAGCAGGCTACTAGGTCACTGGGCCAGTAGGCCAGTGGGATGCTAGGCAACTAGTCTACAAGTCAAATAGTTCACTAGGTCACTAGGCCACTAGGCCTCTAGGCTACAAGGCTACTAGGTCACCAGGTCACTAGGCCACTAGGTTACTAGGCTACTAGGTCACTAGGCCAGTAGGCCACTAGGTTAGTAGGACAACAGGTTAGAAGAATCACAGGACCCTAAGTGACTAGGCCACTGGGCTACTGGGTTACAAGGATACCAGCCTACAAGGTTACTAGATCACTAGGCCACTAGGCCTCTAGGCTACAAGGCTACTAGGTCACCAGTTCACTAGGCCAGTAGGTTACAAGGCTACTAGGTCACTAGGCCAGTAGGCCACTAGGTTAGTAGGACACAGGTTAGAAGAATCACAGGCCCCTAAGTGACTAGGCCACTGGACTACTGGGCTAAAAGGCTACCAGTCTTCAAGGTTACTAGGTCACTAGGCCAGTAGGCTAGCAGGCTACTAGGTCACTGGGACAGTGGGCCAGTGGCATGGAAGGCAACTAGTCTACAAGTCAAATAGTTCACTAGATCACTAGGCCACTAGGCCTCTAGGCTACAAGGCTACTGGGTCAACAGGTCACTAGGGCACTAGGTTACAAGGCTACTAGGTCACTAGGCCAGTAGGCCACTAGGTTAGTACGACAACAGGTTAGAAGAATCACAGTCCCCTAAGTGACTATGCCACTCGGCTACAGGGCTACAAGTCTACCAGTCTACAAGGTTACTAGGTCACTAGGCCAGTAGGCTAGCAGGCTACTAGGTCACTGGGCCAGTAGGCCAGTGGGATGCTAGGCAACTAGTCTACAGGTCAAATGGTTCACTAGGTCACCAGGCCACTAGGCCACTATGTTACAAGACTACTAGGTCACTAGGCCAGTAGGCCACTAGATTACAAAGCTACTAGGGCACAAGGGCACTGGGCTACTAGGCCACAAGCCTGTTAGCCTCTGAGGCTCTGGGCTACTAGCCTAAGTTAGGCTATTCTAGGACACTAGGACACTAGGCTAGCCTTGGCCAAATGAGGCTGGGCTAGGCTAGTATACTAGGCTACTAGGCTAGGCAAGGTTGTGCTTCCCTAGGCAGCTAAGATACTAGAGCACTAAGCTACTAGGCAAATAGGCTACAAGGCTACTAGACCACTAAGCTGCTAGGTTAATAGGTCAACAGGTTATTAGACTACAAGGTCCCTACGTGACTACGCCTCGGGCTACTGGGCTACTAGGCTAATAGGCTACAAGGCTACTAGATCACTAGGCCACTTTTCTACAGGGCTCGTAGGTCACTAGGCCACTAGGAAGGTGGCCTACTAGGCTACAACGCTACTAGGTCACTAGTCCACTAGGCCACGAGGCTACAAGGGTACCAGGTCACTAGGCCACAAGGCCAAAGTGCTACTACTCCACAAGAATCTTAGCCTCCAAGTCTGCTAGGATAGTAGACTACGTTCGGTTATTCTAGCTTACTAGGACTCCAGGCTTGCCTAGGCCAAATGAGGCACGCTAGGCTAGTATACTGGGCTTGTAGGCTAGGCTAGGCTGTGCTTGGCTAGGCTACAAGGATACTATGCCACTAGGCTTCTAGGCAAACCGGCTACAAGCCTGCTAGGGCACTAGGCTACAACGATACTAGGTCACTATGCCACTAGGCTACAGGGCTAGTAGGTCACTAGGCCACTAGGCCAGTGGGCTACTAGGCCACTAGGCTACAAGGCTACTAGTTCACTAGGCCAGTAGGCCACTAGGTTAGTAGGACAACAGGTTAGAAGAATCACAGGCCCCTAAGTGACTAGGCCACTGGGCTACTGGGCTACAAGGCTACCAGTCTACAAGGTTACTAGGTCACTAGGCTAGTAGGCTAGCAGGCTACTAGGTCACTGGGACAGTAGGCCAGTGGGATAGTAGGCAACTAGTCTACAAGTCAAATAGTTCACTAGGTCACTTGGCCACTAGGCCTCTAGGCTACAAGACTACTAGTTCACCAGGTCACTAGGCCAGTAGGTTACAAGGCTACTAGGTCACTAGGCCAGTAGGCCACTAGGTTAGTAGGACAACATGTTAGAAAAATCACAGGCCCCTAAGTGACTAGGCCACTGGTCTACAGGGCTACAAGGCTACCAGTCTGCAAGGTTACTAGGTCACTAGGCCACTAGGCCTCTAGGCTACAACGCTACTAGGTCACCAGGTCACTAGGCCAGTAGGTTACAAGGCTACTAGGTCACTAGGCCAGTAGGCCACTAGGTTAGTAGGACAACAGGTTAGAAGAATCACAGGCCCTAAAGTGACTAGGACACTGGACTACTGGGCTAAAAGGCTACCAGTCTTCAAGGTTACTATGTCACTAGGACAGTAGGCTAGCAGGCTACTAGGTCACTGGGACAGTGGGCCAGTGGGATGGTAGGCAACTAGTCTACAAGTCAAATAGTTCACTAGGTCACAAGGCCACTAGGCCTCTATGCTACAATGCTACTGGGTCATCAGGTCACTATGGCACTAGGTTACAAGGCTACTAGGTCACTAGGCCAGTAGGCCACTAGGTTAGTAGGACAACAGGTTAGAAGAATCACAGTCCCCTAAGTGACTATGCCACTCGGCTACAGGGCTACAAGTCTACCAGTCTACAAGGTTACTAGGTCACTAGGCCAGTAGGCTAGCAGGCTACTACGTCACTGGGCCAGTAGGCCAGTGGGATGCTAGGCAACTAGTCTACAGGTCAAATGGTTCACTAGGTCACCAGGCCACTATGTTACAAGACTACTAGGTCACAAGGCCAGTAGGCCACTAGGTTACAAAGCTACTAGGGCACAAGGGCACTGGGCTACCAGGCCACAAACCTGTTAGCCTCCGAGGCTCTGGGCTACTAGCCTAAGTTAGGCTATTCTAGGACACTAGGACACTAGGCTAGCCTTGGCCCAATGAGGCTGGGCTAGGCTAGTATACTAGGCTACTAGGCTAGGCTAGGATGTGCTTCCCTAGGCTGCTAAGATACTACAGCACTAAGCTACTAGGCAAATAGGCTACAAGGCTACTAGACCACTAAGCTGCTAGGTTAATAGGTCAACAGGTTATTAGACTACAAGGTTCCTACGTGACTACGCCTCGGGCTACTGGGCTACTAGGCTAATAGGCTACAAGGCTACTAGATCACTAGGCCACTTTTCCACAGGGCTCGTAGGTCACTAGGCCAATAGTAAGCTGGCCTAATAGGCTACAAGGCTAGTAGGTCACTAGTCCACTAGGCCACGAGGCTACAAGGCTAGTAGGTCACCAGGCAACAAGGCCACAGGGCTACTAGTCCACAAGGATATTAGCCTCCAAGGCTTCTACGATAGTAGTCTACGTTCGGCTATTCTATCTTCCTATGTCTCCAGGCTTGCCTAGGCCAAATGACGCACGCTAGGCTAGTATACTGGGCTTGTAGGGTAGGCTAGGCTGCGCTTGGGTAGGCTACTAGGATACTATGCCACTAGGCTACTAGGCAAACCGGCTACAACGATGCTAGGGCACTAGGCTACAACACTACTAGGTCACTATGACACTAGGCTACAGGGCTAGGAGGTCACTAGGCCAGTAGGCCACTAGCTTAGTAGGACAACAGGTTAGAAGAATCACAGGCCCCTAAGTGACTAGGCCACTGAGCTACTGGGCTACAAGGTTACCAGTCTACAAGGTTACTAGGTCACATGGCCAGTAGGATAGCAGGCTACTAGGTCACTGGGCCAGTAGGCCAGTGGGATGCTAGGCAACTAGTCTACAAGTCAAATAGTTCACTAGGTCACTAGGCCACTAGGCCTCTAGGCTACAAGGCTACTAGGTCACGAGGTCACTAGGCCACTAGGTTACTAGGCTACTAGGTCACTAGGCCAGTAGGCCACTAGGTTAGTAGGACAACAGGTTAGAAGAATCACAGGCCCCTAAGTGACTAGGCCACTTGGCTACTGGGCTACAAGGATAACAGTCTACAAGGTTACTAGGTCACTAGGCCACTAGGCCTCTAGGCTACAAGGCTACTAGGTCACCAGGTCACTAGGCTAGTAGGTTACAAGGCTACTAGGTCACTAGGCCAGTAGGCCACTAGGTTAGTAGGACAACAGGTTAGAAGAATCACAGGCCCCTAAGTGACTAGGCCACTGGACTACTGGGCTAAAAGGCTACCAGTCTTCAAGGTTACTAGGTCACTAGGCCAGTAGGCTAGCAGGCTACTAGGTCACTGGGACAGTTGGCCAGTGGCATTGTAGGCAACTAGTCTACAAGTCAAATAGTTCACTAGATCACTAGGCCACTAGGCCTCTAGGCTACAAGGCTACTGGGTCAACAGGTCACTAGGGCACTAGGTTACAAGGCTACTAGGTCACTAGGCCAGTAGGCCACTAGGTTAGTAGGACAACAGGTTAGAAGAATCACAGTCCCCTAAGTGACTATGCCACTCGGCTACAGGGCTACAAGTCTACCAGTCTACAAGGTTACTAGGTCACTAGGCCAGTAGGCTAGCAGGCTACTAGGTCACTGGGCCAGTAGGCCAGTGGGATGCTAGGCAACTAGTCTACAGGTCAAATGGTTCACTAGGTCACCAGGCCACTAGGCCACTATGTTACAAGACTACTAGATCACTAGGCCAGTAGGCCACTAGATTACAAAGCTACTAGGGCACAAGGGCACTGGGCTACTAGGCCACAAGCCTGTTAGCCTCCAAGGCTCTGGGCTACTAGCCTAAGTTAGGCTATTCTAGGACACTAGCACACTAGGCTAGCCTTGGCCAAATGAGGCTGGGCTAGGCTAGTATACTAGGCTACTAGGCTAGGCTAGGTTGTGCTTCCCTACGCTGCTAAGATACTACAGCACTAAGCTACTAGGCAAATAGGCTACAAGGCTACTAGACCACTAAGCTGCTAGGTTAATAGGTCAACAGGTTATTAGACTACAAGGTCCCTACGTGACTACGCCTCGGGCTACTGGGCTACTAGGCTAATAGGCTACAAGGCTACTAGATCACTAGGCCACGTTTCTACAGGGCTCGTAGGTCACTAGGCCACTAGGAAGGTGGCCTACTAGGCTACAACGCTACTAGGTCACCAGTCCACGAGGCCACGAGGCTACAAGGGTACCAGGTCACTAGGCCACAAGGCCAAAGTGCTACTACTCCACAAGAATATTAGCCTCCAAGTCTAGGATAGTAGACTACGTTCGGTTATTCTAGCTTACTAGGACTCCAGGCTTGCCTAGGCCAAATGAGGCACGCTAGGCTAGTATACTGGGCTTGTAGGCTAGGCTAGGCTGTGCTTGGCTAGGCTACTAGGATACTATGCCACTAGGCTTCTAGGCAAAACGGCTACAAGCCTGCTAGGGCACTAGGCTACAACGCTACTAGGTCACTATGCCACTAGGCTACAGGGCTAGTAGGTCACTAGGCCACTAGGCCAGTGGGCTACTAGGCCACTAGGGTACAATGCTACTAGTTCACTAGGCCAGTAGGCCACTAGGTTAGTAGGACAACAGGTTAGAAGAATCACAGGTCCCTAAGTGACTAGGCCACTGGGCTACTGGGCTACAAGGCTACCAGTCTACAAGGTTACTAGGTCACCAGGCCAGTAGGCTAGCAGGCTACCAGGTCACTGGGACAGTAGGCCAGTGGGATAGTAGGCAACTAGTCTACAAGTCAAATAGTTCACTAGGTCACTTGGCCACTAGGCCTCTAGGATACAAGACTACTAGTTCACCAGGTCACTAGGCCAGTAGGTTACAAGGCTACTAGGTCACTAGGCCAGTAGGCCACTAGGTTAGTAGGACAACAGGTTAGAAAAATCACAGGGCCCTAAGTGACTAGGCCACTGGTCTACTGGGCTACAAGGCTACCAGTCTACAAGGCTACTAGGTCACTAGGCCACTAGGCCTCTAGGCTACAAGGCTACTAGGTCACCAGGACACTAGGCAAGTAGGTTACAAGGCTACTAGGTCACTAGGCCAGTAGGCCACTAGGTTAGTAGGACAACAGGTTAGAAGAATCACAGGCCCCTAAGTGACTAGGACACTGGACTACTGGGCTACAAGGCTACCAGTCTACAAGGTTACTAGGTCACTAGGCCACTAGGCCTCTAGGCTACAAGGCTACTAGGTCACCAGGTCACTAGGCCAGTAGGTTACAAGGCAACTAGGTCACTAGGCCAGTAGGCCACTAGGTTAGTAGGACAACAGGTTAGAAGAATCACAGGCCCCTAAGTGACTAGGACACTGGACTACTGGGCTAAAAGGCTACCAGTCTTCAAGGTTACTATGTCACTAGGCCAGTAGGCTCGCAGGCTACTAGGTCACTGGGACAGTGGGCCAGTGGGATGGTAGGCAACTAGTCTACAAGTCAAATAGTTCACTAGGTCACTAGGCCACTAGGCCTCTATGCTACAAGGCTACTGGGTCACCAGGTCACTAGGGCACTAGGTTACAAGGCTACTAGGTCACTAGTCCAGTAGGCCACTAGGTTAGTAGGACAAAGGGTTAGAAGAATCACAGTCCCCTAAGTGACTATGCCACTCGGCTACAGGGCTACAAGTCTACCAGTCTACAAGGTTACTAGGTCACTAGGCCAGTAGGCTAGCAGGCTACTAGGTCACTGGGCCAGTAGGCCAGTGGGATGCTAGGCAACTAGTCTACAGGTCAAATGGTTCACTAGGTCACCAGGCCACTATGTTACAAGACTACTAGGTCACAAGGCCAGTAGGCCACTAGGTTACAAAGCTACTAGGGCACAAGGGCACTGGGCTACTAGGCCACAAGCCTGTTAGCCTCCGAGGCTCTGGGCTAGTAGCCTACGTTAGGCTATTCTAGGACACTAGGACACTAGGCTAGCCTTGGCCAAATGAGGCTGGGCTAGGCTAGTATACTAGGCTACTAGGCTAGGATAGGTTGTGCTTCCCTAGGCTGCTAAGATACTACAGCACTAAGCTACTAGGCAAATAGGCTACAAGGCTACTACACCACTAAGCTGCTAGGTTAATAGGTCAACAGGTTATTAAACTACAAGGTACCTACGTGACTACGCCTCGGGCTACTGGGCTACTAGGCTAATAGGCTACAAGGCTACTAGATCACTAGGCCACTTTTCCACAGGGCTCGTAGGTCACTAGGCCACTAATAAGGTGGCCTACTAGGCTACAAGGCTACTAGGTCACTAGTCCACTAGGCCACGAGGCTACAAGGCTACAAGGTCACCAGGCAACAAGGCCACAGGGCTACTAGTCCACAAGGATATTAGCCTCCAAGGCTTCTAGGATAGTAGTCTACGTTCGGCTATTCTATCTTACTAGGTCTCCAGGCTTGCCTAGGCCAAATGACGCACGCTAGGCTAGTATACTGGGCTTGTAGGCTAGGCTAGGCTGCGCTTGGGTAGGCTACTAGGATACTATGCCACTAGGCTACTAGGCAAACCGGCTACAACGATGCTAGGGCACTAGGCTACAACACTACTAGGTCACTATGACACTAGGCTACAGGGCTAGGAGGTCACTAGGCCAGTAGGAGACTAGATTAGTAGGACAACAGGTTAGAAGAATCACAGGCCCCTAAGTGACTAGGCCACTGAGCTACTGGGCTACAAGGCTACCAGTCTACAAGGTTACTAGGTCACATGGCCAGTAGGATAGCAGGCTACTAGGTCACTGGGCCAGTAGGCCAGTGGGATGCTAGGCAACTAGTCTACAAGTCAAATAGTTCACTAGGTCACTAGGCCACTAGGCCTCAAGGCTACAAGGCTACTAGGTCACCAGGTCACTAGGCCAGTAGGTTACAAGGCTACTACGTCACTAGGCCAGTAGGCCACTAGGTTAGTAGGACAACAGGTTAGAAAAATCACAGGCCCCTAAGTGACTAGGCCACTGGTCTACTGGGCTACAAGGCTACCAGTCTACAAGGTTACTAGGTGACTAGGCCACTAGGCCTCTAGGCAACAAGGCTACTAGGTCACCAGGTCACTAGGCCAGTAGGTTACAAGGCTACTAGGTCACTAGGCCAGTAGGCCACTAGGTTAGTAGGACAACAGGTTAGAAGAATCACAGGCCCCTAAGTGACTAGGACACTGGACGACTGGGCTAAAAGGCTACCAGTCTTCAAGGTTACTATGTCACTAGGCCAGTAGGCTAGCAGGCTACTAGTTCACTGGGACAGTGGGCCAGTGGGATGGTAGGCAACTAGTCTACAAGTCAAAGAGTTCACTAGGTCGATAGGCCACTAGGCCTCTAGGCTACAAGGCTACTGGGTCACCAGGTCACTAGGGCACTAGGTTACAAGGCTACTAGGTCACTAGGCCAGTAGGCCACTAGGTTAGTAGGACAACAGGTTAGAAGAATCACAGTCCCCTAAGTGACTATGCCACTCGGCTACAGGGCTACAAGTCTACCAGTCTACAAGGTTACTAGGTCACTAGGCCAGTAGGCTAGCAGGCTACTAGGTCACTGGGCCAGTAGGCCAGTGGGATGCTAGGCAACTAGTCTACAGGTCAAATGGTTCACTAGGTCACCAGGCCACTAGGCCACTATGTTACAAGACTACTAGGTCACAAGGCCAGTAGGCCACTAGGTTACAAAGCTACTAGGGCACAAGGGCACTGGGCTACTAGGCCACAAGCCTGTTAGCCTCCGAGGCTCTGGGCTACTAGCCTAAGTTAGGCTATTCTAGCACACTAGGACACTAGGCTAGCCTTGGCCAAATGAGGCTGGGCTAGGCTAGTATACTAGGCTACTAGGCTAGGCTAGGTTGTGCTTCCCTAGGGTGCTAAGATAATACAGCACTAAGCTACTAGGCAAATAGGCTACAAGGCTACTAGACCACTAAGGTGCTAGGTTAATAGGTCAACAGGTTATTAGACTACAAGGTCCCTACGTGACTACGCCTCGGGCTACTGGGCTACTAGGCTAATAGGCTACAAGGCTACTAGATCACTAGGCCACTTTTCCACAGGGCTCGTAGGTCACTAGGCCACTAGTAAGGTGGCCTAATAGGCTACAACGCTACTAGGTCACTAGTACACTAGGCCACGAGGCTACAAGGCTACTAGGTCACCAGGCAACAAGGCCACAGGGCTACTAGTCCACAAGGATATTAGCCTCCAAGGCTTCTAGGATAGTAGTCTACATTCGGCTATTCTATCTTACTAGGTCTCCAGGCTTGCCTAGGCCAAATGACGCACGCTAGGCTAGTATACTGGGCTTGTAGGCTAGGCTAGGCTGCGCTTGGGTAGGCTACTAGGATACTATGCCACTAGGCTACTAGGCAAACCGGCTACAACGATGCTAGGGCACTAGGCTACAACACTACTAGGTCACTATGACACTAGGCTAGAGGGCTAGGAGGTCACTAGGCCAGTAGGCCACTAGCTTAGTAGGACAACAGGTTAGAAGAATCACAGGCCCCTAAGTGACTAGGCCACTGAGCTACTGGGCTACAAGGCTACAAGTCTACAAGGTTACCAGGTCACTAGGCCAGTAGGCTAGCAGGCTACTAGGACACTGGGCCAGTGGGCCAGTGGGATGGTAGGCAACTAGTCTACAAGTCAAATAGTTCACTAAGACACTAGGCCACTAGGCCTCTATGCTACAAGGCTACTGGGTCACCAGTTCACTAGGGCACTAGGTTACAAGGCTACTAGGTCACTAGGCCAGTTGGCCACTAGGTTAGTAGGACAACAGGTTAGAAGAATCACAGGCCCCTAAGTGACTAGGCCACTGGGCTACTGGGCTACAAGGATACCAGTCTACAAGGTTACTAGGTCACTAGGCCACTAAGCCTCTAGGCTGCAAGGCTACTAGGTCACCAGGTCACTAGGCCAGTAGGTTACAAGGCTACTAGGTCACTAGGCCAGTAGGCCACTAGGTTAGTAGGACAACAGGTTAGAAGAATCACAGTCCCCTAAGTGACTATGCCACTCGGCTACAGGGCTACAAGTCTACCAGTCTACAAGGTTACTAGGTCACTAGGCCAGTAGGCTAGCAGGCTACTAGGTCACTGGGACAGTAGGCCAGTGGGATAGTAGGCAACTAGTCTACAAGTCAAATAGTTCACTAGGTCACTTGGCCACTAGGCCTCTAGGCTACAAGACTACTAGTTCACCAGGTCACTAGGCCAGTAGGTTACAAGGCTACTAGGTCACTAGGCCAGTAGGCCACTAGGTTAGTAGGACAACAGGTTAGAAAAATCACAGGCCCCTAAGTGACTAGGCCACTGGTCTACTGGGCTACAAGGCTACCAGTCTACAAGGTTACTAGGTCACTAGGCCACTAGGCCTCTAGGCTACAAGGCTACTAGGTCACAAGCTCACTAGGCCAGTAGGTTCCAAGGCTACTAGGTCACTAGGCCAGTAGGCCACTAGGTTAGTAGGACAACAGGTTAGAAGAATCACAGGCCCCTAAGTGACTAGGCCACTGTTCTACAGGGCTACAAGGCTACCAGTCTACAAGGTTACTAGGTCACTAGGCCACTAGGCCTCTAGGCTACAAGGCTACTAGGTCACAAGCTCACTAGGCCAGTAGGTTCCAAGGCTACTAGGTCACTAGGCCAGTAGGCCACTAGGTTAGTAGGACAACAGGTTAGAAGAATCACAGGCCCCTAAGTGACTAGGACACTGGACTACTGGGCTAAAAGGCTACCAGTCTTCAAGGTTACTATGTCACTAGGCCAGTAGGCTAGCAGGCTACTAGGTCACTGGGCCAGTAGGCCAGTGGGATGCTAGGCAACTAGTCTACAGGTCAAATGGTTCACTAGGTCACCAGGCCACTCTGTTACAAGACTACTAGGTCACAAGGCCAGTAGGCCACTAGGTTACAAAGCTACTAGGGCACAAGGGTACTGGGCTACTAGGCCACAAGCCTGTTAGCCTCCGAGGCTCTGGGCTACTAGCCTAAGTTAGGCTATTCTAGGACACTAGGACACTAGGCTAGCCTTGGCCAAATGAGGCTGGGCTAGGCTAGTATACTAGGCTACTAGGCTAGGCTAGGTTGTGCTTCCCTAGGCTGCTAAGATACTACAGCACTAAGCTACTAGGCAAATAGGCTACAAGGCTACTAGACCACTAAGCTGCTAGGTTAATAGGTCAACAGGTTATTAGACTACAAGGTCCCTACGTGACTACGCCTCGGGCTACTGGGCTACTAGGCTAATAGGCTACAAGGCTACTAGATCACTAGGCCACTTTTCCACAGGGCTCGTAGGTCACTAGGCCACTAGTAAGGTGGCCTAATAGGCTACAAGGCTACTAGGTCACTAGTCCACTAGGCCACGAGGCTACAAGGCTACTAGGTCACCAGGCAACAAGGCCACAGGGCTACTAGTCCACAAGGATATTAGCCTCCAAGGCTTCTACGATAGTAGTCTACGTTCGGCTATTCTATCTTACTAGGTCTCCAGGCTTGCATAGGCCAAATGACGCACACTAGGCTAGTATACTGGGCTTGTAGGCTAGGCTAGGCTGCGCTTGGGTAGGCTACTAGGATACTATGCCACTAGGCTACTAGGCAAACCGGCTACAACGATGCTAGGGCACTAGGCTACAACACTACTAGGTCACTATGACGCTAGGCTACAGGGCTAGGAGGTCACTAGGCCAGTAGGCCACTAGCTTAGTAGGACAACAGGTTAGAAGAATCACAGGCCCCTAAGTGACTAGGCCACTGAGCTACTGGGCTACAAGGCTACCAGTCTACAAGGTTACTAGGTCACATGGCCAGTAGGATAGCAGGCTACTAGGTCACTGGGCCAGTAGGCCAGTGGGATGCTAGGCATATAGTCTACAAGTCAATAGTTCACTAGGTCACTAGGCCACTATGCCTCTAGGCTACAAGGCTACTAGGTCACGAGGTCACTAGGCCACTAGGTTACTAGGCTACTAGGTCACTAGGCCAGTAGGCCACTAGGTTAGTAGGACAACAGGTTAGAAGTATCACAGGCCCCTAAGTGACTAGCCCACTGGGCTACTGGGCTACAAGGATACCAGTCTACAAGGTTACTAGGTCACTAGGCCACTAGGCCTCTAGGCTACAAGGCTACTAGGTCACCAGGTCACTAGGCCAGTAGGTTATAAGGCTACTAGGTCACTAGGCGAGTAGGCCACTAGGTTAGTAGGAAACAGGTTAGAAGAATCACAGGCCCCTAAGTGACTAGGCCACTGGACTACTGGGCTAAAAGGCTACCAGTCTTCAAGGTTACTAGGTCACTAGGCCAGTAGGCTAGCAGGCTACTAGGTCACTGGGACAGTGGGCCAGTGGGATGGTAGGCAACTAGTCCACAAGTCAAATAGTTCACTAGATCACTAGGACACTAGGCCTCTAGGCTACAAGGCTACTGGGTCACTAGGCCAGTAGGCCACTAGATTACAAAGCTACTAGGGCACAAGGGCACTGGGCTACTAGGCCACAAGCCTGTTAGCCACCGAGGCTCTGGGCTACTAGCCTAAGTTAGGCTATTCTAGGACACTAGGACACTAGGCTAGCCTTGGCCAAATGAGGCTGGGCTAGGCTAGTATACTAGGCTACTAGGCTAGGCTAGGTTGTGCTTCCCTAGGCTGCTAAGATACTAGAGCAGTAAGCTACTAGGCAAATAGGCTACAAGGCTACTAGACCACTAAGCTGCTAGGTTAATAGGTCAACAGGTTATTAGACTACAAGGTCCCTACGTGACTACGCCTCGGGCTACTGGGCTACTAGGCTAATAGGCTACAAGGCTACTAGATCACTAGGCCACTTTTCTACAGGGCTCGTAGGTCAGTAGGTCACTAGGAAGGTGGCCTACTAGGCTACAACGCTACTAGGTCACTAGTCCACTAGGCCACGAGGCTACAAGGGTACCAGGTCACTAGGCCACAAGGCCAAAGTGCTACTACTCCACAAGAATATTAGCCTCCAAGTCTTCTAGGATAGTAGACTACGTTCGGTTATTCTAGCTTACTAGGACTCCAGGCTTGCCTAGGCCAAATGAGGCACGCTAGGCTAGTATACTGGGCTTGTAGGCTAGGCTAGGCTGCGCTTGGCTAGGCTACTAGGATACTATGACACTAGGCTTCTAGGCAAACCGGCTACAAGCCTGCTAGGGCACTAGGCTACAACGCTACTAGGTCACTATGCCACTAGGCTACAGGGCTAGTAGGTCACTAGGCCACTAGGCCAGTGGGCTACTAGGCCACTAGGCTACAAGGCTACTAGTTCACTAGGCCAGTAGGCCACTAGGTTAGTAGGACAACAGGTTAGAAGAATCACAGGCCCCTAAGTGACTAGGCCACTGGGCTACTGGGCTACAAGGCTACCAGTCTACAAGGTTACTAGGTCACTAGGCCAGTAGGCTAGCAGGCTACTAGGTCACTGGGACAGTAGGCCAGTGGGATAGTAGGCAACTAGTCTACAAGTCAAATAGTTCACTAGGTCACTTGGCCACTAGGCCTCTAGGCTACAAGACTACTAGTTCACCAGGTCACTAGGCCAGTAGGTTACAAGGCTACTAGGTCACTAGGCCAGTAGGCCACTAGGTTAGTAGGACAACAGGTTAGAAAAATCACAGGCCCCTAAGTGACTAGGCCACTGGTCTACTGGGCTACAAGGCTACCAGTCTACAAGGTTACTAGGTCACTAGGCCACTAGGCCTCTAGGCTACAAGGCTACTAGGTCACAAGCTCACTAGGCCAGTAGGTTCCAAGGCTACTAGGTCACTAGGCCAGTAGGCCACTAGGTTAGTAGGACAACAGGTTAGAAGAATCACAGGCCCCTAAGTGACTAGGACACTGGACTACTGGGCTAAAAGGCTACCAGTCTTCAAGGTTACTATGTCACTAGGCCAGTAGGCTAGCAGGCTACTAGGTCACTGGGACAGTGGGCCAGTGGGATGGTAGGCAACTAGTCTACAAGTCAAATAGTTCACTAGGTCACTAGGCCACTAGGCCTCTATGCTACAAGGCTACTGGGTCACCAGGTCACTAGGGCACTAGGTTACAAGGCTACTAGGTCACTAGGCCAGTAGGCCACTAGGTTAGTAGGACAACAGGTTAGAAGAATCACAGTCCCCTATGTGACTATGCCACTAGGCTACAGGGCTACAAGTCTACCAGTCTACAAGGTTACTAGGTCACTAGGCCAGTAGGCTAGCAGGCTACTAGGTCACTGGGCCAGTAGGCCAGTGGGATGCTAGGCAACTAGTCTACAGGTCAAATGGTTCACTAGGTCACCAGGCCACTCTGTTACAAGACTACTAGGTCACAAGGCCAGTAGGCCACTAGGTTACAAAGCTACTAGGGCACAAGGGTACTGGGCTACTAGGCCACAAGCCTGTTAGCCTCCGAGGCTCTGGGCTACTAGCCTAAGTTAGGCTATTCTAGGACACTAGGACACTAGGCTAGCCTTGGCCAAATGAGGCTGGGCTAGGCTAGTATACTAGGCTACTAGGCTAGGCTAGGTTGTGCTTCCCTAGGCTGCTAAGATACTACAGCACTAAGCTACTAGGCAAATAGGCTACAAGGCTACTAGACCACTAAGCTGCTAGGTTAATAGGTCAACAGGTTATTAGACTACAAGGTCCCTACGTGACTACGCCTCGGGCTACTGGGCTACTAGGCTAATAGGCTACAAGGCTACTAGATCACTAGGCCACTTTTCCACAGGGCTCGTAGGTCACTAGGCCACTAGTAAGGTGGCCTAATAGGCTACAAGGCTACTAGGTCACTAGTCCACTAGGCCACGAGGCTACAAGGCTACTAGGTCACCAGGCAACAAGGCCACAGGGCTACTAGTCCACAAGGATATTAGCCTCCAAGGCTTCTACGATAGTAGTCTACGTTCGGCTATTCTATCTTACTAGGTCTCCAGGCTTGCCTAGGCCAAATGACGCACGCTAGGCTAGTATACTGGGCTTGTAGGCTAGGCTAGGCTGCGCTTGGGTAGGCTACTAGGATACTATGCCACTAGGCTACTAGGCAAACCGGCTACAACGATGCTAGGGCACTAGGCTACAACACTACTAGGTCACTATGACACTAGGCTACAGGGCTAGGAGGTCACTAGGCCAGTAGGCCACTAGCTTAGTAGGACAACAGGTTAGAAGAATCACAGGCCCCTAAGTGACTAGGCCACTGAGCTACTGGGCTACAAGGCTACCAGTCTACAAGGTTACTAGGTCACATGGCCAGTAGGATAGCAGGCTACTAGGTCACTGGGCCAGTAGGCCAGTGGGATGCTAGGCATATAGTCTACAAGTCAAATAGTTCACTAGGTCACTAGGCCACTAGGCCTCTAGGCTACAAGGCTACTAGGTCACGAGGTCACTAGGCCACTAGGTTACTAGGCTACTAGGTCACTAGGCCAGTAGGCCACTAGGTTAGTAGGACAACAGGTTAGAAGAATCACAGGCCCCTAAGTGACTAGGCCACTGGGCTACTGGGCTACAAGGATACCAGTCTACAAGGTTACTAGGTCACTAGGCCACTAGGCCTCTAGGCTACAAGGCTACTAGGTCACCAGGTCACTAGGCCAGTAGGTTACAAGGCTACTAGGTCACTAGGCCAGTAGGCCACTAGGTTAGTAGGACAACAGGTTAGAAGAATCACAGGCCCCTAAGTGACTAGGCCCCTGGACTACTGGGCTAAAAGCCTACCAGTCTTCAAGTTTACTAGGTCACTAGGCCAGTAGGCTAGCAGGCTACTAGGTCACTGGGCCAGTGGGCCAGTGGGATGGTAAGCAACTAGTCTACAAGTCAAATAGTTCACTAGATCTCTAGGCCACTAGGCCTCTAGGCTACAAGGCTACTGGGTCAACAGGTCACTAGGGCACTAGGTTACAAGGCTACTAGGTCACTAGGCCAGTAGGCCACTAGGTTAGTAGGACAACAGGTTAGAAGAATCACAGTCCCCTAAGTGACTATGCCACTCGGCTACAGGGCTACAAGTCTACCAGTCTACAAGGTTACTAGGTCACTAGGCCAGTAGGCTAGCAGGCTACTAGGTCACTGGGCCAGTAGGCCAGTGGGATGCTAGGCAACTAGTCTACAGGTCAAATGGTTCACTAGGTCACCAGGCCACTAGGCCACTATGTTACAAGACTACTAGGTCACTAGGCCAGTAGGCCACTAGATTACAAAGCTACTAGGGCACAAGGGCACTGGGCTACTAGGCCACAAGCCTGTTAGCCTCCGAGGCTCTGGGCTACTAGCCTAAGTTAGGCTATTCTAGGACACTAGGACACTAGGCTAGCCTTGGCCAAATGAGGCTGGGCTAGGCTAGTATACTAGGCTACTAGGCTAGGCTAGGTTGTGCTTCCCTAGGCTGCTAAGATACTACAGCACTAAGCTACTAGGCAAATAGGCTACAAGGCTACTAGACCACTAAGCTGCTAGGTTAATAGGTCAACAGGTTATTAGACTACAAGGTCCCTACGTGACTACGCCTCGGGCTACTGGGCTACTAGGCTAATAGGCTACAAGGCTACTAGATCACTAGGCCACTTTTCTACAGGGCTCGTAGGTCACTAGGCCACTAGGAAGGTGGCCTACTAGGCTACAACGCTACTAGGTCACTAGTCCACTAGGCCACGAGGCTACAAGGGTACCAGGTCACTAGGCCACAAGGCCAAAGTGCTACTACTCCACAAGAATATTAGCCTCCAAGTCTTCTAGGATAGTAGACTACGTTCGGTTATTCTAGCTTACTAGGACTCCAGGCTTGCCTAGGCCAAATGAGGCACGCTAGGCTAGTATACTGGGCTTGTAGGCTAGGCTAGGCTGCGCTTGGCTAGGCTACTAGGATACTATGCCACTAGGCTTCTAGGCAAACCGGCTACAAGCCTGCTAGGGCACTAGGCTACAACGCTACTAGGTCACTATGCCACTAGGCTACAGGGCTAGTAGGTCACTAGGCCACTAGGCCAGTGGGCTACTAGGCCACTAGGCTACAAGGCTACTAGTTCACTAGGCCAGTAGGCCACTAGGTTAGTAGGACAACAGGTTAGAAGAATCACAGGCCCCTAAGTGACTAGGCCACTGGGCTACTGGGCTACAAGGCTACCAGTCTACAAGGTTACTAGGTCACTAGGCCAGTAGGCTAGCAGGCTACTAGGTCACTGGGACAGTAGGCCAGTGGGATAGTAGGCAACTAGTCTACAAGTCAAATAGTTCACTAGGTCACTTGGCCACTAGGCCTCTAGGCTACAAGACTACTAGTTCACCAGGTCACTAGGCCAGTAGGTTACAAGGCTACTAGGTCACTAGGCCAGTAGGCCACTAGGTTAGTAGGACAACAGGTTAGAAAAATCACAGGCCCCTAAGTGACTAGGCCACTGGTCTACTGGGCTACAAGGCTACCAGTCTACAAGGTTACTAGGTCACTAGGCCACTAGGCCTCTAGGCTACAAGGCTACTAGGTCACCAGGTCACTAGGCCAGTAGGTTACAAGGCTACTAGGTCACTAGGCCAGTAGGCCACTAGGTTAGTAGGACAACAGGTTAGAAGAATCACAGGCCCCTAAGTGACTAGGACACTGGACTACTGGGCTAAAAGGCTACCAGTCTTCAAGGTTACTATGTCACTAGGCCAGTAGGCTAGCAGGCTACTAGGTCACTGGGACAGTGGGCCAGTGGGATGGTAGGCAACTAGTCTACAAGTCAAATAGTTCACTAGGTCACTAGGCCACTAGGCCTCTATGCTACAAGGCTACTGGGTCACCAGGTCACTAGGGCACTAGGTTACAAGGCTACTAGGTCACTAGGCCAGTAGGCCACTAGGTTAGTAGGACAACAGGTTAGAAGAATCACAGTCCCCTAAGTGACTATGCCACTCGGCTACAGGGCTACAAGTCTACCAGTCTACAAGGTTACTAGGTCACTAGGCCAGTAGGCTAGCAGGCTACTAGGTCACTGGGCCAGTAGGCCAGTGGGATGCTAGGCAACTAGTCTACAGGTCAAATGGTTCACTAGGTCACCAGGCCACTAGGCCACTATGTTACAAGACTACTAGGTCACAAGGCCAGTAGGCCACTAGGTTACAAAGCTACTAGGGCACAAGGGCACTGGGCTACTAGGCCACAAGCCTGTTAGCCTCCGAGGCTCTGGGCTACTAGCCTAAGTTAGGCTATTCTAGGACACTAGGACACTAGGCTAGCCTTGGCCAAATGAGGCTGGGCT
The DNA here is from genome assembly GCF_040802235.1 of Manis javanica. Taxonomy (NCBI): domain Eukaryota; kingdom Metazoa; phylum Chordata; class Mammalia; order Pholidota; family Manidae; genus Manis; species Manis javanica. Next base: position 58,108,876 of record NC_133161.1, on the reverse strand, counting down.
AGGCTAGTATACTAGGCTACTAGGCTAGGCTAGGTTGTGCTTCCCTAGGCTGCTAAGATACTACAGCACTAAGCTACTAGGCAAATAGGCTACAAGGCTACTAGACCACTAAGCTGCTAGGTTAATAGGTCAACAGGTTATTAGACTACAAGGTCCCTACGTGACTACGCCTCGGGCTACTGGGCTACTAGGCTAATAGGCTACAAGGCTACTAGATCACTAGGCCACTTTTCCACAGGGCTCGTAGGTCACTAGGCCACTAGTAAGGTGGCCTAATAGGCTACAAGGCTACTAGGTCACTAGTCCACTAGGCCACGAGGCTACAAGGCTACTAGGTCACCAGGCAACAAGGCCACAGGGCTACTAGTCCACAAGGATATTAGCCTCCAAGGCTTCTAGGATAGTAGTCTACGTTCGGCTATTCTATCTTACTAGGTCTCCAGGCTTGCCTAGGCCAAATGACGCACGCTAGGCTAGTATACTGGGCTTGTAGGCTAGGCTAGGCTGCGCTTGGGTAGGCTACTAGGATACTATGCCACTAGGCTACTAGGCAAACCGGCTACAACGATGCTAGGGCACTAGGCTACAACACTACTAGGTCACTATGACACTAGGCTACAGGGCTAGGAGGTCACTAGGCCAGTAGGCCACTAGCTTAGTAGGACAACAGGTTAGAAGAATCACAGGCCCCTAAGTGACTAGGCCACTGAGCTACTGGGCTACAAGGCTACCAGTCTACAAGGTTACTAGGTCACATGGCCAGTAGGATAGCAGGCTACTAGGTCACTGGGCCAGTAGGCCAGTGGGATGCTAGGCAACTAGTCTACAAGTCAAATAGTTCACTAGGTCACTAGGCCACTAGGCCTCTAGGCTACAAGGCTACTAGGTCACCAGGTCACTAGGCCACTAGGTTACTAGGCTACTAGGTCACTAGGCCAGTAGGCCACTAGGTTAGTAGGACAACAGGTTAGAAGAATCACAGGCCCCTAAGTGACTAGGCCACTGGGCTACTGGGCTACAAGGCTACCAGTCTACAAGGTTACTAGGTCACTAGGCCACTAGGCCTCTAGGCTACAAGGCTACTAGGTCACCAGGTCACTAGGCCAGTAGGTTACAAGGCTACTAGGTCACTAGGCCAGTAGGCCACTAGGTTAGTAGGACAACAGGTTAGAAGAATCACAGGCCCCTAAGTGACTAGGCCCCTGGACTACTGGGCTAAAAGGCTACCAGTCTTCAAGTTTACTAGGTCACTAGGCCAGTAGGCTAGCAGGCTACTAGGTCACTGGGACAGTGGGCCAGTGGGATGGTAGGCAACTAGTCTACAAGTCAAATAGTTCACTAGGTCACTAGGCCACTAGGCCTCTAGGCTACAAGGCTACTGGGTCACCAGGTCACTAGGGCACTAGGTTACAAGGCTACTAGGTCACTAGGCCAGTAGGCCACTAGGTTAGTAGGACAACAGGTTAGAAGAATCACAGTCCCCTAAGTGACTATGCCACTCGGCTACAGGGCTACAAGTCTACCAGTCTACAAGGTTACTAGGTCACTAGGCCAGTAGGCTAGCAGGCTACTAGGTCACTGGGCCAGTAGGCCAGTGGGATGCTAGGCAACTAGTCTACAGGTCAAATGGTTCACTAGGTCACCAGGCCACTAGGCCACTATGTTACAAGACTACTAGGTCACTAGGCCAGTAGGCCACTAGATTACAAAGCTACTAGGGCACAAGGGCACTGGGCTACTAGGCCACAAGCCTGTTAGCCTCCGAGGCTCTGGGCTACTAGCCTAAGTTAGGCTATTCTAGGACACTAGGACACTAGGCTAGCCTTGGCCAAATGAGGCTGGGCTAGGCTAGTATACTAGGCTACTAGGCTAGGCTAGGTTGTGCTTCCCTAGGCTGCTAAGATACTACAGCACTAAGCTACTAGGCAAATAGGCTACAAGGCTACTAGACCACTAAGCTGCTAGGTTAATAGGTCAACAGGTTATTAGACTACAAGGTCCCTACGTGACTACGCCTCGGGCTACTGGGCTACTAGGCTAATAGGCTACAAGGCTACTAGATCACTAGGCCACTTTTCTACAGGGCTCGTAGGTCACTAGGCCACTAGGAAGGTGGCCTACTAGGCTACAACGCTACTAGGTCACTAGTCCACTAGGCCACGAGGCTACAAGGGTACCAGGTCACTAGGCCACAAGGCCAAAGTGCTACTACTCCACAAGAATATTAGCCTCCAAGTCTTCTAGGATAGTAGACTACGTTCGGTTATTCTAGCTTACTAGGACTCCAGGCTTGCCTAGGCCAAATGAGGCACGCTAGGCTAGTATACTGGGCTTGTAGGCTAGGCTAGGCTGCGCTTGGCTAGGCTACTAGGATACTATGCCACTAGGCTTCTAGGCAAACCGGCTACAAGCCTGCTAGGGCACTAGGCTACAACGCTACTAGGTCACTATGCCACTAGGCTACAGGGCTAGTAGGTCACTAGGCCACTAGGCCAGTGGGCTACTAGGCCACTAGGCTACAAGGCTACTAGTTCACTAGGCCAGTAGGCCACTAGGTTAGTAGGACAACAGGTTAGAAGAATCACAGGCCCCTAAGTGACTAGGCCACTGGGCTACTGGGCTACAAGGCTACCAGTCTACAAGGTTACTAGGTCACTAGGCCAGTAGGCTAGCAGGCTACTAGGTCACTGGGACAGTAGGCCAGTGGGATAGTAGGCAACTAGTCTACAAGTCAAATAGTTCACTAGGTCACTTGGCCACTAGGCCTCTAGGCTACAAGACTACTAGTTCACCAGGTCACTAGGCCAGTAGGTTACAAGGCTACTAGGTCACTAGGCCAGTAGGCCACTAGGTTAGTAGGACAACAGGTTAGAAAAATCACAGGCCCCTAAGTGACTAGGCCACTGGTCTACTGGGCTACAAGGCTACCAGTCTACAAGGTTACTAGGTCACTAGGCCACTAGGCCTCTAGGCTACAAGGCTACTAGGTCACCAGGTCACTAGGCCAGTAGGTTACAAGGCTACTAGGTCACTAGGCCAGTAGGCCACTAGGTTAGTAGGACAACAGGTTAGAAGAATCACAGGCCCCTAAGTGACTAGGACACTGGACTACTGGGCTAAAAGGCTACCAGTCTTCAAGGTTACTATGTCACTAGGCCAGTAGGCTAGCAGGCTACTAGGTCACTGGGACAGTGGGCCAGTGGGATGGTAGGCAACTAGTCTACAAGTCAAATAGTTCACTAGGTCACTAGGCCACTAGGCCTCTAGGCTACAAGGCTACTGGGTCACCAGGTCACTAGGGCACTAGGTTACAAGGCTACTAGGTCACTAGGCCAGTAGGCCACTAGGTTAGTAGGACAACAGGTTAGAAGAATCACAGTCCCCTAAGTGACTATGCCACTCGGCTACAGGGCTACAAGTCTACCAGTCTACAAGGTTACTAGGTCACTAGGCCAGTAGGCTAGCAGGCTACTAGGTCACTGGGCCAGTAGGCCAGTGGGATGCTAGGCAACTAGTCTACAGGTCAAATGGTTCACTAGGTCACCAGGCCACTAGGCCACTATGTTACAAGACTACTAGGTCACAAGGCCAGTAGGCCACTAGGTTACAAAGCTACTAGGGCACAAGGGCACTGGGCTACTAGGCCACAAGCCTGTTAGCCTCCGAGGCTCTGGGCTACTAGCCTAAGTTAGGCTATTCTAGGACACTAGGACACTAGGCTAGCCTTGGCCAAATGAGGCTGGGCTAGGCTAGTATACTAGGCTACTAGGCTAGGCTAGGTTGTGCTTCCCTAGGCTGCTAAGATACTACAGCACTAAGCTACTAGGCAAATAGGCTACAAGGCTACTAGACCACTAAGCTGCTAGGTTAATAGGTCAACAGGTTATTAGACTACAAGGTCCCTACGTGACTACGCCTCGGGCTACTGGGCTACTAGGCTAATAGGCTACAAGGCTACTAGATCACTAGGCCACTTTTCCACAGGGCTCGTAGGTCACTAGGCCACTAGTAAGGTGGCCTAATAGGCTACAAGGCTACTAGGTCACTAGTCCACTAGGCCACGAGGCTACAAGGCTACTAGGTCACCAGGCAACAAGGCCACAGGGCTACTAGTCCACAAGGATATTAGCCTCCAAGGCTTCTAGGATAGTAGTCTACGTTCGGCTATTCTATCTTACTAGGTCTCCAGGCTTGCCTAGGCCAAATGACGCACGCTAGGCTAGTATACTGGGCTTGTAGGCTAGGCTAGGCTGCGCTTGGGTAGGCTACTAGGATACTATGCCACTAGGCTACTAGGCAAACCGGCTACAACGATGCTAGGGCACTAGGCTACAACACTACTAGGTCACTATGACACTAGGCTACAGGGCTAGGAGGTCACTAGGCCAGTAGGCCACTAGCTTAGTAGGACAACAGGTTAGAAGAATCACAGGCCCCTAAGTGACTAGGCCACTGAGCTACTGGGCTACAAGGCTACCAGTCTACAAGGTTACTAGGTCACATGGCCAGTAGGATAGCAGGCTACTAGGTCACTGGGCCAGTAGGCCAGTGGGATGCTAGGCAACTAGTCTACAAGTCAAATAGTTCACTAGGTCACTAGGCCACTAGGCCTCTAGGCTACAAGGCTACTAGGTCACCAGGTCACTAGGCCACTAGGTTACTAGGCTACTAGGTCACTAGGCCAGTAGGCCACTAGGTTAGTAGGACAACAGGTTAGAAGAATCACAGGCCCCTAAGTGACTAGGCCACTGGGCTACTGGGCTACAAGGCTACCAGTCTACAAGGTTACTAGGTCACTAGGCCACTAGGCCTCTAGGCTACAAGGCTACTAGGTCACCAGGTCACTAGGCCAGTAGGTTACAAGGCTACTAGGTCACTAGGCCAGTAGGCCACTAGGTTAGTAGGACAACAGGTTAGAAGAATGACAGGCCGCTAAGTGACTAGGCCACTGGACTACTGGGCTAAAAGGCTACCAGTCTTCAAGGTTACTAGGTCACTAGGCCAGTAGGCTAGCAGGCTACTAGGTCACTGGGACAGTGGGCCAGTGGGATGGTAGGCAACTAGTCTACAAGTCAAATAGTTCACTAGATCACTAGGCCACTAGGCCTCTAGGCTACAAGGCTACTGGGTCACCAGGTCACTAGGGCACTAGGTTACAAGGCTACTAGGTCACTAGGCCAGTAGGCCACTAGGTTAGTAGGACAACAGGTTAGAAGAATCACAGTCCCCTAAGTGACTATGCCACTCGGCTACAGGGCTACAAGTCTACCAGTCTACAAGGTTACTAGGTCACTAGGCCAGTAGGCTAGCAGGCTACTAGGTCACTGGGCCAGTAGGCCAGTGGGATGCTAGGCAACTAGTCTACAGGTCAAATGGTTCACTAGGTCACCAGGCCACTAGGCCACTATGTTACAAGACTACTAGGTCACTAGGCCAGTAGGCCACTAGATTACAAAGCTACTAGGGCACAAGGGCACTGGGCTACTAGGCCACAAGCCTGTTAGCCTCCGAGGCTCTGGGCTACTAGCCTAAGTTAGGCTATTCTAGGACACTAGGACACTAGGCTAGCCTTGGCCAAATGAGGCTGGGCTAGGCTAGTATACTAGGCTACTAGGCTAGGCTAGGTTGTGCTTCCCTAGGCTGCTAAGATACTACAGCACTAAGCTACTAGGCAAATAGGCTACAAGGCTACTAGACCACTAAGCTGCTAGGTTAATAGGTCAACAGGTTATTAGACTACAAGGTCCCTACGTGACTACGCCTCGGGCTACTGGGCTACTAGGCTAATAGGCTACAAGGCTACTAGATCACTAGGCCACTTTTCTACAGGGCTCGTAGGTCACTAGGCCACTAGGAAGGTGGCCTACTAGGCTACAACGCTACTAGGTCACTAGTCCACTAGGCCACGAGGCTACAAGGGTACCAGGTCACTAGGCCACAAGGCCAAAGTGCTACTACTCCACAAGAATATTAGCCTCCAAGTCTTCTAGGATAGTAGACTACGTTCGGTTATTCTAGCTTACTAGGACTCCAGGCTTGCCTAGGCCAAATGAGGCACGCTAGGCTAGTATACTGGGCTTGTAGGCTAGGCTAGGCTGCGCTTGGCTAGGCTACTAGGATACTATGCCACTAGGCTTCTAGGCAAACCGGCTACAAGCCTGCTAGGGCACTAGGCTACAACGCTACTAGGTCACTATGCCACTAGGCTACAGGGCTAGTAGGTCACTAGGCCACTAGGCCAGTGGGCTACTAGGCCACTAGGCTACAAGGCTACTAGTTCACTAGGCCAGTAGGCCACTAGGTTAGTAGGACAACAGGTTAGAAGAATCACAGGCCCCTAAGTGACTAGGCCACTGGGCTACTGGGCTACAAGGCTACCAGTCTACAAGGTTACTAGGTCACTAGGCCAGTAGGCTAGCAGGCTACTAGGTCACTGGGACAGTAGGCCAGTGGGATAGTAGGCAACTAGTCTACAAGTCAAATAGTTCACTAGGTCACTTGGCCACTAGGCCTCTAGGCTACAAGACTACTAGTTCACCAGGTCACTAGGCCAGTAGGTTACAAGGCTACTAGGTCACTAGGCCAGTAGGCCACTAGGTTAGTAGGACAACAGGTTAGAAAAATCACAGGCCCCTAAGTGACTAGGCCACTGGTCTACTGGGCTACAAGGCTACCAGTCTACAAGGTTACTAGGTCACTAGGCCACTAGGCCTCTAGGCTACAAGGCTACTAGGTCACCAGGTCACTAGGCCAGTAGGTTACAAGGCTACTAGGTCACTAGGCCAGTAGGCCACTAGGTTAGTAGGACAACAGGTTAGAAGAATCACAGGCCCCTAAGTGACTAGGACACTGGACTACTGGGCTAAAAGGCTACCAGTCTTCAAGGTTACTATGTCACTAGGCCAGTAGGCTAGCAGGCTACTAGGTCACTGGGACAGTGGGCCAGTGGGATGGTAGGCAACTAGTCTACAAGTCAAATAGTTCACTAGGTCACTAGGCCACTAGGCCTCTAGGCTACAAGGCTACTGGGTCACCAGGTCACTAGGGCACTAGGTTACAAGGCTACTAGGTCACTAGGCCAGTAGGCCACTAGGTTAGTAGGACAACAGGTTAGAAGAATCACAGTCCCCTAAGTGACTATGCCACTCGGCTACAGGGCTACAAGTCTACCAGTCTACAAGGTTACTAGGTCACTAGGCCAGTAGGCTAGCAGGCTACTAGGTCACTGGGCCAGTAGGCCAGTGGGATGCTAGGCAACTAGTCTACAGGTCAAATGGTTCACTAGGTCACCAGGCCACTAGGCCACTATGTTACAAGACTACTAGGTCACAAGGCCAGTAGGCCACTAGGTTACAAAGCTACTAGGGCACAAGGGCACTGGGCTACTAGGCCACAAGCCTGTTAGCCTCCGAGGCTCTGGGCTACTAGCCTAAGTTAGGCTATTCTAGGACACTAGGACACTAGGCTAGCCTTGGCCAAATGAGGCTGGGCTAGGCTAGTATACTAGGCTACTAGGCTAGGCTAGGTTGTGCTTCCCTAGGCTGCTAAGATACTACAGCACTAAGCTACTAGGCAAATAGGCTACAAGGCTACTAGACCACTAAGCTGCTAGGTTAATAGGTCAACAGGTTATTAGACTACAAGGTCCCTACGTGACTACGCCTCGGGCTACTGGGCTACTAGGCTAATAGGCTACAAGGCTACTAGATCACTAGGCCACTTTTCCACAGGGCTCGTAGGTCACTAGGCCACTAGTAAGGTGGCCTAATAGGCTACAAGGCTACTAGGTCACTAGTCCACTAGGCCACGAGGCTACAAGGCTACTAGGTCACCAGGCAACAAGGCCACAGGGCTACTAGTCCACAAGGATATTAGCCTCCAAGGCTTCTAGGATAGTAGTCTACGTTCGGCTATTCTATCTTACTAGGTCTCCAGGCTTGCCTAGGCCAAATGACGCACGCTAGGCTAGTATACTGGGCTTGTAGGCTAGGCTAGGCTGCGCTTGGGTAGGCTACTAGGATACTATGCCACTAGGCTACTAGGCAAACCGGCTACAACGATGCTAGGGCACTAGGCTACAACACTACTAGGTCACTATGACACTAGGCTACACGGCTAGGAGGTCACTAGGCCAGTAGGCCACTAGCTTAGTAGGACAACAGGTTAGAAGAATCACAGGCCCCTAAGTGACTAGGCCACTGAGCTACTGGGCTACAAGGCTACCAGTCTACAAGGTTACTAGGTCACATGGCCAGTAGGATAGCAGGCTACTAGGTCACTGGGCCAGTAGGCCAGTGGGATGCTAGCCAACTAGTCTACAAGTCAAATAGTTCACTAGGTCACTAGGCCACTAGGCCTCTAGGCTACAAGGCTACTAGGTCACCAGGTCACTAGGCCACTAGGTTACAAGGCTACTAGGTCACTAGGCCAGTAGGCCACTAGGTTAGTAGGACAACAGGTTAGAAGAATCACAGGCCCCTAAGTGACTAGGCCACTGGGCTACTGGGCTACAAGGCTACCAGTCTACAAGGTTACTAGGTCACTAGGCCACTAGGCCTCTAGGCTACAAGGCTACTAGGTCACCAGGTCACTAGGCCAGTAGGTTACAAGGCTACTAGGTCACTAGGCCAGTAGGCCACTAGGTTAGTAGGACAACAGGTTAGAAGAATCACAGGCCGCTAAGTGACTAGGCCACTGGACTACTGGGCTAAAAGGCTACCAGTCTTCAAGGTTACTAGGTCACTAGGCCAGTAGGCTAGCAGGCTACTAGGTCACTGGGACAGTGGGCCAGTGGGATGGTAGGCAACTAGTCTACAAGTCAAATAGTTCACTAGGTCACTAGGCCACTAGGCCTCTAGGCTACAAGGCTACTGGGTCACCAGGTCACTAGGGCACTAGGTTACAAGGCTACTAGGTCACTAGGCCAGTAGGCCACTAGGTTAGTAGGACAACAGGTTAGAAGAATCACAGTCCCCTAAGTGACTATGCCACTCGGCTACAGGGCTACAAGTCTACCAGTCTACAAGGTTACTAGGTCACTAGGCCAGTAGGCTAGCAGGCTACTAGGTCACTGGGCCAGTAGGCCAGTGGGATGCTAGGCAACTAGTCTACAGGTCAAATGGTTCACTAGGTCACCAGGCCACTAGGCCACTATGTTACAAGACTACTAGGTCACTAGGCCAGTAGGCCACTAGATTACAAAGCTACTAGGGCACAAGGGCACTGGGCTACTAGGCCACAAGCCTGTTAGCCTCCGAGGCTCTGGGCTACTAGCCTAAGTTAGGCTATTCTAGGACACTAGGACACTAGGCTAGCCTTGGCCAAATGAGGCTGGGCTAGGCTAGTATACTAGGCTACTAGGCTAGGCTAGGTTGTGCTTCCCTAGGCTGCTAAGATACTACAGCACTAAGCTACTAGGCAAATAGGCTACAAGGCTACTAGACCACTAAGCTGCTAGGTTAATAGGTCAACAGGTTATTAGACTACAAGGTCCCTACGTGACTACGCCTCGGGCTACTGGGCTACTAGGCTAATAGGCTACAAGGCTACTAGATCACTAGGCCACTTTTCTACAGGGCTCGTAGGTCACTAGGCCACTAGGAAGGTGGCCTACTAGGCTACAACGCTACTAGGTCACTAGTCCACTAGGCCACGAGGCTACAAGGGTACCAGGTCACTAGGCCACAAGGCCAAAGTGCTACTACTCCACAAGATATATTAGCCTCCAAGTCTTCTAGGATAGTAGACTACGTTCGGTTATTCTAGCTTACTAGGACTCCAGGCTTGCCTAGGCCAAATGAGGCACGCTAGGCTAGTATACTGGGCTTGTAGGCTAGGCTAGGCTGCGCTTGGCTAGGCTACTAGGATACTATGCCACTAGGCTTCTAGGCAAACCGGCTACAAGCCTGCTAGGGCACTAGGCTACAACGCTACTAGGTCACTATGCCACTAGGCTACAGGGCTAGTAGGTCACTAGGCCACTAGGCCAGTGGGCTACTAGGCCACTAGGCTACAAGGCTACTAGTTCACTAGGCCAGTAGGCCACTAGGTTAGTAGGACAACAGGTTAGAAGAATCACAGGCCCCTAAGTGACTAGGCCACTGGGCTACTGGGCTACAAGGCTACCAGTCTACAAGGTTACTAGGTCACTAGGCCAGTAGGCTAGCAGGCTACTAGGTCACTGGGACAGTAGGCCAGTGGGATAGTAGGCAACTAGTCTACAAGTCAAATAGTTCACTAGGTCACTTGGCCACTAGGCCTCTAGGCTACAAGACTACTAGTTCACCAGGTCACTAGGCCAGTAGGTTACAAGGCTACTAGGTCACTAGGCCAGTAGGCCACTAGGTTAGTAGGACAACAGGTTAGAAAAATCACAGGCCCCTAAGTGACTAGGCCACTGGTCTACTGGGCTACAAGGCTACCAGTCTACAAGGTTACTAGGTCACTAGGCCACTAGGCCTCTAGGCTACAAGGCTACTAGTTCACCAGGTCACTAGGCCTGTAGGTTACAAGGCTACTAGGTCACTAGGCCAGTAGGCCACTAGGTTAGTAGGACAACAGGTTAGAAGAATCACAGGCCCCTAAGTGACTAGGCCACTGGACTATTGGGCTAAAAGGCTACCAGTCTTCAAGGTTACGAGGTCACTAGGCCAGTAGGCTAGCAGGCTACTAGGTCACTGGGACAGTGGGCCAGTGGCATGGTAGGCAACTAGTCTACAAGTCAAATAGTTCACTAGGTCACTAGGCCACTAGGCCTCTAGGCTACAAGGCTACTGGGTCACCAGGTCACTAGGGCACTAGGTTACAAGGCTACTAGGTCACTAGGCCAGTAGGCCACTAGGTTAGTAGGACAACAGGTTAGAAGAATCACAGTCCCCTAAGTGACTATGCCACTCGGCTACAGGGCTACAAGTCTACCAGTCTACAAGGTTACTAGGTCACTAGGCCAGTAGGCTAGCAGGCTACTAGGTCACTGGGCCAGTAGGCCAGTGGGATGCTAGGCAACTAGTCTACAGGTCAAATGGTTCACTAGGTCACCAGGCCACTAGGCCACTATGTTACAAGACTACTAGGTCACAAGGCCAGTAGGCCACTAGGTTACAAAGCTACTAGGGCACAAGGGCACTGGGCTACTAGGCCACAAGCCTGTTAGCCTCCGAGGCTCTGGGCTACTAGCCTAAGTTAGGCTATTCTAGGACACTAGGACACTAGGCTAGCCTTGGCCAAATGAGGCTGGGCTAGGCTAGTATACTAGGCTACTAGGCTAGGCTAGGTTGTGCTTCCCTAGGCTGCTAAGATACTACAGCACTAAGCTACTAGGCAAATAGGCTACAAGGCTACTAGACCACTAAGCTGCTAGGTTAATAGGTCAACAGGTTATTAGACTACAAGGTCCCTACGTGACTACGCCTCGGGCTACTGGGCTACTAGGCTAATAGGCTACAAGGCTACTAGATCACTAGGCCACTTTTCCACAGGGCTCGTAGGTCACTAGGCCACTAGTAAGGTGGCCTAATAGGCTACAAGGCTACTAGGTCACTAGTCCACTAGGCCACGAGGCTACAAGGCTACTAGGTCACCAGGCAACAAGGCCACAGGGCTACTAGTCCACAAGGATATTAGCCTCCAAGGCTTCTAGGATAGTAGTCTACGTTCGGCTATTCTATCTTACTAGGTCTCCAGGCTTGCCTAGGCCAAATGACGCACGCTAGGCTAGTATACTGGGCTTGTAGGCTAGGCTAGGCTGCGCTTGGGTAGGCTACTAGGATACTATGCCACTAGGCTACTAGGCAAACCGGCTACAACGATGCTAGGGCACTAGGCTACAACACTACTAGGTCACTATGACACTAGGCTACACGGCTAGGAGGTCACTAGGCCAGTAGGCCACTAGCTTAGTAGGACAACAGGTTAGAAGAATCACAGGCCCCTAAGTGACTAGGCCACTGAGCTACTGGGCTACAAGGCTACCAGTCTACAAGGTTACTAGGTCACATGGCCAGTAGGATAGCAGGCTACTAGGTCACTGGGCCAGTAGGCCAGTGGGATGCTAGCCAACTAGTCTACAAGTCAAATAGTTCACTAGGTCACTAGGCCACTAGGCCTCTAGGCTACAAGGCTACTAGGTCACCAGGTCACTAGGCCACTAGGTTACTAGGCTACTAGGTCACTAGGCCAGTAGGCCACTAGGTTAGTAGGACAACAGGTTAGAAGAATCACAGGCCCCTAAGTGATTAGGCCACTGGGCTACTGGGCTACAAGGCTACCAGTCTACAAGGTTACTAGGTCACTAGGCCACTAGGCCTCTAGGCTACAAGGCTACTAGGTCACCAGGTCACTAGGCCAGTAGGTTACAAGGCTACTAGGTCACTAGGCCAGTAGGCCACTAGGTTAGTAGGACAACAGGTTAGAAGGATCACAGGCCGCTAAGTGACTAGGCCACTGGACTACTGGGCTAAAAGGCTACCAGTCTTCAAGGTTACTAGGTCACTAGGCCAGTAGGCTAGCAGGCTACTAGGTCACTGGGACAGTGGGCCAGTGGGATGGTAGGCAACTAGTCTACAAGTCAAATAGTTCACTAGATCACTAGGCCACTAGGCCTCTAGGCTACAAGGCTACTGGGTCACCAGGTCACTAGGGCACTAGGTTACAAGGCTACTAGGTCACTAGGCCAGTAGGCCACTAGGTTAGTAGGACAACAGGTTAGAAGAATCACAGTCCCCTAAGTGACTATGCCACTCGGCTACAGGGCTACAAGTCTACCAGTCTACAAGGTTACTAGGTCACTAGGCCAGTAGGCTAGCAGGCTACTAGGTCACTGGGCCAGTAGGCCAGTGGGATGCTAGGCAACTAGTCTACAGGTCAAATGGTTCACTAGGTCACCAGGCCACTAGGCCACTATGTTACAAGACTACTAGGTCACTAGGCCAGTAGGCCACTAGATTACAAAGCTACTAGGGCACAAGGGCACTGGGCTACTAGGCCACAAGCCTGTTAGCCTCCGAGGCTCTGGGCTACTAGCCTAAGTTAGGCTATTCTAGGACACTAGGACACTAGGCTAGCCTTGGCCAAATGAGGCTGGGCTAGGCTAGTATACTAGGCTACTAGGCTAGGCTAGGTTGTGCTTCCCTAGGCTGCTAAGATACTACAGCACTAAGCTACTAGGCAAATAGGCTACAAGGCTACTAGACCACTAAGCTGCTAGGTTAATAGGTCAACAGGTTATTAGACTACAAGGTCCCTACGTGACTACGCCTCGGGCTACTGGGCTACTAGGCTAATAGGCTACAAGGCTACTAGATCACTAGGCCACTTTTCTACAGGGCTCGTAGGTCACTAGGCCACTAGGAAGGTGGCCTACTAGGCTACAACGCTACTAGGTCACTAGTCCACTAGGCCACGAGGCTACAAGGGTACCAGGTCACTAGGCCACAAGGCCAAAGTGCTACTACTCCACAAGAATATTAGCCTCCAAGTCTTCTAGGATAGTAGACTACGTTCGGTTATTCTAGCTTACTAGGACTCCAGGCTTGCCTAGGCCAAATGAGGCACGCTAGGCTAGTATACTGGGCTTGTAGGCTAGGCTAGGCTGCGCTTGGCTAGGCTACTAGGATACTATGCCACTAGGCTTCTAGGCAAACCGGCTACAAGCGTGCTAGGGCACTAGGCTACAACGCTACTAGGTCACTATGCCACTAGGCTACAGGGCTAGTAGGTCACTAGGCCACCAGTGGGCTACTAGGCCACTAGGCTACAAGGCTACTAGTTCACTAGGCCAGTAGGCCACTAGGTTAGTAGGACAACAGGTTAGAAGAATCACAGGCCCCTAAGTGACTAGGCCACTAGGCTACTGGGCTACAAGGCTACCAGTCTACAAGGTTACTAGGTCACTAGGCCAGTAATAGCAGGCTACTAGGTCACTGGGACAGTAGGCCAGTGGGATAGTAGGCAACTAGTCTACAAGTCAAATAGTTCACTAGGTCACTTGGCCACTAGGCCTCTAGGCTACAAGACTACTAGTTCACCAGGTCACTAGGCCAGTAGGTTACAAGGCTACTAGGTCACTAGGCCAGTAGGCCACTAGGTTAGTAGGACAACAGGTTAGAAAAATCACAGGCCCCTAAGTGACTAGGCCACTGGTCTACTGGGCTACAAGGCTACCAGTCTACAAGGTTACTAGGTCACTAGGCCACTAGGCCTCTAGGCTACAAGGCTACTAGGTCACCAGGTCACTAGGCCAGTAGGTTACAAGGCTACTAGGTCACTAGGCCAGTAGGCCACTAGGTTAGTAGGACAACAGGTTAGAAGAATCACAGGCCCCTAAGTGACTAGGACACTGGACTACTGGGCTAAAAGGCTACCAGTCTTCAAGGTTACTATGTCACTAGGCCAGTAGGCTAGCAGGCTACTAGGTCACTGGGACAGTGGGCCAGTGGGATGGTAGGCAACTAGTCTACAAGTCAAATAGTTCACTAGGTCACTAGGCCACTAGGCCTCTAGGCTACAAGGCTACTGGGTCACCAGGTCACTAGGGCACTAGGTTACAAGGCTACTAGGTCACTAGGCCAGTAGGCCACTAGGTTAGTAGGACAACAGGTTAGAAGAATCACAGTCCCCTAAGTGACTATGCCACTCGGCTACAGGGCTACAAGTCTACCAGTCTACAAGGTTACTAGGTCACTAGGCCAGTAGGCTAGCAGGCTACTAGGTCACTGGGCCAGTAGGCCAGTGGGATGCTAGGCAACTAGTCTACAGGTCAAATGGTTCACTAGGTCACCAGGCCACTAGGCCACTATGTTACAAGACTACTAGGTCACAAGGCCAGTAGGCCACTAGGTTACAAAGCTACTAGGGCACAAGGGCACTGGGCTACTAGGCCACAAGCCTGTTAGCCTCCGAGGCTCTGGGCTACTAGCCTAAGTTAGGCTATTCTAGGACACTAGGACACTAGGCTAGCCTTGGCCAAATGAGGCTGGGCTAGGCTAGTATACTAGGCTACTAGGCTAGGCTAGGTTGTGCTTCCCTAGGCTGCTAAGATACTACAGCACTAAGCTACTAGGCAAATAGGCTACAAGGCTACTAGACCAATAAGCTGCTAGGTTAATAGGTCAACAGGTTATTAGACTACAAGGTCCCTACGTGACTACGCCTCGGGCTACTGGGCTACTAGGCTAATAGGCTACAAGGCTACTAGATCACTAGGCCACTTTTCCACAGGGCTCGTAGGTCACTAGGCCACTAGTAAGGTGGCCTAATAGCCTACAAGGCTACTAGGTCACTAGTCCACTAGGCCACGAGGCTACAAGGCTACTAAGTCTAGGCTAGGCTACATCACTAGTACAATACTGGGTCACTATGTAGGCTAGGCTAGGCCACTAGGGTCACTAGAATACTAAGTGACTAGGCCACTGGGAGGCTACAAGGCTACTAGGTCACCTAGGTCACTAGGCCCTAGGCTACAAGGCTACTAGGTCACCAGGTCACTCTAGGTTAGGATACAAGGTCACTAGGCCAGTAGGCCACTAGGTTAGTAGGACAACAGGTTAGAAGAATCACAGGCCCCTAAGTGACTAGGCCACTGGGCTACTGGGCCACAAGGCTACCAGTCTACAAGGTTACTAGGTCACTAGGCCACTAGGCCTCTAGGCTACAAGGCTACTAGGTCACCAGGTCACTTGGCCACTTGGTTACAAGGCTACTAGGTCACTAGGCCAGTAGGCCACTAGGTTAGTAGGACAACAGGTTAGAAGAATCACAGGCCGCTAAGTGACTAGGCCACTGTGCTACTGGTCTACAAGGCTACCAGTCTACAAGGTTACTAGGTCACTAGGCCAGTAGGCTAGCAGGCTACTAGGTCACTGGGACAGTTGGCCAGTGGGATGGTAGGCAACTAGTCTACAAGTCAAATAGTTCACTAGGTCACTAGGCCACTAGGCCTCTAGGCTACAAGGCTACTGGGTCACCAGGTCACTAGGGCACTAGGTTACAAGGCTACTAGGTCACTAGGCCAGTAGGCCACTAGGTTAGTAGGACAACAGGTTAGAAGAATCACAGTCCCCTAAGTGACTATGCCACTCGGCTACAGGGCTACAAGTCTACCAGTCTACAAGGTTACTAGGTCACTAGGCCAGTAGGCTAGCAGGCTACTAGGTCACTGGGCCAGTAGGCCAGTGGGATGCTAGGCAACTAGTCTACAGGTCAAATGGTTCACTAGGTCACCAGGCCACTAGGCCACTATGTTACAAGACTACTAGGTCACTAGGCCAGTAGGCCACTAGGTTACAAAGCTACTAGGGCACAAGGGCACTGGGCTACTAGGCCACAAGCCTGTTAGCCTCCGAGGCTCTGGGCTACTAGCCTAAGTTAGGCTATTCTAGGACACTAGGACACTAGGCTAGCCTTGGCCAAATGAGGCTGGGCTAGGCTAGTATACTAGGCTACTAGGCTAGGCTAGGTTGTGCTTCCCTAGGCTGCTAAGATACTACAGCACTAAGCTACTAGGCAAATAGGCTACAAGGCTACTAGACCACTAAGCTGCTAGGTTAATAGGTCAACAGGTTATTAGACTACAAGGTCCCTACGTGACTACGCCTCGGGCTACTGGGCTACTAGGCTAATAGGCTACAAGGCTACTAGATCACTAGGCCACTTTTCTACAGGGCTCGTAGGTCACTAGGCCACTAGGAAGGTGGCCTACTAGGCTACAACGCTACTAGGTCACTAGTCCACTAGGCCACGAGGCTACAAGGGTACCAGGTCACTAGGCCACAAGGCCAAAGTGCTACTACTCCACAAGAATATTAGCCTCCAAGTCTTCTAGGATAGTAGACTACGTTCGGTTATTCTAGCTTACTAGGACTCCAGGCTTGCCTAGGCCAAATGAGGCACGCTAGGCTAGTATACTGGGCTTGTAGGCTAGGCTAGGCTGCGCTTGGCTAGGCTACTAGGATACTATGCCACTAGGCTTCTAGGCAAACCGGCTACAAGCCTGCTAGGGCACTAGGCTACAACGCTACTAGGTCACTATGCCACTAGGCTACAGGGCTAGTAGGTCACTAGGCCACTAGGCCAGTGGGCTACTAGGCCACTAGGCTACAAGGCTACTAGTTCACTAGGCCAGTAGGCCACTAGGTTAGTAGGACAACAGGTTAGAAGAATCACAGGCCCCTAAGTGACTAGGCCACTGGGCTACTGGGCTACAAGGCTACCAGTCTACAAGGTTACTAGGTCACTAGGCCAGTAGGCTAGCAGGCTACTAGGTCACTGGGACAGTAGGCCAGTGGGATAGTAGGCAACTAGTCTACAAGTCAAATAGTTCACTAGGTCACTTGGCCACTAGGCCTCTAGGCTACAAGACTACTAGTTCACCAGGTCACTAGGCCAGTAGGTTACAAGGCTACTAGGTCACTAGGCCAGTAGGCCACTAGGTTAGTAGGACAACAGGTTAGAAAAATCACAGGCCCCTAAGTGACTAGGCCACTGGGCTACTGGGCTACAAGGCTACCAGTCTACAAGGTTACTAGGTCACTAGGCCACTAGGCCTCTAGGCTACAAGGCTACTAGGTCACCAGGTCACTAGGCCAGTAGGTTACAAGGCTACTAGGTCACTAGGCCAGTAGGCCACTAGGTTAGTAGGACAACAGGTTAGAAAAATCACAGGCCCCTAAGTGACTAGGCCACTGGTCTACTGGGCTACAAGGCTACCAGTCTACAAGGTTAGTATGTCACTAGGCCAGTAGGCTAGCAGGCTACTAGGTCACTGGGACAGTGGGCCAGTGGGATGGTAGGCAACTAGTCTACAAGTCAAATAGTTCACTAGGTCACTAGGCCACTAGGCCTCTAGGCTACAAGGCTACTGGGTCACCAGGTCACTAGGGCACTAGGTTACAAGGCTACTAGGTCACTAGGCCAGTAGGCCACTAGGTTAGTAGGACAACAGGTTAGAAGAATCACAGTCCCCTAAGTGACTATGCCACTCGGCTACAGGGCTACAAGTCTACCAGTCTACAAGGTTACTAGGTCACTAGGCCAGTAGGCTAGCAGGCTACTAGGTCACTGGGCCAGTAGGCCAGTGGGATGCTAGGCAACTAGTCTACAGGTCAAATGGTTCACTAGGTCACCAGGCCACTAGGCCACTATGTTACAAGACTACTAGGTCACAAGGCCAGTAGGCCACTAGGTTACAAAGCTACTAGGGCACAAGGGCACTGGGCTACTAGGCCACAAGCCTGTTAGCCTCCGAGGCTCTGGGCTACTAGCCTAAGTTAGGCTATTCTAGGACACTAGGACACTAGGCTAGCCTTGGCCAAATGAGGCTGGGCTAGGCTAGTATACTAGGCTACTAGGCTAGGCTAGGTTGTGCTTCCCTAGGCTGCTAAGATACTACAGCACTAAGCTACTAGGCAAATAGGCTACAAGGCTACTAGACCACTAAGCTGCTAGGTTAATAGGTCAACAGGTTATTAGACTACAAGGTCCCTACGTGACTACGCCTCGGGCTACTGGGCTACTAGGCTAATAGGCTACAAGGCTACTAGATCACTAGGCCACTTTTCCACAGGGCTCGTAGGTCACTAGGCCACTAGTAAGGTGGCCTAATAGGCTACGAGGCTACTAGGTCACCAGGTCAATAGGCCACTATGTTACAAGACTACTAGGTCACCCAGCCACAAGGCCACAGGGCTACTAGTCCACAAGGATATTAGCCTCCAAGGCTTCTAGGATAGTAGTCTACGTTCGGCTATTCTAGCTTACTAGGACTCCAGGCTTGCCTAGGCCAAATGACGCACGCTAGGCTAGTATACTGGGCTTGTAGGCTAGGCTAGGCTGCGCTTGGGTAGGCTACTAGGATACTATGCCACTAGGCTACTAGGCAAACCGGCTACAACGATGCTAGGGCACTAGGCTACAACACTACTAGGTCACTATGACACTAGGCTACAGGGCTAGGAGTTCACTAGGCCACGAGGCTACAAGGCTACTAGGTCACCAGGTCACTAGGCCACTAGGGTACAAGGATACAAGGTCACTAGGCCAGTAGGCCACTAGGTTAGTAGGACAACAGGTTAGAAGAATCACAGGCCCCTAAGTGACTAGGCCACTGGGCTACTGGGCCACAAGGCTACCAGTCTACAAGGTTACTAGGTCACTAGGCCACTAGGCCTCTAGGCTACAAGGCTACTAGGTCACCAGGTCACTTGGCCACTTGGTTACAAGGCTACTAGGTCACTAGGCCAGTAGGCCACTAGGTTAGTAGGACAACAGGTTAGAAGAATCACAGGCCGCTAAGTGACTAGGCCACTGGTCTACTGGGCTACAAGGCTACCACTCTTCAAGGTTACTAGGTCACTAGGCCAGTAGGCTAGCAGGCTACTAGGTCACTGGGACAGTGGGCCAGTGGGATGGTAGGCAACTAGTCTACAAGTCAAATAGTTCACTAGGTCACTAGGCCACTAGGCCTCTAGGCTACAAGGCTACTGGGTCACCAGGTCACTAGGGCACTAGGTTACAAGGCTACTAGGTCACTAGGCCAGTAGGCCACTAGGTTAGTAGGACAACAGGTTAGAAGAATCACAGTCCCCTAAGTGACTATGCCACTCGGCTACAGGGCTACAAGTCTACCAGTCTACAAGGTTACTAGGTCACTAGGCCAGTAGGCTAGCAGGCTACTAGGTCACTGGGCCAGTAGGCCAGTGGGATGCTAGGCAACTAGTCTACAGGTCAAATGGTTCACTAGGTCACCAGGCCACTAGGCCACTATGTTACAAGACTACTAGGTCACTAGGCCAGTAGGCCACTAGGTTACAAAGCTACTAGGGCACAAGGGCACTGGGCTACTAGGCCACAAGCCTGTTAGCCTCCGAGGCTCTGGGCTACTAGCCTAAGTTAGGCTATTCTAGGACACTAGGACACTAGGCTAGCCTTGGCCAAATGAGGCTGGGCTAGGCTAGTATACTAGGCTACTAGGCTAGGCTAGGTTGTGCTTCCCTAGGCTGCTAAGATACTACAGCACTAAGCTACTAGGCAAATAGGCTACAAGGCTACTAGACCACTAAGCTGCTAGGTTAATAGGTCAACAGGTTATTAGACTACAAGGTCCCTACGTGACTACGCCTCGGGCTACTGGGCTACTAGGCTAATAGGCTACAAGGCTACTAGATCACTAGGCCACTTTTCTACAGGGCTCGTAGGTCACTAGGCCACTAGGAAGGTGGCCTACTAGGCTACAAGGCTACTAGGTCACTAGTCCACTAGGCCACGAGGCTACAAGGCTACTAGGTCACCAGGCAACAAGGCCACAGGGCTACTAGTCCACAAGGATATTAGCCTCCAAGGCTTCTAGGATAGTAGTCTACGTTCGGCTATTCTATCTTACTAGGTCTCCAGGCTTGCCTAGGCCAAATGACGCACGCTAGGCTAGTATACTGGGCTTGTAGGCTAGGCTAGGCTGCGCTTGGGTAGGCTACTAGGATACTATGCCACTAGGCTACTAGGCAAACCGGCTACAACGATGCTAGGGCACTAGGCTACAACACTACTAGGTCACTATGACACTAGGCTACAGGGCTAGGAGGTCACTAGGCCAGTAGGCCACTAGCTTAGTAGGACAACAGGTTAGAAGAATCACAGGCCCCTAAGTGACTAGGCCACTGAGCTACTGGGCTACAAGGCTACCAGTCTACAAGGTTACTAGGTCACATGGCCAGTAGGATAGCAGGCTACTAGGTCACTGGGCCAGTAGGCCAGTGGGATGCTAGGCAACTAGTCTACAAGTCAAATAGTTCACTAGGTCACTAGGCCACTAGGCCTCTAGGCTACAAGGCTACTAGGTCACCAGGTCACTAGGCCACTAGGTTACTAGGCTACTAGGTCACTAGGCCAGTAGGCCACTAGGTTAGTAGGACAACAGGTTAGAAGAATCACAGGCCCCTAAGTGACTAGGCCACTGGGCTACTGGGCTACAAGGCTACCAGTCTACAAGGTTACTAGGTCACTAGGCCACTAGGCCTCTAGGCTACAAGGCTACTAGGTCACCAGGTCACTAGGCCAGTAGGTTACAAGGCTACTAGGTCACTAGGCCAGTAGGCCACTAGGTTAGTAGGACAACAGGTTAGAAGTATCACAGGCCGCTAAGTGACTAGGCCACTGGACTACTGGGCTAAAAGGCTACCAGTCTTCAAGGTTACTAGGTCACTAGGCCAGTAGGCTAGCAGGCTACTAGGTCACTGGGACAGTGGGCCAGTGGGATGGTAGGCAACTAGTCTACAAGTCAAATAGTTCACTAGATCACTAGGCCACTAGGCCTCTAGGCTACAAGGCTACTGGGTCACCAGGTCACTAGGGCACTAGGTTACAAGGCTACTAGGTCACTAGGCCAGTAGGCCACTAGGTTAGTAGGACAACAGGTTAGAAGAATCACAGTCCCCTAAGTGACTATGCCACTCGGCTACAGGGCTACAAGTCTACCAGTCTACAAGGTTACTAGGTCACTAGGCCAGTAGGCTAGCAGGCTACTAGGTCACTGGGCCAGTAGGCCAGTGGGATGCTAGGCAACTAGTCTACAGGTCAAATGGTTCACTAGGTCACCAGGCCACTAGGCCACTATGTTACAAGACTACTAGGTCACTAGGCCAGTAGGCCACTAGATTACAAAGCTACTAGGGCACAAGGGCACTGGGCTACTAGGCCACAAGCCTGTTAGCCTCCGAGGCTCTGGGCTACTAGCCTAAGTTAGGCTATTCTAGGACACTAGGACACTAGGCTAGCCTTGGCCAAATGAGGCTGGGCTAGGCTAGTATACTAGGCTACTAGGCTAGGCTAGGTTGTGCTTCCCTAGGCTGCTAAGATACTACAGCACTAAGCTACTAGGCAAATAGGCTACAAGGCTACTAGACCACTAAGCTGCTAGGTTAATAGGTCAACAGGTTATTAGACTACAAGGTCCCTACGTGACTACGCCTCGGGCTACTGGGCTACTAGGCTAATAGGCTACAAGGCTACTAGATCACTAGGCCACTTTTCTACAGGGCTCGTAGGTCACTAGGCCACTAGGAAGGTGGCCTACTAGGCTACAACGCTACTAGGTCACTAGTCCACTAGGCCACGAGGCTACAAGGGTACCAGGTCACTAGGCCACAAGGCCAAAGTGCTACTACTCCACAAGAATATTAGCCTCCAAGTCTTCTAGGATAGTAGACTACGTTCGGTTATTCTAGCTTACTAGGACTCCAGGCTTGCCTAGGCCAAATGAGGCACGCTAGGCTAGTATACTGGGCTTGTAGGCTAGGCTAGGCTGCGCTTGGCTAGGCTACTAGGATACTATGCCACTAGGCTTCTAGGCAAACCGGCTACAAGCGTGCTAGGGCACTAGGCTACAACGCTACTAGGTCACTATGCCACTAGGCTACAGGGCTAGAAGGTCACTAGGCCACTAGGCCAGTGGGCTACTAGGCCACTAGGCTACAAGGCTACTAGTTCACTAGGCCAGTAGGCCACTAGGTTAGTAGGACAACATGTTAGAAGAATCACAGGCCCCTAAGTGACTAGGCCACTGGGCTACTGGGCTACAAGGCTACCAGTCTACAAGGTTACTAGGTCACTAGGCCACTAGGCCTCTAGGCTACAAGGCTACTAGGTCACCAGGTCACTAGGCCAGTAGGTTACAAGGCTACTAGGTCACTAGGCCAGTAGGCCACTAGGTTAGTAGGACAACAGGTTAGAAGAATCACAGGCCCCTAAGTGACTAGGAAACTGCACTACTGGGCTAAAAGGCTACCAGTCTTCAAGGTTACTATGTCACTAGGCCAGTAGGCTAGCAGGCTACTAGGTCACTGGGACAGTGGGCCAGTGGGATGGTAGGCAACTAGTCTACAAGTCAAATAGTTCACTAGGTCACTAGGCCACTAGGCCTCTAGGCTACAAGGCTACTGGGTCACCAGGTCACTAGGGCACTAGGTTACAAGGCTACTAGGTCACTAGGCCAGTAGGCCACTAGGTTAGTAGGACAACAGGTTAGAAGAATCACAGTCCCCTAAGTGACTATGCCACTCGGCTACAGGGCTACAAGTCTACCAGTCTACAAGGTTACTAGGTCACTAGGCCAGTAGGCTAGCAGGCTACTAGGTCACTGGGCCAGTAGGCCAGTGGGATGCTAGGCAACTAGTCTACAGGTCAAATGGTTCACTAGGTCACCAGGCCACTAGGCCACTATGTTACAAGACTACTAGGTCACAAGGCCAGTAGGCCACTAGGTTACAAAGCTACTAGGGCACAAGGGCACTGGGCTACTAGGCCACAAGCCTGTTAGCCTCCGAGGCTCTGGGCTACTAGCCTAAGTTAGGCTATTCTAGGACACTAGGACACTAGGCTAGCCTTGGCCAAATGAGGCTGGGCTAGGCTAGTATACTAGGCTACTAGGCTAGGCTAGGTTGTGCTTGTCTAGGCTGCTAAGATACTACAGCACTAAGCTACTAGGCAAATAGGCTACAAGGCTACTAGACCAATAAGCTGCTAGGTTAATAGGTCAACAGGTTATTAGAGTATAAGGTCCCTACGTGACCACGCCTCGGGCTACTGGGCTACTAGGCTAATAGGCTACAAGGCTACTAGATCACTAGGCCACTTTTCCACAGGGCTCATAGGTCACTAGGCCACTAGTAAGGTGGCCTAATAGGCTACAAGGCTACTAGGTCACTAGTACACTAGGCCACGAGGCTACAAGGCTACTAGGTCACCAGGTCACTAGGCCACTAGGTTACAAGTCTACAAGGTCACTAGGCCAGTAGGCCACTAAGTTAGTAGGACAACAGGTTAGAAGAATCACAGGCCCCTAAGTGACTAGGCCACTGAGCTACTGGGCTACAAGGCTACCAGTCTACAAGGCTACTAGGTCACATGGCCAGTAGGACAGCAGGCAACTAGGTCACTGGGCCAGTAGGCCAGTGGGATGCTAGGAACTAGTCTACAAGTAAAATAGTTCACTAGGTCACTAGGCCACTAGGCCTCTAGGCTACAAGGCTACTAGGTCACCAGGTCACTAGGCCATTAGGTTACTAGGCTACTAGGTCACTAGGCCAGTAGGCCACTAGGTTAGTAGGACAACAGGTTAGAAGAATCACAGGCCCCTAAGTGATTAGGCCACTGGGCTACTGGGCTACAAGGCTACCAGTCTACAAGGTTACTAGGTCACTAGGCCACTAGGCCTCTAGGCTACAAGGCTACTAGGTCACCAGGTCACTAGGCCAGTAGGTTACAAGGCTACTAGGTCACTAGGCCAGTAGGCCACTAGGTTAGTAGGACAACAGGTTAGAAGTATCACAGGCCGCTAAGTGACTAGGCCACTGGACTACTGGGCTAAAAGGCTACCAGTCTTCAAGGTTACTAGGTCACTAGGCCAGTAGGCTAGCAGGCTACTAGGTCACTGGGACAGTGGGCCAGTGGGATGGTAGGCAACTAGTCTACAAGTCAAATAGTTCACTAGGTCACTAGGCCACTAGGCCTCTAGGCTACAAGGCTACTGGGTCACCAGGTCACTAGGGCACTAGGTTACAAGGCTACTAGGTCACTAGGCCAGTAGGCCACTAGGTTAGTAGGACAACAGGTTAGAAGAATCACAGTCCCCTAAGTGACTATGCCACTCGGCTACAGGGCTACAAGTCTACCAGTCTACAAGGTTACTAGGTCACTAGGCCAGTAGGCTAGCAGGCTACTAGGTCACTGGGCCAGTAGGCCAGTGGGATGCTAGGCAACTAGTCTACAGGTCAAATGGTTCACTAGGTCACCAGGCCACTAGGCCACTATGTTACAAGACTACTAGGTCACTAGGCCAGTAGGCCACTAGGTTACAAAGCTACTAGGGCACAAGGGCACTGGGCTACTAGGCCACAAGCCTGTTAGCCTCCGAGGCTCTGGGCTACTAGCCTAAGTTAGGCTATTCTAGGACACTAGGACACTAGGCTAGCCTTGGCCAAATGAGGCTGGGCTAGGCTAGTATACTAGGCTACTAGGCTAGGCTAGGTTGTGCTTCCCTAGGCTGCTAAGATACTACAGCACTAAGCTACTAGGCAAATAGGCTACAAGGCTACTAGACCACTAAGCTGCTAGGTTAATAGGTCAACAGGTTATTAGACTACAAGGTCCCTACGTGACTACGCCTCGGGCTACTGGGCTACTAGGCTAATAGGCTACAAGGCTACTAGATCACTAGGCCACTTTTCTACAGGGCTCGTAGGTCACTAGGCCACTAGGAAGGTGGCCTACTAGGCTACAACGCTACTAGGTCACTAGTCCACTAGGCCACGAGGCTACAAGGGTACCAGGTCACTAGGCCACAAGGCCAAAGTGCTACTACTCCACAAGAATATTAGCCTCCAAGTCTTCTAGGATAGTAGACTACGTTCGGTTATTCTAGCTTACTAGGACTCCAGGCTTGCCTAGGCCAAATGAGGCACGCTAGGCTAGTATACTGGGCTTGTAGGCTAGGCTAGGCTGCGCTTGGCTAGGCTACTAGGATACTATGCCACTAGGCTTCTAGGCAAACCGGCTACAAGCCTGCTAGGGCACTAGGCTACAACGCTACTAGGTCACTATGCCACTAGGCTACAGGGCTAGTAGGTCACTAGGCCACTAGGCCAGTGGGCTACTAGGCCACTAGGCTACAAGGCTACTAGTTCACTAGGCCAGTAGGCCACTAGGTTAGTAGGACAACAGGTTAGAAGAATCACAGGCCCCTAAGTGACTAGGCCACTGGGCTACTGGGCTACAAGGCTACCAGTCTACAAGGTTACTAGGTCACTAGGCCAGTAGGCTAGCAGGCTACTAGGTCACTGGGACAGTAGGCCAGTGGGATAGTAGGCAACTAGTCTACAAGTCAAATAGTTCACTAGGTCACTTGGCCACTAGGCCTCTAGGCTACAAGACTACTAGTTCACCAGGTCACTAGGCCAGTAGGTTACAAGGCTACTAGGTCACTGGGCCAGTAGGCCACTAGGTTAGTAGGACAACAGCTTAGAAAAATCACAGGCCCCTAAGTGACTAGGCCACTGGTCTACTGGGCTACAAGGCTACCAGTCTACAAGGGTCACTAGGCCACTAGGCCTCTAGGCTACAAGGCTACTAGGTCACCAGGTCACTAGGCCAGTAGGTTACAAGGCTACTAGGTCACTAGGCCAGTAGGCCACTAGGTTAGTAGGACAACAGGTTTGAAGAATCACAGGCCCCTAAGTGACTGGGACACTGGACTACTGGGCTAAAAGGCTACCAGTCTTCAAGGTTACTAGGTCACTAGGCCAGTAGGCTAGCAGGCTACTAGGTCACTGGGACAGTGGGCCAGTGGGATGGTAGGCAACTAGTCTACAAGTCAAATAGTTCACTAGGTCACTAGGCCACTAGGCCTCTAGGCTACAAGGCTACTGGGTCACCAGGTCACTAGGGCACTAGGTTACAAGGCTACTAGGTCACTAAGCCAGTAGGCCACTAGCTTAGTAGGACAACAGGTTAGAAGAATCACAGGCCCCTAAGTGACTAGGCCACTGAGCTACTGGGCTACAAGGCTACCAGTCTACAAGGTTACTAGGTCACATGGCCAGTAGGATAACAGGCTACTAGGTCACTGGGCCAGTAGGCCTAGGCAACTAGTCTACAGGTCAAGGCCACTAGGCCTCTAGGCTCACTAGGTCACAGGTCACTAGGCCACAAGGCCTCACTAGGCCAGTAGGCCACTAGCTTAGTAGGACAACAGGTTAGAAGAATCACAGGCCCCTAAGTGACTAGGCCACTGGGCTACTGGGCTACAAGGCTACCAGTCTACAAGGTTACTAGGTCACTAGGCCACTAGGCCTCTAGGCTACAAGGCTACTAGGTCACCAGGTCACTAGGCCAGTAGGTTACAAGGCTACTAGGTCACTAGGCCAGTAGGCCACTAGGTTAGTAGGACAACAGGTTAGAAGAATCACAGGCCCCTAAGTGACTAGGCCACTGGACTACTGGGCTAAAAGGCTACCAGTCTTCAAGGTTACTAGGTCACTAGGCCAGTAGGCTAGCAGGCTACTAGGTCACTGGGACAGTGGGCCAGTGGGATGGTAGGCAACTAGTCTACAAGTCAAATAGTTCACTAGGTCACTAGGCCACTAGGCCTCTAGGCTACAAGGCTACTGGGTCACCAGGTCACTAGGGCACTAGGTTACAAGGCTACTAGGTCACTAGGCCAGTAGGCCACTAGGTTAGTAGGACAACAGGTTAGAAGAATCACAGTCCCCTAAGTGACTATGCCACTCGGCTACAGGGCTACAAGTCTACCAGTCTACAAGGTTACTAGGTCACTAGGCCAGTAGGCTAGCAGGCTACTAGGTCACTGGGCCAGTAGGCCAGTGGGATGCTAGGCAACTAGTCTACAGGTCAAATGGTTCACTAGGTCACCAGGCCACTAGGCCACTATGTTACAAGACTACTAGGTCACTAGGCCAGTAGGCCACTAGGTTACAAAGCTACTAGGGCACAAGGGCACTGGGCTACTAGGCCACAAGCCTGTTAGCCTCCGAGGCTCTGGGCTACTAGCCTAAGTTAGGCTATTCTAGGACACTAGGACACTAGGCTAGCCTTGGCCAAATGAGGCTGGGCTAGGCTAGTATACTAGGCTACTAGGCTAGGCTAGGTTGTGCTTCCCTAGGCTGCTAAGATACTACAGCACTAAGCTACTAGGCAAATAGGCTACAAGGCTACTAGACCACTAAGCTGCTAGGTTAATAGGTCAACAGGTTATTAGACTACAAGGTCCCTACGTGACTACGCCTCGGGCTACTGGGCTACTAGGCTAATAGGCTACAAGGCTACTAGATCACTAGGCCACTTTTCTACAGGGCTCGTAGGTCACTAGGCCACTAGGAAGGTGGCCTACTAGGCTACAACGCTACTAGGTCACTAGTCCACTAGGCCACGAGGCTACAAGGGTACCAGGTCACTAGGCCACAAGGCCAAAGTGCTACTACTCCACAAGAATATTAGCCTCCAAGTCTTCTAGGATAGTAGACTACGTTCGGTTATTCTAGCTTACTAGGACTCCAGGCTTGCCTAGGCCAAATGAGGCACGCTAGGCTAGTATACTGGGCTTGTAGGCTAGGCTAGGCTGCGCTTGGCTAGGCAACTAGGATACTATGCCACTAGGCTTCTAGGCAAACCGGCTACAAGCCTGCTAGGGCACTAGGCTACAACGCTACTAGGTCACTATGCCACTAGGCTACAGGGCTAGTAGGTCACTAGGCCACTAGGCCAGTGGGCTACTAGGCCACTAGGCTACAAGGCTACTAGTTCACTAGGCCAGTAGGCCACTAGGTTAGTAGGACAACAGGTTAGAAGAATCACAGGCCCCTAAGTGACTAGGCCACTGGGCTACTGGGCTACAAGGCTACCAGTCTACAAGGTTACTAGGTCACTAGGCCAGTAGGCTAGCAGGCTACTAGGTCACTGGGACAGTAGGCCAGTGGGATAGTAGGCAACTAGTCTACAAGTCAAATAGTTCACTAGGTCACTTGGCCACTAGGCCTCTAGGCTACAAGACTACTAGTTCACCAGGTCACTAGGCCAGTAGGTTACAAGGCTACTAGGTCACTAGGCCAGTAGGCCACTAGGTTAGTAGGACAACAGGTTAGAAAAATCACAGGCCCCTAAGTGACTAGGCCACTGGTCTACTGGGCTACAAGGCTACCAGTCTACAAGGTTACTAGGTCACTAGGCCACTAGGCCTCTAGGCTACAAGGCTACTAGGTCACCAGGTCACTAGGCCAGTAGGTTACAAGGCTACTAGGTCACTAGGCCAGTAGGCCACTAGGTTAGTAGGACAACAGGTTAGAAGAATCACAGGCCCCTAAGTGACTAGGACACTGGACTACTGGGCTAAAAGGCTACCAGTCTTCAAGGTTACTAGGTCACTAGGCCAGTAGGCTAGCAGGCTACTAGGTCACTGGGACAGTGGGCCAGTGGGATGGTAGGCAACTAGTCTACAAGTCAAATAGTTCACTAGGTCACTAGGCCACTAGGCCTCTAGGCTACAAGGCTACTGGGTCACCAGGTCACTAGGGCACTAGGTTACAAGGCTACTAGGTCACTAGGCCAGTAGGCCACTAGGTTAGTAGGACAACAGGTTAGAAGAATCACAGTCCCCTAAGTGACTATGCCACTCGGCTACAGGGCTACAAGTCTACCAGTCTACAAGGTTACTAGGTCACTAGGCCAGTAGGCTAGCAGGCTACTAGGTCACTGGGCCAGTAGGCCAGTGGGATGCTAGGCAACTAGTCTACAGGTCAAATGGTTCACTAGGTCACCAGGCCACTAGGCCACTATGTTACAAGACTACTAGGTCACAAGGCCAGTAGGCCACTAGGTTACAAAGCTACTAGGGCACAAGGGCACTGGGCTACTAGGCCACAAGCCTGTTAGCCTCCGAGGCTCTGGGCTACTAGCCTAAGTTAGGCTATTCTAGGACACTAGGACACTAGGCTAGCCTTGGCCAAATGAGGCTGGGCTAGGCTAGTATACTAGGCTACTAGGCTAGGCTAGGTTGTGCTTCCCTAGGCTGCTAAGATACTACAGCACTAAGCTACTAGGCAAATAGGCTACAAGGCTACTAGACCACTAAGCTGCTAGGTTAATAGGTCAACAGGTTATTAGACTACAAGGTCCCTACGTGACTACGCCTCGGGCTACTGGGCTACTAGGCTAATAGGCTACAAGGCTACTAGATCACTAGGCCACTTTTCCACAGGGCTCGTAGGTCACTAGGCCACTAGTAAGGTGGCCTAATAGGCTACAAGGCTACTAGGTCACTAGTCCACTAGGCCACGAGGCTACAAGGCTACTAGGTCACCAGGCAACAAGGCCACAGGGCTACTAGTCCACAAGGATATTAGCCTCCAAGGCTTCTAGGATAGTAGTCTACGTTCGGCTATTCTATCTTACTAGGTCTCCAGGCTTGCCTAGGCCAAATGACGCACGCTAGGCTAGTATACTGGGCTTGTAGGCTAGGCTAGGCTGCGCTTGGGTAGGCTACTAGGATACTATGCCACTAGGCTACTAGGCAAACCGGCTACAACGATGCTAGGGCACTAGGCTACAACACTACTAGGTCACTATGACACTAGGCTACAGGGCTAGCTACTAGGTCACTAGGCCAGTAGGCCACTAGGTTAGTAGGACAACAGGTTAGAAGAATCACAGGCCGCTAAGTGAGTAGGCCACTGTGCTACTGGGCTACAAGGCTACCAGTCTACAAGGTTACTAGGTCACTAGGCCAGTAGGCTAGCAGGCTACTAGGTCACTGGGACAGTTGGCCAGTGGGATGGAAGGCAACTAGTGTACAAGTCAAATAGTTCACTAGGTCACTAGGCCACTAGGCCTCTAGGCTACAAGGCTACTAGGTCTAAAGGTCACTAGGCCACTAGGTTACAAGGCTACTAGGTCACTAGGCCAGTAGGCCACTAGGTTAGTAGGACAACAGGTTAGAAGAATCACAGGCCCCTAAGTGACTAGGCCACTGGGCTACTGGGCTACAAGGCTACCAGTCTACAAGGTTACTAGGTCACTAGGCCAGTAGGCTAGCAGGCTACTAGGTCACTGGGCCAGTAGGCCAGTGGGATGCTAGGCAACTAGTCTACAGGTCAAATGGTTCACTAGGTCACCAGGCCACTAGGCCTCTAGGCTACAAGGCTACTAGGTCACCAGGCCACTAGGCCACTAGGTTACAAGACTACTAGGTCACTAGGCCAGTAGGCCACTAGGTTACAAAGCTACTAGGTCACAAGGCCACTGGGCTACTAGGCCACAAGCCTGTTAGCCTCCGAGGCCTCTAGGCTACTAGCCTAAGTTAGGCTATTCTAGAACACTAGGACACTAGGCTAGCCTAGGCCAAGCGAGACTGGGCTAGGCTAGTATACTAGGCTACTAGGCTAGGCTAGGCTACAAGGCTACTAGGTCACCAGTCACTAGGCCACTAGGTTACAAGTCTACAAGGTCACTAGGCCAGTAGGCCACTAGGTTAGTAGGACAACAGGTTAGAAGAATCACACGAGGTCACTAGGCCAGTAGGCCACAAGCTTAGTAGGACAACAGGTTAGAAGAATCACAGGCCCCTAAGTGACTAGGCCACTGAGCTACTGGGCTACAAGGCTACCAGTCTACAAGGTTACTAGGTCACATGGCCAGTAGGATAGCAGGCTACTAGGTCACTGGGCCAGTAGGCCAGTGGGATGCTAGCCAACTAGTCTACAAGTCAAATAGTTCACTAGGTCACTAGGCCACTAGGCCTCTAGGCTACAAGGCTACTAGGTCACCAGGTCACTAGGCCACTAGGTTACTAGGCTACTAGGTCACTAGGCCAGTAGGCCACTAGGTTAGTAGGACAACAGGTTAGAAGAATCACAGGCCCCTAAGTGATTAGGCCACTGGGCTACTGGGCTACAAGGCTACCAGTCTACAAGGTTACTAGGTCACTAGGTCACTAGGCATCTAGGCTACAAGGCTACTAGGTCACCAGGTCACTAGGCCAGTAGGTTACAAGGCTACTAGGTCACTAGGCCAGTAGGCCACTAGGTTAGTAGGACAACAGGTTAGAAGAATCACAGGCCCCTAAGTGACTGGGCCACTGGGCTACTGGGCTACAAGGCTACCAGTCTTCAAGGTTACTAGGTCACTAGGCCAGTAGGCTAGCAGGCTACTAGGTCACTGGGACAGTGGGCCAGTGGGATGGTAGGCAACTAGTCTATAAGTCAAAAAGTTCACTAGGTCACTAGGCCACTAGGCCTCTAGGCTACAAGGCTACTGGGTCAACAGGTCACTAGGGCACTAGGTTACAAGGCTACTAGGTCACTAGGCCAGTAGGCCACTAGGTTAGTAGGACAACAGGTTAGAAGAATCACAGTCCCCTAAGTGACTATGCCACTCGGCTACAGGGCTACAAGTCTACCAGTCTACAAGGTTACTAGGTCACTAGGCCAGTAGGCTAGCAGGCTACTAGGTCACTGGGCCAGTAGGCCAGTGGGATGCTAGGCAACTAGTCTACAGGTCAAATGGTTCACTAGGTCACCAGGCCACTAGGCCACTATGTTACAAGACTACTAGGTCACTAGGCCAGTAGGCCACTAGGTTACAAAGCTACTAGGGCACAAGGGCACTGGGCTACTAGGCCACAAGCCTGTTAGCCTCCGAGGCTCTGGGCTACTAGCCTAAGTTAGGCTATTCTAGGACACTAGGACACTAGGCTAGCCTTGGCCAAATGAGGCTGGGCTAGGCTAGTATACTAGGCTACTAGGCTAGGCTAGGTTGTGCTTCCCTAGGCTGCTAAGATACTACAGCACTAAGCTACTAGGCAAATAGGCTACAAGGCTACTAGACCACTAAGCTGCTAGGTTAATAGGTCAACAGGTTATTAGACTACAAGGTCCCTACGTGACTACGCCTCGGGCTACTGGGCTACTAGGCTAATAGGCTACAAGGCTACTAGATCACTAGGCCACTTTTCTACAGGGCTCGTAGGTCACTAGGCCACTAGGAAGGTGGCCTACTAGGCTACAACGCTACTAGGTCACTAGTCCACTAGGCCACGAGGCTACAAGGGTACCAGGTCACTAGGCCACAAGGCCAAAGTGCTACTACTCCACAAGAATATTAGCCTCCAAGTCTTCTAGGATAGTAGACTACGTTCGGTTATTCTAGCTTACTAGGACTCCAGGCTTGCCTAGGCCAAATGAGGCACGCTAGGCTAGTATACTGGGCTTGTAGGCTAGGCTAGGCTGCGCTTGGCTAGGCTACTAGGATACTATGCCACTAGGCTTCTAGGCAAACCGGCTACAAGCCTGCTAGGGCACTAGGCTACAACGCTACTAGGTCACTATGCCACTAGGCTACAGGGCTAGTAGGTCACTAGGCCACTAGGCCAGTGGGCTACTAGGCCACTAGGCTACAAGGCTACTAGTTCACTAGGCCAGTAGGCCACTAGGTTAGTAGGACAACAGGTTAGAAGAATCACAGGCCCCTAAGTGACTAGGCCACTGGGCTACTGGGCTACAAGGCTACCAGTCTACAAGGTTACTAGGTCACTAGGCCAGTAGGCTAGCAGGCTACTAGGTCACTGGGACAGTAGGCCAGTGGGATAGTAGGCAACTAGTCTACAAGTCAAATAGTTCACTAGGTCACTTGGCCACTAGGCCTCTAGGCTACAAGACTACTAGTTCACCAGGTCACTAGGCCAGTAGGTTACAAGGCTACTAGGTCACTAGGCCAGTAGGCCACTAGGTTAGTAGGACAACAGGTTAGAAAAATCACAGGCCCCTAAGTGACTAGGCCACTGGTCTACTGGGCTACAAGGCTACCAGTCTACAAGGTTACTAGGTCACTAGGCCACTAGGCCTCTAGGCTACAAGGCTACTAGGTCACCAGGTCACTAGGCCAGTAGGTTACAAGGCTACTAGGTCACTAGGCCAGTAGGCCACTAGGTTAGTAGGACAACAGGTTAGAAGAATCACAGGCCCCTAAGTGACTAGGACACTGGACTACTGGGCTAAAAGGCTACCAGTCTTCAAGGTTACTATGTCACTAGGCCAGTAGGCTAGCAGGCTACTAGGTCTCACTAGGCCAGTAGGCCACTAGGTTAGTAGGACAACAGGTTAGAAGAATCACAGGCCCCTAAGTGACTAGGCCACTGGGCTACTGGGCTACAAGGCTACCAGTCTACAAGGTTACTAGGTCACTAGGCCACTAGGCCTCTAGGCTACAAGGCTACTAGGTCACCAGGTCACTAGGCCAGTAGGTTACAAGGCTACTAGGTCACTAGGCCAGTAGGCCACTAGGTTAGTAGGACAACAGGTTAGAAGAATCACAGGCCCCTAAGTGACTAGGCCCCTGGACTACTGGGCTAAAAGGCTACCAGTCTTCAAGGTTACTAGGTCACTAGGCCAGTAGGCTAGCAGGCTACTAGGTCACTGGGCCAGTGGGCCAGTGGGATGGTAGGCAACTAGTCTACAAGTCAAATAGTTCACTAGGTCACTAGGCCACTAGGCCTCTAGGCTACAAGGCTACTGGGTCACCAGGTCACTAGGGCACTAGGTTACAAGGCTACTAGGTCACTAGGCCAGTAGGCCACTAGGTTAGTAGGACAACAGGTTAGAAGAATCACAGTCCCCTAAGTGACTATGCCACTCGGCTACAGGGCTACAAGTCTACCAGTCTACAAGGTTACTAGGTCACTAGGCCAGTAGGCTAGCAGGCTACTAGGTCACTGGGCCAGTAGGCCAGTGGGATGCTAGGCAACTAGTCTACAGGTCAAATGGTTCACTAGGTCACCAGGCCACTAGGCCACTATGTTACAAGACTACTAGGTCACTAGGCCAGTAGGCCACTAGGTTACAAAGCTACTAGGGCACAAGGGCACTGGGCTACTAGGCCACAAGCCTGTTAGCCTCCGAGGCTCTGGGCTACTAGCCTAAGTTAGGCTATTCTAGGACACTAGGACACTAGGCTAGCCTTGGCCAAATGAGGCTGGGCTAGGCTAGTATACTAGGCTACTAGGCTAGGCTAGGTTGTGCTTCCCTAGGCTGCTAAGATACTACAGCACTAAGCTACTAGGCAAATAGGCTACAAGGCTACTAGACCACTAAGCTGCTAGGTTAATAGGTCAACAGGTTATTAGACTACAAGGTCCCTACGTGACTACGCCTCGGGCTACTGGGCTACTAGGCTAATAGGCTACAAGGCTACTAGATCACTAGGCCACTTTTCTACAGGGCTCGTAGGTCACTAGGCCACTAGGAAGGTGGCCTACTAGGCTACAACGCTACTAGGTCACTAGTCCACTAGGCCACGAGGCTACAAGGGTACCAGGTCACTAGGCCACAAGGCCAAAGTGCTACTACTCCACAAGAATATTAGCCTCCAAGTCTTCTAGGATAGTAGACTACGTTCGGTTATTCTAGCTTACTAGGACTCCAGGCTTGCCTAGGCCAAATGAGGCACGCTAGGCTAGTATACTGGGCTTGTAGGCTAGGCTAGGCTGCGCTTGGCTAGGCTACTAGGATACTATGCCACTAGGCTTCTAGGCAAACCGGCTACAAGCCTGCTAGGGCACTAGGCTACAACGCTACTAGGTCACTATGCCACTAGGCTACAGGGCTAGTAGGTCACTAGGCCACTAGGCCAGTGGGCTACTAGGCCACTAGGCTACAAGGCTACTAGTTCACTAGGCCAGTAGGCCACTAGGTTAGTAGGACAACAGGTTAGAAGAATCACAGGCCCCTAAGTGACTAGGCCACTGGGCTACTGGGCTACAAGGCTACCAGTCTACAAGGTTACTAGGTCACTAGGCCAGTAGGCTAGCAGGCTACTAGGTCACTGGGACAGTAGGCCAGTGGGATAGTAGGCAACTAGTCTACAAGTCAAATAGTTCACTAGGTCACTTGGCCACTAGGCCTCTAGGCTACAAGACTACTAGTTCACCAGGTCACTAGGCCAGTAGGTTACAAGGCTACTAGGTCACTAGGCCAGTAGGCCACTAGGTTAGTAGGACAACAGGTTAGAAAAATCACAGGCCCCTAAGTGACTAGGCCACTGGTCTACTGGGCTACAAGGCTACCAGTCTACAAGGTTACTAGGTCACTAGGCCACTAGGCCTCTAGGCTACAAGGCTACTAGGTCACCAGGTCACTAGGCCAGTAGGTTACAAGGCTACTAGGTCACTAGGCCAGTAGGCCACTAGGTTAGTAGGACAACAGGTTAGAAGAATCACAGGCCCCTAAGTGACTAGGACACTGGACTACTGGGCTAAAAGGCTACCAGTCTTCAAGGTTACTATGTCACTAGGCCAGTAGGCTAGCAGGCTACTAGGTCACTGGGACAGTGGGCCAGTGGGATGGTAGGCAACTAGTCTACAAGTCAAATAGTTCACTAGGTCACTAGGCCACTAGGCCTCTAGGC
Source organism: Manis javanica (assembly GCF_040802235.1). NCBI lineage: Eukaryota > Metazoa > Chordata > Mammalia > Pholidota > Manidae > Manis > Manis javanica. The sequence continues at coordinate 58,072,924 of NC_133161.1, read as the reverse complement.
TACAAGGCTACTGGGTCACCAGGTCACTAGGGCACTAGGTTACAAGGCTACTAGGTCACTAGGCCAGTAGGCCACTAGGTTAGTAGGACAACAGGTTAGAAGAATCACAGTCCCCTAAGTGACTATGCCACTCGGCTACAGGGCTACAAGTCTACCAGTCTACAAGGTTACTAGGTCACTAGGCCAGTAGGCTAGCAGGCTACTAGGTCACTGGGCCAGTAGGCCAGTGGGATGCTAGGCAACTAGTCTACAGGTCAAATGGTTCACTAGGTCACCAGGCCACTAGGCCACTATGTTACAAGACTACTAGGTCACAAGGCCAGTAGGCCACTAGGTTACAAAGCTACTAGGGCACAAGGGCACTGGGCTACTAGGCCACAAGCCTGTTAGCCTCCGAGGCTCTGGGCTACTAGCCTAAGTTAGGCTATTCTAGGACACTAGGACACTAGGCTAGCCTTGGCCAAATGAGGCTGGGCTAGGCTAGTATACTAGGCTACTAGGCTAGGCTAGGTTGTGCTTCCCTAGGCTGCTAAGATACTACAGCACTAAGCTACTAGGCAAATAGGCTACAAGGCTACTAGACCACTAAGCTGCTAGGTTAATAGGTCAACAGGTTATTAGACTACAAGGTCCCTACGTGACTACGCCTCGGGCTACTGGGCTACTAGGCTAATAGGCTACAAGGCTACTAGATCACTAGGCCACTTTTCCACAGGGCTCGTAGGTCACTAGGCCACTTGTAAGGTGGCCTAATAGGCTACAAGGCTACTAGGTCACTAGTCCACTAGGCCACGAGGCTACAAGGCTACTAGGTCACCAGGCAACAAGGCCACAGGGCTACTAGTCCACAAGGATATTAGCCTCCAAGGCTTCTAGGATAGTAGTCTACGTTCGGCTATTCTATCTTACTAGGTCTCGAGGCTTGCCTAGGCCAAATGACGCACGCTAGGGTAGTATACTGGGCTTGTAGGCTAGGCTAGGCTGCGCTTGGGTAGGCTACTAGGATACTATGCCACTAGGCTACTAGGCAAACCGGCTACAACGATGCTAGGGCACTAGGCTACAACACTACTAGATCACTATGACACTAGGCTACAGGGCTAAGCGGTCACTAGGCCAGTAGGCCACTAGCTTAGTAGGACAACAGGTTAGAAGAATCACAGGCGCCTAAGTGACTAGGCCACTGAGCTACTGGGCTACAAGGCTACCAGTTTACAAGGTTACTAGGTCACATGGCCAGTAGGATAGCAGGCTACTAGGTCACTGGGCCAGTAGGCCAGTGGGATGCTAGGCAACTAGTCTACAAGTCAAATAGTTCACTAGGTCACTAGGCCACTAGGCCTCTAGGCTACAAGGCTACTAGGTCACCAGGTCACTAGGCCACTAGGTTACTAGGCCACTAGGTCACTAGGCCAGTAGGCCACTAGGTTAGTAGGACAACAGGTTAGAAGAATCACAGGCCCCTAAGTGACTAGGCCACTGGGCTACTGGGCTACAAGGCTACCAGTCTACAAGGTTACTAGGTCACTAGGCCACTAGGCCTCTAGGCTACAAGGCTACTAGGTCACCAGGTCACTAGGCCAGTAGGTTACAAGGCTACTAGGTCACTAGGCCAGTAGGCCACTAGGTTAGTAGGACAACAGGTTAGAAGAATCACAGGCCCCTAAGTGACTAGGCCACTGGACTACTGGGCTAAAAGGCTACCAGTCTTCAAGGTTACTAGGTCACTAGGCCAGTAGGCTAGCAGGCTACTAGGTCACTGGGACAGTGGGCCAGTGGGATGGTAGGCAACTAGTCTACAAGTCAAATAGTTCACTAGATCACTAGGCCACTAGGCCTCTAGGCTACAAGGCTACTGGGTCAACAGGTCACTAGGGCACTAGGTTACAAGGCTACTAGGTCACTAGGCCAGTAGGCCACTAGGTTAGTAGGACAACAGGTTAGAAGAATCACAGTCCCCTAAGTGACTATGCCACTCGGCTACAGGGCTACAAGTCTACCAGTCTACAAGGTTACTAGGTCACTAGGCCAGTAGGCTAGCAGGCTACTAGGTCACTGGGCCAGTAGGCCAGTGGGATGCTAGGCAACTAGTCTACAGGTCAAATGGTTCACTAGGTCACCAGGCCACTAGGCCACTATGTTACAAGACTACTAGGTCACTAGGCCAGTAGGCCACTAGGTTACAAAGCTACTAGGGCACAAGGGCACTGGGCTACTAGGCCACAAGCCTGTTAGCCTCCGAGGCTCTGGGCTACTAGCCTAAGTTAGGCTATTCTAGGACACTAGGACACTAGGCTAGCCTTGGCCAAATGAGGCTGGGCTAGGCTAGTATACTAGGCTACTAGGCTAGGCTAGGTTGTGCTTCCCTAGGCTGCTAAGATACTACAGCACTAAGCTACTAGGCAAATAGGCTACAAGGCTACTAGACCACTAAGCTGCTAGGTTAATAGGTCAACAGGTTATTAGACTACAAGGTCCCTACGTGACTACGCCTCGGGCTACTGGGCTACTAGGCTAATAGGCTACAAGGCTACTAGATCACTAGGCCACTTTTCTACAGGGCTCGTAGGTCACTAGGCCACTAGGAAGGTGGCCTACTAGGCTACAACGCTACTAGGTCACTAGTCCACTAGGCCACGAGGCTACAAGGGTACCAGGTCACTAGGCCACAAGGCCAAAGTGCTACTACTCCACAAGAATATTAGCCTCCAAGTCTTCTAGGATAGTAGACTACGTTCGGTTATTCTAGCTTACTAGGACTCCAGGCTTGCCTAGGCCAAATGAGGCACGCTAGGCTAGTATACTGGGCTTGTAGGCTAGGCTAGGCTGCGCTTGGCTAGGCTACTAGGATACTATGCCACTAGGCTTCTAGGCAAACCGGCTACAAGCCTGCTAGGGCACTAGGCTACAACGCTACTAGGTCACTATGCCACTAGGCTACAGGGCTAGTAGGTCACTAGGCCACTAGGCCAGTGGGCTACTAGGCCACTAGGCTACAAGGCTACTAGTTCACTAGGCCAGTAGGCCACTAGGTTAGTAGGACAACAGGTTAGAAGAATCACAGGCCCCTAAGTGACTAGGCCACTGGGCTACTGGGCTACAAGGCTACCAGTCTACAAGGTTACTAGGTCACTAGGCCAGTAGGCTAGCAGGCTACTAGGTCACTGGGACAGTAGGCCAGTGGGATAGTAGGCAACTAGTCTACAAGTCAAATAGTTCACTAGGTCACTTGGCCACTAGGCCTCTAGGCTACAAGACTACTAGTTCACCAGGTCACTAGGCCAGTAGGTTACAAGGCTACTAGGTCACTAGGCCAGTAGGCCACTAGGTTAGTAGGACAACAGGTTAGAAAAATCACAGGCCCCTAAGTGACTAGGCCACTGGTCTACTGGGCTACAAGGCTACCAGTCTACAAGGTTACTAGGTCACTAGGCCACTAGGCCTCTAGGCTACAAGGCTACTAGGTCACCAGGTCACTAGGCCAGTAGGTTACAAGGCTACTAGGTCACTAGGCCAGTAGGCCACTAGGTTAGTAGGACAACAGGTTAGAAGAATCACAGGCCCCTAAGTGACTAGGACACTGGACTACTGGGCTAAAAGGCTACCAGTCTTCAAGGTTACTATGTCACTAGGCCAGTAGGCTAGCAGGCTACTAGGTCACTGGGACAGTGGGCCAGTGGGATGGTAGGCAACTAGTCTACAAGTCAAATAGTTCACTAGGTCACTAGGCCACTAGGCCTCTATGCTACAAGGCTACTGGGTCACCAGGTCACTAGGGCACTAGGTTACAAGGCTACTAGGTCACTAGGCCAGTAGGCCACTAGGTTAGTAGGACAACAGGTTAGAAGAATCACAGTCCCCTAAGTGACTATGCCACTCGGCTACAGGGCTACAAGTCTACCAGTCTACAAGGTTACTAGGTCACTAGGCCAGTAGGCTAGCAGGCTACTAGGTCACTGGGCCAGTAGGCCAGTGGGATGCTAGGCAACTAGTCTACAGGTCAAATGGTTCACTAGGTCACCAGGCCACTAGGCCACTATGTTACAAGACTACTAGGTCACAAGGCCAGTAGGCCACTAGGTTACAAAGCTACTAGGGCACAAGGGCACTGGGCTACTAGGCCACAAGCCTGTTAGCCTCCGAGGCTCTGGGCTACTAGCCTAAGTTAGGCTATTCTAGGACACTAGGACACTAGGCTAGCCTTGGCCAAATGAGGCTGGGCTAGGCTAGTATACTAGGCTACTAGGCTAGGCTAGGTTGTGCTTCCCTAGGCTGCTAAGATACTACAGCACTAAGCTACTAGGCAAATAGGCTACAAGGCTACTAGACCACTAAGCTGCTAGGTTAATAGGTCAACAGGTTATTAGACTACAAGGTCCCTACGTGACTACGCCTCGGGCTACTGGGCTACTAGGCTAATAGGCTACAAGGCTACTAGATCACTAGGCCACTTTTCCACAGGGCTCGTAGGTCACTAGGCCACTAGTAAGGTGGCCTAATAGGCTACAAGGCTACTAGGTCACTAGTCCACTAGGCCACGAGGCTACAAGGCTACTAGGTCACCAGGCAACAAGGCCACAGGGCTACTAGTCCACAAGGATATTAGCCTCCAAGGCTTCTAGGATAGTAGTCTACGTTCGGCTATTCTATCTTACTAGGTCTCCAGGCTTGCCTAGGCCAAATGACGCACGCTAGGCTAGTATACTGGGCTTGTAGGCTAGGCTAGGCTGCGCTTGGGTAGGCTACTAGGATACTATGCCACTAGGCTACTAGGCAAACCGGCTACAACGATGCTAGGGCACTAGGCTACAACACTACTAGGTCACTATGACACTAGGCTACAGGGCTAGGAGGTCACTAGGCCAGTAGGCCACTAGCTTAGTAGGACAACAGGTTAGAAGAATCACAGGCCCCTAAGTGACTAGGCCACTGAGCTACTGGGCTACAAGGCTACCAGTCTACAAGGTTACTAGGTCACATGGCCAGTAGGATAGCAGGCTACTAGGTCACTGGGCCAGTAGGCCAGTGGGATGCTAGGCAACTAGTCTACAAGTCAAATAGTTCACTAGGTCACTAGGCCACTAGGCCTCTAGGCTACAAGGCTACTAGGTCACCAGGTCACTAGGCCACTAGGTTACTAGGCTACTAGGTCACTAGGCCAGTAGGCCACTAGGTTAGTAGGACAACAGGTTAGAAGAATCACAGGCCCCTAAGTGACTAGGCCACTGGGCTACTGGGCTACAAGGCTACCAGTCTACAAGGTTACTAGGTCACTAGGCCACTAGGCCTCTAGGCTACAAGGCTACTAGGTCACCAGGTCACTAGGCCAGTAGGTTACAAGGCTACTAGGTCACTAGGCCAGTAGGCCACTAGGTTAGTAGGACAACAGGTTAGAAGAATCACAGGCCCCTAAGTGACTAGGCCACTGGACTACTGGGCTACAAGGCTACCAGTCTTCATGGTTACTAGGTCACCAGGCCAGTAGGCTAGCAGGCTACTAGGTCACTGGGACAGTGGGCCAGTGGGATGGTAGGCAACTAGTCTACAAGTGAAATAGTTCACTAGGTCACTAGGCCACTAGGCCTCTAGGCTACAAGGCTACTGGGTCAACAGGTCACTAGGGCACTAGGTTACAAGGCTACTAGGTCACTAGGCCAGTAGGCCACTAGGTTAGTAGGACAACAGGTTAGAAGAATCACAGTCCCCTAAGTGACTATGCCACTCGGCTACAGGGCTACAAGTCTACCAGTCTACAAGGTTACTAGGTCACTAGGCCAGTAGGCTAGCAGGCTACTAGGTCACTGGGCCAGTAGGCCAGTGGGATGCTAGGCAACTAGTCTACAGGTCAAATGGTTCACTAGGTCACCAGGCCACTAGGCCACTATGTTACAAGACTACTAGGTCACTAGGCCAGTAGGCCACTAGGTTACAAAGCTACTAGGGCACAAGGGCACTGGGCTACTAGGCCACAAGCCTGTTAGCCTCCGAGGCTCTGGGCTACTAGCCTAAGTTAGGCTATTCTAGGACACTAGGACACTAGGCTAGCCTTGGCCAAATGAGGCTGGGCTAGGCTAGTATACTAGGCTACTAGGCTAGGCTAGGTTGTGCTTCCCTAGGCTGCTAAGATACTACAGCACTAAGCTACTAGGCAAATAGGCTACAAGGCTACTAGACCACTAAGCTGCTAGGTTAATAGGTCAACAGGTTATTAGACTACAAGGTCCCTACGTGACTACGCCTCGGGCTACTGGGCTACTAGGCTAATAGGCTACAAGGCTACTAGATCACTAGGCCACTTTTCTACAGGGCTCGTAGGTCACTAGGCCACTAGGAAGGTGGCCTACTAGGCTACAACGCTACTAGGTCACTAGTCCACTAGGCCACGAGGCTACAAGGGTACCAGGTCACTAGGCCACAAGGCCAAAGTGCTACTACTCCACAAGAATATTAGCCTCCAAGTCTTCTAGGATAGTAGACTACGTTCGGTTATTCTAGCTTACTAGGACTCCAGGCTTGCCTAGGCCAAATGAGGCACGCTAGGCTAGTATACTGGGCTTGTAGGCTAGGCTAGGCTGCGCTTGGCTAGGCTACTAGGATACTATGCCACTAGGCTTCTAGGCAAACCGGCTACAAGCCTGCTAGGGCACTAGGCTACAACGCTACTAGGTCACTATGCCACTAGGCTACAGGGCTAGTAGGTCACTAGGCCACTAGGCCAGTGGGCTACTAGGCCACTAGGCTACAAGGCTACTAGTTCACTAGGCCAGTAGGCCACTAGGTTAGTAGGACAACAGGTTAGAAGAATCACAGGCCCCTAAGTGACTAGGCCACTGGGCTACTGGGCTACAAGGCTACCAGTCTACAAGGTTACTAGGTCACTAGGCCAGTAGGCTAGCAGGCTACTAGGTCACTGGGACAGTAGGCCAGTGGGATAGTAGGCAACTAGTCTACAAGTCAAATAGTTCACTAGGTCACTTGGCCACTAGGCCTCTAGGCTACAAGACTACTAGTTCACCAGGTCACTAGGCCAGTAGGTTACAAGGCTACTAGGTCACTAGGCCAGTAGGCCACTAGGTTAGTAGGACAACAGGTTAGAAAAATCACAGGCCCCTAAGTGACTAGGCCACTGGTCTACTGGGCTACAAGGCTACCAGTCTACAAGGTTACTAGGTCACTAGGCCACTAGGCCTCTAGGCTACAAGGCTACTAGGTCACCAGGTCACTAGGCCAGTAGGTTACAAGGCTACTAGGTCACTAGGCCAGTAGGCCACTAGGTTAGTAGGACAACAGGTTAGAAGAATCACAGGCCCCTAAGTGACTAGGACACTGGACTACTGGGCTAAAAGGCTACCAGTCTTCAAGGTTACTATGTCACTAGGCCAGTAGGCTAGCAGGCTACTAGGTCACTGGGACAGTGGGCCAGTGGGATGGTAGGCAACTAGTCTACAAGTCAAATAGTTCACTAGGTCACTAGGCCACTAGGCCTCTATGCTACAAGGCTACTGGGTCACCAGGTCACTAGGGCACTAGGTTACAAGGCTACTAGGTCACTAGGCCAGTAGGCCACTAGGTTAGTAGGACAACAGGTTAGAAGAATCACAGTCCCCTAAGTGACTATGCCACTCGGCTACAGGGCTACAAGTCTACCAGTCTACAAGGTTACTAGGTCACTAGGCCAGTAGGCTAGCAGGCTACTAGGTCACTGGGCCAGTAGGCCAGTGGGATGCTAGGCAACTAGTCTACAGGTCAAATGGTTCACTAGGTCACCAGGCCACTCTGTTACAAGACTACTAGGTCACAAGGCCAGTAGGCCACTAGGTTACAAAGCTACTAGGGCACAAGGGCACTGGGCTACTAGGCCACAAGCCTGTTAGCCTCCGAGGCTCTGGGCTACTAGCCTAAGTTAGGCTATTCTAGGACACTAGGACACTAGGCTAGCCTTGGCCAAATGAGGCTGGGCTAGGCTAGTATACTAGGCTACTAGGCTAGGCTAGGTTGTGCTTCCCTAGGCTGCTAAGATACTACAGCACTAAGCTACTAGGCAAATAGGCTACAAGGCTACTAGACCACTAAGCTGCTAGGTTAATAGGTCAACAGGTTATTAGACTACAAGGTCCCTACGTGACTACGCCTCGGGCTACTGGGCTACTAGGCTAATAGGCTACAAGGCTACTAGATCACTAGGCCACTTTTCCACAGGGCTCGTAGGTCACTAGGCCACTAGTAAGGTGGCCTAATAGGCTACAAGGCTACTAGGTCACTAGTCCACTAGGCCACGAGGCTACAAGGCTACTAGGTCACCAGGCAACAAGGCCACAGGGCTACTAGTCCACAAGGATATTAGCCTCCAAGGCTTCTACGATAGTAGTCTACGTTCGGCTATTCTATCTTACTAGGTCTCCAGGCTTGCCTAGGCCAAATGACGCACGCTAGGCTAGTATACTGGGCTTGTAGGCTAGGCTAGGCTGCGCTTGGGTAGGCTACTAGGATACTATGCCACTAGGCTACTAGGCAAACCGGCTACAACGATGCTAGGGCACTAGGCTACAACACTACTAGGTCACTATGACACTAGGCTACAGGGCTAGGAGGTCACTAGGCCAGTAGGCCACTAGCTTAGTAGGACAACAGGTTAGAAGAATCACAGGCCCCTAAGTGACTAGGCCACTGAGCTACTGGGCTACAAGGCTACCAGTCTACAAGGTTACTAGGTCACATGGCCAGTAGGATAGCAGGCTACTAGGTCACTGGGCCAGTAGGCCAGTGGGATGCTAGGCATATAGTCTACAAGTCAAATAGTTCACTAGGTCACTAGGCCACTAGGCCTCTAGGCTACAAGGCTACTAGGTCACGAGGTCACTAGGCCACTAGGTTACTAGGCTACTAGGTCACTAGGCCAGTAGGCCACTAGGTTAGTAGGACAACAGGTTAGAAGAATCACAGGCCCCTAAGTGACTAGGCCACTGGGCTACTGGGCTACAAGGATACCAGTCTACAAGGTTACTAGGTCACTAGGCCACTAGGCCTCTAGGCTACAAGGCTACTAGGTCACCAGGTCACTAGGCCAGTAGGTTACAAGGCTACTAGGTCACTAGGCCAGTAGGCCACTAGGTTAGTAGGACAACAGGTTAGAAGAATCACAGGCCCCTAAGTGACTAGGCCACTGGACTACTGGGCTAAAAGGCTACCAGTCTTCAAGGTTACTAGGTCACTAGGCCAGTAGGCTAGCAGGCTACTAGGTCACTGGGACAGTGGGCCAGTGGGATGGTAGGCAACTAGTCTACAAGTCAAATAGTTCACTAGATCACTAGGCCACTAGGCCTCTAGGCTACAAGGCTACTGGGTCAACAGGTCACTAGGGCACTAGGTTACAAGGCTACTAGGTCACTAGGCCAGTAGGCCACTAGGTTAGTAGGACAACAGGTTAGAAGAATCACAGTCCCCTAAGTGACTATGCCACTCGGCTACAGGGCTACAAGTCTACCAGTCTACAAGGTTACTAGGTCACTAGGCCAGTAGGCTAGCAGGCTACTAGGTCACTGGGCCAGTAGGCCAGTGGGATGCTAGGCAACTAGTCTACAGGTCAAATGGTTCACTAGGTCACCAGGCCACTAGGCCACTATGTTACAAGACTACTAGGTCACTAGGCCAGTAGGCCACTAGATTACAAAGCTACTAGGGCACAAGGGCACTGGGCTACTAGGCCACAAGCCTGTTAGCCTCCGAGGCTCTGGGCTACTAGCCTAAGTTAGGCTATTCTAGGACACTAGGACACTAGGCTAGCCTTGGCCAAATGAGGCTGGGCTAGGCTAGTATACTAGGCTACTAGGCTAGGCTAGGTTGTGCTTCCCTAGGCTGCTAAGATACTACAGCACTAAGCTACTAGGCAAATAGGCTACAAGGCTACTAGACCACTAAGCTGCTAGGTTAATAGGTCAACAGGTTATTAGACTACAAGGTCCCTACGTGACTACGCCTCGGGCTACTGGGCTACTAGGCTAATAGGCTACAAGGCTACTAGATCACTAGGCCACTTTTCTACAGGGCTCGTAGGTCACTAGGCCACTAGGAAGGTGGCCTACTAGGCTACAACGCTACTAGGTCACTAGTCCACTAGGCCACGAGGCTACAAGGGTACCAGGTCACTAGGCCACAAGGCCAAAGTGCTACTACTCCACAAGAATATTAGCCTCCAAGTCTTCTAGGATAGTAGACTACGTTCGGTTATTCTAGCTTACTAGGACTCCAGGCTTGCCTAGGCCAAATGAGGCACGCTAGGCTAGTATACTGGGCTTGTAGGCTAGGCTAGGCTGCGCTTGGCTAGGCTACTAGGATACTATGCCACTAGGCTTCTAGGCAAACCGGCTACAAGCCTGCTAGGGCACTAGGCTACAACGCTACTAGGTCACTATGCCACTAGGCTACAGGGCTAGTAGGTCACTAGGCCACTAGGCCAGTGGGCTACTAGGCCACTAGGCTACAAGGCTACTAGTTCACTAGGCCAGTAGGCCACTAGGTTAGTAGGACAACAGGTTAGAAGAATCACAGGCCCCTAAGTGACTAGGCCACTGGGCTACTGGGCTACAAGGCTACCAGTCTACAAGGTTACTAGGTCACTAGGCCAGTAGGCTAGCAGGCTACTAGGTCACTGGGACAGTAGGCCAGTGGGATAGTAGGCAACTAGTCTACAAGTCAAATAGTTCACTAGGTCACTTGGCCACTAGGCCTCTAGGCTACAAGACTACTAGTTCACCAGGTCACTAGGCCAGTAGGTTACAAGGCTACTAGGTCACTAGGCCAGTAGGCCACTAGGTTAGTAGGACAACAGGTTAGAAAAATCACAGGCCCCTAAGTGACTAGGCCACTGGTCTACTGGGCTACAAGGCTACCAGTCTACAAGGTTACTAGGTCACTAGGCCACTAGGCCTCTAGGCTACAAGGCTACTAGGTCACCAGGTCACTAGGCCAGTAGGTTCCAAGGCTACTAGGTCACTAGGCCAGTAGGCCACTAGGTTAGTAGGACAACAGGTTAGAAGAATCACAGGCCCCTAAGTGACTAGGACACTGGACTACTGGGCTAAAAGGCTACCAGTCTTCAAGGTTACTATGTCACTAGGCCAGTAGGCTAGCAGGCTACTAGGTCACTGGGACAGTGGGCCAGTGGGATGGTAGGCAACTAGTCTACAAGTCAAATAGTTCACTAGGTCACTAGGCCACTAGGCCTCTATGCTACAAGGCTACTGGGTCACCAGGTCACTAGGGCACTAGGTTACAAGGCTACTAGGTCACTAGGCCAGTAGGCCACTAGGTTAGTAGGACAACAGGTTAGAAGAATCACAGTCCCCTATGTGACTATGCCACTAGGCTACAGGGCTACAAGTCTACCAGTCTACAAGGTTACTAGGTCACTAGGCCAGTAGGCTAGCAGGCTACTAGGTCACTGGGCCAGTAGGCCAGTGGGATGCTAGGCAACTAGTCTACAGGTCAAATGGTTCACTAGGTCACCAGGCCACTCTGTTACAAGACTACTAGGTCACAAGGCCAGTAGGCCACTAGGTTACAAAGCTACTAGGGCACAAGGGTACTGGGCTACTAGGCCACAAGCCTGTTAGCCTCCGAGGCTCTGGGCTACTAGCCTAAGTTAGGCTATTCTAGGACACTAGGACACTAGGCTAGCCTTGGCCAAATGAGGCTGGGCTAGGCTAGTATACTAGGCTACTAGGCTAGGCTAGGTTGTGCTTCCCTAGGCTGCTAAGATACTACAGCACTAAGCTACTAGGCAAATAGGCTACAAGGCTACTAGACCACTAAGCTGCTAGGTTAATAGGTCAACAGGTTATTAGACTACAAGGTCCCTACGTGACTACGCCTCGGGCTACTGGGCTACTAGGCTAATAGGCTACAAGGCTACTAGATCACTAGGCCACTTTTCCACAGGGCTCGTAGGTCACTAGGCCACTAGTAAGGTGGCCTAATAGGCTACAAGGCTACTAGGTCACTAGTCCACTAGGCCACGAGGCTACAAGGCTACTAGGTCACCAGGCAACAAGGCCACAGGGCTACTAGTCCACAAGGATATTAGCCTCCAAGGCTTCTACGATAGTAGTCTACGTTCGGCTATTCTATCTTACTAGGTCTCCAGGCTTGCCTAGGCCAAATGACGCACGCTAGGCTAGTATACTGGGCTTGTAGGCTAGGCTAGGCTGCGCTTGGGTAGGCTACTAGGATACTATGCCACTAGGCTACTAGGCAAACCGGCTACAACGATGCTAGGGCACTAGGCTACAACACTACTAGGTCACTATGACACTAGGCTACAGGGCTAGGAGGTCACTAGGCCAGTAGGCCACTAGCTTAGTAGGACAACAGGTTAGAAGAATCACAGGCCCCTAAGTGACTAGGCCACTGAGCTACTGGGCTACAAGGCTACCAGTCTACAAGGTTACTAGGTCACATGGCCAGTAGGATAGCAGGCTACTAGGTCACTGGGCCAGTAGGCCAGTGGGATGCTAGGCATATAGTCTACAAGTCAAATAGTTCACTAGGTCACTAGGCCACTAGGCCTCTAGGCTACAAGGCTACTAGGTCACGAGGTCACTAGGCCACTAGGTTACTAGGCTACTAGGTCACTAGGCCAGTAGGCCACTAGGTTAGTAGGACAACAGGTTAGAAGAATCACAGGCCCCTAAGTGACTAGGCCACTGGGCTACTGGGCTACAAGGATACCAGTCTACAAGGTTACTAGGTCACTAGGCCACTAGGCCTCTAGGCTACAAGGCTACTAGGTCACCAGGTCACTAGGCCAGTAGGTTACAAGGCTACTAGGTCACTAGGCCAGTAGGCCACTAGGTTAGTAGGACAACAGGTTAGAAGAATCACAGGCCCCTAAGTGACTAGGCCACTGGACTACTGGGCTAAAAGTCTACCAGTCTTCAAGGTTACTAGGTCACTAGGCCAGTAGGCTAGCAGGCTACTAGGTCACTGGGACAGTGGGCCAGTGGCATGGTAGGCAACTAGTCTACAAGTCAAATAGTTCACTAGATCACTAGGCCACTAGGCCTCTAGGCTACAAGGCTACTGGGTCAACAGGTCACTAGGGCACTAGGTTACAAGGCTACTAGGTCACTAGGCCAGTAGGCCACTAGGTTAGTAGGACAACAGGTTAGAAGAATCACAGTCCCCTAAGTGACTATGCCACTCGGCTACAGGGCTACAAGTCTACCAGTCTACAAGGTTACTAGGTCACTAGGCCAGTAGGCTAGCAGGCTACTAGGTCACTGGGCCAGTAGGCCAGTGGGATGCTAGGCAACTAGTCTACAGGTCAAATGGTTCACTAGGTCACCAGGCCACTAGGCCACTATGTTACAAGACTACTAGGTCACTAGGCCAGTAGGCCACTAGATTACAAAGCTACTAGGGCACAAGGGCACTGGGCTACTAGGCCACAAGCCTGTTAGCCTCCGAGGCTCTGGGCTACTAGCCTAAGTTAGGCTATTCTAGGACACTAGGACACTAGGCTAGCCTTGGCCAAATGAGGCTGGGCTAGGCTAGTATACTAGGCTACTAGGCTAGGCTAGGTTGTGCTTCCCTAGGCTGCTAAGATACTACAGCACTAAGCTACTAGGCAAATAGGCTACAAGGCTACTAGACCACTAAGCTGCTAGGTTAATAGGTCAACAGGTTATTAGACTACAAGGTCCCTACGTGACTACGCCTCGGGCTACTGGGCTACTAGGCTAATAGGCTACAAGGCTACTAGATCACTAGGCCACTTTTCTACAGGGCTCGTAGGTCACTAGGCCACTAGGAAGGTGGCCTACTAGGCTACAACGCTACTAGGTCACTAGTCCACTAGGCCACGAGGCTACAAGGGTACCAGGTCACTAGGCCACAAGGCCAAAGTGCTACTACTCCACAAGAATATTAGCCTCCAAGTCTTCTAGGATAGTAGACTACGTTCGGTTATTCTAGCTTACTAGGACTCCAGGCTTGCCTAGGCCAAATGAGGCACGCTAGGCTAGTATACTGGGCTTGTAGGCTAGGCTAGGCTGCGCTTGGCTAGGCTACTAGGATACTATGACACTAGGCTTCTAGGCAAACCGGCTACAAGCCTGCTAGGGCACTAGGCTACAACGCTACTAGGTCACTATGCCACTAGGCTACAGGGCTAGTAGGTCACTAGGCCACTAGGCCAGTGGGCTACTAGGCCACTAGGCTACAAGGCTACTAGTTCACTAGGCCAGTAGGCCACTAGGTTAGTAGGACAACAGGTTAGAAGAATCACAGGCCCCTAAGTGACTAGGCCACTGGGCTACTGGGCTACAAGGCTACCAGTCTACAAGGTTACTAGGTCACTAGGCCAGTAGGCTAGCAGGCTACTAGGTCACTGGGACAGTAGGCCAGTGGGATAGTAGGCAACTAGTCTACAAGTCAAATAGTTCACTAGGTCACTTGGCCACTAGGCCTCTAGGCTACAAGACTACTAGTTCACCAGGTCACTAGGCCAGTAGGTTACAAGGCTACTAGGTCACTAGGCCAGTAGGCCACTAGGTTAGTAGGACAACAGGTTAGAAAAATCACAGGCCCCTAAGTGACTAGGCCACTGGTCTACTGGGCTACAAGGCTACCAGTCTACAAGGTTACTAGGTCACTAGGCCACTAGGCCTCTAGGCTACAAGGCTACTAGGTCACCAGGTCACTAGGCCAGTAGGTTACAAGGCTACTAGGTCACTAGGCCAGTAGGCCACTAGGTTAGTAGGACAACAGGTTAGAAGAATCACAGGCCCCTAAGTGACTAGGACACTGGACTACTGGGCTAAAAGGCTACCAGTCTTCAAGGTTACTATGTCACTAGGCCAGTAGGCTAGCAGGCTACTAGGTCACTGGGACAGTGGGCCAGTGGGATGGTAGGCAACTAGTCTACAAGTCAAATAGTTCACTAGGTCACTAGGCCACTAGGCCTCTATGCTACAAGGCTACTGGGTCACCAGGTCACTAGGGCACTAGGTTACAAGGCTACTAGGTCACTAGGCCAGTAGGCCACTAGGTTAGTAGGACAACAGGTTAGAAGAATCACAGTCCCCTAAGTGACTATGCCACTAGGCTACAGGGCTACAAGTCTACCAGTCTACAAGGTTACTAGGTCACTAGGCCAGTAGGCTAGCAGGCTACTAGGTCACTGGGCCAGTAGGCCAGTGGGATGCTAGGCAACTAGTCTACAGGTCAAATGGTTCACTAGGTCACCAGGCCACTCTGTTACAAGACTACTAGGTCACAAGGCCAGTAGGCCACTAGGTTACAAAGCTACTAGGGCACAAGGGTACTGGGCTACTAGGCCACAAGCCTGTTAGCCTCCGAGGCTCTGGGCTACTAGCCTAAGTTAGGCTATTCTAGGACACTAGGACACTAGGCTAGCCTTGGCCAAATGAGGCTGGGCTAGGCTAGTATACTAGGCTACTAGGCTAGGCTAGGTTGTGCTTCCCTAGGCTGCTAAGATACTACAGCACTAAGCTACTAGGCAAATAGGCTACAAGGCTACTAGACCACTAAGCTGCTAGGTTAATAGGTCAACAGGTTATTAGACTACAAGGTCCCTACGTGACTACGCCTCGGGCTACTGGGCTACTAGGCTAATAGGCTACAAGGCTACTAGATCACTAGGCCACTTTTCCACAGGGCTCGTAGGTCACTAGGCCACTAGTAAGGTGGCCTAATAGGCTACAAGGCTACTAGGTCACTAGTCCACTAGGCCACGAGGCTACAAGGCTACTAGGTCACCAGGCAACAAGGCCACAGGGCTACTAGTCCACAAGGATATTAGCCTCCAAGGCTTCTACGATAGTAGTCTACGTTCGGCTATTCTATCTTACTAGGTCTCCAGGCTTGCCTAGGCCAAATGACGCACGCTAGGCTAGTATACTGGGCTTGTAGGCTAGGCTAGGCTGCGCTTGGGTAGGCTACTAGGATACTATGCCACTAGGCTACTAGGCAAACCGGCTACAACGATGCTAGGGCACTAGGCTACAACACTACTAGGTCACTATGACACTAGGCTACAGGGCTAGGAGGTCACTAGGCCAGTAGGCCACTAGCTTAGTAGGACAACAGGTTAGAAGAATCACAGGCCCCTAAGTGACTAGGCCACTGAGCTACTGGGCTACAAGGCTACCAGTCTACAAGGTTACTAGGTCACATGGCCAGTAGGATAGCAGGCTACTAGGTCACTGGGCCAGTAGGCCAGTGGGATGCTAGGCATATAGTCTACAAGTCAAATAGTTCACTAGGTCACTAGGCCACTAGGCCTCTAGGCTACAAGGCTACTAGGTCACCAGGTCACTAGGCCACTAGGTTACTAGGCTACTAGGTCACTAGGCCAGTAGGCCACTAGGTTAGTAGGACAACAGGTTAGAAGAATCACAGGCCCCTAAGTGACTAGGCCACTGGGCTACTGGGCTACAAGGCTACCAGTCTACAAGGTTACTAGGTCACTAGGCCACTAGGCCTCTAGGCTACAAGGCTACTAGGTCACCAGGTCACTAGGCCAGTAGGTTACAAGGCTACTAGGTCACTAGGCCAGTAGGCCACTAGGTTAGTAGGACAACAGGTTAGAAGAATCACAGGCCCCTAAGTGACTAGGACACTGGACTACTGGGCTAAAAGGCTACCAGTCTTCAAGGTTACTAGGTCACTAGGCCAGTAGGCTAGCAGGCTACTAGGTCACTGGGACAGTGGGCCAGTGGGATGGTAGGCAACTAGTCTACAAGTCAAATAGTTCACTAGGTCACTAGGCCACTAGGCCTCTAGGCTACAAGGCTACTGGGTCACCAGGTCACTAGGGCACTAGGTTACAAGGCTACTAGGTCACTAGGCCAGTAGGCCACTAGGTTAGTAGGACAACAGGTTAGAAGAATCACAGTCCCCTAAGTGACTATGCCACTCGGCTACAGGGCTACAAGTCTACCAGTCTACAAGGTTACTAGGTCACTAGGCCAGTAGGCTAGCAGGCTACTAGGTCACTGGGCCAGTAGGCCAGTGGGATGCTAGGCAACTAGTCTACAGGTCAAATGGTTCACTAGGTCACCAGGCCACTAGGCCACTATGTTACAAGACTACTAGGTCACTAGGCCAGTAGGCCACTAGGTTACAAAGCTACTAGGGCACAAGGGCACTGGGCTACTAGGCCACAAGCCTGTTAGCCTCCGAGGCTCTGGGCTACTAGCCTAAGTTAGGCTATTCTAGGACACTAGGACACTAGGCTAGCCTTGGCCAAATGAGGCTGGGCTAGGCTAGTATACTAGGCTACTAGGCTAGGCTAGGTTGTGCTTCCCTAGGCTGCTAAGATACTACAGCACTAAGCTACTAGGCAAATAGGCTACAAGGCTACTAGACCACTAAGCTGCTAGGTTAATAGGTCAACAGGTTATTAGACTACAAGGTCCCTACGTGACTACGCCTCGGGCTACTGGGCTACTAGGCTAATAGGCTACAAGGCTACTAGATCACTAGGCCACTTTTCTACAGGGCTCGTAGGTCACTAGGCCACTAGGAAGGTGGCCTACTAGGCTACAACGCTACTAGGTCACTAGTCCACTAGGCCACGAGCTACAAGGCTACTAGGTCACCAGGCAACAAGGCCACAGGGCTACTAGTCCACAAGGATATTAGCCTCCAAGGCTTCTAGGATAGTAGTCTACGTTCGGCTATTCTATCTTACTAGGTCTCCAGGCTTGCCTAGGCCAAATGACGCACGCTAGGCTAGTATACTGGGCTTGTAGGCTAGGCTAGGCTGCGCTTGGGTAGGCTACTAGGATACTATGCCACTAGGCTACTAGGCAAACCGGCTACAACGATGCTAGGGCACTAGGCTACAACACTACTAGGTCACTATGACACTAGGCTACAGGGCTAGGAGGTCACTAGGCCAGTAGGCCACTAGCTTAGTAGGACAACAGGTTAGAAGAATCACAGGCCCCTAAGTGACTAGGCCACTGAGCTACTGGGCTACAAGGCTACCAGTCTACAAGGTTACTAGGTCACATGGCCAGTAGGATAGCAGGCTACTAGGTCACTGGGCCAGTAGGCCAGTGGGATGCTAGGCAACTAGTCTACAAGTCAAATAGTTCACAAGGTCACTAGGCCACTAGGCCTCTAGGCTACAAGGCTACTAGGTCACCAGGTCACTAGGCCACTAGGTTACTAGGCTACTAGGTCACTAGGCCAGTAGGCCACTAGGTCAGTAGGACAACAGTTTAGAAGAATCACAGGCCCCTAAGTGACTAGGCCACCTTCTACTGGGGTACAAGGCTACCAGTCTACAAGGTTACTAGGTCACTAGGCCACTAGGCCTCTAGGCTACAAGGCTACTAGGTCACCAGGTCACTAGGCCAGTAGGTTACAAGGCTACTAGGTCACTAGGCCAGTAGGCCACTAGGTTAGTAGGACAACAGGTTAGAAGAATCACAGGCCCCTAAGTGACTAAGCCCCTGGACTACTGGGCTAAAAGGCTACCAGTCTTCAAGTTTACTAGGTCACTAGGCCAGTAGGCTAGCAGGCTACTAGGTCACTGGGATAGAGGGCCAGTGGGATGGTAGGCAACTAGTCTACAAGTCAAATAGTTCACTAGATCACTAGGCCACTAGGCCTCTAGGCTACAAGGCTACTGGGTCAACAGGTCACTAGGGCACTAGGTTACAAGGCTACTAGGTCACTAGGCCAGTAGGCCACTAGGTTAGTAGGACAACAGGTTAGAAGAATCACAGTCCCCTAAGTGACTATGCCACTCGGCTACAGGGCTACAAGTCTACCAGTCTACAAGGTTACTAGGTCACTAGGCCAGTAGGCTAGCAGGCTACTAGGTCACTGGGCCAGTAGGCCAGTGGGATGCTAGGCAACTAGTCTACAGGTCAAATGGTTCACTAGGTCACCAGGCCACTAGGCCACTATGTTACAAGACTACTAGGTCACTAGGCCAGTAGGCCACTAGATTACAAAGCTACTAGGGCACAAGGGCACTGGGCTACTAGGCCACAAGCCTGTTAGCCTCCGAGGCTCTGGGCTACTAGCCTAAGTTAGGCTATTCTAGGACACTAGGACACTAGGCTAGCCTTGGCCAAATGAGGCTGGGCTAGGCTAGTATACTAGGCTACTAGGCTAGGCTAGGTTGTGCTTCCCTAGGCTGCTAAGATACTACAGCACTAAGCTACTAGGCAAATAGGCTACAAGGCTACTAGACCACTAAGCTGCTAGGTTAATAGGTCAACAGGTTATTAGACTACAAGGTCCCTACGTGACTACGCCTCGGGCTACTGGGCTACTAGGCTAATAGGCTACAAGGCTACTAGATCACTAGGCCACTTTTCTACAGGGCTCGTAGGTCACTAGGCCACTAGGAAGGTGGCCTACTAGGCTACAACGCTACTAGGTCACTAGTCCACTAGGCCACGAGGCTACAAGGGTACCAGGTCACTAGGCCACAAGGCCAAAGTGCTACTACTCCACAAGAATATTAGCCTCCAAGTCTTCTAGGATAGTAGACTACGTTCGGTTATTCTAGCTTACTAGGACTCCAGGCTTGCCTAGGCCAAATGAGGCACGCTAGGCTAGTATACTGGGCTTGTAGGCTAGGCTAGGCTGCGCTTGGCTAGGCTACTAGGATACTATGCCACTAGGCTTCTAGGCAAACCGGCTACAAGCCTGCTAGGGCACTAGGCTACAACGCTACTAGGTCACTATGCCACTAGGCTACAGGGCTAGTAGGTCACTAGGCCACTAGGCCAGTGGGCTACTAGGCCACTAGGCTACAAGGCTACTAGTTCACTAGGCCAGTAGGCCACTAGGTTAGTAGGACAACAGGTTAGAAGAATCACAGGCCCCTAAGTGACTAGGCCACTGGGCTACTGGGCTACAAGGCTACCAGTCTACAAGGTTACTAGGTCACTAGGCCAGTAGGCTAGCAGGCTACTAGGTCACTGGGACAGTAGGCCAGTGGGATAGTAGGCAACTAGTCTACAAGTCAAATAGTTCACTAGGTCACTTGGCCACTAGGCCTCTAGGCTACAAGACTACTAGTTCACCAGGTCACTAGGCCAGTAGGTTACAAGGCTACTAGGTCACTAGGCCAGTAGGCCACTAGGTTAGTAGGACAACAGGTTAGAAAAATCACAGGCCCCTAAGTGACTAGGCCACTGGTCTACTGGGCTACAAGGCTACCAGTCTACAAGGTTACTAGGTCACTAGGCCACTAGGCCTCTAGGCTACAAGGCTACTAGGTCACAAGCTCACTAGGCCAGTAGGTTCCAAGGCTACTAGGTCACTAGGCCAGTAGGCCACTAGGTTAGTAGGACAACAGGTTAGAAGAATCACAGGCCCCTAAGTGACTAGGACACTGGACTACTGGGCTAAAAGGCTACCAGTCTTCAAGGTTACTATGTCACTAGGCCAGTAGGCTAGCAGGCTACTAGGTCACTGGGACAGTGGGCCAGTGGGATGGTAGGCAACTAGTCTACAAGTCAAATAGTTCACTAGGTCACTAGGCCACTAGGCCTCTATGCTACAAGGCTACTGGGTCACCAGGTCACTAGGGCACTAGGTTACAAGGCTACTAGGTCACTAGGCCAGTAGGCCACTAGGTTAGTAGGACAACAGGTTAGAAGAATCACAGTCCCCTATGTGACTATGCCACTAGGCTACAGGGCTACAAGTCTACCAGTCTACAAGGTTACTAGGTCACTAGGCCAGTAGGCTAGCAGGCTACTAGGTCACTGGGCCAGTAGGCCAGTGGGATGCTAGGCAACTAGTCTACAGGTCAAATGGTTCACTAGGTCACCAGGCCACTCTGTTACAAGACTACTAGGTCACAAGGCCAGTAGGCCACTAGGTTACAAAGCTACTAGGGCACAAGGGTACTGGGCTACTAGGCCACAAGCCTGTTAGCCTCCGAGGCTCTGGGCTACTAGCCTAAGTTAGGCTATTCTAGGACACTAGGACACTAGGCTAGCCTTGGCCAAATGAGGCTGGGCTAGGCTAGTATACTAGGCTACTAGGCTAGGCTAGGTTGTGCTTCCCTAGGCTGCTAAGCTACTACAGCACTAAGCTACTAGGCAAATAGGCTACAAGGCTACTAGACCACTAAGCTGCTAGGTTAATAGGTCAACAGGTTATTAGACTACAAGGTCCCTACGTGACTACGCCTCGGGCTACTGGGCTACTAGGCTAATAGGCTACAAGGCTACTAGATCACTAGGCCACTTTTCCACAGGGCTCGTAGGTCACTAGGCCACTAGTAAGGTGGCCTAATAGGCTACAAGGCTACTAGGTCACTAGTCCACTAGGCCACGAGGCTACAAGGCTACTAGGTCACCAGGCAACAAGGCCACAGGGCTACTAGTCCACAAGGATATTAGCCTCCAAGGCTTCAACGATAGTAGTCTACGTTCGGCTATTCTATCTTACTAGGTCTCCAGGCTTGCCTAGGCCAAATGACGCACGCTAGGCTAGTATACTGGGCTTGTAGGCTAGGCTAGGCTGCGCTTGGGTAGGCTACTAGGATACTATGCCACTAGGCTACTAGGCAAACCGGCTACAACGATGCTAGGGCACTAGGCTACAACACTACTAGGTCACTATGACACTAGGCTACAGGGCTAGGAGGTCACTAGGCCAGTAGGCCACTAGCTTAGTAGGACAACAGGTTAGAAGAATCACAGGCCCCTAAGTGACTAGGCCACTGAGCTACTGGGCTACAAGGCTACCAGTCTACAAGGTTACTAGGTCACATGGCCAGTAGGATAGCAGGCTACTAGGTCACTGGGCCAGTAGGCCAGTGGGATGCTAGGCATATAGTCTACAAGTCAAATAGTTCACTAGGTCACTAGGCCACTAGGCCTCTAGGCTACAAGGCTACTAGGTCACGAGGTCACTAGGCCACTAGGTTACTAGGCTACTAGGTCACTAGGCCAGTAGGCCACTAGGTTAGTAGGACAACAGGTTAGAAGAATCACAGGCCCCTAAGTGACTAGGCCACTGGGCTACTGGGCTACAAGGATACCAGTCTACAAGGTTACTAGGTCACTAGGCCACTAGGCCTCTAGGCTACAAGGCTACTAGGTCACCAGGTCACTAGGCCAGTAGGTTACAAGGCTACTAGGTCACTAGGCCAGTAGGCCACTAGGTTAGTAGGACAACAGGTTAGAAGAATCACAGGCCCCTAAGTGACTAGGCCACTGGACTACTGGGCTAAAAGGCTACCAGTCTTCAAGGTTACTAGGTCACTAGGCCAGTAGGCTAGCAGGCTACTAGGTCACTGGGACAGTGGGCCAGTGGGATGGTAGGCAACTAGTCTACAAGTCAAATAGTTCACTAGATCACTAGGCCACTAGGCCTCTAGGCTACAAGGCTACTGGGTCAACAGGTCACTAGGGCACTAGGTTACAAGGCTACTAGGTCACTAGGCCAGTAGGCCACTAGGTTAGTAGGACAACAGGTTAGAAGAATCACAGTCCCCTAAGTGACTATGCCACTCGGCTACAGGGCTACAAGTCTACCAGTCTACAAGGTTACTAGGTCACTAGGCCAGTAGGCTAGCAGGCTACTAGGTCACTGGGCCAGTAGGCCAGTGGGATGCTAGGCAACTAGTCTACAGGTCAAATGGTTCACTAGGTCACCAGGCCACTAGGCCACTATGTTACAAGACTACTAGGTCACTAGGCCAGTAGGCCACTAGATTACAAAGCTACTAGGGCACAAGGGCACTGGGCTACTAGGCCACAAGCCTGTTAGCCTCCGAGGCTCTGGGCTACTAGCCTAAGTTAGGCTATTCTAGGACACTAGGACACTAGGCTAGCCTTGGCCAAATGAGGCTGGGCTAGGCTAGTATACTAGGCTACTAGGCTAGGCTAGGTTGTGCTTCCCTAGGCTGCTAAGATACTACAGCACTAAGCTACTAGGCAAATAGGCTACAAGGCTACTAGACCACTAAGCTGCTAGGTTAATAGGTCAACAGGTTATTAGACTACAAGGTCCCTACGTGACTACGCCTCGGGCTACTGGGCTACTAGGCTAATAGGCTACAAGGCTACTAGATCACTAGGCCACTTTTCTACAGGGCTCGTAGGTCACTAGGCCACTAGGAAGGTGGCCTACTAGGCTACAACGCTACTAGGTCACTAGTCCACTAGGCCACGAGGCTACAAGGGTACCAGGTCACTAGGCCACAAGGCCAAAGTGCTACTACTCCACAAGAATATTAGCCTCCAAGTCTTCTAGGATAGTAGACTACGTTCGGTTATTCTAGCTTACTAGGACTCCAGGCTTGCCTAGGCCAAATGAGGCACGCTAGGCTAGTATACTGGGCTTGTAGGCTAGGCTAGGCTGCGCTTGGCTAGGCTACTAGGATACTATGACACTAGGCTTCTAGGCAAACCGGCTACAAGCCTGCTAGGGCACTAGGCTACAACGCTACTAGGTCACTATGCCACTAGGCTACAGGGCTAGTAGGTCACTAGGCCACTAGGCCAGTGGGCTACTAGGCCACTAGGCTACAAGGCTACTAGTTCACTAGGCCAGTAGGCCACTAGGTTAGTAGGACAACAGGTTACTGGGCTACAAGGCTACCAGTCTACAAGGTTACTAGGTCACTAGGCCAGTAGGCTAGCAGGCTACTAGGTCACTGGGACAGTAGGCCAGTGGGATAGTAGGCAACTAGTCTACAAGTCAAATAGTTCACTAGATCACTAGGACACTAGGCCTCTAGGCTACAAGGCTACTGGGTCAACAGGTCACTAGGGCACTAGGTTACAAGGCTACTAGGTCACTAGGCCAGTAGGCCACTAGGTTAGTAGGACAACAGGTTAGAAGAATCACAGGCCCCTAAGTGACTAGGCCACTGGGCTACTGGGCTACAAGGCTACCAGTCTACAAGGTTACTAGGTCACTAGGCCAGTAGGCTAGCAGGCTACTAGGTCACTGGGACAGTAGGCCAGTGGGATAGTAGGCAACTAGTCTACAAGTCAAATAGTTCACTAGGTCACTTGGCCACTAGGCCTCTAGGCTACAAGTTCACCAGGTCACTAGGCCAGTAGGTTACAAGGCTACTAGGTCACTAGGCCAGTAGGCCACTAGGTTAGTAGGACAACAGGTTAGAAAAATCACAGGCCCCTAAGTGACTAGGCCACTGGTCTACTGGGCTACAAGGCTACCAGTCTACAAGGTTACTAGGTCACTAGGCCACTAGGCCTCTAGGCTACAAGGCTACTAGGTCACCAGGTCACTAGGCCAGTAGGTTACAAGGCTACTAGGTCACTAGGCCAGTAGGCCACTAGGTTAGTAGGACAACAGGTTAGAAGAATCACAGGCCCCTAAGTGACTAGGACACTGGACTACTGGGCTAAAAGGCTACCAGTCTTCAAGGTTACTATGTCACTAGGCCAGTAGGCTAGCAGGCTACTAGGTCACTGGGACAGTGGGCCAGTGGGATGGTAGGCAACTAGTCTACAAGTCAAATAGTTCACTAGGTCACTAGGCCACTAGGCCTCTATGCTACAAGGCTACTGGGTCACCAGGTCACTAGGGCACTAGGTTACAAGGCTACTAGGTCACTAGGCCAGTAGGCCACTAGGTTAGTAGGACAACAGGTTAGAAGAATCACAGTCCCCTAAGTGACTATGCCACTCGGCTACAGGGCTACAAGTCTACCAGTCTACAAGGTTACTAGGTCACTAGGCCAGTAGGCTAGCAGGCTACTAGGTCACTGGGCCAGTAGGCCAGTGGGATGCTAGGCAACTAGTCTACAGGTCAAATGGTTCACTAGGTCACCAGGCCACTAGGCCACTATGTTACAAGACTACTAGGTCACTAGGCCAGTAGGCCACTAGATTACAAAGCTACTAGGGCACAAGGGCACTGGGCTACTAGGCCACAAGCCTGTTAGCCTCCGAGGCTCTGGGCTACTAGCCTAAGTTAGGCTATTCTAGGACACTAGGACACTAGGCTAGCCTTGGCCAAATGAGGCTGGGCTAGGCTAGTATACTAGGCTACTAGGCTAGGCTAGGTTGTGCTTCCCTAGGCTGCTAAGATACTACAGCACTAAGCTACTAGGCAAATAGGCTACAAGGCTACTAGACCACTAAGCTGCTAGGTTAATAGGTCAACAGGTTATTAGACTACAAGGTCCCTACGTGACTACGCCTCGGGCTACTGGGCTACTAGGCTAATAGGCTACAAGGCTACTAGATCACTAGGCCACTTTTCTACAGGGCTCGTAGGTCACTAGGCCACTAGGAAGGTGGCCTACTAGGCTACAACGCTACTAGGTCACTAGTCCACTAGGCCACGAGGCTACAAGGGTACCAGGTCACTAGGCCACAAGGCCAAAGTGCTACTACTCCACAAGAATATTAGCCTCCAAGTCTTCTAGGATAGTAGACTACGTTCGGTTATTCTAGCTTACTAGGACTCCAGGCTTGCCTAGGCCAAATGAGGCACGCTAGGCTAGTATACTGGGCTTGTAGGCTAGGCTAGGCTGCGCTTGGCTAGGCTACTAGGATACTATGACACTAGGCTTCTAGGCAAACCGGCTACAAGCCTGCTAGGGCACTAGGCTACAACGCTACTAGGTCACTATGCCACTAGGCTACAGGGCTAGTAGGTCACTAGGCCACTAGGCCAGTGGGCTACTAGGCCACTAGTCTACAAGGCTACTAGTTCACTAGGCCAGTAGGCCACTAGGTTAGTAGGACAACAGGTTAGAAGAATCACAGGCCCCTAAGTGACTAGGCCACTGGGCTACTGGGCTACAAGGCTACCAGTCTACAAGGTTACTAGGTCACTAGGCCAGTAGGCTAGCAGGCTACTAGGTCACTGGGACAGTAGGCCAGTGGGATAGTAGGCAACTAGTCTACAAGTCAAATAGTTCACTAGGTCACTTGGCCACTAGGCCTCTAGGCTACAAGACTACTAGTTCACCAGGTCACTAGGCCAGTAGGTTACAAGGCTACTAGGTCACTAGGCCAGTAGGCCACTAGGTTAGTAGGACAACAGGTTAGAAAAATCACAGGCCCCTAAGTGACTAGGCCACTGGTCTACTGGGCTACAAGGCTACCAGTCTACAAGGTTACTAGGTCACTAGGCCACTAGGCCTCTAGGCTACAAGGCTACTAGGTCACAAGCTCACTAGGCCAGTAGGTTCCAAGGCTACTAGGTCACTAGGCCAGTAGGCCACTAGGTTAGTAGGACAACAGGTTAGAAGAATCACAGGCCCCTAAGTGACTAGGACACTGGACTACTGGGCTAAAAGGCTACCAGTCTTCAAGGTTACTATGTCACTAGGCCAGTAGGCTAGCAGGCTACTAGGTCACTGGGACAGTGGGCCAGTGGGATGGTAGGCAACTAGTCTACAAGTCAAATAGTTCACTAGGTCACTAGGCCACTAGGCCTCTATGCTACAAGGCTACTGGGTCACCAGGTCACTAGGGCACTAGGTTACAAGGCTACTAGGTCACTAGGCCAGTAGTCCACTAGCTTAGTAGGACAACAGGTTAGAAGAATCACAGGCCCCTAAGTGACTAGGCCACTGAGCTACTGGGCTACAAGGCTACCAGTCTACAAGGTTACTAGGTCACATGGCCAGTAGGATAGCAGGCTACTAGGTCACTGGGCCAGTAGGCCAGTGGGATGCTAGGCATATAGTCTACAAGTCAAATAGTTCACTAGGTCACTAGGCCACTATGCCTCTAGGCTACAAGGCTACTAGGTCACCAGGTCACTAGGCCACTAGGTTACTAGGCTACTAGGTCACTAGGCCAGTAGGCCACTAGGTTAGTAGGACAACAGGTTAGAAGAATCACAGGACCCTAAGTGACTGGGTCACTAGGCCAGTAGGCTAGCAG
The DNA here is from genome assembly GCF_040802235.1 of Manis javanica. Lineage (NCBI taxonomy): Eukaryota > Metazoa > Chordata > Mammalia > Pholidota > Manidae > Manis > Manis javanica. The sequence continues at coordinate 58,046,042 of NC_133161.1, read as the reverse complement.
TAGGCATAGTAGGCAACTAGTCTACAAGTCAAATAGTTCACTAGGTCACTAGTAGGTTACAAGGCTACTAGGTCACTAGGCCAGTAGGCCACTAGGTTAGTAGGACAACAGGTTAGAAAAATCACAGGCCCCTAAGTGACTAGGCCACTGGTCTACTGGGCTACAAGGCTACCAGTCTACAAGGTTACTAGGTCACTAGGCCACTAGGCCTCTAGGCTACAAGGCTACTAGGTCACAAGGCTCACTAGGCCAGTAGGTTCCAAGGCTACTAGGTCACTAGGCCAGTAGGCCACTAGGTTAGTAGGACAACAGGTTAGAAGAATCACAGGCCCCTAAGTGACTAGGACACTGGACTACTGGGCTAAAAGGCTACCAGTCTTCAAGGTTACTATGTCACTAGGCCAGTAGGCTAGCAGGCTACTAGGTCACTGGGACAGTGGGCCAGTGGGATGGTAGGCAACTAGTCTACAAGTCAAATAGTTCACTAGGTCACTAGGCCACTAGGCCTCTATGCTACAAGGCTACTGGGTCACCAGGTCACTAGGGCACTAGGTTACAAGGCTACTAGGTCACTAGGCCAGTAGGCCACTAGGTTAGTAGGACAACAGGTTAGAAGAATCACAGTCCCCTATGTGACTATGCCACTAGGCTACAGGGCTACAAGTCTACCAGTCTACAAGGTTACTAGGTCACTAGGCCAGTAGGCTAGCAGGCTACTAGGTCACTGGGCCAGTAGGCCAGTGGGATGCTAGGCAACTAGTCTACAGGTCAAATGGTTCACTAGGTCACCAGGCCACTCTGTTACAAGACTACTAGGTCACAAGGCCAGTAGGCCACTAGGTTACAAAGCTACTAGGGCACAAGGGTACTGGGCTACTAGGCCACAAGCCTGTTAGCCTCCGAGGCTCTGGGCTACTAGCCTAAGTTAGGCTATTCTAGGACACTAGGACACTAGGCTAGCCTTGGCCAAATGAGGCTGGGCTAGGCTAGTATACTAGGCTACTAGGCTAGGCTAGGTTGTGCTTCCCTAGGCTGCTAAGATACTACAGCACTAAGCTACTAGGCAAATAGGCTACAAGGCTACTAGACCACTAAGCTGCTAGGTTAATAGGTCAACAGGTTATTAGACTACAAGGTCCCTACGTGACTACGCCTCGGGCTACTGGGCTACTAGGCTAATAGGCTACAAGGCTACTAGATCACTAGGCCACTTTTCCACAGGGCTCGTAGGTCACTAGGCCACTAGTAAGGTGGCCTAATAGGCTACAAGGCTACTAGGTCACTAGTCCACTAGGCCACGAGGCTACAAGGCTACTAGGTCACCAGGCAACAAGGCCACAGGGCTACTAGTCCACAAGGATATTAGCCTCCAAGGCTTCTACGATAGTAGTCTACGTTCGGCTATTCTATCTTACTAGGTCTCCAGGCTTGCCTAGGCCAAATGACGCACGCTAGGCTAGTATACTGGGCTTGTAGGCTAGGCTAGGCTGCGCTTGGGTAGGCTACTAGGATACTATGCCACTAGGCTACTAGGCAAACCGGCTACAACGATGCTAGGGCACTAGGCTACAACACTACTAGGTCACTATGACACTAGGCTACAGGGCTAGGAGGTCACTAGGCCAGTAGGCCACTAGCTTAGTAGGACAACAGGTTAGAAGAATCACAGGCCCCTAAGTGACTAGGCCACTGAGCTACTGGGCTACAAGGCTACCAGTCTACAAGGTTACTAGGTCACATGGCCAGTAGGATAGCAGGCTACTAGGTCACTGGGCCAGTAGGCCAGTGGGATGCTAGGCATATAGTCTACAAGTCAAATAGTTCACTAGGTCACTAGGCCACTAGGCCTCTAGGCTACAAGGCTACTAGGTCACGAGGTCACTAGGCCACTAGGTTACTAGGCTACTAGGTCACTAGGCCAGTAGGCCACTAGGTTAGTAGGACAACAGGTTAGAAGAATCACAGGCCCCTAAGTGACTAGGCCACTGGGCTACTGGGCTACAAGGATACCAGTCTACAAGGTTACTAGGTCACTAGGCCACTAGGCCTCTAGGCTACAAGGCTACTAGGTCACCAGGTCACTAGGCCAGTAGGTTACAAGGCTACTAGGTCACTAGGCCAGTAGGCCACTAGGTTAGTAGGACAACAGGTTAGAAGAATCACAGGCCCCTAAGTGACTAGGACACTGGACTACTGGGCTAAAAGGCTACCAGTCTTCAAGGTTACTAGGTCACTAGGCCAGTAGGCTAGCAGGCTACTAGGTCACTGGGACAGTGGGCCAGTGGCATGGTAGGCAACTAGTCTACAAGTCAAATAGTTCACTAGATCACTAGGCCACTAGGCCTCTAGGCTACAAGGCTACTGGGTCAACAGGTCACTAGGGCACTAGGTTACAAGGCTACTAGGTCACTAGGCCAGTAGGCCACTAGGTTAGTAGGACAACAGGTTAGAAGAATCACAGTCCCCTAAGTGACTATGCCACTCGGCTACAGGGCTACAAGTCTACCAGTCTACAAGGTTACTAGGTCACTAGGCCAGTAGGCTAGCAGGCTACTAGGTCACTGGGCCAGTAGGCCAGTGGGATGCTAGGCAACTAGTCTACAGGTCAAATGGTTCACTAGGTCACCAGGCCACTAGGCCACTATGTTACAAGACTACTAGGTCACTAGGCCAGTACGCCACTATATTACAAAGCTACTAGGGCACAAGGGCACTGGGCTACTAGGCCACAAGCCTGTTAGCCTCCGAGGCTCTGGGCTACTAGCCTAAGTTAGGCTATTCTAGGACACTAGGACACTAGGCTAGCCTTGGCCAAATGAGGCTGGGCTAGGCTAGTATACTAGGCTACTAGGCTAGGCTAGGTTGTGCTTCCCTAGGCTGCTAAGATACTACAGCACTAAGCTACTAGGCAAATAGGCTACAAGGCTACTAGACCACTAAGCTGCTAGGTTAATAGGTCAACAGGTTATTAGACTACAAGGTCCCTACGTGACTACGCCTCGGGCTACTGGGCTACTAGGCTAATAGGCTACAAGGCTACTAGATCACTAGGCCACGTTTCTACAGGGCTCGTAGGTCACTAGGCCACTAGGAAGGTGGCCTACTAGGCTACAACGCTACTAGGTCACTAGTCCACTAGGCCACGAGGGTACAAGGGTACCAGGTCACTAGGCCACAAGTACAAAGTGCTACTACTCCACAAGAATATTAGCCTCCAAGTCTTCTAGGATAGTAGACTACGTTCGGTTATTCTAGCTTACTAGGACTCCAGGCTTGCCTAGGCCAAATGAGGCACGCTAGGCTAGTATACTGGGCTTGTAGGCTAGGCTAGGCTGCGCTTGGCTAGGCTACAAGGATACTATGACACTAGCCTTCTAGGCAAACCGGCTACAAGCCTGCTAGGGCACTAGGCTACAACGCTACTAGGTCACTATGCCACTAGGCTACAGGGCTAGTAGGTCACTAGGCCACTAGGACAGTGGGCTACTAGGCCACTAGGCTACAAGGCTACTGGTTCACTAGGCCAGTAGGCCACTAGGTTAGTAGGACAACAGGTTAGAAGAATCACAGGCCCCTAAGTGACTAGGCCACTGGGCTACTGGGCTACAAGGCTACCAGTCTACAAGGTTACTAGGTCACTAGGCCAGTAGGCTAGCAGGCTACTAGGTCACTGGGACAGTAGGCCAGTGGGATAGTAGGCAACTAGTCTACAAGTCAAATAGTTCACTAGATCACTAGGACACTAGGCCTCTAGGCTACAAGGCTACTGGGTCAACAGGTCACTAGGGCACTAGGTTACAAGGCTACTGGGTCACTAGGCCAGTAGGCCACTAGGTTAGTAGGACAACAGGTTAGAAGAATCACAGGCCCCTAAGTGACTAGGCCACTGGGCTACTGGGCTACAAGGCTACCAGTCTACAAGGTTACTAGGTCACTAGGCCAGTAGGCTAGCAGGCTACTAGGTCACTGGGACAGTAGGCCAGTGGGATAGTAGGCAACTAGTCTACAAGTCAAATAGTTCACTAGGTCACTTGGCCACTAGGCCTCTAGGCTACAAGACTACTAGACTACTAGTTCACCAGGTCACTAGGCCAGTAGGTTACAAGGCTACTAGGTCACTAGGCCAGTAGGCCACTAGGTTAGTAGGACAACAGGTTAGAAGAATCACAGGCCCCTAAGTGACTAGGACACTGGACTACTGGGCTAAAAGGCTACCAGTCTTCAAGGTTACTATGTCACTAGGCCAGTAGGCTAGCAGGCTACTAGGTCACTGGGACAGTGGGCCAGTGGGATGGTAGGCAACTAGTCTACAAGTCAAATAGTTCACTAGGTCACTAGGCCACTAGGTCTCTATGCTACAAGGCTACTGGGTCACCAGGTCACTAGGGCACTAGGTTACAAGGCTACTAGGTCACTAGGCCAGTAGGCCACTAGGTTAGTAGGACAACAGGTTAGAAGAATCACAGTCCCCTATGTGACTATGCCACTAGGCTACAGGGCTACAAGTCTACCAGTCTACAAGGTTACTAGGTCACTAGGCCAGTAGGCTAGCAGGCTACTAGGTCACTGGGCCAGTAGGCCAGTGGGATGCTAGGCAACTAGTCTACAGGTCAAATGGTTCACTAGGTCACCAGGCCACTCTGTTACAAGACTACTAGGTCACAAGGCCAGTAGGCCACTAGGTTACAAAGCTACTAGGGCACAAGGGTACTGGGCTACTAGGCCACAAGCCTGTTAGCCTCCGAGGCTCTGGGCTACTAGCCTAAGTTAGGCTATTCTAGGACACTAGGACACTAGGCTAGCCTTGGCCAAATGAGGCTGGGCTAGGCTAGTATACTAGGCTACTAGGCTAGGCTAGGTTGTGCTTCCCTAGGCTGCTAAGATACTACAGCACTAAGCTACTAGGCAAATAGGCTACAAGGCTACTAGACCACTAAGCTGCTAGGTTAATAGGTCAACAGGTTATTAGACTACAAGGTCCCTACGTGACTACGCCTCGGGCTACTGGGCTACTAGGCTAATAGGCTACAAGGCTACTAGATCACTAGGCCACTTTTCCACAGGGCTCGTAGGTCACTAGGCCACTAGTAAGGTGGCCTAATAGGCTACAAGGCTACTAGGTCACTAGTCCACTAGGCCACGAGGCTACAAGGCTACTAGGTCACCAGGCAACAAGGCCACAGGGCTACTAGTCCACAAGGATATTAGCCTCCAAGGCTTCTACGATAGTAGTCTACGTTCGGCTATTCTATCTTACTAGGTCTCCAGGCTTGCCTAGGCCAAATGACACACGCTAGGCAAGTATACTGGGCTTGTAGGCTAGGCTAGGCTGCGCTTGGGTAGGCTACTAGGATACTATGCCACTAGGCTACTAGGCAAACCGGCTACAACGATGCTAGGGCACTAGGCTACAACACTACTAGGTCACTATGACACTAGGCTACAGGGCTAGGAGGTCACTAGGCCAGTAGGCCACTAGCTTAGTAGGACAACAGGTTAGAAGAATCACAGGCCCCTAAGTGACTAGGCCACTGAGCTACTGGGCTACAAGGCTACCAGTCTACAAGGTTACTAGGTCACATGGCCAGTAGGATAGCAGGCTACTAGGTCACTGGGCCAGTAGGCCAGTGGGATGCTAGGCATATAGTCTACAAGTCAAATAGTTCACTAGGTCACTAGGCCACTAGGCCTCTAGGCTACAAGGCTACTAGGTCACGAGGTCACTAGGCCACTAGGTTACTAGGCTACTAGGTCACTAGGCCAGTAGGCCACTAGGTTAGTAGGACAACAGGTTAGAAGAATCACAGGCCCCTAAGTGACTAGGCCACTGGGCTACTGGGCTACAAGGATACCAGTCTACAAGGTTACTAGGTCACTAGGCCACTAGGCCTCTAGGCTACAAGGCTACTAGGTCACAAGCTCACTAGGCCAGTAGGTTCCAAGGCTACTAGGTCACTAGGCCAGTAGGCCACTAGGTTAGTAGGACAACAGGTTAGAAGAATCACAGGCCCCTAAGTGACTAGGACACTGGACTACTGGGCTAAAAGGCTACCAGTCTTCAAGGTTACTATGTCACTAGGCCAGTAGGCTAGCAGGCTACTAGGTCACTGGGACAGTGGGCCAGTGGGATGGTAGGCAACTAGTCTACAAGTCAAATAGTTCACTAGGTCACTAGGCCACTAGGTCTCTATGCTACAAGGCTACTGGGTCACCAGGTCACTAGGGCACTAGGTTACAAGGCTACTAGGTCACTAGGCCAGTAGGCCACTAGGTTAGTAGGACAACAGGTTAGAAGAATCACAGTCCCCTATGTGACTATGCCACTAGGCTACAGGGCTACAAGTCTACCAGTCTACAAGGTTACTAGGTCACTAGGCCAGTAGGCTAGCAGGCTACAAGGTCACTGGGCCAGTAGGCCAGTGGGATGCTAGGCAACTAGTCTACAGGTCAAACGGTTCACTAGGTCACCAGGCCACTCTGTTACAAGACTACTAGGTCACAAGGCCAGTAGGCCACTAGGTTACAAAGCTACTAGGGCACAAGGGTACTGGGCTACTAGGCCACAAGCCTGTTAGCCTCCGAGGCTCTGGGCTACTAGCCTAAGTTAGGCTATTCTAGGACACTAGGACACTAGGCTAGCCTTGGCCAAATGAGGCTGGGCTAGGCTAGTATACTAGGCTACTAGGCTAGGCTAGGTTGTGCTTCCCTAGGCTGCTAAGATACTACAGCACTAAGCTACTAGGCAAATAGGCTACAAGGCTACTAGACCACTAAGCTGCTAGGTTAATAGGTCAACAGGTTATTAGACTACAAGGTCCCTACGTGACTACGCCTCGGGCTACTGGGCTACTAGGCTAATAGGCTACAAGGCTACTAGATCACTAGGCCACTTTTCCACAGGGCTCGTAGGTCACTAGGCCACTAGTAAGGTGGCCTAATAGGCTACAAGGCTACTAGGTCACTAGTCCACTAGGCCACGAGGCTACAAGGCTACTAGGTCACCAGGCAACAAGGCCACAGGGCTACTAGTCCACAAGGATATTAGCCTCCAAGGCTTCTACGATAGTAGTCTACGTTCGGCTATTCTATCTTACTAGGTCTCCAGGCTTGCCTAGGCCAAATGACGCACGCTAGGCTAGTATACTGGGCTTGTAGGCTAGGCTAGGCTGCGCTTGGGTAGGCTACTAGGATACTATGCCACTAGGCTACTAGGCAAACCGGCTACAACGATGCTAGGGCACTAGGCTACAACACTACTAGGTCACTATGACACTAGGCTACAGGGCTAGGAGGTCACTAGGCCAGTAGGCCACTAGCTTAGTAGGACAACAGGTTAGAAGAATCACAGGCCCCTAAGTGACTAGGCCACTGAGCTACTGGGCTACAAGGCTACCAGTCTACAAGGTTACTAGGTCACATGGCCAGTAGGATAGCAGGCTACTAGGTCACTGGGCCAGTAGGCCAGTGGGATGCTAGGCATATAGTCTACAAGTCAAATAGTTCACTAGGTCACTAGGCCACTATGCCTCTAGGCTACAAGGCTACTAGGTCACGAGGTCACTAGGCCACTAGGTTACTAGGCTACTAGGTCACTAGGCCAGTAGGCCACTAGGTTAGTAGGACAACAGGTTAGAAGAATCACAGGCCCCTAAGTGACTAGGCCACTGGGCTACTGGGCTACAAGGATACCAGTCTACAAGGTTACTAGGTCACTAGGCCACTAGGCCTCTAGGCTACAAGGCTACTAGGTCACCAGGTCACTAGGCCAGTAGGTTATAAGGCTACTAGGTCACTAGGCGAGTAGGCCACTAGGTTAGTAGGACACAGGTTAGAAGAATCACAGGCCCCTAAGTGACTAGGCCACTGGACTACTGGGCTAAATGGCTACCAGTCTTCAAGGTTACTAGGTCACTAGGCCAGTAGGCTAGCAGGCTACTAGGTCACTGGGACAGTGGGCCAGTGGGATGGTAGGCAACTAGTCCACAAGTCAAATAGTTCACTAGATCACTAGGACACTAGGCCTCTAGGCTACAAGGCTACTGGGTCAACAGGTCACTAGGGCACTAGGTTACAAGGCTACTAGGTCACTAGGCCAGTAGGCCACTAGGTTAGTAGGACAACAGGTTAGAAGAATCACAGTCCCCTAAGTGACTATGCCACTCGGCTACAGGGCTACAAGTCTACCAGTCTACAAAGTTACTAGGTCACTAGGCCAGTAGGCTAGCAGGCTACTAGGTCACTGGGCCAGTAGGCCAGTGGGATGCTAGGCAACTAGTCTACAGGTCAAATGGTTCACTAGGTCACCAGGCCACTAGGCCACTATGTTACAAGACTACTAGGTCACTAGGCCAGTAGGCCACTAGATTACAAAGCTACTAGGGCACAAGGGCACTGGGCTACTAGGCCACAAGCCTGTTAGCCTCCGAGGCACTGGGCTACTAGCCTAAGTTAGGCTATTCTAGGACACTAGGACACTAGGCTAGCCTTGGCCAAATGAGGCTGGGCTAGGCTAGTATACTAGGCTACTAGGCTAGGCTAGGTTGTGCTTCCCTAGGCTGCTAAGATACTACAGCACTAAGCTACTAGGCAAATAGGCTACAAGGCTACTAGACCACTAAGCTGCTAGGTTAATAGGTCAACAGGTCATTAGAGTACAAGGTCCCTACGTGACTACGCCTCGGGCTACTGGGCTACTAGGCTAATAGGCTACAAGGCTACTAGATCACTAGGCCACTTTTCTACAGGGCTCGTAGGTCAGTAGGTCACTAGGAAGGTGGCCTACTAGGCTACAACGCTACTAGGTCACTAGTCCACTAGGCACGAGGCTACAAGGGTACCAGGTCACTAGGCCACAAGGCCAAAGTGCTACTACTCCACAAGAATATTAGCCTCCAAGTCTTTTAGGATAGTAGACTACGTTCGGTTATTCTAGCTTACTAGGACTCCAGGCTTGCCTAGGCCAAATGAGGCACGCTAGGCTAGTATACTGGGCTTGTAGGCTAGGCTAGGCTGCGCTTGGCTAGGCTACTAGGATACTATGACACTAGGCTTCTAGGCAAACCGGCTACAAGCCTGCTAGGGCACTAGGCAACAACGCTACTAGGTCACTATGCCACTAGGCTACAGGGCTAGTAGGTCACTAGGCCACTAGGCCAGTGGGCTACTAGGCCACTAGGCTACAAGGCTACTAGTTCACTAGGCCAGTAAGCCACTAGGTTAGTAGGACAACAGGTTAGAAGAATCACAGGCCCCTAAGTGACTAGGCCACTGGGATACTGGGCTACAAGGCTACCACTAGGTTACTAGGTCACTAGGCCAGTACTAAGGCTACTAGGTCACTCAGGCCAGTGGGATAGTAGGCCAGTAGGTCACTTGGCCACTAGGTCTAGCTACAAGGACAACAGGTTAGAAGGCTAATCACAGGCCCACTAAGTGACTAGGCCACTAGGCCACTGGTCTACTGGGCTACAAGGCTACCAGTCTACAAGGTTACTAGGTCACTAGGCCACTAGGCCTCTAGGCTACAAGGCTACTAGGTCACAAGCTCACTAGGCCAGTAGGTTCCAAGGCTACTAGGTCACTAGGCCAGTAGGCCACTAGGTTAGTAGGACAACAGGTTAGAAGAATCACAGGCCCCTAAGTGACTAGGACACTGGACTACTGGGCTAAAAGGCTACCAGTCTTCAAGGTTACTATGTCACTAGGCCAGTAGGCTAGCAGGCTACTAGGTCACTGGGACAGTGGGCCAGTGGGATGGTAGGCAACTAGTCTACAAGTCAAATAGTTCACTAGGTCACTAGGCCACTAGGCCTCTATGCTACAAGGCTACTGGGTCACCAGGTCACTAGGGCACTAGGTTACAAGGCTACTAGGTCACTAGGCCAGTAGGCCACTAGGTTAGTAGGACAACAGGTTAGAAGAATCACAGTCCCCTATGTGACTATGCCACTAGGCTACAGGGCTACAAGTCTACCAGTCTACAAGGTTACTAGGTCACTAGGCCAGTAGGCTAGCAGGCTACTAGGTCACTGGGCCAGTAGGCCAGTGGGATGCTAGGCAACTAGTCTACAGGTCAAATGGTTCACTAGGTCACCAGGCCACTCTGTTACAAGACTACTAGGTCACAAGGCCAGTAGGCCACTAGGTTACAAAGCTACTAGGGCACAAGGGTACTGGGCTACTAGGCCACAAGCCTGTTAGCCTCCGAGGCTCTGGGCTACTAGCCTAAGTTAGGCTATTCTAGGACACTAGGACACTAGGCTAGCCTTGGCCAAATGAGGCTGGGCTAGGCTAGTATACTAGGCTACTAGGCTAGGCTAGGTTGTGCTTCCCTAGGCTGCTAAGATACTACAGCACTAAGCTACTAGGCAAATAGGCTACAAGGCTACTAGACCACTAAGCTGCTAGGTTAATAGGTCAACAGGTTATTAGACTACAAGGTCCCTACGTGACTACGCCTCGGGCTACTGGGCTACTAGGCTAATAGGCTACAAGGCTACTAGATCACTAGGCCACTTTTCCACAGGGCTCGTAGGTCACTAGGCCACTAGTAAGGTGGCCTAATAGGCTACAAGGCTACTAGGTCACTAGTCCACTAGGCCACGAGGCTACAAGGCTACTAGGTCACCAGGCAACAAGGCCACAGGGCTACTAGTCCACAAGGATATTAGCCTCCAAGGCTTCTACGATAGTAGTCTACGTTCGGCTATTCTATCTTACTAGGTCTCCAGGCTTGCCTAGGCCAAATGACGCACGCTAGGCTAGTATACTGGGCTTGTAGGCTAGGCTAGGCTGCGCTTGGGTAGGCTACTAGGATACTATGCCACTAGGCTACTAGGCAAACCGGCTACAACGATGCTAGGGCACTAGGCTACAACACTACTAGGTCACTATGACACTAGGCTACAGGGCTAGGAGGTCACTAGGCCAGTAGGCCACTAGCTTAGTAGGACAACAGGTTAGAAGAATCACAGGCCCCTAAGTGACTAGGCCACTGAGCTACTGGGCTACAAGGCTACCAGTCTACAAGGTTACTAGGTCACATGGCCAGTAGGATAGCAGGCTACTAGGTCACTGGGCCAGTAGGCCAGTGGGATGCTAGGCATATAGTCTACAAGTCAAATAGTTCACTAGGTCACTAGGCCACTATGCCTCTAGGCTACAAGGCTACTAGGTCACGAGGTCACTAGGCCACTAGGTTACTAGGCTACTAGGTCACTAGGCCAGTAGGCCACTAGGTTAGTAGGACAACAGGTTAGAAGAATCACAGGCCCCTAAGTGACTAGGCCACTGGGCTACTGGGCTACAAGGATACCAGTCTACAAGGTTACTAGGTCACTAGGCCACTAGGCCTCTAGGCTACAAGGCTACTAGGTCACCAGGTCACTAGGCCAGTAGGTTATAAGGCTACTAGGTCACTAGGCGAGTAGGCCACTAGGTTAGTAGGACACAGGTTAGAAGAATCACAGGCCCCTAAGTGACTAGGCCACTGGACTACTGGGCTAAAAGGCTACCAGTCTTCAAGGTTACTAGGTCACTAGGCCAGTAGGCTAGCAGGCTACTAGGTCACTGGGACAGTGGGCCAGTGGGATGGTAGGCAACTAGTCCACAAGTCAAATAGTTCACTAGATCACTAGGACACTAGGCCTCTAGGCTACAAGGCTACTGGGTCAACAGGTCACTAGGGCACTAGGTTACAAGGCTACTAGGTCACTAGGCCAGTAGGCCACTAGGTTAGTAGGACAACAGGTTAGAAGAATCACAGTCCCCTAAGTGACTATGCCACTCGGCTACAGGGCTACAAGTCTACCAGTCTACAAGGTTACTAGGTCACTAGGCCAGTAGGCTAGCAGGCTACTAGGTCACTGGGCCAGTAGGCCAGTGGGATGCTAGGCAACTAGTCTACAGGTCAAATGGTTCACTAGGTCACCAGGCCACTAGGCCACTATGTTACAAGACTACTAGGTCACTAGGCCAGTAGGCCACTAGATTACAAAGCTACTAGGGCACAAGGGCACTGGGCTACTAGGCCACAAGCCTGTTAGCCTCCGAGGCTCTGGGCTACTAGCCTAAGTTAGGCTATTCTAGGACACTAGGACACTAGGCTAGCCTTGGCCAAATGAGGCTGGGCTAGGCTAGTATACTAGGCTACTAGGCTAGGCTAGGTTGTGCTTCCCTAGGCTGCTAAGATACTACAGCACTAAGCTACTAGGCAAATAGGCTACAAGGCTACTAGACCACTAAGCTGCTAGGTTAATAGGTCAACAGGTTATTAGACTACAAGGTCCCTACGTGACTACGCCTCGGGCTACTGGGCTACTAGGCTAATAGGCTACAAGGCTACTAGATCACTAGGCCACTTTTCTACAGGGCTCGTAGGTCACTAGGCCACTAGGAAGGTGGCCTACTAGGCTACAACGCTACTAGGTCACTAGTCCACTAGGCCACGAGGCTACAAGGGTACCAGGTCACTAGGCCACAAGGCCAAAGTGCTACTACTCCACAAGAATATTAGCCTCCAAGTCTTCTAGGATAGTAGACTACGTTCGGTTATTCTAGCTTACTAGGACTCCAGGCTTGCCTAGGCCAAATGAGGCACGCTAGGCTAGTATACTGGGCTTGTAGGCTAGGCTAGGCTGCGCTTGGCTAGGCTACTAGGATACTATGACACTAGGCTTCTAGGCAAACCGGCTACAAGCCTGCTAGGGCACTAGGCTACAACGCTACTAGGTCACTATGCCACTAGGCTACAGGGCTAGTAGGTCACTAGGCCACTAGGCCAGTGGGCTACTAGGCCACTAGGCTACAAGGCTACTAGTTCACTAGGCCAGTAGGCCACTAGGTTAGTAGGACAACAGGTTAGAAGAATCACAGGCCCCTAAGTGACTAGGCCACTGGGCTACTGGGCTACAAGGCTACCAGTCTACAAGGTTACTAGGTCACTAGGCCAGTAGGCTAGCAGGCTACTAGGTCACTGGGACAGTAGGCCAGTGGGATAGTAGGCAACTAGTCTACAAGTCAAATAGTTCACTAGGTCACTTGGCCACTAGGCCTCTAGGCTACAAGACTACTAGTTCACCAGGTCACTAGGCCAGTAGGTTACAAGGCTACTAGGTCACTAGGCCAGTAGGCCACTAGGTTAGTAGGACAACAGGTTAGAAAAATCACAGGCCCCTAAGTGACTAGGCCACTGGTCTACTGGGCTACAAGGCTACCAGTCTACAAGGTTACTAGGTCACTAGGCCACTAGGCCTCTAGGCTACAAGGCTACTAGGTCACAAGCTCACTAGGCCAGTAGGTTCCAAGGCTACTAGGTCACTAGGCCAGTAGGCCACTAGGTTAGTAGGACAACAGGTTAGAAGAATCACAGGCCCCTAAGTGACTAGGACACTGGACTACTGGGCTAAAAGGCTACCAGTCTTCAAGGTTACTATGTCACTAGGCCAGTAGGCTAGCAGGCTACTAGGTCACTGGGACAGTGGGCCAGTGGGATGGTAGGCAACTAGTCTACAAGTCAAATAGTTCACTAGGTCACTAGGCCACTAGGCCTCTATGCTACAAGGCTACTGGGTCACCAGGTCACTAGGGCACTAGGTTACAAGGCTACTAGGTCACTAGGCCAGTAGGCCACTAGGTTAGTAGGACAACAGGTTAGAAGAATCACAGTCCCCTATGTGACTATGCCACTAGGCTACAGGGCTACAAGTCTACCAGTCTACAAGGTTACTAGGTCACTAGGCCAGTAGGCTAGCAGGCTACTAGGTCACTGGGCCAGTAGGCCAGTGGGATGCTAGGCAACTAGTCTACAGGTCAAATGGTTCACTAGGTCACCAGGCCACTCTGTTACAAGACTACTAGGTCACAAGGCCAGTAGGCCACTAGGTTACAAAGCTACTAGGGCACAAGGGTACTGGGCTACTAGGCCACAAGCCTGTTAGCCTCCGAGGCTCTGGGCTACTAGCCTAAGTTAGGCTATTCTAGGACACTAGGACACTAGGCTAGCCTTGGCCAAATGAGGCTGGGCTAGGCTAGTATACTAGGCTACTAGGCTAGGCTAGGTTGTGCTTCCCTAGGCTGCTAAGCTACTACAGCACTAAGCTACTAGGCAAATAGGCTACAAGGCTACTAGACCACTAAGCTGCTAGGTTAATAGGTCAACAGGTTATTAGACTACAAGGTCCCTACGTGACTACGCCTCGGGCTACTGGGCTACTAGGCTAATAGGCTACAAGGCTACTAGATCACTAGGCCACTTTTCCACAGGGCTCGTAGGTCACTAGGCCACTAGTAAGGTGGCCTAATAGGCTACAAGGCTACTAGGTCACTAGTCCACTAGGCCACGAGGCTACAAGGCTACTAGGTCACCAGGCAACAAGGCCACAGGGCTACTAGTCCACAAGGATATTAGCCTCCAAGGCTTCAACGATAGTAGTCTACGTTCGGCTATTCTATCTTACTAGGTCTCCAGGCTTGCCTAGGCCAAATGACGCACGCTAGGCTAGTATACTGGGCTTGTAGGCTAGGCTAGGCTGCGCTTGGGTAGGCTACTAGGATACTATGCCACTAGGCTACTAGGCAAACCGGCTACAACGATGCTAGGGCACTAGGCTACAACACTACTAGGTCACTATGACACTAGGCTACAGGGCTAGGAGGTCACTAGGCCAGTAGGCCACTAGCTTAGTAGGACAACAGGTTAGAAGAATCACAGGCCCCTAAGTGACTAGGCCACTGAGCTACTGGGCTACAAGGCTACCAGTCTACAAGGTTACTAGGTCACATGGCCAGTAGGATAGCAGGCTACTAGGTCACTGGGCCAGTAGGCCAGTGGGATGCTAGGCATATAGTCTACAAGTCAAATAGTTCACTAGGTCACTAGGCCACTATGCCTCTAGGCTACAAGGCTACTAGGTCACGAGGTCACTAGGCCACTAGGTTACTAGGCTACTAGGTCACTAGGCCAGTAGGCCACTAGGTTAGTAGGACAACAGGTTAGAAGAATCACAGGCCCCTAAGTGACTAGGCCACTGGGCTACTGGGCTACAAGGATACCAGTCTACAAGGTTACTAGGTCACTAGGCCACTAGGCCTCTAGGCTACAAGGCTACTAGGTCACCAGGTCACTAGGCCAGTAGGTTATAAGGCTACTAGGTCACTAGGCGAGTAGGCCACTAGGTTAGTAGGACACAGGTTAGAAGAATCACAGGCCCCTAAGTGACTAGGCCACTGGACTACTGGGCTAAAAGGCTACCAGTCTTCAAGGTTACTAGGTCACTAGGCCAGTAGGCTAGCAGGCTACTAGGTCACTGGGACAGTGGGCCAGTGGGATGGTAGGCAACTAGTCTACAAGTCAAATAGTTCACTAGATCACTAGGACACTAGGCCTCTAGGCTACAAGGCTACTGGGTCAACAGGTCACTAGGGCACTAGGTTACAAGGCTACTAGGTCACTAGGCCAGTAGGCCACTAGGTTAGTAGGACAACAGGTTAGAAGAATCACAGTCCCCTAAGTGACTATGCCACTCGGCTACAGGGCTACAAGTCTACCAGTCTACAAGGTTACTAGGTCACTAGGCCAGTAGGCTAGCAGGCTACTAGGTCACTGGGCCAGTAGGCCAGTGGGATGCTAGGCAACTAGTCTACAGGTCAAATGGTTCACTAGGTCACCAGGCCACTAGGCCACTATGTTACAAGACTACTAGGTCACTAGGCCAGTAGGCCACTAGATTACAAAGCTACTAGGGCACAAGGGCACTGGGCTACTAGGCCACAAGCCTGTTAGCCTCCGAGGCTCTGGGCTACTAGCCTAAGTTAGGCTATTCTAGGACACTAGGACACTAGGCTAGCCTTGGCCAAATGAGGCTGGGCTAGGCTAGTATACTAGGCTACTAGGCTAGGCTAGGTTGTGCTTCCCTAGGCTGCTAAGATACTAGAGCACTAAGCTACTAGGCAAATAGGCTACAAGGCTACTAGACCACTAAGCTGCTAGGTTAATAGGTCAACAGGTTATTAGACTACAAGGTCCCTACGTGACTACGCCTCGGGCTACTGGGCTACTAGGCTAATAGGCTACAAGGCTACTAGATCACTAGGCCACTTTTCTACAGGGCTCGTAGGTCACTAGGCCACTAGGAAGGTGGCCTACTAGGCTACAACGCTACTAGGTCACTAGTCCACTAGGCCACGAGGCTACAAGGGTACCAGGTCACTAGGCCACAAGGACAAAGTGCTACTACTCCACAAGAATATTAGCCTCCAAGTCTTCTAGGATAGTAGACTACGTTCGGTTATTCTAGCTTACTAGGACTCCAGGCTTGCCTAGGCCAAATGAGGCACGCTAGGCTAGTATACTGGGCTTGTAGGCTAGGCTAGGCTGCGCTTGGCTAGGCTACTAGGATACTATGACACTAGGCTTCTAGGCAAACCGGCTACAAGCCTGCTAGGGCACTAGGCTACAACGCTACTAGGTCACTATGCCACTAGGCTACAGGGCTAGTAGGTCACTAGGCCACTAGGCCAGTGGGCTACTAGGCCACTAGGCTACAAGGCTACTAGTTCACTAGGCCAGTAGGCCACTAGGTTAGTAGGACAACAGGTTAGAAGAATCACAGGCCCCTAAGTGACTAGGCCACTGGGCTACTGGGCTACAAGGCTACCAGTCTACAAGGTTACTAGGTCACTAGGCCAGTAGGCTAGCAGGCTACTAGGTCACTGGGACAGTAGGCCAGTGGGATAGTAGGCAACTAGTCTACAAGTCAAATAGTTCACTAGGTCACTTGGCCACTAGGCCTCTAGGCTACAAGACTACTAGTTCACCAGGTCACTAGGCCAGTAGGTTACAAGGCTACTAGGTCACTAGGCCAGTAGGCCACTAGGTTAGTAGGACAACAGGTTAGAAAAATCACAGGCCCCTAAGTGACTAGGCCACTGGTCTACTGGGCTACAAGGCTACCAGTCTACAAGGTTACTAGGTCACTAGGCCACTAGGCCTCTAGGCTACAAGGCTACTAGGTCACAAGCTCACTAGGCCAGTAGGTTCCAAGGCTACTAGGTCACTAGGCCAGTAGGCCACTAGGTTAGTAGGACAACAGGTTAGAAGAATCACAGGCCCCTAAGTGACTAGGACACTGGACTACTGGGCTAAAAGGCTACCAGTCTTCAAGGTTACTATGTCACTAGGCCAGTAGGCTAGCAGGCTACTAGGTCACTGGGACAGTGGGCCAGTGGGATGGTAGGCAACTAGTCTACAAGTCAAATAGTTCACTAGGTCACTAGGCCACTAGGCCTCTATGCTACAAGGCTACTGGGTCACCAGGTCACTAGGGCACTAGGTTACAAGGCTACTAGGTCACTAGGCCAGTAGGCCACTAGGTTAGTAGGACAACAGGTTAGAAGAATCACATTCCCCTAAGTGACTATGCAGCAAGCCTACAGGTCTACAAGTCTACCACTCAACAAGGTTACTAGGTAACAAGGCCACAAGGATAGCAGGCTACTAGGTCACTGGGCCAGTAGGCCAGTGGGATGCTAGGCAACTAGTCTACAGGTCAAATGGTTCACTAGGTCACCAGGCCTAGGCCTCTGTTACAAGACTACTAGGTCACAAGGCCAGTAGGCCACTAGGTTACAAAGCTACTAGGGCACAAGGGTACTGGGCTACTAGGCCACAAGCCTGTTAGCCTCCGAGGCTCTGGGCTACTAGCCTAAGTTAGGCTATTCTAGGACACTAGGACACTAGGCTAGCCTTGGCCAAATGAGGCTGGGCTAGGCTAGTATACTAGGCTACTAGGCTAGGCTAGGTTGTGCTTCCCTAGGCTGCTAAGCTACTACAGCACTAAGCTACTAGGCAAATAGGCTACAAGGCTACTAGACCACTAAGCTGCTAGGTTAATAGGTCAACAGGTTATTAGACTACAAGGTCCCTACGTGACTACGCCTCGGGCTACTGGGCTACTAGGCTAATAGGCTACAAGGCTACTAGATCACTAGGCCACTTTTCCACAGGGCTCGTAGGTCACTAGGCCACTAGTAAGGTGGCCTAATAGGCTACAAGGCTACTAGGTCACTAGTCCACTAGGCCACGAGGCTACAAGGCTACTAGGTCACCAGGCAACAAGGCCACAGGGCTACTAGTCCACAAGGATATTAGCCTCCAAGGCTTCTACGATAGTAGTCTACGTTCGGCTATTCTATCTTACTAGGTCTCCAGGCTTGCCTAGGCCAAATGACGCACGCTAGGCTAGTATACTGGGCTTGTAGGCTAGGCTAGGCTGCGCTTGGGTAGGCTACTAGGATACTATGCCACTAGGCTACTAGGCAAACCGGCTACAACGATGCTAGGGCACTAGGCTACAACACTACTAGATCACTATGACACTAGGCTACAGGGCTAAGCGGTCACTAGGCCAGTAGGCCACTAGCTTAGTAGGACAACAGGTTAGAAGAATCACAGGCGCCTAAGTGACTAGGCCACTGAGCTACTGGGCTAGAAGGCTACCAGTCTACAAGGTTACTAGGTCACATGGACAGTAGGATAGCAGGCTACTAGGTCACTGGGACAGTGGGCCAGTGGCATGGTAGGCAACTAGTCTACAAGTCAAATAGTTCACTAGATCTCTAGGCCACTAGGAATCTAGGCTACAAAGCTACTGGGTCAACAGGTCACTAGGGCACTAGGTTACAAGGCTACTAGGTCACTAGGCCAGTAGGCCACTAGGTTAGTACGACAACAGGTTAGAAGTATCACAGTCCCCTAAGTGACTATGCCACTCGGCTACAGGGCTACAAGTCTACCAGTCTACAAGGTTACTAGGTCACTAGGTCAGTAGGCTAGCAGGCTACTAGGTCACTGGGCCAGTAGTCCAGTGGGATGCTAGGCAACTAGTCTACAGGTCAAATGTTTCACTAGGTCACCAGGCCACTAGGCCACTATGTTACAAGACTACTAGGTCACTAGGCCAGTAGGCCACTAGATTACAAAGCTACTAGGGCACAAGGGCACTGGGCTACTAGGCCACAAGCCTGTTAGCCTCCGAGGCTCTGGGCTACTAGCCTAAGTTAGGCTATTCTAGGACACTAGGACACTAGGCTAGCCTTGGCCAAATGAGGCTGGGCTAGGCTAGTATACTAGGCTACTAGGCTAGGCTAGGTTGTGCTTCCCTAGGCTGCTAAGATACTAGAGCACTAAGCTACTAGGCAAATAGGCTACAAGGCTACTAGACCACTAAGCTGCTAGGTTAATAGGTCAACAGGTTATTAGACTACAAGGTCCCTACGTGACTACGCCTCGGGCTACTGGGCTACTAGGCTAATAGGCTACAAGGCTACTAGATCACTAGGCCACTTTTCTACAGGGCTCGTAGGTCACTAGGCCACTAGGAAGGTGGCCTACTAGGCTACAACGCTACTAGGTCACTAGTCCACTAGGCCACGAGGCTACAAGGGTACCAGGTCACTAGGCCACAAGGACAAAGTGCTACTACTCCACAAGAATATTAGCCTCCAAGTCTTCTAGGATAGTAGACTACGTTCGGTTATTCTAGCTTACTAGGACTCCAGGCTTGCCTAGGCCAAATGAGGCACGCTAGGCTAGTATACTGGGCTTGTAGGCTAGGCTAGGCTGCGCTTGGCTAGGCTACTAGGATACTATGACACTAGGCTTCTAGGCAAACCGGCTACAAGCCTGCTAGGGCACTAGGCTACAACGCTACTAGGTCACTATGCCACTAGGCTACAGGGCTAGTAGGTCACTAGGCCACTAGGCCAGTGGGCTACTAGGCCACTAGGCTACAAGGCTACTAGTTCACTAGGCCAGTAGGCCACTAGGTTAGTAGGACAACAGGTTAGAAGAATCACAGGCCCCTAAGTGACTAGGCCACTGGGCTACTGGGCTACAAGGCTACCAGTCTACAAGGTTACTAGGTCACTAGGCCAGTAGGCTAGCAGGCTACTAGGTCACTGGGACAGTAGGCCAGTGGGATAGTAGGCAACTAGTCTACAAGTCAAATAGTTCACTAGGTCACTTGGCCACTAGGCCTCTAGGCTACAAGACTACTAGTTCACCAGGTCACTAGGCCAGTAGGTTACAAGGCTACTAGGTCACTAGGCCAGTAGGCCACTAGGTTAGTAGGACAACAGGTTAGAAAAATCACAGGCCCCTAAGTGACTAGGCCACTGGGTCTACTGGGCTACAAGGCTACCAGTCTACAAGGTTACTAGGTCACTAGGCCACTAGGCCTCTAGGCTACAAGGCTACTAGGTCACAAGCTCACTAGGCCAGTAGGTTCCAAGGCTACTAGGTCACTAGGCCAGTAGGCCACTAGGTTAGTAGGACAACAGGTTAGAAGAATCACAGGCCCCTAAGTGACTAGGACACTGGACTACTGGGCTAAAAGGCTACCAGTCTTCAAGGTTACTATGTCACTAGGCCAGTAGGCTAGCAGGCTACTAGGTCACTGGGACAGTGGGCCAGTGGGATGGTAGGCAACTAGTCTACAAGTCAAATAGTTCACTAGGTCACTAGGCCACTAGGCCTCTATGCTACAAGGCTACTGGGTCACCAGGTCACTAGGGCACTAGGTTACAAGGCTACTAGGTCACTAGGCCAGTAGGCCACTAGGTTAGTAGGACAACAGGTTAGAAGAATCACAGTCCCCTATGTGACTATGCCACTAGGCTACAGGGCTACAAGTCTACCAGTCTACAAGGTTACTAGGTCACTAGGCCAGTAGGCTAGCAGGCTACTAGGTCACTGGGCCAGTAGGCCAGTGGGATGCTAGGCAACTAGTCTACAGGTCAAATGGTTCACTAGGTCACCAGGCCACTCTGTTACAAGACTACTAGGTCACAAGGCCAGTAGGCCACTAGGTTACAAAGCTACTAGGGCACAAGGGTACTGGGCTACTAGGCCACAAGCCTGTTAGCCTCCGAGGCTCTGGGCTACTAGCCTAAGTTAGGCTATTCTAGGACACTAGGACACTAGGCTAGCCTTGGCCAAATGAGGCTGGGCTAGGCTAGTATACTAGGCTACTAGGCTAGGCTAGGTTGTGCTTCCCTAGGCTGCTAAGATACTACAGCACTAAGCTACTAGGCAAATAGGCTACAAGGCTACTAGACCACTAAGCTGCTAGGTTAATAGGTCAACAGGTTATTAGACTACAAGGTCCCTACGTGACTACGCCTCGGGCTACTGGGCTACTAGGCTAATAGGCTACAAGGCTACTAGATCACTAGGCCACTTTTCCACAGGGCTCGTAGGTCACTAGGCCACTAGTAAGGTGGCCTAATAGGCTACAAGGCTACTAGGTCACTAGTCCACTAGGCCACGAGGCTACAAGGCTACTAGGTCACCAGGCAACAAGGCCACAGGGCTACTAGTCCACAAGGATATTAGCCTCCAAGGCTTCTACGATAGTAGTCTACGTTCGGCTATTCTATCTTACTAGGTCTCCAGGCTTGCCTAGGCCAAATGACGCACGCTAGGCTAGTATACTGGGCTTGTAGGCTAGGCTAGGCTGCGCTTGGGTAGGCTACTAGGATACTATGCCACTAGGCTACTAGGCAAACCGGCTACAACGATGCTAGGGCACTAGGCTACAACACTACTAGGTCACTATGACACTAGGCTACAGGGCTAGGAGGTCACTAGGCCAGTAGGCCACTAGCTTAGTAGGACAACAGGTTAGAAGAATCACAGGCCCCTAAGTGACTAGGCCACTGAGCTACTGGGCTACAAGGCTACCAGTCTACAAGGTTACTAGGTCACATGGCCAGTAGGATAGCAGGCTACTAGGTCACTGGGCCAGTAGGCCAGTGGGATGCTAGGCATATAGTCTACAAGTCAAATAGTTCACTAGGTCACTAGGCCACTAGGCCTCTAGGCTACAAGGCTACTAGGTCACGAGGTCACTAGGCCACTAGGTTACTAGGCTACTAGGTCACTAGGCCAGTAGGCCACTAGGTTAGTAGGACAACAGGTTAGAAGAATCACAGGCCCCTAAGTGACTAGGCCACTGGGCTACTGGGCTACAAGGATACCAGTCTACAAGGTTACTAGGTCACTAGGCCACTAGGCCTCTAGGCTACAAGGCTACTAGGTCACCAGGTCACTAGGCCAGTAGGTTACAAGGCTACTAGGTCACTAGGCCAGTAGGCCACTAGGTTAGTAGGACACAGGTTAGAAGAATCACAGGCCCCTAAGTGACTAGGCCACTGGACTACTGGGCTAAAAGGCTACCAGTCTTCAAGGTTACTAGGTCACTAGGCCAGTAGGCTAGCAGGCTACTAGGTCACTGGGACAGTGGGCCAGTGGCATGGTAGGCAACTAGTCTACAAGTCAAATAGTTCACTAGATCACTAGGCCACTAGGCCTCTAGGCTACAAGGCTACTGGGTCAACAGGTCACTAGGGCACTAGGTTACAAGGCTACTAGGTCACTAGGCCAGTAGGCCACTAGGTTAGTAGGACAACAGGTTAGAAGAATCACAGTCCCCTAAGTGACTATGCCACTCGGCTACAGGGCTACAAGTCTACCAGTCTACAAGGTTACTAGGTCACTAGGCCAGTAGGCTAGCAGGCTACTAGGTCACTGGGCCAGTAGGCCAGTGGGATGCTAGGCAACTAGTCTACAGGTCAAATGGTTCACTAGGTCACCAGGCCACTAGGCCACTATGTTACAAGACTACTAGGTCACTAGGCCAGTAGGCCACTAGATTACAAAGCTACTAGGGCACAAGGGCACTGGGCTACTAGGCCACAAGCCTGTTAGCCTCCGAGGCTCTGGGCTACTAGCCTAAGTTAGGCTATTCTAGGACACTAGGACACTAGGCTAGCCTTGGCCAAATGAGGCTGGGCTAGGCTAGTATACTAGGCTACTAGGCTAGGCTAGGTTGTGCTTCCCTAGGCTGCTAAGATACTAGAGCACTAAGCTACTAGGCAAATAGGCTACAAGGCTACTAGACCACTAAGCTGCTAGGTTAATAGGTCAACAGGTTATTAGACTACAAGGTCCCTACGTGACTACGCCTCGGGCTACTGGGCTACTAGGCTAATAGGCTACAAGGCTACTAGATCACTAGGCCACTTTTCTACAGGGCTCGTAGGTCACTAGGCCACTAGGAAGGTGGCCTACTAGGCTACAACGCTACTAGGTCACTAGTCCACTAGGCCACGAGGCTACAAGGGTACCAGGTCACTAGGCCACAAGGCCAAAGTGCTACTACTCCACAAGAATATTAGCCTCCAAGTCTTCTAGGATAGTAGACTACGTTCGGTTATTCTAGCTTACTAGGACTCCAGGCTTGCCTAGGCCAAATGAGGCACGCTAGGCTAGTATACTGGGCTTGTAGGCTAGGCTAGGCTGCGCTTGGCTAGGCTACAAGGATACTATGACACTAGGCTTCTAGGCAAACCGGCTACAAGCCTGCTAGGGCACTAGGCTACAACGCTACTAGGTCACTATGCCACTAGGCTACAGGGCTAGTAGGTCACTAGGCCACTAGGCCAGTGGGCTACTAGGCCACTAGGCTACAAGGCTACTAGTTCACTAGGCCAGTAGGCCACTAGGTTAGTAGGACAACAGGTTAGAAGAATCACAGGCCCCTAAGTGACTAGGCCACTGGGCTACTGGGCTACAAGGCTACCAGTCTACAAGGTTACTAGGTCACTAGGCCAGTAGGCTAGCAGGCTACTAGGTCACTGGGACAGTAGGCCAGTGGGATAGTAGGCAACTAGTCTACAAGTCAAATAGTTCACTAGGTCACTTGGCCACTAGGCCTCTAGGCTACAAGACTACTAGTTCACCAGGTCACTAGGCCAGTAGGTTACAAGGCTACTAGGTCACTAGGCCAGTAGGCCACTAGGTTAGTAGGACAACAGGTTAGAAAAATCACAGGCCCCTAAGTGACTAGGCCACTGGTCTACTGGGCTACAAGGCTACCAGTCTACAAGGTTACTAGGTCACTAGGCCACTAGGCCTCTAGGCTACAAGGCTACTAGGTCACAAGCTCACTAGGCCAGTAGGTTCCAAGGCTACTAGGTCACTAGGCCAGTAGGCCACTAGGTTAGTAGGACAACAGGTTAGAAGAATCACAGGCCCCTAAGTGACTAGGACACTGGACTACTGGGCTAAAAGGCTACCAGTCTTCAAGGTTACTATGTCACTAGGCCAGTAGGCTAGCAGGCTACTAGGTCACTGGGACAGTGGGCCAGTGGGATGGTAGGCAACTAGTCTACAAGTCAAATAGTTCACTAGGTCACTAGGCCACTAGGCCTCTATGCTACAAGGCTACTGGGTCACCAGGTCACTAGGGCACTAGGTTACAAGGCTACTAGGTCACTAGGCCAGTAGGCCACTAGGTTAGTAGGACAACAGGTTAGAAGAATCACAGTCCCCTAAGTGACTATGCCACTAGGCTACAGGGCTACAAGTCTACCAGTCTACAAGGTTACTAGGTCACTAGGCCAGTAGGCTAGCAGGCTACTAGGTCACTGGGCCAGTAGGCCAGTGGGATGCTAGGCAACTAGTCTACAGGTCAAATGGTTCACTAGGTCACCAGGCCACTCTGTTACAAGACTACTAGGTCACAAGGCCAGTAGGCCACTAGGTTACAAAGCTACTAGGGCACAAGGGCACTGGGCTACTAGGCCACAAGCCTGTTAGCCTCCGAGGCTCTGGGCTACTAGCCTAAGTTAGGCTATTCTAGGACACTAGGACACTAGGCTAGCCTTGGCCAAATGAGGCTGGGCTAGGCTAGTATACTAGGCTACTAGGCTAGGCTAGGTTGTGCTTCCCTAGGCTGCTAAGATACTACAGCACTAAGCTACTAGGCAAATAGGCTACAAGGCTACTAGACCACTAAGCTGCTAGGTTAATAGGTCAACAGGTTATTAGACTACAAGGTCCCTACGTGACTACGCCTCGGGCTACTGGGCTACTAGGCTAATAGGCTACAAGGCTACTAGATCACTAGGCCACTTTTCCACAGGGCTCGTAGGTCACTAGGCCACTAGTAAGGTGGCCTAATAGGCTACAAGGCTACTAGGTCACTAGTCCACTAGGCCACGAGGCTACAAGGCTACTAGGTCACCAGGCAACAAGGCCACAGGGCTACTAGTCCACAAGGATATTAGCCTCCAAGGCTTCTACGATAGTAGTCTACGTTCGGCTATTCTATCTTACTAGGTCTCCAGGCTTGCCTAGGCCAAATGACGCACGCTAGGCTAGTATACTGGGCTTGTAGGCTAGGCTAGGCTGCGCTTGGGTAGGCTACTAGGATACTATGCCACTAGGCTACTAGGCAAACCGGCTACAACGATGCTAGGGCACTAGGCTACAACACTACTAGGTCACTATGACACTAGGCTACAGGGCTAGGAGGTCACTAGGCCAGTAGGCCACTAGCTTAGTAGGACAACAGGTTAGAAGAATCACAGGCCCCTAAGTGACTAGGCCACTGAGCTACTGGGCTACAAGGCTACCAGTCTACAAGGTTACTAGGTCACATGGCCAGTAGGATAGCAGGCTACTAGGTCACTGGGCCAGTAGGCCAGTGGGATGCTAGGCAATAGTCTACAAGTCAAATAGTTCACTAGGTCACTAGGCCACTAGGCCTCTAGGCTACAAGGCTACTAGGTCACGAGGTCACTAGGCCACTAGGTTACTAGGCTACTAGGTCACTAGGCCAGTAGGCCACTAGGTTAGTAGGACAACAGGTTAGAAGAATCACAGGCCCCTAAGTGACTAGGCCACTGGGCTACTGGGCTACAAGGATACCAGTCTACAAGGTTACTAGGTCACTAGGCCACTAGGCCTCTAGGCTACAAGGCTACTAGGTCACCAGGTCACTAGGCCAGTAGGTTACAAGGCTACTAGGTCACTAGGCCAGTAGGCCACTAGGTTAGTAGGACAACAGGTTAGAAGAATCACAGGCCCCTAAGTGACTAGGACACTGGACTACTGGGCTAAAAGGCTACCAGTCTTCAAGGTTACTAGGTCACTAGGCCAGTAGGCTAGCAGGCTACTAGGTCACTGGGACAGTGGGCCAGTGGGATGGTAGGCAACTAGTCTACAAGTCAAATAGTTCACTAGATCACTAGGCCACTAGGCCTCTAGGCTACAAGGCTACTGGGTCAACAGGTCACTAGGGCACTAGGTTACAAGGCTACTAGGTCACTAGGCCAGTAGGCCACTAGGTTAGTAGGACAACAGGTTAGAAGAATCACAGTCCCCTAAGTGACTATGCCACTCGGCTACAGGGCTACAAGTCTACCAGTCTACAAGGTTACTAGGTCACTAGGCCAGTAGGCTAGCAGGCTACTAGGTCACTGGGCCAGTAGGCCAGTGGGATGCTAGGCAACTAGTCTACACGTCAAATGGTTCACTAGGTCACCAGGCCAGTAGGCCACTATGTTACAAGACTACTAGGTCACTAGGCCAGTAGGCCACTAGATTACAAAGCTACTAGGGCACAAGGGCACTGGGCTACTAGGCCACAAGCCTGTTAGCCTCCGAGGCTCTGGGCTACTAGCCTAAGTTAGGCTATTCTAGGACACTAGGACACTAGGCTAGCCTGGGCCAAATGAGGCTGGGCTAGGCTAGTATACAAGGCTACTAGGCTAGGCTAGGTTGTGCTTCCCTAGGCTGTTAAGATACTAGAGCACTAAGCTACTAGGCAAATAGGCTACAAGGCTACTAGACCACTAAGCTGCTAGGTTAATAGGTCAACAGGTTATTAGACTACAAGGTCCCTACGTGACTACGCCTCGGGCTACTGGGCTACTAGGCTAATAGGCTACAAGGCTACTAGATCACTAGGCCACTTTTCTACAGGGCTCGTAGGTCACTAGGCCACTAGGAAGGTGGCCTACTAGGCTACAACGCTACTAGGTCACTAGTCCACTAGGCCACGAGGCTACAAGGGTACCAGGTCACTAGGCCACAAGGCCAAAGTGCTACTACTCCACAAGAATATTAGCCTCCAAGTCTTCTAGGATAGTACACTACGTTCGGTTATTCTAGCTTACTAGGACTCCAGGCTTGCCTAGGCCAAATGAGGCACGCTAGGCTAGTATACTGGGCTTGTAGGCTAGGCTAGGCTGCGCTTGGCTAGGCTACTAGGATACTATGACACTAGGCTTCTAGGCAAACCGGCTACAAGCCTGCTAGGGCACTAGGCTACAACGCTACTAGGTCACTATGCCACTAGGCTACAGGGCTAGTAGGTCACTAGGCCACTAGGCCAGTGGGCTACTAGGCCACTAGTCTACAAGGCTACTAGTTCACTAGGCCAGTAGGCCACTAGGTTAGTAGGACAACAGGTTACAAGAATCACAGGCCCCTAAGTGACAAGGCCACTGGGCTACTGGGCTACAAGGCTACCAGTCTACAAGGTTACTAGGTCACTAGGCCAGTAGGCTAGCAGGCTACTAGGTCACTGGGACAGTAGGCCAGTGGGATAGTAGGCAACTAGTCTACAAGTCAAATAGTTCACTAGGTCACTTGGCCACTAGGCCTCTAGGCTACAAGACTACTAGTTCACCAGGTCACTAGGCCAGTAGGTTACAAGGCTACTAGGTCACTAGGCCAGTAGGCCACTAGGTTAGTAGGACAACAGGTTAGAAAAATCACAGGCCCCTAAGTGACTAGGCCACTGGTCTACTGGGCTACAAGGCTACCAGTCTACAAGGTTACTAGGTCACTAGGCCACTAGGCCTCTAGGCTACAAGGCTACTAGGTCACCAGGTCACTAGGCCAGTAGGTTACAAGGCTACTAGGTCACTAGGCCAGTAGGCCACTAGGTTAGTAGGACAACAGGTTAGAAGAATCGCAGGCCCCTAAGTGACTAGTACACTGGACTACTGGGCTAAAAGGCTACCAGTCTTCAAGGTTACTATGTCACTAGGCCAGTAGGCTAGCAGGCTACTAGGTCACTGGGACAGTGGGCCAGTGGGATGGTAGGCAACTAGTCTACAAGTCAAATAGTTCACTAGGTCACTAGGCCACTAGGCCTCTATGCTACAAGGCTACTGGGTCACCAGGTCACTAGGGCACTAGGTTACAAGGCTACTAGGTCACTAGGCCAGTAGGCCACTAGGTTAGTAGGACAACAGGTTAGAAGAATCACATGCCCCTAAGTGACTAGGCCACTGGGCTACTGGGCTACAAGGCTACCAGTCTACAAGGTTACTAGGTCACATGGCCAGTAGGATAGCAGGCTACTAGGTCACTGGGCCAGTAGGCCAGTGGGATGCTAGGCAACTAGTCTACAAGTCAAATAGTTCACTAGGTCACTAGGCCACTAGGCCTCTAGGCTACAAGGCTACTAGGTCACCAGGTCACTAGGCCACTAGGTTACTAGGCTACTAGGTCACTAGGCCAGTAGGCCACTAGGTTAGTAGGACAACAGGTTAGAAGAATCACAGGACCCTAAGTGACTAGGCCACTGGGCTACTGGGCTACAAGGATACCAGTCTACAAGGTTACTAGATCACTAGGCCACTAGGCCTCTAGGCTACAAGGCTACTAGGTCACCAGTTCACTAGGCCAGTAGGTTACAAGGCTACTAGGTCACTAGGCCAGTAGGCCACTAGGTTAGTAGGACACAGGTTAGAAGAATCACAGGCCCCTAAGTGACTAGGCCACTGGACTACTGGGCTAAAAGGCTACCAGTCTTCAAGGTTACTAGGTCACTAGGCCAGTAGGCTAGCAGGCTACTAGGTCACTGGGACAGTGGGCCAGTGGCATGGTAGGCAACTAGTCTACAAGTCAAATAGTTCACTAGATCACTAGGCCACTAGGCCTCTAGGCTACAAGGCTACTGGGTCAACAGGTCACTAGGGCACTAGGTTACAAGGCTACTAGGTCACTAGGCCAGTAGGCCACTAGGTTAGTACGACAACAGGTTAGAAGAATCACAGTCCCCTAAGTGACTATGCCACTCGGCTACAGGGCTACAAGTCTACCAGTCTACAAGGTTACTAGGTCACTAGGCCAGTAGGCTAGCAGGCTACTAGGTCACTGGGCCAGTAGGCCAGTGGGATGCTAGGCAACTAGTCTACAGGTCAAATGGTTCACTAGGTCACCAGGCCACTAGGCCACTATGTTACAAGACTACTAGGTCACTAGGCCAGTAGGCCACTAGATTACAAAGCTACTAGGGCACAAGGGCACTGGGCTACTAGGCCACAAGCCTGTTAGCCTCCGAGGCTCTGGGCTACTAGCCTAAGTTAGGCTATTCTAGGACACTAGGACACTAGGCTAGCCTTGGCCAAATGAGGCTGGGCTAGGCTAGTATACTAGGCTACTAGGCTAGGCTAGGTTGTGCTTCCCTAGGCTGCTAAGATACTAGAGCACTAAGCTACTAGGCAAATAGGCTACAAGGCTACTAGACCACTAAGCTGCTAGGTTAATAGGTCAACAGGTTATTAGACTACAAGGTCCCTACGTGACTACGCCTCGGGCTACTGGGCTACTAGGCTAATAGGCTACAAGGCTACTAGATCACTAGGCCACTTTTCTACAGGGCTCGTAGGTCACTAGGCCACTAGGAAGGTGGCCTACTAGGCTACAACGCTACTAGGTCACTAGTCCACTAGGCCACGAGGCTACAAGGGTACCAGGTCACTAGGCCACAAGGACAAAGTGCTACTACTCCACAAGAATATTAGCCTCCAAGTCTGCTAGGATAGTAGACTACGTTCGGTTATTCTAGCTTACTAGGACTCCAGGCTTGCCTAGGCCAAATGAGGCACGCTAGGCTAGTATACTGGGCTTGTAGGCTAGGCTAGGCTGTGCTTGGCTAGGCTACAAGGATACTATGCCACTAGGCTTCTAGGCAAACCGGCTACAAGCCTGCTAGGGCACTAGGCTACAACGCTACTAGGTCACTATGCCACTAGGCTACAGGGCTAGTAGGTCACTAGGCCACTAGGCCAGTGGGCTACTAGGCCACTAGGCTACAAGGCTACTAGTTCACTAGGCCAGTAGGCCACTAGGTTAGTAGGACAACAGGTTAGAAGAATCACAGGCCCCTAAGTGACTAGGCCACTGGGCTACTGGGCTACAAGGCTACCAGTCTACAAGGTTACTAGGTCACTAGGCTAGTAGGCTAGCAGGCTACTAGGTCACTGGGACAGTAGGCCAGTGGGATAGTAGGCAACTAGTCTACAAGTCAAATAGTTCACTAGGTCACTTGGCCACTAGGCCTCTAGGCTACAAGACTACTAGTTCACCAGGTCACTAGGCCAGTAGGTTACAAGGCTACTAGGTCACTAGGCCAGTAGGCCACTAGGTTAGTAGGACAACAGGTTAGAAAAATCACAGGCCCCTAAGTGACTAGGCCACTGGTCTACTGGGCTACAAGGCTACCAGTCTGCAAGGTTACTAGGTCACTAGGCCACTAGGCCTCTAGGCTACAAGGCTACTAGGTCACCAGGTCACTAGGCCAGTAGGTTACAAGGCTACTAGGTCACTAGGCCAGTAGGCCACTAGGTTAGTAGGACAACAGGTTAGAAGAATCACAGGCCCCTAAGTGACTAGGACACTGGACTACTGGGCTAAAAGGCTACCAGTCTTCAAGGTTACTATGTCACTAGGCCAGTAGGCTAGCAGGCTACTAGGTCACTGGGACAGTGGGCCAGTGGGATGGTAGGCAACTAGTCTACAAGTCAAATAGTTCACTAGGTCACTAGGCCACTAGGCCTCTATGCTACAAGGCTACTGGGTCACCAGGTCACTAGGGCACTAGGTTACAAGGCTACTAGGTCACTAGGCCAGTAGGCCACTAGGTTAGTAGGACAACAGGTTAGAAGAATCACAGTCCCCTAAGTGACTATGCCACTCGGCTACAGGGCTACAAGTCTACCAGTCTACAAGGTTACTAGGTCACTAGGCCAGTAGGCTAGCAGGCTACTAGGTCACTGGGCCAGTAGGCCAGTGGGATGCTAGGCAACTAGTCTACAGGTCAAATGGTTCACTAGGTCACCAGGCCACTATGTTACAAGACTACTAGGTCACAAGGCCAGTAGGCCACTAGGTTACAAAGCTACTAGGGCACAAGGGCACTGGGCTACTAGGCCACAAGCCTGTTAGCCTCCGAGGCTCTGGGATACTAGCCTAAGTTAGGCTATTCTAGGACACTACGACACTAGGCTAGCCTTGGCCAAATGAGGCTGGGCTAGGCTAGTATACTAGGCTACTAGGCTAGGCTAGGTTGTGCTTCCCTAGGCTGCTAAGATACTACAGCACTAAGCTACTAGGCAAATAGGCTACAAGGCTACTAGACCACTAAGCTGCTAGGTTAATAGGTCAACAGGTTATTAGACTACAAGGTTCCTACGTGACTACGCCTCGGGCTACTGGGCTACTAGGCTAATAGGCTACAAGGCTACTAGATCACTAGGCCACTTTTCCACAGGGCTCGTAGGTCACTAGGCCACTAGTAAGGTGGCCTAATAGGCTACAAGGCTACTAGGTCACTAGTCCACTAGGCTACGCGGCTACAAGGCTACTAGGTCACCAGGCAACAAGGCCACAGGGCTACTAGTCCACAAGGATATTAGCCTCCAAGGCTTCTAGGATAGTAGTCTACGTTCGGCTATTCTATCTTACTAGGTCTCCAGGCTTGCCTAGGCCAAATGACGCACTCTAGGCTAGTATACTGGGCTTGTAGGCTAGGCTAGGCTGCGCTTGGGTAGGCTACTAGGATACTATGCCACTAGGCTACTAGGCAAACCGGCTACAACGATGCTAGGGCACTAGGCTACAACACTACTAGGTCACTATGACACTAGGCTACAGGGCTAGGAGGTCACTAGGCCAGTAGGCCACTAGCTTAGTAGGACAACAGGTTAGAAGAATCACAGGCCCCTAAGTGACTAGGCCACTGAGCTACTGGGCTACAAGGCTACCAGTCTACAAGGTTACTAGGTCACATGGCCAGTAGGATAGCAGGCTACTAGGTCACTGGGCCAGTAGGCCAGTGGGATGCTAGGCAAATAGTCTACAAGTCAAATAGTTCACTAGGTCACTAGGCCACTAGGCCTCGAGGCTACAAGGCTACTAGGTCACGAGGTCACTAGGCAACTAGGTTACTAGGCTACTAGGTCACTAGGCCAGTAGGCAACTAGGTTAGTAGGACAACAGGTTAGAAGAATCACAGGCCCCTAAGTGACTAGGCCACTGGGCTACTGGGCTACAAGGATACCAGTCTACAAGGTTACTAGGTCACTAGGCCACTAGGCCTCTAGGCTACAAGGCTACTAGGTCACCAGGTCACTAGGCCAGTAGGTTACAAGGCTACTAGGTCACTAGGCCAGTAGGCCACTAGGTTAGTAGGACAACAGGTTAGAAGAATCACAGGCCCCTAAGTGACTAGGACACTGGACTACTGGGCTAAAAGGCTACCAGTCTTCAAGGTTACTAGGTCACTAGGCCAGTAGGCTAGCAGGCTACTAGGTCACTGGGACAGTGGGCCAGTGGGATGGTAGGCAACTAGTCTACAAGTCAAATAGTTCACTAGATCACTAGGCCACGAGGCCTCTAGGCTACAAGGCTACTGGGTCAACAGGTCACTAGGGCACTAGGTTACAAGGCTACTAGGTCACTAGGCCAGTAGGCCACTAGGTTAGTAGGACAACAGGTTAGAAGAATCACAGTCCCCTAAGTGACTATGCCACTCGGCTACAGGGCTACAAGTCTACCAGTCTACAAGGTTACTAGGTCACTAGGCCAGTAGGCTAGCAGGCTACTAGGTCACTGGGCCAGTAGGCCAGTGGGATGCTAGGCAACTAGTCTACACGTCAAATGGTTCACTAGGTCACCAGGCCAGTAGGCCACTATGTTACAAGACTACTAGGTCACTAGGCCAGTAGGCCACTAGATTACAAAGCTACTAGGGCACAAGGGCACTGGGCTACTAGGCCACAAGCCTGTTAGCCTCCGAGGCTCTGGGCTACTAGCCTAAGTTAGGCTATTCTAGGACACTAGGACACTAGGCTAGCCTGGGCCAAATGAGGCTGGGCTAGGCTAGTATACAAGGCTACTAGGCTAGGCTAGGTTGTGCTTCCCTAGGCTGTTAAGATACTAGAGCACTAAGCTACTAGGCAAATAGGCTACAAGGCTACTAGACCACTAAGCTGCTAGGTTAATAGGTCAACAGGTTATTAGACTACAAGGTCCCTACGTGACTACGCCTCGGGCTACTGGGCTACTAGGCTAATAGGCTACAAGGCTACTAGATCACTAGGCCACTTTTCTACAGGGCTCGTAGGTCACTAGGCCACTAGGAAGGTGGCCTACTAGGCTACAACGCTACTAGGTCACTAGTCCACTAGGCCACGAGGCTACAAGGGTACCAGGTCACTAGGCCACAAGGACAAAGTGCTACTACTCCACAAGAATATTAGCCTCCAAGTCTTCTAGGATAGTAGACTACGTTCGGTTATTCTAGCTTACTAGGACTCCAGGCTTGCCTAGGCCAAATGAGGCACGCTAGGCTAGTATACTGGGCTTGTAGGCTAGGCTAGGCTGCGCTTGGCTAGGCTACTAGGATACTATGACACTAGGCTTCTAGGCAAACCGGCTACAAGCCTGCTAGGGCACTAGGCTACAACGCTACTAGGTCACTATGCCACTAGGCTACAGGGCTAGTAGGTCACTAGGCCACTAGGCCAGTGGGCTACTAGGCCACTAGTCTACAAGGCTACTAGTTCACTAGGCCAGTAGGCCACTAGGTTAGTAGGACAACAGGTTACAAGAATCACAGGCCCCTAAGTGACAAGGCCACTGGGCTACTGGGCTACAAGGCTACCAGTCTACAAGGTTACTAGGTCACTAGGCCAGTAGGCTAGCAGGCTACTAGGTCACTGGGACAGTAGGCCAGTGGGATAGTAGGCAACTAGTCTACAAGTCAAATAGTTCACTAGGTCACTTGGCCACTAGGCCTCTAGGCTACAAGACTACTAGTTCACCAGGTCACTAGGCCAGTAGGTTACAAGGCTACTAGGTCACTAGGCCAGTAGGCCACTAGGTTAGTAGGACAACAGGTTAGAAAAATCACAGGCCCCTAAGTGACTAGGCCACTGGTCTACTGGGCTACAAGGCTACCAGTCTACAAGGTTACTAGGTCACTAGGCCACTAGGCCTCTAGGCTACAAGGCTACTAGGTCACCAGGTCACTAGGCCAGTAGGTTACAAGGCTACTAGGTCACTAGGCCAGTAGGCCACTAGGTTAGTAGGACAACAGGTTAGAAGAATCGCAGGCCCCTAAGTGACTAGTACACTGGACTACTGGGCTAAAAGGCTACCAGTCTTCAAGGTTACTATGTCACTAGGCCAGTAGGCTAGCAGGCTACTAGGTCACTGGGACAGTGGGCCAGTGGGATGGTAGGCAACTAGTCTACAAGTCAAATAGTTCACTAGGTCACTAGGCCACTAGGCCTCTATGCTACAAGGCTACTGGGTCACCAGGTCACTAGGGCACTAGGTTACAAGGCTACTAGGTCACTAGGCCAGTAGGCCACTAGGTTAGTAGGACAACAGGTTAGAAGAATCACATGCCCCTAAGTGACTAGGCCACTGGGCTACTGGGCTACAAGGCTACCAGTCTACAAGGTTACTAGGTCACATGGCCAGTAGGATAGCAGGCTACTAGGTCACTGGGCCAGTAGGCCAGTGGGATGCTAGGCAACTAGTCTACAAGTCAAATAGTTCACTAGGTCACTAGGCCACTAGGCCTCTAGGCTACAAGGCTACTAGGTCACCAGGTCACTAGGCCACTAGGTTACTAGGCTACTAGGTCACTAGGCCAGTAGGCCACTAGGTTAGTAGGACAACAGGTTAGAAGAATCACAGGACCCTAAGTGACTAGGCCACTGGGCTACTGGGCTACAAGGATACCAGTCTACAAGGTTACTAGATCACTAGGCCACTAGGCCTCTAGGCTACAAGGCTACTAGGTCACCAGTTCACTAGGCCAGTAGGTTACAAGGCTACTAGGTCACTAGGCCAGTAGGCCACTAGGTTAGTAGGACACAGGTTAGAAGAATCACAGGCCCCTAAGTGACTAGGACACTGGACTACAGGGCTAAAAGGCTACCAGTCTTCAAGGTTACTATGTCACTAGGCCAGTAGGCTAGCAGGCTACTAGGTCACTGGGACAGTGGGCCAGTGGGATGGTAGGCAACTAGTCTACAAGTCAAATAGTTCACTAGGTCACTAGGCCACTAGGCCTCTAGGCTACAAGGCTACTGGGTCACCAGGTCACTAGGGCACTAGGTTACAAGGCTACTAGGTCACTAGGCCAGTAGGCCACTAGGTTAGTAGGACAACAGGTTAGAAGAATCACAGTCCCCTAAGTGACTATGCCACTCGGCTACAGGGCTACAAGTCTACCAGTCTACAAGGTTACTAGGTCACTAGGCCAGTAGGCTAGCAGGCTACTAGGTCACTGGGCCAGTAGGCCAGTGGGATGCTAGGCAACTAGTCTACAGGTCAAATGGTTCACTAGGTCACCAGGCCACTAGGCCACTATGTTACAAGACTACTAGGTCACTAGGCCAGTAGGCCACTAGGTTACAAAGCTACTAGGGCACAAGGGCACTGGGCTACTAGGCCACAAGCCTGTTAGCCTCCGAGGTTCTGGGATACTAGCCTAAGTTAGGCTATTCTAGGACACTACGAAACTAGGCTAGCCTTGGCCAAATGAGGCTGGGCTAGGCTAGTATACTAGGCTACTAGGCTAGGCTAGGTTGTGCTTCCCTAGGCTGCTAAGATACTACAGCACTAAGCTACTAGGCAAATAGGCTACAAGGCTACTAGACCACTAAGCTGCTAGGTTAATAGGTCAACAGGTTATTAGACTACAAGGTTCCTACGTGACTACGCCTCGGGCTACTGGGCTACTAGGCTAATAGGCTACAAGGCTACTAGATCACTAGGCCACTTTTCCACAGGGCTCGTAGGTCACTAGGCCACTAGTAAGGTGGCCTAATAGGCTACAAGGCTACTAGGTCACTAGTCCACTAGGCCACGAGGCTACAAGGCTACTAGGTCACCAGGCAACAAGGCCACAGGGCTACTAGTCCACAAGGATATTAGCCTCCAAGGCTTCTAGGATAGTAGTCTACGTTCGGCTATTCTATCTTACTAGGTCTCCAGGCTTGCCTAGGCCAAATGACGCACTCTAGGCTAGTATACTGGGCTTGTAGGCTAGGCTAGGCTGCGCTTGGGTAGGCTACTAGGATACTATGCCACTAGGCTACTAGGCAAACCGGCTACAACGATGCTAGGGCACTAGGCTACAACACTACTAGGTCACTATGACACTAGGCTACAGGGCTAGGAGGTCACTAGGCCAGTAGGCCACTAGCTTAGTAGGACAACAGGTTAGAAGAATCACAGGCCCCTAAGTGACTAGGCCACTGAGCTACTGGGCTACAAGGCTACCAGTCTACAAGGTTACTAGGTCACATGGCCAGTAGGATAGCAGGCTACTAGGTCACTGGGCCAGTAGGCCAGTGGGATGCTAGGCAACTAGTCTACAAGTCAAATAGTTCACTAGGTCACTAGGCCACTAGGCCTCGAGGCTACAAGGCTACTAGGTCACGAGGTCACTAGGCCAGTAGGTTACTAGGCTACTAGGTCACTAGGCCAGTAGGCAACTAGGTTAGTAGGATCACTAGATCACTAGGCCACTAGGCCTCTAGGCTACAAGGCTACTGGGTCACCAGGTCACTAGGGCACTAGGTTACAAGGCTACTAGGTCACTAGGCCAGTAGGCCACTAGGTTAGTAGGACAACAGGTTAGAAGAATCACAGTCCCCTAAGTGACTATGCCACTAGGATACAGAGCTACAAGTCTACCAGTCTACAAGGTTACTAGGTCACTAGGCCAGTAGGCTAGCAGGCTACTAGGTCACTGGGCCAGTAGGCCAGTGGGATGCTAGGCAACTAGTCTACAGGTCAAATGGTTCACTAGGTCACCAGGCCACTAGGCCACTATGTTACAAGACTACTAGGTCACTAGGCCAGTAGGCCACTAGATTACAAAGCTACTAGGGCACAAGGGCACTGGGCTACTAGGCCACAAGCCTGTTAGCCTCCGAGGCTCTGGGCTACTAGCCTAAGTTAGGCTATTCTAGGACACTAGGACACTAGGCTAGCCTTGGCCAAATGAGGCTGGGCTAGGCTAGTATACTAGGCTACTAGGCTAGGCTAGGTTGTGCTTCCCTAGGCTGCTAAGATACTACAGCACTAAGCTACTAGGCAAATAGGCTACAAGGCTACTAGACCACTAAGCTGCTAGGTTAATAGGTCAACAGGTTATTAGACTACAAGGTCCCTACGTGACTACGCCTCGGGCTACTGGGCTACTAGGCTAATAGGCTACAAGGCTACTAGATCACTAGGCCACTTTTCTACAGGGCTCGTAGGTCACTAGGCCACTAGGAAGGTGGCCTACTAGGCTACAACGCTACTAGGTCACTAGTCCACTAGGCCACGAGGCTACAAGGGTACCAGGTCACTAGGCCACAAGGCCAAAGTGCTACTACTCCACAAGAATATTAGCCTCCAAGTCTTCTAGGATAGTAGACTACGTTCGGTTATTCTAGCTTACTAGGACTCCAGGCTTGCCTAGGCCAAATGAGGCACGCTAGGCTAGTATACTGGGCTTGTAGGCTAGGCTAGGCTGCGCTTGGCTAGGCTACTAGGATACTATGACACTAGGCTTCTAGGCAAACCGGCTACAAGCCTGCTAGGGCACTAGGCTACAACGCTACTAGGTCACTATGCCACTAGGCTACAGGGCTAGTAGGTCACTAGGCCACTAGGCCAGTGGGCTACTAGGCCACTAGTCTACAAGGCTACTAGTTCACTAGGCCAGTAGGCCACTAGGTTAGTAGGACAACAGGTTACAAGAATCACAGGCCCCTAAGTGACAAGGCCACTGGGCTACTGGGCTACAAGGCTACCAGTCTACAAGGTTACTAGGTCACTAGGCCAGTAGGCTAGCAGGCTACTAGGTCACTGGGACAGTAGGCCAGTGGGATAGTAGGCAACTAGTCTACAAGTCAAATAGTTCACTAGGTCACTTGGCCACTAGGCCTCTAGGCTACAAGACTACTAGTTCACCAGGTCACTAGGCCAGTAGGTTACAAGGCTACTAGGTCACTAGGCCAGTAGGCCACTAGGTTAGTAGGACAACAGGTTAGAAAAATCACAGGCCCCTAAGTGACTAGGCCACTGGTCTACTGGGCTACAAGGCTACCAGTCTACAAGGTTACTAGGTCACTAGGCCACTAGGCCTCTAGGCTACAAGGCTACTAGGTCACCAGGTCACTAGGCCAGTAGGTTACAAGGCTACTAGGTCACTAGGCCAGTAGGCCACTAGGTTAGTAGGACAACAGGTTAGAAGAATCACAGGCCCCTAAGTGACTAGTACACTGGACTACTGGGCTAAAAGGCTACCAGTCTTCAAGGTTACTATGTCACTAGGCCAGTAGGCTAGCAGGCTACTAGGTCACTGGGACAGTGGGCCAGTGGGATGGTAGGCAACTAGTCTACAAGTCAAATAGTTCACTAGGTCACTAGGCCACTAGGCCTCTATGCTACAAGGCTACTGGGTCACCAGGTCACTAGGGCACTAGGTTACAAGGCTACTAGGTCACTAGGCCAGTAGGCCACTAGGTTAGTAGGACAACAGGTTAGAAGAATCACATGCCCCTAAGTGACTAGGCCACTGGGCTACTGGGCTACAAGGCTACCAGTCTACAAGGTTACTAGGTCACATGGCCAGTAGGATAGCAGGCTACTAGGTCACTGGGCCAGTAGGCCAGTGGGATGCTAGGCAACTAGTCTACAAGTCAAATAGTTCACTAGGTCACTAGGCCACTAGGCCTCTAGGCTACAAGGCTACTAGGTCACCAGGTCACTAGGCCACTAGGTTACTAGGCTACTAGGTCACTAGGCCAGTAGGCCACTAGGTTAGTAGGACAACAGGTTAGAAGAATCACAGGACCCTAAGTGACTAGGCCACTGGGCTACTGGGCTACAAGGATACCAGTCTACAAGGTTACTAGATCACTAGGCCACTAGGCCTCTAGGCTACAAGGCTACTAGGTCACCAGTTCACTAGGCCAGTAGGTTACAAGGCTACTAGGTCACTAGGCCAGTAGGCCACTAGGTTAGTAGGACACAGGTTAGAAGAATCACAGGCCCCTAAGTGACTAGGCCACTGGACTACTGGGCTAAAAGGCTACCAGTCTTCAAGGTTACTAGGTCACTAGGCCAGTAGGCTAGCAGGCTACTAGGTCACTGGGACAGTGGGCCAGTGGCATGGTAGGCAACTAGTCTACAAGTCAAATAGTTCACTAGATCACTAGGCCACTAGGCCTCTAGGCTACAAGGCTACTGGGTCAACAGGTCACTAGGGCACTAGGTTACAAGGCTACTAGGTCACTAGGCCAGTAGGCCACTAGGTTAGTAGGACAACAGGTTAGAAGAATCACAGTCCCCTAAGTGACTATGCCACTCGGCTACAGGGCTACAAGTCTACCAGTCTACAAGGTTACTAGGTCACTAGGCCAGTAGGCTAGCAGGCTACTAGGTCACTGGGCCAGTAGGCCAGTGGGATGCTAGGCAACTAGTCTACAGGTCAAATGGTTCACTAGGTCACCAGGCCACTAGGCCACTATGTTACAAGACTACTAGGTCACAAGGCCAGTAGGCCACTAGGTTACAAAGCTACTAGGGCACAAGGGCACTGGGCTACTAGGCCACAAGCCTGTTAGCCTCCGAGGCTCTGGGCTACTAGCCTAAGTTAGGCTATTCTAGGACACTAGGACACTAGGCTAGCCTTGGCCAAATGAGGCTGGGCTAGGCTAGTATACTAGGCTACTAGGCTAGGCTAGGTTGTGCTTCCCTAGGCTGCTAAGATACTACAGCACTAAGCTACTAGGCAAATAGGCTACAAGGCTACTAGACCACTAAGCTGCTAGGTTAATAGGTCAAAAGGTTATTAGACTACTAGGTCCCTACGTGACTACGCCTCGGGCTACTGGGCTACTAGGCTAATAGGCTACAAGGCTACTAGATCACTAGGACACTTTTCCACAGGGCTCGTAGGTCACTAGGCCACTAGGAAGGTGGCATAATAGGCTACAAGGCTACTAGGTCACTAGTCCACTAGGCCACGAGGCTACAAGGCTACTGGGACACCAGGCAACAAGGCCACAGGGCTACTAGTCCACAAGGATATTAGCCTCCAAGGCTTCTAGGATAGTAGTCTACGTTCGGCTATTCTAGCTTACTAGGACTCCAGGCTTG
Organism: Manis javanica; assembly: GCF_040802235.1. Taxonomy (NCBI): domain Eukaryota; kingdom Metazoa; phylum Chordata; class Mammalia; order Pholidota; family Manidae; genus Manis; species Manis javanica. Next base: position 58,005,721 of record NC_133161.1, on the reverse strand, counting down.
CCTAGGCCAAATGAGGCACACTAGGCTAGTATACTGGGCTTGTAGGCTAGGCTAGGCTGCGCTTGGCTAGGCTACTAGGATACTATGCCAATAGGCTACTAGGCAAACCGGCTACAAGGATGCTAGGGCACTAGGCTACAACGCTTCTAGGTCACTATGCCACTAGGCTACCCGGCTACAAGGTCACAAGGCCACTAGGCCAGTGGTCTACTAGGCCAATAGGCTACAAGGCAACTAGGTTACTAGGCCAGTAGGCCACTAGGTTAGTAGGACAACAGGTTAGAAGAATCACAGGCCCCTAAGTGACTAGGCCACTGGGCTACTGGGCTAGAAGACTACCAGTCTACAAGGCTACTAGGTCACTAGGCTAGTAGGCTAGCAGGCTACTAGGTCACTGGGACAGTAGGCCAGTGGGATAGTAGGCAACTAGTCTACAAGTCAAATAGTTCACTAGGTCACTTGGCCACTAGGCCTCTAGGCTACAAGACTACTAGTTCACCAGGTCACTAGGCCCGTAGGTTACAAGGCTACTAGGTCACTAGGCCAGTAGGCCACTAGGTTAGTAGGACAACAGGTTAGAAAAATCACAGGCCCCTAAGTGACTAGGCCACTGGTCTACTGGGCTACAAGGCTACCAGTCTGCAAGGTTACTAGGTCACTAGGCCACTAGGCCTCTAGGCTACAAGGCTACTAGGTCACCAGGTCACTAGGCCAGTAGGTTACAAGGCTACTAGGTCACTAGGCCAGTAGGCCACTAGGTTAGTAGGACAACAGGTTAGAAGAATCACAGGCCCCTAAGTGACTAGGACACTGGACTACTGGGCTAAAAGGCTACCAGTCTTCAAGGTTACTATGTCACTAGGACAGTAGGCTAGCAGGCTACTAGGTCACTGGGACAGTGGGCCAGTGGGATGGTAGGCAACTAGTCTACAAGTCAAATAGTTCACTAGGTCACAAGGCCACTAGGCCTCTATGCTACAAGGCTACTGGGTCACCAGGTCACTAGGGCACTAGGTTACAAGGCTACTAGGTCACTAGGCCAGTAGGCCACTAGGTTAGTAGGACAACAGGTTAGAAGAATCACAGTCCCCTAAGTGACTATGCCACTCGGCTACAGGGCTACAAGTCTACCAGTCTACAAGGTTACTAGGTCACTAGGCCAGTAGGCTAGCAGGCTACTAGGTCACTGGGCCAGTAGGCCAGTGGGATGCTAGGCAACTAGTCTACAGGTCAAATGGTTCACTAGGTCACCAGGCCACTATGTTACAAGACTACTAGGTCACAAGGCCAGTAGGCCACTAGGTTACAAAGCTACTAGGGCACAAGGGCACTGGGCTACTAGGCCACAAGCCTGTTAGCCTCCGAGGCTCTGGGCTACTAGCCTAAGTTAGGCTATTCTAGGACACTAGGACACTAGGCTAGCCTGGGCCAAATGAGGCTGGGCTAGGCTAGTATACAAGGCTACTAGGCTAGGCTAGGTTGTGCTTCCCTAGGCTGTTAAGATACTAGAGCACTAAGCTACTAGGCAAATAGGCTACAAGGCTACTAGACCACTAAGCTGCTAGGTTAATAGGTCAACAGGTTATTAGACTACAAGGTCCCTACGTGACTACGCCTCGGGCTACTGGGCTACTAGGCTAATAGGCTACAAGGCTACTAGATCACTAGGCCACTTTTCTACAGGGCTCGTAGGTCACTAGGCCACTAGGAAGGTGGCCTACTAGGCTACAACGCTACTAGGTCACTAGTCCACTAGGCCACGAGGCTACAAGGGTACCAGGTCACTAGGCCACAAGGCCAAAGTGCTACTACTCCACAAGAATATTAGCCTCCAAGTCTTCTAGGATAGTAGACTACGTTCGGTTATTCTAGCTTACTAGGACTCCAGGCTTGCCTAGGCCAAATGAGGCACGCTAGGCTAGTATACTGGGCTTGTAGGCTAGGCTAGGCTGCGCTTGGCTAGGCTACTAGGATACTATGACACTAGGCTTCTAGGCAAACCGGCTACAAGCCTGCTAGGGCACTAGGCTACAACGCTACTAGGTCACTATGCCACTAGGCTACAGGGCTAGTAGGTCACTAGGCCACTAGGCCAGTGGGCTACTAGGCCACTAGTCTACAAGGCTACTAGTTCACTAGGCCAGTAGGCCACTAGGTTAGTAGGACAACAGGTTACAAGAATCACAGGCCCCTAAGTGACAAGGCCACTGGGCTACTGGGCTACAAGGCTACCAGTCTACAAGGTTACTAGGTCACTAGGCCAGTAGGCTAGCAGGCTACTAGGTCACTGGGACAGTAGGCCAGTGGGATAGTAGGCAACTAGTCTACAAGTCAAATAGTTCACTAGGTCACTTGGCCACTAGGCCTCTAGGCTACAAGACTACTAGTTCACCAGGTCACTAGGCCAGTAGGTTACAAGGCTACTAGGTCACTAGGCCAGTAGGCCACTAGGTTAGTAGGACAACAGGTTAGAAAAATCACAGGCCCCTAAGTGACTAGGCCACTGGTCTACTGGGCTACAAGGCTACCAGTCTACAAGGTTACTAGGTCACTAGGCCACTAGGCCTCTAGGCTACAAGGCTACTAGGTCACCAGGTCACTAGGCCAGTAGGTTACAAGGCTACTAGGTCACTAGGCCAGTAGGCCACTAGGTTAGTAGGACAACAGGTTAGAAGAATCACAGGCCCCTAAGTGACTAGTACACTGGACTACTGGGCTAAAAGGCTACCAGTCTTCAAGGTTACTATGTCAGTAGGCCAGTAGGCTAGCAGGCTACTAGGTCACTGGGACCGTGGGCCAGTGGGATGGTAGGCAACTAGTCTACAAGTCAAATAGTTCACTAGGTCACTAGGCCACTAGGCCTCTATGCTACAAGGCTACTGGGTCACCAGGTCACTAGGGCACTAGGTTACAAGGCTACTAGGTCACTAGGCCAGTAGGCCACTAGGTTAGTAGGACAACAGGTTAGAAGAATCACATGCCCCTAAGTGACTAGGCCACTGGGCTACTGGGCTACAAGTCTACCAGTCTACAAGGTTACTAGGTCACATGGCCAGTAGGATAGCAGGCTACTAGGTCACTGGGCCAGTAGGCCAGTGGGATGCTAGGCAACTAGTCTACAAGTCAAATAGTTCACTAGGTCACTAGGCCACTAGGCCTCTAGGCTACAAGGCTACTAGGTCTCCAGGTCACTAGGCCACTAGGTTACTAGGCTACTAGGTCACTAGGCAAGTAGGCCACTAGGTTAGTAGGACAACAGGTTAGAAGAATCACAGGCCCCTAAGTGACTAGGCCACTGGGCTACTGGGCTACAAGGATACCAGTCTACAAGGTTACTAGGTCACTAGGCCACTAGGCCTCTAGGCTACAAGGCTACTAGGTCACCAGGTCACTAGGCCAGTAGGTTACAAGGCTACTAGGTCACTAGGCCAGTAGGCCACTAGGTTAGTAGGACAACAGGTTAAGAAAATCACAGTCCCCTAAGTGACTAGAACACTGGTCTACTGGGCTACAAGGCTACCAGTCTGCAAGGTTACTAGGTCACTAGGCCACTAGGCCTCTAGGCTACAAGGCTACTAGGTCACCAGGTCACTAGGCCAGTAGGTTACAAGGCTACTAGGTCACTAGGCCAGTAGGCCACTAGGTTAGTAGGACAACAGGTTAGAAGAATCACAGGCCCCTAAGTGACTAGGACACTGGATTACTGGGCTAAAAGGCTACCAGTCTTCAAGGTTACTATGTCACTAGGCCAGTAGGCTAGCAGGCTACTAGGTCACTGGGACAGTGGGCCAGTGGGATGGTAGGCAACTAGTCTACAAGTCAAATAGTTCACTAGGTCACTAGGCCACTAGGCCTCTATGCTACAAGGCTACTGGTTCACCAGGTCACTAGGGCACTAGGTTACAAGGCTACTAGGTCCCTAGGCCAGTAGGCCACTAGGTTAGTAGGACAACAGGTTAGAAGAATCACAGTCCCCTAAGTGACTATGCCACTCGGCTACAGGGCTACAAGTCTACCAGTCTACAAGGTTACTAGGTCACTAGGCCAGTAGGCTAGCAGGCTACTAGGTCACTGGGCCAGTAGGCCAGTGGGATGCTAGGCAACTAGTCTACAGGTCAAATGGTTCACTAGGTCATCAGGCCACTAGGCCAATATGTTACAAGACTACTAGGTCACATGGCCAGTAGGCCACTAGGTTACAAAGCTACTAGGGCACAAGGGCACTGGGCTACTAGGCCACAAGCCTGTTAGCCTCCGAGGCTCTGGGATACTAGCCTAAGTTAGGCTATTCTAGGACACTAGGACACTAGGCTAGCCTTGGCCAAATGAGGCTGGGCTAGGCTAGTATACTAGGCTACTAGGCTAGGCTAGGTTGTGCTTCCCTAGGCTGCTAAGATACTACAGCACTAAGCTACTAGGCAAATAGGCTACAAGGCTACTAGACCACTAAGCTGCTAGGTTAATAGGTCAACAGGTTATTAGACTACAAGGTTCCTACGTGACTACGCCTCGGGCTACTGGGCTACTAGGCTAATAGTCTACAAGGCTACTAGATCACTAGGCCACTTTTCCACAGGGCTCGTAGGTCACTAGGCCACTAGTAAGGTGGCCTAATAGGCTACAAGGCTACTAGGTCACTAGTCCACTAGGCCACGAGGCTACAAGGCTACTAGGTCACCAGGCAACAAGGCCACAGGGCTACTAGTCCACAAGGATATTAGCCTCCAAGGCTTCTAGGATAGTAGTCTACGTTCGGCTATTCTATCTTACTAGGTCTCCAGGCTTGCCTAGGCCAAATGACGCACTCTAGGCTAGTATACTGGGCTTGTAGGCTAGCCTAGGCTGCGCTTGGGTAGGCTACTAGGATACTATGCCACTAGGCTACTAGGCAAACCGGCTACAACGATGCTAGGGTACTAGGCTACAACACTACTAGGTCACTATGACACTAGGCTACAGGGCTAGGAGGTCACTAGGCCAGTAGGCCACTAGCTTAGTAGGACAACAGGTTAGAAGAATCACAGGCCCCTAAGTGACTAGGCCACTGAGCTACTGGGCTACAAGGCTACCAGTCTACAAGGTTACTAGGTCACATGGCCAGTAGGATAGCAGGCTACTAGGTCACTGGGCCAGTAGGCCAGTGGGATGCTAGGCAACTAGTCTACAAGTCAAATAGTTCACTAGGTCACTAGGCCACTAGGCCTCGAGGCTACAAGGCTACTAGGTCACGAGGTCACTAGGCCACTAGGTTACTAGGCTACTAGGTCACTAGGCCAGTAGGCAACTAGGTTAGTAGGAAACAGGTTAGAAGAATCACAGGCCCCTAAGTGACTAGGCCACTGGGCTACTGGGCTACAAGGATACCAGTCTACAAGGTTACTAGGTCACTAGGCCACTAAGCCTCTAGGCTACAAGGCTACTAGGTCACCAGGTCACTAGGCCAGTAGGTTACAAGTCTACTAGGTCACTAGGCCAGTAGGCCACTAGGTTAGTAGGACAACAGATTAGAAGAATCACAGTCCCCTAAGTGACTATGCCACTAGGCTACAGGGCTACAAGTCTACCAGTCTACAAGGTTACTAGGTCACTAGGCCAGTAGGCTAGCAGGCTACTAGGTCACTGGGCCAGTAGGCCAGTGGGATGCTAGGCAACTAGTCTACACGTCAAATGGTTCACTAGGTCACCAGGCCAGTAGGCCACTATGTTACAAGACTACTAGGTCACTAGGCCAGTAGGCCACTAGATTACAAAGCTACTAGGGCACAAGGGCACTGGGCTACTAGGCCACAAGCCTGTTAGCCTCCGAGGCTCTGGGCTACTAGCCTAAGTTAGGCTATTCTAGGACACTAGGACACTAGGCTAGCCTTGGCCAAATGAGGCTGGGCTAGGCTAGTATACAAGGCTACTAGGCTAGGCTAGGTTGTGCTTCCCTAGGCTGTTAAGATACTAGAGCACTAAGCTACTAGGCAAATAGGCTACAAGGCTACTAGACCACTAAGCTGCTAGGTTAATAGGTCAACAGGTTATTAGACTACAAGGTCCCTACGTGACTACGCCTCGGGCTACTGGGCTACTAGGCTAATAGGCTACAAGGCTACTAGATCACTAGGCCACTTTTCGACAGGGCTCGTAGGTCACTAGGCCACTAGGAAGGTGGCCTACTAGGCTACAACGCTACTAGGTCACTAGTCCACTAGGCCACGAGGCTACAAGGGTACCAGGTCACTAGGCCACAAGGCCAAAGTGCTACTACTCCACAAGAATATTAGCCTCCAAGTCTTCTAGGATAGTAGACTACGTTCGGTTATTCTAGCTTACTAGGACTCCAGGCTTGCCTAGGCCAAATGAGGCACGCTAGGCTAGTATACTGGGCTTGTAGGCTAGGCTAGGCTGCGCTTGGCTAGGCTACTAGGATACTATGACACTAGGCTTCTAGGGAAACCGGCTACAAGCCTGCTAGGGCACTAGGCTACAACGCTACTAGGTCACTATGCCACTAGTCTACAGGGCTAGTAGGTCACTAGGCCACTAGGCCAGTGGGCTACTAGGCCACTAGTCTACAAGGCTACTAGTTCACTAGGCCAGTAGGCCACTAGGTTAGTAGGACAACAGGTTACAAGAATCACAGGCCCCTAAGTGACAAGGCCACTGGGCTACTGGGCTACAAGGCTACCAGTCTACAAGGTTACTAGGTCACTAGGCCAGTAGGCTAGCAGGCTACTAGGTCACTGGGACAGTAGGCCAGTGGGATAGTAGGCAACTAGTCTACAAGTCAAATAGTTCACTAGGTCACTTGGCCACTAGGCCTCTAGGCTACAAGACTACTAGTTCACCAGGTCACTAAGCCAGTAGGTTACAAGGCTACTAGGTCACTAGGCCAGTAGGCCACTAGGTTAGTAGGACAACAGGTTAGAAAAATCACAGGCCCCTAAGTGACTAGGCCACTGGTCTACTGGGCTACAAGGCTACCAGTCTACAAGGTTACTAGGTCACTAGGCCACTAGGCCTCTAGGCTACAAGGCTACTAGGTCACCAGGTCACTAGGCCAGTAGGTTACAAGGCTACTAGGTCACTAGGCCAGTAGGCCACTAGGTTAGTAGGACAACAGGTTAGAAGAATCACAGGCCCCTAAGTGACTAGTACACTGGAGTACTGGGCTAAAAGGCTACCAGTCTTCAAGGTTACTATGTCAGTAGGCCAGTAGGCTAGCAGGCTACTAGGTCACTGGGACCGTGGGCCAGTGGGATGGTAGGCAACTAGTCTACAAGTCAAATAGTTCACTAGGTCACTAGGCCACTAGGCCTCTATGCTACAAGGCTACTGGGTCACCAGGTCACTAGGGCACTAGGTTACAAGGCTACTAGGTCACTAGGCCAGTAGGCCACTAGGTTAGTAGGACAACAGGTTAGAAGAATCACATGCCCCTAAGTGACTAGGCCACTGGGCTACTGGGCTATAAGGCTACCAGTCTACAAGGTTACTAGGTCACATGGCCAGTAGGATAGCAGGCTACTAGGTCACTGGGCCAGTAGGCCAGTGGGATGCTAGGCAACTAGTCTACAAGTCAAATAGTTCACTAGGTCACTAGGCCACTAGGCCTCTAGGCTACAAGGCTACTAGGTCACCAGGTCACTAGGCCACTAGGTTACTAGGCTACTAGGTCACTAGGCCAGTAGGCCACTAGGTTAGTAGGACAACAGGTTAGAAGAATCACAGGACCCTAAGTGTCTAGGCCACTGGGCTACTGGGCTACAAGGATACCAGTCTACAAGGTTACTAGATCACTAGGCCACTAGGCCTCTAGGCTACAAGGCTACTAGGTCACCAGTTCACTAGGCCAGTAGGTTACAAGGCTACTAGGTCACTAGGCCAGTAGGCCACTAGGTTAGTAGGACACAGGTTAGAAGAATCACAGGCCCCTAAGTGACTAGGCCACTGGACTACTGGGCTAAAAGGCTACCAGTCTTCAAGGTTACTAGGTCACTAGGCCAGTAGGCTAGCAGGCTACTAGGTCACTGGGACAGTGGGCCAGTGGCATGGTAGGCAACTAGTCTACAAGTCAAATAGTTCACTAGATCACTAGGCCACTAGGCCTCTAGGCTACAAGGCTACTGGGTCAACAGGTCACTAGGGCACTAGGTTACAAGGCTACTAGGTCACTAGGCCAGTAGGCCACTAGGTTAGTACGACAACAGGTTAGAAGATTCACAGTCCCCTAAGTGACTATGCCACTCGGCTACAGGGCTACAAGTCTACCAGTCTACAAGGTTACTAGGTCTCTAGGCCAGTAGGCTAGCAGGCTACTAGGTCACTGGGCCAGTAGGCCAGTGGGATGCTAGGCAACTAGTCTACAGGTCAAATGGTTCACTAGGTCACCAGGCCACTAGGCCACTATGTTACAAGACTACTAGGTCACTAGGCCAGTAGGCAACTAGTTTACAAAGCTACTAGGGCACAAGGGCACTGGGCTACTAGGCCACAAGCCTGTTAGCCTCCGAGGCTCTGGGCTACTAGCCTAAGTTAGGCTATTCTAGGACACTAGGACACTAGGCTAGCCTTGGCCAAATGAGGCTGGGCTAGGCTAGTATACTAGGCTACTACGCTAGGCTAGGTTGTGCTTCCCTAGGCTGCTAAGATACTACAGCACTAAGCTACTAGGCAAATAGGCTACAAGGCTACTAGACCACTAAGCTGCTAGGTTAATAGGTCAACAGGTTATTAGACTACAAGGTCCCTACGTGACTACGCCTCGGGCTACTGGGCTACTAGGGTAATAGGCTACAAGGCTACTAGATCACTAGGCAACTTTTCTACAGGGCTCGTAGGTCACTAGGCCACTAGGAAGGTGGCCTACTAGGCTACAACGCTACTAGGTCACTAGTACACTAGGCCACGAGGCTACAAGGGTACCAGGTCACTAGGCCACAAGGCCAAAGTGCTACTACTCCACAAGAATATTAGCCTCCAAGTCTGCTAGGATAGTAGACTACGTTCGGTTATTCTAGCTTACTAGGACTCCAGGCTTGCCTAGGCCAAATGAGGCACACTAGGCTAGTATACTGGGCTTGTAGGCTAGGCTAGGCTGTGCTTGGATAGGCTACAAGGATACTATGCCACTAGGCTTCTAGGCAAACCGGCTACAAGCCTGCTAGGGCACTAGGCTACAACGCTACTAGGACACTATGCCACTAGGCTACAGGGCTAGTAGGTCACTAGGCCACTAGGCCAGTGGGCTACTAGGCCACTAGGCTACAAGGCTACTAGTTCACTAGGCCAGTAGGCCACTAGGTTAGTAGGACAACAGGTTAGAAGAATCACAGGCCCCTAAGTGACTAGGCCACTGGGCTACTGGGCTACAAGGCTACCAGTCTACAAGGTTACTAGGTCACTAGGCTAGTAGGCTAGCAGGCTACTAGGTCACTGGGACAGTAGGCCAGTGGGATAGTAGGCAACTAGTCTACAAGTCAAATAGTTCACTAGGTCACTTGGCCACTAGGCCTCTAGGCTACAAGACTACTAGTTCACCAGGTAACTAGGCCCGTAGGTTACAAGGCTACTAGGTCACTAGGCCAGTAGGCCACTAGGTTAGTAGGACAACAGGTTAGAAAAATCACAGGCCCCTAAGTGACTAGGCCACTGGTCTACTGGGCTACAAGGCTACCAGTCTGCAAGGTTACTAGGTCACTAGGCCACTAGGCCTCTAGGCTACAAGGCTACTAGGTCACCAGGTCACTAGGCCAGTAGGTTACAAGGCTACTAGGTCACTAGGCCAGTAGGCCACTAGGTTAGTAGGACAACAGGTTAGAAGAATCACAGGCCCCTAAGTGACTAGGACACTGGACTACTGGGCTAAAAGGCTACCAGTCTTCAAGGTTACTATGTCACTAGGACAGTAGGCTAGCAGGCTACTAGGTCACTGGGACAGTGGGCCAGTGGGATGGTAGGCAACTAGTCTACAAGTCAAATAGTTCACTAGGTCACAAGGCCACTAGGCCTCTATGCTACAAGGCTACTGGGTCACCAGGTCACTAGGGCACTAGGTTACAAGGCTACTAGGTCACTAGGCCAGTAGGCCACTAGGTTAGTAGGACAACAGGTTAGAAGAATCACAGTCCCCTAAGTGACTATGCCACTAGGCTACAGGGCTACAAGTCTACCAGTCTACAAGGTTACTAGGTCACTAGGCCAGTAGGCTAGCAGGCTACTAGGTCACTGGGCCAGTAGGCCAGTGGGATGCTAGGCAACTAGTCTACAGGTCAAATGGTTCACTAGGTCACCAGGCCACTATGTTACAAGACTACTAGGTCACAAGGCCAGTAGGCCACTAGGTTACAAAGCTACTAGGGCACAAGGGCACTGGGCTACTAGCCCACAAGCCTGTTAGCCTCCGAGGCTCTGGGCTACTAGCCTAAGTTAGGCTATTCTAGGACACTAGGACACTAGGCTAGCCTGGGCCAAATGAGGCTGGGCTAGGCTAGTATACAAGGCTACTAGGCTAGGGTAGGTTGTGCTTCCCTAGGCTGTTAAGATACTAGAGCACTAAGCTACTAGGCAAATAGGCTACAAGGCTACTAGACCACTAAGCTGCTAGGTTAATAGGTCAACAGGTTATTAGACTACAAGGTCCCTACGTGACTACGCCTCGGGCTACTGGGCTACTAGGCTAATAGGCTACAAGGCTACTAGATCACTAGGCCACTTTTCTACAGGGCTCGTAGTTCACTAGGCTACTAGGAAGGTGGCCTACTAGGCTACAACGCTACTAGGTCACTAGTCCACGAGGCCACGAGGCTACAAGGGTACCAGGTCACTAGGCCACAAGGCCAAAGTGCTACTACTCCACAAGAATATTAGCCTCCAAGTCTTCTAGGATAGTAGACTACGTTCGGTTATTCTAGCTTACTAGGACTCCAGGCTTGCCTAGGCCAAATGAGGCACGCTAGGCTAGTATACTGGGCTTGTAGGCTAGGCTAGGCTGCGCTTGGCTAGGCTACTAGGATACTATGACACTAGGCTTCTAGGGAAACCGGCTGCAAGCCTGCTAGGGCACTAGGCTACAACGCTACTAGGTCACTATGCCACTAGTCTACAGGGCTAGTAGGTCACTAGGCCACTAGGCCAGTGGGCTACTAGGCCACTAGTCTACAAGGCTACTAGTTCACTAGGCCAGTAGGCCACTAGGTTAGTAGGACAACAGGTTACAAGAATCACAGGCCCCTAAGTGACAAGGCCACTGGGCTACTGGGCTACAAGGCTACCAGTCTACAACGTTACTAGGTCACTAGGCCAGTAGGCTAGCAGGCTACTAGGTCACTGGGACAGTAGGCCAGTGGGATAGTAGGCAACTAGTCTACAAGTCAAATAGTTCACTAGGTCACTTGGCCACTAGGCCTCTAGGCTACAAGACTACTAGTTCACCAGGTCACTAGGCCAGTAGGTTACAAGGCTACTAGGTCACTAGGCCAGTAGGCCACTAGGTTAGTAGGACAACAGGTTAGAAAAATCACAGGCCCCTAAGTGACTAGGCCACTGGTCTACTGGGCTACAAGGCTACCAGTCTACAAGGTTACTAGGTCACTAGGCCACTAGGCCTCTAGGCTACAAGGCTACTAGGTCACCAGGTCACTAGGCCAGTAGGTTACAAGGCTACTAGGTCACTAGGCCAGTAGGCCACTAGGTTAGTAGGACAACAGGTTAGAAGAATCACAGGCCCCTAAGTGACTAGTACACTGGACTACTGGGCTAAAAGGCTACCAGTCTTCAAGGTTACTATGTCAGTAGGCCAGTAGGCTAGCAGGCTACTAGGTCACTGGGACCGTGGGCCAGTGGGATGGTAGGCAACTAGTCTACAAGTCAAATAGTTCACTAGGTCACTAGGCCACTAGGCCTCTATGCTACAAGGCTACTGGGTCACCAGGTCACTAGGGCACTAGGTTACAAGGCTACTAGGTCACTAGGCCAGTAGGCCACTAGGTTAGTAGGACAACAGGTTAGAAGAATCACATGCCCCTAAGTGACTAGGCCACTGGGCTACTGGGCTACAAGGCTACCAGTCTACAAGGTTACTAGGTCACATGGCCAGTAGGATAGCAGGCTACTAGGTCACTGGGCCAGTAGGCCAGTGGGATGCTAGGCAACTAGTCTACAAGTCAAATAGTTCACTAGGTCACTAGGCCACTAGGCCTCTAGGCTACAAGGCTACTAGGTCACCAGGTCACTAGGCCACTAGGTTACTAGGCTACTAGGTCACTAGGCCAGTAGGCCACTAGGTTAGTAGGACAACACGTTAGAAGAATCACAGGACCCTAAGTGACTAGGCCACTGGGCTACTGGGCTACAAGGATACCAGTCTACAAGGTTACTAGATCACTAGGCCACTAGGCCTCTAGGCTACAAGGCTACTAGGTCACCAGTTCACTAGGCCAGTAGGTTACAAGGCTACTAGGTCACTAGGCCAGTAGGCCACGAGGTTAGTAGGACACAGGTTATAAGAATCACAGGCCCCTAAGTGACTAGGCCACTGGACTACTGGGCTAAAAGGCTACCAGTCTTCAAGGTTACTAGGTCACTAGGCCAGTAGGCTAGCAGGCTACTAGGTCACTGGGACAGTGGGCCAGTGGCATGGTAGGCAACTAGTCTACAAGTCAAATAGTTCACTAGATCACTAGGCCACTAGGCCTCTAGGCTACAAGGCTACTGGGTCAACAGGTCACTAGGGCACTAGGTTACAAGGCTACTAGGTCACTAGGCCAGTAGGCCACTAGGTTAGTACGACAACAGGTTAGAAGATTCACAGTCCCCTAAGTGACTATGCCACTCGGCTACAGGGCTACAAGTCTACCAGTCTACAAGGTTACTAGGTCTCTAGGCCAGTAGGCTAGCAGGCTACTAGGTCACTGGGCCAGTAGGCCAGTGGGATGCTAGGCAACTAGTCTACAGGTCAAATGGTTCACTAGGTCACCAGGCCACTAGGCCACTATGTTACAAGACTACTAGGTCACTAGGCCAGTAGGCAACTAGTTTACAAAGCTACTAGGGCACAAGGGCACTGGGCTACTAGGCCACAAGCCTGTTAGCCTCCGAGGCTCTGGGCTACTAGCCTAAGTTAGGCTATTCTAGGACACTAGGACACTAGGCTAGCCTTGGCCAAATGAGGCTGGGCTAGGCTAGTATACTAGGCTACTACGCTAGGCTAGGTTGTGCTTCCCTAGGCTGCTAAGATACTACAGCACTAAGCTACTAGGCAAATAGGCTACAAGGCTACTAGACCACTAAGCTGCTAGGTTAATAGGTCAACAGGTTATTAGACTACAAGGTCCCTACGTGACTACGCCTCGGGCTACTGGGCTATTAGGGTAATAGGCTACAAGGCTACTAGATCACTAGGCAACTTTTCTACAGGGCTCGTAGGTCACTAGGCCACTAGGAAGGTGGCCTACTAGGCTACAACGCTACTAGGTCACTAGTACACTAGGCCACGAGGCTACAAGGGTACCAGGTCACTAGGCCACAAGGCCAAAGTGCTACTACTCCACAAGAATATTAGCCTCCAAGTCTGCTAGGATAGTAGACTACGTTCGGTTATTCTAGCTTACTAGGACTCCAGGCTTGCCTAGGCCAAATGAGGCACACTAGGCTAGTATACTGGGCTTGTAGGCTAGGCTAGGCTGTGCTTGGCTAGGCTACAAGGATACTATGCCACTAGGCTTCTAGGCAAACCGGCTACAAGCCTGCTAGGGCACTAGGCTACAACGCTACTAGGTCACTATGCCACTAGGCTACAGGGCTAGTAGGTCACTAGGCCACTAGGCCAGTGGGCTACTAGGCCACTAGGCTACAAGGCTACTAGTTCACTAGGCCAGTAGGCCACTAGGTTAGTAGGACAACAGGTTAGAAGAATCACAGGCCCCTAAGTGACTAGGCCACTGGGCTACTGGGCTACAAGGCTACCAGTCTACAAGGTTACTAGGTCACTAGGCTAGTAGGCTAGCAGGCTACTAGGTCACTGGGACAGTAGGCCAGTGGGATAGTAGGCAACTAGTCTACAAGTCAAATAGTTCACTAGGTCACTTGGCCACTAGGCCTCTAGGCTACAAGACTACTAGTTCACCAGGTCACTAGGCCCGTAGGTTACAAGGCTACTAGGTCACTAGGCCAGTAGGCCACTAGGTTAGTAGGACAACAGGTTAGAAAAATCACAGGCCCCTAAGTGACTAGGCCACTGGTCTACTGGGCTACAAGGCTACCAGTCTGCAAGGTTACTAGGTCACTAGGCCACTAGGCCTCTAGGCTACAAGGCTACTAGGTCACCAGGTCACTAGGCCAGTAGGTTACAAGGCTACTAGGTCACTAGGCCAGTAGGCCACTAGGTTAGTAGGACAACAGGTTAGAAGAATCACAGGCCCCTAAGTGACTAGGACACTGGACTACTGGGCTAAAAGGCTACCAGTCTTCAAGGTTACTATGTCACTAGGACAGTAGGCTAGCAGGCTACTAGGTCACTGGGACAGTGGGCCAGTGGGATGGTAGGCAACTAGTCTACAAGTCAAATAGTTCACTAGGTCACAAGGCCACTAGGCCTCTATGCTACAAGGCTACTGGGTCACCAGGTCACTAGGGCACTAGGTTACAAGGCTACTAGGTCACTAGGCCAGTAGGCCACTAGGTTAGTAGGACAACAGGTTAGAAGAATCACAGTCCCCTAAGTGACTATGCCACTAGGCTACAGGGCTACAAGTCTACCAGTCTACAAGGTTACTAGGTCACTAGGCCAGTAGGCTAGCAGGCTACTAGGTCACTGGGCCAGTAGGCCAGTGGGATGCTAGGCAACTAGTCTACAGGTCAAATGGTTCACTAGGTCACCAGGCCACTATGTTACAAGACTACTAGGTCACAAGGCCAGTAGGCCACTAGGTTACAAAGCTACTAGGGCACAAGGGCACTGGGCTACTAGGCCACAAGCCTGTTAGCCTCCGAGGCTCTGGGCTACTAGCCTAAGTTAGGCTATTCTAGGACACTAGGACACTAGGCTAGCCTTGGCCAAATGAGGCTGGGCTAGGCTAGTATACTAGGCTACTAGGCTAGGCTAGGTTGTGCTTCCCTAGGCTGCTAAGATACTCCAGCACTAAGCTACTAGGCAAATAGGCTACAAGGCTACTAGACCACTAAGCTGCTAGGTTAATAGGTCAACAGGTTATTAGACTACAAGGTCCCTACGTGACTACGCCTCGGGCTACTGGGCTACTAGGCTAATAGGCTACAAGGCTACTAGATCACTAGGCCACTTTTCCACAGGGCTCGTAGGTCACTAGGCCACTAGTAAGGTGGCCTAATAGGCTACAAGGCTAGTAGGTCACTAGTCCACTAGGCCACGAGTCTACAAGGCTACTAGGTCACCAGGCAACAAGGCCACAGGGCTACTAGTCCACAAGGATATTAGCCTCCAAGGCTTCTAGGATAGTAGTCTACGTTCGGCTATTCTATCTTCCTAGGTCTCCAGGCTTGCCTAGGCCAAATGACACACGCTAGGCTAGTATACTGGGCTTGTAGGCTAGGCTAGGCTGCGCTTGGGTAGGCTACTAGGATACTATGCCACTAGGCTACTAGGCAAACCGGCTACAACGATGCTAGGGCACTAGGCTACAACACTACTAGGTCACTATGACACTAGGCTACAGGGCTAGGAGGTCACTAGGCCAGTAGGCCACTAGCTTAGCAGGACAACAGGTTAGAAGAATCACAGGCCCCTAAGTGACTAGGCCACTGAGCTACTGGGCTACAAGGCTACCAGTCTACAAGGTTACTAGGTCACATGGCCAGTAGGATAGTAGGCTACTTGGTCACTGGGAAAGTAGGCCAGTGGGATGCTAGGCAACTAGTCTACAAGTCAAATAGTTCACTAGGTCACTAGGCAACTAGGCCTCTAGGCTACACGGCTACTAGGTCACGAGGTCACTAGGCCACTAGGTTACTAGGCTACTAGGTCACTAGGCCAGTAGGCAACTAGGTTAGTAGGACAACAGGTTAGAAGAATCACAGGCCCCTAAGTGACTAGGCCACTGGGCTACTGGGCTACAAGGATACCAGTCTACAAGGTTACTAGGTCACTAGGCCACTAGGCCTCTAGGCTACAAGGCTACTAGGTCACCAGGTCACTAGGCCAGTAGGTTACAAGGCTATTAGGTCACTAGGCGAGTAGGCCACTAGGTTAGTAGGACACAGGTTAGAAGAATCACAGGCCCCTAAGTGACTAGGCCACTGGACTACTGGGCTAAAAGGCTACCAGTCTTCAAGGTTACTAGGTCACTAGGCCAGTAGGCTAGCAGGCTACTAGGTCACTGGGACAGTGGGCCAGTGGGATGGTAGGCAACTAGTCCACAAGTCAAATAGTTCACTAGATCACTAGGACACTAGGCCTCTAGGCTACAAGGCTACTGGGTCAACAGGTCACTAGGGCACTAGGTTACAAGGCTACTAGGTCCCTAGGCCAGTAGGCCACTAGGTTAGTAGGACAACAGGTTAGAAGAATCACAGTCCCCTAAGTGACTATGCCACTCGGCTACAGGGCTACAAGTCTACCAGTCTACAAGGTTACTAGGTCACTAGGCCAGTAGGCTAGCAGGCTACTAGGTCACTGGGCCAGTAGGCCAGTGGGATGCTAGGCAACTAGTCTACAGGTCAAATGGTTCACTAGGTCATCAGGTCACTAGGCCAATATGTTACAAGACTACTAGGTCACAAGGCCAGTAGGCCACTAGGTTACAAAGCTACTAGGGCACAAGGGCACTGGGCTACTAGGCCACAAGCCTGTTAGCCTCCGAGGCTCTGGGATACTAGCCTAAGTTAGGCTATTCTAGGACACTAGGACACTAGGCTAGCCTTGGCCAAATGAGGCTGGGCTAGGCTAGTATACTAGGCTACTAGGCTAGGCTAGGTTGTGCTTCCCTAGGCTGCTAAGACACTACAGCACTAAGCTACTAGGCAAATAGGCTACAAGGCTACTAGACCACTAAGCTGCTAGGTTAATAGGTCAACAGGTTATTAGACTACAAGGTTCCTACGTGACTACGCCTCGGGCTACTGGGCTACTAGGCTAATAGTCTACAAGGCTACTAGATCACTAGGCCACTTTTCCACAGGGCTCGTAGGTCACTAGGCCACTAGTAAGGTGGCCTAATAGGCTACAAGGCTACTAGGTCACTAGTCCACTAGGCTACGCGGCTACAAGGCTACTAGGTCACCAGGCAACAAGGCCACAGGGCTACTAGTCCACAAGGATATTAGCCTCCAAGGCTTCTAGGATAGTAGTCTACTTTCGGCTATTCTATCTTACTAGGTCTCCAGGCTTGCCTAGGCCAAATGACGCACTCTAGGCTAGTATACTGGGCTTGTAGGCTAGCCTAGGCTGCGCTTGGTTAGGCTACTAGGATACTATGCCACTAGGCTACTAGGCAAACCGGCTACAACGATGCTAGGGCACTAGGCTACAACACTACTAGGTCACTATGACACTAGGCTACAGGGCTAGGAGGTCACTAGGCCAGTAGGCCACTAACTTAGTAGGACAACAGGTTAGAAGAATCACAGGCCCCTAAGTGACTAGGCCACTGAGCTACTGGGCTACAAGGCTACCAGTCTACAAGGTTACTAGGTCACATGGCCAGTAGGATAGCAGGCTACTAGGTCACTGGGCCAGTAGGCCAGTGGGATGCTAGGCAACTAGTCTACAAGTCAAATAGTTCACTAGGTCACTAGGCCACTAGGCCTCGAGGCTACAAGGCTACTAGGTCACGAGGTCACTAGGCCACTAGGTTACTAGGCTACTAGGTCACTAGGCCAGTAGGCAACTAGGTTAGTAGGAAACAGGTTAGAAGAATCACAGGCCCCTAAGTGACTAGGCCACTGGGCTACTGGGCTACAAGGATACCAGTCTACAAGGTTACTAGGTCACTAGGCCACTAGGCCTCTAGGCTACAAGGCTACTAGGTCACCAGGTCACTAGGCCAGTAGGTTACAAGGCTACTAGGTCACTAGGCCAGTAGGCCACTAGGTTAGTAGGACAACAGATTAGAAGAATCACAGTCCCCTAAGTGACTATGCCACTCGGCTACAGGGCTACAAGTCTACCAGTCTACAAGGTTACTAGGTCACTAGGCCAGTAGGCTAGCAGGCTACTAGGTCACTGGGCCAGTAGGCCAGTGGGATGCTAGGCAACTAGTCTACAGGTCAAATGGTTCACTAGGTCACCAGGCCACTAGGCCACTATGTTACAAGACTACTAGGTCACAAGGCCAGTAGGCCACTAGGTTACAAAGCTACTAGGGCACAAGGGTACTGGGCTACTACGCCACAAGCCTGTTAGCCTCCGAGGCTCTGGGCTACTAGCCTAAGTTAGGCTATTCTAGCACACTAGGACACTAGGCTAGCCTTGGCCAAATGAGGCTGGGCTAGGCTAGTATACTAGGCTACTAGGCTAGGCTAGGTTGTGCTTCCCTAGGGTGCTAAGATAATACAGCACTAAGCTACTAGGCAAATAGGCTACAAGGCTGTTAGACCAATAAGCTGCTAGGTTAATAGGTCAATAGGTAATTAGACTACAAGGTCCCTACGTGACCACGCCTCGGGCTACTGGGCTACTAGGCTAATAGGCTACAAGGCTACTAGATCACTAGGCCACTTTTCCACAGGGCTCGTAGGTCACTAGGCCACTAGTAAGGTGGCCTAATAGGCTACAAGGCTACTAGGTCACTAGTACACTAGGCCACGAGGCTACAAGGCTACTAGGTCACCAGGTCACTAGGCCACTAGGTTGCAAGTCTACAAGGTCACGAGGCCAGTAGGCCACTAGGTTAGTAGGACAACAGGTTAGAAGAATCACAGGACCCTAAGTGACTACGCCACTGGGCTACTGGGCTACAAGGCTACCAGTCTACAAGGTTACTAGGTCACTAGGCTAGTAGGCTAGCAGGCTACTAGGTCACTGGGACAGTAGGCCAGTGGGATAGTAGGCAACTAGTCTACAAGTCAAATAGTTCACTAGGTCACTTGGCCACTAGGCCTCTAGGCTACAAGACTACTAGTTCACCAGGTCACTAGGCCAGTAGGTTACAAGGCTACTAGGTCACTAGGCCAGTAGGCCACTAGGTTAGTAGGACAACAGGTTAGAAAAATCACAGGCCCCTAAGTGACTAGGCCACTGGTCTACTGGGCTACAAGGCTACCAGTCTACAAGGTTACTAGGTCACTAGGCCACTAGGCCTCTAGGCTACAAGGCTACTAGGTCACAAGCTCACTAGGCCAGTAGGTTCCAAGGCTACTAGGTCACTAGGCCAGTAGGCCACTAGGTTAGTAGGACAACAGGTTAGAAGAATCACAGGCCCCTAAGTGACTAGGACACTGGACTACTGGGCTAAAAGGCTACCAGTCTTCAAGGTTACTATGTCACTAGGCCAGTAGGCTAGCAGGCTACTAGGTCACTGGGACAGTGGGCCAGTGGGATGGTAGGCAACTAGTCTACAAGTCAAATAGTTCACTAGGTCACTAGGCCACTAGGCCTCTATGCTACAAGGCTACTGGGTCACCAGGTCACTAGGGCACTAGGTTACAAGACTACTAGGTCACTAGGCCAGTAGGCCACTAGGTTAGTAGGACAACAGGTTAGAAGAATCACAGTCCCCTATGTGACTATGCCACTAGGCTACAGGGCTAGAAGTCTACCAGTCTACAAGGTTACTAGGTCACAAGGCCAGTAGGCTAGCAGGCTACTAGGTCACTGGGCCAGTAGGCCAGTGGGATGCTAGGCAACTAGTCTACAGGTCAAATGGTTCACTAGGTCACCAGGCCACTCTGTTACAAGACTACTAGGTCACAAGGCCAGTAGGGCACTAGGTTACAAAGCTACTAGGGCACAAGGGTACTGGGCTACTAGGCCACAAGCCTGTTAGCCTCCGAGGCTCTGGGCTACTAGCCTAAGTTAGGCTATTCTAGGACACTAGGACACTAGGCTAGCCTTGGCCAAATGAGGCTGGGCTAGGCTAGTATACTAGGCTACTAGGCTAGGCTAGGTTGTGCTTCCCTAGGCTGCTAAGCTACTATAGCACTAAGCTACTAGGCAAATAGGCTACAAGGCTACTAGACCACTAAGCTGCTAGGTTAATAGGTCAACAGGTTATTAGACTACAAGGTCCCTACGTGACTACGCCTCGGGCTACTGGGCTACTAGGCTAATAGGCTACAAGGCTACTAGATCACTAGGCCACTTTTCCACCGGGCTCGTAGGTCACTAGGCCACTAGTAAGGTGGCCTAATAGGCTACAAGGCTACTAGGTCACTAGTCCACTAGGCCACGAGGCTACAAGGCTACTAGGTCACCAGGCAACAAGGCCACAGGGCTACTAGTCCACAAGGATATTAGCCTCCAAGGCTTCAACGATAGTAGTCTACGTTCGGCTATTCTATCTTACTAGGTCTCCAGGCTTGCCTAGGCCAAATGAAGCACGCTAGGCTAGTATACTGGGCTTGTAGGCTAGGCTAGGCTGCGCTTGGGTAGGCTACTAGGATACTATGCCACTAGGCTACTAGGCAAACCGGCTACAACGATGCTAGGGCACTAGGCTACAACACTACTAGGTCACTATGACACTAGGCTACAGGGCTAGGAGGTCACTAGGCCAGTAGGCCACTAGCTTAGTAGGACAACAGGTTAGAAGAATCACAGGCCCCTAAGTGACTAGGCCACTGAGCTACTGGGCTACAAGGCTACCAGTCTACAAGGTTACTAGGTCACATGGCCAGTAGGATAGCAGGCTACTAGGTCACTGGGCCAGTAGGCCAGTGGGATGCTAGGCATATAGTCTACAAGTCAAATAGTTCACTAGGTCACTAGGCCACTAGGCCTCTAGGCTACAAGGCTACTAGGTCACGAGGTCACTAGGCCACTAGGTTACTAGGCTACTAGGTCACTAGGCCAGTAGGCCACTAGGTAAGTAGGACAACAGGTTAGAAGAATCACAGGCCCCTAAGTGACTAGGCCACTGGGCTACTGGGCTACAAGGATACCAGTCTACAAGGTTACTAGGTCACTAGGCCAATAGGCCTATAGGCTACAAGGCTACTAGGTCACCAGGTCACTAGGCCAGTAGGTTACAAGGCTACTAGGTCACTAGGCCAGTAGGCCACTAGGTTAGTAGGACAACAGGTTAGAAGAATCACAGGCCCCTAAGTGACTAGGCCACTGGACTACTGGGCTAAAAGTCTACCAGCCTTCAAGGTTACTAGGTCACTAGGCCAGTAGGCTAGCAGGCTACTAGGTCACTGGGACAGTGGGCCAGTGGCATGGTAGGCAACTAGTCTACAAGTCAAATAGTTCACTAGATCACTAGGCCACTAGGCCTCTAGGCTACAAGGCTACTGGGTCAACAGGTCACTAGGGCACTAGGTTACAAGGCTACTAGGTCACTAGGCCAGTAGGCCACTAGGTTAGTAGGACAACAGGTTAGAAGAATCACAGTCCCCTAAGTGACTATGCCACTCGGCTACAGGGCTACAAGTCTACCAGTCTACAAGGATACTAGGTCACTAGGCCAGTAGGCTAGCAGGCTACTAGGTCACTGGGCCAGTAGGCCAGTGGGATGCTAGGCAAATAGTCTACAGGTCAAATGGTTCACTAGGTCACCAGGCCACTAGGCCACTATGTTACAAGACTACTAGGTCACTAGGCCAGTACGCCACTATATTACAAAGCTACTAGGGCACAAGGGCACTGGGCTACTAGGCCACAAGCCTGTTAGCCTCCGAGGCTCTGGGCTACTAGCCTAAGTTAGGCTATTCTAGGACACTAGGACACTAGGCTAGCCTTGGCCAAATGAGGCTGGGCTAGGCTAGTATACTAGGCTACTAGGCTAGGCTAGGTTGTGCTTCCCTAGGCTGCTAAGATACTACAGCACTAAGCTACTAGGCAAATAGGCTACAAGGCTACTAGACCACTAAGCTGCTAGGTTAATAGGTCAACAGGTTATTAGACTACAAGGTCCCTACGTGACTACGCCTCGGGCTACTGGGCTACTAGGCTAATAGGCTACAAGGCTACTAGATCACTAGGCCACGTTTCTACAGGGCTCGTAGGTAACTAGGCCACTAGGAAGGTGGCCTACTAGGCTACAACGCTACTCGGTCACTAGTCCACTAGGCCACGAGGGTACAAGGGTACCAGGTCACTAGGCCACAAGTACAAAGTGCTACTACACCACAAGAATATTAGCCTCCAAGTCTTCTAGGATAGTAGACTACGTTCGGTTATTCTAGCTTACTAGGACTCCAGGCTTGCCTAGGCCAAATGAGGCACGCTAGGCTAGTATACTGGGCTTGTAGGCTAGGCTAGGCTGCGCTTGGCTAGGCTACAAGGATACTATGACACTAGCCTTCTAGGCAAACCGGCTACAAGCCTGCTAGGGCACTAGGCTACAACGCTACTAGGTCACTATGCCACTAGGCTACAGGGCTAGTAGGTCACTAGGCCACTAGGACAGTGGGCTACTAGGCCACTAGACTACAAGGCTACTGGTTCACTAGGCCAGTAGGCCACTAGGTTAGTAGGACAACAGGTTAGAAGAATCACAGGCCCCTAAGTGACTAGGCCACTGGGCTACTGGGCTACAAGGCTACCAGTCTACAAGGTTACTAGGTCACTAGGCCAGTAGGCTAGCAGGCTACTAGGTCACTGGGACAGTAGGCCAGTGGGATAGTAGGCAACTAGTCTACAAGTCAAATAGTTCACTAGATCACTAGGACACTAGGCCTCTAGGCTACAAGGCTACTGGGTCAACAGGTCACTAGGGCACTAGGTTACAAGGCTACTGGGTCACTAGGCCAGTAGGCCACTAGGTTAGTAGGACAACAGGTTAGAAGAATCACAGGCCCCTAAGTGACTAGGCCACTGGGCTACTGGGCTACAAGGCTACCAGTCTACAAGGTTACTAGGTCACTAGGCCAGTAGTCTAGCAGGCTACTAGGTCACTGGGACAGTAGGCCAGTGGGATAGTAGGCAACTAGTCTACAAGTCAAATAGTTCACTAGGTCACTTGGCCACTAGGCCTCTAGGCTACAAGACTACTAGTTCACCAGGTCACTAGGCCAGTAGGTTCCAAGGCTACTAGGTCACTAGGCCAGTAGGCCACTAGGTTAGTAGGACAACAGGTTAGAAAAATCACAGGCCCCTAAGTGACTAGGACACTGGACTACTGGGCTAAAAGGCTACCAGTCTTCAAGGTTACTATGTCACTAGGCCAGTAGGCTAGCAGGCTACTAGGTCACTGGGACAGTGGGCCAGTGGGATGGTAGGCAACTAGTCTACAAGTCAAATAGTTCACTAGGTCACTAGGCCACTAGGTCTCTATGCTACAAGGCTACTGGGTCACCAGGTCACTAGGGCACTAGGTTAGAAGGCTACTAGGTCACTAGGCCAGTAGGCCACTAGGTTAGTAGGACAACAGGTTAGAAGAATCACAGTCCCCTATGTGACTATGCCACTAGGCTACAGGGCTACAAGTCTACCAGTCTACAAGGTTACTAGGTCACTAGGCCAGTAGGCTAGCAGGCTACTAGGTCACTGGGCCAGTAGGCCAGTGGGATGCTAGGCAACTAGTCTACAGGTCAAATGGTTCACTAGGTCACCAGGCCACTCTGTTACAAGACTACTAGGTCACAAGGCCAGTAGGCCACTAGGTTACAAAGCTACTAGGGCACAAGGGTACTGGGCTACTAGGCCACAAGCCTGTTAGCCTCCGAGGCTCTGGGCTACTAGCCTAAGTTAGGCTATTCTAGGACACTAGGACACTAGGCTAGCCTTGGCCAAATGAGGCTGGGCTAGGCTAGTATACTAGGCTACTAGGCTAGGCTAGGTTGTGCTTCCCTAGGCTGCTAAGATACTACAGCACTAAGCTACTAGGCAAATAGGCTACAAGGCTACTAGACCACTAAGCTGCTAGGTTAATAGGTCAACAGGTTATTAGACTACAAGGTCCCTACGTGACTACGCCTCGGGCTACTGGGCTACTAGGCTAATAGGCTACAAGGCTACTAGATCACTAGGCCACTTTTCCACAGGGCTCGTAGGTCACTAGGCCACTAGTAAGGTGGCCTAATAGGCTACAAGGCTACTAGGTCACTAGTCCACTAGGCCACGAGGCTACAAGGCTACTAGGTCACCAGGCAACAAGGCCACAGGGCTACTAGTCCACAAGGATATTAGCCTCCAAGGCTTCTACGATAGTAGTCTACGTTCGGCTATTCTATCTTACTAGGTCTCCAGGCTTGCCTAGGCCAAATGACACACGCTAGGCTAGTATACTGGGCTTGTAGGCTAGGCTAGGCTGCGCTTGGGTAGGCTACTAGGATACTATGCCACTAGGCTACTAGGCAAACCGGCTACAACGATGCTAGGGCACTAGGCTACAACACTACTAGGTCACTATGACACTAGGCTACAGGGCTAGGAGGTCACTAGGCCAGTAGGCCACTAGCTTAGTAGGACAACAGGTTAGAAGAATCACAGGCCCCTAAGTGACTAGGCCACTGAGCTACTGGGCTACAAGGCTACCAGTCTACAAGGTTACTAGGTCACATGGCCAGTAGGATAGCAGGCTACTAGGTCACTGGGCCAGTAGGCCAGTGGGATGCTAGTCATATAGTCTACAAGTCAAATAGTTCACTAGGTCACTAGGCCACTATGCCTCTAGGCTACAAGGCTACTAGGTCACGAGGTCACTAGGCCACTAGGTTACTAGGCTACTAGGTCACTAGGCCAGTAGGCCACTAGGTTAGTAGGACAACAGGTTAGAAGAATCACAGGCCCCTAAGTGACTAGGCCACTGGGCTACTGGGCTACAAGGATACCAGTCTACAAGGTTACTAGGTCACTAGGCCACTAGGCCTCTAGGCTACAAGGCTACTAGGTCACAAGCTCACTAGGCCAGTAGGTTCCAAGGCTACTAGGTCACTAGGCCAGTAGGCCACTAGGTTAGTAGGACAACAGGTTAGAAGAATCACAGGCCCCTAAGTGACTAGGCCACTGGACTACTGGGCTAAAAGTCTACCAGTCTTCAAGGTTACTAGGTCACTAGGCCAGTAGGCTAGCAGGCTACTAGGTCACTGGGACAGTGGGCCAGTGGCATGGTAGGCAACTAGTCTACAAGTCAAATAGTTCACTAGATCACTAGGCCACTAGGCCTCTAGGCTACAAGGCTACTGGGTCAACAGGTCACTAGGGCACTAGGTTACAAGGCTACTAGGTCACTAGGCCAGTAGGCCACTAGGTTAGTAGGACAACAGGTTAGAAGAATCACAGTCCCCTAAGTGACTATGCCACTCGGCTACAGGGCTACAAGTCTACCAGTCTACAAGGTTACTAGGTCACTAGGCCAGTAGGCTAGCAGGCTACTAGGTCACTGGGCCAGTAGGCCAGTGGGATGCTAGGCAAATAGTCTACAGGTCAAATGGTTCACTAGGTCACCAGGCCACTAGGCCACTATGTTACAAGACTACTAGGTCACTAGGCCAGTACGCCACTATATTACAAAGCTACTAGGGCACAAGGGCACTGGGCTACTAGGCCACAAGCCTGTTAGCCTCCGAGGCTCTGGGCTACTAGCCTAAGTTAGGCTATTCTAGGACACTAGGACACTAGGCTAGCCTTGGCCAAATGAGGCTGGGCTAGGCTAGTATACTAGGCTACTAGGCTAGGCTAGGTTGTGCTTCCCTAGGCTGCTAAGATACTACAGCACTAAGCTACTAGGCAAATAGGCTACAAGGCTACTAGACCACTAAGCTGCTAGGTTAATAGGTCAACAGGTTATTAGACTACAAGGTCCCTACGTGACTACGCCTCGGGCTACTGGGCTACTAGGCTAATAGGCTACAAGGCTACTAGATCACTAGGCCACGTTTCTACAGGGCTCGTAGGTAACTAGGCCACTAGGAAGGTGGCCTACTAGGCTACAACGCTACTAGGTCACTAGTCCACTAGGCCACGAGGGTACAAGGGTACCAGGTCACTAGGCCACAAGTACAAAGTGCTACTACACCACAAGAATATTAGCCTCCAAGTCTTCTAGGATAGTAGACTACGTTCGGTTATTCTAGCTTACTAGGACTCCAGGCTTGCCTAGGCCAAATGAGGCACGCTAGGCTAGTATACTGGGCTTGTAGGCTAGGCTAGGCTGCGCTTGGCTAGGCTACAAGGATACTATGACACTAGCCTTCTAGGCAAACCGGCTACAAGCCTGCTAGGGCACTAGGCTACAACGCTACTAGGTCACTATGCCACTAGGCTACAGGGCTAGTAGGTCACTAGGCCACTAGGACAGTGGGCTACTAGGCCACTAGGCTACAAGGCTACTAGTTCACTAGGCCAGTAGGCCACTAGGTTAGTAGGACAACAGGTTAGAAGAATCACAGGCCCCTAAGTGACTAGGCCACTGGGCTACTGGGCTACAAGGCTACCAGTCTACAAGGTTACTAGGTCACTAGGCCAGTAGGCTAGCAGGCTACTAGGTCACTGGGACAGTAGGCCAGTGGGATAGTAGGCAACTAGTCTACAAGTCAAATAGTTCACTAGATCACTAGGACACTAGGCCTCTAGGCTACAAGGCTACTGGGTCAACAGGTCACTAGGGCACTAGGTTACAAGGCTACTGGGTCACTAGGCCAGTAGGCCACTAGGTTAGTAGGACAACAGGTTAGAAGAATCACAGGCCCCTAAGTGACTAGGCCACTGGGCTACTGGGCTACAAGGCTACCAGTCTACAAGGTTACTAGGTCACTAGGCCAGTAGTCTAGCAGGCTACTAGGTCACTGGGACAGTAGGCCAGTGGGATAGTAGGCAACTAGTCTACAAGTCAAATAGTTCACTAGGTCACTTGGCCACTAGGCCTCTAGGCTACAAGACTACTAGTTCACCAGGTCACTAGGCCAGTAGGTTCCAAGGCTACTAGGTCACTAGGCCAGTAGGCCACTAGGTTAGTAGGACAACAGGTTAGAAAAATCACAGGCCCCTAAGTGACTAGGACACTGGACTACTGGGCTAAAAGGCTACCAGTCTTCAAGGTTACTATGTCACTAGGCCAGTAGGCTAGCAGGCTACTAGGTCACTGGGACAGTGGGCCAGTGGGATGGTAGGCAACTAGTCTACAAGTCAAATAGTTCACTAGGTCACTAGGCCACTAGGTCTCTATGCTACAAGGCTACTGGGTCACCAGGTCACTAGGGCACTAGGTTAGAAGGCTACTAGGTCACTAGGCCAGTAGGCCACTAGGTTAGTAGGACAACAGGTTAGAAGAATCACAGTCCCCTATGTGACTATGCCACTAGGCTACAGGGCTACAAGTCTACCAGTCTACAAGGTTACTAGGTCACTAGGCCAGTAGGCTAGCAGGCTACTAGGTCACTGGGCCAGTAGGCCAGTGGGATGCTAGGCAACTAGTCTACAGGTCAAATGGTTCACTAGGTCACCAGGCCACTCTGTTACAAGACTACTAGGTCACAAGGCCAGTAGGCCACTAGGTTACAAAGCTACTAGGGCACAAGGGTACTGGGCTACTAGGCCACAAGCCTGTTAGCCTCCGAGGCTCTGGGCTACTAGCCTAAGTTAGGCTATTCTAGGACACTAGGACACTAGGCTAGCCTTGGCCAAATGAGGCTGGGCTAGGCTAGTATACTAGGCTACTAGGCTAGGCTAGGTTGTGCTTCCCTAGGCTGCTAAGATACTACAGCACTAAGCTACTAGGCAAATAGGCTACAAGGCTACTAGACCACTAAGCTGCTAGGTTAATAGGTCAACAGGTTATTAGACTACAAGGTCCCTACGTGACTACGCCTCGGGCTACTGGGCTACTAGGCTAATAGGCTACAAGGCTACTAGATCACTAGGCCACTTTTCCACAGGGCTCGTAGGTCACTAGGCCACTAGTAAGGTGGCCTAATAGGCTACAAGGCTACTAGGTCACTAGTCCACTAGGCCACGAGGCTACAAGGCTACTAGGTCACCAGGCAACAAGGCCACAGGGCTACTAGTCCACAAGGATATTAGCCTCCAAGGCTTCTACGATAGTAGTCTACGTTCGGCTATTCTATCTTACTAGGTCTCCAGGCTTGCCTAGGCCAAATGACACACGCTAGGCTAGTATACTGGGCTTGTAGGCTAGGCTAGGCTGCGCTTGGGTAGGCTACTAGGATACTATGCCACTAGGCTACTAGGCAAACCGGCTACAACGATGCTAGGGCACTAGGCTACAACACTACTAGGTCACTATGACACTAGGCTACAGGGCTAGGAGGTCACTAGGCCAGTAGGCCACTAGCTTAGTAGGACAACAGGTTAGAAGAATCACAGGCCCCTAAGTGACTAGGCCACTGAGCTACTGGGCTACAAGGCTACCAGTCTACAAGGTTACTAGGTCACATGGCCAGTAGGATAGCAGGCTACTAGGTCACTGGGCCAGTAGGCCAGTGGGATGCTAGTCATATAGTCTACAAGTCAAATAGTTCACTAGGTCACTAGGCCACTATGCCTCTAGGCTACAAGGCTACTAGGTCACGAGGTCACTAGGCCACTAGGTTACTAGGCTACTAGGTCACTAGGCCAGTAGGCCACTAGGTTAGTAGGACAACAGGTTAGAAGAATCACAGGCCCCTAAGTGACTAGGCCACTGGGCTACTGGGCTACAAGGATACCAGTCTACAAGGTTACTAGGTCACTAGGCCACTAGGCCTCTAGGCTACAAGGCTACTAGGTCACAAGCTCACTAGGCCAGTAGGTTCCAAGGCTACTAGGTCACTAGGCCAGTAGGCCACTAGGTTAGTAGGACAACAGGTTAGAAGAATCACAGGCCCCTAAGTGACTAGGACACTGGACTACTGGGCTAAAAGGCTACCAGTCTTCAAGGTTACTATGTCACTAGGCCAGTAGGCTAGCAGGCTACTAGGTCACTGGGACAGTGGGCCAGTGGGATGGTAGGCAACTAGTCTACAAGTCAAATAGTTCACTAGGTCACTAGGCCACTAGGTCTCTATGCTACAAGGCTACTGGGTCACCAGGTCACTAGGGCACTAGGTTACAAGGCTACTAGGTCACTAGGCCAGTAGGCCACTAGGTTAGTAGGACAACAGGTTAGAAGAATCACAGTCCCCTATGTGACTATGCCACTAGGCTACAGGGCTACAAGTCTACCAGTCTACAAGGTTACTAGGTCACTAGGCCAGTAGGCTAGCAGGCTACAAGGTCACTGGGCCAGTAGGCCAGTGGGATGCTAGGCAACTAGTCTACAGGTCAAACGGTTCACTAGGTCACCAGGCCACTCTGTTACAAGACTACTAGGTCACAAGGCCAGTAGGCCACTAGGTTACAAAGCTACTAGGGCACAAGGGTACTGGGCTACTAGGCCACAAGCCTGTTAGCCTCCGAGGCTCTGGGCTACTAGCCTAAGTTAGGCTATTCTAGGACACTAGGACACTAGGCTAGCCTTGGCCAAATGAGGCTGGGCTAGGCTAGTATACTAGGCTACTAGGCTAGGCTAGGTTGTGCTTCCCTAGGCTGCTAAGATACTACAGCACTAAGCTACTAGGCAAATAGGCTACAAGGCTACTAGACCACTAAGCTGCTAGGTTAATAGGTCAACAGGTTATTAGACTACAAGGTCCCTACGTGACTACGCCTCGGGCTACTGGGCTACTAGGCTAATAGGCTACAAGGCTACTAGATCACTAGGCCACTTTTCCACAGGGCTCGTAGGTCACTAGGCCACTAGTAAGGTGGCCTAATAGGCTACAAGGCTACTAGGTCACTAGTCCACTAGGCCACGAGGCTACAAGGCTACTAGGTCACCAGGCAACAAGGCCACAGGGCTACTAGTCCACAAGGATATTAGCCTCCAAGGCTTCTACGATAGTAGTCTACGTTCGGCTATTCTATCTTACTAGGTCTCCAGGCTTGCCTAGGCCAAATGACGCACGCTAGGCTAGTATACTGGGCTTGTAGGCTAGGCTAGGCTGCGCTTGGGTAGGCTACTAGGATACTATGCCACTAGGCTACTAGGCAAACCGGCTACAACGATGCTAGGGCACTAGGCTACAACACTACTAGGTCACTATGACACTAGGCTACAGGGCTAGGAGGTCACTAGGCCAGTAGGCCACTAGCTTAGTAGGACAACAGGTTAGAAGAATCACAGGCCCCTAAGTGACTAGGCCACTGAGCTACTGGGCTACAAGGCTACCAGTCTACAAGGTTACTAGGTCACATGGCCAGTAGGATAGCAGGCTACTAGGTCACTGGGCCAGTAGGCCAGTGGGATGCTAGGCATATAGTCTACAAGTCAAATAGTTCACTAGGTCACTAGGCCACTATGCCTCTAGGCTACAAGGCTACTAGGTCACGAGGTCACTAGGCCACTAGGTTACTAGGCTACTAGGTCACTAGGCCAGTAGGCCACTAGGTTAGTAGGACAACAGGTTAGAAGAATCACAGGCCCCTAAGTGACTAGGCCACTGGGCTACTGGGCTACAAGGATACCAGTCTACAAGGTTACTAGGTCACTAGGCCACTAGGCCTCTAGGCTACAAGGCTACTAGGTCACCAGGTCACTAGGCCAGTAGGTTATAAGGCTACTAGGTCACTAGGCGAGTAGGCCACTAGGTTAGTAGGACACAGGTTAGAAGAATCACAGGCCCCTAAGTGACTAGGCCACTGGACTACTGGGCTAAAAGGCTACCAGTCTTCAAGGTTACTAGGTCACTAGGCCAGTAGGCTAGCAGGCTACTAGGTCACTGGGACAGTGGGCCAGTGGGATGGTAGGCAACTAGTCCACAAGTCAAATAGTTCACTAGATCACTAGGACACTAGGCCTCTAGGCTACAAGGCTACTGGGTCAACAGGTCACTAGGGCACTAGGTTACAAGGCTACTAGGTCACTAGGCCAGTAGGCCACTAGGTTAGTAGGACAACAGGTTAGAAGAATCACAGTCCCCTAAGTGACTATGCCACTCGGCTACAGGGCTACAAGTCTACCAGTCTACAAAGTTACTAGGTCACTAGGCCAGTAGGCTAGCAGGCTACTAGGTCACTGGGCCAGTAGGCCAGTGGGATGCTAGGCAACTAGTCTACAGGTCAAATGGTTCACTAGGTCACCAGGCCACTAGGCCACTATGTTACAAGACTACTAGGTCACTAGGCCAGTACGCCACTATATTAGAAAGCTACTAGGGCACAAGGGCACTGGGCTACTAGGCCACAAGCCTGTTAGCCTCCGAGGCTCTGGGCTACTAGCCTAAGTTAGGCTATTCTAGGACACTAGGACACTAGGCTAGCCTTGGCCAAATGAGGCTGGGCTAGGCTAGTATACTAGGCTACTAGGCTAGGCTAGGTTGTGCTTCCCTAGGCTGCTAAGATACTACAGCACTAAGCTACTAGGCAAATAGGCTACAAGGCTACTAGACCACTAAGCTGCTAGGTTAATAGGTCAACAGGTTATTAGACTACAAGGTCCCTACGTGACTACGCCTCGGGCTACTGGGCTACTAGGCTAATAGGCTACAAGGCTACTAGATCACTAGGCCACGTTTCTACAGGGCTCGTAGGTCACTAGGCCACTAGGAAGGTGGCCTACTAGGCTACAACGCTACTAGGTCACTAGTCCACTAGGCCACGAGGGTACAAGGGTACCAGGTCACTAGGCCACAAGTACAAAGTGCTACTACTCCACAAGAATATTAGCCTCCAAGTCTTCTAGGATAGTAGACTACGTTCGGTTATTCTAGCTTACTAGGACTCCAGGCTTGCCTAGGCCAAATGAGGCACGCTAGGCTAGTATACTGGGCTTGTAGGCTAGGCTAGGCTGCGCTTGGCTAGGCTACAAGGATACTATGACACTAGCCTTCTAGGCAAACCGGCTACAAGCCTGATAGGGCACTAGGATACAACGCTACTAGGTCACTATGCCACTAGGCTACAGGGCTAGTAGGTCACTAGGCCACTAGGCCAGTGGGCTACTAGGCCACTAGGCTACAAGGCTACTAGTTCACTAGGCCAGTAGGCCACTAGGTTAGTAGGACAACAGGTTAGAAGAATCACAGGCCCCTAAGTGACTAGGCCACTGGGCTACTGGGCTACAAGGCTACCAGTCTACAAGGTTACTAGGTCACTAGGCCAGTAGGCTAGCAGGCTACTAGGTCACTGGGACAGTAGGCCAGTGGGATAGTAGGCAACTAGTCTACAAGTCAAATAGTTCACTAGATCACTAGGACACTAGGCCTCTAGGCTACAAGGCTACTGGGTCAACAGGTCACTAGGGCACTAGGTTACAAGGCTACTAGGTCACTAGGCCAGTAGGCCACTAGGTTAGTAGGACAACAGGTTAGAAGAATCACAGGCCCCTAAGTGACTAGGCCACTGGGCTACTGGGCTACAAGGCTACCAGTCTACAAGGTTACTAGGTCACTAGGCCAGTAGGCTAGCAGGCTACTAGGTCACTGGGACAGTAGGCCAGTGGGATAGTAGGCAACTAGTCTACAAGTCAAATAGTTCACTAGGTCACTTGGCCACTAGGCCTCTAGGCTACAAGACTACTAGTTCACCAGGTCACTAGGCCAGTAGGTTACAAGGCTACTAGGTCACTAGGCCAGTAGGCCACTAGGTTAGAAGGACAACAGGTTAGAAAAATCACAGGCCCCTAAGTGACTAGGCCACTGGTCTACTGGGCTACAAGGCTACCAGTCTACAAGGTTACTAGGTCACTAGGCCACTAGGCCTCTAGGCTACAAGGCTACTAGGTCACAAGCTCACTAGGCCAGTAGGTTCCAAGGCTACTAGGTCACTAGGCCAGTAGGCCACTAGGTTAGTAGGACAACAGGTTAGAAGAATCACAGGCCCCTAAGTGACTAGGACACTGGACTACTGGGCTAAAAGGCTACCAGTCTTCAAGGTTACTATGTCACTAGGCCAGTAGGCTAGCAGGCTACTAGGTCACTGGGACAGTGGGCCAGTGGGATGGTAGGCAACTAGTCTACAAGTCAAATAGTTCACTAGGTCACTAGGCCACTAGGTCTCTATGCTACAAGGCTACTGGGTCACCAGGTCACTAGGGCACTAGGTTACAAGGCTACTAGGTCACTAGGCCAGTAGGCCACTAGGTTAGTAGGACAACAGGTTAGAAGAATCACAGTCCCCTATGTGACTATGCCACTAGGCTACAGGGCTACAAGTCTACCAGTCTACAAGGTTACTAGGTCACTAGGCCAGTAGGCTAGCAGGCTACTAGGTCACTGGGCCAGTAGGCCAGTGGGATGCTAGGCAACTAGTCTACAGGTCAAATGGTTCACTAGGTCACCAGGCCACTCTGTTACAAGACTACTAGGTCACAAGGCCAGTAGGCCACTAGGTTACAAAGCTACTAGGGCACAAGGGTACTGGGCTACTAGGCCACAAGCCTGTTAGCCTCCGAGGCTCTGGGCTACTAGCCTAAGTTAGGCTATTCTAGGACACTAGGACACTAGGCTAGCCTTGGCCAAATGAGGCTGGGCTAGGCTAGTATACTAGGCTACTAGGCTAGGCTAGGTTGTGCTTCCCTAGGCTGCTAAGATACTACAGCACTAAGCTACTAGGCAAATAGGCTACAAGGCTACTAGACCACTAAGCTGCTAGGTTAATAGGTCAACAGGTTATTAGACTACAAGGTCCCTACGTGACTACGCCTCGGGCTACTGGGCTACTAGGCTAATAGGCTACAAGGCTACTAGATCACTAGGCCACTTTTCCACAGGGCTCGTAGGTCACTAGGCCACTAGTAAGGTGGCCTAATAGGCTACAAGGCTACTAGGTCACTAGTCCACTAGGCCACGAGGCTACAAGGCTACTAGGTCACCAGGCAACAAGGCCACAGGGCTACTAGTCCACAAGGATATTAGCCTCCAAGGCTTCTACGATAGTAGTCTACGTTCGGCTATTCTATCTTACTAGGTCTCCAGGCTTGCCTAGGCCAAATGACGCACGCTAGGCTAGTATACTGGGCTTGTAGGCTAGGCTAGGCTGCGCTTGGGTAGGCTACTAGGATACTATGCCACTAGGCTACTAGGCAAACCGGCTACAACGATGCTAGGGCACTAGGCTACAACACTACTAGGTCACTATGACACTAGGCTACAGGGCTAGGAGGTCACTAGGCCAGTAGGCCACTAGCTTAGTAGGACAACAGGTTAGAAGAATCACAGGCCCCTAAGTGACTAGGCCACTGAGCTACTGGGCTACAAGGCTACCAGTCTACAAGGTTACTAGGTCACATGGCCAGTAGGATAGCAGGCTACTAGGTCACTGGGCCAGTAGGCCAGTGGGATGCTAGGCATATAGTCTACAAGTCAAATAGTTCACTAGGTCACTAGGCCACTATGCCTCTAGGCTACAAGGCTACTAGGTCACGAGGTCACTAGGCCACTAGGTTACTAGGCTACTAGGTCACTAGGCCAGTAGGCCACTAGGTTAGTAGGACAACAGGTAAGAAGAATCACAGGCCCCTAAGTGACTAGGCCACTGGGCTACTGGGCTACAAGGATACCAGTCTACAAGGTTACTAGGTCACTAGGCCACTAGGCCTCTAGGCTACAAGGCTACTAGGTCACCAGGTCACTAGGCCAGTAGGTTATAAGGCTACTAGGTCACTAGGCGAGTAGGCCACTAGGTTAGTAGGACACAGGTTAGAAGAATCACAGGCCCCTAAGTGACTAGGCCACTGGACTACTGGGCTAAATGGCTACCAGTCTTCAAGGTTACTAGGTCACTAGGCCAGTAGGCTAGCAGGCTACTAGGTCACTGGGACAGTGGGCCAGTGGGATGGTAGGCAACTAGTCCACAAGTCAAATAGTTCACTAGATCACTAGGACACTAGGCCTCTAGGCTACAAGGCTACTGGGTCAACAGGTCACTAGGGCACTAGGTTACAAGGCTACTAGGTCACTAGGCCAGTAGGCCACTAGGTTAGTAGGACAACAGGTTAGAAGAATCACAGTCCCCTAAGTGACTATGCCACTCGGCTACAGGGCTACAAGTCTACCAGTCTACAAAGTTACTAGGTCACTAGGCCAGTAGGCTAGCAGGCTACTAGGTCACTGGGCCAGTAGGCCAGTGGGATGCTAGGCAACTAGTCTACAGGTCAAATGGTTCACTAGGTCACCAGGCCACTAGGCCACTATGTTACAAGACTACTAGGTCACTAGGCCAGTAGGCCACTAGATTACAAAGCTACTAGGGCACAAGGGCACTGGGCTACTAGGCCACAAGCCTGTTAGCCTCCGAGGCACTGGGCTACTAGCCTAAGTTAGGCTATTCTAGGACACTAGGACACTAGGCTAGCCTTGGCCAAATGAGGCTGGGCTAGGCTAGTATACTAGGCTACTAGGCGAGGCTAGGTTGTGCTTCCCTAGGCTGCTAAGATACTACAGCACTAAGCTACTAGGCAAATAGGCTACAAGGCTACTAGACCACTAAGCTGCTAGGTTAATAGGTCAACAGGTCATTAGAGTACAAGGTCCCTACGTGACTACGCCTCGGGCTACTGGGCTACTAGGCTAATAGGCTACAAGGCTACTAGATCACTAGGCCACTTTTCTACAGGGCTCGTAGGTCAGTAGGTCACTAGGAAGGTGGCCTACTAGGCTACAACGCTACTAGGTCACTAGTCCACTAGGCACGAGGCTACAAGGGTACCAGGTCACTAGGCCACAAGGCCAAAGTGCTACTACTCCACAAGAATATTAGCCTCCAAGTCTTTTAGGATAGTAGACTACGTTCGGTTATTCTAGCTTACTAGGACTCCAGGCTTGCCTAGGCCAAATGAGGCACGCTAGGCTAGTATACTGGGCTTGTAGGCTAGGCTAGGCTGCGCTTGGCTAGGCTACTAGGATACTATGACACTAGGCTTCTAGGCAAACCGGCTACAAGCCTGCTAGGGCACTAGGCAACAACGCTACTAGGTCACTATGCCACTAGGCTACAGGGCTAGTAGGTCACTAGGCCACTAGGCCAGTGGGCTACTAGGCCACTAGGCTACAAGGCTACTAGTTCACTAGGCCAGTAAGCCACTAGGTTAGTAGGACAACAGGTTAGAAGAATCACAGGCCCCTAAGTGACTAGGCCACTGGGATACTGGGCTACAAGGCTACCAGTCTACAAGGTTACTAGGTCACTAGGCCAGTAGGCTAGCAGGCTACTAGGTCACTGGGACAGTAGGCCAGTGGGATAGTAGGCAACTAGTCTACAAGTCAAATAGTTCACTAGGTCACTTGGCCACTAGGCCTCTAGGCTACAAGACTACTAGTTCACCAGGTCACTAGGCCAGTAGGTTACAAGGCTACTAGGTCACTAGGCCAGTAGGCCACTAGGTTAGTAGGACAACAGGTTAGAAAAATCACAGGCCCCTAAGTGACTAGGCCACTGGTCTACTGGGCTACAAGGCTACCAGTCTACAAGGTTACTAGGTCACTAGGCCACTAGGCCTCTAGGCTACAAGGCTACTAGGTCACAAGCTCACTAGGCCAGTAGGTTCCAAGGCTACTAGGTCACTAGGCCAGTAGGCCACTAGGTTAGTAGGACAACAGGTTAGAAGAATCACAGGCCCCTAAGTGACTAGGACACTGGACTACTGGGCTAAAAGGCTACCAGTCTTCAAGGTTACTATGTCACTAGGCCAGTAGGCTAGCAGGCTACTAGGTCACTGGGACAGTGGGCCAGTGGGATGGTAGGCAACTAGTCTACAAGTCAAATAGTTCACTAGGTCACTAGGCCACTAGGCCTCTATGCTACAAGGCTACTGGGTCACCAGGTCACTAGGGCACTAGGTTACAAGGCTACTAGGTCACTAGGCCAGTAGGCCACTAGGTTAGTAGGACAACAGGTTAGAAGAATCACAGTCCCCTATGTGACTATGCCACTAGGCTACAGGGCTACAAGTCTACCAGTCTACAAGGTTACTAGGTCACTAGGCCAGTAGGCTAGCAGGCTACTAGGTCACTGGGCCAGTAGGCCAGTGGGATGCTAGGAAACTAGTCTACAGGTCAAATGGTTCACTAGGTCACCAGGCCACTCTGTTACAAGACTACTAGGTCACAAGGCCAGTAGGGCACTAGGTTACAAAGCTACTAGGGCACAAGGGTACTGGGCTACTAGGCCACAAGCCTGTTAGCCTCCGAGGCTCTGGGCTACTAGCCTAAGTTAGGCTATTCTAGGACACTAGGACACTAGGCTAGCCTTGGCCAAATGAGGCTGGGCTAGGGTAGTATACTAGGCTACTAGGCTAGGCTAGGTTGTGCTTCCCTAGGCTGCTAAGCTACTACAGCACTAAGTTACTAGGCAAATAGGCTACAAGGCTACTAGACCACTAAGCTGCTAGGTTAATAGGTCAACAGGTTATTAGACTACAAGGTCCCTACGTGACTACGCCTCGGGCTACTGGGCTACTAGGCTAATAGGCTACAAGGCTACTAGATCACTAGGCCACTTTTCCACAGGGCTCGTAGGTCACTAGGCCACTAGTAAGGTGGCCTAATAGGCTACAAGGCTACTAGGTCACTAGTCCACTAGGCCACGAGGCTACAAGGCTACTAGGTCACCAGGCAACAAGGCCACAGGGCTACTAGTCCACAAGGATATTAGCCTCCAAGGCTTCAACGATAGTAGTCTACGTTCGGCTATTCTATCTTACTAGGTCTCCAGGCTTGCCTAGGCCAAATTACACACGCTAGGCTAGTATACTGGGCTTGTAGGCTAGGCTAGGCTGCGCTTGGGTAGGCTACTAGGATACTATGCCACTAGGCTACTAGGCAAACCGGCTACAACGATGCTAGGGCACTAGGCTACAACACTACTAGGTCACTATGACACTAGGCTACAGGGCTAGGAGGTCACTAGGCCAGTAGGCCACTAGCTTAGTAGGACAACAGGTTAGAAGAATCACAGGCCCCTAAGTGACTAGGCCACTGAGCTACTGGGCTACAAGGCTACCAGTCTACAAGGTTACTAGGTCACATGGCCAGTAGGATAGCAGGCTACTAGGTCACTGGGCCAGTAGGCCAGTGGGATGCTAGGCAACTAGTCTACAAGTCAAATAGTTCACTAGGTCACTAGGCCACTAGGCCTCGAGGCTACAAGGCTACTATTTCACGAGGTCACTAGGCCACTAGGCACAGGCCCCTAAGTGACTAGGCCACTGGACTACTGGGCTAAAAGGCTACCAGTCTTCAAGGTTACTAGGTCACTAGGCCAGTAGGCTAGCAGTCTACTATGTCACTGGGACAGTGGGCCAGTGGCATGGAAGGCAACTGGTCTACAAGTCAAATAGTTCACTAGATCACTAGGCCACTAGGCCTCTAGGCTACAAGGCTACTGGGTCAACAGGTCACTAGGGCACTAGGTTACAAGGCTACTAGGTCACTAGGCCAGTAGGCCACTAGGTTAGTAGGACAACAGGTTAGAAGAATCACAGTCGCCTATGTGACTATGCCACTAGGCTACAGGGCTACAAGTCTACCAGTCTACAAGGTTACTAGGTCACTAGGCCAGTAGGCTAGCAGGCTACTAGGTCACTGGGCCAGTAGGCCAGTGGGATGCTAGGCAACTAGTCTACAGGTCAAATGGTTCACTAGGTCCACCAGGCCACTCTGTTACAAGACTACTAGGTCACAAGGTCAGTAGGCCACTAGGTTACAAAGCTACTAGGGCACAAGGGTACTGGACTACTAGGCCACAAGCCTGTTAGCCTCCGAGGCTCTGGGCTACTAGCCTAAGTTAGGCTATTCTAGGACACTAGGACACTAGGCTAGCCTTGGCCAAATGAGGCTGGGCTAGGCTAGTATACTAGGCTACTAGGCTAGGCTAGGTTGTGCTTCCCTAGGCTGCTAAGATACTACAGCACTAAGCTACTAGGCAAATAGGCTACAAGGCTACTAGACCACTAAGCTGCTAGGTTAATAGGTCAACAGGTTATTAGACTACAAGGTCCCTACGTGACTACGCCTCGGGCTACTGGGCTACTAGGCTAATAGGCTACAAGGCTACTAGATCACTAGGCCACTTTTCCACAGGGCTCGTAGGTCACTAGGCCACTAGTAAGGTGGCCTAATTGGCTACAAGGCTACTAGGTCACTAGTCAACTAGGCCACGAGGCTACAAGGCTACTAGGTCACCAGGCAACAAGGCCACAGGGCTACGAGTCCATAAGGATATTAGCCTCCAAGGCTTCAAGGATAGTAGTCTACGTTCGGCTATTCTATCTTACTAGGTCTCCAGGCTTGCCCAGGACAAATGACGCACGCTAGGCTAGTATACGGGCTTGTAGGCTAGGCTAGGCTGCGCTTGGCTAGGCTACTAGGATACTATGCCACTAGGCTTCTAGGCAAACCGGCTACAAGCCTGCTAGGGCACTAGGCTACAACGCTACTAGGTCACTATTCCACTAGGCTACAGGACTAGAAGGTCACTAGGCCACTAGGCCAGTGGGCTACTAGGCCACTAGGCTACTAGGCTACTAGGTCACTAGGCCAGTAGGCCACTAGGTTAGTAGGACAACAGGTTAGAAGAATCACAGGCCCCTAAGTGACTAGGCCACTGGGCTACTGGGCTACAAGGATACCAGTCTACAAGGTTACTAGGTCACCAGGCCAGTAGGCTAGCAGGCTACTAGGTCACTGGGACAGTAGGCCAGTGGGATAGTAGGCAACTAGTCTACAAGTCAAATAGTTTACTAGGTCACTTGGCCACTAGGCCTCTAGGCTACAAGACTACTAGTTCACCAGGTCACTAGGCCAGTAGGTTACAAGGCTACTAGGTCACTAGGCCAGTAGGCCACTAGGTTAGTAGGACAACAGGTTAGAAAAATCACAGGCCCCTAAGTGACTAGGCCACTGGTCTACTGGGCTACAAGGCTACCAGTCTACAAGGTTACTAGGTCACTAGGCCACTAGGCCTATAGGCTACAATGCTACTAGGTCACCAGGTCACTAGGCCAGTAGGTTACAAGGCTACTAGTTCACTAGGCCAGTAGGCCACTAGGTTAGTAGGACAACAGGTTAGAAGAATCACAGGCCCCTAAGTGACTAGGACACTGGACTACTGGGCTAAAAGGCTACAAGTCTACAAGGTTACTAGGTCACTAGGCCAGTAGGCTAGCAGGCTACTAGGTCACTGGGACAGTGGGCCAGTGGGATGGTAGGCAACTAGTCTACAAGTCAAATAGTTCACTAGGTCACTAGGCCACTAGGCCTCTAGGATACAAGGCTACTAGGTCACCAGGTCACTAGGCCAGTAGGTTACAAGGCTACTAGGTCACTAGGCCAGTAGGCCATTAGGTTAGTAGGACAACAGGTTAGAAGAATGACAGTCCCCTAAGTGACTATGCCACTCGGCTACAGGGCTACAAGTCTACCAGTCTACAAGGTTACTAGGTCACTAGGCCAGTAGGCTAGCAGGCTACTAGGTCACTGGGCCAGTAGGCCAGTGGGATGCTAGGCAACTAGTCTACAGGTCAAATGTTTCACTAGGTCACCAGGCCACTAGGCCACTATGTTACAAGACTACTAGGTCACTAGGCCAGTAGGCCACTGGATTACAAAGCTACTAGGGCACAAGGGCACTGGGCTACTAGGCCACAAGCCTGTTAGCCTCCGAGGCTCTGGGCTACTAGCCTAAGTTAGGCTATTCTAGGACACTAGGACACTAGGCTAGCCTTGGCCAAATGAGGCTGGGCTAGGCTAGTATACTAGGCTACTAGGCTAGGCTAGGTTGTGCTTCCCTAGGCTGCTAAGATACTAGAGCACTAAGCTACTAGGCAAATAGGCTACAAGGGTACTAGACCACTAAGCTGCTAGGTTAATAGGTCAACAGGTTATTAGACTACAAGGTCCCTACGTGACTACGCCTCGGGCTACTGGGCTACTAGGCTAATAGGCTACAAGGCTACTAGATCACTAGGCCACTTTTCTACAGGGCTCGTAGGTCACTAGGCCACTAGGAAGGTGGCCTACTAGGCTACAACGCTACTAGGTCACTAGTCCACTAGGCCACGAGGCTACAAGGGTACCAGGTCACTAGGCCACAAGGACAAAGTGCTACTACTCCACAAGAATATTAGCCTCCAAGTCTGCTAGGATAGTAGACTACGTTCGGTTATTCTAGCTTACTAGGACTCCAGGCTTGCCTAGGCCAAATGAGGCACGCTAGGCTAGTATACTGGGCTTGTAGGCTAGGCTAGGCTGTGCTTGGCTAGGCTACAAGGATACTATGCCTCTAGGCTTCTAGGCAAACCGGCTACAAGCCTGCTAGCTACTAGGCCACTACTACAAGGCTACTAGGTCACTAGGCCAGTAGGCCACTAGGTTAGTAGGACACAGGTTAGAAGAATCACAGGCCCCTAAGTGACTAGGCCACTGGGCTACTGGGCTACAAGGCTACCAGTCTACAAGGTTACTAGGTCACTAGGCCAGGCTAGGGCTACTAGGCACACTAGGCTACAAGGTCTACTAGTTCACTAGGCCAGTAGGCCACTAGGTTAGTAGGTCACTACAGTAGGCCACTAGGTTAGTAGAAAACAGGTTAGAAGAATCACAGGCCCCTAAGTGACTAGGCCACTGGGCTACTGGGCTACAAGGCTACCAGTCTACAAGGTTACTAGGTCACTAGGCTAGTAGGCTAGCAGGCTACTAGGTCACTGGGACAGTAGGCCAGTGGGATAGTAGGCAACTAGTCTACAAGTCAAATAGTTCACTAGGTCACTTGGCCACTAGGCCTCTAGGCTACAAGACTACTAGTTCACCAGGTCACTAGGCCAGTAGGTTACAAGGCTACTAGGTCACTAGGCCAGTAGGCCACTAGGTTAGTAGGACAACAGGTTAGAAAAATCACAGGCCCCTAAGTGACTAGGCCACTGGTCTACTGGGCTACAAGGCTACCAGTCTGCAAGGTTACTAGGTCACTAGGCCACTAGGCCTCTAGGCTACAAGGCTACTAGGTCACCAGGTCACTAGGCCAGTAGGTTACAAGGCTACTAGGTCACTAGGCCAGTAGGCCACTAGGTTAGTAGGACAACAGGTTAGAAGAATCACAGGCCCCTAAGTGACTAGGACACTGGACTACTGGGCTAAAAGGCTACCAGTCTTCAAGGTTACTATGTCACTAGGCCAGTAGGCTAGCAGGCTACTAGGTCACTGGGACAGTGGGCCAGTGGGATGGTAGGCAACTAGTCTACAAGTCAAATAGTTCACTAGGTCACTAGGCCACTAGGCCTCTATGCTACAAGGCTACTGGGTCACCAGGTCACTAGGGCACTAGGTTACAAGGCTACTAGGTCACTAGGCCAGTAGGCCACTAGGTTAGTAGGACAACAGGTTAGAAGAATCACAGTCCCCTAAGTGACTATGCCACTCGGCTACAGGGCTACAAGTCTACCAGTCTACAAGGTTACTAGGTCACTAGGCCAGTAGGCTAGCAGGCTACTAGGTCACTGGGCCAGTAGGCCAGTGGGATGCTAGGCAACTAGTCTACAGGTCAAATGGTTCACTAGGTCACCAGGCCACTCTGTTACAAGACTACTAGGTCACAAGGCCAGTAGGGCACTAGGTTACAAAGCTACTAGGGCACAAGGGTACTGGGCTACTAGGCCACAAGCCTGTTAGCCTCCGAGGCTCTGGGCTACTAGCCTAAGTTAGGCTATTCTAGGACACTAGGACACTAGGCTAGCCTTGGCCAAATGAGGCTGGGCTAGGCTAGTATACTAGGCTACTAGGCTAGGCTAGGTTGTGCTTCCCTAGGCTGCTAAGCTACTACAGCACTAAGCTACTAGGCAAATAGGCTACAAGGCTACTAGACCACTAAGCTGCTAGGTTAATAGGTCAACAGGTTATTAGACTACAAGGTCCCTACGTGACTACGCCTCGGGCTACTGGGCTACTAGGCTAATAGGCTACAAGGCTACTAGATCACTAGGCCACTTTTCCACAGGGCTCGTAGGTCACTAGGCCACTAGTAAGGTGGCCTAATAGGCTACAAGGCTACTAGGTCACTAGTCCACTAGGCCACGAGGCTACAAGGCTACTAGGTCACCAGGCAACAAGGCCACAGGGCTAGTAGTCCACAAGGATATTAGCCTCTAAGGCT
Organism: Manis javanica; assembly: GCF_040802235.1. Taxonomy (NCBI): domain Eukaryota; kingdom Metazoa; phylum Chordata; class Mammalia; order Pholidota; family Manidae; genus Manis; species Manis javanica. The sequence continues at coordinate 57,962,541 of NC_133161.1, read as the reverse complement.
TCTAGGATAGTAGTCTACATTCGGCTATTCTATCTTACTAGGTCTCCAGGCTTGCCTAGGCCAAATGAAGCACGCTAGGCTAGTATACTGGGCTTGTAGGCTAGGCTAGGCTGCGCTTGGGTAGGCTACTAGGATACTATGCCACTAGGCTACTAGGCAAACCGGCTACAACGATGCTAGGGCACTAGGCTACAACACTACTAGGTCACTATGACACTAGGCTACAGGGCTAGGAGGTCACTAGGCCAGTAGGCCACTAGCTTAGTAGGACAACAGGTTAGAAGAATCACAGGCCCCTAAGTGACTAGGCCACTGAGCTACTGGGCTACAAGGCTACCAGTCTACAAGGTTACTAGGTCACATGGCCAGTAGGATAGCAGGCTACTAGGTCACTGGGCCAGTAGGCCAGTGGGATGCTAGGCATATAGTCTACAAGTCAAATAGTTCACTAGGTCACTAGGCCACTAGGCCTCTAGGCTACAAGGCTACTAGGTCACGAGGTCACTAGGCCACTAGGTTACTAGGCTACTAGGTCACTAGGCCAGTAGGCCACTAGGTTAGTAGGACAACAGGTTAGAAGAATCACAGGCCCCTAAGTGACTAGGCCACTGGGCTACTGGGCTACAAGGCTACCAGTCTACAAGGTTACTAGGTCACTAGGCCAGTAGGCTAGCAGGCTACTAGGTCACTGGGACAGTAGACCAGTGGGATGCTAGGCAACTAGTCTACAGGTCAAATAGTTCACTAGGTCACAAGGCCACTAGGCCACTATGTTACAAGACTACTAGGTCACTAGGCCAGTACGCCACTATATTACAAAGCTACTAGGGCACAAGGGTACTGGGCTACTAGGCCACAAGCCTGTTAGCCTCCGAGGCTCTGGGCTACTAGCCTAAGTTAGGCTATTCCTAGACACTAGGACACTAGGCTAGCCTTGGCCAAATGAGGCTGGGCTAGGCTAGTATACTAGGCTACTAGGCTAGGCTAGGTTGTGCTTCCCTAGGCTGCTAAGATACTACAGCACTAAGCTACTAGGCAAATAGGCTACAAGGCTACTAGACCACTAAGCTGCTAGGTTAATAGGTCAACAGGTTATTAGACTACAAGGTCCCTACGTGACTACGCCTCGGGCTACTGGGCTACTAGGCTAATAGGCTACAAGGCTACTAGATCACTAGGCCACGTTTCTACAGGGCTCGTAGGTCACTAGGCCACTAGGAAGGTGGCCTACTAGGCTACAACGCTACTAGGTCACTAGTCCACTAGGCCACGAGGGTACAAGGGTACCAGGTCACTAGGCCACAAGGACAAAGTGCTACTACTCCACAAGAATATTAGCCTCCAAGTCTTCTAGGACAGTAGACTACGTTCGGTTATTCTAGCTTACTAGGACTCCAGGCTTGCCTAGGCCAAATGAGGCACGCTAGGCTAGTATACTGGGCTTGTAGGCTAGGCTAGGCTGCGCTTGGCTAGGCTACAAGGATACTATGACACTAGCCTTCTAGGCAAACCGGCTACAAGCCTGCTAGGGCACTAGGCTACAACGCTACTAGGTCACTATGCCACTAGGCTACAGGGCTAGTAGGTCACTAGGCCACTAGGACAGTGGGCTACTAGGCCACTAGGCTACAAGGCTACTGGTTCACTAGGCCAGTAGGCCACTAGGTTAGTAGGACAACAGGTTAGAAGAATCACAGGCCCCTAAGTGACTAGGCCACTGGGCTACTGGGCTACAAGGCTACCAGTCTACAAGGTTACTAGGTCACTAGGCCAGTAGGCTAGCAGGCTACTAGGTCACTGGGACAGTAGGCCAGTGGGATAGTAGGCAACTAGTCTACAAGTCAAATAGTTCACTAGATCACTAGGACACTAGGCCTCTAGGCTACAAGGCTACTGGGTCAACAGGTCACTAGGGCACTAGGTTACAAGGCTACTGGGTCACTAGGCCAGTAGGCCACTAGGTTAGTAGGACAACAGGTTAGAAGAATCACAGGCCCCTAAGTGACTAGGCCACTGGGCTACTGGGCTACAAGGCTACCAGTCTACAAGGTTACTAGGTCACTAGGCCAGTAGGCTAGCAGGCTACTAGGTCACTGGGACAGTAGGCCAGTGGGATAGTAGGCAACTAGTCTACAAGTCAAATAGTTCACTAGGTCACTTGGCCACTAGGCCTCTAGGCTACAAGGCTACTAGGTCACCAGGTCACTAGGCCAGTAGGTTACAAGGCTACTAGGTCACTAGGCCAGTAGGCCACTAGGTTAGTAGGACAACAGGTTAGAAGAATCACAGGCCCCTAAGTGACTAGGCCACTGGGCTACTGGGCTACAAGGATACCAGTCTACAAGGTTACTAGGTCACTAGGCCACTAGTCCTCTAGGCTACAAGGCTACTAGGTCACCAGGTCACTAGGCCAGTAGGTTACAAGGCTACTAGTTCACTAGGCCAGTAGGCCACTAGGTTAGTAGGACAACAGGTTAGAAGAATCACAGGCCCCTAAGTGACTAGGACACTGGACTACTGGGCTAAAAGGCTACCAGTCTTCAAGATTACTAGGGCACTACGCCAGTAGGCTAGCAGGCTACTAGGTCACTGGGACAGTGGGCCAGTGGGATGGTAGGCAACTAGTCTACAAGTCAAATAGTTCACTAGGTCACTAGGCCACTAGGCCTCTAGGCTACAAGGCTACTGGGTCACCAGGTCACTAGGGCACTAGGTTACAAGGCTACTAGGTCACTAGGCCAGTAGGCCACTAGGTTAGTAGGACAACAGGTTAGAAGAATCACAGTCCCCTAAGTGACTATGCCACTCGGCTACAGGGCTACAAGTCTACCAGTCTACAAGGTTACTAGGTCACTAGGCCAGTAGGCTAGCAGGCTACTAGGTCACTGGGCCAGTAGGCCAGTGGGATGCTAGGCAACTAGTCTACAGGTCAAATGGTTCACTAGGTCACCAGGCCACTATGGTACAAGACTACTAGGTCACAAGGCCAGTAGGCCACTAGGTTACAAAGCTACTAGGGCACAAGGGCACTGGGCTACTAGGCCACAAGCCTGTTAGCCTCCGAGGCTCTGGGCTACTAGCCTAAGTTAGGCTATTCTAGGACACTAGGACACTAGGCTAGCCTTGGCCAAATGAGGCTGGGCTAGGCTAGTATACTAGGCTACTAGGCTAGGCTAGGTTGTGCTTCCCTAGGCTGCTAAGATACTACAGCACTAAGCTACTAGGCAAATAGGCTACAAGGCTACTAGACCACTAAGCTGCTAGGTTAATAGGTCAACAGGTTATTAGACTACAAGGTCCCTACGTGACTACGCCTCGGGCTACTGGGCTACTAGGCTAATAGGCTACAAGGCTACTAGATCACTAGGCCACTTTTCCACAGGGCTCGTAGGTCACTAGGCCACTAGTAAGGTGGCCTAATAGGCTACAAGGCTACTAGGTCACTAGTCCACTAGGCCACGAGGCTACAAGGCTACTAGGTCACCAGGCAACAAGGCCACAGGGCTACTAGTCCACAAGGATATTAGCCTCCAAGGCTTCTACGATAGTAGTCTACGTTCGGCTATTCTATCTTACTAGGTCTCCAGGCTTGCCTAGGCCAAATGACGCACGCTAGGCTAGTATACTGGGCTTGTAGGCTAGGCTAGGCTGCGCTTGGGTAGGCTACTAGGATACTATGCCACTAGGCTACTAGGCAAACCGGCTACAACGATGCTAGGGCACTAGGCTACAACACTACTAGGTCACTATGACACTAGGCTACAGGGCTAGGAGGTCACTAGGCCAGTAGGCCACTAGCTTAGTAGGACAACAGGTTAGAAGAATCACAGGCCCCTAAGTGACTAGGCCACTGAGCTACTGGGCTACAAGGCTACCAGTCTACAAGGTTACTAGGTCACATGGCCAGTAGGATAGCAGGCTACTAGGTCACTGGGCCAGTAGGCCAGTGGGATGCTAGGCATATAGTCTACAAGTCAAATAGTTCACTAGGTCACTAGGCCACTATGCCTCTAGGCTACAAGGCTACTAGGTCACGAGGTCACTAGGCCACTAGGTTACTAGGCTACTAGGTCACTACGCCAGTAGGCCACTAGGTTAGTAGGACAACAGGTTAGAAGAATCACAGGCCCCTAAGTGACTAGGCCACTGGGCTACTGGGCTACAAGGATACCAGTCTACAAGGTTACTAGGTCACTAGGCCACTAGGCCTCTAGGCTACAAGGCTACTAGGTCACCAGATCACTAGGCCAGTAGGTTACAAGGCTACTAGGTCACTAGGCGAGTAGGCCACTAGGTTAGTAGGACACAGGTTAGAAGAATCACAGGCCCCTAAGTGACTAGGCCACTGGGCTACTGGGCTAAAAGGCTACCAGTCTTCAAGGTTACTAGGTCACTAGGCCAGTAGGCTAGCAGGCTACTAGGTCACTGGGACAGTGGGACAGTGGGATGGTAGGCAACTAGTCCACAAGTCAAATAGTTCACTAGATCACTAGGACACTAGGCCTCTAGGCTACAAGGCTACTGGCTCAACAGGTCACTAGGGCACTAGGTTACAAGGCTACTAGCTCACTAGGCCAGTAGGCCACTAGGTTAGTAGGACAACAGGTTAGAAGAATCACAGTCCCCTAAGTGACAATGCCACTCGGCTACAGGGCTACAAGTCTACCAGTCTACAAGGTTACTAGGTCACTAGGCCAGTAGGCTAGCAGGCTACTAGGTCACTGGGCCAGTAGGCCAGTGGGATGCTAGGCAACTAGTCTACACGTCAAATGGTTCACTAGGTCACCAGGCCAGTAGGCCACTATGTTACAAGACTACTAGGTCACTAGGCCAGTAGGCCACTAGATTACAAAGCTACTAGGGCACAAGGGCACTGGGCTACTAGGCCACAAGCCTGTTAGCCTCCGAGGCTCTGGGCTACTAGCCTAAGTTAGGCTATTCTAGGACACTAGGACACTAGGGTAGCCTGGGCCAAATGAGGCTGGGCTAGGCTAGTATACTAGGCTACTAGGCTAGGCTAGGTTGTGCTTCCCTAGGCTGTTAAGATACTAGAGCACTAAGCTACTAGGCAAATAGGCTACAAGGCTACTAGACCACTAAGCTGCTAGGTTAATAGGTCAACAGGTTATTAGACTACAAGGTCCCTACGTGACTACGCCTCGGGCTACTGGGCTACTAGGCTAATAGGCTACAAGGCTACTAGATCACTAGGCCACTTTTCTACAGGGCTCGTAGGTCACTAGGCCACTAGGAAGGTGGCCTACTAGGCTACAACGCTACTAGGTCACTAGTCCACTAGGCCACGAGGCTACAAGGGTACCAGGTCACTAGGCCACAAGGCCAAAGTGCTACTACTCCACAAGAATATTAGCCTCCAAGTCTTCTAGGATAGTACACTACGTTCGGTTATTCTAGCTTACTAGGACTCCAGGCTTGCCTAGGCCAAATGAGGCACGCTAGGCTAGTATACTGGGCTTGTAGGCTAGGCTAGGCTGCGCTTGGCTAGGCTACTAGGATACTATGACACTAGGCTTCTAGGCAAACCGGCTACAAGCCTGCTAGGGCACTAGGCTACAACGCTACTAGGTCACTATGCCACTAGGCTACAGGGCTAGTAGGTCACTAGGCCACTAGGCCAGTGGGCTACTAGGCCACTAGGATACAAGGCTACTAGTTCACTAGGCCAGTAGGCCACTAGGTTAGTAGGACAACAGGTTACAAGAATCACAGGCCCCTAAGTGACAAGGCCACTGGGCTACTGGGCTACAAGGCTACCAGTCTACAAGGTTACTAGGTCACTAGGCCAGTAGGCTAGCAGGCTACGAGGTCACTGGGACAGTAGGCCAGTGGGATAGTAGGCAACTAGTCTACAAGTCAAATAGTTCACTAGGTCACTTGGCCACTAGGCCTCTAGGCTACAAGACTACTAGTTCACCAGGTCACTAGGCCAGTAGGTTACAAGGCTACTAGGTCACTAGGCCAGTAGGCCACTAGGTTAGTAGGACAACAGGTTAGAAAAATCACAGGCCCCTAAGTGACTAGGCCACTGGTCTACTGGGCTACAAGGCTACAAGTCTACAAGGTTACTAGGTCACTAGGCCACTAGGCCTCTAGGCTACAAGGCTACTAGGTCACCAGGTCACTAGGCCAGTAGGTTACAAGGCTACTAGGTCACTAGGCCAGTAGGCCACTAGGTTAGTAGGACAACAGGTTAGAAGAATCGCAGGCCCCTAAGTGACTAGTACACTGGACTACTGGGCTAAAAGGCTACCAGTCTTCAAGGTTACTATGTCACTAGGCCAGTAGGCTAGCAGGCTACTAGGTCACTGGGACAGTGGGCCAGTGGGATGGTAGGCAACTAGTCTACAAGTCAAATAGTTCACTAGGTCACTAGGCCACTAGGCCTCTATGCTACATGGCTACTGGGTCACCAGGTCACTAGGGCACTAGGTTACAAGGCTACTAGGTCACTAGGCCAGTAGGCCACTAGGTTAGTAGGACAACAGGCTAGAAGAATCACATGCCCCTAAGTGACTAGGACACTGGGCTACTGGGCTACAAGGCTACCAGTCTACAAGGTTACTAGGTCACATGGCCAGTAGGATAGCAGGCTACTAGGTCACTGGGCCAGTAGGCCAGTGGGATGCTAGGCAACTAGTCTACAAGTCAAATAGTTCACTAGGTCACTAGGCCACTAGGCCTCTAGGCTACAAGGCTACTAGGTCACCAGGTCACTAGGCCACTAGGCCTCTAGGCTACAAGGCTACTAGGTCACCAGGTCACTAGGCCACTAGGTTACTAGGCTACTAGGTCACTAGGCCAGTAGGCCACTAGGTTAGTAGGACAACAGGTTAGAAGAATCACAGTACCCTAAGTGACTAGGCCACTGGGCTACTGGGCTACAAGGATACCAGTCTACAAGGTTACTAGATCACTAGGCCACTAGGCCTCTAGGCTACAAGGCTACTAGGTCACCAGTTCACTAGGCCAGTAGGTTACAAGGCTACTAGGCCTCCGAGGCTCTGGGCTACTAGCCTAAGTTAGGCTATTCTAGGACACTAGGACACTAGGGTGGCCTTGGCCAAATGAGGCTGGGCTAGGCTATTATACTAGGCTACTAGGATAGGCTAGGTTGTGCTTCCCTAGGCTGCTAAGATACTACAGCACTAAGCTACTAGGCAAATAGGCTACAAGGCTACTAGACCACTAAGCTGCTAGGTTAATAGGTCAACAGGTTATTAGACTACAAGTTCCCTACGTGACTACGCCTCGGGCTACTGGGCTACTAGGCTAATAGGCTACAAGGCTACTAAATCACTAGGCCACTTTTCCACAGGGCTCGTAGGTCACTAGGCCACTAGTAAGGTGGCCTAATAGGCTACAAGGCTACTAGGTCACTAGTCCACTAGGCCACGAGGCTACAAGGCTACTAGGTCACCAGGCAACAAGGCCACAGGGCTACAAGTCCACAAGGATATTAGCCTCCAAGGCTTCTAGGATAGTAGTCTACGTCACTAGGCCAGTAGGCCACTAGGTTAGTAGGACACAGGTTAGAAGAATCACAGGCCCCTAAGTGACTAGGCCACTGGACTACTGGGCTAAAAGGCTACAAGTCTTCAAGGTTACTAGGTCACTAGGCCAGTAGGCTAGCAGGCTACTAGGTCACTGGTACAGTGGGCCAGTGGCATGGTAGGCAACTAGTCTACAAGTCAAATAGTTCACTAGATCACTAGGCCACTAGGCCTCTAGGCTACAAGGCTACTGGGTCAACAGGTCACTAGGGCACTAGGTTACAAGGCTACTAGGTCACTAGGCCAGTAGGCCACTAGGTTAGTAGGACAACAGGTTAGAAGAATCACAGGCCCCTAAGTGACTAGGCCACTGGGCTACTGGGCTACAAGGATACCAGTCTACAAGGTTACTAGGTCACTAGGCCACTAGGCCTCTAGGCTACAAGGCTACTAGGTCACCAGGTCACTAGGCCAGTAGGTTACAAGGCTACTAGGTCACTAGGCGAGTAGGCCACTAGGTTAGTAGGACACAGGTTAGAAGAATCACAGGCCCCTAAGTGACTAGGCCACTGGACTACTGGGCTAAAAGGCTACCAGTCTTCAAGGTTACTAGGTCACTAGGCCAGTAGGCTAGCAGGCTACTAGGTCACTGGGACAGTGGGCCAGTGGGATGGTAGGCAACTAGTCCACAAGTCAAATAGTTCACTAGATCACTAGGACACTAGGCCTCTAGGCTACAAGGCTACTGGGTCAACAGGTCACTAGGGCACTAGGTTACAAGGCTACTAGGTCACTAGGCCAGTAGGCCACTAGGTTAGTAGGACAACAGGTTAGAAGAATCACAGTCCCCTAAGTGACAATGCCACTCGGCTACAGGGCTACAAGTCTACCAGTCTACAAGGTTACTAGGTCACTAGGCCAGTAGGCTAGCAGGCTACTAGGTCACTGGGCCAGTAGGCCAGTGGGATGCTAGGCAACTAGTCTACACGTCAAATGGTTCACTAGGTCACCAGGCCACTAGGCCACTATGTTACAAGACTACTAGGTCACTAGGCCAGTAGGCCACTAGATTACAAAGCTACTAGGGCACAAGGGCACTGGGCTACTAGGCCACAAGCCTGTTAGCCTCCGAGGCTCTGGGCTACTAGCCTAAGTTAGGCTATTCTAGGACACTAGGACACTAGGCTAGCCTGGGCCAAATGAGGCTGGGCTAGGCTAGTATACTAGGCTACTAGGCTAGGCTAGGTTGTGCTTCCCTAGGCTGTTAAGATACTAGAGCACTAAGCTACTAGGCAAATAGGCTACAAGGCTACTAGACCACTAAGGTGCTAGGTTAATAGGTCAACAGGTTATTAGACTACAAGGTCCCTACGTGACTACGCCTCGGGCTACTGGGCTAATAGGCTAATAGGCTACAAGGCTACTAGATCACTAGGCCACTTTTCTACAGGGCTCGTAGGTCACTAGGCCACTAGGAAGGTGGCCTACTAGGCTACAACGCTACTAGGTCACTAGTCCACTAGGCCACGAGGCTACAAGGGTACCAGGTCACTAGGCCACAAGGCCAAAGTGCTACTACTCCACAAGAATATTAGCCTCCAAGTCTTCTAGGATAGTACACTACGTTCGGTTATTCTAGCTTACTAGGACTCCAGGCTTGCCTAGGCCAAATGAGGCACGCTAGGCTAGTATACTGGGCTTGTAGGCTAGGCTAGGCTGCGCTTGGCTAGGCTACTAGGATACTATGACACTAGGCTTCTAGGCAAACCGGCTACAAGCCTGCTAGGGCACTAGGCTACAACGCTACTAGGTCACTATGCCACTAGGCTACAGGGCTAGTAGGTCACTAGGCCACTAGGCTACAAGGCTACTAGTTCACTAGGCCAGTAGGCCACTAGGTTAGTAGGACAACAGGTTACAAGAATCACAGGCCCCTAAGTGACAAGGCCACTGGGCTACTGGGCTACAAGGCTACCAGTCTACAAGGTTACTAGGTCACTAGGCCAGTAGGCTAGCAGGCTACTAGGTCACTGGGACAGTAGGCCAGTGGGATAGTAGGCAACTAGTCTACAAGTCAAATAGTTCACTAGGTCACTTGGCCACTAGGCCTCTAGGCTACAAGACTACTAGTTCACCAGGTCACTAGGCCAGTAGGTTACAAGGCTACTAGGTCACTAGGCCAGTAGGCCACTAGGTTAGTAGGACAACAGGTTAGAAAAATCACAGGCCCCTAAGTGACTAGGCCACTGGTCTACTCACAAGGCTACCAGTCTACAAGGTTACTGTCACTAGGCCACTACTAGGCTACAAGGCTACTAGGTCACCAGGTCACTAGGCCAGTAGGTTACAAGGCTACTAGGTCACTAGGCCAGTAGGCCACTAGGTTAGTAGGACAAAGGTTAGAAGAATCGCACTAAGTGACTAGTACACTCTACTGGGCTAAAAGGCTACCACTCAAGGGTCACTAGGCCAGTAGGCTAGCAGGCTAAGGTCACTGGGACAGTGGGCCAGTGGGATGGTAGGCAACTAGTCTACAAGTCAAATAGTTCACTAGGTCACTAGGCACTAGGCCTCTAGGCTACAAGGCTACTGGGTAGGTCACTCACTAGGTTACAAGGCCAGTAGTAGGCCAATAGGTTAGTAGGACAACAGGTTAGAAGAATCACATGCCCCTAAGTGACTAGGCCACTGGGCTACTGGGCTACAAGGCTACCAGTCTACAAGGTTACTAGGTCACATGGCCAGTAGGATAGCAGGCTACTAGGTCACTGGGCCAGTAGGCCAGTGGGATGCTAGGCAACTAGTCTACAAGTCAAATAGTTCACTAGGTCACTAGGCCTCTAGGCCTCTAGGCTACAAGGCTACTAGGTCACCAGGTCACTAGGCCACTAGGTTACTAGGCTACTAGGTCACTAGGCCAGTAGGCCACTAGGTTAGTAGGACAACAGGTTAGAAGAATCACAGGACCCTAAGTGACTAGGCCACTGGGCTACTGGGCTACAAGGATACCAGTCTACAAGGTTACTAGATCACTAGGCCACTAGGCCTCTAGGCTACAAGGCTACTAGGTCACCAGTTCACTAGGCCAGTAGGTTACAAGGCTACTAGGTCACTAGGCCAGTAGGCCACTAGGTTAGTAGGACACAGGTTAGAAGAATCACAGGCCCCTAAGTGACTAGGCCACTGGACTACTGGGCTAAAAGGCTACCAGACTTCAAGGTTACTAGGTCACTAGGCCAGTAGGCTAGCAGGCTACTAGGTCACTGGGACAGTGGGCCAGTGGCATGGTAGGCAACTAGTCTACAAGTCAAATAGTTCACTAGATCACTAGGCCACTAGGCCTCTAGGCTACAAGGCTACTGGGTCAACAGGTCACTAGGGCACTAGGTTACAAGTCTACTAGGTCACTAGGCCAGTAGGCCACTAGGTTAGTACGACAACAGGTTAGAAGAATCACAGTCCCCTAAGTGACTATGCCACTCGGCTACAGGGCTACAAGTCTACCAGTCTACAAGGTTACTAGGTCACTAGGCCAGCAGGCTAGCAGGCTACTAGGTCACTGGGCCAGTAGGCCAGTGTGATGCTAGGCAACTAGTCTACAGGTCAAATGTTTCACTAGGTCACCAGGCCACTAGGCCACTATGTTACAAGACTACTAGGTCACTAGGCCAGTAGGCCACTAGATTACAAAGCTACTAGGGCACAAGGGCACTGGGCTACTAGGCCACAAGCGTGTTAGCCTCCGAGACTCTGGGCTACTAGCCTAAGTTAGGCTATTCTAGGACACTAGGACACTAGGCTAGCCTTGGCCAAATGAGGCTGGGCTAGGCTAGTATACTAGGCTACTAGGCTAGGCTAGGTTGTGCTTCCCTAGGCTGCTAAGATACTAGAGCACTAAGCTACTAGGCAAATAGGCTACAAGGCTACTAGACCACTAAGCTGCTAGGTTAATAGGTCAACAGGTTATTAGACTACAAGGTCCCTACGTGACTACGCCTCGGGCTACTGGGCTACTAGGCTAATAGGCTACAAGGCTACTAGATCACTAGGCCACTTTTCTACAGGGCTCGTAGGTCACTAGGCCACTAGGAAGGTGGCCTACTAGGCTACAACGCTACTAGGTCACTAGTCCACTAGGCCACGAGGCTACAAGGGTACCAGGTCACTAGGCCACAAGGACAAAGTGCTACTACTCCACAAGAATATTAGCCTCCAAGTCTGCTAGGATAGTAGACTACGTTCGGTTATTCTAGCTTACTAGGACTCCAGGCTTGCCTAGGCCAAATGAGGCACGCTAGGCTAGTATACTGGGCTTGTAGGCTAGGCTAGGCTGTGCTTGGCTAGGCTACAAGGATACTATGCCTCTAGGCTTCTAGGCAAACCGGCTACAAGCCTGCTAGGGCACTAGGCTACAACGCTACTAGGTCACTAAGCCACTAGGCTACAGGGCTAGTAGGTCACTAGGCCACTAGGCCAGTGGGCTACTAGGCCACTAGGCTACAAGGCTACTAGTTCACTAGGCCAGTAGGCCACTAGGTTAGTAGGACAACAGCTTAGAAGAATCACAGGCCCCTAAGTGACTAGGCCACTGGGCTACTGGGCTACAAGGCTACCAGTCTACAAGGTTACTAGGTCACTAGGCTAGAAGGCTAGCAGGCTACTAGGTTAATGGGACAGTAGGCCAGTGGGATAGTAGGCAACTAGTCTACAAGTCAAATAGTTCACTAGGTCACTTGGCCACTAGGCCTCTAGGCTACAAGACTACTAGTTCAACAGGTCACTAGGCCAGTAGGTTACAAGGCTACTAGGTCACTAGGCCAGTAGGCCACTAGGTTAGTAGGACAACAGGTTAGAAAAATCACAGGCCCCTAAGTAACTAGAACACTGGTCTACTGGGCTACAAGGCTACCAGTCTGCAAGGTTACTAGGTCACTAGGCCACTAGGCCTCTAGGCTACAAGGCTACTAGGTCACCAGGTCACTAGGCCAGTAGGTTACAAGGCTACTAGGTCACTAGGCCAGTAGGCCACTAGGTTAGTAGGACAACAGGTTAGAAGAATCACAGTCCCCTACGTGACTATGCCACTCGGCTACAGGGCTACAAGTCTACCAGTCTACAAGGTTACTAGGTCACTAGGCCAGTAGGCTAGCAGGCTACTAGGTCACTGGGCCAGTAGGCCAGTGGGATGCTAGGCAACTAGTCTACAGGTCAAATGGTTCACTAGGTCACCAGGCCACTAGGCCAATATGTTACAAGACTACTAGCTCACAAGGCCAGTAGGCCACAAGGTTACAAAGCTACTAGGGCACAAGGGCACTGGGCTACTAGGGCACAAGCCTGTTAGCCTCCGAGGCTCTGGGATACTAGCCTAAGTTAGGCTATTCTAGGACACTAGGACACTAGGCTAGCCTTGGCCAAATGTGGCTGGGCTAGGCTAGTATACTAGGCTACTAGGCTAGGCTAGGTTGTGCTTCCCTAGGCTGCTAAGATACTACAGCACTAAGCTACTAGGCAAATAGGCTACAAGGCTACTAGACCACTAAGCTGCTAGGTTAATAGGTCAACAGGTTATTAGACTACAAGGTTCCTACGTGACTACGCCTCGGGCTACTGGGCTACTAGGCTAATAGGCTACAAGGCTACTAGATCACTAGGCCACTTTTCCACAGGGCTCGTAGGTCACTAGGCCACTAGTAAGGTGGCCTAATAGGCTACAAGGCTACTAGGTCACTAGTCCAATAGGCTACGCGGCTACAAGGCTACTAGGTCACCAGGCAACAAGGCCACAGGGCTACTAGTCCACAAGGATATTAGCCTCCAAGGCTTCTAGGATGGTAGTCTACGTTTGGCTATTCTATCTTACTAGGTCTCCAGGCTTGCCTAGGCCAAATGACGCACGCTAGGCTAGTATACTGGGCTTGTAGGCTAGGCTAGGCTGCGCTTGGGTAGGCTACTAGGATACTATGCCACTAGGCTAGAAGGCAAACCGGCTACAACGATGCTAGGGCACTAGGCTACAACACTACTAGGTCACTATGACACTAGGCTACAGGGCTAGGAGGTCACTAGGCCAGTAGGCCACTAGCTTAGTAGGACAACAGGTTAGAAGAATCACAGGCCCCTAAGTGACTAGGCCACTGAGCTACTGGGCTACAAGGCTACCAGTCTACAAGGTTACTAGGTCACATGGCCAGTAGGATAGCAGGCTACTAGGTCACTGGGCCAGTAGGCCAGTGGGATGCTAGGCAACTAGTCTACAAGTCAAATAGTTCACTAGGTCACTAGGCCACTAGGCCTCGAGGCTACAAGGCTACTAGGTCACGAGGTCACTAGGCAACTAGGTTACTAGGCTACTAGGTCACTAGGCCAGTAGGCAACTAGGTTAGTAGGACAACAGGTTAGAAGAATCACAGGCCCCTAAGTGACTAGGCCACTGGGCTACTGGGCGACAAGGATACCAGTCTACAAGTTTACTAGGTCACTAGGCCACTAGGCCTCTAGGCTACAAGGCTACTAGGTCACCAGGTCACTAGGCCAGTAGGTTACAAGGCTAATAGGTCACTAGGCCAGTAGGCCACTAGGGTAGTAGGACAACAGGTTAGAAGAATCACAGGCCCCTAAGTGACTAGGACACTGGACTACTGGGCTAAAAGGCTACCAGTCTTCAAGGTTACTAGGTCACTAGGCCAGTAGGCTAGCAGGCTACTAGGTCACTGGGACAGTGGGCCAGTGGGATGGTAGGCAACTAGTCTACAAGTCAAATAGTTCACTAGATCACTAGGCCACGAGGCCTCTAGGCTACAAGGCTACTGGGTCAACAGGTCACTAGGGCACTAGGTTACAAGGCTACTAGGTCACTAGGCCAGTAGGCCACTAGGTTAGTAGGACAACAGGTTAGAAGAATCACAGTCCCCTAAGTGACTATGCCACTCGGCTACAGGGCTACAAGTCTACCAGTCTACAAGGTTACTAGGTCACTAGGCCAGTAGGCTAGCAGGCTACTAGGTCACCTGGCCAGTAGGCCAGTGGGATGCTAGGCAACTAGTCTACACGTCAAATGGTTCACTAGGTCACCAGGCCACTAGGCCACTATGTTACAAGACTACTAGGTCACTAGGCCTGTAGGCCACTAGATTACAAAGCTACTAGGGCACAAGGGCACTGGGCTACTAGGCCACAAGCCTGTTAGCCTCCGAGGCTCTGGGCTACTAGCCTAAGTTAGGCTATTCTAGGACACTAGGACACTAGGCTAGCCTGGGCCAAATGAGGCTGGGCTAGGCTAGTATACAAGGCTACTAGGCTAGGCTAGGTTGTGCTTCCCTAGGCTGTTAAGATACTAGAGCACTAAGCTACTAGGCAAATAGGCTACAAGGCTACTAGACCACTAAGCTGCTAGGTTAATAGGTCAACAGGTTATTAGACTACAAGGTCCCTACGTGACTACGCCTCGGGCTACTGGGCTACTAGGCTAATAGGCTACAAGGCTACTAGATCACTAGGCCACTTTTCTACAGGGCTCGTAGGTCACTAGGCCACTAGGAAGGTGGCCTACTAGGCTACAACGCTACTAGGTCACTAGTCCACTAGGCCACGAGGCTACAAGGGTACCAGGTCACTAGGCCACAAGGACAAAGTGCTACTACTCCACAAGAATATTAGCCTCCAAGTCTTCTAGGATAGTAGACTACGTTCGGTTATTCTAGCTTACTAGGACACCAGGCGTGCCTAGGCCAAATGAGGCACGCTAGGCTAGTATACTGGGCTTGTAGGCTAGGCTAGGCTGCGCTTGGCTAGGCTACTAGGATACTATGACACTAGGCTTCTAGGCAAACCGGCTACAAGCCTGCTAGGGCACTAGGCTACAACGCTACTAGGTCACTATGCCACTAGGCTACAGGGCTAGTAGGTCACTAGGCCACTAGGCCAGTGGGCTACTAGGCCACTAGTCTACAAGGCTACTAGTTCACTAGGCCAGTAGGCCACTAGGTTAGTAGGACAACAGGTTACAAGAATCACAGGCCCCTAAGTGACAAGGCCACTGGGCTACTGGGCTGCAAGGCTACCAGTCTACAAGGTTACTAGGTCACTAGGCCAGTAGGCTAGCAGGCTACTAGGTCACTGGGACAGTAGGCCAGTGGGATAGTAGGCAACTAGTCTACAAGTCAAATAGTTCACTAGGTCACTTGGCCACTAGGCCTCTAGGCTACAAGACTACTAGTTCACCAGGTCACTAGGCCAGTAGGTTACAAGGCTACTAGGTCACTAGGCCAGTAGGCCACTAGGTTAGTAGGACAACAGGTTAGAAAAATCACAGGCCCCTAAGTGACTAGGCCACTGGTCTACTGGGCTACAAGGCTACCAGTCTACAAGGTTACTAGGTCACTAGGCCACTAGGCCTCTAGGCTACAAGGCTACTAGGTCACCAGGTCACTAGGCCAGTAGGTTACAAGGCTACTAGGTCACTAGGCCAGTAGGCCACTAGGTTAGTAGGACAACAGGTTAGAAGAATCGCAGGCCCCTAAGTGACTAGTACACTGGACTACTGGGCTAAAAGGCTACCAGTCTTCAAGGTTACTATGTCACTAGGCCAGTAGGCTAGCAGGCTACTAGGTCACTGGGACAGTGGGCCAGTGGGATGGTAGGCAACTAGTCTACAAGTCAAATAGTTCACTAGGTCACTAGGCCACTAGGCCTCTATGCTACAAGGCTACTGGGTCACCAGGTCACAAGGGCACTAGGTTACAAGGCTACTAGGTCACTAGGCCATTAGGCCACTAGGTTAGTAGGACAACAGGTTAGAAGAATCACATGCCCCTAAGTGACTAGGCCACTGGGCTACTGGGCTACAAGGCTACCAGTCTACAAGGTTACTAGGTCACATGGCCAGTAGGATAGCAGGCTGCTAGGTCACTGGGCCAGTAGGCCAATGGGATGCTAGGCAACTAGTCTACAAGTCAAATAGTTCACTAGGTCACTAGGCCACTAGGCCTCTAGGCTACAAGGCTACTAGGTCACCAGGTCACTAGGCCACTAGGTTACTAGGCTACTAGGTCACTAGGCCAGTAGGCCACTAGGTTAGTAGGACAACAGGTTAGAAGAATCACAGGACCCTAAGTGACTAGGCCACTGGGCTACTGGGCTACAAGGATACCAGTCTACAAGGTTACTAGATCACTAGGCCACTAGGCCTCTAGGCTACAAGGCTACTAGGTCACCAGTTCACTAGGCCAGTAGGTTACAAGGCTACTAGGTCACTAGGCCAGTAGGCCACTAGGTTAGTAGGACACAGGTTAGAAGAATCACAGGCCCCTAAGTGACTAGGCCACTTGACTACTGGGATAAAAGGCTACCAGTCTTCAAGGTTACTAGGTCACTAGGCCAGTAGGCTAGCAGGCTACTAGGTCACTGGGACAGTGGCCCAGTGGCATGGTAGGCAACTAGTCTACAAGTCAAATAGTTCACTAGATCACTAGGCCACTAGGCCTCTAGGCTACAAGGCTACTGGGTCAACAGGTCACTAGGGCACTAGGTTACAAGGCTACTAGGTCACTAGGCCAGTAGGCCACTAGGTTAGTACGACAACAGGTTAGAAGAATCACAGTCCCCTAAGTGACTATGCCACTCGGCTACAGGGCTACAAGTCTACCAGTCTACAAGGTTACTAGGTCACTAGGCCACTAGGCTAGCAGGCTACTAGGTCACTGGGCCAGTAGGCCAGAGGGATGCTAGGCAACTAGTCTACAGGTCAAATGGTTCACTAGGTCACCAGGCCACTAGGCCACTATGTTACAAGACTACTAGGTCACTAGGCCAGTAGGCCACTAGATTACAAAGCTACTAGGGCACAAGGGCACTGGGCTACTAGGCCACAAGCCTGTTAGCCTCCGAGGCTCTGGGCTACTAGCCTAAGTTAGGCTATTCTAGGACACTAGGACACTAGGCTAGCCTTGGCCAAATGAGGCTGGGCTAGGCTAGTATACTAGGCTACTAGGCTAGGCTAGGTTGTGCTTCCCTAGGCTGCTAAGATACTAGAGCACTAAGCTACTAGGCAAATAGGCTACAAGGCTACTAGACCACTAAGCTGCTAGGTTAATAGGTCAACAGGTTATTAGACTACAAGGTCCCTACGTGACTACGCCTCGGGCTACTGGGCTACTAGGCTAATAGGCTACAAGGCTACTAGATCACTAGGCCACTTTTCTACAGGGCTCGTAGGTCACTAGGCCACTAGGAAGGTGGCCTACTAGGCTACAACGCTACTAGGTCACTAGTCCACTAGGCCACGAGGCTACAAGGGTACCAGGTCACTAGGCCACAAGGCCAAAGTGCTACTACTCCACAAGAATATTAGCCTCCAAGTCTGCTAGGATAGTAGACTACGTTCGGTTATTCTAGCTTACTAGGACTCCAGGCTTGCCTAGGCCAAATGAGGCACGCTAGGCTAGTATACTGGGCTTGTAGGCTAGGCTAGGCTGTGCTTGGCTACGCTACAAGGATACTATGCCACTAGGCTTCTAGGCAAACCGGCTACAAGCCTGCTAGGGCACTAGGCTACAACGCTACTAGGTCACTATGCCACTAGGATACAGGGCTAGTAGGTCACTAGGCCACTAGGCCAGTGGGCTACTAGGCCACTAGGCTACAAGGCAACTAGTTCACTAGGCCAGTAGGCCACTAGGTTAGTAGGACAACAGGTTAGAAGAATCACAGGCCCCTAAGTGACTAGGACACTGGACTACTGGGCTAAAAGGCTACCAGTCTTCAAGGTTACTATGTCACTAGGACAGTAGGCTAGCAGGCTACTAGGTCACTGGGACAGTGGGCCACTGGGATGGTAGGCAATAGTCTACATGTCAAATAGTTCACTAGGTCACTTGGCCACTAGGCCTCTAGGCTACAAGACTACTAGTTCACCAGGTCACTAGGCCAGTAGGTTACAAGGCTACTAGGTCACTAGGCCAGTAGGCCACTAGGTTAGTAGGACAACAGGTTAGAAGAATCACAGGCCCCTAAGTGACTAGGACACTGGACTACTGGGCTAAAAGGCTACCAGTCTTCAAGGTTACTATGTCACTAGGACAGTAGGCTAGCAGGCTACTAGGTCACTGGGACAGTGGGCCACTGGGATGGTAGGCAACTAGTCTAAAAGTCAAATAGTTCACTAGGTCACTAGGCCACTAGGCCTCTATGCTACAAGGCTACTGGGTCACCAGGTCACTAGGGCACTAGGTTACAAGGCTACTAGGTCACTAGGCCAGTAGGCCACTAGGTTAGTAGGACAACAGGTTAGAAGAATCACAGTCCCCTACGTGACTATGCCACTCGGCTACAGGGCTACAAGTCTACCAGTCTACAAGGTTACTAGGTCACTAGGCCAGTAGGCTAGCAGGCTACTAGGTCACTGGGCCAGTAGGCCAATGGGATGCTAGGCAACTAGTCTACAGGTCAAATGGTTCACTAGGTCACCAGGCCACTAGGCCACTATGTTACAAGACTACTAGGTCACAAGGCCAGTAGGCCACTAGGTTACAAAGCTACTAGGGCACAAGGGCACTGGGCTACTAGGCCACAAGCCTGTTAGCCTCCGAGGCTCTGGGCTACTAGCCTAAGTTAGGCTATTCTAGGACACTAGGACACTAGGCTAGCCTTGGCCAAATGAGGCTGGGCTAGGCTAGTATACTAGGCTACTAGGCTAGGCTAGGTTGTGCTTCCCTAGGCTGCTAAGATACTACAGCACTAAGCTACTAGGCAAATAGGCTACAAGGCTACTAGACCACTAAGCTGCTAGGTTAATAGGTCAACAGGTTATTAGACTACAAGGTCCCTACGTGACTACGCCTCGGGCTACTGGGCTACTAGGCTAATAGGCTACAAGGCTACTAGATCACTAGGCCACATTTCCACAGGGCTCGTAGGTCACTAGGCCACTAGTAAGGTGGCCTAATAGGCTACAAGGCTACTAGGTCACTAGTCCACTAGGCCACGAGGCTACAAGGCTACTAGGTCACCAGGCAACAAGGCCACAGGGCTACTAGTCCACAAGGATATTAGCCTCCAAGGCTTCTACGATAGTAGTCTACGTTCGGCTATTCTATCTTACTAGGTCTCCAGGCTTGCCTAGGCCAAATGACGCACGCTAGGCTAGTATACTGGGCTTGTAGGCTAGGCTAGGCTGCGCTTGGGTAGGCTACTAGGATACTATGCCACTAGGCTACTAGGCAAACCGGCTACAACGATGCTAGGGCACTAGGCTACAACACTACTAGGTCACTATGACACTAGGCTACAGGGCTAGGAGGTCACTAGGCCAGTAGGCCACTAGCTTAGTAGGACAACAGGTTAGAAGAATCACAGGCCCCTAAGTGACTAGGCCACTGAGCTACTGGGCTACAAGGTTACCAGTCTACAAGGTTACTAGGTTACATGGCCAGTAGGATAGCAGGCTACTAGGTCACTGGGCCAGTAGGCCAGTGGGATGCTAGGCAACTAGTCTACAAGTCAAATAGTTCACTAGGTCACTAGGCCACTAGGCCTCTAGGCTACAAGGCTACTAGGTCACCAGGTCACTAGGCCACTAGGTTACTAGGCTACTAGGTCACTAGGCCAGAAGGCCACTAGGTTAGAGGGACAACAGGTTAGAAGAATCACAGGCCCCTAAGTGACTAGGCCACTGGGCTACTGGGCTACAAGGCTACCAGTCTACAAGGTTACTAGGTCACTAGGCCACTAGGCCTCTAGGCTACAAGGCTACCAGGTCACCAGGTCACTAGGCCAGTAGGTTAAAAGGCTACTAGGTCACTAGGCCAGTAGGCCACTAGGTTAGTAGGACACAGGTTAGAAGAATCACAGGCCAGTAAGTGACTAGGCCACTGGACTACTGGGCTAAAAGGCTACCAGTCTTCAAGGTTACTAGGTCACTAGGCCAGTAGGCTAGCAGGCTACTAGGTCACTGGGCCAGTGGGCCAGTGGGATGGTAGGCAACTAGTCTACAAGTCAAATAGTTCACTAGGTCACTAGGCCACTAGGCCTCTATGCTACAAGGCTACTGGGTCACCAGGTCACTAGGGCACTAGGTTACAAGGCTACTAGGTCACTAGGCCAGTAGGCCACTAGGTTAGTAGGACAACAGGTTAGAAGAATCACATGCCCCTAAGTGACTAGGCCACTGGGCTACTGGGCTACAAGGCTACCAGTCTACAAGGTTACTAGGTCACATGGCCAGTAGGATAGCAGGCTACTAGGTCACTGGGCCAGTAGGCCAGTGGGATGCTAGGCAACTAGTCTACAAGTCAAATAGTTCACTAGGTCACTAGGCCACTAGGCCTCTAGGCTACAAGGCTACTAGGTCACCAGGTCACTAGGCCAATAGGTTACTAGGCTACTAGGTCACTAGGCCAGTAGGCCACTAGGTTAGTAGGACAACAGGTTAGAAGAATCACAGGCCCCTAAGTGACTAGGCCACTGGGCTACTGGGTTACAAGGATACCAGCCTACAAGGTTACTAGATCACTAGGCCACTAGGCCTCTAGGCTACAAGGCTACTAGGTCACCAGTTCACTAGGCCAGTAGGTTACAAGGCTACTAGGTCACTAGGCCAGTAGGCCACTAGGTTAGTAGGACACAGGTTAGAAGAATCACAGGCCCCTAAGTGACTAGGCCACTGGACTACTGGGCTAAAAGGCTACCAGTCTTCAAGGTTACTAGGTCACTAGGCCAGTAGGCTAGCAGGCTACTAGGTCACTGGGACAGTGGGCCAGTGGCATGGTAGGCAACTAGTCTACAAGTCAAATAGTTCACTAGATCACTAGGCCACTAGGCCTCTAGGCTACAAGGCTACTGGGTCAACAGGTCACTAGGGCACTAGGTTACAAGGCTACTAGGTCACTAGGCCAGTAGGCCACTAGGTTAGTACGACAACAGGTTAGAAGAATCACAGTCCCCTAAGTGACTATGCCACTCGGCTACAGGGCTACAAGTCTACCAGTCTACAAGGTTACTAGGTCACTAGGCCAGTAGGCTAGCAGGCTACTAGGTCACTGGGCCAGTAGGCCAGTGGGATGCTAGGCAACTAGTCTACAGGTCAAATGGTTCACTAGGTCACCAGGCCACTAGGCCACTATGTTACAAGACTACTAGGTCACAAGGCCAGTAGGCCACTAGGTTACAAAGCTACTAGGGCACAAGGGCACTGGGCTACTAGGCCACAAGCCTGTTAGCCTCCGAGGCTCTGGGCTACTAGCCTAAGTTAGGCTATTCTAGGACACTAGGACACTAGGCTAGCCTTGGCCAAATGAGGCTGGGCTAGGCTAGTATACTAGGCTACTAGGCTAGGCTAGGTTGTGCTTCCCTAGGCTGCTAAGATACTAGAGCACTAAGCTACTAGGCAAATAGGCTACAAGGCTACTAGACCACTAAGCTGCTAGGTTAATAGGTCAACAGGTTATTAGACTACAAGGTCCCTACGTGACTACGCCTCGGGCTACTGGGCTACTAGGCTAATAGGCTACAAGGCTACTAGATCACTAGGCCACTTTTCCACAGGGCTCGTAGGTCACTAGGCCACTAGTAAGGTGGCCTAATAGGCTACAAGGCTACTAGGTCACTAGTCAACTAGGCCACGAGGCTACAAGGCTACTAGGTCACTAGGCCACAAGGCCACAGGGCTCCACAAGGATATTAGCCTCCAAGGCTTCAAGGATAGTACTACGTTCGGCTATTCTATCTTACTAGGTCTCCAGGCTTGCCACAAATGAGGCACGCTAGGCTAGTATACTGGGCTTGTAGGCTAGGCTAGGCTGCGCTTGGCTAGGCTACTAGGATACTATGCCACTAGGCTTCTAGGCAAACCGGCTACAAGCCTGCTAGGGCACTAGGCTACAACGCTACTAGGTCACTATTCCACTAGGCTACAGGGTTAGGTCACTAGCCACTAGGCCAGTCACTAGGCCACCTACAAGGCTACTAGTTCACTAGGCCAGTAGGCCACTAGGTGAGTAGGACAACAGGTTAGAAGAATCACAGGCCCCTAAGTGACTAGGCCACTGGGCTACTGGGCTACAAGGCTACCAGTCTACAAGGTTACTAGGTCACTAGGCCAGTAGGCTAGCAGGCTACTAGGTCACTAGGACAGTGGGCCAGTGGGATGGTAGGCAACTAGTCTACAAGTCAAATAGTTCACTAGGTCACTAGGCCACTAGGCCTCTAGGCTACAAGGCTACTAGGTCACCAGGTCACTAGGCCAGGAGGTTACAAGGCTACTAGGTCACTAGGCCAGTAGGCCACTAGGTTAGTAGGACAACAGGTTAGAAGAATCACAGTCCCCTAAGTGACTATGCCACTGGTCTACTGGGCTACAAGGCTACCAGGCTACAAGGTTACTAGGTCACTAGGCCAGTAGGCTAGGCTACAAGGCTATTAGGTCACTGGGACAGTTGGCCAGTGGGATGGAAAGCAACTAGTCTACAAGTCAAATAGTTCACTAGGTCACTAGGGCAACAGGTTAGAAGCCTCACAGGCTACAAGGCTACTAGGTCACCTGGTCTACTAGGCTAAAAGGCTACAAGTCTAAAAGGCTACTAGGTCACTAGGCCAGTAGGCTAGCAGGCTACTAGGTCACTGGGACAGTGGGCCAGTGGGATGGTAGGCAACTAGTCTACAAGTCAAATAGTTCACTAGGTCACTAGGCCACTAGGCCTCTAGGCTACAAGGCTACTGGGTCAACAGGTCACTAGGGCACTAGGTTACAAGGCTACTGGGTCACTAGGCCAGTAGGCCACTAGCTTAGTAGGACAACAGGTTAGAAGAATCACAGGCCCCTAAGTGACTAGGCCACTGAGCTACTGGGCTACAAGTCTACCAGTCTACAAGGTTACTAGGTCACTAGGCCAGTAGGCTAGCAGGCTACTAGGTCACTGGGCCAGTAGGCCAGTGGGATGCTAGGCAACTAGTCTACAGGTCAAATGGTTCATTAGGTCACCAGGCCACTAGGCCAGTATGTTACAAGACTACTAGGTCACAAGGCCAGTAGGCCACAAGGTTACAAAGCTACTAGGGCACAAGGGCACTGGGCTACTAGGCCACAAGCCTGTTAGCCTCCGAGGCTCTGGGCTACTAGCCTAAGTTAGGCTATTCTAGGACACTAGGACACTAGGCTAGCCTTGGCCAAATGAGGCTGGGCTAGGCTAGTATACTAGGCTACTAGGCTAGGCTAGGTTGTGCTTCCCTAGGCTGCTAAGATACTACAGCACTAAGCTACTAGGCAAATAGGCTACAAGGCTACTAGACCACTAAGCTGCTAGGTTAATAAGTCAACAGGTTATTAGACTACAAGGTCCCTACGTGACAACTCCTCGGGCTACTGGGCTACTAGGCTAATAGGCTACAAGGCTACTAGATCACTAGGCCACTTTTCCACAGGGCTCGTAGGTCACTAGGCCACTAGGAAGGTGGCCTACTAGGCTACAACGCTACTAGGTCACTAGTCCACTAGGCCACGAGGCTACAAGGGTACCAGGTCACTAGGCCACAAGGCCAAAGTGCTACTACTCCACAAGAATATTAGCCTCCAAGTCTTCTAGGATAGTAGACTACGTTCGGTTATTCTAGCTTACTAGGACTCCAGGCTTGCCTAGGCCAAATGAGGCACGCTACGCTAGTATACTGGGCTTGTAGGCTAGGCTAGGCTGCGCTTGGTTAGGCAACTAGGATACTATGCCACTAGGCTTCTAGGCAAACCGGCTACAAGCCTGCTAGGACACTAGGCTACAACGCTACTAGGTCACTATGCCACTAGGCTACAGGGCTAGTAGGTCACTAGGCCACTAGGCCAGTGGGCTACTAGGCCACTAGGCTACAAGGCTACTAGTTCACTAGGCCAGTAGGCCACTAGGTTAGTAGGACAACAGGTTAGAAGAATCACAGGCCCCTAAGTGACTAGGCCACTGGGCTACTGGGCTACAAGGCTACCAGTCTACAAGGTTACTAGGTCACTAGGCCACTAGGCCTCTAGGCTACAAGGCTACTAGGTCACCAGGTCACTAGGCCAGTAGGTTACAATGCTACTAGGTCACAAGGCCAGTAGGCCACTAGGTTAGTAGGACAACAGGTTAGAAGAATCACAGGCCCCTAAGTGACTAGGACACTGGACTACTGGGCTAAAAGGCTACCAGTCTTCAAGGTTACTATGTCACTAGGCCAGTAGGCTAGCAGGCTACTAGGTCACTGAGACAGTGGGCCAGTGGGATGGTAGGCAACTAGTCTACAAGTCAAATAGTTCACTAGGTCACTTGGCCACTAGGCCTCTAGGCTACAAGACTACTACTTCACCAGGTCACTAGGCCAGTAGGTTACAAGGCTACTAGGTCACTAGGCCAGTAGGCCACTAGGTTAGTAGGACAACAGGTTAGAAAAATCACAGGTCCCTAAGTGACTAGGCCACTGGTCTACTGGGCTACAAGGCTACCAGTCTACAAGGTTACTAGGTCACTAAGCCACTAGGCCTCTAGGCTACAAGGCTACTAGGTCACCAGGTCACTAGGCCAGTAGGTTACAAGGCTACTAGGTCACTAGGCCAGTAGGCCACTAGGTTAGTAGGACAACAGGTTAGAAGAATCACAGGCCCCTAAGTGACTAGGACACTGGACTACTGGGCTAAAAGGCTACCAGTCTTCAAGGTTACTATGTCACTAGGCCAGTAGGCTAGCAGGCTACTAGGTCACTGGGACAGTGGGCCATTGGGATGGTAGGCAACTAGTCTACAAGTCAAATAGTTCACTAGGTCACTAGGCCACTAGGCCTCTATGCTACAAGGCTACTGGGTCACCAGGTCACTAGGGCACTAGGTTACAAGGCTACTAGGTCACTAGGCCAGTAGGCCACTAGGTTAGTAGGACAACAGGTTAGAAGAATCACAGTCCCCTAAGTGACTATGCAACTCGGCTACAGGGCTACAAGTCTACCAGTCTACAAGGTTACTAGGTCACTAGGCCAGTAGGCTAGCAGGCTACTAGGTCACTGGGCCAGTAGGCCAGTGGGATGCTAGGCAACTAGTCTACAGGTCAAATGGTTCACTAGGTCACCAGGCCACTAGGCCACTATGTTACAAGACTACTAGGTCACAAGGCCACTGGGCTACTGGGCCACAAGCCTGTTATCCTCCGAGGCCTCTAGGCTACTAGCCTAAGTTAGGCTATTCTAGGACACTACGACACGAGGAAACTAGGCTAGCCTAGGCCAAACGAGGCTGGGCTAGGCTAGTATACTAGGCTACTAGGCTAGGCGAGGCTGTGCTTCCCTAGGCTGCTAAGATACTACAGCACTAAGATACTAGGCAAATAGGCTACAAGGCTACTAGACCACTAAGCTGCTAGGTGAACAGATCACCAGGTTAGAAGACTACTAGGTCACTAAGTTATTACAGCTCGGGCTACTGGGCTACTAGGCTACTAGGCTACAAGGCTACTAGATCACTAGGCCACTTTTCTACAGGGTTCGTAGGTCACTAGGCCACTAGGAAGGTGGCCGACAAGGCTACAAGGCTACTAGGTCACTAGTCCACTAGGCCACGAGGCTACAAGGCTACTAGGTCACTAGGCCACAAGGCCACAGGGCTACTAGTCCACAAGGAATTAGCCTGCAAGGCTTCTAGGATAGTAGTCTACATTCGGCTATTCTAGCTAACTAGGACTCCAGGCTTGCCTAGGCCAAATGTGGCACGCTAGGCTAGTATACTGGGATTGTAGGCTAGGCTACGCTGCGCTTGTCTAGGCTACTAGGATACTATGCCACTAGGCTACTAGGCAAACCGGCTACAAGGCTGCTACATCACTAGAGTACAACGCGACTAGGTCACTATGCCACTAGGCTACAGGGCTAGTAGGTCACTAGGCCACTAGACCAGTGGGCTACTAGGCCACAAGGCAACAAGGCTCCTAGGTCACCAGGCCAGTAGGCCACTAGGTTAGTAGGACAACAGGTTAGAGAATCACAGGCCCCTAAGTGACTAGGCCACTGGGCTACTGGTCTACAAGGCTACCAGTCTACAAGGCTACTAGGTCACTAGGCCAGTAGGCTAGCAGGTTACTAGGTCACTGGGACTGTAGGCCAGTGGGATGGTAGGCAACTAGTCTACAAGTCAAATAGTTCACTAGGTCACTAGGCCACTAGGCCTCTAGGCTACAAGTCTTCTAGGTCACCAGGTCACTAGGCCACTAGGTTACAAGGCTTCTAGGTCACTAGGCCAGTAGGCCACTAGGTTAGTAGGACAACAGGTTAGAAGAATCACAGGCCCCTAAGTGACTAGGCCACTGGTCTACTGGGCTACAAGTCTACCAGTCTACAAGGTTACTAGGTCACATGGACAGTAGGCTAGCAGGCTACTAGGTCACTGGGCCAGTAGGCCAGGGGGATGCAAGGCAACTAGTCTACTGGTCAAATAGTTCACTAGGTCACAGGCCACTAGGCCTCTAGGCTCCAAGGCTACTAGGTCACCAGGCCACTAGGCCACTAGGTTACAAGACTACTAGGTCACTAGGCCAGTAGGCCACTAGGTTACAAAGCTACTAGGTCGCAAGGCCAGTGGGCTACTAGGCGACAAGCCTGTTAGCCTCCGAGGCCTCAAGGCTACTCGCCTAAGTTAGGCTATTACACTAGGACACTAGGACACTAGGCAAGCATAGGCAAAACGAGGCTGGGCTAGGCTAGTATACTAGGCTAGGCTAGGCTGTGCTTCCCTAGGCTGCTAAGATACTACAGGATTAAGCTACTAGGCAAATAGGCTGCAAGGCTACTGGACCACTAAGCTGCTAGGTTAATAGGTCACCAGGTTAGAAGAGTACTAGGTCCCTATGTGACTATGCTCGGGCTAATGGGCTACTAGGCTACTAGGCTACAAGGCTACTAGATCACTAGACCACTTTTCTACAGGGCTCGTAGGTCACTAGGCCACTAGGAAGGTGGCCTACTAGGCTACAAGGCTAGTAGGTCACTAGTTCACTAGGCCACGAGGCTACAAGGCTACTAGGTCACTAGGCCACAAGGCCAGAGGGCTACTGGTCCACAAGGATATTAGCCTAAATGGCTTCTAGGATAGTAGTCTACGTTCGGCTATTCTAGCTTACTAGGACTCCAGGCTTGCCTAGGCCAAATGAGGTACGCTAGGTTAGTATACTGGGCTTGTAGGCTAGGCTAGGCTGCGCTTGCGTAGGCTACTAGGATACTATGACACTAGGTTACCAGGCAAACCGGCTACAAGGATGCTAGGGCACTAGGCTACAACGCTACTAGGTCACTATGCCACTAGGCTACAGGGCTAGTAGGTCACTAGGCCACAAGGCCAGTGGGCTACTAGGCCACTAGGCTACAAGGCTACTAGGTCACTAGGCCAGTAGGCCACTAGGTTAGTAGGACAACAGGTTAGAGAATCACAGGCCCCTAAGTGACTAGGCCACTGGGCTACTGGGCTACAAGGCTACCAGTCAGGCCTCTAGGCTACAAGACTACTAGTTCACCAGGTCACTAGGCCAGTAGGTTACAAGGCTACTAGGTCACTAGGCCAGTAGGCCACTAGGTTAGTAGGACAACAGGTTAGAAAAATCACAGGCCCCTAAGTGACTAGGCCACTGGTCTACTGGGCTGCAAGGCTACCAGTCTACAAGGTTACTAGGTCACTAGGCCACTAGGCCTCTAGGCTACAAGGCTACTAGGTCACCAGGTCACTAGGCCAGTAGGTTACAAGGCTACTAGGTCACTAGGCCAGTAGGCCACTAGGTTAGTAGGACAACAGGTTAGAAGAATCACAGGCCCCTAAGTGACTAGTACACTGGACTACTGGGCTAAAAGGCTACCAGTCTTCAAGGTTACTATGTCAGTAGGCCAGTAGGCTAGCAGGCTACTAGGTCACTGGGACCGTGGGCCAGTGGGATGGTAGGCAACTAGTCTACAAGTCAAATAGTTCACTAGGTCACTAGGCCACTAGGCCTCTATGCTACAAGGCTACTGGGTCACCAGGTCACTAGGGCACTAGGTTACAAGGCTACTAGGTCACTAGGCCAGTAGGCCACTAGGTTAGTAGGACAACAGGTTAGAAGAATCACATGCCCCTAAGTGACTAGGCCACTGGGCTACTGGGCTACAAGGCTACCAGTCTACAAGGTTACTAGGTCACATGGCCAGTAGGATAGCAGGCTACTAGGTCACTGGGCCAGTAGGCCAGTGGGATGCTAGGCAACTAGTCTACAAGTCAAATAGTTCACTAGGTCACTAGGCCACTAGGCCTCTAGGCTACAAGGCTACTAGGTCACCAGGTCACTAGGCCAGTAGGTTACTAGGCTACTAGGTCACTAGGCCAGTAGGCCACTAGGTTAGTAGGACAACAGGTTAGAGAATCACAGGCCCCTAAGTGACTAGGCCACTGGGCTACTGGGCTACAAGGCTACCAGTCTACAAGGTTACTAGGTCACTAGGCCAGTAGGCCACTAGGTTAGTAGGACAACAGGTTAGAAGAATCACAGTCCCCTAAGTGACTATGCCACTCGGCTACAGGGCTACAAGTCTACCAGTCTAAAAGGTTACTAGGTCACTAGGCCAGTAGGCTAGCAGGCTACTAGGTCACTGGGCCAGTAGGCCAGTGGGATGCTAGGCAACTAGTCTACAGGTCAAATGGTTCACTAGGTCACCAGGCCACTAGGCCACTATGTTACAAGACTACTAGGTCACTAGGCCAGTAGGCCACTAGATTACAAAGCTACTAGGGCACGAGGGCACTGGGCTACTAGGCCACAAGCCTGTTAGCCTCCGAGGCTCTGGGCTACTAGCCTAAGTTAGGCTATTCTAGGACACTAGGACACTAGGCTAGCCTTGGCCAAATGAGGCTGGGCTAGGCTAGTATACTAGGCTACTAGGCTAGGCTAGGTTGTGCTTCCCTAGGCTGCTAAGATACTACAGCACTAAGCTACTAGGCAAATAGGCTACAAGGCTACTAGACCACTAAGCTGCTAGGTTAATAGGTCAACAGGTTATTAGACTACAAGGTCCCTACGTGACTACGCCTCGGGCTACTGGGCTACTAGGCTAATAGGCTACAAGGCTACTAGATCACTAGGCCACTTTTCTACAGGGCTCGTAGGTCACTAGGCCACTAGGAAGGTGGCCTACTAGGCTACAACGCTACTAGGTCACTAGTCCACTAGGCCACGAGGCTACAAGGGTACCAGGTCACAAGGCCACAAGGCCAAAGTGCTACTACTCCACAAGAATATTAGCCTCCAAGTCTTCTAGGATAGTAGACTACGTTCGGTTATTCTGGCTTACTAGGACTCCAGGCTTGCCTAGGCCAAATGAGGCATGCTAGGCTAGTATACTGGGCTTGTAGGCTAGGCTAGGCTGCGCTTGGCTAGGCTACTAGGATACTATGCCACTAGGCTTCTAGGCAAACCGGCTACAAGCGTGCTAGGGCACTAGGCTACAACGCTACTAGGTCACTATGCCACTAGGCTACAGGGCTAGAAGGTCACTAGGCCACTAGGCCAGTGGGCTACTAGGCCACTAGGCTACAAGGCTACTAGTTCACTAGTCCAGTAGGCCACTAGGTTAGTAGGAAAACAGGTTAGAAGAATCACAGGCCCCTAAGTGACTAGGCCACTGGGCTACTGGGCTACAAGGCTACCAGTCTACAAGGTTACTAGGTCACTAGGCCAGTAGGCTAGCAGGCTACTAGGTCACTGGGACAGTAGGCCAGTGGGATAGTAGGCAACTAGTCTACAAGTCAAATAGTTCACTAGGTCACTTGGCCACTAGGCCTCTAGGCTACAAGACTACTAGTTCACCAGGTCACTAGGCCAGTAGGTTACAAGGCTACTAGGTCACTAGGCCAGTAGGCCACTAGGTTAGTAGGACAACAGGTTAGAAAAATCACAGGCCACTAAGTGACTAGGCCACTGGTCTACTGGGCTACAAGGCTACCAGTCTACAAGGTTACTAGGTCACTAGGCCACTAGGCCTCTAGGCTACAAGGCTACTAGGTCACCAGGTCACTAGGCCAGTAGGTTACAAGGCTACTAGGTCACTAGGCCAGTAGGCCACTAGGTTAGTAGGACAACAGGTTAGAAGAATCACAGGCCCCTAAGTGACTAGGACACTGGACTACTGGGCTAAAAGGCTACCAGTCTTCAAGGTTACTATGTCACTAGGCCAGTAGGCTAGCAGGCTACTAGGTCACTGGGACAGTGGGCCAGTGGGATGGTAGGCAACTAGTCTACAAGTCAAATAGTTCACTAGGTCACTAGGCCACTAGGCCTCTAGGCTACAAGGCAACTGGGTCACCAGGTCACTAGGGCACAAGGTTACAAGGCTACTAGGTCACTAGGCCAGTAGGCCACTAGGGTAGTAGAACAGGTTAGAAGAATCACAGTCCCCTAAGTGACTATGCCACTCGGCTACAGGGCTACAAGTCTACCAGTCTACAAGGTTACTAGGTCATTAGGCCAGTAGGCTAGCAGGCTACTAGGTCACTGGGCCAGTAGGCCAGTGGGATGCTAGGCAACTAGTCTACAGGTCAAATGGTTCACTAGGTCACCAGGCCACTAGGCCACTATGTTACAAGACTACTAGGTCACAAGGCCAGTAGGCCACTAGGTTACAAAGCTACTAGGGCACAAGGGCACTGGGCTACTAGGCCACAAGCCTGTTAGCCTCCGAGGCTCTGGGCTACTAGCTAAGTTAGGCTATTCTAGGACACTAGGACACTAGGCTAGCCTTGGCCAAATGAGGCTGGGCTAGGCTAGTATACTAGGCTACTAGGCTAGGCTAGGTTGTGCTTCCCTAGGCTGCTAAGATACTACAGTACTAAGCTACTAGGCAAATAGGCTACAAGGCTACTAGACCAATAAGCTGCTAGGTTAATAGGTCAACAGGTTATTAGACTACAAGGTCCCTACGTGACGACGCCTCGGGCTACTGGGCTACCAGGGTAATAGGCTACAAGGCTACTAGATCACTAGGACACTTTTCCACAGGGCTCGTAGGTCACTAGGCCACTAGTAAGGTGGCCTAATAGGCTACAAGGCTACTAGGTCACTAGTACACTAGGCCACGAGGCTACAAGGCTACTAGGTCACCAGTCACTAGGCCACTAGGTTACAAGTCTACAAGGTCACTAGGCCAGTAGGCCACTAGGTTAGTAGGACAACAGGTTAGAAGAATCACAGGCCCCTAAGTGACTAGGCCACTGGGCTACTGGGCCACAAAGCTACCAGTCTACAAGGTTACTAGCTCACTAGGCCACTAAGCCTTTAGGCTACAAGGCTACTAGGTCACCAGGTCAGTAGGCCAGCAGGTTACAAGGCTACTAGGTCACTAGGCCAGTAGGCCACTAGGTTAGTAGGACAACAGGTTAGAAGAATCACAGGCCGCTAAGTGACTAGGCCACTGTGCTACTGGGCTACAAGGCTACCAGGCTACAAGGTTACTAGGTCACTAGGCCAGTAGGCTAGCAGGCTACTAGGTCACTGGGACAGTTGGCCAGTGGGATGGAAGGCAACTAGTCTACAAGTCAAATAGTTCACTAGGTCACTAGGGCACTAGGCCTCTAGGCTACAAGGCTACTAGGTCACCTGGTCACTAGGCCACTAGGTTAAAAGGCTACTAGGTCACTAGGCCAGTAGGCTAGCAGGCTACTAGGTCACTGGGACAGTGGGCCAGTGGGATGGTAGGCAACTAGTCTACAAGTCAAATAGTTCACTAGGTCACTAGGCCACTAGGCCTCTAGGCTACAAGGCTACTGGGTCAACAGGTCACTAGGGCACTAGGTTACAAGGCTACTAGGTCACTAGGCCAGTAGGCCACTAGGTTAGTAGGACAACAGGTTAGAAGAATCACAGTCCCCTAAGTGACTATGCCACTCGGCTACAGGGCTACAAGTCTACCAGTCTACAAGGTTACTAGGTCACTAGGCCAGTAGGCCACTGGGCCAGTAGGCCAGTGGGATGCTAGGCAACTAGTCTACAGGTCAAATGGTTCACTAGGTCACCAGGCCACTAGGCCACTATGTTACAAGACTACTAGGTCACAAGGCCAGTAGGCCACTAGGTTACAAAGCTACTAGGGCACAAGGGCACTGGGCTACTAGGCCACAAGCCTGTTAGCCTCCGAGGCTCTGGGCTACTAGCCTAAGTTAGGCTATTCTAGGACACTAGGACACTAGGCTACCCTTGGCCAAATGAGGCTGGGCTAGGCTAGTATACTAGGCTACTAGGCTAGGCTAGGTTGTGCTTCCCTAGGCTGCTAAGATACTAAAGCACTAAGCTACTAGGCAAATAGGCTACAAGGCTACTAGACCACTAAGCTGCTAGGTTAATAGGTCAACAGGTTATTAGACTACAAGGTCCCTACGTGACTACGCCTCGGGCTACAGGGCTACTAGGCTAATAGGCTACAAGGCTACTGGATCACTAGGCCACTTTTATACAGGGCTCGTAGGTCACTAGGCCACTAGGAAGGTGGCCTACTAGGCTACAACGCTACTAGGTCACTAGTCCACTAGGCAACGAGGCTACAAGGGTACCAGGTCACTAGGCCACAAGGCCAAAGTGCTACTACTCCACAAGAATATTAGCCTCCAAGTCTTCTAGGATAGTAGACTACGTTCGGTTATTCTAGCTTACTAGGACTCCAGGCTTGCCTAGGCCAAATGAGGCATGCTAGGCTAGTATACTGGGCTTGTAGGCTAGGCTAGGCTGCGCTTGGCTAGGCAACTAGGATACTATGCCACTAGGCTTCTAGGCAAACCGGCTACAAGCCTGCTAGGGCACTAGGCTACAACGCTACTAGGTCACTATGCCACTACGCTACAGGGCTAGTAGGTCACTAGGCCACTAGGCCAGTGGGCTACTAGGCCACTAGGCTACAAGGCTACTAGTTCACTAGGCCAGTAGGCCACTAGGTTAGTAGGACAACAGGTTAGAAGAATCACAGACCCCTAAGTGACTAGGCCACTGGGCTACTGGGCTACAAGGCTACCAGACTACAAGGTTACTAGGTCACTAGGCTAGAAGGCTAGCAGGCTACTAGGTCACTGGGACAGTAGGCCAGTGGGATAGTAGGCAACTACTCTACAAGTCAAATAGTTCACTAGGTCACTTGGCCACTAGGCCTCTAGGCTACAAGACTACTAGTTCACCAGGTCACTAGGCCAGTAGGTTACAAGGCTACTAGGTCACTAGGCCAGTAGGCCACTAGGTTAGTAGGACAACAGGTTAAGAAAATCACAGTCCCCTAAGTGACTAGAACACTGGTCTACTGGGCTACAAGGCTACCAGTCTGCAAGGTTACTAGGTCACTAGGCCACTAGGCCTCTAGGCTACAAGGCTACTAGGTCACCAGGTCACTAGGCCAGTAGGATACAAGGCTACTAGGTCACTAGGCCAGTAGGCCACTAGGTTAGTAGGACAACAGGTTAGAAGAATCACAGTCCCCTATGTGACTATGCCACTAGGCTACAGGGCTACAAGTCTACCAGTCTACAAGGTTACTAGGTCACTAGGCCAGTAGGCTAGCAGGCTACTAGGTCACTGGGCCAGTAGGCCAGTGGGATGCTAGGCAACTAGTCTACAGGTCAAATGGTTCACTAGGTCACCAGGCCACTAGGCCACTATGTTACAAGACTACTAGGTCACAAGGCCAGTAGGCCACTAGGTTACAAAGCTACTAGGGCACAAGGGCACTGGGCTACTAGGCCACAAGCCTGTTAGCCTCCGAGGCTCTGGGCTACTAGCCTAAGTTAGGCTATTTTAGGACACTAGGACACTAGGCTAGCCTTGGCCAAATGAGGCTGGGCTAGGCTAGTATACTAGGCTACTAGGCTAGGCTAGGTTGTGCTTCCCTAGGCTGCTAAGATACTACAGCACTAAGCTACTAGGCAAATAGGCTACAAGGCTACTAGACCACTAAGCTGCTAGGTTAATAGGTCAACAGTTTATTAGACTACAAGGTCCCTACGTGACTACGCCTCGGGCTACTGGGCTACTACGCTAATAGGCTCCAAGGCTACTAGATCACTAGGCCACTTTTCCACAGGGCTCGTAGGTCACTAGCAAACTAGTAAGGTGGCCTAATAGGCTACAAAGCTACTAGGTCACTAGTACACTAGGCCACGAGGCTACAAGGCTACTAGGTCACCAGGCAACAAGGCCACAGTGCTACTAGTCCACAAGGATATTAGCCTCCAAGGCTTCTACGATAGTAGTCTACGTTTGGCTATTCTATCTTACTAGGTCTCCAGGCTTGCCTAGGCCAAATGACGCACGCTAGGCTAGTATACTGGGCTTGTAGGCTAGGCTAGGCTGCGCTTGGGTAGGCTACTAGGATACTATGCCACTAGGCTACTAGGCAAACCGGCTACAACGATGCTAGGGCACTAGGCTACAACACTACTAGGTCACTATGACACTAGGCTACAGGGCTAGGAGGTCACTAGGCCAGTAGGCCACTAGGTTAGTAGGACAACAGGTTAGAAGAATCACATGCCCCTAAGTGACTAGTCCACTGGGCTACTGGGCTATAAGGCTACCAGTCTACAAGGTTACTAGGTCACATGGCCAGTAGGATAGCAGGCTACTAGGTCACTGGGCCAGTAGGCCAGTGGGATGCTAGGCAACTAGTCTACAAGTCAAATAGTTCACTAGGTCACTAGGCCACTAGGCCTCTAGGCTACAAGGCTACAAGGTCACCAGGTCACTAGGCCACTAGGTTACTAGGCTACTAGGTCACTAGGCCAGTAGGCCACTAGGTTAGTAGGACAACAGGTTAGAAGAATCACAGGACCCTAAGTGACTAGGCCACTGGGCTACTGGGTTACAAGGATACCAACCTACAAGGTTACTAGATCACTAGGCCACTACGCCTCTAGGCTACAAGGCTACTAGGTCACCAGTTCACTACGCCAGTAGGTTACAAGGCTACTAGGTCACTAGGCCAGTAGGCCACTAGGTTAGTAGGACAACAGGTTAGAAGAATCACAGGCCCCTAAGTGACTAGGCCACTGGACTACTGGGCTAAAAGGCTACCAGTCTTCAAGGTTACTAGGTCACTAGGCCAGTAGGCTAGCAGGCTACTAGGTCACTGGGACAGTGGGCCAGTGGGATGGTAGGCAACTAGTCTACAAGTCAAATAGTTCACTAGGTCACTAGGCCACTAGGCCTCTATGCTACAAGGCTACTGGGTCACCAGGTCACTAGGGCACTAGGTTACAAGGCTACTAGGTCACTAGGCCAGTAGGCCACTAGGTTAGTAGGACAACAGGTTAGAAGAATCACAGTCCCCTAAGTGACTATGCCACTCGGCTACAGGGCTACAAGTCTACCAGTCTACAAGGTTACTAGGTCACTAGGCCAGTAGGCTAGCAGGCTACTACGTCACTGGGCCAGTAGGCCAGTGGGATACTAGGCAACTAGTCTACAGGTCAAATGGTTCACTAGGTCACCAGGCCACTATGTTACAAGACTACTAGGTCACAAGGCCAGTAGGCCACTAGGTTACAAAGCTACTAGGGCACAAGGGCACTGGGCTACTAGGCCACAAGCCTGTTAGCCTCCGAGGCTCTGGGCTACTAGCCTAAGTTAGGCTATTCTAGGACACTAGGACACTAGGCTAGCCTTGGCCAAATGAGGCTGGGCTAGGCTAGTATACTAGGCTACTAGGCTAGGCTAGGTTGTGCTTCCCTAGGCTGCTAAGATACTACAGCACTAAGCTACTAGGCAAATAGGCTACAAGGCTACTAGACCACTAAGCTGCTAGGTTAATAGGTCAACAGGTTATTAGACTACAAGGTTCCTACGTGACTACGCCTCGGGCTACTGGGCTACTAGGCTAATAGGCTACAAGGCTACTAGATCACAAGGCCACGTTTCCACAGGGCTCGTAGGTCACTAGGCCACTAGTAAGGTGGCCTACTAGGCAACAACGCTACTAGGTCACTAGTCCACGAGGCCACGAGGCTACAAGGGTACCAGGTAACTAGGCCACAAGGCCAAAGTGCTACTACTCCACAAGAATATTAGCCTCCAAGTCTTCTAGGATAGTAGACTACGTTCGGTTATTCTAGCTTACTAGGACTCCAGGCTTGCCTAGGCCAATTGAGGCACGCTAGGCTAGTATACTGGGCTTGTAGGCTAGGCTAGGCTGTGCTTGGCTAGGCTACTAGGATACTATGCCACTAGGCTTCTAGGCAAAACGGCTACAAGCCTGCTAGGGCACTAGGCTACAACGCTACTAGGTCACTATGCCACTAGGCTACAGGGCTAGTAGGTCACTAGGCCACTAGGCCAGTGGGCTACTAGGCCACTAGGCTACAATGCTACTAGTTCACTAGGCCAGTAGGCCACTAGGTTAGTAGGACAACAGGTTAGAAGAATCACAGGTCCCTAAGTGACTAGGCCACTGGGCTACTGGGCTACAAGGCTACAAGTCTACAAGGTTACTAGGTCACCAGGCCAGTAGGCTAGCAGGCTACTAGGTCACTGGGACAGTAGGCCAGTGGGATAGTAGGCAACTAGTCTACAAGTCAAATAGTTCACTAGGTCACTTGGCCACTAGGCCTCTAGGCTACAAGACTACTAGTTCACCAGGTCACTAGGCCAGTAGGTTACAAGGCTACTAGGTCACTAGGCCAGTAGGCCACTAGGATAGTAGGACAACAGGTTAGAAAAATCACAGGCCCCTAAGTGACTAGGCCACTGGTCTACTGGGCTACAAGGCTACCAGTCTACAAGGTTACTAGGTCACTAGGCCACTAGGCCTCTAGGCTACAAGGCTACTAGGTCACCAGGTCACTAGGCCAGTAGGTTACAAGGCTACTAGGTCACTAGGCCAGTAGGCCACTAGGTTAGTAGGACAACAGGTTAGAAGAATCACAGGCCCCTAAGTGACTAGGACACTGGACTACTGGGCTACAAGGCTACCAGTCTACAAGGTTACTAGGTCACTAGGCCACTAGGCCTCTAGGCTACAAGGCTACTAGGTCACCAGGTCACTAGGACAGTAGGTTACAAGGCTACTAGGTCACTAGGCCAGTAGGCCACTAGGTTAGTAGGACAACAGGTTAGAAGAATCACAGGCCCCTAAGTGACTAGGACACTGGACTACTGGGCTAAAAGGCTACCAGTCTTCAAGGTTACTATGTCACTAGGCCAGTAGGCTCGCAGGCTACTAGGTCACTGGGCCAGTGGGCCAGTGGGATGCTAGGCAACTAGTCTACAAGTCAAATAGTTCACTAGGTCACTAGGCCACTAGGCCTCTATGCTACAAGGCTACTGGGTCACCAGGTCACTAGGGCACTAGGTTACAAGGCTACTAGGTCACTAGTCCAGTAGGCCACTAGGTTAGTAGGACAACAGGTTAGAAGAATCACAGTCCCCTAAGTGACTATGCCACTCGGCTACAGGGCTACAAGTCTACCAGTCTACAAGGTTACTAGGTCACTAGGCCAGTAGGCTAGCAGGCTACTAGGTCACTGGGCCAGTAGGCCAGTGGGATGCTAGGCAACTAGTCTACAGGTCAAATGGTTCACTAGGTCACCAGGCCACTATGTTACAAGACTACTAGGTCACAAGGCCAGTAGGCCACTAGGTTACAAAGCTACTAGGGCACAAGGGCACTGGGCTACTAGGCCACAAGCCTGTTAGCCTCCGAGGCTCTGGGCTACTAGCCTAAGTTAGGCTATTCTAGGACACTAGGACACTAGGCTAGCCTTGGCCAAATGAGGCTGGGCTAGGCTAGTATACTAGGCTACTAGGCTAGGCTAGGTTGTGCTTCCCTAGGCTGCTAAGATACTACAGCACTAAGCTACTAGGCAAATAGGCTACAAGGCTACTACACCACTAAGCTGCTAGGTTAATAGGTCAACAGGTTATTAGACTACAAGGTACCTACGTGACTACGCCTCGGGCTACTGGGCTACTAGGTTAATAGGCTACAAGGCTACTAGATCACTAGGCCACTTTTCCACAGGGCTCGTAGGTCACTAGGCCACTAATAAGGTGGCCTAATAGGCTACAAGGCTACTAGGTCACTAGTCCAATAGGCCACGAGGCTACAAGGCTACAAGGTCACCAGGCAACAAGGCCACAGGGCTACTAGTCCACAAGGATATTAGCCTCCAAGGCTTCTAGGATAGTAGTCTACGTTCGGCTATTCTATCTTACTAGGTCTCCAGGCTTGCCTAGGCCAAATGACGCACGCTAGGCTAGTATACTGGGCTTGTAGGCTAGGCTAGGCTGCGCTTGGGTAGGCTACTAGGATACTATGCCACTAGGCTACTAGGCAAACCAGCTACAACGATGCTAGGGCACTAGGCTACAACACTACTAGGTCACTATGACACTAGGCTACAGGGCTAGGAGGTCACTAGGCCAGTAGGCCACTAGCTTAGTAGGACAACAGGTTAGAAGAATCACAGGCCCCTAAGTGACTATGCCACTCGGCTACAGGGCTACAAGTCTACCAGTCTACAAGGTTACTAGGTCACTAGGCCACTAGGCCTCTAGGCTACAAGGCTACTAGGTCACGAGGTCACTAGGCCACTAGGTTACTAGGCTACTAGGTCACTAGGCCAGTAGGCCACTAGGTTAGTAGGACAACAGGTTAGGAGAATCACAGTCCCCTAAGTGACTATGCCACTCGGCTACAGGGCTACAAGTCTACCAGTCTACAAGGTTACTAGGTCACTAGGCCAGTAGGCTAGCAGGCTACTAGGTCACTGGGACAGTAGGCCAGTGGGATGCTAGGCAACTAGTCTACAGGTCAAATAGTTCACTAGGTCACCAGGCCACTAGGCCTCTAGGCTACAAGGCTACTTGGACACCAGGCCACTAGGCCACTAGGTTACAAGACTACTAGGTCACTAGGCCAGTAGGCCACTAGATTACAAAGCTACTAGGTTAAAAGGCCACTGGGCTACTAGGCCACAAGCCTGTTATCCTCCGAGGACTCTAGGCTACTAGCCTAAGTTAGGCTATTCTAGGACACTAGGACACTAGAACACTTGGCTAGCCTAGGTCAAACGAAGCTGGGCTAGGCTAGTATACAAGGCTACTGGGCTAGGCTAGGCTGTGCTTCCCTAGGCTGCTAAGATACTACAGCACTAAGCTACTAGGCAAATAGGCTACAAGGCTACTAGACCACTAAGCTGCAAGGTTAATAGGTCACCAGGTTAGAAGACTACTAGGTCCCTACGTGACTACACCTCGGGCTACTGGGCTACTAGGCTACTAGGCTACAAGGCTACTAGATCACTAGGCCACTTTTCTAAAGGGCTCGTAGGTCACTAGGCCACGAGGAAGGTGGCCTACAAGGCTACAAGGCTACTAGGTCACTAGTCCACTAGGCCACGAGGCTACAAGGCTACTACGTCACTAGGCCACAAGGCCACAGGGCTACTAGTCCACAAAGATATTAGCCTCCAAGACTTCTAGGATAGTAGTCTACGTTCGGGTATTCTAGCTTACTAGGACTCCAGGCTTGCCTAGGCCAAATGAGGCACGCAAGGGTAGTATACTGGGTTTGTAGGCTAGGCTAGGCTGCGCTTGGGTAGGCTACTAGGATACTAAGCCACTAGGCTACTAGGCAAACCGGCTACAAGGATGCTAGGGAACTAGGCTACAACGCTACTAGATCACTATGCCACTAGGCTACAGGGCTAGTACGTCACTAGGCCAGTAGGCCACTAGCTTAGTAGGACAACAGGTTAGAAGAATCACAGGCCCCTAAGTGACTAGGCCACTGGGCTACTGGGCTACAAGGCTACCAGTCTACAAGGTTACTAGGTCACTAGGCCAGTAGGCTAGCAGGCTACTAGGTCACTGGCACAGTAGGCCAGTGGGATGGTAGGCAACTAGTCTACAAGTCAAATAGTTCACTAGGTCACTAGGCCACTAGGCCTCTAGGCTACAAGTCTACTAGTTCACGAGTTCACTAGGCCACTAGGTTACAAGGCTACTAGGTCACTAGGCCAGTAGGCCACTAGGTTAGTAGGACAACAGGTTAGAAGAATCACAGGCCCCTAAGTGACTAGGCCACTGGTCTACTGGGCTACAAGGCTACCAGTCTACAAGATTACTAGGTCACATGGCCAGTAGGCTACCAGGCTACTAGGTCACTGGGCCAGTAGACCAGTGGGATGCTAGGCAACTAGTCTACAGGTCAAATAGTTCACTAGGTCACTAGGCCACTAGGCCTCTAGGCTACAAGGCTACTAGGTCACCAGGCCTCTAGGCCATTAGGTTACAAGACTACTAGGTCACTAGGCCAGTAGGCCACTAGGTTACAAAGCTACTAGGTCACAAGTGCACTGGGCTACTAGGCCACAAGCCTGTTAGCCTCCGAGGCCTCTAGGCTACTAGCCTAAGTTAGGCTATTACATTAGGACACTAGGACACTAGGCTAGCCTAGGCCAAACGAGGCTGGGCTAGGCTAGTATACTAGGCTACTAGGCTAGGCTAGGCTGTGCTTCCCTAGGCGGCTAAGATACTACAGCACTAAGCTACTATGCAAATAGGCTAC
Source organism: Manis javanica (assembly GCF_040802235.1). Classification (NCBI taxonomy): domain Eukaryota; kingdom Metazoa; phylum Chordata; class Mammalia; order Pholidota; family Manidae; genus Manis; species Manis javanica. The sequence continues at coordinate 57,921,481 of NC_133161.1, read as the reverse complement.
AAGGCTACTAGACCACTAAGCTGCTAGGTTAATAGGTCACCAGGTTAGAAGATTACTAGGTCCCTACGTGACTACGCCTCGGGCTACTGGGATACTAGGCTACTAGGCTACAAGGCTACTAGATCACTAGGCCCCTTTTCTACAGGGCTCATAGGTCACTAGGCCACTAGGAAGGTGGCCAAACAGGCTACAAGGCTACTAGGTCACTAGTCCACTAGGCCACGAGGCTACAAGGCTACTAGGTCACCCAGCCACAAGGCCACAGGGCTACTAGTCCACAAGGATATTAGCCTCCAAGGCTTCTAAGATAGTAGTCTACGTTCGGCTATTCTAGCTTACTAGGACTCCAGGCTTGCCTAGGCCAAATGAGGCACCGTAGGCTAGTATACTGGGCTTGTAGGCTAGGCTGGGCTGTGATTGGCTAGGCTACTACGATACTATGCCTCTAGGTTACCAGGCAAACCGGCTACAAAGATGATAGGGCACTAGGCTACAACGCTACTAGGTCACTATGCCACTAGGCTACAGGGCTAGTAGGTCACTAGGACACTAGGCCAGTGGGCTACTAGGCCACTAGGCTACGAGGCTACTAGGTCACTAGGCCAGTAGGAAACTAGGTTAGTAGGACAACAGGTTAGAAGAATCACAGGCCCCTAAGTGACTAGGCCACTGGGCTACTGGGCTACAAGGCTACCAGTCTACAAGGTTACTAGGTCACTAGGCCAGTAGGCTAGCAGGCTACTAGGTCACTGGGACAGTAGGCCAGTGGGATGGTAGGCAACTAGTCTACAGGTCAAATAGATCACTACGTCACTAGGCCACTAGGCCTCTAGGCTACAAGGCTACTAGGTCACAAGGTCACTAGACCACAAGGTTACAAGGCTACTAGGTTACTAGGCCAGTAGGCCACTAGGTTAGTAGGACAACAGGTTAGAAGAATCACAGGCCCCTAAGTGACTAGGCCACTGGTCTACTGGGCTACAAGGCTACCAGTCTACAAGGTTACTAGTTCACTAGGCCAGTAGGCTAGCAGGCTACTAGGTCACTGGGCCAGTAGGCCAGTGGGATGCTAGGCAACTAGTCTACAGGTCAAATAGTTCACTAGGTCACTAGGCCACTAGGCCTCTAAGCTACAAGGCTACTAGGTCACCAGGCGACTAGGCCACTAGGTTACAAGACTACTAGGTCACTAGGCCAGTAGGCCACTAGATTACAAAGCTACTAGGTTACAACGCCACTGGGCTACTAGGCCACAAGCCTGTTAGCCTCCGAGGACTCTAGGCTACTAGCCTAAGTTAGGCTATTCTAGGATACTAGGACACTAGGACACTTGGCTAGCCTAGGCCAAACGAGGCTGGGCTAGGCTAGTATACAAGGCTACTAGGCTAGGCTAGGCTGTGCTTCCCTAGGCTGCTAAGATACTACAGCACTAAGCTACTGGGCAAATAGGCTACAAGGCTACTAGACCACTAAGCTGCTAGGTTAATAGGTCACCAGGTTAGAAGACTACTATGTCCCTACGTGACTACGCCTCGGGCTACTGGGCTACTAGGCTACTAGGCTACAAGGCTACTAGATCACTAGGCCACTTTTCTACAGGGCTCGTAGGTCACTAGGCCACTAGGAAGGTGGCCTACTAGGCTACAAGGCTACTAGGTCACTAGTCCACTAGGCCACGTGGCTACAAGGCTACTAGGTCACTAGGCCAAAAGACCACAGGGCTACTAGTCCACAGGGATATTAGCCTCCAAGGCTTCTAGGATAGTAGTCTACGTTCGGCTATTCTAGCTTACTAGGACTCCAGGCTTGCCTAGGCCAAATGAGGCACGCTAGGCTAGTATACTGGGCTTGTAGGCTAGGCTAGGCTGCGCTTGGCTAGGCTACTAGGATACTATGCCACTAGGCTACTAGGCAAACCGGCTACACGGCTGCTAGGGCACTAGGCTACAATGCTACTAGGTCACAATGCCACTAGGCTACAGGGCTAGTAGGTCACTAGGCCACTAGGCCAGTGCGCTACTAGGCCACTAGGCTACAAGGCTACTAGGTCACTAGGCCAGTAGGCCCCTAGCTTAGTAGGACAACAGGTTAGAAGAATCACAGGCCCCTAAGTGACTAGGCCACTGGGCTACTGGGCTACAAGGCTACCAGTCTACAAGGTTACTAGGGCACTAGGCCAGTAGGCTAGCAGGCTACTAGGTCACTGGGACAGTAGGCCAGTGGGATGGTAGGCAACTAGTCTACAAGTCAAATAGTTCACTAGGTCACTAGGCCACGAGGCCTCTAGGCTACAAGGCTACTAGGTCACAAGGTCACTAGTCCACTAGGTTACAAGGCTTCTAGGTCACTAGGCCAGTAGGTCACTAGGTTAGTAGGACAACAGGTTAGAAGAATCACAGGCCCGTAAGTGACTAGCCCACTGGTCTACTGGGCTACAAGTCTACCAGTCTACAAGGTTACTAGGTCACTAGGCCAGTAGTCTAGCAGGCTACTAGGTCACTGGGCCAGTAGGCCAGTGGGATGCTAGGCAACTAGTCTATAGGTCAAATAGTTCACTAGGTCAGTAGGCCACTAGGCCTCTAGGCTACAAGGCTACTAGGTCACCAGGCCACTAGGCCACTAGGTTACAAGACTACTAGGTCACTAGGCCAGTAGGCCACTAGGTTACAAAGCTACTAGGTCACAAGGCCACTGGGCTACTAGGCCACAAGCCTGTTAGCCTCCGAGGCCTCTAGGCTACTAGCCTAAGTTAGGCTATTCTAGGACACTAGGACACTAGGACACTAGGCTAGCCTAGGCCAAACGAAGCTGGGCTAGGCTAGTATACTAGGCTACTAGGCTAGGCTAGGCTGTGCTTCCCTAGGCTGCTAAGATACTACAGCACTAAGCTACTAGGCAAATAGGCTACAAGGCTACTAGACCACTAAGCTGCTAGGTTAATAGGTCACCAGGTTAGAAGACTACTAGGTCCCTACGTGACTACGCCTCGGGCTACTGGGCTACTAGGCTACTAGGCTACAAGGCTACTAGATCACTAGGCCACTTTTCTACAGGGCTCGTAGGTCACTAGGCCACTAGGAAGGTGGCCTACTAGGCTACAAGGCTACTAGGTCACTAGTCCACTAGGCCACAAGGCTACAAGGCTACTAGGTCACTAGGCCACAAGGCCACAGGGCTACCAGTCCACAAGGATATTAGCTTCCAAGGCTTCTAGGATAGTAGTCTACGTTCGGCTATTCTAGCTTACTAGGACTCCAGGCTTGCCTAGGCCAAATGAGGCACGCTAGGCTAGTATACTGGGCTTGTAGGCTAGGCTAGGCTGCGCTTGGCTAGGCTACTAGGATACTATGCCACTAGGCTACCAGACAAACCGGCTACAAGGCTGCTAGGGCACTAGGCTACAACGCTACTAGGTCACTATACCACTAGGCTACAGGGCTAGTAGGTCACTAGGCCACTAGGCCAGTGGGCTACTAGGCCACTAGGCTACAAGGCTACTAGGTCACTAGGCCAGTAGGCCACTAGGTTAGCAGGACAACAGGTTAGAAGAATCACAGGCCACTAAGTGACTAGGCCACTGGGCTACTGGCCTACAAGGCTACCAGCCTACAAGGTTACTAGCTCACTAGGCCAGTAGGCTAGCAGGCTACTAGGTCACTGGGCCAGCAGGCCAGTGGGATGCTAGGAAACTATTCTACAAGTCAAATAGTTCACTAGGTCACTAGGCCAGTAGGCCTCTAGGCTACAAGGCTACTAGGTCACCAGGTCACTAGGCCACTAGGTTACAAGGCTACTAGGTCACTAGGCCAGTAGGCCACTAGGTTAGTTAGACAACAGGTTAGAAGAATCACAGGCCCCTAAGTGACTAGGCCACTGGTCTACTGGGCTACAAGGCTACCAGTCTACAAGGTTACTAGGTCACTAGGCCAGTAGGCTAGCAGGCTACTAGGTCACTGGGCCAGTAGGCCAGTGGGATGCTAGGCAACTAGTCTACAGGTCAAATAGTTCACTAGGTCACTAAGCCAGTAGGCCTCTAGGCTACAATGCTACTAGGTCACCAGGCCACTAGGCCACTAGGTTACAAGACTACTAGGTCAGTAGGCCAGTAGGCCACTAGGTTACAAAGCTTCTAGGTCACAAGGCCACTGGGCTACTAGGCCACAAGCCTGTTAGCCTCCGAGGCCTCTAGGCTAGTAGCCTAAGTTAGGCTATTACACTAGGACCCTAGGACACTAGGCTAGCCTAGGCCAAACGAGGCTGGGCTAGGCTAGTATACTAGGCTACTAGGCTAGGCTAGGCTGTGCTTCCCTAGGCTGCTAAGATACTACAGCACTAAGCTACTAGGCAAATATGCCACAAGGCTACCAGACCACTAAGCTGCTAGGTTAATAGGTCACCAGGTTAGAAGACTACTAGGTCCCTACGTGACTACTCCTCGGGTTACTGGGCTACTAGGCTACTAGGCTACAAGGCTACTAGATCACTATGCCACTTTTCTACAGGGCTCGTAGGTCACTAGGCCACTAGGAAGGTGGCCTACTAGGCTACAAGGCTACTAGGTCACTAGTCCACTAGGCCACGAGGCTACAAGGCTACTAGGTCACTAGGCCACAAGGCCACAGGGCTACTAATCCACAAGGATATTAGCCTCCAAGGCTTCTAGGATAGTAGTCTACTTTCGGCTATTCTAGCTTACTAGGACTCCAGGCTTGCCTAGGCCAAATGAGGCACGCTAGGCTAGTATACTGGGCTTGTAGGCTAGGCTAGGCTGTGCTTGGCTAGGCTACTAGGATACTATCCCACTAGGCTACCAGACAAACCGGCTACAAGTCGGCTAGGGCACTAGGGTACAACGCGACTAGGTCACTATGCCACTAGGCTACAGGGCTAGTAGGTCACTAGGCCACTAGGCCAGTGGGCTACTAGGCCACTAGGCGACAAGGCTACTAGGTCACTAGGCCAGTAGGTCACTAGGTTAGTAGGACAACAGGTTAGAAGAATCACAGGCCCCTAAGTGACTAGGCCACTGTGCTACTGGGCTACAAGCCTACCAGTCTACAAGGTTACTAGGTCACTAGGCCAGTAGGCTAGCAGGCTACTAGGTCACTGGGACAGTAGGCCAGTGGGATGGTAGGCAACTAGTCTACAAGTCAAATAGTTCACTAGGTCACTAGGCCACTAGGCCTCTAGGCTACAAGTCTACTAGGTCACCAGGTCACTAGGCCACTAGGTTACTAGGCCAACAGGTTAGAAGCCTCACAGGTCCCTAAGTGACTAGGCCACTGGGCCACTGGGCTACAAGGCTACTAGTCTACAAGGCTACTAGGTCACTAGACCAGTAGGCTAACAGGCTACAAGGTCACTAGGCCAGTAGGCCAGTGGGATACTAGGCAACTACGCTACAAGTCAACAAGGTCACTAGGTCACAAGGCCACAAGGCTTTTAGTCTCCTAGGCCTGTAGGTTAGTAGCCTATCTAAGGCTATTCTAGGCTACTAAGACACTAGGCTAGCCTAGGCCAAACGAGGCTAGGCTAGGCCAGTATACTATGCTAGTAGGCTAGGCTAGTCTTTGCTTGGCTAGGCTGCTAGGATACTACGTCTCTAGCCTACTAGGCAAATACGCTACAAGGCTACTATTCCACTAAGCCACTAGGCTAATAGGCCACTAGTTTAGAAGCCTACTAGGTCCCTAAGTGACCAAGCCACTGGGCTACAGGTCTACTAGGCTACCAAGCTACAGGGCTCCTAGATCAATAGGGCACTAGTCTATAGGGCTGTTTGGTCACTAAGCCACTAGGAAAGTGGCCTACTAGGCTACAAGTGTACTAGGTCATTAGTCCACTAGGCTACAGGGCTACTAGGTCCCTAGGCCACTAGGCCAGTGGGCAACCAGGTTACTAGGCTATAAGTCTACAAGGTCAGTAGGCCACTAGGCTACAGGGCTAGTAGGTCACTAGGCCACTAGGCCAGTTGGCTACTAGGCTACTAGGCTACAAGGTCAGTAGGCCACTAGGCTACAGGGCTAGTAGGTCACTAGGCCACTAGGCCAGTGGGCAACTAGGCGACTAGGCTACAAGTCTACTAGGTCACCAGGTCACTATGTTACAAGGCTACAATGCTACTAGGTCACTAAGCCACTAGGTTAGTAGGCCAACAGGTTAGAAGCCTCACAGGTCCCTAAGTGACTAGGCCACTGGGCCACTGGGCTACAAGGCTACTAGTCTACAAGGCTACTAGGTCACTAGACCAGTAGGCTAACAGGCTACAAGGTCAGTAGGCCAGTAGGCCAGTGGGATACTAGGCAACTACGCTACAAGTCAACAAGGTCACTAGGTCACAAGGCCACAAGGCTTTTAGCCACCTAGGCCTGTAGGCTAGTAGCCTATCTTAGGCTATTCTAGGCTACTAAGACACTAGGCTAGCCTAGGCCAAACGAGGCTAGGCTAGGCCAGTATACTAGGCTAGTAGGCTAGGCTAGTCTTTGCTTGGCTAGGCTGCTAGGATACTACGTCTCTAGCCTACTAGGCAAATAGGCTACAAGGTTACTATTCCACTAAGCCACTAGGTTAATAGGCCACTAGATTAGAAGCCTACTAGGTCCCTAAGTGACCAAGCCACTGGGCTACAGGTCTACTAGGCTACCAGGCTACAAGGCTACTAGATTACTAGGCCACTAGTCTACACAGCTGGTAGGTCACTAGGCAACAAGGAAAGTGGCCTACTCAGCTACAAGGCCACTAGGTCACTAGGCCACTAGGCTACAGGGCTCCTAGGTCACCAGGAGACTAGGACACTGGGCTACAGAAACACTACGTTATTGGCTACAAGGCTACTAGGTCAATAGGCCTCTAGGCTACAGGGCTAGTAGGTCACTAGGCCACTAGGCGACATGGCTAGTAGGTCACTAGGCCACTAGGCCAGTGGGCTAGTACGCTACAAGTCTAAAAGTTCAGTAGGCCACTAAGATACAAGGCTAGTATGTCACTAGTCCACTAGGCCAGTGGGCTACTAGGCTATTAGGCTACAAGTCTACTAGGTCACAAGGCCACTGGGCTACTAGGCCACAAGTGTATTAGCCTCTGAGGCCTCTAGGCTAGTAGCCTATATTAGGCTATTCTATGCTACTAGGACACTAGGCTATCCTAGGCCAAATGAGTCTAGGCTAGGCCAGTATATTAGGCTAGTAGGCTAGGCTAGGCTGTGGTTGGCTAGGCTGCTAGGACACTATGCCAGTAGCCTACTAGGCAAATAAGCTACAAGGCTACTAGTCCACTAAGCCACTAGGTTAACAGGTAACTAGGTTAGAAGCCTACTAGGTCCCTAAGTGACCAAGCCACTGGGCTACTGGGCTACTACTCTACTAGTCTACAAGGCTACTAGATCACTAGGCCACTAGGCTACAGGGCTGGTAGGTCACTAGGCCACTAGAAGAGCGGCCTACTAGGCTACAATTCTACAAGTTCACTAGGCCACTAGGCCAGTGGGCTACTAGGCTACTATGCTAAGAAGCTAATAGGTCACTAGGCCACAAGGGTACAGGGCTACTAGGTCACTAGGCCTATAGGCCATTGGGCTACTAGGCTACTATGCTACAAGTCTACTAGGTCATTAGGCCAATAGGCCACTAGGCTACCAGGCTACTAGGTCACTAGGCCAGAAGGCCACTGGGCCACTAGGCCACAGCCTATTAGCCTCCTAGGCTTCTAGGCTAGTAGCATACGTTAGGCTATTCTAGGCTACTAGGACACTAGGCAAGTCTAGGTCAAACGAGGCTCGCTAGGCTACTATACTGGGCTAGTAGGCTAGGCTAGGCTGTGCTTGGCTAGGCTCCTAGGATACTATGCCACTAGGCTACTAGGCAGAAAGGCTACAAGGCTACTAGGCCACTAGGTCACTAGGCTACAAGGTGACCAGGCCACTAGGCTTCTATGCTACAAGGCTACTTGGCTACTAGGTCACTAGGCTAGGCTACTAGGACACTAGGCTAGGCAACGCTAGGGGAGGATACACCAGTCTACCAGGCTACAAGACTATGCTAGGATATGGTACGCTAGGCTACTAGGACATTAGGCCACTAGTCCACTAGTCTACAATGCTACAAGGTCACTATGCCACTAGGCTACAGCGCGAGTGGGTCACTAGTCCACTAGGACAGTGGGCTACTTGGCCACTAGGCTACAAGGCTACTAGGTCACTAGGCCACTAGGCAACAAAGTCACTAGGCCACTAAGCTACTAGGACACTAACCTGCACGGCCAGAAGGCTACAAGACCACTTGGCCATAAGGCCACTTGTCTAAGAGGCAGCTTGACTAGGCTTGGCTATGCAAGGCTGCTATACTACTAGGCCACCAGACCAATATGCTACAAGGCTACTAGGCCACTAGGACACTAGGCTACAATGCCCCTAGGCCAATAGGCCACTAGACTACTATGCTACTAAGCAACTAGATTAATAGGCCACTAGGTTACAAGGCTACTAGGTCCCTAGGTGACTAGGACACTGGGCTACTGAGATACTAGACTACTAGATGAAAAGGCTAGTAGGTCACTAGGCCACTAGGCTACAGGGCAGGTAGGTCACTAGGCCATTAGGCTACAGGGCAAGTAGGTCACTAGGCCACGAGGAAAGTGGGCTACTAGGCTACTAGGCTACAAAGCTACTAGGTCACTAGGCCACTAGGCTACAGGGCTCCTAGGTCACTAGGTGACTAGGACACTGGGCTAGTGAGATACTAGGCTACTAGGGAAATAGTCTAGTAGGTCACTAGGCCACTAGGCTAGAGGACTAGTAGGTCACTATGCCACTAGGCTACAGGGCTACTAAGTCACTAGGCCACTAGGCCTGTGAGCTACTGGGCTACTATGCTACAAGACTACTAGGTCAGTAGTCCACTAGGCCATGAGGCTACAAGGCTACTAGGTCACTAGGCCACAAGGCCACAGGGCTACTAGGCCACAAGGCTATTAGCCTCCTAGGCTTCTAGGCTAGTAGCCTACGTTCAGCCATTCTAGGCTACTAGGACTCTAGGCTAGCCTAGGCCAAATGAGGCACGCTAGGCTAGTATACTGGGCTAGAAGGCTAGGCTAGGCTGCGCTTGGCTAGGCTACTAGGATACTATGCCACTAGGCTACTAGGCAAAAGGGCTACAAGGCTACTAGGGCACTAGTCTACAACACTACTAGGTCACTAGGCCACTAGGCTACAGGGCTAGTAGGTCACTAGGCCAGTAGGCCAGTGGGCTACTAGGCCACTAGGCTACAAGGCTACTAGGTCACTAGGCCACGAGTATACAGGGCTCCTAGGTCACTAGGTGAATCAGACACTGGGCTACAGAGATACTAGGCTACTAGTCTACAAGGTTACTAGGTCACTAGGCCACTAGGCTACAGGGCTAGTAGGTCACTAGGCCACTAGGCCACTGGACTACTAGGCCACTAGGTTACAAGGCTACTAGGTCACTAGGCCACGAGTATACAGGGCTCCTAGGTCACTAGGTGACTCAGACACTGGGCTACAGAGATACTAGGCTACTAGACTACAAGGTTACTAGGTCACTAGGCCACTAGGCTACAAGGCTACTAGGTCACTAGGCCAGTAGGCAACAAGGTCACTAGGCCACTAACCTACTAGGCTACTAGGCTACTTGGCTACTAGCCTAGTACTCAAGGCCATTCTACGCTAGGCAATAGGCTACTGTGTAGGCTAGGTTAGGCTAGGCTGGCTTGGCTAGTAGGCCACGGGCAAGGCTAGGCTAGGCTGGGCTAGGCTAAGCCAGGCTACTAGGCCACTAGCCTAGGATATGGTAGGGTAGGCTAGCCTACTAGGCTACGAGATCAGTAGGCTAATAGGTCACTAGGGTACGAGGCTACTAGGTCATTAGGCCACTAGGCTACAAGGACACTCGGCCCCTAGACTACTAGGCTACTAGGCTACTAGGCCATGAGGCTACTAGACCGCTGGGTCACAAGTCTACTGGGCTAGTAGGCCAATTAGTTCACTAGGCTACAAGGCCAAAAGACCACTAGGCCACTGGGCCACTTGGCTACTAGGCGGCTGGGCAAGGCTAGGCTAGGCTACTAGACTACTAGGATACTGGCCACTAGGCTACAAGACTCCTGGGATACATGGCTACTAGGCCACTCGGCTAGGCTAGGCTAGGCTACTAGGCCACGGGCTAGGCTAGGCTAGGCTAGGCTATGCTTCTACACCACTAGCCTTCAGGCTAGGCTTGGCTAGGCCTAGCCTACAGGCCAGGCCTAGCTGAGGATTGTATACAGCTGAAAGTAAATAAGTCTAATCACTGGGAGTGAGCAATTGACCCAGCTTGTTAAGAAAGTAAATGACTCTAATCAATGGGTATAAATTCTTATTCAAATCAGGGGTTTTTCTTTTCTTCCAATACAACTAAACAAGGATCTAAACTAGTTGTGAGCTCAGAGAAGATAATTAAAAACAATTTGGTAATTATTGAGTCTTCCCCTTGTTTTTGTAACTCAGAACTGATGTATTAAGTGCCAGGGTTAAAATCAATTCTAAATTTATCTGAATGTACCTTTTAATGTGAACTGATTTCTTCTAGCAATAACTAATGTTAATGTATACATATTTGAGTAGTAGAGAAAATAAAGCCTTTCCCATCTCCTAAAGATATGCCTCGTCGCTAAAGTTTTTCATTTTACTCTTATGCCTATTATTTATTAATTTTACTCGGCTAGGCTAGGCTAGGCCTAGTCCATTCCCACAGGTGACTTACCTCTCCAAGGCTGCCATTTGGTTCCTACGGCTCCAGTATATCCACATTCAAGACAAGACCAAGGAGGATGGATGATGGGATACGTCCCTGAGCTTGTCTCAGCAAGTCCTCTTCTTGGAAGTCCCACCATGTAGACCTCCACTTATTTCTCCTTGTCCAGAGATGTCCATGGCCACTCCTACTTGCAAGGAAGCCTAACAAAGTAAGATTTGTAGCTGAAAATCTATCCCAAGCAAAATCAGGTTATGCTAATAAGAACAAAGGGACAGTGGCTATTAGAGGCAGTGATTCCCAGCAACATCCCCAGGGTCTATTGCACTGCAACCAGAATTGCTGGCCTAGCCAGTTCTTAGAGATGCAAACAACTCATCGGGGAGCACACCTTTCAGATACAAACGAACCAATCCAGACCTCAGTGCTGTGAGCCACCTCCATCTGGCTCTCTCAGTCCAGGAGGCAGTAGTCCTCTGCCCTGATCACCCCCAGGGCCACGTCCCAGGTAACAAGAGACAGAACCTCTACCCTGAGCTTGCGAAAATAATTCAAACTAGCTATCCTAAGCCGGAATGCCCTGCCCAGCCCTGCCTTGCCCTCTCTCATGGAAACCACTATCAGGCCCTGCCCATGCTTTTCCCTCCATCTTTCTGCTTCCTGACCAACTCTGGTGCTTCCCCATAAGGCCCCAGCATGGCATGGCAGCTTCCTGTTTCCAGGGATCGGTGAGTACAAAAAATTTGCTTCATGACAGGTGAAATTAGTAGTAGTAATAATAATAATAATAATAATAACAATAATTGGTAAATTTTTCTTTGATATTTTGAAACTTCATTATTCTGAGATAATTTTAGACTTGCGGAAGAGCTGGAAACAATGACAGAATTCCCACTCCAGCTGCTCCTGGGCCCGGCCACAGCGTATTTTTCAAACCTCATACATACTTGCGGGTTCGGCGCTGTTCACTGCAGGCTTGGCTCACCTTTTACTGTTCCCACTCGTCCCTTTTCTGCCCCAGACACAAGTTGGTCCCTCCGTGTTATTCAGTCTCTGACAAGGCTGGGGCCTCCCCTTGTCTCCCGGGCCCGGGACCATGGAGCAAGCTACCACGGGATTTTGTATGATGCCCTCTGTTTGTGGTCTCAGGATCAGGACCATGGAGCATGGTGGGGGGTGGTGCTTCTCGTAGCTACCTTGTCAGGGCACACATTGGGGTGTCTTCTCACCAGCCAAAGATACCCTTGATTCCTCGGTAACTGTTTTAGTTCAGGCTGCTGCAGAGAAGCAGAGGCTGGGCAGCTGAAGCTTGGCTAGGCTGCTAGGATAGGCTAGGATAGGCTAGGCTACGCTACTAGGCAACTAGGCTAATAGACCACTAGTTTACAAGGCTATTAGGCTACTATGCCACAAGGCTACAAGGCCACTACTCTATAGGGCTAGTAGGTCACAAGGCCACTAGGCTACAAGGCTACTAGGTCACTAGGCCACTAGGCAACAAGGTCACTAGGCCACTAGGCTACAAGGACACTAACCTACATGGCCAGAAGTCTACAAGGCCACTTGGCCACTAGGCCACTTGTCTAAGAGGCAGCTTGACTAGGCTTGGCTATGCAAGGCTACTACACTAGTAGGCCACCAGACCAATACGCTACAAGGCTCCTAGGCCACTAGGACACTAGGCTACAATGCCCCTAGGCCAATAGGCCACTGGACTACTAGGCTACTAAGCCACTAGGTTAATAGGCCACTAGGTTACAAGGCTACTAGGTCCCTAGGTGACTAGCCCACTGGGCTACTGGGCTACTAGGCTACTAGGCTACAAGGCTACTAGGTCACTAGGCCACTAGGCCAGTGGGCTACTAGGCTACTAGGCTACAAGGTTACTAGGTCACTAGGCCACTAGGCTACAGGGCTACTAGGTCACTAGGCCACTAGGCCCCTGTGCTACTAGGCTAGTAGGCTACAAGTCTACTTGGTCACTAGGCCACTAGGCGACAGGACTACTAGGTCACTATGCCACTAGGCCAGTGGGCTACTAGGCTACTATGCTACAAGTCTAGTAGGTCACTAGGCCACTAGGTTGCCAGGCTACTGGGTCAATAGGCCACAAGGCCACTGGGCTACTAGGCCACAAGGCTATTAGCCTCCTAGGCTTCTAGGCTTCTAGGCTAGTAGCGTACGTTAGGCTATTCTAGGCTACTAGGACACTAGGCTAGCCTAGACCAAAAAAGGCTAGGCTAGGCTAATATACTAGGCTGCTAGGCTAGGCTAGGATGCGCTAGGCTAGGCTCCTAGGATACTCCACCACTAGGCTACTAGGCAAATAGGCTACAAGGCTACTAGGCCACTAGGTCACTAGGCTACAAGGTGACAAGGCCACTAGGCTACTAGTCTACAAGGCTACTTGGCTACTATGCCACTAGGCTAGGCTACTAGGAAACTATGCTAGGCAACGCTAGGCGAGGATACACCAGTCTACCAGGCTACTAGACTATGCTAGGATATGCTACACTAGGCTACTAGGACCCTAGGTCACTAGGCCACTAGGCTACAAGGATACTAGGTCACTAGGCCAGTAGGCAACAAGGTCACTAGGCCACTAACCTACTAGGCTACTAGGCTACTTGGCTACTAGCCTAGTACTCTACGCCATTCTATGCTAGGCAATAGGCTACTGTGTAGGCTAGGTTAGGCTAGGCTGGCTAGGCTACTAGGCCACAGGCTAGGCTAGGCTAGGCTGGGCTAGGCTAAGCCAGGCTACTAGGCCACTAGCCTAGGATAGGCTAGGGTAGGCTAGCCTACTAGGCTGCGAGATCAGTAGGCTAATAGGTCACTAGGGTACGAGGCTACTAGGTCATTAGGCCACTAGGCTACAAGGACACTTGGCCTCTAGACTATTAGGCTATTAGGCCACGAGGCTACTAGACCGCTAGGTCACAAGACTACTAGGCTACATGGCCAAAAGACCACTAGGCCACTGGGCCACTTGGCTACTAGGTGTCTGGGCAAGGCTAGGCTAGGCTACTAGACTACAAGGCACCTAGCCACTACGTTAATAGGCCACTAGGCTACAAGTCTCCTAGGATACTTGGTACTAGGCCACTTGGCTCGGCTCGGCTCGGCTCGGCTATGCTACTACGCCACTAGCCTACAGGCTAGGCTAGGCTAGGCCTAGCTTACAGGCCAGGCCTAGCTGAGGATTGTACACAGCTGAAAGTAAATAAGTCTAATCACTGGGAGTGAGCAATTGACCCAGCTTTTTAAGAATGTAAATGAGTCTAATCAATGGGTATAAGTCCTTATTCAAATCATGGGTTTCTCTTTTCTTCCAATAAAACTAAACGAGGATCTAAACTAGTTGTGAGCTCAGAGAAGATAATTAAAAACAATTTGGTAATTATCGAGTCTTCCCCTTGTTTTTGTAACTCAGAACTGATGTATTAAGTGCCAGGGTTAAAATCAATTCTGCATTTATCTGAATGTACCTTTTAATGTGAACTGATTTCTTCTAGCAATAACTAATGTTAACGTATACATATTTGAGTAGTAGAGAAAATAAAGCCTTTTCCATCTCTTAAAGATATGCTTCCTCACTAAAATGTTTCATTTTACTCTTTCGTCTATTATTTATTAATTTTACTCAGCTAGGCTAGGCTAGGCTTAGTCCATTTCCACAGGTGACTTACTTCTCCAAGGCTGCCATTTGGTTCCTACGGCTCCAGTATATCCACATTCAAGACAAGACCAAGGAGGATGGATGATGGGATATGTCCCTGAGCTTGTCTCAGGAAGTCCTCTTCTTGGAAGTCCCACCATGTAGACCTCCACTTATTTCTCCTTGTCCAGAGATGTCCATGGCCACTCCTACTTGCAAGGAAGCCTAACAAAGTAAGATTTGTAGCTGAAAATCTATCCCAAGCAAAATCAGGTTATGCTAATAAGAACAAAGGGACAGTGGCTATTAGAGGCAGTGATTCCCAGCAACATCCCCAGGGTCTATTGCACTGCAACCAGAATTGCTGGCCTAGCCAGTTCTTAGAGATGCAAACAACTCATCGGGGAGCACACCTTTCAGATACAAACGAACCAATCCAGACCCCAGTGCTGTGAGCCACCTCCATCTGGCTCTCTCAGTCCAGGAGGCAGTAGTCCTCTGCCCTGATCACCCCCAGGGCCACGTCCCAGGTAACTAGAGACAGAACCTCTACCCCGAGCTTGCGAAAATAATTCAAACTAGCTAATCCTAAACTGGACTGCCCTGCCCAGCCCTGCCTTGCCGTCTCTCATGGAAACCACAATAAGGCCCTGCCCATGCTTTTCCCTCCATCTTTCTGCTTCCTGACCAACCCTGGTGCTTCCCCATAAGGCCCCAGCATGGCATGGCAGCTTCCTGTTTCCAGGGATTGTTGAGTACAGAAAATTTGCTTCATGACAGGGAAAATTATTAGTAATAATAATAATAATAATAATAATTACAATTATTAGTAAATTTTTCCTTGATTTTTTGAAACTTCATTATTCTGAGATAATTTTAGACTTGCTGAAGAGCTGGAAACTATGAGAGAATTCCCACTGCAGTTGCTCCTGGGCCCGGCCACAGCGTATTTCTCAAACCTCACACATGCTCGCGGGTTCGCCGCTGTTCACTTCAGGCTCGACTCAGCTTTCACTGTTCCCACTCGTCCCTTTTCCGCCCTGGAAGCAAGTCGGTCCCTCCGTGTTATTCAGTCTCTGACAAGGCTGGGGCCTCCCCTTGTCTCCCGGGCCCGGGACCATGGAGCAAGCTGCCACGGGATTTTGTATGATGCCCTCTGTTTGTGGTCTCAGGATCAGGACCATGGAGCATGGTGGGGGGCGGTGCTTCTCGTAGCTGCCTTGTCAGGGCACACATCAGGGTGTCTTTTCACCAGCCAAAGATGCCCTTGATTCCTTGGTAACTGTTTTAGTTCAGGCTGCTGCAAAGAAGCATAGCCTGGGCAGCTGAAGCTTGGCTAGGCTAGGCCTGGCTAGGCTAGACTAGGCTACCCTATGCTGCTAGGCTAGGCTAGTATAGGCTAGGCTACGCTACTAGGCAACTAGGCTAGTAGACCACTAGTTTACAAGGCTATTAGGCTAGTATGCCACAAGGCTACAAGGCCATAAGGCTACAAGGCCACTAGGACACTAACCTACAAGACCAGAAGGCTACAAGGCCACTTGGCCACTAGGCCACTTGTTTAAGAGGCAACTTGACTAGGCTTGGCTATGCAAGGCTACTACACTACTAGGCCACCAGACCAATAGTCTAAAAGGCTACTAGGCCACTAGGACACTAGGCTACAATGCCCCTAGGCCAATAGGCCACTAGACTACTAGGCTACTAAGCCACTAGGTTAGTAGGCCACTAGATTACAAGGCTACTAGGTCCCTAGGTGACTAGGCCACTGGGCTACTGGGCTACTAGGCTACTATGCTACAAGCCTACTAGCTCACTAGGCCACTAGGCTACAGGGCTAGTAGGTCACTAGGCCACTAGGCAAGTGGGCTACTATGCTACTATGCTACAAGTCTAATAAGTCACTAGGCCACTAGGCCACTGGGCTACTAGGCCACAAGAGTATTAGCCTCCTCGGCTTCTGGACTTCTAGGCTAGTAGCCTACGTTAGGCTATTCTAGGCTTCTAGGACACTAGGCTAGCCTAGGCCAAACGAGGCTAGGCTAGGGTAGTGTACTAGGCTACTAGGCTAGGCAAGGCTGTGCTTGGCTAGGCTGCTAGAATACTACGCCACTAGGCTACTAGGCAAATAGGCTACAAGGCTACTAGGCCACTAGGTCACTAGGCTACAAGGTGACAAGTTCACTAGGCTACTAGGCTACAAGGCTACTTGGCTACTAGGCCACTAGGCTAGGCTACTAGGACACTAGGCTAGGGAACGCTAGGTGAGGATACACCAGTCTACCAGGCTACTAGACTATGCTAGGATATGCTACGCTATGCTACTAAGACACTAGGCCACTAGGCCACTAGACTACAAGGCTACTAGTTCACTAGGCCACTAGGCAACAAGATCACTAGGCCACTAACCTACTAGGCTAACATGCTACTTGGCAACTAGCCTAGTAGGCTAGCTATCCTTTGCTAGGCAAATAGGCTACTGTGTAGGCTAGGTTAGGCTAGGCTAGGCTAGGCTACTAGGCCACGGGCGAGGCTAGGCTAGGCTAGGCTAACCCAGGCTACTAGGCCACTAGCGTAGGGTATGCTAGGGTAGGCTAGCCTACTAGGCTACGAGATCAGTAGGCTAATAGGTCACTAGGGTACGAGGCTACTAGGTCATTAGGCCACTAGGCTACAAGGACACTCGGCCCCTAGACTACTAGGCTACGAGGCCATGAGGCTACTAGACTGCTAGGTCACAAGTCTACTGGGCTAGTAGGCCAATTAGGTCACTAGGCTACAAGGCCAAAAGACCACTAGGCCACTGGGCCACTTGGCTACTAGGCGGCTGGGCAAGGCTAGGCTAGGCTACTAGACTACTAGGATACTGGCCACTAGGCTACAAGACTCCTGGGATACATGGCTACTAGGCCACTCGGCTAGGCTAGGCTAGGCTACTAGGCCACGGGCTAGGCTAGGCTAGGCTAGGCTATGCTTCTACGCCACTAGCCTACAGGCTAGGCTTGGCTAGGCCTAGCCTACAGGCCAGGCCTAGCTGAGGATTGTATACAGCTGAAAGTAAATAAGTCTAATCACTGGGAGTGAGCAATTGACCCAGCTTGTTAAGAAAGTAAATGAGTGTAATCAATGGGTATAAATCCTTATTCAAATCAGGGGTTTCTCTTTTCTTCCAATACAACTAAACGAGGATCTAAACTAGTTGTGAGCTCAGAGAAGATAATTAAAAACAATTTGGTAATTATCGAGTCTTCCCCTTGTTTTTGTAACTCAGAACTGATGTATTAAGTGCCAGGGTTAAAATCAATTCTGCATTTATCTGAATGTACTTTTTAATGTGAACTGATTTCTTCTAGCAATAACTAATGTTAACATATACATATTTGAGTAGTAGAGAAAATAAAGCCTTTCCCATCTCCTAAAGATATGCCTCGTCACTAAAGTTTTTCATTTTACTCTTATACCTAGTATTTATTAATTTTACTCGGCTAGGCTAGGCTAGGCCTAGTCCATTCCCACAGGTGACTCACTTCTCCAAGGCTGCCATTTGGTTCCTACGGCTCCAGTATATCCACATTCAAGACAAGACCAAGGAGGATGGATGATGGGATACGTCCCTGAGCTTGTCTCAGCAAGTCCTCTTCTTGGAAGTCCCACCATGTAGACCTCCACTTATTTCTCCTTGTCCAGAGATGTCCATGGCCACTCCTACTTGCAAGGAAGCCTAACAAAGTAAGATTTGTAGCTGAAAATCTATCCCAAGCAAAATCAGGTTATGCTAATAAGAACAAAGGGACAGTGGCTATTAGAGGCAGTGATTCCCAGCAACATCCCCAGGGTCTATTGCACTGCAACCAGAATTGCTGACCTAGCCAGTTCTTAGAGATGCAAACAACTCATCGGGGAGCACACCTTTCAGATACAAACGAACCAATCCAGACCCCAGTGCTGTGAGCCACCTCCATCTGGCTCTCTCAGTCCAGGAGGCAGTAGTCCTCTGCCCTGATCACCACCAGGGCCACGTCCCAGGTAACTAGAGACAGAACCTCTACCCCGAGCCTGCGAAAATAATTCAAACTAGCTATCCTAAGCCGGACTGCCCTGCCCTGCCCTGCCTTGCCCTCTCTCTCTCATGGAAACCACAATAAGGCCCTGCCCATGCTTTTCCCTCCATCTTTCTGCTTCCTGACCAACCCTGGTGCTTCCCCATAAGGCCCCGGCATGGCATGGCAGCTTCCTGTTTCCAGGGATTGGTGAGTACAAAAAATATGCTTCATGACAGGTAAAAATATAAATAATAATTATAATATTAATAAAAATAATTAGTAAATTTTTCTTTGAGTTTTTGAAACTTCATTATTCTGAGATAATTTTAGACTTGGGGAAGAGGTTGAAACAATGACAGAATTCCCACTCCAGCTGCTCCTGGGCCCAGCCACAGCATATTTCTCAAACCTCATACATGCTTGCGGGTTCGTCGCTGTTCACTGCAGGCTTGGCTCACCTTTTACTGTTCCCACTCGTCCCTTTTCTGCCCCAGACACAAGTTGGTCCCTCCGTGTTATTCAGTCTCTAACAAGGCTGGGCCCTCTCCTTGTCTCCCAGGCCCGGGACCATGGAGCAAGCTGCCACGGGATTTTGTATGATGCCCTCTGTTTGTGGTCTCAAGATCAGGACCATGGAGCACGGTGGGGGTGTGTGCTTCTTGTAGCTACCTTGTCAGGGCACACGTCGGGGTGTCTTCTCACCAGCCAAAGTAGCCCTTGATTCCTCAGTAACTGTTTTAGTTCAGGCTGCTACAAAGAAGCAGAGCCTGCGCAGCTGAAGCTAGGCTAGGCTAGGCTAGGCTACGCTAGGCTGCTAGGCTAGGCTAGGCTACGCTACGCTACTAGGGTACTCGGCTAGTAGACCACTAGTTTACAAGGCTACTAGGCTACTATGCCACAAGTCTACAAGGCCTCTAGGACACTAACCTACAAGGCCACAAGCCAACAAGGCCACTTGGCCACTAGGCCACTAGTCTCCTAGACTATGAAGCCACTAGGGTAACAGACCCTATGGTACAAGGCTACTAGGCCTCTAGGTCACTAGGCCACTAGTATACTAGGGTACTAGGCTATTTGACTACAAGACTAGTAGTGTACTAGGCTTCTAGGCTACTAGGTTACTAGGCTTGGTTAGGCTAGGCTAGCCTACTAGGACACTAGGCTTGGCTAGGCAAGGCTAGGCTAGGCTAGGCTAGGCTACTAGGCTTCTAGGCCACTATGTTACAAGGCTACTAGGCTAGTAGTCCGCTAGGATACAAGGCCACTAGGACATTAGGCCGCTACGCCTCAAGGCCATTAATCCACTGGGCCTCTTGTGCACTAGGCCACGTGGCTAATAGGTATTTGGGCTCGGCTCGGCTAGGCTACTAGGCTACTATGCCACTAGGCTACTAGCCCACTATGCTATAGGGTTATTAGGCCACTAGAACAGTAGGCTACAAGACCACTAGGCCACTAGGCTACTAGGTACTAGACTACTAGGTACTGGGCCACTAGCCTAATAGGCCAGTAGGTTACAAAGGCATTAATCCAGTAGGCCAGTAGGCTACTAGGCTACTGTGCTAGGTTAGGCTAGGCTAGGCTACTAGGACACTAGGCCAGGCTTGGCAAGGCTAGGCTAGGCTTGGCTAGTTTACTAGGTTACTAGGTCAGAGTAGGCTACGCTAGGCTACTAGGCCTCTAGGCTACTAGGACACTAGGCTGCAAGACTACTAGGCCATTAGGCCACTATGTTACAAGGCCCCTAGGCCACTCGGCTACTAGTCTACTAGACTACTTGGTTACTACGCCACTAGGCTAGGCTAGACTACTAGGCCACTGGCTAGTCTATACTAGGCTAGGCTACTAGGCAATAGGCTAGGCTAGGCTAGGCTAGGCTACTAGTCCACCAGACTAGGCTAGGGTAGGCTTGGTTAGGTTAGCCCTAGACTACATGCCAGGCCTAGTTGAGGAATTTACACAGCTGAAAGTAAATGAGTCTAATCATTGGGTATGAGCAATTGACCCAGAATGTTAAGAAAGTAAGTGAGTCTAATGAATTGGTATAAATTCTTGTTCAAATCAGGGGTTTCTGTTTTCTTCCAATAAAACTAAACCAGGATCCAAACTAGTTGTGAGGTGACAGAAGATAATTAAAAACAATTTGATAATTAAAAATCTTTCCCCTTATTTTTGTAACTCAGAAGTAAAGTATTAAGTGCCAGTGTAAAAATTAATTCTGCTTTCATCTGAATCTACTTTTTAATGTGAACTGATTTCTTCGAGCAATAACTAATTTTAACGTATACATATTTGAGTGGTAGAGAAAATAAAGCCTTTCCCATCTCCTAAAGATATGCCTCGTCACTAAAGTTTTTCATTTTACTCTTACGCTTATTATTTATTAATTTTACTCGGCTAGGCTAGGCTAGGCCTAGTCCATTCCCACAGGTGACTTACTTCTCCAAGGCTGCCATTTGGTTCCTACGGCTCCAGTATATCCACATTCAAGACAAGACCAAGGAGGATGGATGATGGGATACGTCCCTGAGCTTGTCTCAGCAAGTCCTCTTCTTGGAAGTCCCACCATGTAGACCTCCACTTATTTCTCCTTGTCTAGAGATGTCCATGGCCACTCCTACTTGCAGGGAAGCCTAACAAAGTAAGATTTGTAGCTGAAAATCTATCCCAAGCAAAATCGGGTTATGCTAATAAGAAGAAAGAGACAGTGGCTATTAGAGGCAGTGATTCCCAGCAACATCCCCAGGATCTATTGCACTGCAACCAGAATTACTGGCCTAGTCAGTTCTTAGAGATGCAAACTACTCATCGGGGAGCACACCTTTCAGATACAAACCAACCAATCCGGACCCCAGTGCTGTGAACCACCTCCATCTGGCTCTCTCAGTTCAGGAGGCAGTAGTCCTCTGCCCTGATCACCCCCAGGGCCACGTCCCAGGTAACTAGAGACAGAACCTCTACCCGGAGCCTGCTAAGTGATTCAAACTAGCTAATCCTACACCTGCCTGCCCTGCCCTGCCCTGCCTTGCCCTCTCCTATGGAAACCACAATAAGGCCCTGCCCATGCTTTTCCCTCCATCTTTCTGCTTCCTGACCAACCCTGGTGCTTCCCCATAAGGCCCCAGCATGGCATGGCAGCTTCCAGTTTCTAGGGATCTGTGAGTATAAAAAATTTGTTTCATGTCAGTCAAAAATAATAATAGTCATAATGATAATTAGTAATTTATTTTTTGATTTTTTGAAACTTCATTATTCTGAGATAATTTTAGACTTGCGGAAGAGCTGGTAACAGTGAGAGAATTCCCACCCCAGGTGCTTCTGGGCCTGGCCACAGCATATTTCTCAAACCTCATACTTGTTCGCGGTTTCAGCACTTTTCACTGCAGGCTTGCCTCACCTTTCACCGTTCCCACTCATGTCCTTTTTCTGCCCCGGACTCAGGTCTGTCCCTCTGTGTTATTCAGTCTATGACAAGGCTGGGCCCTCCTCTTCTCTCCCGTGTCCGTGACCGTGACTGTGGAGCGAGCTGCTCTGGGGTTTTGTAGGACGTCCTCTCTTTGTGGTCTCAGGATCACGACCTCACCGCGTGGTGGTAGTGCGTGCTCCTCTTAGTTACCCTGTCTGGGCACACGTTGGGGCATCTTCTCACTAGCCAATGTTGCCCTTGATTTCTCGGTCAGTATTTTAGCTCAAGCTGCTGCAAAGTACCAGAGCCTGGGCGGCTGAAATAGCATTTAGTTCTCAAGTTCAGGCTAGGCTAGGCTACATTGAAACAATACATTCCATTTAGGAGAACAAATTTTAATAATGACCCCATATCCATTATATTCTACTCACTATTACTTTAAGGTGAAATATAAACTCTCCTACTAATATAGATACTTGAGAAACATAGGGAATACTATACATCATGTTAAGAAATTCCACAAGCTAGTAATTTCATAGTCTGTCTTTAACTTGAAACATCTCATGCAACTTTCATAGTTGCCACATGCAGCCTCAGACCTGGAATAATCTGATCTATGGTGTTTTTAAAAAGTGAATTAAATATAGAATAAAAGGCATCTCTAATAACTGGATGTACATAATTGTAAAATGCAATGTAAGGGAAAACCATCAATATCTAAGATGTACATGCCAGTGGAAATTTGAAAGAATAAGAACTGAATTAAAAAGATTGCAGTATCTATATTGGGAGAATAATTTATTTAATTCTTGGAAGTACAATCACTCCCTGCCTTTTAGAAGACAATTCAGGATTGACCAAAATAACTTCAGTTTTATGAAGCTATACAGTCTTCTTTTAAATTTGTTCAGCAAAATCAGAGACCTTTTAAAATAAGTCAAAATTATATTTCATAAACCAAGGAAAACATAGTATTTTACAACAGTAGAAAGGCAGGAGGAGATGACATCTCTTTTATGGATCTAAAGTAATGTAATGCCAATGGTGAAGATATTTGAGCCAGAGTTCCCTGTTATCTACCTATCCACTTTTTAAGGTATCAAGTATTAGAATATAAGTCAAGTATCACATGGTGATAGGATAACTTTAGAATTAAGAATAATTCTGAGACTTACCTAGTAGTTTCATTATAGTATGATTCATTAATTAACACAGAGATAATAGTTGGTTTTCTAAATTCTCATCCTTCGAGGGTTAACTCACCCATCATTATTTCTATATGATCTTCTAAGCCTTTGTGAAGAGTACGTAAAGGCTATTATTTTCCACTTACCTATTCTCTTCTGTTCTGGTAATTTATATTTGACATGCAGAAAAGTAAATGTTTTATTTCACATATATAAACATTGATCCACTTTTATAATCCAAGAATCCCATCCTACAAATTATGAGACATAAAAGACACACATTCTACTACATACAATAGGGTGGGAAGCACTAAAGAGATACTTAGGTAAACATTTTTGAAAGCCCAATAGGTAGTTTTTCTGTGTTCTTCATGCTACCAGTAGCTGACCAATGAGACCAGGATTTCTTTCTTTGATTAAGGCAGCAATAATAGTGGCACCTTGCCTCAAACTTTCCTGTAGCTTCTGATCATCCTGAGGAGAAACGATAAAATAATAATTATCTTAGAGAAAAAAAAGACATCACACATTAAATTTAATGTGTTATTTTTCAGTTTTTAAATATTTATTTTTACTTTTCCCCTCAGTTTTATGTCATGACAAATAACAATGTGTAAGGTTAAAGTATACAATGTAGTGATATAATATACATATATATTGTGAAATGATTATTACAATTAGGCTAGTTATCACATCTCTCACCTCACAGAGTTACTATTACTGGGGGAGGGGTGAGAACATTTAAGACCTACTCTCTTACCAACTTTCAAGTATACATTATTGTTAACTATCATCAGCATGCTGTACATAAAATTCCCAGAAATTATTCGCCTTATAACTGGAAGTTTGTACCCTTTGACCAACATTTCCGAATTTCCTTCTTTCCTCAGCCCCTGGTAACCACCATTCTCTTTTGTTTTCATGAATTCAAGGAGCCACTTTTCAAGGTCTGCTGCTCTTTAGACCTGATACACTACAGAACTCAGACCTTAGCAACTGGCATGGAGTTGTATTCCCAAATCAAAGAGAAATGCTTTTACAAGCACTTTTCATTATAGGCAAAAAATATTTGCTTAAGATATCAAGAAAAACAGTGACACAATTTCAAATGCTCAGTATGAAACAAGATTATTTTCTCTTAACCCAACATCTGTCCAACTTTGGCTCTTCACTGAAGTGTGAATATTTCATCAATGATGCAAAGCTTTTCTTCATCTTGTTTCTGAGTGTTTTCCAATAAAAGACTGTACGTACTGGTGTAGGGGAAAAAGCCATACTTGCTGCTTGTGAAGTAAGGATTAGGCAAATCTGTGAAATGAGTTATCTCACAAGTCGCTAAAATGTGTTTTTTGCCTTTGAAATCACATTGCCTATGAAAATATGTTCATTCTAATTATTTAGGCTTATTGAAGTTATGAGGGGATGCTAATAAGAAGGAAAAGTCAAAACAGAGCTAAGATATTTGTAAGGTCTCTATGTTATGAACTGGGCTATATTCACAAGAGAGGGGTCTGATAACCAGTCTTTAAACTTTGGCATCTTCCTCAATGCCTCATCTCAATGTACAATATATCACCAGGACCTGTTGCCTCCACTTCCTTAATGTTTCTTGAATAAGTGTACTCCTCTCCAACTGCTATCACCACTGCCAGCATAACACCTCAGCCCAAATTACTGCAACAATCACATACAGTCTCTCTAAAGTCTTGTCCTCTCCTCGCTTATTCCCACACAGCAATCAAAATACTCATTTTAAAATATAGATCTGATCACATCACTGTCCTGCCTTAAGTTCTCTGGAGGCTACCTTTGAACTTCAGGATTAAAATAAAACACTTTACCTGGTAATGAAAAGAGGCTTTTATCCTTCCAGCCTCTTCGTGCCGCTCCTTTACAACCACTCAATTCTCCAAGCCATATAAACTTTTAAGATTGCCCAAACAAATTATTTTTCTGCACTTTCATCCCATTGCACTAGCTAATTCCTTTGCCAGAAAAGCTGCCCCACAACCTTCCAAGCTTAGCCAACCCTAGTTACTCTTTGTGGGTCAAACCAGGTATCACTGACTTGAAATACACCTCAACTCCTATATTCCAGCCCAGTTTGGGTGAATCTGTTTCTACAGCTGTGAATTCCTCTAGCACACTGAATTCTTATAGTCTTTTTAGTTGACCATCTATTCCACCAGATGATGGGTTTCTTGATGAAACAAGTTTTCATTTTATCTTTGAATATGGAACATTTAATTTAATGCCTAACACATGGTAGCTCTCCATGAATCATAACCCAGTCAAAGCAAAGGAGGCACTGACTATGATAGGAGTATCATCACCCTTTCAAGTTAACTAGTTTGTTAACATTGACCAGTTTTCGGTAACTTCGTTTACTGCTGTTTGCATATGTAGCCAGAAGCCTGGCAACAGTACAAAGAAAATATTATCAAAGACTTTCCAAGTCCACCATGCCTCTGACATACAGGCCCTAGAGTTTCTCATCTATAACATTTGCTTGTGGTACTCTTTCCCATCAATTTCCCTGACTGGGTTCTAAAGTGTGGAGCTGGAGAAGATGCACAGGGGCTGACTGGTGGCTGGTTTATTTCTTGCAAGTTGGTTTTAATAACAATTTCAGTATTGGATTTCAAATGCTGTACTGGTTTCCGGTATGTCACAAGACCTAAATCACATATAAATAAATCATTCTAAAGCCAAATATGCTTGGTTTTAAAATGTGATTCACTTATATGGGAGTAGATATCATCCTTACCACATCATTCATAAACATAAAAATAAATAGTCTAAAACTGAGCACAATACAAATCAACTATAGATATGTATTTGTCACTCCATGATTAATTAATTGCAGTGTTGCAGGGTTTAAAATACACATCTACTTCCAAATCTCATTTATTAAATTGAGACGTACAACAGATGATGATAATTAAGGTTTCCCCTTCAAAAATAAACAGGAAAAAAAGGCTATCTTTGAAACTAGTTTATACTTGTCATAATGACAGCAACACAGTAACAAGTAAAGAAAAGAAGGGGAAAAATCTGTTTAAGATGGCAGGGTTATAAAAATCACATTCCTATATATTAGAATAAATCTTTATGCTCATTTTGATAGCTCCATAACTTATGTATCTTTAGCTAATGAATTTAAGTAAGAATGTTCTTTTAAGGATGAATTTACTTCTGCATTTTTTATAGGCATCATTTGGAAAGATTAGAACTCAGTGAGAAAAATCTGTTTGTTCACTATTTGTTTTCCCTTTCTGCCTGAGCTCTATCAATCATTTTAACCCTGAAAAATATGGAAATTTAAAACAGATTAAACAAGATGGTGAGACACATAGTACTCAGAAAATTCTTACATGTACAGAGATCAGACAGTCAAACAATTTATGGATTTCAAACTCATCTCAAAATTACATATCTCTTTAAAAGTATAGATAAAACAGGTAAGAAAAATGTAAACTCAGATAACTTAAAAGGAATTTCTTACTGCCAGTGAATAAGCAAAAGTGTTTGTAATCCTTAAGAGGGAGGGGAGCAGAGAAACATTATAGGTGGTCATTGTGCTATCATTCACACATATGTACATATATGTATCAATACATATGTTCCCTTGTGCCTTCCAAATATATAATAAAAATGTTTGAAGCTAAAATTAAGTAAGCAAAGTCAATGTGAATACTGAAAAATCATGTTGATAGTATGCACTTGATATGCAGTGATGAAAATGTCATTTATCTCCGTGAACTTCCTTCTGAAAGCCTATAACCTCAGTCTAATCATGAGAAAAACATCAGATGAATTCCAACAGAGGAGCACCCTGCAACATATTTCACGAGTACTCCTCCAAACTCTCAAGTTCATCAAAAGCAAAAGAAGTATGAGAAACTGTCACAGCCAAGAGAAGCCTAAGGAGGCATGACCACTAAAAGGAATATGGGATCCTGGAATAAAAATACACATCAGGTAAAACTGAGGGAACATGAATGAGGCTATGAACATTAGTTGTCAATAATAGGGGAAACTCGATGCAGGACATATGGGAACTCCATACAATCTTCTCAATTCTAAAAAATGAAGTATAAAAAATCAGAAGGCAAAGTAGCAGAAAACACAGCCTATAAAGAAAAGAAAAAAGTCAATTTCAACATATGCAGAAATGACCTATATTGGAATTAGCATGCAAGGATGGCAAAATAACTATGATTACTATATTAAAAATAGAGGAAGAGATAGAAACATTGATGAAAAATGGGAATTTTCAACACAGAATTGGAATCTATAATAAAGTATATTTTACAGCTGTAAAATTTAATACCTGAAATTAAGAATTAATTGGGCTGATTTAATACAAGATGGGTAGAGCAGAAGATAGTATTAGTGATGCTGAAGATAGTTAAAAAAAATCCTAACTGGTGAATTATTACTATGATCATCTTAATACTTTATGACAGTACTATTCCATTGCCCTATTCCCTATCTACCACTACATACCACCACCACCACTTCCACTACCAAGAAACCTCTTTAGTGCATTTAGAAAATCACACATGGTTATTACAGTAGCCACCTTATTTGGGAAAAGTCACTCCATGAAACAAACAAGAATAAAAAAATGTCAACTCCATTCCTAGAAAAACAATACAATACAATGTACATAGTATACAAATGACTAGACTGTAAACTGTAGCTGTATACTGCTATAGCTGGGCATAAAAGGAGGAAGAAATTCAGAGTGTGAAAGACCACATGATGCTGGAAAAATTCCTAAAGGAGGTGGAACCAAAGGATGAGAAAAAGAGGAGGGAAAAACAACAGTCCAAAATGGACAAGAAGTACTTGGGGAACAAAAAATCACAGCTAGTTTTCATTTTGGCATATCAAGGTGATAAAATAGCCATTACAAAGGTACTGCAAGAAAAGTGGATGCCCCAATTTCCACAATAAAAAATAAAGAAAAATTACTGAAATTAAATTTGTCAGTAGTTTATGTACTATATGTAACTCTAGCAATTCCTAGGCTTCACGTTTACCTTAATTTTTGTGCACCAGCCATAAAGAACATAAACTGTAAAAATAGCACACCAATGTTTACATTCCCACACATACAAATCAAAAGCACACGTTTATTGAATTTAAATAAAAGAGGACATTTAATGATAAAAGATGTGTTAAAATATATATTTTGTCTTAAATCTAAATTATCATAGCTGTAATTAGTTGCTTTATTTTGTTCTGTTCATTTCATAATGAGGTCAAGTTTTTCAGAAAAACCTTAAAAAGAAATTTTTTTAAAATAAATTTTTTTAAGAAATAAGAAAAATGTTGCTTTAATATTTAGTTTCAAGACTGTTTAAAATCCAGAGAAATAAATTTGATATTTTATAATATAAAATTAGTAATACAGAACATTGTCCTAATTTCCAAGGAACACTTCTCTCCACAAAAGTATTTAAAACCTGTACAAAGAAAACATTTGTTTGAATATTCTAGTCTTCAATTAAAAGTCCAAGGAAGAATCATATTAATAATTCATGAGGCCTTAGCTTTCTGTAGAGCTTAAGAAAAAAATCATGGAAGTCAAGTTAAAAGCAAAAACAAAAATTTAGACTTAATTTTATTCAGCAAGTTAATAATTGCTCATTGAGATCTTAAAGCATTTCTTAACAGATTTTTTTTAATATTAGGAAGAATATTAGACAAAATATCAATACATAATAATAATTTTTAATTTTCTATATTTTCAAATGGATTTAGGATTAAAATTCACCATGGATTTTATCCAGAAACTCATGAAACTCATCATATTTAGCTATTTCTCTATCCCTTGTAATTTCAAGGCTAAGGTGAAATATACTATGTTTAGATGAAACATGCATAAAAATTCCTATTACCATTGTCTTTTAAATGCATAAGATAATTCTAAATTTTGTCTATAGTAATCAAATCTTGTCATTGGAATACTGGACTTTAATCTTTTTGTGTGTGTGGTTTTGTTGCTGATAGGTATTCTCCATGTGAAATCTCCATGCAGAAATTCCCATGGGACTTCAAAGCTTTTTGGGACATAGGGGGAAGTAGTAGATTTCTTTGAAGTTTCACAGAAGAGTCACAATGAGCAGCACCTCCACAATTCATAGCAGCTCTTCTTTTCCCTCCTCCCCACCATCTACTTCACAGTTTGGACAAGTGAAGCCTGCAGTTCTAGAAGTACACACTAAGAAGTTGTATCTTACAAGTGTGTACAACCAGTCAATTTTCTATAATGCTCATGTCTTCAAAATTCCTTCCTAATTGTCCCTTCCAATTTCTGAAAGGCCAATTTTTGGCAAAAAATTCTCAGTGTACATAAACTCGAGGAACTTTTTAAAAGGTTTAAAACATTGAATCCTATCATTGTACTATATGTCCATCAGTACCTGAATTAAAGAGGTATAAACTAATTTATGGTACACTGTTAGAATCAAATCCATGTGGATTTTGTAGAATATGGTCTCGAAGAGTAGCAGGTAAAGCTAAGATGTCATTGTTGTCCAAATCTTTATAGACAAAGTGAATGGAAATCTTTTAGAGATATTCATCCATCCTCCATATGCATCATTCCTAAAGAACACAATGTACTCTGTTAAAAGGAAAATTATAAAGTTAAAACATATGTATATATATTTAGGTTTCTGATGTCTCAGGAAATTCCACAGCCCTTCTTGAAGGTAGATATTACATTGTCTCAGTAAATTCCATACCTAAAAGCCCAATTGAGTGTCATGAGTACAAAACTGTCCTGAAATTCAGGTTGCTCATGTTTTGATATTATATCCTTCTGCCATCTACCCTTGTTTTGGTGAGTTCATGCAAAAATTATCAACATGCCACAAAATTTTAAACACTCTAAACAAAGAGAAGTGTGCTATTATCTATATATATGTAAATATTTCTATCTCTATATTCACCCATCCATAACATACAACATACAAAAATTCTAGGTTGTAGTCTTAGGCATTAGTCTTTAACCATTTTGTTACATTTCTAAGATTAATATCAAATCCAAAAATCTGTATATACTTTGCTTATATGGAAGAAAAACATCTAATGGTAACACACTGTCCCCTAGTGGAGATGAAAATAAATGTTTGGTGTCTAAATTTACAAGAATGAAGGAAAAGCAGTCATGATTTATAAAGTTTGAGAAACATGCAATAGTCCTCCCCAAGTGAAAACCACTTGTGTCTTGCTCATTTGAGTGAAACACCTGTCTTCCCAAAAACCTCTACAAAAAAAGACTGGTGAAAATGTACTTGGGTTTATTTGTTAACCTAATCACCACACACCAGTTTTCATCTCCTTGATTCTCTGAGTCTAGCACAAGGCCTTGTACATACTAAAGGTGCTTTTAAGTGTTTGTGGAATTAGGTCAATAAAACTCTGGTGGTGGGGGCAGGAGGCAGCAACATTACATTACTGAATAGGAACAGAAAATAAAGATAGGAAAGATTCAAACTATGTGCTCACAGTCAGAGTGTAGTGGGGGCAAAACATGGGTAGCCAAGAGCACCAGACATCTGGTCTGAAGAACAAGCAGTTCATTATTGTGTCATTTTTTTTCTAGTTCTGGGGCTTGTCACACTGTCATACTTTACTTTTTTTAAACATCATTCATATGATCAATTCCAAAACTTTATAATGTTGAAAAAGAGATCTCCTATACGATGTCCTTTTCAATTAGCAAAAAGGTTTTGATCCTACACAACTCACCCAAGAGTTGCCAAGTCCTGCTAGTTTTCTATTGTGACATCCCTCACCAGTCATGTACCAACCTCTCTAAGTCTACATCTACACCACCCTGAATCAGGATTCCTCTAGGATGTCCTACCTGCAACCTCTCTCTCCTTGTCTACTGCACTAACCTCACTAGGACAACTATTTTCACTATATCAAACCTACATCACTTTCAGCATAAACTTTGCCTTAGCATTCAAGAACATCCACAATCAACCTAATCAACCATTTAGCCACAGTTTTTACTTCCTTCACTTCTCACAGAATCTGTTTTTGTGGCCATGGTGGTATAATCACTATTATTCCTTCCCCAGTAAAATGGTTTCTCAGTAACTACTGTCTTTCTACTTCATATCAATTTTGAAAGACCTGGTTGTGATGGCTTCCTCTTAGGGAATCATATATTTTACTGAACATTAGTAATTTAAATATTGGTTGGTCTCATAATCCCTTACTTAATATTTTTATTAGGTTTACAGATGTATAGATTTTTGTTCTTGGCTAAATTGTAGATGTAAAAGGTAACTCTCCCTAATCCTAATCTCAAATAAAGTACCACATCCATTATAGGTAAATACATTATTTACTAACTTGATTAATTTACTAATTAATTCTGTAAAAATCTGGCTTTATATCAGACTATTAAGATATCTTTGAAACCTCAAATTATGTATATAAAGAATATGTCCTAATGGAAATAACATCCTAAAAACAACAATACTAAAAAAACTTGTGTCTGTACTTGGAAACCGAAAAGATGTCAAAGTCTAGAAATTTGTGCTACATGATTCTCCCTTCCATGAAATAATGCCTGGTCTAGGAGTTAAGGATAAGGGACATTGATAAATACACTAATGTACCCAAGTCAGGGGGATAAAGCCAGACAATGAGGCAGGTATTCTCTTAGATGAGGTGGCTGCATAAGAAGAAAAGCTAAATACTAGATGTTGGTGGGCAATGAGTACTGCTTCTAGAATGTATTAAAAATTATAGGAGGGACAGGAAATTTTTCAAAAGAATTTCTTCTTGAGTGGATGGGCCAGATGTTAGTAGAAAAACTACTGATAACTTCCCTTGGAGCAGAAAGACTGGTTGAATTTTTCCCATAAAATTTAGATTCAAATTTCAATTACAAAACTTAATGCAAGGAAAAAACTAAAATAGGCCAATTCAAGAGAAAGAGAGGGAGAGAACAATATTGTTGAAATAGTTTTGAGTGGTTTCAAAAGCCAAGATGGCTGGTTAATGTCTATTAGACTCCTGAATATTGGTTACATGGTAAATAGTTAGTATCCAAAGTCTTAGTCTCAAAGCTCCATAGTATTAAAAACTCTGTTTTCTTCCAAGAATGAGGCTTTGAATTGCAACCTACAATGAGAGTTATATCCTGACCAGACTGGTGCCAATTCTTATCAGTCTTAAAAAGCAAAAAACTAGCCAAGCAAAACTCCCTCTTATGATGGAGAGCAGAGTTCTTTCTCAAGGAGATCACAGATGGAAGAAAATTGCTTGTAGAGCTTCTTTCCAATTAGGGGGTAGAAAAAAAATCAACAGATATGTGAAACAATTTTCTAGGTGGAAAGAAGTTTCTGGAATCATCAGAATTGGATATTTGTTTCTGAAAGGACACTACTAAGTGAAGACAGCAAGAAGATTCAAGAAGATGCTTGAACCACTGAAGTGGGAACAAAGTAGGACAGATTTCATATTATAACAGATTTCAGGTCAATATTAAATGTATTTTCAGTTAAAAATCTCACTGGATGTGGTCTATAATCTACTTTTTCTATACAAAGTTGAATTAGATAAATGGCAGACAGACTTTAAAATGTCTAGCCCTCAGAAGAATAAAGGATTGAAAATAGTGAAAGAAGAGGCAAGGCAGTAATGAAAGAACTAAATTATATAGGGGAAGCCTGGAGAGAAAATAAATACTGCAGAAGTTATTATAAAGATACAGAAAAAAAAATCCAAGTTGAATGAAGATCAGAAATTTCACATAGATAGGTACCTTTTAGTGCCTTGCAAAACTTCTGAATAACCTCCAAAGAAGCCATATTCAGATAATACCTTCAAACTTAGATAAAAGTTCAACATCCTCTAGCAGACAATACAGACTATTTACAATAGATAAGAACAGCTGATGTATAACTTCCCTATAATGATAAGTACCACAAGAAAATAGAATCTAAGGAAAAGATTGCTACCCAAGAATTAAAACTGTCAGAAGAACAAAGAAAGAGACATTGTGGGATATGCAAGGGCCCTGAAAACATTCCAATTAGTGGAGACGGTCTTTTTTTTTTTAAAGCAGAGTGAGTATTTAAAAACAACTTATCTGAGGGCAGAAAAAAATGAATGGGAACTCCTTTCAATTTTGGGACCTCACCTAATACGAGACTACAAACTATGCCTTAAGATCTGAATAGACAGACCTTTTTTTTTCCCTTTCTTTTATGGAGTATGAAGTAAGGCAAGTCAGAGAAATACATAAACACATAAATGTATTCATACTAACAAATTATGATGGAAACAACAAACCAATTTAGTATCAAAATGAATCCAGCATTATAACTTTCAGGCACAAACTATTTTTAAAACTGTGTAAAAAAATCCAAATAAAGAGACATAGAATCACAAAAATGAGCAAGACAATGCTCTCAAATATGTACACATTGGAAAGATAAGAAATAGAACTTTTACAAATGAAAAACTGAATTTAAAAAAAATTCAAAGGATGGGTCAAAAAAATGGCTTTGTCACATCTGAAAAGAGAATTATTGAAACTGGAGACAGAGTTGAAGAAATCACTCAGAATTTTTATCAGAGAAGACAAAGAATGTAAAATGTAAAAGACAGTTAAGAGGTCTGGCAGATATGATAAGAATATCTAATACATATTTAATCAGAATCCCAGAAAGAGAGAATAGAGACAACAGGGAAAATAATAAAGGAGTTTGTTTGCTCAAAAATTTCCAGAAGTTATGGAATACATGAATTTATTCATAAAGGAATCCCAATTCATAAGGAAATTGTAGAACTCTAAATATAGAGACAATCTTAAAGCAGGCACAGTACAGACCAACAAAGTACTAACAATTAGATTGACAACAGTCTTTCTCAAAGCAACAACGGTAGTAAGAACACAATGATCTATTTGCAAAGTGCTAAGACAAAAAGCAAAACTTAATACCCTTCAAAAAATTTTTCAATCCAGAATGTTTATTGGCAACCACACACCCAACACTATTTATCAAGACTAAAAATAGAATATGGGCTCCCTCAGTTAAACAAAACATAAAACTCTATTCCTAAAATACTCTGAGACTGAAGGATATACCTCAAGTGGAAGGAAAATAATTTCACAAGAAAGGTCTAAAAGTATAGGAAGGTCTGGAAAATAAAAAAGTGGCTTTAAGTATACAAATCTAAAAAAAAAAAGCAGTGTCTCTAGAAGATAAAAACATATTCAAATATAGAGGGTATTTAAAATAACAAATTGAAATACTGAAGAGTAGCATACAATGTGGATGGCAAGTATTCAAACAAAATGTTCTAAGATCCACACAATTTTTGAGAGAGTGATTCAGATACTTATATTTTTAATATAAATACACAAAATAAATTTCAAAGACTTACTAAATGGCTGACAATAAGATGTGAAACTTCTAAACCAGTAGAGAGAAAATGTAGTAATAAACAATTATGGCTTACAGGTGGCTAAAACCAATGGCTGCATTCTCAATATATTTGCTAAAAAAAAAATGCTGAACAATGACAAGATCAAATGAAACTACACACATTACATATATACACAGACAAAACTCCACAACACTCAGTATAATTTGAAAATGGAGAATTCCTAAATCTCAAAATAACTGTATATTGGAGGAAAAAAATAAGAGAAAACCATCAAATTCAATGAGCAATTTCTCTTGCCCCACTGCCCTGTCACAAACCTTTATGCCAACTAACAGCAATCAGAAAAACCTGGAAAGAAGGAAGGGAAGAAGGGCACTTCTGATAACTGGAAATTTTATCTGCAACCATCACCAAAAAGAGTAAGCCCCTTCACAAGTGAAAATAGCAAAAAGTGTGAATGTATAACCAGCATAACCACAGGAAAGGGACTTAAAATTATGCTTGATTTGAAAGGACAATATTTTTCTGGGACAGAAAGATATAACAAGGAAAAGAAAAGCAATCTTTGTCCACTGTGTGGTGAAGGGGAGAAGAAACAAAAGGAAAAAACACAGGGTCTTGAAACACAAAAGAGAACTAAAAAGTTGGAGGATATACAACTTCTTCTACCATTAAATAAGAAAAATAACTAAAGAAGCTGGATTTTGCTACATTGACAGGAAAGGGGGTGATTAGGTACTTATAAACTAGCCAAATCCACTACAAATGAACAAGAGAGAGCAATACAGCTACACAGAGTTGTTACACAAAAGGAAGAAAATAAAATTCAACCATGTCAATGAATGAACCACCCTCTATCTAAGAAGAAACTATTATCATTAGAATAAGATAACCTTCCAAACTGAGTAAAATATTTGTTAAGTTCTGATTTTCAGTACCATGTTAATGTTTCACACAGTCTAAAAAATAGAATCAACTCAATCAATTTGGGTGTAATCCAGAATGGATTATTGACATCAAATGAACTCAAACAACTGAAGAGGGAGACAAAGAAAACAAACTAATTAACTTTGGAAAATAGTACTCTGATTCTATACTTTAAGACAAAGAATTGTATACAAACTGAACTCTAATTATTAAATTTTCCTATTACATATTCCCAGAGGTATAGGTTAGCAATTCTGAATGTACAGTTTATGTGTATCCAGGATGGAACAAACAAGTAAACATACTGCTGATAATGAAAGTCAGATTCCTCACTGTTAGAAAAAGGTGTTACACATAAGGAAAGAGAGAAGCTATAAAGATCCCATGATGTATTGAAAACAATACAATGTAAGGATGAACTCATGGTTTTTCTCAATAGATTACACATTATATACAAACACACATATAGATGCAGAAATTGGTGTATAAAAATATATTTCCTAGAAATGTCCACTGAAAGGGCCTATAAACAATGACATTCCAGGAGCAGTGAGCACCCTTAGTGCTCAGATCTTGGTTTCTAAATACCACTATTTAATAAAAGAAATTTTGTTTTCTTGGAAATTTTGCTGGTTCCAAGGCTGGGAGAAGAAAACAATATGAGCCTAAAACATTTTTTTTTTGTTTCAAAAAGTAAGGAGGTGCTCAAAATCTGATAAGAACATTTTTAAAATAGAACAGAAGACAACATGAAGGAGCTCTCACTGATTTGGCACAAGTAGAGCAAGAAAATAATGAAATTATTCAGCAGAACCCATAAAAATAATACCTGTAAGTCAGATAGACAGAAAGGTGGATGGTATAGTAGGAAAAACTCTTCCTTACTGTAGAATTCCAATTAATAAATGAAACAATGATGGAAATAGAAAAATCAATTGACAAGTACCACCATTTACTTATTCTCAGCACAAAACATCAATGCATGCTAAAATTAGTCTGCAAAACTATGATAAAAATGGGGATTTTTACCTAGTCTCAAGGTATCTTCCCACAAGATACCTATTAATTATAGAAAGAAAAATAAATTTTCAAAGGAGAAACCTGGCAGGCACTACCTTAATAAGTGATCACAATTAATGTGAACAGTAGAGAGACTAATAGAGGGGAAAAAAGTGAAAAACAACAAAGCAAAAACTTTGATTCAACAGTTAAGAAAAGAGTATGAGAAAAGCAGGACACGAAGAAAAAAATAAAGTGAGAGAAACTCCTCCAAATATCTTTCTAATTTCAATAAATGTAAATGACTAAATCCATTGGTAGAAACACAGATTGTCAATTTAGATTAAAAACTAAGCACAGCTATATGACCTTTATAATAGCCACACCTAAAATACAAGGACACAGAAGGCTGAAAGTCAAATGATTGAAAACAATACCAGACAGGTACTAACCAAAAGAAAGCTTTGTTCACTACATTCAGCATATACACTAGAAAACACAGCTTTCAAGCCAAAAAGCAGTATTAGAGATAGGGGAATCACTATAAAAATTATAGAAAGTGTAATTTATCAGGAGCATGTTTTGGATATTGGGAATTATGAAGCTCATTTTGGATAAATCTGAAATGCTGGGAGCCATTCAAGACAAAATATCAAATAGGCAATTGTATATTGTATATCTAAGTCTGGAACATGGAAATGAGTCATTTGCAAATGAAGGGGATTTAAAACCAACCTAAAGGTTAAAAATTCTTAGGGATCACACAAGATAGTGCCCTAAGAATTTTCAGCATTTAGGGATGGATATAACAGAATTTAAAAACTGATAAGGTGTCTGGGAAGAAGCAGAGATATTTTATAGCAAGAAATCAGAGAAGTGTGATGTTATGGAAACTAAGATAAAAGGGACATAAAGGAGAAAATGGCATTTAATTACCATTAGCATTTATAGATTGTCACAGAAAAAAATGAATCAGTTATACAGAGATAGGATAATTATTTTAATAGGTTGTGGAGCAAAGCAATGTTTTAATAATAATGATTCTGCAAAGGTAAGGTTTTAAAACATACATAATTTAAAGTATATCACAAAATAGTGCAATTTGAAAAGGCAATGAATAGAGTTGAAAATCATACTGAATTTGTCATTTTATATAGTCAAGCTAATATATATTAAGTCATTGTTGATTTTAAGTTAATTAAAAATAGTAAATGCATATAAAATAAAAAAAATCTGCAGTGGCATGAAACATTTATAGAATGAAGTATTATATCTTACAAAACCACTATAGGGAAAAAAAAAAGGACAGAGAAAAGAACACACCCTATGAAATAAATTCCATTATTTAGAAACTTAAACCATGAAAAGTTGAATAACTTGTCCAAATTCACTTATATCATGACTGAAAAATTCATACTTCAAACCAGAATCAGAATCTTAAGAGTCCAAGCATTTAACAACATTAGGGATATTATTATCCAAGGCAACATGCTTCTAAATGATTAAAGTTTAGATCCCTTATGTTTTCTCTGGCTCAAAATATCAAATTAAAAAATATAATCCCCCTTGAGATTTTTAAGTGACTCAGTAGCAATAAAGTGGCTGTGCAGTCTAACACACATTTCTACCTCCATGGTATGCTTATCCTGCCTCCACAACTGTAAAATAAAACAAAATTAAAATTCAAGTTCATTTATGTTTTATGATATGAACACAGACTGATGAGAGAATCAAATCACTTGGGTTAATAATAATAAAAACTCTAATTTGTAAATTGGGATACTGATTTCAGAATTTGTAACATCCAGACAAAAGGTAGAGGCAAGCAACTGTCAGTGAATATACTGACGGAGGAACAAAAAAAGGAGTGCTGTAAAACAGATGTAGGGACTATAAAATAAATATTTACTGAGTCAAAATGTCATTCTTTTCTTATAGTTTATAGTGTCCGACATATGCATCGCGAAGGTAGGCAGGAAGGCTTGTCAATTTCAGGAACAGCCGTGCCATAAAATGATAAGTCACAGGGAACAACAAATACCAGAGTCAAGTTGCTAAAGCACAGGCAAAAATAAAAATTTAAACCAAAACATACATTGATTTGACTGTCACGGTTGGTTGGGTTTGGCAGGATCCCTGGCAGGCTCTGTTTTATATTGAGAAATGAACGTTTGCTTTCTCTGCCAACATGTTTTCAGTGAGGTGCAGAACATAAGGAAGGCTAAAAAACATTTTAATTATTACTCCAGCATCTTAATAAACTGAAAAAGATCTGCAGAGAACACAAATAAGCAGCACATTAGAAATCTCCTGTGACACCCTGGAAACTTCGCAAAGAAAATGCTAACATGTTTTCCATTCGTGCAGCCTAAAGCATAATTCTCCAGTTTCCTGGATATACTAATTGCATAAAAGAATAATTTAAGTGTTATATAGAACAAACAATCAAAAGGAAAGGAAGAACTGCAAAATTTTTCTTCCTTTTAATTGTTTATTCACTCTGATTGGGACTGGAAGGCCTTTAAAAGACAAATAAATGCCTATGGCTAAAAATAATTAAAATACTAGAAAAAAGGAGTAATAATTATGAGAAAGAAAATGTCCACCTGAGGGAGAGACTACTGATTAGTGAACATGAAATCATGAAAGCAGAAATGGTTGATAATCTTTATAGAGATAATCTTTAAATGTCTTTAATCTATATTAAAAGACATTTGATATAGATAATCTTTAAATAGTGTCTTTAATCTATATTAAAAGACATTTGAAAGTAAACTAGAGTTCAATGATAGGATGTTCTTACAATTATATACATCATTCTTATAAAAATATAGTACTCTCATAGAATGAAATATTTATTTTCATGATTTGAAAAATGAAAGGCAAATGCACTAAGAAATCTAGTCTGCTCATGATTGTTTTGTTTGGATTTAAGCACTTTACTTGGAAGTAAGTTCTCATCTCAATTGGGACAAAAACATAGTTATCTATGAAAACTGTAGCTTACAATGGCATTCTTCTATATATTACATTATTCATTTCTTAAAATGAGAAGTCTTGTGAAGTTTAGGAAAAGAAGGAGAGGGGAAGGTTTTCTAATAAATATGGAAGAAGCTCTGGGTTGTTCTCAATAATCAATATTGCAGGAACATTCTGATTTACAACAATTATTTTACTCTGAGGTAACAATTTCTTGTAATTCCCTTTACAGCACATTACTCTTCTGCCTTTAATTAATTGTGTGGTGTACAAACGGAAATAAAGTAGATGTTTAAAAGGGAAACAAAATAGATTTGTCTAGCCAAACAGTAAAAAAAATCCTTGTTTTCAACTAGACAAATTTTTGACATATATGACAGTGCAAAGAGTTTTCAATATCTCATAACATTAATATGTCTGCTTATAATATGTTTATTAATCCAAGAAGGGAATAATGGGAAGATTGCAAATATAATTGATAAATGCCATATTTTGATAATCTTGACATTTAGACACCTTAAGAAATGACACTAAGCTTCTAAATACTTATTTTCTTTCCCTTCAAAATAAAAGGGTGAATTATAATTTCTTGCAGTCTGATATGCTGCTAATTTCTAGGGTATATAAAGCAGCAAAAAATCAGCTTTAGTTATAGAAGAGGAATACTGAATATACATAAGCCACAAGGGGTTCAAATTTCAGCCAAGTCCAAAGGCAAATGATGGTAGATTCATAAGGACCGATCTTGTTTGTTAAGAAACAAGATTCAAAAGCCCCAGTAAGTCAGAGCTCTGTCCAACAACATCTACTTTCATATCAACCATGAGAAGCCAAAGATATTTTTCAGAAGTAACTGTTTTATATCTTATAGCAGAGGATCACCCAACATCCTAGACCATCCAATAAATAGCAATGTCATGGTGAGGATGAACTCTATAGTTTGTATGACAAGTCATAT
Organism: Manis javanica; assembly: GCF_040802235.1. NCBI lineage: Eukaryota > Metazoa > Chordata > Mammalia > Pholidota > Manidae > Manis > Manis javanica. The sequence goes on along the minus strand of NC_133161.1, from coordinate 57,881,143 downwards.
GGTGCTTAAGAGGCATGGGAAGAAGTTGCTGTGCCACATTCAACTATGGAAATCCATGGACTGGGGAATTTAAATGGGATACTGAATTTGTGGGGCTTTAACTGCTGCTTTACTTACAACTCTCTACATTTTAGAAAAACAGCTAGACAAACTGCAGAACAAATATGTAAAAGTTTACTCCACCACCAAAAAACAGACACAACAGAATTTCTAATTAAATAGACATAAATAAAATTTAAAATATGAAATAAATTTGACTTAAATAACAGTTGTCTTGATTTTAAACTGATAATCACCTCTTTTCAAGAGCCACTCAAACACTGAATACACGAAATGGGATTTAAATTTTAATCTCATTTTCATTGAGGGGTAGGAAGAGGAAGGCACAAAAATGAGAGTTGTTATTTTTTTTGAAACTAAAATAAACAAGATATTTTAAAACTGAATAAACACAAGAGTTCTTTTTATTGTTACTTTGAATATGGTAAGTATTCAATTTATTTTTGCCAATTAAAAACAGTCAAGTGTATCTGCCACCATCTACTTTTGGGGCCATTTATTTAATGTATAATTGATCTGAAAATACCTAATTTCTTTCATGCACCCAACAGAATAATTTTGAAGCTTATTAAGAATAAACTCAATGAAACCAGAGAGTGATCACCACAAATTTTAAGATAAAATGAGAAAGGTACCAGCCAAGACAGGATGACCTTTCAGTGATGGAATTTTAAGTAATGTGAATTACTTATTATTTATTATAATAATTACTTATAATTATACTTACTCATTATAAATAATGAGAGTCATAATGGTGGATGCTTGGGGACCCTCCCCCACATGTGTTATGATTCTAAGAATGCCTTTAAAAAAGAAATCAATTACTTGCTAATTTTATGAAATAGGTTATCTAATGGTTGATAACTTAAGAATATACCAAAGAACAAAATATTATTTTTGTAAGGATTTCTTATTTTAATAAATCACTGAGAAGCTGCATCAATATGGTAGCTTGAGGACACATGCCTTCCACATTTTAGATCTCTACAAATGTGTATTTGTGGTGATGGTGGAATTAAAAAGCACACACATGACACACAAGTACATACAATTCTGGAAAAGAAAGGGAAAGAATATGATGTGACTAGGAATACTGGAGAATTTCTGAGAAATAGAAAGAGCTGGAGTTATACTGGAAATGAAAAATATCAACCAAAACATGCACAAGGCAGGGCTCTGAGGAAGACAATTCTGAGTCGAATCAAGCTAAGTGTAAACAAACCCCAGAGCAGAAAGAGATACTGGGCCCATCCTAAGGATAACTATTCATTAACTATATTCTAAGGATTTCAACAGGCTGGCCCATTCCCTAGTCCCCTCTGGCATTAAATGACTGGCAATAAAGATGTTTACCCACAGTCTAAAGCAGATCATGTCAGCACTTGCTGTAGAGAAATAATAATGTCTTAGATTATCAGGAAACTCCAAAAGGAAAAGTGATCCTTTATAAGAGAAACAAGCTATCACAAGTAAATGACATTTATATAGTAATAATAATGTGAATACATGCTGTTAACTAAAAGTTGTGATAATATGAATACAATGTTTTCTTGCCATGGAACATTGTAAAATAGAGCAGTTTATACTAGGATTTCAAGTTTGGTTTCAACATACAAAAATCTGTAAAGGAAATAAAAGCACAATGGGAATTTTAATTAGATTTATAATTTAGTACTATTCAATATCCATCCCCAAGTAAGAAAACAAAAAATAATAAAGGAAAAGTGGGGAGAAGAATCATTTTCATTATTTTTAAGACTTTCCTTTGAAGTGAGAAAATACATAGGATAATGGGAATCACTCTGTAAATATATCATTATTCTGTGTTACTGAGCAAATGTAACAAAACAAGAAAAATAAATAAGACAATAAAATATTGGAAAATAGACTATATTTTCCTTTATAAACATAAAAGGTAATCATTTGAAAATATAAAAGAACTATTAGGAGGCTCAAGATGACGGGATGGATAGGGCAGCAGAAATCTCCTCCCAAAACCATATATATATTTTTGAAAATACAACAAACACAACTATTCCTAAAAGAGAGATGAGAAGATACAGTACAATAGCCAGGCTACATCTACATCTGCAAGAACTCAGCATCCCACAAAAAGGGTAAGACAAAGCCGTGACCCAGCAGAACCATAACACTCCCCCACCCCAGCTCACCTGTGGGAGGAAAAGAATCAGAGAGGGCAGGGAGTGGAAGCACAGGACTGCTAAATAACAAGCCCTAGTAATCTGCCCTGGGAGCACAGACACGTACTGCATGGTGCTCTGGATAGTAGAGGAGAAGAAAAACAAAATCCAAGACTAAGACTGTGAACAAGTCCCCATAGCCGGCTCCCCTGGGACAAAAGAAAATCAGGAACTTTAAAACTCTTAAAGGGAGAGGCGGAGTCAGGATGGCGGCGTGAGTAGAGCAGCGGAAATCTCCTCCCAAAACCACATATATCTATGAAAATATAACAAAGACAACCCTTCATAAATAGAGACACAGGACAACATCCAGACCACATCCATACCTGCGAGAACACAGTGCCTGGCGAAGGGGGTAAGATACAAGCCCCGGCCCAGCGGGAGCCGAGCCCTGCTTCCCCCAGCTCTGGCAGGTGGAGAGGAGTCAGCAAGGAGAGTTAGGGAGCCCAGGACTGCTGAACACCCAGCCCCAGCATTCCGAACCAGAGCACAGACACAGTGCATGCATGGGGTCCTGGATACTAGGAAAACAGGGCGGCAGGACCGGTGAGTGGGTGCCTGAGGCCGACGCCGGAGAACAAAGAAACGGGAGCATTTTTTTGTTTTTCTGGCGAGTGCTTTTTGGAAGCCTTAAAAGGACAGGGACCCCAATACCAGGGAAACAGGGCAGCAAGACTGGTGAGCAGCTGCCTGAGACCGGTGCCTGAGGACAAAGAAAATCGTGCATATTCCCCTTATTTTTTTAAGTTAATTAATTAAATAATTAATTAATTCTTTTCATTGTTACTGTTGTTGTTTTGGTTTGGAGAGTGCTTTTTGGAAGTCCTACAGGGGCAGGACAGGACACCTAACCCAGAGGCAGTGAATCTTGGGATCTCTGGGCACTCTAATCCCCTGGGCAGCAGGGAGCACAGAGGCCTGTTACAGAGATAAAGAGCCTCCTGGCTGTTCACCCTCCAATAGGGCTCCACCATTTTGGAGGGGCAGCCCGAGCCAAGCCACGCCCAGAGCAACAGTGGAGATAAACTCCATAGCAACTGGATAGGAAGCAGAAGCCCTATCTGCACACAGCTGCAAAGCACAAGCCACTAGAGGTCGCTATTTTCTCTCAGGAAAGGAAGGCCACAAACCAATAAGAAGGAAAGCCCTTCCAGCTGTCACTCGTACCAGCTCTACAAACTATCTCTATCACCATGAAAAGGCAAAACTAAAGGCTTACAAAGAGCATAGAGACAACACCTGAGAAGGAGACAGACCTAACCAGTCCTCCTGAAAAAGAATTCAAAATAAAAATCATGAACATGCTGACAGAGATGCAGAGAAAAATGCAAGAGCAATGGGATGAGATGCAGAGAAAAATGCAAGAGCAATGGGATGAAGTCTGGAGAGAGATCACAGATGTCAGGAAGGAGATCACAGAAGCGAAACAAACCCTGGAAGGATTTATAAGCAGAATGGATAAGATACAAGAGGCCATTGAAGGAATAGAAGCCAGAGAACAGGAACGTATAGAAGCTAACATAGAGAGAGATAAAAGGATCTTCAGGAACGAAACAATACTAAGAGAAATATGTGACCAATCCCAAAGGAATAATATCCGTATTATAAGGGTACCAGAAGAAGAAGAGAGAGGAAAAGGGATAGAAAGTCTCTTTGAAGAAATAATTGCTGAAAACTTCCCCAAAGTAGGGGAGGAAATAATCGAACAGACCACAGAAATACACAGAACCCCCAACAGAAACAATCCAAGGAGGACAACACCAAGACACATAATAATTAAAATGGCAAGGATCAAGGACAAGGAAACAGTTTTAAAGACAGCTAGAGAGAAAAAGGTCACCTATAAAGGAAAACCCATCAGACTAACATCAGACTTCTCAACAGAAACCCTACAGGCCAGAAGAGAATGGCATGATATATTAAATGCAATGAAACAGAAGGGCCTTGAACCAAGGATACTGTATCCAGCACAACTATCATTTAAATATGATGGTGGGATTAAACATTCCCAGACAAGCAAAAACTGAGGGAATTTGCTTCCCACAAACCACCTATACAGGGCATCTTACAGGGACTGCTCTAGATGGGAGCACTCCTAAAAAGAGCACAGAAAAAAACACACAACATATGAAGAATGGAGGAGGAGGAATAAGAAGGGAGAGAAGAAAAGAATCTCCAGACAGTGTACATAACAGCTCAATAAGCGAGCTAAGTTAGGCAGTAAGATACTAAAGAAGCTAACCTTGAACCTTTGGTAACCACGAATCTAAAGCCTGCAATGGCAATAAGTACATATCGCTCAATAGTCACCCTAAATGTAAATGGACTTAATGCACCAATCAAAAGACACAGAGTAATAGAATGGATAAAAAAGCAAGAACCATCTATATGCTGCTTACAAGAAACTCATCTCAAACCCAAAGACATGCACACACGAAAAGTTAAAGGATGGAAAAACATATTTCAGGAAAACAACAGTGAGAAGAAAGCAGGGGTTGCAGTAATAATATCAGACAAAATAGACTTCAAAACAAAGAAAGTAACAAGAGATAAAGAAGGACATTACACAATGATAAAGGGATCAGTCCAACAAGAGGATATAACCATTCTAAATATATATGCACCCAACACAGGAGCACCAGCATATGTGAAACAAATACTAACAGAACTAAAGAGGGAAATACACTGCAATGCATTCATTTAAGGAGACTTCAACACACCACTCACCCCAAAGGATAGATCCACTGGGCAGAAAATAAGTAAGGGCACACAGGCACTGAACAACACACTAGAACAGATGGACCTAATAGACATATATAGAACTCTACATCCAAAAGCAACAAGATATACATTCTTCTCAAGTGCACATGGAACATTCTCCAGAATAGACCACATACTAGCTCACAAAAAGAGCCTCAGTAAATTCTAAAATATTGAAATTCTACCAACAAACTTTTCAGACCACAAAGGTATAAAACTAGAAATAAATTCTACAAAGAAAACAAAAAGGCTCACAAACACATAGAGGCTTAACAACATGCTTCTAAATAATCAATGGATCAATGAACAAATCAAAATAGAGATCAAGGAATATATAGAAACAAATGACAACAACAACACAAAGCCCCAACTTCTGTGGGATGCAGCGAAAGCAGTCCTAAGAGGAAAGTATATAGCGATCCAGGCACACTTTAAGAAGGAAGAACAATCCCAAGTGAATAGTCTAACATCACAATTATTGAAACTGGAAAAAGAAGAACAAATGAGGCCTAAAGTCAGCAGAAGGAGGGACATAATAAAGATCAGAGAAGAAATAAACAAAATTGAGAATAAAACAATAGCAACAATCAACGAAACCAAGAGTTGGTTCTTCGAGAAAATAAACAAAATAGATAAGCCTCTAGCCAAACTTATTAAGAGAAAAAGAGAATCAACACAAATCAAAATAATCAGAAATGAGAATGGAAAAATCACGACAGACTCCACAGAAGTACAAAGAATTATTAAAGACTACTATGAAAACCTATATGCCAACAAGCTGGAAAACCTAGAAGAAATGGACAACTTCTTAGAAAAATACAACCTCCCAAGACTGACCAAGGAAGAAACACAAAAGTTAAACAAACCAATTACGAGCAAAGAAATAGAAACGGTAATAAAAAAACTACCCAAGAACAAAATTGCCGAGCTGGATGGATTTACCTCGAAATTTTATCAGACACACAGAGAAGACATAATACCCATTCTCCTTAAAGTGTTCCAAAAAATAGAAGAGGAAGGAATACCCTCAAACTCATTCCATGAAGCCAACATCACCCTAATACCAAAACCAGGCAAAGACCCCACCAAAAAAGAAAATTACAGACCAATATCCCTGATGAATGTAGATGCAAAAATACTCAATAAAATACTAGCAAACAGAATTCAACAGTACATCAAAAGGATTATACACCATGACCAAGTGGGATTCGTCCCTGGGATGCAAGGATGGTACAACATTCGAAAATCCATCAACATCATCCACCACATCAACAAAAAGAAAGACAAAACCACATGATCATCTCCATAGATGCTGAAAAAGCATTTTATAAATTTCAACATCCATTCATGATAACAACCCTCAGCAAAATGGGAATAGAGGGCAAGTACCTCAACATAATAAAGGCCATATATGATAAACCCACAGCCAACATTATACTGAACAGTGAGAAGCTGAAAGCATTTCCTCTGAGATCAGGAACTAGACAGACATGCCCATTCTCCCCACTGTTATTTAACATAGTACTGGAGGTCCTAGCCACGGTAATCAGACAAAACAAAGAAATACAAGGAATCCAGATTGGTAAAGAAGAAGTTAAACTGTCACTATTTGCAGATGACATGATATTGTACATAAAAAACCCTAAAGACTCCACTCCAAAACTACTAGAACTGACATCGGAATACAGAAAAGTTGCAGGATACAAAATTAACACTCGGAAATCTGTAGCTTCCCTATACAACAACAATGAACCAATAGAAAGAGAAATCAGGAAAACAATTCCATTCACAATTGCATCAAAAAGAATAAAATACCTAGGAATAAACCTAACCAAAGAAGTGAAAGACCTATACCCTGAAAACTACAAGTCACTCTTAAGAGAAATTAAAGGGGACACTAATAAATGGAAACTCATCCCATGCTCATGGCTAGGAAGAATTAACATCGTCAAAATGGCAATCCTGCCCAAAGCAATATACAGATTTGATGCAATCCCTCTCAAATTACCAGCAACATTCTTCAATGAACTGGAACAAATAATTCAAACATTCATATGGAAACACCAAAGACCCTGAATAGCCAAAACAATCCTGAAAAAGAAGAATAAAGTAGGGGGAATCTCACTCCCCAACTTCAAGCTCTACTACAAAGCCATAGTAATCAAGACAATTTGGTACTGGCACAAGAACAGAGCCACAGACCAGTGGAACAGATTAGAGACTCCAGACATGAACCCAAACATATACGGTCAATTAATATTTGTTAAAGGAGCCATGGACATACAATGGCAAAATGACAGTCTCTTCAACAGATGGTGCTGCCAAAACTGGACAGCTACATGTAGGAGAATGAAACTGGACCTTTGTCTAACCCCATATACAAAGGTAAACTCAAAATGGATCAAAGACCTGAATGTAAGTCATGAAACCATTAAACTCTTGGAAAAAAACATAGGCAAAAACCTCTTAGACATAAACATGAGTGACCTCTTCTTGAACATATCTCCCCGGGCAAGGAAAACAACAGCAAAAATGAACAAGTGGGACTATATTAAGCTGAAAAGCTTCTGTATAGCAAAAGACACCATCAATAGAACAAAAAGGAACCCTACAGTATGGGAGAATATATTTGAAAATGACAGATCCGATAAAGGCTTGACGTCCAGAATATATAAAGAGCTCACACGCCCCAACAAACAAAAAACAAATAACCCAATTAAAAAATGGGCAGAGGAACTGAACAGACAGTTCTCTAAAAAAGAAATACAGATGGCCAACAGACACATGAAAAGATGCTCCACATCGCTAATTATCAGAGAAATGCAAATTAAAACTACAATGAGGTATCACCTCACACCAGTAAGGATGGCTGCCATCCAAAAGACAAACAACAACAAATGTTGGCAAGGCTGTGGAGAAAGGGGAACCCTCCTACACTGCTGGTGGGAATGTAAATTAGTTCAACCATTGTGGAAAGCAGTATGGAGGTTCATCAAAATGCTCAAAACAGACCTACCATTTGACCCAGGAATTCCACTCCTAGGAATTTACCCTAAGAACACAGCAATCAAGTTTGAGAAAGACAGATGCACCCCTATGTTTATCACAGCACTATTTACAATAGCCAAGAATTGGAAGCAACCTAAATGTCCATCGGTAGATGAATGGATAAAGAAGATGTGGTACTTATACACAGTGGAATACTACTCAGCCATAAGAAGAGGAAAAATCCTACCATTTGCAGCAACATGGAGGGAACTGGAGAGTATTATGCTCAGCGAAATAAGCCAAGTGGAAAAAGAGAAATACCAAATGATTTCACTCATTTGAGGAGTATAAGAACAAAGGAAAAACTGATGGAACAAAACAGCAGCGGAATTACAGAACCCAAAAATGGACTAACAGGTACCAAAGGGAAAGGAATGGGAAGGATGGGTGGGCAGGGAGGGATAAGGGGGGGAAGAAGAAAGGGGGTATTAAGATTAGCATGCATGGGGGGAGAGGGAGAAAGGGGAGGGCTGTACAACACAGAGAGGACAAGTAGTGATTCTACAACATTTTGCTATGCTGATGGACAGTGACTGTAATGTGGTTTTTAGGGGGGACCTGGTATAGGGGAGAGCATAGTAAACATAGTATTCTTCATGTAAGTGTAGATTAAAGAATAATAAAAAAAGAAAGAAAAGGGGGATTACTCCTTGGTAGGATAAAACTATTGGTAAATCAAAGATTAACGCATGCTTTAAATATCCTTAATTTTGATCACTTAAAGGGTGTCAGATGATCGGCTATGGAGGTACTCTTTTTTGATAATATTCCTTTCTCTTAATAAAAAAAAAAAAAGCAGTTCCTGTGTGGTGACCTCCAATGAGTTCTGCACAGTGGTATAGAGGGCATGTCAAAGTGTGGGCAAAGGGTCTCTTTGTTTTTATGCAGAAGATCAAGGCCTAGCTTGGCTACCCAGAAAATGAACTAAGATACAATATGAGGAGGAGCTTCCAGCATCAAAACTCTCTGGAGGACTCGTGCCGGGGGATTATCAACAAAAAGCCTCCACAGGGATCCAGGCGATGCTGCGGTTGTGGCTGCGTCCATCCCACCATTTCCTGGATTTGCCATTGGAATGAGGAGGGAGATGTCTAGGCTGGCATGTGCATACAGTGAGACAACGAATTTGACCGGATCTGTACTGTTGGAACTCAACAAGGAGTTGGGAGGGGTGCAAGTTGTAGAGCTCCAAAATCTTATGACTATAGACTATCTACAGTTAAAAGAACATATGGGATGTGAACAGATCCCAGAAATGGGTTGCTTTAATTTGTCTGATTTCTCTCAGACTGTTCAAGTAAAGTAGGACAATATCCATCATATGATAGACAAATTTTCACAAATGCCTAGGGTGCCTAACTGGTTTTCTTGGCTTCACTGGAGATGGCGGGTAATTATAGATTTGCTTTGTTTATGTCACCGTATTCCTATTATGTTAATATGGGTGTGCAATTTAGTTAGTAGTTTAAAATCTATACATGCGTAAGTTACTCTACAAGAAGATATGTCAAAGAAATAATCAATCCCCCCATGTTTCCTTCCATATGCTACCTCTATAGCTTTTCTTCTTCCTTCCTAATTACAACCCTTATATAGAATTCGTGCCTCATATCGAATTTACCGAGTATCATAATTCCTCCAGGTGGTAAAGATACCTCGAGACAAGTGCTGGGCATGGAAGCCACAGGGCATAAATTTGCAAAGAAGTAAAAAGCTAACCTTTTCAACCAATATGGCTTCTCTCTCACTTACCAACTTTACATCTCCCTGTATGGCTCCAGAAGATGACTGGTTAGCCAGAGATGGGTAAGATTCCTCAAGGGAGAACAACCTAAGACAGGCACAGTCGCAGGGGGGCCATCAGGTGAGAAATTGGGGAACAACAGTGGTGAGGCTTAGAACCTCACCCCCCCCGTTTTGAGAGAAAGCTTCTGCATCCATGGATGTTTTATTGCCCTTGTCTAGCTCGGATAGCACATAGTCTACAGGCACACACCTGCTCAGCTACAATTGCTCTCTTACAACACTAAACTATGTTTTCTACCTTTATCTTCATCTACCTACCACTTCAGCATTTTATTAAAAATAAAAATAATAATAATAATAGAGGGAGAAATGTGGGATCCACACATAAATCAAGTATAAAAATCAAACGAATATTCATATTTGACCTGATTGTTTATAGTTCATAATGTGTGATCAAAACCGAAAGTTTCTGTGATGAATGCCCTTGTACTGTTCACCACGTAAGAATTTATTCACTATGTAAGAATTCGTTCACCATGTAAGAACTTGTTCGTTATGCTTCAGAAGATTGGAGACTGATGAGAATTAGGCTTGAGATGGATTAATGATTGTGCATTGAGCATTGACTCCCCTATACAGAATTTTATTGTTGTTAACAACCATTTGATCAATAAATATGAGAGATGCCCTCTCAAAAAAAAAAAAAAAGTAAGTCTTAAAGGGACAAGAGTTTAACAGGTGGACAAACTGTCCTGGCACACTCAGCCCAGCAGGCTGGGAATCCTAAGGAATTTCAGGTGCCCTAACACCCTGGCAGTTAACCCAGCCCTGAAGCCCCTCATGGTGATAAGCAGCCTGCTATTCAATCCCCCCAGCGGGTGCTGCAAGTAAACCAGCTGACCCACCAGAGTGGCCCCACCCACAGCAACCACCCAGAATCTCCTCCCAGTATGCAGCTAACCAGGGCAGACCCAGAGGCAGCCGGCAGTGGGTAGCGGCACGGCACAGACAGAGGAAGACAGGGAAAGGCACGAAGGTGTACCATTCTCACAGGAGAACATACCTGGCATGCCTGCCACACCTTGCAGGACTCTATGCTACCCCGAGGGCTGCCCCACCTATGGCAGCTCAGGCGATTATCCCAGAGACTGCTCCCTGCCTGCACGTAACTGACACAGGCAGTGCAAAAGGGAAAGGCAACCAGTAAGCAGGAAGGGACTTTGTTCTCCCAGCTGACACACATGCCACCTGCCTACGACCACCTCTATAGCCATGAAAAGGCAGAAGAATCTGGTCCAGTCAAGAATCACTCAGACAACCCCAGGGAGAGGGCCTGAGGAGATAGATATAACCAATCTTCCTGAAAAAGATTTCAAAACAAAGGTCATAACCATGCTGATGGACATGCAGAGAAATATGCAAGAGCTAAAGGATGAATTCTGGAGGGAGATTACAGAAATGAAAGAATCTCTGGAAGGACTTAAGAGCAACTGGATGAGGTGTAAGAGACTGTTAATGGAATAGAAATCAGAGAACATGAACACAGAGAAGCTGAGGCAGAGATAAAAGGATCTCCAGTAATGAAAGAATATTAAAAGAACTGTGTGACCAATCCAAACTGAACAATATTTGCATTATAGGGGTACCAGATGAAGAAGAGAGAGAAAAAGGGATAGAAATTGTCTTTGAAGAAATAATTGCTGAAGACTTCCACAAGCTGGGGAAGGAAATAGTCTTTCAGAAAATGGAAGCCAACAGATCTCCCAACACAAGGGACCCAAGGAGGACAACACCAAGACATATAATAATTAAAATGGCAAAGATCAAATACAAGGACAGAGTATTAAAGGCAGGCAGAGAGAGAAAAAAGATCATCTACAAAGGAAAACCCATCAGGCTGTCATCAGACTTCTCAACAGAAACCTTATAGGCCAGGAGAGAATGGCATGATGTATATAATGCAATTAAACAGAAGGGCCTTGAACCAAGAATACTGTATCCAGCACGATTATCATTTAAATATGAAGGAGGGATTAAACAATGCCCAAACAAGCAAAAGTTGAGGGAATTTGCCTCCCACAAACCACCTCTACAGGATATTTTAAAGGGAATGCTCTAGATGGAAGTACTCCTAAGGTTAAATAGATGTCACCAGAGAAAATAAAATCACAGCAAAGAAAGCAGACCAACCAGACACTAACTAAATGCAAAAGATAAAAGCAACTATTCACAAAAGCAGTCAAAGGAAACACAAAAGAGTACAGAATAAAACACCTAACATATAAAGAATGGAGGAGGAAGAATAAGAAGGGAGAGAAATAAAGAATCATCAGACTGTGTTTATAACAACTTAATAAAAGAGTTAAGTTAGATGGTTAGATAGTAAAGAAACTACCCTTGAACGTTTGGTAACCATGAATCCAAAAGTACGTATCTTTTGACACTCACCCTAAATGTAAATGGACTGAATGCACCAAACAAAAGACACAGAGTAACAGAATGGATAAAAAAGCAAGACCCATCTATATGTTGCTTACAAGAGACTCACCTCAAACCCAAAGACATACACAGACTAAAAGTGAAGGGATGGAAAAAGATATTTCATGCAAACAATAGGGAGAAAAAAGCAAGAGTTGCAGTACTTGTATTTGACAAAATAGATTTCAAAACAAAGAAAGTAACAAGAGCAAAGAAGGACATTACATAATGATAAAAGGAACAGTCCAACAAGATATAACCATTATAAATATATATGCACCCAATACATAAGCACTGACATATGTAAAACAAATACTAACGGAATTAAAGGAGGAAATAGAATACAATGCATTCGTTCTAGGAGACTTCAGCACTCCACTCACTCCATAAGACAGATCCACCAGACAGAAAATAAGTAAGGACACAGAAGCACAGAACACCACACTAGAACAGATGGACCTAACAGACATCTACAGAACTCTACACCCAAAAACAGCAGGATACACATTCTTCTCAAGTGCACATGGAACATTTTCTAGAATAGATCACATACTAGGCCACAAAAAGAGCCTCAGTAAATTTAAAAAGACTGAAATTATATCAACCAACTTCTCAGACTACAAAGGTATAAAACTAGAAATAAATTGTACAAAGAAAACAAAAAGGCTCACAAATACAAGGAGGCTTAACAACATGCTACTAAATAATCAATGGATCAATGACTAAATTAAAACAGAGATCAAGCAATATATGGAGACAAATGACAACAACACAAAGCCCCAACTTCTGTGGGACACAGCAAGGGCAGTTCTAAGAGGAAAGTATATAGCAATCCAGGCCTATTTAAATAAGAAAGAACAATCACAAGTGAATAGTCTAAAGTCACAATTATTGAAACTGGAAAAAGAAGAACAAATGAAGCCTAAAGTCAGCAGAAGGAGGGACATAATAAAGATCAGAGAATAAATAAATAATATTGAGAAGAATAAAGCAATACTAAAAATCAATGAAACCAAGAGCTGGTTCTTTGAGAAAATAAACATAATAGATAAACTCCTAGCCGGACTTATTAAGAGAAAAAGAGAATCAACACACATAAACAGAATCAGAAATGAGAAAGGAAAAATCACAATGGACCCCATAGAAATACAAAGAATTAATAGAGAATACTATGAAAATCTATATGCTAACAAGCTGTAAAACCTAAAAGAAATGGACAACTTCCTAGAAAAATACAATCTTCTAAGACAGACCAAGGAAGAAACAGAAAATCTAAAAAGACCAATTACCAGCAACGAAATTGAATTGGTAATCAAAAAACTACCCAAGAACAAAACACCCAGACCAGATGGGTTCACTGCTGAATTTTATCAGACATATAGAGAAGATACAATACCTATTCTCCTTAAAGATTTCCAAAAAACAGAAAAGGAGGAAATACTTCCAAACTCATTCTATGAAGCCAGCATCACTCTAATACCAAAACCAGGCAAAGACCCCACCAAAAAAGAAAATTACAGACAAATATCCCTGATGAACATAAATGCAAAAATATTCAATAAAATTTTAGCAAACCAAATTCAAAAATACATCGACAGGATCATACACTATGATCAAGTGGGATTCATCTCAGGGATGTAAGGATGGTACAACATTCGAAAATCCATCAACGTCTCCACCACATCAACAAAAAGAAGGACAAAAACCACATGATCATCTCTATAGATGCTGAAAAGCATTCGACAAAATTCAACATCCATTCATGATAAAAACTCTCAACAAAATGGGTATAGAGGGCAAGTACTTCAACATAGTAAAGACCATATATGACAAACCCACAGCCAACATCATACTTAAGAACTGCTAGAGCAAATATCAGAATTCAGCAAAGTTGCAGGATACAAAATTAATACACAGAAATCTGTTGCTTTCCTATACACTAATGATGAACTACCAGAAAGAGAAATTAGGAAAACAATTCCATTTACAACTGCATCAAAAAGAATGAAATACCTAGGAATAAACCTAACCAAGGAAGTGAAAGACCTATACCCTGAACACTACAAGACACTCCTAAGAGAAATTAAAGAGGACACTAACAAATGGAAACTCATCCCATGCTCTTGGCTAAGAATAATTAATATTGTCAAAATGGCCATCCTGCCTAAAGCAATCTACAGATTCAATGCAATCTCTATCAAAATACTTACAGCATTCTTCAACAAACTGGAACAAATAGTTCTAAAATTCATATGGAACCACAAAAACCCAGCCAAAGCAATCCCGAGAAGGAAGAATAAAGCAGGGGGGAATCTCACTCCCCAATTTCAAGCTCTACTACAAAGCCACAGTAATTCAGACAATTTGGTACTGGCACAAGAACAGAGCCACAGACCAGTGGAACAGAATAGAGAGTCCAGATATTAACCCAAACATATATGGTCAATTAATATATGATAAAGGAGCCATGGACATACAATGGGGAAATGACAGCCTCTTCAACAGCTGGTATTGGCAAAACTGGAAGCTACATGTAAGAGAATGAAACCGGATCACTGTCTAACCCCATACACAAAAGTAAATTCAAAATGGATCCAAGACCTGATTGTAAGTCATGAAGCCATAAAACTCTTAGAAAAAAACATAGGCAAAATCTCATGGACATAAACAAGAGCAACTTCTTCATGAACATCTCTCCCCAGGCAAGGGAAACAGAAGCAAAAATGAACAAGTGGGACTATATCAAGCTGAAAAGCTTCTGTACAGCAAAGGATAACATCAATAGAACAAAAAGGCATCCTACAGCATGGGAGAATATATTCGTAAATATAGATCCAATAAAGGGTTAACATCCAAAATATACAAAGAGCTCACATACCTCAACAAACAAAAAGCAAATAATACAATTAAGAAATGGGCATAGTATCTGAACAGACACTTCCCCAATGAAGAAATTCAGATGGCTAACAGACACATGAAAAGATGCTCCACATTGCTAATCATCAGAGAAATGCAAATTAAAACCACAATGAAATATCACCTCACACCAGTAAGGATCACCACCATCCAAAAGACAAACAACAAATGTTGACAAGGATGTGGAGAAAGGGGAACCCTCCTACAATGCTAGTGGGAATGTAAATTAGTTCACCCGTTGTGGAAAGCAGTGTGGAGGTTCCCCAAAAAAGTAAAAATAGAAGTACCATTTGACTCAGGAATTCCACTTCTAGGAATTTACCCTAAGAATGCAGCATCCCAGTTTGAAAAAGACATATGCACCCCTATGTTTATCACAGCATTATTTACAATAGCCAAGAAATGGAGGCAACCTAAGTGTCCATCAGTAGATGAATGGATAAAGAAGATGTGGTACATATTCACAATGGATATTATTCAGCCATATGAAGAAAGAAAACAAATCCTACCATCTGCAACAACATGGATGGAGCTAGAGGGTATTATGCTCAGTGAAATAAGCCAGGCAGAGAAAGACAAGTATCAAATGATTTCACTCATCTGTGGAGTAAAAGAACAATGAAAAAAACTGAAGGAACAAAACAGCAGCAGACTCACAGAACCCAAGAATTGACTAACAGTTACCAAAGGGAAAGGGACTGGGGAGGATGGGTGGGAAGGGAGGCATAAGGGGGGAAAAGGGGGCATTACTATTAGCAGACATAATGTGGGGTGGGTATGGGGAGGGCTGTACAACATAGAGAAGACAAGTAGTGATTCTATAGCATCTTACTATGCTGATGGACAGTGACTGTAATGGAGTATGTGGGGGGACTTGATGGGGGAGTCTAGTAAAGAAAATGTTGCTCATGTAATTGTAGATTAATAATACAAAAAAAAACTATTAACAGTTCAGTAAGTGGTTAGGTACAAGATCAATCCATAAAATAAAATAATGTGTGCTTCCCTGTACAATAACAATAGTCAGTTATAAAATTTAATTTTTTTAAAGATCTAATTCACAAAATTTCATAGCTCCCATAACACTGGCAATCACCAATTATGACATATAATTTTAAAATATAATAACATTAGCAAAAAATAAAAGAAAAACTCATAAAATGATCATAATTGTCTTGAAAAGTGTCGGGCAAAACAATTACATATCCAAATTACAACAGACTAACCAAGAACATATATTAGTAACTGCAAATCAGAACAAAAAAATTGACTCTATATTTATAGAAAGTTCAAAGAATAAATCACAAAAAACTACTATAATGTTAAATCTCACAGATTCAGTAGTTTTAAGGCTAACATTTTTATTAGCAGTCTTAATTTGGATTTATTTTGACTGATTAAAAAATAAAATATGTTAACTCTGGTCAAGATTTTAGTGAAAGGAATAATAAACTTATGCAATATTTGAGGCCACCATACTCTTTAAGTACAGCTACGAACACATCAGTTTTTCTATTCTGATGTGGGAAAGAATAGTGAAGTGTTCCTAGAAATTTGTTAAACCTCATGTCAACCCCCCCCGCCAAACAATAACAGTGCCCCAAAATGCCATTTTCCTTTCTTTTCCCAAAGCAATACATAGAATTTTAAGAAAGCAATCTATGGTTAGGGGAATCAAACACATGGTTAAATAGGAAGTCTGCTAATCTGGGTTATAGCTTATCTGTGACTTTCATGTAGAGATAAATTACAGATAAAGAGACTTTTAATGTAAAGAAGAGAAACCAAATGACAACTATCAAAGCCAGTGAATAATTTGTCAAAAAAGCTGAATTTTGGCTAGAACATAAGACAGGGTAGCTCTTGGCCATAAAAAGGTGGGAAAAAGCTAAATGAAAACAAGACTGTATCAGATTTCAAGTTGTAAGGCAGAAGGAAAATTATACCCAGATAACATATCACCTTAGGATTCTATAATGGATGGCATTAAGTAAAGGCCAAGGATGTTGCATTAATAGCAGATTATGATAGTCACAGAAATAACAAAGTTATGACTAGAGATAAAATGAGCAAAAAAAAAGGAGAAGAGTACAGGGATGGTAGTGAGCAATCCACAGACATCAGAAAATAATTATTTTTAGTTCATGATTAAATGTGTAATATACAAATTATTTTCAGTTGTATAGTATAAACAAGAAACACTGGTATATACTGCTTTAATTACTGTAGCTAAGCCATAGGAGTAAGAACAAAAGGAAGAGACTCAAAGTTTTAGCAATCTTTCCAATTTTAATCAGTACAACCAAGCCCAGTAGTTTTTAGGGAAAAATGTCATTGGTCCATTTTGCCACAACACACATTATGCTCCTCCATAAATATGTTTCTCCTTTCTCTCTCCAATCTAACTTCATTAGCCTATTTTCAGGGTTTAAGTTCTTTTCTGTCACGAGGCATTCTTACATGCCGCTTCCTCTCTCTAGAATGCTCTCCCACCTTTATACTTTGCTTAAGATCTCTCCTTAAGTGGAAAAACTGCATTATCGTACTCATTCCTCTTCTCAAAAAAGTCTTCCTTGGTCTGCCTGCCTGGGTCAAATCTATCTATCCATCACAGGCTCTTACTGTAGCTCTCCTTTTTGAGCTCATGTCACTGTTCCAATTTTATATTTGCTGCTGTGATTCTCTCCTGGCCTGAAGTTCCATGCTCCCACATCAGGTACTATATTATCTTGTCTGTTTGTGCTCAGATTGCACCCTGCATGTCTCTCATCATGCCTGTATCAGAGTAGGTACCAGTACATATTTGTACAGGGAAGTACATATTTTGAACAAGTAAATGTGTAGTGAAGTAAAACTTAGGTTTCTGGCACTATTTGTTGATGAGTTTCTGCAGTTCTTTCAGGATGTAACTTTTTTCTTTGCTATTCTTACTTTATACGTCATCTCCCTCACACCCTTTCCCATTCCTCCTTGATAGACAATTCCAATGACTAGGAAGGGCTTTTCTGTTTCAGGGTTCTAATCATTCTGATATATCGTCACCATTCCAGCTTTCAGCTCAACATAAGACCAGAAACAAGAATGGGAATGCACACAGTTAAATAAATAAATAACTATTGAACTTTAAAAAATTTTTCTATATTCTACCTCAGATCATCTAAGATTCCATCCATAGCATGCCTGGCAGACCCCTCAGAAAATGAGTTGTCCTAATCAAACTCTTCGTAGGAGTTAAGTGCAATAATAATACAAGAAGGGAGTCACTGTGAGGTTGAGGAGATATATTTTGGTTATTGGAAATAGATGACGGTCTGTTGTGAAACAACACTCATTATTTATGTTTCTTTAATGGCACATATTGGATATTTTCTAGGCAGGATGATGTGAGAGAGAGAGAAAAGGGTCCCTTTAAATGAAGACTTAGGAAAATCTGCCGTTACGTTAGAGAGACCATCTCTAGCTACGAGGATAGCTGAGAAATGATGTTGCTGTTCTAAATAAAATTTGTGTCTGAAGTGAAATTGGGTTTTTGAAGATTGGCACCAAGCAGAAGCCGTTCTGCATATTATAGGTAATCCTTAAAACAAAATTAAGTCAGTAAATGAAAAATCCCATGATGGGAATCCTTCTTCCTGTCCTATAGTGCCCATTCCTAAATCAGGGAATGCATTTCCAAAGGGCAGGTGTGAACTTCCTGACGCTGACACTAGCCCTTATTCTGCCAAGCTGTAGTAATTGGGAAGCTTCCTGAACCTTTTTTCTTCCTCTTGTATACTACCAGGGAGTACACTTATTTATGGGACATAAGTAATGAATCACTGTATCCTATTTCAAAAATTAGGTCCAAAGTGAATAACATCTGGAAGATATTCTTAGGAGTTTGGGATTTAAAGATGAGGAGGTTCCCTATTTTCAGAATGGAATATACATCTTCTGGGGATTTTTAGCTCATTTTAGTGAATTTTCAGTGAAAAGGCATACATATTTACCTACTCAAGTCTCCATACTCTACAGATCTTCCCAGGCTAAGAGCTTGCCTTCTGTTTATGCTGTTTACAGTACTATTTTTGATAACTTGGTCAAGTTACTCCATTCTCACAGATACTAAATATCTGTTGTGTATAAACATAGTGCTATCTATATAGGGAACTATGAGGTTCATAGGAATATGCTTAGATGTAGTTCCTGCCATAAAGAGATTTATAATCTCTAGAAATTTTTATGGTGAAACATATACCAAAGAGTTAAAGAGTAATACAAGGGTTAAAAATCTTAATATTCTCCAATAATGCCTCAAGAGAAGCTTAGGAAACAAGTAGAAAGTCAAGGAGATTGAAGCTTCTTCTCATTCGTCAACTCAAGTAGATAATACTGTGGCATCATCTGTTTATATAAAAGGGAATGTACCCCATCTTAAATTGTTTTTGCAAAATGGATTTCACTGACAGACATAATTTTCTTAAAAACAAAGAAAATGAAAGAAATGAAAGAAATGGTTTATAAATAACATATAGATAATGACATAAACTCACTGGAACAATTCTCTCTTACAATGGTAAACTACACTTCCCAGGACTTGAGCTGGTAATTCATAAGTGCATGAGTAGAATGGGGAATGCTTGGAAGACCCTGCAGCCTAACACACATGCCATACTCTGATGACTGTGAAGACAGCACACTGACTAGGCCACAGAAGACCCCACAGCAATGGTGTTGGACTATATTTGTACAAGATTTAAACCAGGGTAGTGAACTTAGATCATATACTCAAGAAAATATCCCTGAAGGTGCTGCATTAGGTGATTTATGCAATAAAAGTATATTACAAACAAATCATTTGGGGGAGAAATGATCGAAAGAAGGATCAGAGCAGGGGTTCTCAACCCTAGTATTATTGTCACTGGCTGAATAATTGTTACAGGGGGCTGTCCTGAGTTCTATGCGATGTTTATCGTCACTCATTACCTCTACTCACTACATGCTTATAGCACCACATCCTCAGCTGTGACAACTTGATATTTTCCAGATATTGCCAAATATCCCCTGGGGGCAAAATGTTCTCTGGTTGAGAACCACTGGATAAAATACAAGGAGAATAATTGATTTTAGATATAAATGAGGGAGACCTTGACTAAAGTCATGAGGGCAATATTTGTACAGGTCTTACATAAATAATGAAGAAAGCATATATACAGAATCCCCTTAGTTATTCAAGTTTCTAGTCCTTGTAAAGGGAAAACACTACTCAAAAAAGCGAAATCAGAGGAGGAAGTATACATATTAATGAGGTGAGTAGAGGTATGGGAAAGGAGATGCTGAGAGGATTATTTTTTCATATGAAAACCAAGTCTACAGTGAACAATAATCAGTAAGTTCAAGAACACTTTCAGAAGTTTTAACAGATAGGTAAAAATGAAAATAGGAGTAAATGGTACAAAAATGGTCTGAGAATATGGGCAATCCTCAAATTTATGATTAAATTTCAGCCAGATCACATACAAATTTATACCTTCTCAAAAAATGAGAAATGCCCTAAATAGTTGAAAAAAATTAAATGTATTCATAAACAAAAGGTATTTTGAGAAGGTCCATATTTAAGTGAATACTATATCAAACTTTTCTGAAAAGTAAAGAATAATTATGTAGCATAATTACTTATTACATCTGTTTAGAGTCTGGATTTTTACATTCCCTAAAAGTGGAAGACACAATTAGAATGTAAATAAATAATAATAAGTGTCCTTGGCTAAGATCTCAAAGCCATTTTTATTCCAATATGCCTAAACAAAGATGATTTTCTACCTTTAGATTATTATTTTTTTATCATTACTGTTAGGTGGTTTTGCAAACACTCATAGCAAAATAGAAAATCTGTAGAAGGATGTTTTAAACAGGCATCATTTCAAATGCACAGCCAGAAGGTTTAAATAAATCTGAACAAGTACAGTGTCAAGCAAAAGGTTATATGTACCTCTATGAAGACCTCTGTTTGCTTAGTTAGTCCTTGAGTATTTTGTGGTTAAGTAGGACCTTACTATGTAAACTATAGATGGTGCTTTTTGCCTTGTAATTATGTTAAGTATTATTTGTGCAAGTTCGTCACTTACTTGGAATTTTGCTTCCTCAGCTGGCAGCAATTACAGACTCAAAGACCTCCAGAAATCTTCAGCCCCTTTCTAGATTCACAAGCTAGTAATGAACACTTAAGCAAGTGTGCAGGAATACTACACTCCAACAATAAACAAGGCCAGAGGGAAGGTTATTCTTTTTCATTAAGAAAAAAAATCCTACTCATAAATGATTCAAAACACAAGAGAAATAATTTCACCAACACATGCAACTTTATCTGAAATCAGAGTCACCCTGTGCAGGATTTGAACTTTGAAAGTAACAGCTCACATAAACTACTGACAACTACTTGCCCAGTCAGTACATTCATCTAACAAAGCAATTTCCATATGAGCAACCACAAACATTTCTGGCTTCAGTTGTTAATCTCCCATGAAAAACTATTCCATGCTATATTTAACTGGTATATGGTAATGATTATCTGTTTATCTCTGAGGAATGAAAAGTCTTACAGTGCCCTTTAAAATGTCTTTATACCAATCTCCATTCCATGTTCTTGGCAGATGAAAGTATTCATATCTTCCTTCCAGGGACAAACTCGAGAAGCACATTGCTTTCTTTTTAATTGACTCCATTTTGTCTTTCAAATTCTCACACTACTGAACCTACTTCTTTTCAACTGAAAAGTAGTTTTCAGATTCTCACATTACTGAACCTACTTCTTTTAAATTGAAAAGTAGCTTTCCAATTTTACCTTAGAAAAAAATCCAATTGTGTGATACCTTAAAGCCAATTAATGTGAGAGAGTAGATTAAATGGCAAATAAAATTCATAGTTTACTTTGATCATATATGTATAAGATTAAGTACTAAATATTTTACTATAAATGAGAAATTATTTAACAAGCTAAGGAATCCTTTCAGGATATTTAAATAGAGATCTGAACTAAGATTTCTTAGATGCCTTTTACCAAGTGTTTTAATTAACTGATTTAATATACTTAATAATCATATGATGAGTTTTTCTTTTATCTTTACAGATGAGGAAAATAAACTTTAGGAGAATTAATTATCTCATCCAAGTTTACAGAACTAGAAATTAGGGGTTTAGAGAATTAAATCCAGTTCCATCTCAATTTCAAAAATAACTTTTTTTCTATGATTCTATATCCTTTCTGAAGTTCAAGAAGGACCAAATTACCAACTAGACTGGCTTCAAATACACAGAACCTGAAACAGAGTTATAAATTAATAAAAACAATAGCTAAGCAACATGTCTTTATTCTCTAGTGATCTGTGCTTCAAACGTTTTGATGTGGTAAACTATGGAAAAGTGAAATGGATGGAAAGGGACTTTTGGTCTTTGACCTATTTCTGTGTTTTAAAAATTGTTTTATTAAAAACATGGGCTCAAAACAATAGATTAAAGATGGCAGTGTGAGAGGTGAGACAGAGGATAACTCCTAAAACTACATATAATACAAAAATATAATTAATACAACTAATCCTAAAAGAGCAACAGGTGAAAGGGCTGTGCCAAAGTGTATACACCTGGAGAAAAGAATAAACCTCAAGGAACAGGATAACATGGCAAAGCTGTGGCCCAGTGGGACCCAAGGCCTTCCTCCACTCCAGCTCACCTGTGGAAGAGAAATGGAGCAGGGAGGGAGTGGAGGCCTGGGACTGCTGAAGACCTAGCCCTGGATATCTGCCCTGGGAGCACAAACCTACATTACATGGTGCTCTCATGACTAGGGGGGTTGGAAAGCTAAGAGAGGCAAAATACCTGGAGAGATTAAGATTCCAGCTGCTTGTGGAAAAAAGAGATCCACATATGGCTGCTCTAGGACAAAAGAAAGACAGGCAGTCTGAGAGACTTCCTAACAGTGAGAGGCCTGTTATAGGGGCAAGGATTGCACAGAGCTTACTGCTCAGGAGAAAGGACAGGTAGGCAAAACTGTCCAGGTGCATTTAGCCAGCAGATTGGGAAATTTCACAATCTTCAGGCACTCCAGCCTGAGGGATGGATATTCAGCTCCAAGGACCCCTCTGGAATACACAGTCT
Organism: Manis javanica; assembly: GCF_040802235.1. NCBI lineage: Eukaryota > Metazoa > Chordata > Mammalia > Pholidota > Manidae > Manis > Manis javanica. The sequence continues at coordinate 57,857,801 of NC_133161.1, read as the reverse complement.
GCTGAACCTTCCTCCCAGCCAGCCCGCACCTGGCTCACAAACCAGTAAACCCTACCCTGGCATTAGGCTGGCCAGAGGGAAGGCATACCTACAGCAGCTACAAATGCAAAACATAGAGGCTTATACCTCGGTGCTGGGCCCAAGGGTTCTGACAGTGGAGACACATATAGCAGCAGGGAAGCAGGAAACAGCAATTTCCTCCCCCCAGGCACCGACATCACTATCCTGCGATGCCTGACACTGCTCCAGGGGCTGAGCAGCTCCAGAGAGTAGAGCTTCTGGCCACTAGAGGGTGCCACATACAAATAAAAAATGTCAAAGGAACCTGGTACAAAGCAAAATCCTACATACACCAGAGAGTCAAATGAAATCAAACTCATGAATCTTCCTGAGATTTCAAAATAAAAATCATAAACATGATCATGAAGGTACAGAAAAATATTCAATAACTCAGGAATGAATTCTAGTTGGAGATCCAATCATTACAGAACACAGTGTCAGAAATGAAATACACAATGGAAGGTTTTAAAAGCAGATAAGATACAGTAGAGGAGATGATAAATAAAATAGAAATTAGAGAAGAGGAATACAAAGAAGCTGAGGCACAGAGAGAAAAAGGATCTCTAAGAGTGAAAGAATATTGAGAGAAATGTGTGACCAATCCAAACAGAACAATATTCACATTATAGGAGTACCAGAAGAAGAAGAGAAAAAGGGATAGAAAGAAAGTGTCTTTGAGGAGGTAATTGCTCAAAACTTCCCCAATCTGGGGAAGAAGATGGTCTCTCAGGCCACAGAGGTGCACAGATCTCCCAACACAAGGGACCCAAGGAAGACAACACCAAGACATACAATGATTAAGATGGCAAAGATCATGGATAAGGACAGACTATTAAAAGCAGCCAGAGAGAGAAATAAGATCACATACAAAGGAAAGCCCATTAGGCTATCACCAGATATATTACAGGCCAGAATGGGAGTGGCATGATATATTTAATGCAATGAAAAAGAAGGGCCTTGAACCAAGAATACTCTACCAAGCAAGGATATCACTTAAATTTGAAGGAGGGATTAAACAATTTCTAGATAAGCAAAAGCTGAGAGAATTTAACTCCCACAAAGCATCTCTACAGTGTATTTTGGGGGGATTCCTCCTGTACATGGAAGTGTTTCTAAGGTTTAATAGCTGTCACCAGGTTAACAAAACCACAGTAAAGAAAGTAGAACTAAGCAAATGCAAAATTAAACTTAACCATCCCCAAAGTCAATCAAGGGATAGAAAAAGAGTACAGAATATGATATCTAATATGTAAAGAATGGAGGAGGAAGAAAAAGGAGGAAAAAAAAAGAACCTTTAGATTGTGTTTGTAAGAGCATACTAAGTGAGTTAAGTTAGATTCTTAGGTAGTAAGCAAGTTAACCTTGAACCTTTGGTAACCACAAATCTAAAGCCTGCAATGGCAATAAGTACATACCTATCAATAATCACCCTAAATGTAAACGGTCTGAATGCACTAATCAAGACATAGAGTAACTGAATGGATATAAAAACAAGATCCATCTATATACTTCCTACAGAAGACTCAATTTAAATGTAAAGACATATACAGACTAGAAGCAAAGAGATGGAAACAGATATTTCACACAACAAATAGGGTGAAAAAAGCAGGAGTTGTAGTACTTGTATCAGACAAAATAGACTTCAAAACAAGAGACAAAGAAGGATATTACATAATGATAAAGGGACCAATCCAACAAGAAGATATAACCATTATAAATATCTATGCTCCCAACACAGGAGAACCTAAACATGTGAAACAAATACTAACAGAATGAAAAGGAGAAATAGAATACAATGCATTCATTCTAGGAGACATGAACACTCCACTCACTTCAAAGGACAGATCAACCAGACAGAAAATAAGTAACAAGACAGAGTCACTGAACAACACATTAGAACAGATGGACCTAACAGACATGTACAGAACTCTACACCCAAAAGCAGAAGAATACACATTCTTCTCAAGTGCACATGAAACATTTTCAAGAATAGATCATATACTAGGTAACAAAAGGAGCCTCAGTAAATTCAAAAGGTTGAAATTGTACCAACCAGTATCTCAGACCACTAGAAATAAAATAAACAAAGAACATGAAAAATCCCACAAACATATGGAGGCTTCACAACATACTCCTAAATAACCAATGGATCAATGAACAAATAAAAACAGAGATCAAGCAATATATGGAGAGAAATGACAACAATAATTCAACATCGCAAAATCTGTGGGATGCAGTAAAGGCTGTGCTAAGAGGGAAGTATATTGCAATATGGGCCTATCTCAGGAAAGAACAATCCCATATAAGCAGTCTAAAGTCACAATTAATGAAACTAGAAAAAGAAGAACAAATGAGGCCCAAAGTCAGTAGAATGAGGGACATCAGAGAGATAAGAGCAGAAATAAATAAAATCAAGAAAAATAAAACAACAGAAAGAATGAATAAAAGCAAGAATTGGTTCTTTGAGAAAATAAACAAAAACAGATAAACCCCTAGACAGACTTATCAAGAAAAAAAGAGAGTCTACACACATAAACAGAATCAGAAATAAGAAAGGAAAAAATCACTATGGTCACCACAGAAATACAGAGAATTATTAGAGAGTACTATGAAAAATTATAAGCTATCGAACTGGGTAACTTAGAAGAAATGGACAACTTTCTAGAAAAATACAACCTTCCAAGGCTGACCCAGAAAGAAGCAGAAAATCTGAACAGACCAATTACCAACAAAGAAATTGAACTGGTAGTCAAAAACCTAAGAACAAAATTCCTGAACCAGATGACTTCACAAGTAAATTTTATCAAACATTTAGAGAAGAACTAATAAGCACCCTCATTAAAGTTTTCCAAAAAGTAGAAGAGGTAATACTTCCAAATGCATTCTATGTGACCAGTATCACTCTAATACCAAATCTAGACAAAGACACCACAAAAAAAGAAAATTACAGACCAATATCTCTTATGAACATAGATACAAAAATACCCAACAAAATATTAGCAAACCAAATTCAAAAATACATCAAAAAGATCATTCACCATGATCAAGTAGGATTTATTACAGGGAAGCAAGGATGGTACAACATTCGAAAACCCATCAACATCATCCATTACATCAACCAAAAGGACAAAAACCACATGATCATTTCCATAGATACTGAAAAAGCATTTGACAAAATTCATCATCCATTCATGATAAAAACTCTCAACAAAATGGGTATAGAGGGCAAGTACCGCAACATAATAAAGGCCATATATGATAAACCCACAGCTAACATCATACTGAACAGTGAGAAGCTGAAAGCTTTTCCTCTGTGATGGGGAACAAGACAGGGATGCCCACTATCCCCACTGTTATTCAACATAGTACTGGAGGTCCTAGCCATGGCAATCAGACAAAACAAAGAAATACAAGGAATCCAGATTGGTAAAGAAGAAGTTAAGCTGTCACTATTTGCAGATGACATGATATTATACATAAAAAACCCTAAAGACTCCACTTCAAAACTAGTAGAACTGATATTGGAATTCAGCAAAGTTGCAGTATACAAAATTATCACACAGAAATCTGTGGTTTTCCTGTACACTAACAATGAACTAATAGAAAGAGAAATCAGGAAGACAATTCCATTCACAATTGCATCAAAAAGAATAAAATACCTAGGAATACACCTAACCAAGGAAGTGAAAGACCTGTACCCTGAAAACTATAAGACACTCTTAAGAGAAATTAAAGAGGTCACTAACAAATGGAAACTCATCCCATGCTCCTGGCTAGGAAGAATTAATATAGTCAAAACGGATATCCTACCCAAAGCAATATACAGATTCGATGCAATCCCTATCAAACTACCAATAGCATTTTTCAATGAACTGGAACAAATAGTTCAAAAATTCATATGGAAACACCAAAGACCCCAAATAGCTAAAGCAATCCTGAGAAGGAAGAATAGAGTAGGGGGGATCTCACTCCCCAACTTCAAGCTCTCCTACAAAGCCACAGTAATCAAGACAATTTGGTACTGGCACAAGAACAGAGCCACAGACCAAGGGAACAGAATAGAGACTCCAAACACTAACTGAAACTTTATCAACTAATATTCGATAAAGGGGCCATAGACATAGAATGGGGAAATGACAGTTTCTTCAATAGATGGTGCTGGTAAAACTGGACAGCTACATGTAAGAGAAACTGGATCACTGTCTAACCCCATACACAAAAGTAAATTCGAAATGGATCAAAGACTTGAATGTAAGTCATGAAACCAGAAAACTCTTAGAAAAAAACATAGGCAAAAATCTCTTAGACATAAATATGAGTGACCTCTTCTTGAACATATCTCCCCAGGCAAGGGAAACAAATGCAAAAATGAACAAATGGGACTATATCAAGCTGAAAAGCTTCTGTACAGCAAAGGACACCATCAATAGAACAAAAAGGTATCCTACAGGATGGGAGAATATATTCGTAAATGACAGATCCGATAAAGGGTTGACATCCAAAATATATAAAGAGCTCACACACCTCAACAAATAAAAAGCAAATAACCCAATTAAAAAATGGGCAGAGGAGCTGAATAGACAGTTCTCTAAAGAAGAAATTCAGATGGCCAACAGACACATGAAAAGATGCTCCACATAACCTGTCATCAGAGAAATGTAAATTAAAACCACAATGAAATATCATCTCACACCAGTAAGGATGGCTACCATCCAAAAGACAAACAGCAACAAATGTTGTCGAGGTTGTGGAGAAAGGGGAACCCTCCTACACTGCTGGTGGGAATGTAAATTAGTTCAACCATTGTGGAAAGCAGTATGGAGGTTCCTCAAAATGCTCAAAATAGAAATACCATTTGACCCAGGTATTCCACTTCTAGGAATTTCTCCCAAGAATGCAGCACTCCAGTTTGAAAAAGACAGATGCACCCCTATGTTTATCGCTGCACTATTTACAATAGCCAAGATATGGAAGCAACCTAAATGTCCATCAGTAGAGGAATGGATAAAGAAGATGTGGTACATATACACAATGGAATATTACTCAGCCGTAAGAAAAAAACAAATCCTACCATTCGCAACAACATGGATGGAGCTAGAGAGTATTATGCTCAGTGAAATAAGCCACGCGGAGAAAGACAAGTACCAAATGATTTCACTCATATGTGGAGTATAAGAACAAAAGAAAACTGAAGGAACAAAACAGCAGCAGCAGCACAGAACCCAAGAATGGACTAATAGTTACCAAAGGGAAAGGGACTGGGGAGGACAGGTGGGAAGGGAGGGATAAGGGAGGGAAAAAAAGAAAGGGGTCATTATGATTAGCATGTATAGTGTGGGGCGGGGCACGGGGAGGGCTGTGCAACATAGAGAAGACAAGTAGTGATTTTACAGCATCTCACTATGTTGATGGACAGTGACTGTGAACGGGGATGTGGGGGGGACTTGAAGGGGGGAGCTTAGTAAACATAATGTCCTTCATGTAATTGTAGGTTAATGATACCAAAATAAAATTAATAAAAAAAAATTAAGAGGCATAATTTTATCCATTTTCCCTAAACCTCTCCAAGAAAAATCCAACTATTTGGATACTTTTAATTAATAAAGCTTCTAGGTCTTATTTATGATCACATATGATAAAAGAGAAATACAAAGTGATTAAATAATTGGCTTGAGTTATACAAATGAATGAGCAATAGTACTAGAAGCATAATGTATTTAAATTCATCTTATGAACTAAACCCATACACTTGATTTTTGATATCTGAGAATAAGGGCCTTATTTCTAAAGTATGTTCAGCCATCAGCAGTTCCAGGAACTAGATCAATGCCATAAACATATTCTTGCCATCAAACACCAATATAAGACAAGAAATGCTATGGCAGCAATCTATGTATGGGAGAACCACACACAAGGAGAAGTCACCAATTAACTTCCTATTTTCATTTTGTCAGATGGAACTCACATGTAAATGCCAAATCAGAAATAGCCTTTTCCTTAGAAAATACTTAGAATGACATTTTGAAAATGCCATAATTGCTTTCTTTTACCACTCTCTCTTCCTCTTGACCAGTTCCATTCAGACGGCTATAAAAATCATCAGTGCCCAAACATTATAAAAATGTAGAGCGTATGCTGGGAAATCTGGTAGATACATTCCAACAGAGGTAATACCAGGTGTACTTGCAGAGCCTCCCTCCCATAGACTGAGAAATCAAATTCAGGCTATTTTTGTGACATGAAATGTTCAGGTTAAACAAGACCATCTAGCTACTTTCCCCTCACTCTTCCTCTACTTAAGCCCCAAAACCCCATATTAAAATTTCCTTAATTGAAAGGAAATGCAGAGTTCCCGATTATATTGTCTAAATATGAACATTTTACAGTTTCCCCTTTATTCAGTAGCTCTTAAAATTATATCCTTGATTGTACACAAAATTAAACCTGTGCTTCTGTTCAGCAGGCTTTGTTATTTATACCAGTTTTGCCTGTTTTAATTTGTAGGGTCTTAGACGAAAGGACATATGACTAATAAATACTTCTCTATTTAAATGGTTCTTTTTAATAACAGTGAGGTAGACAGATACATAAATTAGAGACACTGGGTTACAGCCTACACTATCTTTTTGTAATTTATTTATTTTTATTTTTTATTTTGATATCATTAATGTACAATTACTTGAACATTATTGTTACTAGACTCCCCCTATTATCAAGCCCCCCCCAAATACCCCATTACAGTCACTTTCCATCAGCGCAGTAAGATGCTATAGAATCATTACTTGTCTTCTCTGTATATACTGCCTTTCCCATGTCACCCCCTGCTATATTATGTGTGCTAATTGTAATGACCCTTTTTCCCCTTTATCCCTCCCTTCCTACCCATCCTCCCCAGTCCCTTTCCCTTTGGTAACTGTTAGTCCATTCTTGGGTTCTGTGAGTCTGCTGCTGTTTTGTTCCTTCAGTTTTTGCTTTGTTCTTATACTCCGCAGATAAGTGAAATCATTTGATACTTGTCTTTTTCTGCCTGGCTTATTTCACTGAGCATAATACCCTCTAGCTCCATCCATTTGTTGCAAATGGTAGGATTTGTTTTCTTCTGTTAGTTACCAATTGGCAAATGGTAGAATTTGTTTTCTTGGCTGAATAATATTCCATTGTGTATATGTACCACCTCTTCTTTATCCATTCATCTACTGATGGACACTTAGGTTGCTTCCATTTCTAGGCTACTGTAAATAGTGCTGTGATAAACATAGGGGTGTATATGTCTTTCTCAAACTGGGCTGCCGCATTCTTAGGATCAATTCCTAGGAGTGGAATTCCTGGGTCAAATGGTATTTCTATTTTGAGCTTTTTGAGGAACCTCCATACTGCTTTCTACAATGGTTGAACTAGTTTACTTCCCACCAACAGCCTACACTATATTTAACAGACCATAAAGAAAGGAGATTTCACAACTTCTGTTAGTTACCAATTGGCTAAAAATATGTTGGCTTCCAGTGTCTCCTTACTACCTACTGCACAAATTTAACTCTTTGGACTAACTCACAGGACTCTCACAGCGTGGCCTGCTGGGTCCCCATTGTTCACTGAGATGAATCTGGGCCCACTACTTGTTTTGTTCTGGTGTCCTGCTCCTTTCCATCTTTTCACTTTCCAGTGTCCTTCTATTTGCTTTCTTTTTCCAACATAACAGCATAATCCTGAGATTGTTTATAACCTCTTCAAGAATCAGAAAGCTTTTTCCATCTTTTCCAACCTCCTTCATCACCAACTTCTCCAAGTTTGTATAGAATTTGTTAGGCTGTAACACAGACAGGCTCACTGATTAGCATAACTAAGTTATGCTGATTTCAAACTATACTATAAAGCTATAATCATCAAAACAGTATGGTGCTGGCACAAAAACAAATAGATCAATGGAATAAAATAGCCCAGAAATAAACTAACTCATATTGTCAAATAATCTATGACAAAGGTGACACAAATATACAATGGGGAAAAGACAGCCTTTTCGATAAATGGTGTTGGGAAAAGTGGATATGCAAAAGAATGAAACTGGACCACTTTCTTACACCATACACAAAAGTAAATTTGAAATAGATTTAACACCTAAATGTAAGGCTGATACCATAAAACTCCTAAAAGAAAACAAAGGCAGTAAACTCCTGAACCATTGGTATTAGTAACTTTTTTCTGGTATGTCTTCCCTAGCAAGGAAAACAAAAGCAAAAGTAAACAATTAGAACTACATCAAACTAAAAGCTTCTGTAGAGTGAAGGAAACCATCAAAAAAATGAAAAGGCTACCTACTGAATGGGAAAGTATATTTGCAAATGATATACACAATAAGGGGTTAATATCCAAAATATATAAATAACTCATAAAACAACAAAAAAATACACATATAATCTAATTAAAAATGGACAGAGAACCTGAGTAGACATTTCTCTAAAGAAGACATACAGATGGCCAAAGACACATGAGAAGTTGCTAACATCATTAATCATCAGAGAAATGCAAATCCAAACCACAATGAGGTGTCAGCTCACAAGTCAGAATGTCCAACACCAAAAAGAAAAGAAATAACAAGTGCAGGCAAGGATTTAGAGAAAAGGGAACCCTTGGACACTGTTGGTGAGAATGTTAAATGTTGAAGTTATTACGGAAAACAGTATGGATGGTCCTCAAAAATTTTTTAATGGAACTATCATATGATTCAGTTATTTCACTCCTGGGTATTCACCTAAAAAAAAAAACAAAATCACTAATTCAAAAAGGTATATGCAGCCCTATGTTTACTGCAGCATTATTTAAAATAGCCAAGGTATAGAAGCAACTTAAATATCTATCAATAGATGAATGGAAAAAGATGTGGTATATAGATATATACACATGCTATTGTCAAAAATCTTTATCCTTGGAACTAAGATCATTTTTCTGTACCTCTCTCAGAATGCTTTTGAATTTGCTTCCTAAATAGTATATTATATATTCAGCTGAGGACAGATTATCAGTGAAATATACACTTATTTTTACATCACTATATACCTCAGGATATTAATGAGTATATGACACATAACAGAATTCACTGAACATATGTTGACTAAGTAGATACATAAATCTATCAGGATAGATGATAATCAGATATTGGGAGATGTCTAAATAAGCATTAAAAAAATACTACTACTAGGCAGAGAAAGACAAATATCATGATTTCACTTATTTGTGGGATATAAAAACAAAGCAAAACAGAATTAACAAAACAGCAGTAGACTCATAAACACTGAGAAGTAACTAGTGATTACCAAGGGGGAGGGGCTAGGGTGGGTGCGGGGAAGTGGAGAGGAAGGGCACAAGAATTTGCAGTCACAATGTAAGTTGTGGGGACTGTTGACCCACTGCGATGTACATTTGCAACTAACATAAGACTGTATATTAATGATACTTTAATTTAAAAGAGATCCTACTACTATCTAATATTTATTATTCATTTACTATGCTGCTAAGCTACATGAAGAACATTGATTGCATCACTTAGGCATCACAGCCCCCTTAAATTTGGTTGTATTCATTTATTGATGAAGAATATGAAGACATGGGGAGGTGAGGAGATACAGTTTTAGTGATATATTGCAAAATGTCTCATGCACACACAAAATCTTATTTCAATCTGTACATTATGTTAGAAAATCAAACTGTAATTACATAGTAAACCAATGAGAGCAGTGATGTGGAACAATGAATTAAAATATTTCAATATGATCAAAGTTTTCATTATTCCCTGAACAACTCTTCATTTGTGAAAGTATTCTTTTCACTGTCCTGCTCTCTTTTGAAACTCTAGCATGGATTTCTTTTTGTTCCTTTCTCAGCAGACACTCGACTCTGTGATAAACAACAATAAACAGTGCTGCATTCTAGGAAAAATATTAGCTCAAAGTTGCTGGTGGCAGGCAGAATAACAGTTTTCGCCTAAAGATATTCTTGTCCACATGCCAAGATCTGTGAATTTGTTACTTTCCATGGCAAAAGGAGCTTTGAAGGTGTGATTAAGTTAAGGATCTACAAATGGGAAGATTATCCTGGATTTTTGTTATCTGGGTGGAGTCAATGTAGTCACAAGGGTACTTATAAGAAGCAAGTAGGAAGGTCAGAATTAGAGAAGAGATGTGACAGAGGAAGCAGAGATTGGAGTGATGCTCTTTGAAGACTCTTTGAAGACAGAGTAGGTGCCACAATCTAAGGAAAGCAGGCAGCCTCTAGAAGCTGGGAAAGAAGAGGAAAAGGATGCTCCTTTAGAATCTTGAAAAGGAATGCAAACTTGTTGACATGTTGATTTAGGATTTAGAAATCCTAAAATCTAAGTTAAATTTCAGAACCATAACTTAATAATCTGTGTTCTTTTAAGCTACTACACTAGGTTTGTCATAATTTGTTATAGCAGCAATAGAAAACTAATACACTGTGGCATATGTACGTACAGTAGTAATACCCTGGGTTCTCTGCAGAGGTTTGTTCGTTTTTGTTTTGCTATAGTCAAACCATTATTGATGTTAATTTGTATCAACAGATAATTTTCCATAGAGTTACCAGCAATAATAGATAAATCCCTTACATTTTTAGATTACATTCATTTTAACATACATTTATATGAAGAAAGCTAAGCTTTATGAACATCAGCAATAAAATCTATAAGTTAAAGGAAGGTTTTTTGTTTCTTTTCAACTTTCAGATTTTTTAAAGAAATCTATAAGCCACAGAGGTATATAAAATTTTAGTCAAATGTACTGCTGTAGTAAAAATTTGACGGCTATCTTGTACTATACAGACTATGTGTCCTCAATCCATACTAGACACTAGAATCACCTGGAAAATTCTAGAAACAAACTTCATTCCTGACCCTACCCTAAAAAACTATGATTTAATTGGTTTGCAGCAGAACTCAGACATTAGTATTTCTTAAAAGCTATGTGATTAGTATTTCTTAAAATCTATGTGATTTTAATATACAACTAGAGCTGGGAAATAGCAATATAGATATTTTTTTATTCCCTAAAACATCATTTTCCATAACCCTTAATTAGTAACAAAATTTGTTGAGAAAGGTAAAATATTCAAAGTTATATAAGAAGGCAACAAATAACACTATATAAATATGTATTTGTTGCACTTTTTTAATATTAGAGGATGTTCTCCTTCATAGAAAATGGTAACGGCAGATTTACTGATAGAGCCATGCAGGGCTGCCAAATTCCTCTAATCCCACCAGATACTTATGTGGTAACCATTATGTCATTCATCTATATCAAAATTATGTACTTGAATGTATTTTTCTAATGTTATTTTCTGTATTTTTATTCTTCAACTGACCGAAATTTCACTGCACAATGCTAATTCTCTAATTGTTACAGTCATCTTTTTGTCAAGAAAAACTGAGCTGAAAATTCTCTGGCAAATGTTTAAGAAAAGCCCTCTCTCATAAAATGTTGATTCAGCTTACTAGATTATGTTTACATATCTCATAAAAATGAAAAAATATTTCTAAAACATTTTTTCTACAAAATATCAAAAACTATTTGACTTAGAAGACTGAACTTGAATCTCCAAACTGCCATAATGCCATATTTCTGTGGTTTTATGTAAAATCGGAAACTTTTTAATGATTTTTTGATTTCTAAGATTAGGAAACAGATGTGCTACAAATGATGAGGAAAGTTTCAGTGTAACTATAAGTATAATTTTGTAAATTATGATACAAAGTTAAAGCATTTAAATTGATAACTCATAATGTTTCCCCCAGAATGCTTTGATCTTCATTTAAGATATAGAAATTCTAATTAATTCTAATTCTATGAAAAGTTTAAAAATATAATTATGTGATTAGTCAAGTTTCCTTTTTATATTTTATGTTTTTATATATATATATATGTATCTATATGTATAGATACATATATATACATATATATATATATATCATTGGTTGAAGTATGCAGGAATAATTGTTTTTAAGAAAACATTGCATTTAAATTTAAGACTTACTTTTTCTTAGAAGATAAAAAATTGTATACACAAATGCAGACATTTAAAAACATACTTTCCAAATGAATTTAAAATACACTAATATCCATAATCAATATCCATTAAGATGTGCTAATAAAATATTAGATCTGTCTTATTCATTAGTTATCCCCACTACCAAAGTTATAGGTGGAAGGATATGTGCATGATGCTAAACAGGTCAAATTCTTGAATTTGATTACCTTTTATGTGACTTATTTATTTAATTACCAGCTTCAAGGTTAAACAGAACACATACGTGGTATCAAATGCACCAAAACAAACAAAAATACAAATCTAATGACACTTTTCATTGCTAAAATCCAAACTTTACTATTAGAGTATATTTTTTTAAGTGATGTTCCCTTTGAAGACAAGGGAACGCTTTTCTCAATTAAAAAAAAAAGCAATTGCTAAATTAATGCAAGGAAATGATACTTGTCAGTGCACAACCTACCTGTAATTATATTCCTCCACGGAAAAAAAAACACAGCTTTTAAGAGACTTTCATACTAAGAAATATTTAGAAATGTTATAAATACTAAATATTAGCAAACAGAAAAGCACTAACTATATCCTTTAACAAACTGTTTCTTAAATCAAGCCATTCTATTTACAGTAAATAACATATAGATTTTTAAACTATTCCATATACAACTCATCTACTTACAGATAAACAATGTAATTAATTTCTAATGAGCAACAGAACTAATGTATTTTTGATCATCAATATTTATTTCTCAATCTGCAAACCTAATATTCCATTGCTATGAAGATGGTAAACATTTACCACTGAACAATAAATAAAAACATATGTACTCCATACTCTACATTTGTTTCATAAAATATCTCTTGGCATCTGGCTGAAATACTTATTTCAGATTCTTCTAAAATTGGACAACTAATTGGTGTTAGGCAATCTTAATAGGGATAACATGAAAAGTATTTTGTCCTGGTGAAACTGTATCCAGTATTACATACTCAAAATCATTTTAGTTAGCATTAAAAATGTTTTAAAAGTTTATAACTTTATAAAGTTTATGAATACTAAAAGGCTTATTAAGAGTTTTTTTTGGGGGGGGAGGGGAGCTGCTGGCAAACCAGCCACAGTAAAATTCCTCGTTCAAACAAAAAATGATTTAAGAATTACAAAGGTATAGATTGTCACTATAATTTGTAAACATCATTTCAATAACATCCTAATAAATCAGAATTACAAAGTCTCCTGTTATAAAATGTTAAATAAATGAAGTATTCACAAATTACCTGAAGGAAAACTATATTAACTTGACCAAAATAATTCAGACATAGATGAGACTCTAGAGAGCACCTGTTGCAATCTTCTCATTTAAAGAAGAGGAAACTAATGCGCAAATAATTTTTTATTTTAATAGTGAAGTTCATTATTAGTGAAGCATCAGTCCAGGCTCCCTGATTTCCACTTTAAGGCCATGCTGACCCACAGCAATATTTAATCAATTGGAACTCCCCCAAAGTTTAATTGTGACTTGTACTAAGTTTTCTTCTTTTGACCCTTTTGGACTTTTTCCACCTACACTATGCCTCTCTACTTTCAACACATTGCTCTACCTCAAGTCAAAAAATATCAAGACCAGCAAAGGTCTAATGACCCATGCTTAACCTTGTTAAGTGTACACTGATAGACTGTACTAATGACACTGAGTCAATAAAGTAGCAACTGCCTTTAGATTTATTTGAGCCACTTTCTGAAAATGTCCAAAGAAAGGCCTTATCAGTAAAGACCTTTGTGCTTTAAATAACAGAAAATCTTAAATCCTATGAGCTGGCTCAAGTTTGAAAGACTGAGGGCATTATCATCTCAGGCTCCAAGTGCTTTAGAGTCAGAGCACTAGGGCCATACATACCTCAAGGATGCCCTCCATCATTTCATCATTTTGATTTATTGTCAGCAGTGTCAGCTTCACATTGAGGTTAGTTTTTTTGTTGGTGATTAAGAAGGGATTGAGATTTCCCTATTTAGTAGTAATGAATGAGAGCATGGTTTCCTACAGAGTTCTCTTAAGAGGGTGGAAAATTTCCCAGAAGCCTCCAGAAAATTTCTCATTGCATCCTAATGGCTGAAATTCAGTCATGCCCTGAAGCAATCATCAGCAAGGGACATGAGATTATTTTTAAACCAACCATTATATCTCTAGGCCAAAGGATGGACTGGGTTTCCCTCAGATACCTGACTTATGTAACAGGGATAGATATTTAACAAAATGTGGGTTCTGTTAGGAAAGAAGAAAAGCATCATGGTTGCTTAGTAGTAACCATTAAGGTTAACTACTCCTTAGCTACAAAATTCCCACACAGAGCTTTACTGCCTTATTTTCAAAACTGCTCAGCCCTACCTACATATTCTATACTTTACCTAAAGGAAAGACCCAGTCTCATCGGGTCCCTGCATCAAGCTCCAAGTCTAGGATCTCCAGGTAAGAACCACTGTCTCCAATAGGTAAACACTGCTAGGTGAACCACACCTAAATTATAAGGCAATCTACTCCCTGACAAAAAGCAGTGGTATAAAACAAAAATTGGTCCATAGCACCCTCACAGGCTTGTTTTCCTGAACAAGGAAAGTATGTATCTCCATGTTTGGGATGGAAATATGATCCTGGATAGCCCATTCTCCTGCTTTCTGAAAGCCTTAGCCTCATCTCCTTTCCTCCACTGCCACATGGAGCACAGTACGGTGGAGGATGCCTTTTCAGAGGGCCATGTAGTTATTAGTTCATTTCCTCTGAGGACTGGGAAGCCTGGGAACTTGTCTTATGAATTGAACAGTCACAGCCTATTACCAGGCTTGGCATTTCTTTGGATACTGATTTCTCATAAAAACCCAGGAAAGCTTCCAATATCTGCAGTAATTAAATCTATGAGCCTGTAACTACAACCAGTGAGTTTCTTTAGATCCAATCCAAACGTCTGGAAACTCCAGTCTTCCACAGGCACAGGGATAATTGTTTCACCATCCTCAGTTCAATGGGCTCTGTCATGAAACAGCTGAAAAAATAGCCTCAAATTAAATTTGTCACATATAATTCTGTCTCTGTCCCTTTGGTGGGAAAGACGCTTAAAGGAAGGTCTTGTAAAAAGAGAGATTAAATTTTATCTTTCTCCCAAACTTAATCCTGCTGTCTCCAATCTCACAGCCATGGCCAGCACAACTTTAGCTTGAGGCACATAATTCAATTGCTCTAGCCCTGAAGTTTCAATTTTTCAAACCCTTCTATTTAGATTTAAAGCCACATGCAGAAAGGACCTTTCTAAAAGTAAAGTCATATGTTTTTTTTCTCAGTTTTCAAGTAGGCTAAGTTTGCTTCTTTACTGTGATTGCAAACATACTCAATGTGATCCAGTTTTGTTAATTCCTCTCAACACTTCCCCCAATTTTGCACATGGTCAATTGTCAAAGCCACAAGCAACAGTTCTCCAATTTTTTGAAACCAAGGAACAAGAGTCACCTATACACCAGCCTGTATGAATAAGGCCTCACTGCTCTATTCTCTATATCTTCACTCACTCAAGTATATTTTAGAACAATTACTAGCAGTACCCCATTTTAATATGTAGTATCAGACCAAATACTAAACCAAAAAAAAAATGTATTTGGCTGCTAAGAATAAATGTGATTTATCCAAATCAGATTATATAAGGAGGACATCCTGTTGGCTAACATAACAGAAGTCTGACATAGAACACATTCTATAGGGTTGGTTCATCTTGAATTTTGACTATGTCACCAAGGCCCACTGTTCTTGCTCTCTGCTTTGAGATCTTCCATGTGGGCTCTATGGACAGAGATGGCAGCAAGATGACTGGAATTTTAGAAGTCACATACTGTACTCAACATCATGCAGAGAAAGGGAGACCCTTCATTCTCTGACATATTGTCTTGTGACCAAGGAAAACTCTCCCACAAGCCTCCAGCAGAATTCCCTGTGTGTCCCATTACCTAGGATCAGTTTCCATGCCTATTCTTAAACCAATTATCAGCATGAGAAGTAGAACTGCCATGATTAGATTAGACTGAGAATTGAGGATGATTCGATGTAGAGAGCAAACCACCATGACTACAACGAATACCCTGCTCATGGTTCAAGGAATTTTACACCTAATGAACGTATGAACAATTTTGTAGCAAAACCCCTTAAGTGGCAGGGCTTACCTGCAGAGTATACATGATATGCTCCAAACAGACTTTCCATCAAAACCTTCCAAGCATCCCTAAGAAGCATGAATCAGGGTAATATAATAAACAACTATGGTGATTGCTTATTACCATCATTTAGGGCTAGACAGTCTCCCTGTTTTAACAAAGGCCATTGCAAGTTCCAAGAACACATAGGACTTGACAACACAGAGACTTCAGTTTAAATTACAGCTCTTGCAGTTCCTGTTTGATCTGGGACAAGCTGCTTTAACTCCCTGAGGCTCAGTTTGCTCATCAGTTAAGCAGAGATACTAATACTAACTCATCTTACAGGCTATTGAGAGTTTTCAGCAAAATAATGTGTGTAAAGCTACTGCCTGGTACCTTGCACACACATACCAGATGATAAATTCTGCTTTCCTTTCTGTTCCTTTCCTAAACACAATTTATTCTCATGAATTCCTTCAATTTAAATCAATCCCTTTCACCCAACAAATCTCACCCACCAAGATTAGGTTTTCTGGTGCAATACCAGGTAGATCCCTATGATTACTAAATTATTACAAAATTCCATTAGTAATATTGTTGTGTGAAGTGTCTTATTGAAGTGCACTTCTTCATCAAAGAAGTACTATAATATATATGATATATAGCATATTTAATATATTCTTTATATATGTATATATCACAGATATATTTTATATATTATCCACAGATATTTAAAAGCATGCAGTTTTTATAAAGGTATAGTAAGTCAAACTGGAGAAAGAAAAAATACCTGACGTTTCCAAGCTAGTCAGTAAAAAGTTATAAAAGCTGTAATATTACATACTTTCCAACCGACAAAAATTAGTACTTACTAATACATAAATCCACTTCATTACATCATTGAATTTATATCACACTTGATTATTAAAGCAACTCAAGCAAGAAAAAGAAAAAAACAACCTCGTTTTTTCCTATAGTTACAGTGATTTTTAATCTATTAACAAACATTATCCATTTTCCAGTAAATTGTTATAAATGGCTTGCCAAAATAATATACAAAATTCCAATATAGCAGGTCATTCATAAAATCTTTACTTTTGTAGTTCACCCCATATTCATTGCATATTTAATTTGGAGAGCAACTTTTTTACTTTACATTGTCTTGCTGTCCCCCCTGCCTGACAAGTATCAAATTTGGTAAAAATGTAAACAGCCTCATATGAACTAAAAATCTAATATGAATACAACGATATTCTTACTTGAAAATCAAAATATAATGTCTAGGAAATAATTTTTTTTACTGCATCTCAATAGCAAAGACACTCTTGAAAGATACAGTTAAAATATACATGGGAAGGAAATGCAAATTAAAACCACAATGAGATATCACCTCACACCAGTAAGGTTGGCCAGCATCAAAAAGACTAAGAACAACAAATGCTGCCGAGGATGCAGAGAAAGGGGAACTCTCCTACACTGCTGGTGGGAATGTAAGCTAGTTCAAGCATTGTGGAAAACAATATGGAGGTTCCTCAAAAAACTAAAATTAGAAATACCATTTGACCCAGGAATCCCACTCCTTGGAATTTACCCAAAGAATACAACTTCTCAGACTCAAAAAAACATATGCACCCCTATGTTTATTGCAGCACTATTTACAATAGCCAAGACATGGATGCAACCTAAGTGTCCATTAGTAGATAAACGGATAAAGAAGATGTGGTACATATACATAATAGAATACTATTCAGTCATAAGAAAGAAACAAATCCTACCATTTGCAACAACATGGATGGAACTGGAGGATATTATGCTCAGTGAAATAAGCCAGGCGGAGAAAGACAAGTGCCAAATGATTTCCCTCATTTGCGGAGTATAACAATGAAGCAAAACTGAAGGAACAAAATAGCAGCAGACTCACAGACTCCAAGAAGTGAGGTTACCAAGGGGAGGGGTGTGGTGGGGGGGGAGGGAGAAGGGGATTGAGGGATATTATGTTTAGTACACGCGGTGTGGGGAGTCAGGAGCACAGAGTAGCACAGAGAAGGCAAACAGAGAATCTGTGGCATCTTACTACAGTGACTGTATTGGGGTATGGGTGGGGACTTTATAATATGGGTAAATGTAGTAACCACATTGTTTTTTCATGTGAAACCTTCATAAGAGTGTATATCAATAATACCACAATAAAAATTAAAAATATATATATATATACATGGGAGTCATTTTTTTAAGTAAAATAGAGTTTGAAAGAAAGAATACTAAGTAAAGACAAAGTCCCACAGTCTGCCTCACAATCATGCTATCACTTTTAGTCATTTTATTTACTTGCTTTGTATTTTTTTCTAATGCTTGACTCAGCTGAGTTTTTTCTCACTTATCCATTCCTTTATTCCAGATGAATTTGTATAGCCAGAATCCTATCCCTTCATACAATTTTTATTGTTGATTACTTTACGTAACAAATATTTCCCATGCTTCTTATAACAGCAGTGCTTCTTAAAATAGCAATGTTTCATAAATCCATGATCTACCACTGAGGTTACATATCAATTTACTTAACCATTCCTATGTAATCTTTTAAGTAGTTTCCAATGTTTGGGACACTTTTGTGCATATTAATTTTTATACTTATGATAACATAATTGGATAGACTGTCAAAAGAAAAATACATATGTGTAGGTAATATAGACAATTTAAGGCTTATTTAGGGACTTAAGACAATTTTAATATTTCCAAGGTTCATTTTACTACCCCACACCTTCTCTCTTATAATTTGCCTAATTATGGCATAACAAGGATGGTGGCAGTAGGAACAGAAAGCTCAATGATTTTGTATGTGGCTCCTTGTGGCCTCTTTTAATGTGGATATGTAAAATTTATACTCTACATTATCATCTATTTAGTTTCGCCTCAAGGCCAGTTGATGATTAGGAGAGTAACGGTAATTGCAATATGAGAAACATATGAAATACATAAATTTTATGTTCCACCAGGGGTTGAAAATCAAGCAAAAACACATCCTCCAGGTGTCAGGCTATACAGGAAATGGGATGTGTGGCTAGTGGCAGAGCCTCAAAGCATTAGAAAAGTGAGCAAGGGACAGAAGTGGCAGTCACAATAATGAGCTAGATGCTGCAGCAATGAATGAGGCATTTGTAAAAGAATACACATTATTTAACCTAAAATTCCACTTCTAAGAATAGACTATTTCTCTTGTTCAAAAATAAACATACAGGAGCAAGACAGCACACACTAATATTTAATCTTCTCTACAGCACCAGTAGGCTATGAAATAGTTTATAATATTTAAAACAAATGATAGACTTAAATGTATTACTATGGAAAGTCCTTCAGGAAGTAAAAATCTATATGTACACATACAGAAATAATTATAAACAGATGTGACAATATATAGGAATTTATTTAGGTACATACCCACTAAAAGTTTAGCAGTTTTCCTTTGGAGAAGGAAAGGAGTTAAAAGGAATTTATTGGTTAATGCATGGTGCATTTATTTTTCAATAAATATGTTGAAAAATGATAGTCTATTCAAAAATAATAACTATGACAGAAGTCTCAGTCTCATGCTATGGTGCCACACAATCATGATTACCAAAATCTTGATTCTCGGTTTTCTGGTAACTATATGTAGGAACCCCAGGGTTCCTTTATGTGCACTTGGAGGATGCTTTTGGACACAGTGAAGCCAGAATGACAGACTCAGAGAAGGAAAATATCAAGGAGTGGACTTCCCCTCATCAAGGGCTGAAATGTATTCAGCAATGTTAGTTAACTTAGGTGGAAAGTTTGCTAAAAGTATCTATCAGAACAGGGGCAAGCCAAGATGGCGGAGTGAGTAGAGCAGAGGAACTCTCCTCGCAAAACCACATAGACTTATGAAAATATAAAAAAGACAACTTCCTAAAATAGAGACCAGAGGACACAGGATAAAATCCAGACCACATCCACACCTGTGAGAACCCAGCGCCTTGCGAATGGGGTAAGATACAAGCCCAGGGCTGGCGGGACCCAAGCGCCCCTCCCCCAGGCTCCCGGGAGGTGGAAAGAAACCAGAGTGGTTTTTTTCTTTTTTTTGGCGAGTGCTTTTTGGAAGCCTTAAAGGGACAGTGACCCCAATACCAGGGAAACAGGGCAGTAAGGCCGGTGAGCGGGTGCCTGAGACTGGCGCATGAGGACAAAGAAAATTACGTGCTCTTCCCTTTTTTTTTGGCGAGTGCTTTCTGGAAGCCTTAAAGGGACAGGGACCCCAATACTAGGGAAACAGGGCAGCAAGACCACTGAGCAGGTGCCTGATACCGGGGCCTGAGGACAAAGAAAATAGCACGTTTTTCCCTTTTTTTTTTTTTGGCAAGTGCTTTTTGAAAGCCTTAAGGGGACAGGGACCCCAAAATAAGGGAAACAGGGCAGCAAGACTGGAGAGCGGGTGCCTGACACGGGCGCCTGAGGACAAACAATATTGCGCGTTTCTATCTTTTTTTTTTTTTTTTTTTGGGAAGTACTTTTTGGAAACTTTAAAGGGACAGGGAACCCAATACTAGGGAAACAAGGCAGCAAGACTGGTGAGCAGGTGCCTGAGACCGGCGCCTGAGGACAAAGAAAATCACGTGTTTTTTTGACTTTTTTTTTTTTTTTCCTCTTTCGTTGTTGCTGTTGTTGTTTTGGTTTGGAGAGTGATTTTTGGAAGACTTAAAGGGGCAGGACAGGACACTTAGCCCAGAGGCAGGGAATCGGGGGATCTCAGGGCACTCTAACCCCCTGGGCAACAGGGAGCACAGAGGCCCATTACAGAGATAGCCTCCGGGCTGCTCCCCGTCCAACGGGGATCCACCATTTTGGAGGTGAGGTGCCAGCCAGGCCACGCCCACAGACACAACGGAGATAAACTCCATAGCAAATGCGCAGGTAGCAGAAGCATTGTCTGGACAGAGCTGCCAAGCATACGCCACTAGAGCTCGCTATTCTCCAAATAGAGGAAGGCCATAAACCAATAATAAGGAAAGCTCTTCCAGCTGTCACTCGTACCAGCTCTGCAAACAATCTCTATCACCATGAAAAGGCATAACTACAGGCAGACAAAGATCACAGAGACAACACCTGAGAAGGAGACTGACCTAACCAGTCCTCTTGAAAAAGAATTCAAAATAAAAATCATGAACATGCTGACAGAGATGCAGAGAAAAATGCAAGAGCAATGGGATGAGATGCAGAGAAAAATGCAAGAGCAATGGGATGAAGTCCAGAGGTAGATCAGAGATGTCAGGAAGGAGATCACAGAAGTGAAACAATCCCTGGAAGGATTTATAAGCAGAATGGATAAGATGCAAGAGGCCATTGAAGGAATAGAAGCCAGAGAACAGGAACGTATAGAAGCTGACATAGAGAGAGATAAAAGGATCTCCAGGAATGAAACAACACTAAGAGAAATATGTGACCAATACAAAAGGAATAATATTCTTATTATAGGGGTACCAGAAGAAGAAGAAAGAGGAAAAGGGATAGAAAGTCTCTTTGAAGAAATAATTACTGAAAACTTCCCCAAACTGGGGGAGGAAATAATCGAACAGACCATGGAATTACACAAAACACCCAACAGAAAGGATCCAAGGAGGACAACACCAAGACACATAGTAATTAAAATGGCAGGCATCAAGGACAAGGAAACAGTTTTAAAGGCAGCTAGAGAGAAAAAGGTCACCTATAAAGGAAAACTCATCAGGCTAACATCAGACTTCTCGAAAGAATCCCTACAGGCCAGAAAAGAATGGCATGACATATTTAATGCAATGAAACAGAAGGGCCTTGAACCAAAGATACTGTATCCAGCACGACTATCATTTAAATATGATGGCGGGATTAAAAAATTCCCAGACAAGCAAAAGCTGAGGGAATTTGCTTCCCACAAACCACCTCTACAGGGCAACCTACAGGGACTGCTCTAGATGGGAGCACTCCTAAAAAGAGCACAGAACAAAACATACAACATATGAAGAATGGAGGAGGAGAAATAAGAAGGGAGAGAAGAAAAGAATCTCCAGACAGTATATATAACAGCTCAATAAGTGAGCTAAGTTAGGCAGTAAGATACTAAAGAAGCTAACCTTGAACCTTTGGTAACCACGAATCTAAAGCCTGCAATGGCAATAAGTACATATCTCTCAATAGTCACCTTAAATGTAAATGGACTTAATGCACCAATCAAAAGACACAGAGTAATAGAATGGATAAAAAAAGCATCTATATACTGCTTACAAGAAACTCACCTCAAACCCAAAGACAAGCACAGAGTAAAAGTCAAAGGATGGAAAAACATATTTTAGGCAAACAACAGTGAGAAGAAAGCAGGGGTTGCAGTACTAATATCAGACAAAATAGACTTCAAAACAAAGAAAGTAACAAGAGATAAAGAAGGACACTACATAATGATAAAGGGCTCAGTCCAACAAGAGGATATAACCATTCTAAATATATATATGCACCCAACACAGGAGCACCAGCATATGTGAAACAAATACTAACAGAACTAAAGAGGGAAATACACTGCAATGCAATCGTCTTAGGAGAATTCAACACAACACTCACCCCAAAGGATAGATCCACTGGGCAGAATATAAGTAAGGACACACAGGCATTGAACAACACACTAGAACAGATGGACCTAAAAGACATCTATAGAACTCTACATCCAAAAGCAACAGGATATACATTCTTCTCAAGTGCACATGGAACATTCTCCAGAATAGACCACGTACTAGCTCACAAAAAGAGCCTCAGTAAATTCCAAAATATTGAAATTCTACCAACAAACTTTTCAGACCACAAAGGTATAAAAGTAGAAATAAATTCTACAAAGAAAACAAAAAGGCTCACAAACACATGGAGGCTTAACAACATGCTTCTAAATAATCAATGGATAAATGAACAAATCAAAATAGAGATCAAGGAATATATAGAAACAATGACAACAACAACACTAAGCCCCAACTTCGGTGGAACGCAGCGAAAGCAGTCTTAAGAGGAAAACATATAGTGATCCAGGCACACTTGAAGAAGGAAGAACAATCCCAAATGAATAGTCTAACATCACAATTATCGAAACTGGAAAAAGAAGAACAAATGAGGCCTAAAGTCAGCAGAAGGAGGGACATAATAAAGATCAGAGAAGAAATAAACAAAATTGAGAAGAATAAAACAATAGCAAAAATCAACAAAACCAAGAGGTGGTTCTATGAGAAAATAAACGAAATAGTTAAGCCTCTAGCCAAACTTATTAAGAGAAAAAGAGAATCAACACAAATCAAAATAATCAGAAATGAGAATCGAAAAATCATGACAGACTCCACAGAAATACAAAGAATTATTAAAGACTACTATGAAAACCTATATGCCAACAAGCTGGAAAACCTAGAAGAAATGGATAAGTTCCTCGAAAAATACAACCTCCCATGACTGAACAAGGAAGAAACACAAAAGTTAAACAAACCAATTACGAGCAAAGAAATTGAAACGGTAATCAAAAAATTACCCAACAACAAAACCCCGGGGCCGGACGGATTTACCTCGGAATATTATCAGACACACAGAGAAGATATAATACCCATTCTCCTTAAAGTGTTCCAAAACATAGAAGAAGAGGGAATACTCCCAAACACATTCTATGAAGCCAACATCACCCTAATACCAAAACCAGGCAAAGACCCCACCAAAAAAGAAAATTACAGGCCAATATCCCTGATGAATGTAGATGCAAAAATACTCAATAAAATATTAAGAAACAGAATTCAACAGTATATCAAAAGGATCATACACCATGACAAAGTGGGATTCATCCCAGGGATGCAAGGATGGTACAACATTCGAAATCCATCAACATCATCCACCACATCAACAAAAAGAAAGACAAAAACCACATGATCATCTCCATAGATGCTGAAAAAGCATTTGACAAAATACAACATCCATTCATGATAAAAACTCTCAGCAAAATGGGAATAGAGGGCAAGTACCTCAACATAATAAAGGCCATATATGATAAACCCACAACCAGCATTATAATGAACAGCTAGAAGCGGAAAGCATTTCCTCTGAGATCGGGAACAAGACAGGGATGCCCACTCTCACCACTGATATTTAACATAGTATTGGAGGTCATAGCCATGGCAATCAGAAAAAACAAAGAAATACAAGGAATCCAGATTGGTAAAGAAGAAGTTAAAGTGTTACTATTTGCAGATGATATGATACTGTACATAAAAAACCCTAAAGACTCCACTCCAAAACTACTAGAACTGATATCGGAATACAGCAAAGTTGCAGGATACAAAATTAACACACAGAAATCTGTAGCTTTCCCATACACTATCAATGAATCAATAGAAAGAGAAATCAGGAAAACAATTACATTCACCATTGAATCAAAAAGAAAAAAATACCTAGGAATAAACCAACCAAAGAAGTGAAAGCCTTATACTCTGAAAACTACAAGTCACTCTTAAGAGAAATTAAAGGGGACACTAATAAATGGAAACTCATCCCATGCTCATGGCTAGGAAGAATTAATATCGTCAAAATGGCCATCCTGCCCAAAGCAATATACAGATTTGATGCAATCCCCCTCAAATTACCAGCAACACTCTTCAATTAATTGGAACAAATAATTCAAAAATTCATATGGAAACACCAAAGACCCCGAATAGCCAAAGCAATCCTGAAAAAGAAGAATAAAGTAGGGGGGATCTCACTCCCCAACTTCAAGCTCTACTACAAAGCCATAGTAATCAAGACAGTTTGGTACTGGCACAAGAACAGAGCCACAGACCAGTGGAACAGATTAGAGACTCCAGACATGAACCCAAACATATATGGTCAATTAATATTTGATAAAGGAGCCATGGACGTACAATGGCGAAATGACAGACTCTTCAACAGATGGTGCTGGGAAAACTGGACAGCTACATGTAGGAGAATGAAACTGGACCATTGTCTAACCCCATATACAAAGGTAAACTCAAAATGGATCAAAGACCTGAATGTAAGTCATGAAACCATTAAACTCTTGGAAAAAAACATAGGCAAAAACCTCTTAGACATAAACATGAGTGACCTCTTCTTGAACATAACTCCCTAGGCAAGGAAAACAACAGCTAAAATGAGCAAGTGGGACTACATTAAGCTGAAAAGTTTCTGTACAGCGAAATACACCATCAATAGAACAAAAAGGAACCCTACAGTATGGGAGAATATATTTGAAAATGACAGATCCAATAAAGGCTTGACATCCAGAATATATAAAGAGCTCACACGCTTCAACAAACAAAAAACAAATAACCCAATTAAAAAATGGGCAGAGGAACTGAACAGACAGTACTCTAAAAAAGAAATACAGATGTCCAAGAGACACATGAAAAGATGCTCCACATCGCTAATTATCAGAGAAATGCTAATTAAAACTACAATGAGGTATCACCTCACACCAGTAAGGATAGCTGCCATCCAAAAGACAAACAACAACAAATGTTGGCGAGGCTGTGGAGAAAGGGGAACCCTCCTACACTGCTGGTGGGAATGTAAATTAGTTCAATCATTGTGGAAAGCAGTATGGAGGTTCATCAAAATGCTCAAAACAGACCTACCATTTGACCCAGGAATTCCACTCCTAGGAATTTACCCTAGGAACACAGTAATCAAGTATGAGAAAGACAGATACACCCCCATGTTTATCACGGCACTATTTACAATAGCCAAGAATTGGAAGTAACCTAAATGTCCTTCAGTAGATGAATGGATAAAGAAGATGTGGTAAATATACACAATGGAATACTACTCAGCCATAATAAGTGTAAAAATACAACCATTTGCAGCAACATGGATGGAGCTGGAGAGTATTATGCTCAGTGAAATAAGCCAAGCGGTGAAAGAGAAATACCAAATGATTTCACTCATCTGAGGAGTATAAGAACAAAGGAAAAACTGAAGGAACAAAACAGCAGCGGAATTACAGAACCCAAAAATGGACTAACAGGTACCAAAGGGAAAGGAACTGGGGAGGATGGGTGGGCAGGGAGGGATAAGGGTGGGGAAGAAGAAGGGGGGTATTAAGATTAGCAATCATGGGGGGGGAGGGAGAAACGGGAGGGTGGGCTGCACAACGCAGAGAGGACAAGTAGTGATTCCACAACATTTTGCTAAGCTGATGGACAGTAACCGTAATGTGGTTGTTAGGGGGGACCTGATATAGGGGAGAGCATAGTAAACATAGTATTCTTCATGTAAGTGTAGATTGAAGATTAAAAAAAAAAAGAAAGAAAGAAAAGGGGGATTACTCCTTAATAGGATAAAACTATTGGTAAATCAAAGATCAACGCATGCTTTAAATATCCTTAATGTTGATCACTTAAAGGGTGTCAGGTGATCAGCTATGGAGGTACTCTTTTCTGATAATATTCCTTTCTCTTAATAAAAAAAAAAAAAAGCAGTTCCTGTGTGCTGACCTCCAATGAGTTCTGCACAGTGGTATAGAAGGCATGTCAATGTGTGGGCAAAGGGTCTGTTTGTTTCTATGCAGAAGATCAAGGCCTAGCTTGGATACCCAGAAAATGAACTAAGATATGATATGAGGAGTAGCTTCCGGCATCAGCCCTCTCTGGAGGACTTGTGCCAGGGGGATGATCATCAAAAAGCCTCCACAGGGATCTGGGCGATGCTGCGGTTGTGGCTGCATCCACCCCACCGTCTCCTGGACTTGCCATAGGAATGAGGAGGGAGATGTCTAGGCTGGCATGTGCATACACTGAGACAACGAATTTGACCGGATCTGTACTGTTGGAACTCAACCAGGAGTTGGGAGGGGTGCAAGTTTTAGCACTCCAAAATCTTATGACTATAGACTATCTACTGTTAAAGGTACATATGGGATGTGAACAGATCCCAGAAATGGGCTGCTTTAATTTGTCTGATTTCTCTCAGACTGTTCAAGTACAGTTGGACAATATCCATCACATCATGGACAAATTTTCACAAATGCCTAGGGTGCCTAAATGGTTTTCTTGGCTTCACTGGAGATGGATGGTAATTATAGATTTGCTTTGTTTATGTCACCATATTCCTATTATGTTAGTATGTCTGTGCAAATTAGTCAGTAGTTTACAACCTATACATACTTAAGGTACTCTACAAGAAGATATGTCAAAGAAATAATCAATCTTCCCATGTTTTCTTCCATATGCTACCTCTATAGCTTTTCTTCTTCCTTCCTAATTACAACCCTTAAATAGAATTTGTGCCTCATATCGAATTTACCGAGTATCATAATTCCTCCAGGTGGTAAAGATACCTCGAGACAAGTGCTGGGCATAGAAGCCACAGGGCATAAATCTGCAAAGAAATAAAAAGCTAACCTTTTCAATCAATATGGCTTCTCTCTCACTTACCAACTTTGCATTTCCCTGTATGGCCCCGGAAGATGACTGGTTAGCCAGAGACGGGTAAGATTCCTCAAGGGAGGAACAACCTAAGACAGGCACAGTCACAGGGGGGCCATCAAGTGAGAAATTGGGGGACAACAGTGGTGAAGCTTAGAACCTCACCTCCCCCTGTGTTGTGAGAAAGCTTCTGCATCCATGGATGTTTTATTGCCCTTGTCTAGCTCGGATTAGCACATAGTCTACAGGCACACACCTGATCATCTACAATTGCTCTCTTACAACACTAAACTGTTTTCTACCTTTATCTTGCACCTACCACTTCAGTATTTTATTAAAAATAAAAATAATAATAATAATAAAGGTAGAAATGTGGGATCCACATATAAATCAAGTATAAAAATCGAACGAATATTCATATTTGACCTGATTGTTTATAGTTCATAATGCGTGATCAATACCGAAAGTTTCTGTGATGAATGCCCTTGTACTGTTCACCATGTAAGAACTTATTCAGTATGTAAGAATTCGTTCACCATGTAAGAACTTGTTCGCTATGCTTCAGAAGATTGGAGACTGAAGAGAACTAGGCTTGAGATGGATTAATGACTGTGCATTGAGCATTGACCCCCCTATACAGAATTTTATTGTTGTTAATAACCATTTGATTTATAAATATGAGAGATGCCCTCTCAAAAAAAAATACATCAGTTCTTTGTTCGTTATGCTTCAGAAGATTGGAGACTGACGAAAATTAGGCTTGGGGTGGCTTAATGATTATACATTGAGCATTGAGTCCCGTATATAGAATTTTATTGTTGTTAACAACGATTTGATCAAAAAAAATAGGAGAGATGCTCTCACCAAAAAAAAAAAAAGTACACACTTCCAACTGTAAAATAAATAAGTAACCGGGATGTAATGTATAGCATAAGGAATACAGTCAAAATATTGTAACAACTTGGTATGGTGATAGTTGGTACCTAGAATTATCATGTATATAAATGTTCAATCACTGTGTTGTACACCTGAAACTAATGTAATACTGTGTGTCAACTACCGTTCAATAAAAAATAATTATTAAAAAAAAAATGGAATCATCCCATTTATTTCTAGTAAGAAATAAATGACTGAAAAATAAATAAAAAGTATCTATCAGAAAAGATGTAAGAAAGATTTTTAATATTCTAATTTTAGCCTATAATTTTATAATTTTTTCCGTATATAAAGTTAAAAATAAAGTAAGTGAATGAAAGCTCTTCTTTCTTGTTGTTATAATTTCTATTTTTCAGAAGAGGTTTTAATATGATTTAAGGGGGATGCTATAATCAATCAGTACAGACAATCTTTGCCTTTTCAATTTCATTATGATAGTAAAGTAAAAATAAAATATCAAATAATTTTAATTTGTATCATCAAACATTATTCAGTGATTTACAAACTAAGAAGTAAAGATAAAGTTGTCTTTGCTCAGGTATTACCTTCGTGCTACCTCACTCATTCTTTGAGGCCCATTAAGCATACATACCATGTGTGGTTTCCTTTCTGTTCTATTCATATGTGTTTAATTAGTCATGGTACAGTGAAAACACACAGGGTCTAGGCAAATTTCTAAGGGATTTTTTGTTCCTAAAACTTAAACCTCATGGTAATATTTCTGGATTATAGCCCAATAAACACATTTACAATTTCTGTTTAGTTTAGAACAAAAAGACATTTTATTAGCCTTTTAATAATCCATGCTAGCATGAGTACTGTAATAGAGAAAACCTAGGGAACAGAGCATTTTCCTGAATTCTTTTCAAGCCTTAGTTCTGCTTATCATTTTTTAAAGATTCTACCTATTTCATTTTCTATTAGCTTTGAAAGAGTCAAAGCAACTTGTTCAACAAAGTGCAACTATCTTCAGTGTTCAGCACAAGTCTCCATATTTTTTTAATGACTGTAATTTGATAGATACATACACAATGAAGTAGTTTGGAAGGGATATAGAATGGATAGGAATTAATTAAATCCTCAAGAAGTGAGCTGATAAAGAAGAGACATGGACACATGGACTTGATAAGAGGATGGAGAAGCAAATCTTTACAGAAGCAAAAGCAGGAATAGTGTTAGGGAGTCTGGAGGTTCACATGGCTGAAGCTATGCTAACTAGGCTGGAGATTAACAAGACATCTTTACAGGTTGGGAAATGCAAATACCCATGATGAGCATTTCAGGCTGCAATGTTATTTAGTTTGTGATCTTAGATAAAATGAGGAATTGCTTCAATGTCAGGATGACATGTATGGATTTGGATGAAGCCATTATTTCAATCCCTAAGTAATTTTTATTTTGTGCTATTTTACAGCCAAGATAATGAGAACAAAGCTGTGATGGTAAGGCAAAGAGATGATAAGTCCAGGGAGTGCTGTAACATAGATGCTAATCTATAAAAGTGCACATTCAATGATACAGGTAACAGCATGGTTTAAAAATCATATTGACTGAAGTATCACACACACACACATATACACATAAATGTAGAAACAATGTATCACCCCAATTGTAGCTGTTATGTAGCTTATGAATCAGACTGAATTGACTGACTTGAGACCCTGTTCTATTCTCTCTCTGCCTCTGCTGGCAGTTTAACCTTGGGAAAGTCACAGGAACTCCCTGTGCCTTGGTTTCCACATGCATGGTGATAGTCTCACAAGTCAGTGTAACGGTAACATTAGATAATGCACCTAGAGACTAAATTCAGTGTCAGAAAATAGTAGTCTAACAGTAAATGATAATATAATTCATCATCATCTACCCACCTTCTCAAAAATGGTATAATCCATATTACATTTCATTTACTTTTACACACATTTCTTTCAAAAGAAATGCCTCATTTTACAAAGATCTGAATATTACAATTCTGTCACTTTTCCAAACATATTTTATAAATAATAATTAACATACATCAGGTCTTTTAGCTCCTTGACAAGTTCCTTAACAAGTTCCAAGATATAAGAAGCATTACTTCAGCTCTTTTAGCCATGATAATAAAAAAAAAAAAAAGACAGGAAACAGAAAAAAAAAAGACAATTTAAATGTAGATTGAATGACTGACTTCCATGCATACATTTATTACGTTGCAACCTCGCTCATATCTCCTGGTCCCTGGTGGATAGATACACACAAATAATTTTCTATAAATATCAGTGACTGCAATTTCTTTTCTTTAGGTGATATAAGTCGTCGGTACAAAAGTACATCTCAGTAAGGATGTGGCTGATTATCTCACTAGTTTCACTAGCAACTATTATATTAACAAGAGCGGATAACATAATGGTGAATTAAACTACCACAAATGTAGAAACTTGAGGACTCACGGAACCAATTTAGACATGGGGAGCCATTCTGCTGTGTGGCCAGACCTCATTTAATATTCAGAGATAAGAGGTACACAAGAAAATTCAGAATGTACATTGGTTTCTACCCAGACAACAATATTGTCTGGAAAATTGTGGCTGTATATTTACCATCTGACAAGTGGGATGCATTAGCAATTGAGCATCTATATGCTTGAGCAAGAACTCTACATACCCACATGCATGGAAAATCTGAATCAGTGACAAAGCCAGAAGCACACGTCCCGCCAAAGAATGAATATTCATAGTGTTGCCAGTACCACACAAGTTGAATTAAACACAAATGCAAACAACTGTTACAATTTCATATTGGTATCCTGCCTGACAGCAACATCAAAGATCAAAATATACACAGGATATAGGGTAATTCATCAAGAGTGTGTATTTGTTAGTGTGAAGAAATAAATCAGAGACTAGCAGAAATCACAAAGGAAAATTACCCTTCTGAATGTGAAAGAACACCATACAGGAATAGACTACAGAACATGTGGAGATTCCCAAGTAGCAGTATCCAAGGTAAATAGCAGCCTTTGGAATCCTTTACAAATATACCATTGCTTTAGCTTGTTAAATCTGAATATGTTGATTTCCACATTTCTCGATTTTCTTAGAAAGTATTTACTGCTACTCTAAACCATTCAACATCAAATATCAGCAGAGGGACCTTTATTGATTGTAAACATACGAATTCCCAATCTCTCATATGATAATTTTTTGGTTCACCATAGTCTATCAGGATCAAGTTAAAAAGTAAGTTTCAAACACTAAAGGCAAGACTTTAAAATATGATGCTAAAATGAAGGGTCATCCAAACATATAAAAGCCAAATCAGCTTGCAGACACATAAACCAGATGTTTTGCTAGCACGTACATGCAGCCCCACAAGGCTCTGTTTTAACTGGCCCCAATGTTTCATTTCAAGTTGTCCAAGCAGGGCTAAAGCTAGAAAGCTATTTTTAATTGTTGACTTTTAATAGAAGATACCTCTAACTTGGAAATGTTGCTTTAAAAATGCAGAAAAATTGAGATTTGAAGCTCTTCTAAACATCAGGAACAAAGAAGTATAGAGAAGATTGGATCACATTACAAAATGAATCAAGCCACTATAATTAAACAATAAGCATTCCTCAGTAGATTTATTCTGTTTGGCTTCCTCTGGATAACCCATAATGAAAAGAAATCTTCCAAAAACACAGGTCTGATCACGCTATTCCTCCAGTTAAAAACTTTCAAAGGCCTCCCTTGTCTTCAGAAACAGCAAAGTTCAGGGTGTCTTTTAAAGTCAATTTTAGTCTAGCAAGCTCAAAGCATAGAGGAGAAGTTTTTTTCAGTTTCAAGAATGAGAATGCTTTTCAACCTCAGAATTGCACAGACACTATATAGCACCCAGCATAATAATGGAACTTTCAGAATATCAGTTCAATAATGCATAATGATTATTATGAATTCAGTAATGCCTTTATGATAATGCCTGCATATATATGTATGTGTGTACATATATATATGTGTATGTGTTTGTATATATATATATATATATATATATATATGCAAATTCAAAGAGCAAAATAAATTTGAAAACATTTGCCATGATTTTGTGGCTTGTAGTTAAGGAGCCACTTCTATGTTAAAAAGAATAAAGAATTAGGAATTTCCTGGGCATATATATTTTTTTATGTCATAGCTCCATTGCCTAACACTATGCTTGCAGAAAAAGTGTACTCAATACAATGCAAAAGAATAAACAACTTAAGACCAGCGTTCTAGCTTTAGTTGCCAGACGTTGAGGCTTCACATTCGTTCCTTTGGGGTGGACTGGTCTTCCCAAGATACCCACAAGGCTTGCTCCCTTAGCTGCTTCAAGCCTCTGCTTAAGTGCCACCTTCTTAGTGAAGCAATCCCCCATATGGGATTCTCAGTGCCCCCTAATTTATTCCACTTCATTTTTTCCCCTAGCACTCACCACTTTCTATCATGCTCTAAATTACTATAGAATTTGCTTTTGTATTATTTTTACTATCTCCAGCCCACTAGAATGCAAGCTCCATAGTTCAGAAATTTTCTGTGATTAGTTCACCTATGTATTCAAACTCCTAAAACAATAACTAGCATAGTGAACTTTTTTTAATGATCAAATATTTGACAACTAACGCCATCTTGTTAATTTTTATCTTTCATATGTAAAATAAATAAAATAAAGGAATGAAATCCCTCCTATGTAATTTACACACAGTGGTTTGAGGATCAAATGTGATCCAATAATACATTCTGAAATGTTATGTAATTAAATTTATAATTCTTCCATATAGGATGGTGCCAGTAAAGAGAGAAGAAAGGAGGGAGGCTTTTCCCCTTTCCCCTAGAGGTCTACAATTTGGTATGACAATTTATCTCCTCAGCCAGCGACAGTTCAATTTGTGAACTTAATCTTATCATTCATTTCAGTGACATGACTAATAGCTGTGGCTATAAAGATAGGCTACATGTTTTAATTACAAATTATAAGCCATCCTACTTCAATTTATAATGTTTTCTTTCCTTAAAATGCCTTCAGTTTCCAAACTGAGTTGTGCAAGATTCTCCACAATTATAGATGTGATGTTTAATTCTGTGTGTCAACTTGGCTAGGCTATGATAACTAGTTGTTTGGTCAAACATCAGCATAGATGGGGCTGCGAAGGCATTTTTTCGGTGTGATTAACATTTACAATTATTAGAAGCTGGGCAAAGCAGATTATCCTCCATAATGTGGGCGGGCTTCATCCAATCAGTAAAAGGCCTTAAGAGCAAAGAGTGAGGTTTCACAAAGGAGAAAGGATTCTGCCTCAAGACTGAGACATAGAAATCCTGCCTGAATTTCCAGGCTACCAGCCTGCCCTACAGATTTCAGACTTGCTTGTTCCCACAATCAGCTGGCTCTCTCTCTTTCTCCATCATAGATGTTTCTGTTTCTCTACAGAACCCTAGATAATAGAGTTCTGAGACAAGTTAAGTTTTAGAAACAATGCTAGTGGCGTGCCTAGAGAGGTATAAGGCAACATGCGTAATTTGATGATTTCTTAAGGAAACTAGTGTTCACTGAGTCAGTTCATGTACTATGAAATGTTCATGTTTTAAGTGTAAAGTTTAATGAGCTTTGATAAATAAATACAACTGTATATTCACCATCCCCATCAATATACAGCACATTTCCATCACCCCACTGCCTTTTTTCACTGTTCTGATTTCTGTTACTAAAGTTTTACTTGCTATAGAACTTCATATAAGATTTCTATAGTATGTACTTTGTAAATGGTTCTATTGCTGAACAATGTCTGAGATTTAACTATGTTATTGTATGTATCTATAGATTTAGTTTTAACTTTTATGTTTAAGTTTCTGATCATTTTCAATTTATTTTTGTATTAGATGAAAAATGGAGGTTGAAGTTCAGTGATATCTGATGGCTCTTTCTAGTTGTTCTAAAACAATTTGTCGAAAAGGTTTCCCTTGCCCTGTCAAAGCACCTTGACATCTTTGTACAAAGCAATTGAATTGACTCTATATGTATGGATCTATTTCTAGACTCAATTTTGTTTATTGACTTTATCTTCCTTCCACCAATTCCACAGCTTTGATTCTATAGCCTTACAAGTTCTTATATCCTTGTAGTGAGTCATCCAATTTTGTTTTTCTTTTAAAAAGCTACTGTCCTAAGCCATTTGCATTTCTATAAAAACGTGATGTTTGCATTTTCAAAATTCAACAGCTATTGGTATTTTGATTGGGATTGCACTGAATTATAGCTCAATTATAGAATTATAAATGTTTTCATTTATTTAGGGGTCAAAGTCTGTTTTATTTTATAGTTTTAAGTGTAGAGATCTTGAATATTTTTCTGAAATTGTATTTCTGTCTTTCATGCTTTATCACATTATTATGTGACATTAATTTTTAACTTTCGTTTCTAAATTTTTAATGCAAGAACATGAAAATAAAATTGATTTTTCTATATTGATCTTATATGTAAGGAAACTTAACATGGGATTTTTTCATGAAATACTCATTAAAAACTTGTGGAATATTCTATAAAGCATAATATAAAAAAAGTTCTACTTCTAAGGTAAATTTCTCCAATAAACAACTCTATATTTATAAATTGTGATGTACAACCACAGTCTCCCACAGATTAAAAAATACAAACTTTAAGGTAATTCCACTGTATTTTAAGTTGCTGCTCATATAAGCTTAGGAAAAAATTGAATAAGTAGTATAAATGCCATAAATATAAAAGTGGTTAAATATTAATATTTTTTTTTCTTAAAGTCTTCATAAATCAGTAAAGTAGCATGGCTTTTGCAGAGGTGGGACAAAAACACCCAAGACACAACTCAGTGCTTATCCCCTCTGTGAACAAGGCAGGCTCACTGAGCATTGTTTTCTTCACTTATGCAGGATTTCCTTCCCCAACTCTCTTCAGGCTTTTAGGACTCACCTGCCCTCTTCACCACCAGCACCAATCTTCTCCTTCAACCAATTATCAGTGAATCTGACTTTTATACATTGTAGCTGATGGGCTGATTTCACTAAAATTGAAATATTTCTACAGTAAAAATTTACTAGGAGCAGGCAGTTTAAACCTTAATGATAGAATTAAATATCCACTGACCCATGACCAAAAAAGTGCATTAGCAAGAAGATGGACAGTTAGAATGATAGGAGAAAACCAGGCCTTTAAATCACATTAGATTCCTCTGCTGGCTCTGGAGGTAATCTGTTTTTGGCTTCCTAGACTCTGTTGTAAGCAGAGAGAACCTAAGTCTTTATTTTCCAGATACAACACTATTGTCCTCAGATACACAATATATGGGTCTCCTACTAACGGATGAGACAGGGCACTTTTTTCTCTCACTCCTTCTAGAATATTAATCCCACTCTTTCCAAATGGAAGCCTTCCTATGAGCCCTGATTGGAGGGCTTCTCTTTACAGACTGCTCCTACTCTTCCTTCAAAGGGATTTTATGTGCACATGTATGTGTGTCTCACACACACAAACACTTCTGCTAATACTTATTTTCCCTCCCTTAAGCTCCCTTACCACTGTCTGTTTACATCCCTTTGCCTCTTAATCCTTCCTCAAATTTGACTACATCACTTCTACAAAGTAGCAGGTCATGGAGCTACAATCTTTTTGTCAATGTAAACCTAACTAAACATATAGAACAAGAGAAAAATCCAAGGAAATATTTCTCTCCACAGAGAAACCTACATGACAAAGAAAATAATTCTGGATTTACTTCTTATATTCTATTTTCTTTGGCTGTCCTGTTTGCATGAATAATTATTTACAAATTAATTGATTTGCATGAAAATAAGATATACTCAGTACTCCGAAACTGGTGACCACTTTCTAAATTATGCTCTGTGAATTTAAAACCTTTATTTTGTTTTGTTTTATTTTGGATTTTTTTTCCCTGGGGTGTGGAAATGGTCCTTAACATACCTAAAGAATATGACATATTTCCCAAGATGATGTTGGGAAGTGACATTTTGGAATCATTGGGGTGAGAGACTAGAGGAGAGA
Source organism: Manis javanica (assembly GCF_040802235.1). Classification (NCBI taxonomy): domain Eukaryota; kingdom Metazoa; phylum Chordata; class Mammalia; order Pholidota; family Manidae; genus Manis; species Manis javanica. The sequence continues at coordinate 57,821,111 of NC_133161.1, read as the reverse complement.
CTTTTACAGTTTAAGAAACCCCAGGTCAAGAAGGGAGCCAAGATGGCGGCGTGAGTAGAGCAGCAGAAATCTCCTCACAAAACCACATATATCTATGAAAATATAACAAAGACAACTCTTCCGAAAATAGAGACCAGAGGACACAGGACAACATCCAGACCACATCCACACCTGCAAGAACTCAGCACCTTGCGAACGGGGTAAGATATAAGCCCCAGCCCGGCGGGACCCAAGTGCCCCTCCCCCCACCTCCAGGCGGGTGGAGAGGAGATAGAGCAGGACGGACAGGGAGCCCAGGACTGCTGAGCACCCACCCCCAGCCATCCGGACCAGAGCGCAGACACAGTGCGTACGTAGGGTGCTGAAAACTAGGGAAACAGGGTGGCAGGACCGGTGAGCGGGTGCTTGAGGCCGACGCTGGAGAACAAAGAAAGAGGAGCGGCCATTGTGTTTATTTATTTATTTTTTTTGGCGAGTGCTTTTTGGAAGTCTTAAAGGGACAGAGACCCCAATACTAGGGAAACAGGGAAGCAAGATGGGTGAGCGGGTGCCTGAGACCAGCACGTGAGGACAAAGAAAATGGTGCGCTTTTTCCTTTCTTTTTTTAAAAATTATTTATTTAATTTTTTTTTTTTTTTTTTTTTTGGTTGCTGTTGTTGTTTTGGTTTAGACAGTGCTTTTTGGAAGTCTTAAAGGGGCAGGGCAGGACACTTAGTCCAGAAGCAGGGAATCTCGGGTTCTCTGGGTACTCTAACCCCCTGGGCAGCAGGGAGCACAAAGGCCCCTTACGGAGACAAATACATTCCCAGCCGCTCCCCGGCCAACAGGGCTCCACCAGTTTGGAGCAGCAGCCAGAGCCAGGCCACGCCCACAGCAACAGCGGAGATAAACCTCATAGCAGGCGGGCAGGAAGCAGAAGCCCTGTCTGTGCACAGCTGCCCAGCACAAGCCACTAGAGGTCACTATTCTCCCAGGACAGGAAGGCCACAAACCAACAAGAAGGAAAGCTCTTCCAGCTGTCACTCGTACCAGCTCTGCAAACTATCTCTATCACCATGAAAAGGCAAAACTACAGGCAGACAAAGATCACAGAGACAACACCTGAGACGGAGACAGACCTAACCAGTCTTCCTGAAAAAGAATTCAAAATAAAAATCATAAACATGCTGACAGAGATGCAGAGAAATATGCAAGAGCTAAGGGATGAAGTCCGGAGGGAGATCACAGATGCCAGGAAGGAGATTACAGAAGTGAAACAAACCCTGGAAGGATTTATAAGCAGAACGGATAAGATGCAAGAGGCCATTGAAGGAATAGAAACCACAGAACAGGAACGTATAGAAGCTGACATAGAGAGAGATAAAAGGATCTCCAGGAATGAAACAATACTAAGAGAACTATGTGACCAATCCAAAAGGAGCAATATCTGTATTATAGGGGTACAGAAGAAGAAGAGAGAGGAAAAGGGATTGAAAGTGTCTTTGAAGAAATAATTGCTGAAAACATCCCCAAACACAGAACCCCCAACAGAAAGGATCCAAGGAGGACAACACCAAGACACATAATAATTAAAATGGCAAGGATCAAGGACAAGGAAACAGTTTTAAAGGCAGCTAGAGAGAAAAAGGTCACCTATAAAGGAAAACCCATCAGACTAACATCAGAATTCTCGAGAGAAACCCTACAGGCCAGAAGAGAATGGCATGATATATTTAATGCAATGAAACAGAAGGACCTTGAACCAAGGATACTGTATACAGCACAACCATCATTTAAATATGATGGCAGGATTAAACAATGCCCAGACAAGCAAAAGCTGAGGGAATTTGCTTCCCACAAACCACCTATACAGGGCATCTTACAGGGACTGCTCTAGATGGGAGCACTCCTAAAAAGAGCACAGAAAAAAATCACACAACATATGAAGAATGGAGGAGGAGGAATAAGAAGGGAGAGAAGAAAAGAATCTCCGGACAGTGTATATAACAGCTCAATAAGCGAGCTAAGTTAGGCTGTAAGACACTAAAGAGGCTAACCCTGAACCTTTGGTAACCACGAATTTAAACCCTGCAATGGCAATAAGTACATATCTCTCAATAGTCACCCTAAATGTAAATGGACTTAATGCACCAATCAAAAGACACAGAGTAATAGAATGGATAAAAAAGCAAGACTCATCTATATGCTGATTACAAGAAACTCACCTCAAACCCAAAGACAAGCACAGAGTAAAAGTCAAAGGATGGAAAAACATATTTTAGGCAAACAACAGTGAGAAGAAAGCAGGGGTTGCAGTACTAATATCAGACAAAATAGACTTCAAAACAAAGAAAGTAACAAGAGATAAAGAAGGACACTACATAATGATAAAGGGCTCAGTCCAACAAGAGGATATAACCATTCTAAATATATATATGCACCCAACACAGGAGCACCAGCATATGTGAAACAAATACTAACAGAACTAAAGAGGGAAATACACTGCAATGCAATCGTCTTAGGAGAATTCAACACAACACTCACCCCAAAGGATAGATCCACTGGGCAGAATATAAGTAAGGACACACAGGCATTGAACAACACACTAGAACAGATGGACCTAAAAGACATCTATAGAACTCTACATCCAAAAGCAACAGGATATACATTCTTCTCAAGTGCACATGGAACATTCTCCAGAATAGACCACGTACTAGCTCACAAAAAGAGCCTCAGTAAATTCCAAAATATTGAAATTCTACCAACAAACTTTTCAGACCACAAAGGTATAAAAGTAGAAATAAATTCTACAAAGAAAACAAAAAGGCTCACAAACACATGGAGGCTTAACAACATGCTTCTAAATAATCAATGGATAAATGAACAAATCAAAATAGAGATCAAGGAATATATAGAAACAATGACAACAACAACACTAAGCCCCAACTTCGGTGGAACGCAGCGAAAGCAGTCTTAAGAGGAAAACATATAGTGATCCAGGCACACTTGAAGAAGGAAGAACAATCCCAAATGAATAGTCTAACATCACAATTATCGAAACTGGAAAAAGAAGAACAAAGGAGGCCTAAAGTCAGCAGAAGGAGGGACATAATAAAGATCAGAGAAGAAATAAACAAAATCAAGAAGAATAAAACAATAGCAACAATCAATGAAACCAAGAGCTGGTTCTTTGAGAAAATAAACAAAATAGCTAAGCCTCGAGCCAAACTTATTAAGAGAAAAAGAGAATCAACACAAATCAAAATAATCAGAAATGAGAATGGAAAAATCATGACAGACTCCACAGAAATACAAAGAGTTATTAAAGACTACTATGAAAACCTATATGCCAACAAGCTGGAAAACCTAGAAGAAATGGACAACTTCCTAGAAAAATACAACCTCCCAAGACTGACCAAGGAAGAAACACAAAAGTTAAAGAAACCAATTACAAGCAAAGAAATTGAAACGGTAATCAAAAAACTACCCAACAACAAAACCCCGGGGCCGGACGGATTTACCTCGGAATTTTATCAGACACACAGAGAAGACATAATACCCATTCTCCTTAAAGTGTTCCAAAACATAGAAGAAGAGGGAATACTCCCAAACTCATTCTATGAAGTCAACATCACCCTAATACACCCCACCAAAAAAGAAAATTACAGACCAATATCCCTGATGAATGTAGATGCAAAAATACTCAATAAAATATTAACAAACAGAATTCAACAGTATATCAAAAGGATCATACACCATGACCAAGTGGGATTCATCCCAGGGATACAAGGATGGTACGACATTCGAAAATCCATCAACATCATCCACCACATCAACAAAAAGAAAGACAAAAACCACATGATCATCTCCATAGATGCTGAAAAAGCGTTTGACAAAATTCAACATCCATTCATGATAAAAACTCTCAGCAAAATGGGAATAGAGGACAAGTACCTCAACATAACAAAGGCCATATATGATAAACCCACAGCCCATATTATAATGAACAGCGAGAAGCTGAAAGCATTTCCTCTGAGATTGGGTACTAGACAGGGATGCCCACTCTCCCCACTGTTATTTAACATAGTACTAGAGGTCCTAGCCACGGCAATCAGACAAAACAAAGAAATACAAGGAATCCAGATTGGTAAAGAAGAAGTTAAAGTGTCACTATTTGCAGATGATATGATACTATACATAAAAAACCCTAAAGTCTCCACTCCAAAACTACTAGAACTGATATATGAATACAGCAAAGTTGCAGGATACAAAATTAACACACAGAAATCTGTAGCTTTCCTATACACTAACAATGAACCAATAGAAAGTGAAATCAGGAAAACAATTCCATTCACAATTGCATCAAAAAGAATAAAATACCTAGGAATAAACCTAACCAAAGAGGTGAAAGACCTATACCCTGAACACTACAAGTCACTCTTAAGAGAAATTAAAGGGGACACTAACAAATGGAAACTCATCCCATGCTCATGGCTAGGAAGAATTAATACCATCAAAATGGCCATCCTGCCCAAAGCAATATACAGATTTGATGCAATCCCTCTCAAATTACCAGCAACATCCTTCAATGAACTGGAACAAATAATTCAAAAATTTCATATGGAAACACCAAAGACCCCGAATAGCCAAAGCAATCCTGAAAAAGAAGAATAAAGTAGGGGGGATCTCACTCCCCAACTTCAAGCTCTACTACAAAGCCATAGTAATCAAGACAATTTGGTACTGGCACAAGAACAGGGCCACAGACCAGTGGAACAGATTAGAGACTCCAGACATGAACCCAAACATATATGGTCAATTAATATTTGATAAAGGAGCCATGGACATACAATGGCAAAATGACAGTCTCTTCAACAGATGGTGCTGGCAAAACTGGAAAGCTACATGTAGGAGAATGAAACTGGACCATTGTCTAACCCCATATACACAGCTAAACTCAAAATGGATCAAAGACCTGAATGTAAGTCATGAAACCATTAAACTCTTGGAAAAAAACATAGGCAAAAACCTCTTAGACATAAACATGAGTGACCTCTTCTTGAACATTTCTCCCCGGGCAAGGAAAACAACAGCAAAAATGAGCAAGTGGGACTACATTAAGCTGAAAAGCTTCTGTACAGCGAAAGACACCATGAATAGAACAAAAAGGTACCCTACAGTATGGGAGAATATATTTGAAAATGACAGATCCAATAAAGGCTTGACGTCCAGAATATATAAAGGGCTCACACGCCTCAACAAACAAAAAACAAATAACCCAATTAAAAAATGGGCAGAGGAACTGAACAGACAGTTCTCTAAAAAGGAAATACAGATGGCCAACAGACACATGAAAAGATGCTCCACATCGCTAATTATCAGAGAAATGCTAATTAAAACTACAATGAGGTATCACCTCACACCAGTAAGGATAGCTGCCATCCAAAAGACAAACAACAACAAATGTTGGCAAGGCTGTGGAGAAAGGGGAACCCTCCTACACTGCTGGTGGGAATGTAAATTAGTTCAACCATTGTGGAAAGCACTATGGAGGTTCATCAAAATGCTCAAAACAGACCTACCATTTGACCCAGGAATTCCACTCCTAGGAATTTACCCTTAGAACGCAGCAATCAAGTTTGAGAAAGACAGATGCACCCCTATGTTTTTCGCAGCACTATTTACAATAGATAAGAATTGGAAGCAACCTAAATGTCCATCGGTAGATGAATGGATAAAGAAGATGTGGTACATATACACAATGAAATACTACTCAGCCATAAGAAAAGGGCAAATCCTACCATTTGCAGCAACATGGATGGAGCTGGAGGGTATTATGCTCAGCGAAATAAGCCAAGTGGAGAAAGAGAAATACCAAATGATTTCACTCATCTGAGGAGTATAAGAACAAAGGAAAAACTGAAGGAACAAAACAGCAGCAGAATCTCAGAACTCAAGAATGGACTAACAGGTACCAAAGGGAAAGGGACTGGGGAGGATGGAGGGGTATGGAGGGATAAGGGGGGAGGAAGAAAAAGGGGTGTATTAAGATTAGCATGCATGGTGGGATGGGAGAAAGGGGAGGGCTGTACAACACAGAGAAGACAAGTAGTGATTCTACAACATTTTGCTATGCTGATTGACAGTGACTGTAAAGGGGTTTACAGGGGGGACCTGGTATAGGGGAGAGCCTAGTAAACATAATATTTGTCATGTAAGTGTAGATTAATGATAAAAAATAAAAATAAAAAATGCAGTTCCTGTGTGGTGACCTCCAATGAGTTCTACACAAAGGTATAAAGGGCATATCAAAGTGAGGGCAAAGGGCCTGTTTGTGTTTATAAAGAGTATCAAAGCCTAATTTGGCTACCCAGGAAATGAACTAAGATACGCTATGAAGAAGAACTTCCAACATCAGCACTCTCTGGAAGAGTCATACCAGAAGATGATCATCATAAAACCTCAACAAAGATCCAGGTGATGCTGCAGTTGTAGCTGCATCCATCCCACCGGTTCTTGGACTTGGCATTGGAATGAAGAAGGAGATACCTAAGCTGGCCTGTGCTTTCATTAAAGCAACAAATTTGACTGGATCTATACTGTTGGAACTCAACCAAGAATTCGGAGAAGTGCAAGTTGTAGTGCTCCAAAAGCTTATGACTACAGACTATCTACTGTTAAAAGAACATATGGGATGTGAACAGTTCCCAGGAATGGGTTGTTTTAATTTGTCTGATTTCTCTCAGAGTGTTCAAGTACAGTTGGACAATATCCATCATATCATAGACAAATTTTCACAAATGCCTAGGATGCCTAACTGGTTTTCTTGGCTTCACTGGAGATGGCTGGTAATTATAGATCTGCTTTGGTTATGTAACTCTATTCCTATTATGTTAATGTGTGTGCGCAAGTTAATTGGTAGTTTAAAACCTATACATAATTAAGTTACTCTACAATAAGATATGTCAAAGAAATAATCAATCCTCCCATGTTTTCTTCCGTCTGCTACCTCGATAGCTTTTCTTCTTCCTTCCTAATTACAACCCTTAAATAGAATTCGTGCCTCATATCGAATTTACCGAGTATCATAATTCCTCCAAGTGGTAAAGATACCTCAACTGAGCATAGAAGCCACAGGGCATATATCTGCAAAGAAGTAAAAAGCTAACCTTTTCAAACAATATGGCTTCTCTCTCACTTACCAACTTTACATCTCCCTGTATGGCCCTGGAAGATGACTGGTTAGCCAGAGACGGGTAAGATTCCTCAAGGGAGGAACAACCTAAGACAGGCACAGTCACAGGGGGGCCATGAGGTGAGAAATTGGGGATCAACAGTGGTGAGGCTTAGAACCTCACCCCCCCCCCATTTTGAGAGAAATCTTCTGCATCCGTGGATGTTTTAATGCCCTTGTCTAGCTTGGATTAACACATAGTCTGCAGGCACACACCTGATCATCTACAATTGCTCTCTTACAACACTAAACTATGTTTTCTACCTTTATCTTGCACCTACCACTTCAGCATTTTATTAAAAATAAAAATAATAATAATAATAAAGGTAGAAATGTGGGATCCACATATAAATCAAGTATAAAAATCAAGCGAATATTCATATTTGACCTGATTGTTTATAGTTCATAATGCATGATCAAAACCTAAAATTTCTGTGATGAATGCCCTTGTACTGTTCACCATGTAAGAACTTATTCACTATGTAAGAATTCGTTCACCATGTAAGAACTTGTTCGTTATGCTTCAGAAGATTGGAGACTGACGAGAATTAGGCTTGAGATGGATTAATGATTGTGCATTGAGCATTGACTCTCCCCTATACAGAATTTTATTGTTGTTAACAACCATTTGATCAATAAATATGAGAGATGCCCTCTCAAAAAAAAAAAAGAAACCCCAGGTCATTCTGATAGGTTTCTGCACCACCACCATACCCCATCCCACAAAGAATCACAGAGAGGGGTAAAAAAAAGGGCATAAAAACACTGTTTACAATATTCCCTAAAGTATAGAATTAGGAATCCAACCCAAAATAAAGTAAGCTACACAATGGTCCCTGGAAGCAAAGATAATTAAGATAAATGGATAATTAAGGTGAGTTCTATTGGAAAAACAGTGTTATGGCTCCCCAGTACTCTCTGAAATGTATCCCACCAAGCCAATCCTGGCAATAAAACAGAGCCAGTGTCCAAGATCTATTCTTCCCAGAAGCAAGTATTCCCATTGAAATTTTACTTTTTAAACAATTATCTTTTAAACTGACTTAAGCTTTTACTCGACTTCTCTGCAAAATTAAAAATAAATTAATACACCCCCCACTTGCAGCTGATTAAGGTAGCCCAGGCCAGGAAACTGTCTGGATCTTGAGGCTACAGTCAATTTAAGATCCTACTGCAGCGAGAAGGGCATTTCCCAGAAGAGCAGAAAAGGGCCACAGCATCTCACATTTAGAATGATACAGAACAAGTCCTGGGAAGTCCTCAGCTTCATGCTGGCCAGGAGTTATGGTCTGAGAAAGAACAGTGATATCTAAAGTAGTCAAATTTAGTATCTTCATCCCAATCTTCAGGGCCAGGCTACAGGTGCTCCATTATAAGAAAGTCTCTTTCCCTTGACAGGACTTTCTCTCAGGCTATGTGTTTATGCTCTGTTCTCCAAGGTTCTTCCCTGGAATGGAGAACATCTATTCTTGCCACTTCCTGGGAGCAGACCATGGTGCTCCAGCTCCATTTCTTACTCTTTATTCCTCTTCAAAGACTGGTAACAGACTGGTTCTGGGTTCCCAAGCATGCCAAGGCCAGGATTCCTCTAATTCCTCTCTGCTCCACATTCCACAGTCATGGAAAGATGATACCAACCTCCACACCCAGAAGATACCATCCCCAAATAGCCAAGGAAAGAAGAGTGAATTATAAAATAATCTAAAGAGGAATATAAACTATGTAGTTTTATTTTTAGGATAAACTAAAGTCAAAAGTCCACTAAATGTTAATAATATGGCTTCCATTTTAGAGTGAGTGCATGTCCTTTTTTCCTTTTTGTTAAAATTAAGCAGCTCTTCTACTAAAGCCTCAATGAGTCGGTGAGCTTTGTGATGCATGAGGTCCAAATACAGCTCAGTCACTTATTGCCTTATGGTGTAGGGAGTTATTTACATTTCTGGGCCTGGGAATCCTCAACTCTGTATGGTCAAGCCATTAACACACATACCACAGGACCTTTCTAAATGTCCATGACAGCATATATGGAAGTGCATGGCACAGGGTGCTCACAGAATATCAGTCTTCTTCCCATACTCTGTGAATGGTTAATTTCAACAAATGCCCTTCCCTTAGCAGCTTCACCCTGCTAGGCATGGGGAAAGGAAGAAAGTAAGATATACAATCAGAGTTAGTGGGGTTATCTAAAGACAAGATGAGAAAAGAAATGCTGTAGGTACAGATAGTGTGCATTTAAGAGAAATGCAGTGGTGCTTTCCAAACAATGTGGCTGTCTGAACTTTGAAGATACAGAGTCAGAAACCTGACTGTTCTCGAAGACACTCTCATTTTGCTTTTCTCTGAATGGCAAAGGTAGCTAACACCTTGATTACTCAGAGTTTTGTACTGTTTCCATAGTAATATGTCTTCCTATAACTTACTGATGTATATGATTTTAATATACAAAATATGCCAACCCTGTTGATTACACAAATGCTGGAGATCACATTTTAATGAAACACAACAGCCACTTTGTTCATCTGACAACAAAGTTGGGAAAACTTTTCAAAAATGGCAAAAATCCACCCAAACTCAGGTCAACAGAATAAAATAAACATGATAAATGTAACACACCTAAATCATAAATACACCATTGTGAATCTGAAGAAAGCTGGAGGGTACGAAGGAAAACCCAGGGGCAGAGGTTGGGATTAGGCAGAAGGGGTCATGGTGGTAGGAGGCTTTCCACTTACAACTGTATATGGTTTAGGTTTAAAACCATGTGAATTCACTTTCCCTCAAAAAAAAAAGAAAAAAGAAAAAAGGAAATATATTTGTAACTCTTCGCAATGTCTCATTTGCACAAACAAAAAACTGAAGTTTCAATTCAGGAAAGCATATCTCCTTTATTCCTTTAGATAGCAAATAAATATCTATTTTCTATTGAAAACCAGGAATTTTTTCATTTGAATTTTGTTTAATATGAAGTAATGAGAAGAACTGCAGCACTCTCAGCACACGCTGCCTCTGTACGAGGAGACGACAAAACCCCAGCAGGTCCCCCCGGCAGCATGAAGGCCCTGCGCCTGAGGATGAACCCAGCCCCGACTAACATGCCTGCCTCCAAAATAACAAGGCCGGTAGAATTTAGTGTTTGTTCTAGCCAATACCAGAGGACAGGACCTTTAGAATTTAGTGTTTGTTCTAGCCAATACCAGAGGACAAGACCTTAACCTCCCTTTAGAGCATTTACTAAAATGGGCTTACAATTGTGAATCCTTTCTCTGTCCCTTTGAGATGCGTATTTATCTCCCACAAGTCAGAACTGTCTTTCTCAAGGACTAAGAAGCCATTCTTTTGTGTCATTGTCAGGAAGGACGGGGCTTGGTCTCACAGACTCTGTAGGAGGACAGCATCCTAACTTCAATAATTACCCACCAACAGACACAGCTGGCCTACTCACATATATATGGACCAACCTTCTGTAATTTTTCACTTGAATGCCATTCTATCCCTCCCTATTCCTTCATTCCCCTTAAAAGGCCCAGTCACTTCTGCAGAGCAGAGGGGAGCTCAGCTGTTTTCCCTCCTGTTAGTAGTTACTGAATAAAATCTATTTTACCACTCTGACCAATGAATGGTTTAGTTTATCTCTGAAAGTATAGTGTCTTTGAAATATGTAAGGACTATGTACAAATACCCTAATTAATTTTTAAAATACAGATTAGCATCACTGCACAGAATTTTTCAATAAAATCGATTAGAAGAAATCAAAGAACCAAAATATTTAATTGATGCCCCTAAGTCTTCTAACAATCCTATAAAACACACACACCACTTAGTAGAATTTGAAATTCTAATTCTGAAGGAGCCCAGAAAAACAAAGAAAACATTAATTCTGTAAACACAGACTAAAATTTTTTTATATTACCATTAAAATAAAATTCTGAATCACACTTCCATGTAGAATTTGTCTGTTTCCTAAGTGTATGGCCAAAGCATAAACTAAGTTTTAAAAACTCCAATGAAGATTTTTCTCTCCCTTGATAAAGGATTTTTGCATTGACTAGAGAATCCATTAAGGCAGATTCATTAATGGTGTTTCTGGTTTACAAATCTTGTTAATTTCATGGGCCCAAGTCCATCGGACAATCCATTCCAATGTATTCCAAAACCAGCACCTTCAGATCTGTGAAGTTTCAAAAGAAATAGCTTTCCTTATGGACATTAGTACTTTTCTACAAATAGATGAATTTCTACCATTTTACATTAGTTCTTGTGCAAGAAGCACACTGGCTATGCTTAAAAACACTCACTAGGTGACATATTATTCATCATTATAGTGCTCTTCAAATCATGCCTCAGCATAGCTATAAACTGTTCAATGTTATGAATTATGAGAAACATTCTCTCACACTATAAATTAGAAATGTTAATGTACAAACCTCAAATCTACGAAGTATTTAACAAGTTGCTTTTTTACATCAAGAGCAGTATTTCATCACAATAATAGCTACATTTCTGATATCCACCTAGAAATACTATACACATGATCTACATTAAATATTTTCTGCATGGCATTCACATTTCTACAAATTCAAAACACTTCTGAAGTTCTATGATTCAAGGCAGAGATTCAGTTAAAAATGTAAGTTGCTGCCTAATTTGATTTCTAGACACCATATAATTAACTAAGCTGCAGCTGCCTTATGGAATATTAGGATGTCATATAAGGAAGTCAAAATTTTTTTTGCAAAAAATTTCACAAAAGCGAAACCACAAGGCTTTTTCCAAAATGTATCTTATACACTGAAATGCCTAACATTGTGAAAGATTAATAAACTGGCACATCATCAACTCCCTTAAGCAACAAAGCAGGTAACTAACAGACAATGAATATTCACACGATAATGCGGTGAGAAAGCAAGTATAAACCTGAAACAGAAACACCTAGTATATAGATAACAAAAACCGTCATTGCTTAACAGTGCACTAGGGAATGGTTAGTGAACTCTTCTAATTCAAAAGGAGTTTTACTCTTGGCTTTTAGTTTCTGTTTTTATATTTTTCTAAACATTCTTCCCTCAATAATTTTGAGCTACGTCTAAAAATGAAGGTAAATAATTTCAACAGAAATATAAATACATTAAGAAATCAAATTCATTGCAAGATTAATGAATCAAAGTAGTAATTATAGATCCTATAAGCTGAAACAAGAGATCATCAAGGGAACACCCACAACTCACTCAGTATAATTCTATTTAATAAAAGATAGAGACATTTAAAAAAAGTTAAAGTTTCTATTTGATGTTGCTGTTGAAGGAAAAGTTTATTAATATGTTGATTATATATGTAAAACTTCCTTGATTCTTTAAATTATGTCTGTAGTTCCTCAAGGTTTCAACATAATCATATCATTTGCAAATATTGATGGGTTTTGTTTCTTATTTTCCAGTCCTTTAGCCTTATATTTCTCTCTTTTGTCTTACTGTACTAGTTAGGACACCCAGAACAAAGTTGAACAGAAATGCTGACTGTGGCCATTCTTTTCTTGTTCTTTATTTTAAAGACAATGCTCGTAACACATACTAAGTTAGATGTTTGCTTTAAATATTTGGCATGTGATCATTACCAAGTCAAGAAATTTTACTTCTACCCTGACTTTGCTAAGAGTTTATCATGACCAGATGATGGTTTTTATCACATGATTTGCTCCAACTATTGCAATGATATTACTACTCTTCTTTAGTTTGAATATGTGGAAAATTACTGCAGCAGGCTTTTTAATAATAAATCATCTCTAAATCCCTGGGATAAGGAATTCATATTTATAAATGATATTAGCCTACAATTTGGAATTTATTCATTTTTACCAGTCCATAAATTCAACTGATAACATATAGTCTTAGCACTTTTCTGTTAATACTTCACACACCTTTGGGAATACAGTAAATAGGTGCAGCATAAACAGAAACCATCAGAGAAGTACAATACTTCAACAAGAAAGGCAAGATACTACACAAATCTATGATGTTCTGATCATATTTGCAAGTATATGTACATTTTTGCACATTACATATTAGTGAACATATAGTGAGTAATCACCTACTATGTACCAAGCACCATGCTAGAAATAAATCAGTAACCCAAACAAAAATACACATATACATATGAACACAGACACAGCAAACTCTGCCTTCTTAGGACTCACATTTAGTTGAAGAACATGGACAAAGCATATATAAGTAAAAAACACTGTGCACCAGATTATGTCATATTGCTATACAGAAAAAGTTTGATGGGTAATGGGGAATACTTGCGTGGGGGAAGGACAAGTTCAATATTCAATACAAATCACGTCTGGAAAGAATTCAATATGCTAAAGGAAACCAAAGCTAAGCATTATGATAAACAATATAAATAAATGAAAGCTCTCATTCTTTTCCCAGGAAAAAAAGCCAATTAAGGCAAGGCTGATAATGTGGCAGAATAGTAGTTCTCAAACCATTTCCTTGAATTGCAACAAAATAAGGACTGATGTTTAGAGCATGGCAAATCTCCTTCCACTCCCAAGGAGGATGATGGAATGAAGATGAGTCAATTGAGTATTACTACTACAGTAGCTAATTTTTACTAAAGTAAATGTTTTTTAAACTTTAAAATTATTTTTAGTAATATATAATTTACAGTGCATTTCACAATTGTCTAAAAATAACTGTGGTTGGCATTATTTCAAGAGTCTATCCAGCTGTACTGTAAGATCCCCTAAAAATCTGATATTACTTAATTAGTAAACAAGCACCAAAATTTACATCACGTGGCCAGTGTCTTCATGTTATACATTTACTAAGATAGAAAGATGACCCAAATAATTTCTTACAGTTCAGTCTGTTGTAATAATTTACTATTAACTGGATGGCTTAAACAACAAATATTTATTTCTTACATTTCTGGGGGCTAAGCAGTCCAAGATCAAGGTGCAGGCAGATCCACTACTTGGTGAGGGCTGGCTTCCTAGTTTGTAGACTGCTGTCTTCTCACCATCCTCACATGGTAGAGGATACAGGAACTAATCCCATTCATGAAGACTCTACCTTTGTGACCTAATGACTGCAGTAAGGCCTCACCTCCTAATACCATCACACTGGAAATTAGGATTTGAACATAAGAACTAGGGGAGAGACATGAACATTCGGCACATGATTTTAAGAGACAACACTCTGTCATTTGGGTCTGGTACCACCTGTTCCCTATGCTGTGGGGATGGCACTGCGATTTTCTCCTGGGAATGCACCCAGTCCTTGCACTCATCCATGTAGTTTGGGTGAGCTGACCTGGCTCCAGAGGTGGGCATATTAACTAGGCCTGGTTAATAAAATGATCATCCACAGGGGCTATAGTAATTGAATCAGGAAATAAAGACATGTTTCATAAACAAGCTTAATGAGAGTGAGAAGCAAGATATTTGGTAAAATTACTGACACAGAGACACTCTCTTTCCACTGAGTTTACTAAACTAATAGATATAATAAACCTGGAGCAGCTTGTGGTTATGTTTGATACTATTTAGAAACCACATAAGAATAAAAAACCAAGTACAGGGATGGAAAAGAGACAGATGAAAGAGAGAAAGAGGAAATCTCCCTTTGGACATTGGGGTCCAAAAATGCCTAAAGCAATTTTCTTGGATTTTTCAGTTACATTGTTAAACCAATTTGTATAAAACAGTTAATTCATATATTAATTTAATTTGCTTAAAAACTGATTCTGCCTTGATCTTCCACCAGTAAATTTAGTTGAAACTGACATAAATGCTGCACTTTAAGTTTTGGAATGATCACAAAATTTTGTTCAGGAAACAAAACACTGAACTCTAACATACATTAACATAAAGCTACAGGAAGTAACTTTATACATGTTGATTAATAAGTAATACATTTCAGAGAAAAAAAATCACCTTTTCCAAAATTTCAAGGTAGCTAGTTGAAAATTTAAAGGGGAAGTTAAAATCCACACTTCTATGTTACATAGCAACCTGTGTGTGACAAGTATTTTATTTCCTAGCTCACTAAAAATTATCAATATATTTACCAAAATTATAATTTTGTAATTTGCAAACAGTATATAGTTTACATTCTCCTTTGTAAAAGAAAAAAATTGAATGAATCTGGCATTTTGACTAAAAGACTTTTGTTTCTCATCTAAAATATCTTAAGAATCAGAAAAATACATGACACTTGAATTGAGGCAAAGGTGAATCTGAATCAAATTAATATTTAAGTAATATAAAGCAATTAAAACAGGAAGTTAGTAATTTAAGCATCATATCTAAGTCAATCTTTGGTTACTTGATGAGATAACTACAGAATTCTAAAATTTCCACTTACTGTTCAGCCTTTGAAGCTAAGTGAAATGTCACGGAGAGAAAAATTCCCCTTCCTTCACAAGCCTTGTTAAAGTAGAAAAACTCTAACAGTAGAAACAAATTTAGTGATTTCTGAAATTTTGCTAAGATATTTTTAAAAATCATAATTTGGTAAGCTTTTGGATTTTTACTAATTATTTTTCTTTACTACACATTTTAGCTAGTCAAGAAATTCACTCTTCTCGAAGGCCTCAATGAGATTGCTCTCTGCTATTTGTCTTAGCACACAGGCTTCCTGAGTAAGTAAAGTCCCAAAGAGATACTAGCTGAAAGGATCTGTAATTTCAAGTTTTCAAGTAACATACAGTGTTTTTAGAAGATGGAAGCAGAATCAGCCATGCTGGCAGCAGAAGACACAATCGCTATTTCTTAGTACTTATTTTCATGAATTTACCACAGGGTCATGCTTGCTATTGTTATCTAGCCTCTGAGAAACACATACTTGTGGAAATAATTAAGCTTTAAAAAGCAAAAGTTATGCACTTTTAACACCTAATTAACCTGATGTAGTTCCTTCAGTGAACCCACCCCCTGAGGGCAAGGGTCAAGTCTCAGTCATCATTTGACTTCCTCAAGATGTCTTACAAATGGGCTGACATACACTTAACAAAAACAAAGCAAAACTTGTCTTTTATTCAAGGCCTTAAAATAATTAGCAAAAACTTGAGGAAAGGTAAGAAGCATTTGCTTGTGCTTTACTTTATTTGAAAAGTATATTTGTGATGAATATTTTCCCCCACTCAAATTGTGATGTCACCATCAAAACCTGGTGTTCTTTTAGTTCATGAGAAAAATGGAAAACACGTGTTTGGAGGCACAACTTTGGAAAGTATGAATGAGTCTTTTAAAAATTATATCAGGCGGGTCATTTGTGAAAAGTATTAAGCTCCACCCCAGATTGTTTATATACTTGTTCAATTCGTAATTTTTAGTTAAATGCAAGTCTTCATTATTGAAACTGCTATCAAGGTTCAGAAATATTTGGCAATGCATAATTTAATTGTTGCTCTATGATCAGCATATTTAGGGAAAATTATGTACCATTTTCATCTAGAATATTTGATTTAGGAATCATGTCAATTTTCTCCATGCACCTGAGCTGAGAATGCAGGAACTAGATTTTTAGCAATTTCTTATCTAGGTTTTTAGTCTATTTCTTCTCATAAGAGTCAGAAAAATCCTAATATGTCTGCTAGCTGGGTTTTCTGAAAGAGAAAGAGAGAGACCACCCTGTCTGAAAAGCCTAAATGCTTTAATTGCATTAAGACATCTTAAATATGAAGATCGAAATTTAATAAAGGGATAAGAGGATTAAGATGGTGAAGAACATGTCACAATTATTTTCAACCCTAGCATGTATATGTGTATATACATATATGTGTGTGTATATATAGCACACACACACACACATATATACATATATATACATCTATTTAGCAAAGCTTATTATTTAAAATTCAAACCTAAACAGATCAAGTCAGAATCAAAGATATTTACCCAGTAGACAGACAAGAAATGATCTGACTGTTCACTAGAAAGGAACTAGAACTATATGGTATAATGTAGAAAATACACTCACACGTTAAATAAGTTCATATGTAGGTTGGTATTTAGTTGCTGATATCTTTTCACAAGCGTATAGCCTCACTGGGGATGCAAAATGTTGTTTTTGTTGCCTTACTTTATGGTAAGAATAGAGCATAAGGTTGAAGCAACAGTGTAAGCACATACCAGTAGGTAGTACATAGATTAGTTTAATGTTCCATATTTCAACACATTTCACATTGCCCCAATTTCAGACTGCAAGCCAATGAACAAAATATTACTTTCCTCCTTTGAATTCTTTTAATGAAAAAGTCTTTGTAGTAAACAATAAAAAAGAAGTAGAGCACAAACATTAGTTCCTTGTGTTACCGACCTGCTTGCAAAGAATCTGTTCAAAGAGCAGATCTGTGGCCTATTAATGAGATTTATTAAGATTTAGAAGCTTCAGGCCATAAATACACATTGAGAATTATATTTTTAAAAAGTACACAAAAATGCAAAAGATTAAGATATATAATTTTAGCTGAAAAAAGTGGTAAATTATCTGTAGAACCCTTTAAACATTTATGTTCTTATATTTTTCCTGATACAGAGTTTTAGAATGATATAGTGATTAGAAACATATAAAAAATAAACAATGGCTGAAGCATAATAATAATCATGAATAGTGCCTTTGTAAAACATCTGTGTTTTTCCTGTCCATTAAAATCCAGATTCTTAAAGAGTTATTGTTGATATGTTTGTTATTAAACCAACTCATTTCCTAATAGCATTAGTATATAATTGACAATATGCATTCAGTAAGAGGAAGCTGAAGCTTAATTAAAATATATTCCCTTACCAGTTGTCAAAAGTGAGTAATGAGATGGGTGGAAAACTAATAAACCTCCCTGTTTTCTATATACAAATCTATATGCCAAACATTACTCATTCTCCCTGATTCTCAATGGAGAAGATCCCTCTATATTTCCACTGTGATAGTAATCAGAAATGCTGATAGGATTCTCAGACAGTAAACACATGCTCTAATTTTGCAAACTATTATCTTTTCTAAATACTGCCTGTTTAGGGCAGAAAATAAAGAATTTACATACAACCACTCTTATTCCTTGAAAATGGTCCTCAGAGAGTCTCTGACTTTGGAAATGTTACCCTTAATTGACATGGGATATCTAACAGTCAGTTAATAGGCCCCAAATATTTCAAAGTATTCAGACATATTGTCATTGGCTTAGAATATTAAATTTTAAAATAATTATCTTGACTTAATGTTTAGGAGAATATCTCATTTCACTTCCCACCCTATTTGATGTTTTCAAGTTCTCTAGCACACACATGATGTTTTCTACTTGATTAAATTAAACATTCAATTTTTGAGTTCTTTGTACAGCTGCTTCTGCAGTTTGGATAATTAGTGTTCCATAAAATGAAAATAAACAGAGAAAGATATCTCCCTCCCTCTAACGTTAATTAAGGAAAGTCTACATAAAACTTCTGTGGGCAATATATATACAACACATTTTATTTCAAAGGGCTGAAATAATACCAAATACATTAAAAAATATTCATTTTCCAGAGACTAATTAATTATTTAGTTTGTTCTTTCAGACTGCTACATCTATTTTTTTTCCTATTTCATTAGTCAAAATATCAGAAATTAGACAAAGACTGAAATTATATCTTATTTTCAAGGTTTCATTGGTAGTAGTGATACAGAAGAAGTTTTACTGGACAGACAGCTTACAGGAAATCAGATCACTCCCAAAGAAGTTTTTCAATGTTTCCTACAAGTACACTAACATGTCTTTCCTGAGATTACCAGCAGTATTTCAGTTGTCAGATTCACTGGCTTTCAATTTCTAAACCTCTTGACTTAGAACAGCAACTCTGTTTTCTGCAAAAGCTTTTCCAAGTCACTGTGACACAACTATTCTGGATTATACGCTCTTAATGTAATGGGTCTCAACTTTCTCAATGCAATACCACCATTTTATAGCAATTCTTTTGTAATACTAGCTTCACTAACCTGAATTAAAATAATATAGCCTATCTATAAATAAATGCCCCCTAATGTATTTGACATAGCTATGATCAAAAGTGAGCTCATTAAAGACAATTGTACAGATTTACATACAACCACTCATTCCTTGAAAATGGTCCTTAGAGAGCCTCTGACTTTGGAAATGTTACCCTTAATTGACATGGGATATCTAACAGTCGGTCAATAGGCCCCAAATGTTTCAAAGTATTCAGACTTATTGTCATTGGCTTAGAATATCAAATTTTAAAATAATTATTTTGACTTAATGTTTAGGAGAATATCTAATTTCACTTCCCACCCTACTTGATGTTTTCAAGTTCTCTAGCACATACATGATATTTTCTACTTGATAGAAATGTTTCCATTTCCGTGTCTCTCTATCACCCTGCTATACCATCTCCCATTGTTATTACTCTATTCACATGTCAAAAAAGTACTATGTGTGTGTGCATGTGTAATCATATGTCCATGTATATATATATATATATATATATATTCTGTGTGTATGTTTTTCAGATTTAAATATCTCTAATGCTATTCAGGTTAGAAACCCTTGATTTGCATGGGGTGGGTAACAGAAAATAAAATTCCTAGCTTATAATACCAACACTCTAGTATTACTGTGGTGGCCAGCACCTGACATGGCCCCCAGTGAACACCATCTCCTGGTATACATGCCCTTGTGTAATCACCTCCCTTGAGTATGGGTCAAACTTAGTAATTTGCTAACAGTGAATAGAATACAATAAAGGTGATGGGATGCCACTTAGTGACTGTGTTACAGAAGACCATGACTTTTGTCTGGTCTTGTTCTGATATGAGACACTGTAGGGACAGGACTCTATGGCAAGGAACAGATAGGCCTCCAAACATGAGTCTGTAAAGAACTGAGGCCTCAGTGCAACATCCCAGAGGAAGTGAATCCTTCCAACAGCCATCTAACTGAGTTAGAAAGCAGATCATTCCCAGCAGAGCCTTAAGAAAGAGCCAGAGAAACCACAGACACTGTGAGATGATACATGTTGCTGTTCTTTTTAAGCCACGAAGCTTTGGGGTAAGTTGTCATGTGGTAATAGCTACCTAATACATTGTTCGAAGGAATTAGTTCATTAGTTTTCCATGTCCATTTTCATTTGTACTGCAGCTTTTTTTTTTTCAGTAAAGATTAAAGAGAGATGTGTATCATAAGTTTGTATCTAATAGTCCATTTGATTTAGGTAATTATCATAGCTTACTGCCAAGTAGACTAACCAAATTCCCTAAAAACAATTTTGTTTTTCAAACTTACACATTTTGAAGAGATGTTATCTTTTATGCCCTTCATATTTTTCTAAAGAATAACTAAGTCTAAACAACAAAAGCTGAAGCAATATTGAAAGCAAAGAATATTTAGTCTCATAAATGTTCCCACATCGGGAAAGCCTGATTGATGACTCTGAACAGGGTATTATGGGTTTCCGTGAACAGACTGTGAGCCGCACGTTTGTTGTGCATGTCATGGTTCAGTACCACAGAAAGTACTGTTGTGTTTAGTAAATAATTCCCAGTTAAATTTCAAGTAATTGCTCATGTAGGAAGTAGAGTTTTAAAGTCTCACCTCCCCCAAGATTATTACCAAAAGAAAAATTATCTGTGCTCTGCTACGTGATAGCATATGCCTATTTGTTCTCCAAATTATCACGCACACTTGAAGGATGACTTATATGTCTAGAGGACATGGATCAATTGGGGTGCAGTTGAGAGGGAAAGATTGGTGTCATGGTATCCTACAGATTCAGGTTCTTTGGCACAAAGGTATTCTAGAGCAGTTGGACCTGTTCATATAGTTCGTAATGTTTCATTATGAATTTAGCTAAAGTAATTACAAAGAGATTCATCACCAAGAATGTTTTCTGGATACCCTTTATAGTATACACAAAACTTTCAAAACTCAGTAGAGAAGGACATAGTATTTAACTACTCAAGAACAGAGATCTGGTTTATACTTTGTAACAGAAGACCAAGATCAATTTACACAGCTTTATCTAACTTAACATGGTTGCCAAACTTCATGTCACCACTCCATATTTCTATTTTGGAGGTTTATAGAAGGAATCTCATGAATCTTTTACAAACACTTATTTTTTAAAAAATTACAGGCTGCTCTGGTAACTTTCTTCCTTTTTTAGGTGGCTTCCAGAGCTGTAGTTGTAGGAACAGGAGAAAAAGTGGCAGGAAGAAGGTAATGGAGCTTCTCTGCTTCGCCCCCAATCTCTCCAGGAATTGGTTTTTGTAGCTCTGACAGCTGGTGCAGTCCTTTCCCATGGCCTCTCTAGTGAAAATACTCACTAAGCCAAACATTGCTTTTAAAATGTCATTGCTTTCCCTTTGTAGCAATTCCAGTGGAATGAAGGCTCAAAGGAGAAGAAAGAAAATGGATAGATTAAAATGGTACATACTTCCTGTCATGCTAACATATTTTCTTTAATATTTTTCTTATGTATGCTAAGCCTCTCCCTGCTATGGACAGGAAGTTTGTATCACCCTCCCTCCAAATTCATATATTGGAATCCTAACCTCCATTGTGATGGTATTAGGAAGGGTGGCCTTTGGTTGGTGATCAGGTCATGGGAGTGAGGCCCTTGTGAACAGGATTAATGCTCTTATTAAAAGAGAGCCCAGAGAGGTCTTATCTCTCCCTGCCATGTGAGAAGGCCAAGAGAAAAGGACTATCTGCAAGCAGGAAGAGGGTTTCTCACCAGACTGCAACCGTGTAGGCACCCAGGCTCCAGAACTATGAGAAATACGTTTCTGAGGTTTACAAGCTACCCAATCTATGATATTGTGTGACAGCAGCAAAATAGACAGACACCACCCCCTTGTCTTCTGCTTTATTAAAGTGTCTGAAAAAAAATTCCATCTCTAAACTAAATTAAATATGAACTACAGTAAGTAATTTATCAACAAAGTAGTTAACGGCAGTATAGGTCAAGTTTAAGGTCATATAAAAAGAGGCAAGAAAAGCCAGGCTCAGTTCCAGAATTTCTGTGTCAGGGCAAGACATGGCCAAAGGTGTCACCTGACAGCTGGCACACCTTCCACATCTCCAGCTTCTCATCTGACAGAGAACTGTAACACCCAAGTTCTGACTTCTGCACCTTACAAATGGATGTCAGATAACTTCTATCACTTGTTCAAGGTCATATGGCTAGTTTTTCAATTGGAGAGGAAAACACTAATTCAATGCAAGTTTCCCAATTCTGGGAAACTATTTGAATAGTTCTGGGAAACATTTTAACCATGAACCTATGTGCTTCTATCTGTAAAGCCCTGAGCATGTAAAACGCAGATTAAATAGAAAACTGCAACAGGACTTTATAAATTTTATAAGCTTTACAAAATTTATTTTTATAGAAGTACATGTGCAAAATTTTATTTTAAAATATATGCTTTCAACTGAGACACCATGCTGAAAGCCTGGGTGCAGGCAAATGACAAGTGTCTGGAGGCAAATACAACGTCTCAAAGGCGCTCTGCATGATTCCAGCCTAGGACCAGATTCTAGGACCCAGGTTGATGAGGCTGATACTGAAAAGTGGCTCAACCAATGCCTTCTCTGATCATATCCCAGCTTTCCATCCTGTGCTACAGACACTACGGAGAGAAAAATATCTACATTTCCCTAGCTTCTGTTGCATCTAAATTCTAAGGATTCTATTATGCACACATAGGAGACTTAGCAGGTAGAAGTGAGAAGACTTGCTTGGTGCCAGAATCAGGGAGACTAGATTTAGGGCAGAGACTTTTCATTTTCTGAATTAGCTATGATAGAGTTTGCACACAGGGTTTCCTGACATTGTATTTACCTAGGCTCAGTGATGGGAGACATTTTTATTAGCAGTCCCACATTGTGGTGCATTTCTGCCAACTGCCCTGCTCTTGGCTTGGTAGAAGCCAATCTTGACTCTTCAGAAATTCTATAAGCTGCAAAATACCCCAAAACATATCTCTTTATTTTAAACAATCAATGATAGAGTTTCTTGTTTACAACTAAGAACCTTGGACAAGAACAAATGATTTCAAGAAAATCTGAGAAACTTTCAAATGGTCATTCTCCATTCCCTTACCAAACTTCATCTCAACATTCTACTATAGCACCTGGTATACTGGACCCTCACTGATATGACAATCCAGTATAAATTAAAACGGTCAAAGAGTTGGTTCTAATATGTCAATATAATTAAGAACCACTGACCTAAGTCCATTTTCCAAGCCTGCATCACCTCAGACTTTCATTAGAGCTTGAGTTGTGAACCATACAGAGTCCTAGGTATACCCTTGATCTATTGAAATAGATTCCCTGAGGTACAGACTAGGATACTAGGAATCTGTGTATTTATTAAATTCCTCAAGTGACTATAATACTGCCAGCTGGAGACTTTCCAAGTCCCAGTGTTTAGAAGCCACTGGCATAGAAAACTAACCATTGAGGCCTAATATAAGTTCATTAAAAATAATTTAAATATTTCTTTCTCTGAGAAATCCAGTAGATGACTTAAGCAAGGGAAGGCTGTAAAAATCCTAGATCTGTACTTCAAGAAAATATCTAGTAAGATGGCTCATGTATCTCTGTGAAGAAGGTGGGTAAGTAAAGCTGAGTGCAAAAATCAGTTGGGTGCAGTAGCCAATGGTACAATGTCTATACAAAAAGACTATTCAGTGGAAAAATGCCCTTCAAACCTAGAATTTCCATCTGTGAAACAGTATAGC
Organism: Manis javanica; assembly: GCF_040802235.1. Classification (NCBI taxonomy): domain Eukaryota; kingdom Metazoa; phylum Chordata; class Mammalia; order Pholidota; family Manidae; genus Manis; species Manis javanica. Next base: position 57,797,159 of record NC_133161.1, on the reverse strand, counting down.
TTAAATTGCATTACAGTAACCAGAAAAGGTCATTGATTTTTCATGCTACATGTCTATAGTTACTTTGCTAGGGGCTCTGATTCACAATGTTTTCACTAAGGGCCCTAAGCTGAAAGAATGCCCACAACCTGGAAAACCTCTGGCAAGACTGGGTAGACACTAGATTTAGCAAGTTAATATGACCTAAAGGGTAATTTTTTTTTCTAATCTCAACACTTTTGACACCAAATATGTGGAGTTTTATTTTTCCCACACTAACAGTTCTGACCCTAGCTACCTGGAGTTAGCGCAGACCACAGGGTTAAGGGCTCAGCCCCACGAGACTGCCTTCCACTTAGGATGTTGATCTCAAGTACAGGCCATCTGCTCGTCTGATGAACAGGCTATAGATCAGGGATTCCCATGCCCTCCTCTTTGGGTTTGATAATTTGCTATAATGGAACACAGAGTTCAGGGAAAGTTTATTTCCTATCACCAGTTAATTATAAGGAATATTATTTTCTTTGCCTTAAAAAACAAGATCACAAAAATATTTTAGACTTCAACAAAATTAAGACTATAAACACTAAGCTATTGGCTTAAACAGTTCATGCCAGACGTACTAAGTCTCTATAAGTCTACTGCTATATTATCAGATATAGATCTTCAAATACTGAGAACATGTCGCCTAAACATAATTTTATATCATGGACACCACTGATGATTTGCATAATAAAGTTGGATTAACAGGATGAATGAAGAGTAATACTTTATACATAGAATTATTTAATACTTAAAAAGGGAGTAAAATCTTTTATATGGATTAAACTATGATTTTAATTTTCACAGTAATGTTTGTATGGTTATTTTAGAAAGAGGGAGAGGACCAACAAACTCACCCAATTGTGAAGGCAAACTTTATGATGCATTTCTTGTATAGAACATAAATTTTGAATCTTTCCTTATCCATTTTCTATGTGAGGAACTGAGCGTTGGATGTTAAAGCCAGCAAACTTTATACTGTACATAAGTGGTCAGGCTAGTCATTTAATCCAGAACTTTAAGTTTAATATACCCACAAAGATCTTATTTTAAATTATTTTTTGAGGCCACTAGAATATTTTAGAGTAAATTTTGGGAAAAAAAAGTGAATTTATGCTTTACTGTATTGATATAGCTAAGGAACTCACATATTCAGCAAATAATATCTCTGTGATCAGAATACATACATATGGTGTATATCTAGAGTTAAGCAAAGCATCTGCTAAAGTTTCCTATATCAGAAAGAAAATACGGATAAATTGAGTTGAAACATTACAAAATCAGATGCATTTGTCAATGATTGAATTATCAAGAGTTATCAGTAATTGATCATCTACAACATTTTGGAACATTTATAGATACTAAAGAAGGAATCAACCCTTATGCTTCTCTAAATTATTTTTTTCCTTAAAGGTGCACACAAAATGTAAATGACATCTAACTTGTAAATTATATGAAGCAAGTACATCTAATTAATTGTATGCTATATTTTAGATCCAAAAAAGATAATAAAGACTGAAAAAACAGAATGAAATTAGTAAGTTTAAATTAACCAAACACAGAAAGTCCTACAGATGTGTGTAAGAGAACTTTACACAAATACTAATAGAGGCTTAACAGCATCATATGTTTAAAAAAAAAACAACTTACATAATTCTATTTTAACTATAAACACCATATACATCAACCCTAAAGGTACAGCCAAAAAACCAAGATCATCTATAGTACCAGAATTACCACAAACATAACAAGGCAGATCTTTAGGCCAGGAGATCATATGGGCAGCACAGATACTTAAGTCAATTCAATATATCCTCTCTTCAGGAGGGGGCTATCAATAAGCTGAAAACTTACCTGAGGGAGCAGCGCCAGATTCTACGTCCTATGAAAACTGGTTAAAAATCTAGAAGGGCTTCACTGATTATAAATTTAGAAGGACACACAATAACTAGCTATGAAAAGACTCTAATGGCTCACACAAAGATGGACTAGATTTAGGGAACCAGGTCTAACGTATGAACAATACAAGATGTCATATCTCACAGCACCAAGGAAAGCACAAACCAACACTCTCTTCACTCAGTCATGAACAGAAGCTCCACCCCATGTATCTTCATATCCTTAGTGGTTAGAAAATGTCTGTCAAGTAGGCTCTTGATATCAGAAATATTTATTTGACTAAATGGAAAAATTAGTATTGAAGTACAAAAAGACTGTGTCAATAGGTAGTAGTTTCTTTAGGATACATGTGAGTACTTTTCAAATTTTCTTTTACGGAGTCCCATGAATTGTCTGCAGTTAAAGGGTTACAGGAGAAAATAGAAAATGGCATACCCTGTGTACCTAATTTGGAGATATGAGTGCTCATCAGTAAGTTAAAGATTTGTGAGAAGCCCTTCATTAAAGAAGTCTATTTGGCTTCATTTACTGATGTTTCCCAACTGTTTTAACCATAGCCTTTTCTCAGTGGCATATCTGATGAACATCTAAGGGTCCTTTGGTGAACAATTTTAAGGTGGAATTATATATTGGACATCGGGTTGGTCGGTAAAACTGAACTTGCACCTGTGCCTCTGAGGACGAAAGTAAACCCCATATTTTAAACATTCTCACATATTTGAAACATCTTCACTATTTGTATTTTTAAGAAAAGACAAGCAACACCTAAGTAAGCTATGTTTTCTCCCTAAAATGAGGAGAAACATATCTTGAAGGCCTTGCAGAATTATCATCTTCCCACTTTTGGTAGCTGAGTAAAGAGGTAGCTTAGAAGATCTAGGTTTCCTCAAAATAACAACAGTTAGAGACCAAGCAGCAGACTCAGTGTCCTCCTTTCCAACAAAGCCACTTTTCCAATCAGGGACCATCACAGGTACAGAGTCACAAAGATACATACTGTACTCTTACCATAAATGAGTAGAGCATGGGAAAATCAGTATTTTATTATTAATAGGAACTCTACAGGTAGAGCAAATAAAAACACAAGTTGCCAGTTATATTTGAATATCAGAGTAACAAAAAAGAATTTTTAGTATAAGTATGTTCCATGTATGCTATTTGAGACATACTTGTGTTAAAAAATTTTGTTTATTTGGCACCCTACATTTCATCTGACAACCATATTCTCCACTAGAACATCAGCTATATTGCATACAGATCCATTTTCCCTTGTCCTAAATCATAGGATAAAGAGAGTTCCAGGGATTGTGTGTGTGCTAAAGTTTCTCAGCTTTTGAGATTTTCCTCAATGAACTATATATTTGCATAGCATAGTGTCACTGCTATGCATCCATGACTCCTTTGAATGTCACAGTAGAAAGAACTGATTTATTTTTCCTGCCATAATAATCTCCAGTACAACCGAAGACAATCTATTGAAGAGGAAATATTCCTGAAAAAAGATACAGGCCTGAGTTCCTATTCTTACTCTGCCAGTTATGTGTCCTTGGGCAGGTATATGTATCTCTTTAGACCTTGGTTGTCCTCAATACAATAACCTTAACATTTTACAGTTCCATGATCCTAAGTAAACTAAACTTTGCCTTGTTCCTAATGACTAACCAGAGGTCATGTGTGCATATTTTGGAAGCAGAGAAAAGAACTTCAAAGTAAAAGAAAAACAAGGGACTGACTAAAAGATGGCTCTTATATTTGATTAAAATTCCCTTTTTTTCCCAAAAGAAATGTTACCCTCAGGCTAAACAGGCACCTTAAATATTTCATAAACAATAGCTGTTATTCAGCAACCATATAACTTTCAATACCTTTCCTGCTCTGGACAGTCAGTACCAAATCACTTTTATTTCAGATCATTAAAAAAAAAAAGCAGTTGACTATTTCATTTCCTTGACTCCTGTGTGGTACCTCTAAGAAATTATAAAGCATTCTGTAAGTTCGATGAAAGATATCTACACACAAAAGGCAAATCCATCTTCCCTAACAAATTCTTCAAATAATTTGATTTAAACAGCATTTCTCTGCACAAAGAATCTATACTAATTCATTTTGCCTTCAGCTTAACTAGCTGCTATTAAAAGACAGTGACAATAAGATTTTTCCAATTAAATACCATGCCCTTCATAATCTGAATGCCAGGCATTGCTTTCAAATGATTAAAAACTTTATCACCAACATTTTTAGCATAACATAAAATAAGTAAGTGATTTCAAATTCTATAAAGATCTAATAGTTGTGAATTTAGGGTTGCCAGTTAAGAACAAAAGTCCAATTAAATTTGAATTGCAAGTTTCAAAATCCAAATTTGGTACATACTTAAGATAAAATCATTTTTTTAACTGAAATTCAAATTTAACTAAGCATTCTGTATTTTTATTTGTTTACATCTGGTCTCCCTATATGGGTTTACCCAGTATGAGATATTTGCCAATTTTCATCTCTCTTTCCCTAATGAAAACACTTGTTTTGATCTTTTATTTGTCCCACAGAGTCAAGAGGTTCTACCTATTACAGAATATGAACAGATGAGTAATTTTACAACCAAAATTGTTCTTATCACTAATATCTCTTAGCTTTTAACAAAATCAGGTTACCACCATGAAAACTGTAGTTCACGGAACATACTAAAAATACCAACATTTTACCTACCTGTGGGTAATATATGAGAAGGCCACATAATAAAATATTTCTTTTTTTCACTTCTTTTGCAAATTCCCTAATCTGCATTAGGTTTTCCATTTTCTGACCAAAAGGTAGTAATTTATAATCAAGAAAATGTACCTGCAAAATAATAAAAAAGGTAACAATTAGCATACCATAAGCTTTACTTTCCTTTGAGAAATATAACATAAAAGCAGCTCAAAGCACAAATATATTATTATAATTATGCAATCAATTTGTGTTAATTAGCAATTCAGCATTTCAAGCCATAAATAAATAGGATAGATGAATTCTTATTTATAAATACAGATGTGGTAAACCCTCATTGAGAATGACATTCTCAACATTTGACAACATTGAAAAATATAAAATTTTAATATTGTTTAATATTGTTTAATATTGAAATTTTATATTTCATCAATTCATTCAACTTAATTCATAATTTGTCATCTGAAACTAGGCTACACAGAAATAAACATATATATATGTTAACAATATCAATATAATTCAAAGGAGTGCTTATCTAAGTTTATAAGGTTTTTTTGAAGAATCCCTTTCAAAGTAATTAATAATACTGAAATTCTAAGAAATAAAGATCTAATTCTTAAATTAAATCCAGAAGAATTTTATACAGAATTATTTTCTTGGCAGTGTTAAACAGTGTTACTCTAAAAATTATTCAAGTGGCTATTTTTTAAATGTTATCTTTCATTTAAATTTTAAGGAATTCAGGTGATCTTTCCTCATTTCTGTTAAGGTTTTACAATACTATTTCTCTTTGATGGAACATAAGATCTTAATCAAAAGGATAGCTTCAAAATAAGCAATTTAAAATGCAAATGGACATATAGAATGAACATATATTGTGTGTTCTTCCATAATACCAAATTTAGTAACTCTCAAGACTTACAATTTGTTTAATTATATCCTTTAACTAGAAGCATTTTAAAATATACTCCATCCTGACACTCTTACACCGATCTCTTCTCTTCGTCTCTGCTCATTCATGTGAAAATACACTCTATAGAAAATATACAACCAAACATCTTACTATGTTTTTCTTTAACATAGCAGAATGAGGTCTTTTTTTTCGCACTATCACATTGCATTTTGCTTTTCCAGGAAACACTGCTTATATAACATCCATTTTTAAAGAGAATTATGTGATGATGTGTAATGTACATTAATTTAGTAGACATTCAATACTTATTTCTTGACTTTTCATTAAATATAGTTAATTGTAGACATATAACTGCTACCTCATAAAAGAAACAAAAGAATAGCGAAGAAGTCAAAAAACTTAAGAAGATGAAAAGCAAAAAGAAAATATTTCAGGTTTTTCTACCTGCTAACTGTCTGAACACAAGATGACGTGTGATACTATAACCTTGGGTTCACTTTCCCCAATTCTGTTTCCCCAAAAACTTATCAAGGTGAAATTCCAACTTTTTTCTTTTCTACCAGGCAGCATTTGCTTATGTAAAAATAACTCCTGCCTAGTGAACCACAGCCAAGCTGGAAGAATTGTGAACGAACTATAAATACTGGACCTCCCCCAGTGTAATTTAACTTGCAACCAGGTGTTCCCTAGCTGGGACCTGGAAGCTAGTGACTGTCAGCTACTGCAAAAAATATTAGTTCCTGTTCGTGGCTTGAGCATTCTAAAAGGGTGGCTTATGTGCCACCTGTGATCTCGTTCCCTCCCCTTTGAGAAGCCAAAGTAAAGCAAGGAGAAATGGGGGGATGGGAGCAGCCCTTATACTAATGTGAGATGATGAGCTCAAGAGCTAAGGCTGAAGAGGTATGTCCATTTCTGCCCTGCCTCTTTTCCTGCTTGTAGTCTTTTACAATCTTGGGCAAACTAGTACCACAAAGGCTTCTAGCCTTATAAGTCTGAAATATCTAGCCGAAGCTAAAGTTGCTGGTGGTGGGCTTGCCAACAAAAAGCAGGCTAATTCCCCTAAACTGAAGGCAATTTTGGAAACTGCAGTCACGTTACGAAGGCAGGGAACTGGCTGATGGTAAGATTCTCTTCCGAGGCTACACTACCACATCACTAGAGAGCCCCATATCTATCTGGGAGTAACATTTATGGTTAAAGACCTCAGCCGTATTTAACACCTCTTTTAACTGTGTAATTACCTGTACTATTTAGATACCATGAAATGCCAGTGGCCACCATGCCAAACATATTTTATGTAAATGGAATGGTGTGGAGTTTGGCAAAGCACAGCCTGAGCAACCTTAATGCCAGCCTAGACAAATAAAAAGGCAGGCAGACATTTCTTGTTTAATGTAAGTCTTTCTGACAAATTTTGATAAAAATTTCACACTAAAATAAGGGGGATGGATTTGTGGGAAAAAGGTACAAGGAGCAGAAAAGACAAGACCACTCTTATTTGTAATTACTGCCTCCACAAAGATTTAAAATACACAGAAATGACTGCAAATGTTGGCAACCCATTAATTAGAGAAGGAATGACAGATATGATACAGCTGGGAATGGAGCTCTGCACCACGGGGCTGCTGTTAAAGATGGCCTAGGAGGAAGCCCAATGCGGGAGAACCCGCTGGGAAGTCAGAGCTGGGCTCTGACTCTCGCTCTCCAAAAGAGAGCCTAAACTTAATTTTTAAAGAGTCATTTAATTATATTACTTATTAATTATAAAAACAAATAACTTTAGGAGCCTAAACATGGTAGAACGAAACTGTAGACAAGAATAAATCATACTAGAAAGTATGTTGAATCTGTATTGTGTTTGGGAGAAGGGCAGAAACTGGAGCTATGATGTACATTTTTAAAATAATGTTCTTTCTAATTAAAGCTATAAAAATTACATTTTATAGTTTCTGAACTGCCAGAGGGAGAAAAGAATTGTATGTATCACTGCAGCAAAGTATAGGAGGAAAGTAAAGCAGCAAACAAAACAATTGGCCAAGAGTAGTAACAAAATAAGCTTGTAAAAAGAATTCCAAATATAAAAGTAATAAAAATAATTGTAACATATTTATGTCTTTCATAAGTAACAGATTTATTACATTGGATTTTTAAGAAAAAATCTAACAATATGCTAGTCATAAAATAGATGTCTAAAGGAAATTTTCCTGAAAAGTACGGAAGGATGAAAAAGACAAACGATGAAAACAGTACTGAAAATGAACGTTGTTGCAATGTAATATGATACAGTAGAGTTAATACAAAAAGCGTCAATACAGACAAAAGGAGCAGTACATAATAAAAAATGAAAATTATAACAATTTATATTATAAAATCATAACCTTATTACTAAGATTTGGACACACAAAGCAAAAAAAAATGAATTATGAGAAAAAAATTAACAAATCCATAAACACAGAAGGATATTTTATTGCATTTCTCTTAGAAACTAATGTATCAATCAAACAAATATCTAAAAAAAAAGAACATAAAGGCTTCTGTTTTCAGTATAGCAGCTGAGCTGAGGGTTTTTCCTTTTTTTTTCAAAGCTGTAATTCTATGTCAGTTTTTCTGGCCTTTCTTATCCGGGAAAAGTTGCATATGAACTGATGCCACTTCTACATTACATGGACCTGACTCCATTATTTACCAATCACATAGAAGCTAATAATGAAAGAAACATATGTTGCAGCAAAAACATGTTGAACTGAAGAACATGGTACAATAGTTTTTCAAAGTTCTCACCAGTCATGAGATATCTAAAAAGGGACTGAAAGACTTTCACTCTGGCTATAGATCCAGAAGATATAACACACCCTAAATCCTTGGAAATAAAAAAAAGTTATTATTGCTTAAAGAAATCAGTAGGCCAATGCTGTTGATCACAGAGTCCACGAATTAAATTAAAGAAATGGTGTACGATTTCTAGATATACTATGTATACATCTACAAACTGCCTATGCCATCCCACTAAACCAAGTACTTAGATTACAGGCAAACATTAAAACATGTAATAGAACAGAGTAATATAGGTCCTTTTCCTGAATATGCAGTATGTGCTTAACATTATGGCAGTTGACATAACTAACTTTTAAAGAAACAGATATGGATATTGACCTCATGAAATGTATAATCAAAGCTGACAAAATTCAAGCATGAAGAAGTGAGCTACATCTCAAAATTATCTTTCACCAGATGGGAAGGCCTGATGACATCATGAAAAACAGAAGATAATCTCCAGCAGATGTACTTCCTAATACCAATAGCATGAAACTTAAGCATTTAATTTACATTTTGCTATGAATTTTGAACTTCTATAATATATCAACTAAGTACAAGTTCCAGAAAAGTATATAGTAATACAACCAACTTAACTTTAAAAACAAGGCAGGTTTACACAACTGCAGCAGAGAGTTACAAAATGATCATGGTAACTCAAGAAAAATGTAAATATTTTTGCTTCAATAACAAATTTACACCATGGGCAGGTTTACATCCACTGAAATGTAGCAAAACATTTCATCTAGGTTGAGTCCTGTAGATTTGCTTATAACTACATAAGATACTTATTCTTTGATCACTTTCTACACTGTTCACTAATTTGCTATATGTAAGTTACAGAAAAAAACAGTATTTCCCATTTAGAATGCCATTTCTAACAGTTCTTTTTCATGCAGGGTATTTTCCTATCCCCCCAAAAGAGAATGTCTTATTTCATTTTTCTTAAGGTAGTGAATTCATTCCTATAAACTAGTAAACTGCTTAAACGTTTAACATGTGGGTAACTTCATGGGTCTGTGGGTGAGCGAGGCTTCTGGCACTCATACTTTGCAAAAGGCTCCTCCTCTGTGCCTCTGCTACACTTAGTTCTACACATGCTTTATGTTTGTCTGGTAACCATTTAATATATTCTTGGTCCCAGATGAATTCCAATTAATTTTTACATTTTAATACTGATTTTTTTCACTTGTCTCTGAGGGCAGGTACATTAATTAAAAGACAATAATTACTATCAATAACATTCTTTAAAGTACAATATTCTTTAAAACACAAGGAATGTTCCATAAGTCCACATTTAACACTTCCATCTCATTCCAGACTCTATGTTCACAGTAGGAGGGGAAATAGACTCTGTTGTTTATTTGACTAAGAAGAAAGTTGATTTGTAAAGCTTAAGTATATATCCAAATAATGCATTGTGTAATGCCCACCAAAGTGGAAAGAAACATAGTCAAAATGAAAGTTCTGGTAATTATCAAAAAACTGAGTTAGAATTGTAGATAGACCAGATATTCTCTGAATCCACAGAATAAATACTACAAAATAATCTACAAATGTCTACAGAAAAGTAAATTGTGTGAATTAGTTTCATCTTTGAAATACCACTTTTCAAAAGAAATATGAGGTAAATCTAATAATTGATGGCCAACACTAAGCAGATCAAATTAAGAGTTTATCTTAAGGATAAACTTCAGAAAACTTTCATCTCACTTCAACTGTTTATGAATTACACAGATTCTAATAATGAAAATTGATTTAATGAATTGTACTTTTATAAAGAAAACAATAATCTTAGAGTATTGAATCATTCTATTTTGAAACAAGTTCAAATCAATGCATCATGAAATTCAAGTCATAATTCTGATGAATAAAAGCTAATTAACTTATAAGCTATCATGGAAACTCAGAGGAAATGTTTTACAACTCATTTGTAAATCTTAAAATACCAGCAAAACTAGTAGGCTGAGAAATGATAGCATTTAACAAAGGGCAGTAAATAAAATAAATAGTACTTAGCATTAAAATATTAACCATTTAGAGGCAGAAGAAGATGGTAGAGTAGTAGAGCAGGAGAATCTGTGCTCATTGACTCCCATGGATACAGAGAGGCAACAATTACATGTAATGCAACTCCCTCTGAAGACTGGTGGAACAGATCTTCCAGAACTAAAGACAGGAAGCAAAGGGCACATCACAAAGGGCAAGAGGAGCAGAGCCATGGTTGGCAATCAAATCTTTAGAGGTGCAAATCACAAGCAGCAGAGATACCACAGGCATGGAGGCTCTCCTTCAGGAGGGAATCAAGCCCCACGGTGGGGAACCACAGTCCTGAGACCCTGTCCACCAGCATATATGCAATAGGCCTGGCCCAGGAACAACAGGAGGGCTCATGCAGCCACACAGGGAACATCTCTGGAATGCTTGGTGCTGGTGACCAGTAGGGACTGAACTACTGGACACCACAGGATGCCTTCTACATAACACCACTATTTTCAGTACCAAATGTAGCTGACCTACGTAATACATAAAAATAAAGAGTCAAACAAAATGAAGGGACAGAAGAATGTGTTCCAAAAGAAAAAAAAAATAAGGAAAAGTCTAAATGAAATAAAGATAAGCAATCTACCTAATAAAGTTCACAGTAATGGCCATACAGATACCAGACTTGAGAAGAGTAGATGAAGTGAAAGAGAGTATCAATAAAGAGACAAAACAAAACAAAAAAAAGGACCACTGAAAGAGGAAAAATACAGTAACTGAAATGAAAAATACACTAGGATCAACAGCAGTTAAGGGATGGACTGATCTCCTATAACAACATCAAGTCTAACAACACTCACATGATATGGGGGTCTCAGAAGGAGAAGAGAGAGAGAAAGGTACAGAAAAGTCATTTGAAGAAATAATAGCTATAAACCTCCCTAACCTGGGCAAGAAACAGACATCCAAGTTCAGGAATGCTGAGAGTTCCAAAGATGAACCCAACGAGGTACACACCAAGATACGTAATAATTAAAATGTCAAAGATGAAAAGCAAAGAGAGAATCTTAAAAGCAGTGAAAGAAAGCAATGAATTAACTATAAGGTAAACCCCATAAGGCTGTCAGCTGATTTTTCAGCAGGAACTCTGTAAGTCAGAAGACAATGGCATGATACATTCAAAATGCTGAAAAAGAAAGACCTCCAACAGAATACTCTGCCCAGCAAGGTTATCATTCAGAACAAAGAGGAGATCTAGAGCTTCTCAGGTTAAAGGAGTTCACCACCACTAAACCAGCCTTACAAAAATGTTAAAGGAACTGTTAAGAGGAAAACAAAAGGCCATAAGTAGAAGAAAATTATGAAAGGAAAAAATTAAACTGTGAAAGTAAAGATAGTAGTTCAATCACTTATGAAACTAGTATGAATGTTAAAAAATAAAAGTAAAATCAATGTGTCTACAAAAATTACTCAAGGGATACACAACATAAAAAGAAGTAAGTTATGACATCACATACATAAAACATAAAACATAAAGGAACTAGAAAAGAAAGAACAAGTAAAGCCCAAAGTTAGAATAGGGAAGGAAAGGATACAAAAAGATTAGAAAGGAAATAAATGAAATAGAGACTGAAAGAACAATAGAAAAGTCAATGAAACTAAAGCTGGTTCTTCGGAAAGATAAACCTTTTAAAATTGATAAAACTTTAGCTAGACTCATCAAGAAAAAAGAGAAATAAAATAAATAAAATCAGAAATTAAAGAAAAGTTATAATTGACACTATAGAAATACAAAGGATTATAAGAGACTACCATGAAAAATTATAGGCTACAAAATGAAAAACCTAGAGAAAAAAATTGTTAGAAACATACAGTTTTCTAAGACTAAATCTGGAAGAAATAGAGAATGTGAACAGACTGATTATCAGTAATAAAATTTTACTGGTAATAAAAGAACTATCAACAAACAAAAGTTCAAGACCAGATGACTTCAGAAGTAAATCCTACCAAATATTTAAGGAAGAGTTTATACCTATCCTTCACAAACTATTCCAAAAAATACAAAAGGAAAAAATGCTTCCTAACTCATTCTATAGGCCATCATTAATCTGACACCAAAACACAAAGAATACAAAAATTACAGACCAATATCCCTGGTGGACATAGAAGCAAAAGTCCTCAACAAAATATTAGCAAACCAAATTCAAAAATACATCGAAAGGACCATTTACCAAAATCAAGTAGAATTTATTCCAGAGATGCAAGGATAATTCAAAATCCATGAATCAATCAACATAATATACCACGTTAACAAAAGGAAGGATAAAAACCTATGGTCACCTCAACTGGTACAGAAAAGCACTTAACAAAATTCAACATCCATCACTGAAAACTCTCAACAAAGTGGTCAAAGAGGGAACATACCTCAGCATAATAGGCCATATATGACAAACCCACAGTTAACATCATACTCAATGGTGAAAAGCTGAAAGCTTTCCTCTAAGGTCAGGAACAAGACAAGAATGTCCAATGTCACCACTTTTATTCAACATAGTACTGGGAATCCAAGCCACAGCAATCAGACAAGAAATAAAAGGCATCCAAATTTTAAGGAAGAAGTAAAAACTGTCACTATCTGCAGATGACATGATACTATGTATAGAAAACCTTAAAGCCTCTACCAAAAACTAATAGAGTAAATGAATTCAGTAAAGTTGCACAATGAAAAAAATCAGTATACAGAATTCTGTTGCATTCATATATATTTACAATGAATTAGCAGAAAGAGAAACTAAGAAAACATCTCATTTACAATTGCCTCAAAAAGAATAAAACACCTAGGAATAAATGTAACCAAGGAGGTAAAAGACCTGTACTCTAAAAACTATAAGACATTGATAAAAGAAATTGAAGACACAAAAAAATGGAAAGATATACCATGCTCATGGACTAGAATTATTAATACTGCTAAATATCCATACACACAAAACAATCTACAGATTCAATACAATCTTTATCAAAATACCAATGGATTTTTTCACAGAATTAGAAAAAATAATCCTAAATTTTATACAGAACTACACAAGACCTGGAATAGCCAAAGCCATCTTGAGAAAAGAACAAAGCTGGAGATGACACTCCCTGATTTCAAACTATACTACAAAGCTATAGTCATCAAAACAGGATGATACTAGCACAATAATAAACCCCTATCAATGGAACAGATTAGAGAGCCCAGAAATAAACCCATTTTATATCAATGAATCTACAACAAAGGAGGCAAAAATACAGAATGGGGAAAAGAAAATCTCTTCAATAAATGGTGCTAGGAAAAGTGGGCAGCTACATGCAAAAGAATATAACTGAACCACTTTCTTACATCACAAACAAAAATAAACTTGAAATGCATTAAAGACCTGTGAGACCTGAAACCATACAGCTCCTCAAAAAAAATATAGGCACTAAGCTCTTGAAAAGAATCATAAGTAATTTTTTTCTGGATGTTTCCCCAGACAAGGGGAAAAAAAACAAGTGGGACTATATCAAACTAAAAAGCTTCTTCACAGCAAAGTAAAGTATCAACAAAATGAAAAGGCAAACTACTGAATACATTTGCAAACAATACATTCAAGAAGGGGTTACTATAAAGAACTCAAAATCCTCAACAACAAAAACAAATAATCTTTTTTTAAAAAGGGCAGACGACCTGAGTAGACATTTTTTCAAAGAGACATATGAATGGCCAAAAGACATATAAAAAGATTGTCGACATTACTAATCACCACTGAAATCCAAATCCTAACCATAATGAGATAGTACCTCACACCAGTTAAGAATGCCTAGTATCGAAAAAAAACAAGAAATAACAATGGTTGGTGAGAATGTAGAGAGAAGCAAATCCTCATGTGCTCTTTGCAAATTGTGTAATGTATAACCGCTATGGAAGATATTGTAGGAGTTCCCCCAAAAAACTAAAAACAGAAGCACCATCCAATCCAGTAATTCCACTTCTAGGCATTTACCTGAAGAAATGAAAACAATAATTCAAAAAGATATATGCACTTAGGCTCATAGACACTGAGAAGTGACTAGTGGTTACCAAGGGGGAGGGGAGTGGGTATGGGTAAGGGGCAGAAGGAGGGGGACTGTTGAACCACTGTGGTGTAATAAATAAATAAATGAATAAGATATATGAACCCCGATGTTTACTGCAGCATCTTTACAGTAGCCAAGATATAGAAGCAACCTATGTGCCCACTGATAGATGAATGGAAAACACGATGTATTTATACACAATGAATACTCCTCAGCTGTAAAAAAGAATGAAATCTAGCCATTCACAAAAGCAAGGGTATATCTAGAGGGTATTATGTGAAATAAGTAAAAAAAAGACAAATGCTCTATGATTTCAGTTATATGTGGAATCTAAAAAAACAAAACAAGCAAGCAAAAACAAAGCAGAAGCAGATTCATAAATACACAGAACAAACTGGTGGTTGCCAGTGGGGGGAAGCAAAATAGGTGAATGGGATTAAAAGATACAAATTTCCAGTTATAAAATTAACCAGAGAGATGAACAGCACAGCATAAAAAATATAGTTGGTAAAACTGTAATAACTTCGTATGGTAACAGATGGTAATTATATTTATTGTGATCACTTTGTAATGTACATAACTGTCAAAACACTATATACCTGAAACTAATATATGTCAATACTTCAAGCAAAAAAAAAGAAACTGCTCATATAAAAAATTTGAATGTGTTTACTGACTTAAAGAATTAAAAAGTAAATGAGTTTTAAAGTATCACAAATGTTTTATTTGTGCACACATTTTGTTTTAGATACTTGAAAGTCAAAGGGATGAAATGAGAACTTCACATTTTAAACAGTCAATAGAAAGAGCTAATATTACTTTAAAACATGTAAAAAAATAATCAAAATGAATATTTTTTTCAGATTTCACAAAGCAGTTTCTTCTGCAAGAACTAAGTCTGCCACTGTTATATTATGGTATAATTATCTGAAACATTACATACGTCTACAATTAATATTTGTACCATCTGCAACAAATTTTACAATTAAAAGTTAGCAATCCTAATGATTAATACGAAACACTGATTTGTTTGGCTAACATTAAAATTACATTTTAAACATTATATTTAAAATAAATTCTGTATTTATTTTTCTCTCTGAAAAGAACTCTCAAGATCATAAATGACTGGAGAAGTTACAAAAAGCAGAATGTGATTCTTCAGTGAGTTTAAAATATCATCTTTATATATTTTAAGTAACTTGTCAAAATTTCATTTTACATAAAATTTATTTACATCATTATTTACATGATAAAATTATTGCTTAGGCAGCAATCTATTAAACTTAAGGTTGTTCACAGGTCATTTGGATAAACATTATGTGATTTTTTAAAATTAAATAATATTTTTGGAGTACACAAAGACACCTTATTAATTTAGTCCAACCACTACAAGTAGTACTTTTAATTTATAAGAATAATTTATTCTGTTCTTATGTGCCTACATATGTAAGTGAAATTTTGTAAACATGTTTTAGTATGTTTCAAAAGGCAGAACAATTAAAGAAAAGTATTTCAGAGGGAGTATCTGGAATACATAGCAAAAACAAAAGGTATTCAGACATGACCAAGGTGACTGAAATACAGGTCTATGCTCTAAGTGAGCCACATGAACCCAGGCTCAACAATTCATCCTATGCCTTTCCTAAGTATGGCAAAAATCACTTAATAATCTCACTAATTAATTGTTTCACAATTTCAGGAATTAATAGTCATTTGGTAGCATTTAATAATCACAGATTTCTTTTACCCTGGGAAGCTCAACCAAAAGAATATAGACACATAAAATTAAGATCTTACATATATTTCTTATTTGAGATTGTTAAGCTTATGTAATCATATAGAAGGTATAAAAAAACAGCTAGTTTAAGGAAATGTTAAAAACATTAGTCTTAGAGAAAAATACAATACTCCAAAATTCCAATTACACTGCTTCCAATAACAAATTGGAAGATCATGGGTGTTTTGCAATGTTGGCTTGTTTTGATTAAAATAACATGCTAACTTTTTATTTCTAAGAGAAAATTTGTTATTTTTTTTCCATGAAGGACAATAAAGTAACAGAACTGACCCAATATAAAAGGTGGCTAAATTAAACATACTCTAGAACTGCACTGTCTACTATAATAGCCACTAGAGATAAATGGCTCTTTACCTTTAAGTTCAAATTTGTCAGTGAAGTAGAAGTCAAAATAATGTAGCTATATGTCAAATGTTTATATCAACAAGTCGCTACCATACAGAAACAATAGAAACTAAACATTTCATCCTTGAAGAAAGTCTATTAGGAGGCACTTTCCTAGAACAATGGCAGCTTATAAAATATCACTGCTGGTCATACACCAATTTTCTTTTTGGTCATTAACGCACATGTAGTATTAAAAAAAGGAATTTTTCATTTCTGCCTAAGTGTTATGCTAGTAAAATTCCTGCTGTAAAAAATTGGAGTTACAACAGGCAAAATTATATAGATTCTGATCTAAAAGATACTGAGCTTTCTCTTAATTCCTGAAAATGTGGGTGAATATGTGTGAAAACACAATGCTCAAATTGAGATGGGCCCAGCTCCTGTTTCTGCCCAATGGAAGTTACAGGGACTAAATTTACCTTCCACCCCCTGAAACAAATGAAAAAGTACACAAACTATTTAATCAAAGATGTTAAGATATGATACGGTAGGCAACAAGGGACATCTCACAGATGAGAAACACATGAGATGAACCCTGTTTGCCCCAGCTTACTGCCTTAAACAATTTCCAGACCATGGTACACTGGAGGGGGAGGTAGACAGCCAGGTTTAGGAGCTTGGGGAAACAAGGGGGTTACTATTCACAGGGCAGAGACCAGAGAAGAGGGAGGGATGCAGAGGGTGAACTCTGAAGATTATCAGACTAACTCATATATTCAACAAAGTACTGATCAGATCACGCATTTGAGAAAACTACTAAGGGGAAAAATCTATGGAAAAGATTGCAAGGAACAGTGCCTTCTGCACCCCCAGTGTAGGTAGGCATAGTAGTGGTAGCCATCACCATAGTAGGAAACGTCATGATTTATAAGGCATTAGGAAGAGTAGAAGGGCCATGTGGGGAGTAATTAGCCCTGTACTAATTAGTCCCACCTAAAAATCATAAAAAAATACCTAAAAGGATCAAACTGTTTCCAATTAACTGCATCCTTGAACAAAAGGCAAAAAAATGGATAGTAAATATAAAAATATACAGCAGCCAGCAAGGTAAAGTTCACAGAATCTAGCAGCTAATTGAATAATATCAAGTGTGCATAAAAGCAGAAAAATATGACTGATAATGTAGAGAACCAACTCAGAAGTGACACAGATACTAGAAGAGAAAAGAACATTAAAACATTTTACAACTATGTTCCACTTCTCTAAAATGCTATAAGAAAGAATGAGCATGGTAAGTTGAAAAAGGAAGACGTAAAATAGACTTGAATCTTACTTCTGAAGATAAAACATCTGAGATTGAAAAAAAATACACAGAAGGGGAGTAACAGATATTAGACATTACAGAAAAAAAAATCAGTGAACTTGAAATTATAATAGGATCTATGTAAAGTGAATCAAAAAGACTCAAAGAGAATAAGTAAAAATAAACAGAATATCAGTGAGCAATAGATTAACTCAAGCAGCTAATATACAGGTAACTGGAGTTCCCAGTGGGATGGGGGGTAAGGGCAGAAAAATTAATGAAAAATTAATGATTGAGTGTTTTCCAAGTTGAAAGAAAATTAAAATACACCTTAAGCACACAAAGACAAAAAAATTACCAGGAATATAAAGAAGCAGGAAAATATAATCAATAATAAGGAGATTAATAGAGCACTTGAAAGTGACTCAGAACTGATAAAGCTTTTCAAATTAGCTGACAAGGATTTAAAACAGTTATTATAACTGTATCCTAGATATTCAAAAGTTAAGTGAAAAAAATGAAAAATATAAAAATAACCCAAACCGAACTTGTAGAATGAAAACTACAATGTCTAAGATGAAAAATGCACTATTTTTTTTTCAGGCCTGTGCATGTCTGTACATACAGAATGGTACAAGATACATTACAAAATGAGGGACACCCTCATGTGCTGAGCTCAACTGAATAGCCAAGAGGGCTAGGAAACATCTGCTTGGCATATGCTTTCTTCATAGCGTAGGAGTAAGTTGAGCAACACAGACGAATGAGTGGAATATGGCATTCTGTTGATATACTGTAATCTTAGCATATAGTATAAGCTTGAACATAATTTTTGCTCAATTTTATATTTATGACAAGGTCACAGGCTACTCAATTTCAGGCTTCTGGATCCATTTAACCAAAGAAAATACATTATAAGAAAAATTGCTTCTTCAACTGTAAATATTATAAGTATCTACTAGATCAATCAGTTTATTGCACAATCCAAATAAAATTGAGAAATAGTCTAGTGTCGGCCTCCTCCCTGTCTCCGACCCGCAGATTAAGGAGGCGACGCGATGAGATAGATATCGAAGACCTGAACGGACCAGCCGGGGGACTCAAGGCGTAACAGCTCAAGAGTGATGCCAAGAAGGCACTCCTCATATTTATTGATAAATGAACATCTGAAGAAATCTGAGTAGGGGGTTCAGCACATGATCATTATCTATCCTTGAGCCGAAGGGTGGGACACTCCTCAAGGACACCAAAACCATGTGAGGGTTGTCACGAGCTGTAGGAGCTTTCTATGGCTTTAATCACTCTGTCCTTGACCAAACATCAGAGGTTGTAGGAGAGACAATCAAGTCACATATCTTCATACATTTGATTTCTATATTACTTGATTTATACATTTAGCCCATTAATCCCACAGTCTGGGAAAAGAAACCTCCAACTATTATCCATAATCTTTGATTTCTAATTTTTATCTTCATCAAATAACCTAATATTTCTGGTTAAATATGTAAGTAAATGCTACACACATGAACTAAAAAATTAGTGCTCACGAGTACAATTTTTTTGCTTTATATATAGGGATCCATCTAGAATTCATTTTGAAAGAAATTAAAAAGGAAGTCTCCTTCAAAAATGTTTGAAAATCATCCTGTAAATTCAATTTATAAGAGAAAAATAAAGTTCTACTTAGGAATGAGAAGCACTTTGAAGATAAATGCTACCTTTTTAGAGTAAATACAAAAAAATAACTTAAAATGAGACATCATTTATTATTATAGATGTTTTAGACATAAGATGTTTTCTAATGTGAAAATATGCTTCACAAAAACTAAAAACAGACATCTATAAATTAGGCAATTACAGTTGTTGAATGAAAACAAATTTCTTATTCTAAAAGGCAAAATGGAAAAAAAATTGACCTATACCAAAAATAAAGGAGGACTGCATAAATCAAAGTAACAAAATTCATGAAGTTCAAATTTATACATAGCAAATAATGGCCTAAAAACTCAGGTAGAACTAGAAATATTATTCTCCTTAACAGAATGTAGCTATTACTTGAGATGCAACATCTATTTACTTCCTTATACACAGCCTCCTTCATTTCTCCAAGCCTACCATGAAGAATCTATTTGTGGCGGGCAGCACTGAAATGCGGTAGGATAGGAGACATCATGGTTAGGACTGTCAAGGCAAGTTCAAATCAATAAACATATTTCACGATGTCTACATATGCTGTGCTGAGAAAGGGAGAAAGAGATTGAGCACGGGGGTATAAAAAAAGGTTTCCAAAAGGAAATACTGCCACTCACATTTTAAAGATAGCAAGAGTCAGGCAAAGAACACTAGAAAAATGGTGTCTCAGGTAGAAAAACTCATCAGAGTAAACATATATGTCAGATAAATGGTGCATGTGCTATAGTAGGTCAGTATTACCAGAGGACAAACTTCTCAATGAGGAGATGAGAGGTCAATGAAATTAATCAAGAGCCAAATTAGATCAAAGCATTATGGTTTGACTGAGCTTTCCAGTAAGAGATAAGAAGCCTCCAGACAGTTTTAATAAAGAGAGTAGCTTGGCAGATTTGCAATGAGCAAAATTTGTCATGGTGGCTATGATGAGGTCAAATAAAGAAAAAAGAAACTATTGGGAGGGAGAGTTCCTGGAGGGAGGAAGATGAATTCAAATTTTTTAAACTTCATGCACTTGAACATTCCTGCAAAATTTACAAGAATGATGAAGACTAGAAATAAAAATACAGGAATTGGCTCATCAGTAATACTTTAAATCATGAGACTTGGTGGCCTAGAGAGTGTATGTCTATTAAACAAATGTCTAACAGATATTTTAGGGAAAGGTACTAAATAACTGGCAACTAGGTTATTTGGGATTGAAAATCTAAACTGAAGTTCAGGAAACTGGCCCATTGGTCAAACCGAGCCCCCCACTGTTTTGTAAATAAAGTTTTATTGGAACACAGCCACACCCATTCTCATATTTTGTCTATGGTTGCTTTTGTGCTACAATAGCAAAGTTAAATAACTGCAACAAAGTGTAACACACCCACAAAGCTTAAAATATTTACTATCTGGATTTTTATAAGAAAAATTTGCCAACCCCTAATATAAAAAAGTTAAAGAAGATAAAGAAGATGGATACAGCTGTGAGAGATATATATATATATAAAATGGAGTATTACACAACCATAAAAATGGAATATGACATTTGTATGACATGAATGGATATAGAGGGCATTATGGTGAGTGAAATAAGTTATTAGAGAAAAACAAATACCACGACATTACTTAGACATGGAATCTAAAAAACAAAACAATTGAACAAACCAAACAGAAACAGACTCATAGATAAAATTGGGAGCTGCGAGAGGGGACAAGGTGGGGGATGGACAACATGGATGAAGGGGATTAAGAGGTATAATCTTCAGTCATAAAATAAATGAGCCATGGGGATGTAATGTACAGCATAGGAAATACAAATGATAATATAACTCTGTATGGTAGATGGTAACTAGACTTATTGTGGTGACCACTTCAAAATACACATAAACTTCAAATTATTATCTTGTATACCTGAAACTAATATTGCATGCCAATTACTCAATTTTTTAAAAAACTAAAAAAAGTTATTTCATATCCAGTCAAGAAAAAGGCCTTAATTCTCTCTTGTAAAATGACAGCATTCTACTAATGGTTTTTTAAGATTCTTTTCTTCCTCAACAGTCTAGGCTTCTATTACTAGAAAAGGGCTAGTATTGACATCCTTAATGAATGTCATATGGTAAAGTGGAATGAGTACAAGACTTATTCTTGAACTGAGGATAATGACATATATGTAATCAACTCTCAAACTGTTAAAACTAACATTAATACAATTATACTAATAATATGCATTAGCAGGCCACATTTGTGGGGAGTCCCATTTCTTACAAATGGGAAGAGCAAGAAACACAAGATCATAGTTCGTTCTCATTGGTTGAGCAAAAAACTCAGAACACATTAAGTACTATGAACACATTAAATTTAAAAATAGAAATATATAGTTCTCACTCAAAAGATCTAGAAATGGGTATAACACCCAAAGTACTGAGAAGAGACATGCAGGTGATTTTAATAGTCCTGTCATTCCCAAATAAAAATTTTCTAATGCCAACACTAGGATAATACTGGCAACACTTGCTGCATTCCACCATAGCAGGCACCAGTGAATCTAGCTAGTATTCCAGCAGTTAGGTAGAATAAGTATAAGACCATAAAACCAAACCTCTGGTGCCTGGAAAATTTAATCATACAATACTTTTCAAAAGTAACACATAGAAACTTATTGCAAATAGAGTTCAAGCCAAAGCATGTTTGATCAAGAAGCTTTTGTACTGATTTCATCATATTTCTATGCTTTTCATAAAAGAACAGTTCAGGCTTTCCAGAAAACTGCAGAAGTAATCTACTTTAGGTGGCTATAGATTTTTATCCTAAGGGAGTAGTGCTTAGGCCTGGTACTGTTCTTACCATTTTGTCTGCTAATGATTCAAGCCATGGACAAGGTTTTTGGTTGGGGTTTTGGTATTTTCAGAATACAAAGCATTAATACAGAAAATATTTCATAAAAAACATGATACATCGTACAAACAGTATGTAAGACTCAGAAAAAGCTTTATAATATGAAAGGTATTTTTAAATTTTGTCTATACCTGGGACTCTATTAAAATTCAAGTATCAAGGAAGCCTTGGAAGAGTGTTGCTTGTCTTTCCAAGTAGGCCAGACACACATATGTAACACACACACACACAGAAATCTTTTGAATATGAGTAAGTTCTAATTATCTCTGCCAATAAATTTGTGATAATCAACTCCTTACTAAACCTTCAGAAACAAACTGAAAAGATCCTTCTCCAAAGTCCCCTACCTTACTTTCACCGAGTTTAACAAGACATAAAATTGGTTATACGCAATCTCTCTCACTAAATCATGCACCAATTCTTAGTGCTTCTCCTAGCCCCACCATTGTCACTTACTCTAATGCAATATCCTCCTAAACCAAATGCATCAAGGAATCTCTCTAATCACTATAATCCACTCTCTGTTGTGGATCTGGAATGATGTGTAAAATGCAAACCTGATCACATCAGCTTCTACCCAGCAGGGCTGCTTTACAGAGTTCACACTTGGAAGGCCCACCATGACCTTGACCTGCCTGGTCCTCAACCCTCCCCACAATGTGTATGTAGTAC
This sequence comes from Manis javanica, assembly GCF_040802235.1. NCBI lineage: Eukaryota > Metazoa > Chordata > Mammalia > Pholidota > Manidae > Manis > Manis javanica. Next base: position 57,774,053 of record NC_133161.1, on the reverse strand, counting down.
AGTCTCTTGCTGAACCACTGGCTCTTTCTGGTTCTGACTATTCTATGTGCTACTCTTGCCATACAGAAATGCTATTCTTTCCGCTCTTCATAGAGCTGGACCCTGCTCAATGTTCCTAATTTCAGGTTCCTCTCATATCCTTAAGAGCACTCCTGATCATCTATTCCAGGCTAATCTGCCCCCTTCTCAAAAATACCTAGTTAAAGTTCTTACTTTGGGTGGTGTATAGAAGTGACCACAACCAGGATCCCATGAACTCCCAGCCACTGGGTCACTTCCCAGGGTAACTCTGGTCATTTAATTAAGCTCATATTATTGAGAATCTTCATTTTGGGGGAAAAATAGATAAAATCATTTCCTTAACTGATAAAGATAAAATCTGGAAGAAACACTACACTTTTCTAAAGGTGCAGTTTTAAAAAGGATATTATTAAATAAGTTATATACATGTCAACGTACTTATCACAGAGATGTTTAAAAGATATTATATTTAACTATATTAAGTAATCAATTAGGTAATGGACAAAATAGGACAGTTCACTATAATTTTAGGTTACATAGCACCTAAAATAAGTTAAAGATGAATAGATATTGATGAGAAGCATTGATTAGAACTTTAATGGTCAAGCAATCATTCTTAGAATGTAGGTCTGGGCTAGAAATGAAAAGAGATTCCTATGAGAAGGGAGAATAAAAGATTAATCCCATGACAGTTTTAAAGAGAGAGAAAAAAGGGAAATGAATGCAGAATAGGAAAATCTAGACTTACTTAACCTAATAAACCCTGGACCCTGAAAAGAGGAAAATGAATAAGACACAGACAAAAGAGAAAAAATAGAAGAAAAATGTATCATGTGATAAAAATTAAGGTACAGAAAGTTCTCAAAAATGGCTCAAAATAGGAATACTATACCATCTTATTCATTTTAACATGGCTGTTATAATCTGAATTCTCTACTATAAAAACATGCATAATGGGCCACACAAAAGTAAAAAGACTTCATATGTTCTACTGTAGAAAATATTTTTAGAAAGAGAAGCCACTTAGATGCCATCAAGGGCACCCCAGTCTGTTTCTAGATAAAGATTCTGAACTAAATTCAAAGACATGAAGCAACTTGGTTACTTAATAGACACGGTTATTTGCAGCCCTTATACCTTGAACTCAACCCCAGGTACAGTATCCTTACTATCCCACAGAGCTCCTAAAACTGAAAGTAACAGTTAGTTCACTCTATTGAACATCACCTTTACAACAATATAGTTCACATTTATCCCATGAAGTAAAAATCTTTTAAATACTATAAACAAAGACAGGCTTTGCATAATTTTTTATTAATTTACATATACTTGAGTTAATTTATTATCATTATATAACATGTAATTTAAAAATAATATATGCTATTTAAAATGTACTTAGTTCCTTCTTTGTAAAGAAATAGCAAAACAGAATTAAGCTAAAGAAGTCTTTATTTAAAACAGAATCTAGTGAACAAAAAAATCTAGTGAAAGAAATTCTCGGGCATATTTTTTTAAAAACTGAATGATCAAACCAATTGTTCAGCCCCTTTTCTAGGGCTAAAATTAGTGTCAATCATCTAACAAAGAGGCTAGTTTCATTTAGTTTCCCTCCTGTGCATTTCATCTTAAATTTTATAAATTAAGGATAGCACCAGCAAATAAATTCACAAACTCTTATTTGACCAAGTTCAGTGAACTCCTTAAAATTAAGAAAAAAGTGATTCCAAATTCTGTGTTCAATCAAGAAAAATTCATGAAACTTCAAAAAACTTCTCTGGAATTCATTCTTTTTGCATATTGTTAGAACCTCGTTCTATCTGAAAATAAACTGTATTTATTAAAAGAATAAATGAAAACTAGGAGATGTGTTCTAGGAGAATGATTTCTTTACACTAACAAGTTACACACCCATCACAATTAGTTTTAGGGAATTTTTATATCCCACAACACAAACTTTCTGGCAACCATTTAGCTATCAGCAAAGATGCCCTAAAATTTAAAATAACAGCCAATTCTTTCTATTCAACACCTCCTACAAGAATGTCTTCACCATTCCTCATCTTTGTGTTAGATAAGAATAGCTTCATCACTGAAATTGCAGAAAATTTCTAAAGGTTTCTTAAACCAGCATTTATTTATATTTTGTTATTAACTTATGCAAGAAATGCTTGAGACATACTAAATTAGTAAAAAACAAATGAGAAACATTTGTAGAAGTGACTGCATTCCTGCCACTAAAGTGGTATACAACCTTTAAGAGAAAACTTTAATGTATCTAAGTGAAATGACCATAAAAATTCAATACAGAATAAAATAATTTTCTGAAGGAAAAATAAAAAGGTATCCATAAGGCTACAGTAGCAACATGGCTGCAACTGGAGAAGAGGGTTTTTGGACTTACTTCCTAGGTCAATCACTGGCTATTAAATACATGCACAGAATCCATTCTAAAATAAATACAAATAAATTGGAGACCTGAAACAGACATTGTAAAAATTAAACTGAACATGGAGGTAGTGAGAATTACAATAGCCAGCCCTTTGGCTTTATAAGAATTTGGGCCTTTAAAACGTATTTTCTATCTAGTAAAAATAGGATTAATAGAAGGAAATGTACAGAACAAGTAGTTATATAAAAAGTGACAAAGACACATGTCTGGATCTCTTAAGAAATTTAACAGGACAACAGATTTTTATTACTTAAATTCATTAAAGGCTCAATACCCTGCAAAGCTAAAGTAAAAAGCCATTAGCACTTAAGAGGAAGAATCACTGTTTTTCCAATTGTCATTTGTTCTTTATTAGGAAGTAATATTAAATACATATGTGTGTGTATATGTATATTTTTAACCTTCTCCATCCTATTATTTAACACATTTATGAGAACATAAAAGTAATAAGTGTATATGATATAACACACATTGGACTGATTTGGATCCTGGCTGTGAGCTGTGGAATCTTCTGGAAACAATTTACATTTCTGTGACAGTTTCCCCAGATGTGAAAGTATCAAGTGTCAATGGATGGTGGTATTCTATTTTTTACTTGCTGACATGTTCAAATACTAAACATTTTGAAGTATTTTAAAGATCATATATTTTGATCTGTTATGTCAATAAATTACTTCCTAGTAACTAGAACTAAATTAGGCACTTTTGAAGGTTTATTTATGTTTTACAAAGCATTAAAATTCCATATGGTAATTCAAGTTTTTTGCTAAAGTAAATTCATGAAGAGATTCCTATCCTTCATAAAGCACCAATAAAATTATTGTTTACAGAGTTAAAGAAATGTAGATATCTCATGTAATTATCACTATAATGCCTTAAAATTAATTTGCTGTGGAAAAGAGATAAACTTTAATCAAAGAAAATTAAAGGGTCTACTTCACCTCTCAATTTTGAATTTCAAATTAGATTTTTGCCAATCTTTCTGCTTTTAAAAATTGAGCATTTCTTTGATGCCTATTATATGAATCACCTATGCTAACTGAAAAAAATAAGCTTTAAGTAAGAATACATTGTCCATAATTTCATCTGACATTAATAACAAACAATGCTTTTGTAGAAGCCTAGCCAGATCCAAATAAACTAGAATTTCTATTTCACTTTCTGGACCTAGGGAGATATTTTTTGAGAGCTTTACAATTATTCTCAGCTGGACAACACCTACAGTTAGTTCTGTCTCCTCAAACTCTCTTTTCCATTCGTGGGGAAAAAGAAAAGCTCTCTGGTCATTAATTTCTAGGCAAAGAACTCAGCCAATAATTCAGACTTCTAGCACTTTTGAGTCTAATCTATGTAAAAGTCTATGCTATTGTGGAGATTGTATCAAAATTACCTTTTGTTATTTTCATACACTTAATATATTACTTTATTTTTCTAAATATTTGTCTACTTTTATTTCAGTAGTGAACAAAAACACATGACAGCAGTAGAAAATAGAGAACTGGTTGTATCCGATATCAAAAGCTACTGTATCAAGTGATTCAAAAAAGAGTTTTCAGTTAATCCTTTTGAGAGCTGCAATCTGAATAAGGTGCTGGCATTTTATATATGCCTGGCAATCAAAAAAGAGAAGGCTAACAATAATATCATGCAAGTAAGGATAAAACTTGGCTACTTGACAACTTAACCAACAGATTACACAGCACCAGAGATCACATCTGAAAAGAACTCTCAAACACAATCCCTACAAAATTTACCCAATTGGTTTTTAATATTTGTAAGGTTTTTGTTGTTTAAAAAGAACATAGAAAGGGATCTAAAGTTTTTAAATTCCTTTATGGAAGCCAGTCTTTAATTTAAAAAGAGTATTTTTTTCTTTAAAGTAGGAAGAAGTTCTCTAGTACAAACTGTGCTTGCTACTTGAATATATGTTTCCAAAGGATCACAGTTAAAAGGCTGCATAAGCTAAAAAAATGTAATCTTGACACAGATTCATTGAGAAACAGAACACTTTATGAAGACACTGTACTCAACTATCTCTACCCATTTTAATGCTGACATCTACTTTAAACCAAGTAGTCTACATTACCATCAGCCAATCACTACCTGACTGTAGAACTTCAGAAAATTCTGATAATTCAATCAAATAACACCCAACAAAATACAGGATTTCATTAAGTTGATCAAATTAGCAATGGTAAAATGCTTAAATCATACTCAACACCATAGAAAATGAGAACCTGGCAAAACTAGACTACTTAAGATATTATTTTGATAATAATTTAATCAAATGATGACTCCAATGATGAATAGACAGACCGAAAGTACATTTTGAACAAAGTATTAACAAAGGATATTTTGAGAAAACTAAAAATGTCCAAAAATATTTTGCAAAAATTCCACTTGAAGTTTCACAGCATATTATACAATGCCCATAAGATAATTCAAAAGACTTCTTTGCAAACATAACCTAAATTTTTTTAGTAGAAGTAAAATAAGAGTATAGGGAGGGGGGGAAAAGATGGTGGCATGAGAAGTGAGGCTGAAACCTCCTCCCAAAACCACATACAACAAGAAAATAAAGCAAATACAACTAATCCTGAAAGAGAGACCCAAAGACTGCAGAACAAACTGTCTACATCTGGGGAAAAGAGAAGACCTCACAGAAAAGGGAAAAGTAGCAAAACCATGATCCAGTGAGACACAACTGTCCCCCCACCCCAGCTCCCAGTTGAGAGGAAGATACCAGGGAGGGGAGGGAGTACAAGCCCAGGACTGCTAAACACCCAGCCATGGAGATCTGCTCAGGGACCACAAACCCACATTACATGGTGCTCTGGAGATGAGTGGGGTTGGAAAGCAAAGACAGGCAGAATACTTGGAGAGACTCAGATTCCAGCCACTTGAGAAGAACAGGTACCCACAACTGGCTGCTCCAGGATAAAAGAAAGGAGGGCATGTTGAAAGACTTCCCAACAGCAAGAGGGATGCTAAAGTGGCAAAGATAACACAGAGCTTGCACTCAGGAAAGAGGGCAGGTGGGCAAAATAGTCTCAGCACACTCAGCCAAGCATGTTGGGAACTTTAAGGACCTTCAGATGCTTCATTGCCCTGGCTGGCAATGCAGCCCCAAGGCCCACCACTGCGATATGCAGACTGCGGCTCCTTCCTCCCAGCAGAAATCGGTCCATACCACTGCTGCCCCCACCATCATGCCAGGCCAGCGGGAAGGAAGGCCTGTCTATGGCAGAAAAAGGGGTATAACACTGAGGCTCAATCCAGTGCACTTAGCTCACTGGACCTGGCAGTGGAGGCATACACTGCAGCCAGGAAAGCTCTCTCCTACTGGCAGGCACCAGTGCTGCTTGCCTGCAACCTCACCATTGCATTATGTGCTCAGGAACTCCAGAGGGTAGAGCTTCTAGGCACTAAAGGCTGTCACATATACAATATTATTATTCCATAGGAATCACCAGAAAAATGAAACAGCAAAAAAATTTTGTACAAATAAAAATTCAGATGCCAGAAAGAAGACTACGTGAAACTGAAATCACCAGTCTTCTTGATAAATATTTCAAAATAAAAACCATAAACATGCTCATGGAGCTACAAAAAAATATTCAAAATGTCAGGGAGGACTTCAAGAAAGAGATATAAACTTTGAAAAATACAGTATCAGAAATGTAACATATGATGGAGGGATTTAAAAGTAAATTTGATGAGACAGAGGAGACAGTAAATGAAATAGAAATTAGAGAAAAGGAAAACAAAGCTGAGGCACAAAGAGAAAAGATGATCTCTAGGAATGAAAGAATAATGAGAGAGATGTGTGACCTATACAAATGGAAAAATATTCACATTATAGAGGGTACCAGAAGAGAGAGAGAAAAAGGGACAGCAAGTGTCTCTGAGGAAATAACAGCTGAAAAATTCCCCAGTCTAGAGAAGGAAATAACCTCTCAGGTCATGGAAGTGCAGAGATCTCCCAACACAAGGAACCATAGATAACACCAAGACATGTAATAATTGAAATGTCAAACATCAAGGACAAGGAGAGAGTATATAAAGCAGCCAGAGAGAGAAAAAAGATTGCTAATAAAGGAAACCCCATAAGGCTATCAGTAGACTTCTTAGCAGAAACCTTACAGACCAGAAGGAAATGGCCTGATATAGTCAATGCAATGAAACACAAGGGCCTCAAAACACAAATACTCTACCCAGAAAGATTATCATTTAAATTTGAAGGAGGGATTAAACAATTTCTAGATAAGCATAAGTCGAGATAATTTACCTCCCATGAAACATCTCTACAGTGTAGAAACATCTGCTACAGGTGGAAGTGCTCCTAAGGCTAAACAGCTCTCATCAGAAAAAATAAAACCACAGTAAAGGAAGTAGACCAATTACTAAGCAAATGCAAAATTAAATTAACTACCCACAAAATCAGTCAAGGAGTACACAAAGAGTACAGAAAATGACACCTAATATATAAAGAGTAGAGGAGGAAGAAAAAGAAGGGGAAAAAGAAAAACCTTTAGATTGTATCTGAAACAGCATAACAAGTGAGTTAAGTTAGACTGTTAAATAGTAAGGAAGCTACCCTTGAATCTTTGGAAAATAAATCTAAAGCCTACAATGGCAATAAGTATATACCTATTGATAATCAAACCCTAAATGTAAATGGACTGAATACAATCAAAAGACAAGAGTTACAGAATGGAAAAAAAAACAAGACCTGTCAATATGCTGCCTACAGGAAACTCCCTTCAAACCCAAATCCATACACAGACTAAAAGTGAAGGGATGAAAAAAGATATTTCATGCAAATAATAGGAGAAAAAAACAGGAGTAGCAGTACTTATATCATTCAAAATAGATTTCAAAACAAAGAAAGTAACAAGAGACAAAGAAGGACATTATATAATGATAAAGGGGTCAGTCCAACAAGAGAATATAACCATTATAAATATCTATGCCCCCAACACTGGAGCACCTAAATACATAAAATACACACTAACAGAATTAAAGGGGAAAATAGAATGCAATGCATTCATTTAAGGAGACTTCAACACACCACTCATTTCAAAAAACAGATGAACCACACAGAAAATAAGTAAGGAGACAGAGGCACTGAACAACGCATCAGAACATACAGACCTAACAGATATCAACAGAACACTCCACCCAAAAACAGCAGGATACATATCCTTCTCAAGTGTACCTGGGAAGTTTTCCAGAATAGATCACATAGTGGGCCACAAAAAGAGCCTCAGTAAATTCAGAAGGAATGAAATTGTGTCAACCAGCTTCTCACACCACAAAGGTATGACACTAGAAATAAATTACACAAAGAAAATGAAAAAGCCCACAAACACATGGAAGCTTAACAATATGCTCTTAAATAATCAGTGGATCACTGACCAAATAAAAACAGAGATCACGCAATATATGGAGACAAATGAAAACAACTCAACACCCAAAACTTGTGCAATGTAATGAAAGCAGTTCTAAAAGGAAAGTATTTTGCAATACAGGCTTACCTCAAGAAAGAATAACAAACCCAATTGAAAAGTCTAAATTCACATTTAATGAAACTAGGAAAAGAAGAACAAATGAGGCCCAAAGTCAGTAGACGGACATAATAAAAATGAGAGAAGAAATAAATAAAATTGAGAAGAATAAAACAACAGAAAGAATAAATGAAAGCAGGAGCTGGTTATTCAAGAAAATAAACAAAATAGATAAACCCCTAGTCAGACATATCAAGAACAAAAGAGAATCTATACAAATAAAGAGAGTCAGAAATCAGAAAGGAAAAATCACTACAGACAGCACAAAAACAGAAAGAATTATTAGAAAATACTATGAAAAATCATATGTTAACAAATTGGATAACCTAGAAGAAATGACGAATGTTCTAGAAAAATACAACCTTCCAAAACCAACCCAGGAAGAAACAAATCTGAACAGACCAATTATTAGTGATGAAATTGAATTGGTAATCAAAAAACTACCTAAGAACAAAATCCCTGGACCAGATAGCTTCACCACTGAATTTTATCAAACATTAGAGAAGACCTAATACCAATCCTCCTTAAAGTTTTCCAAAAAGTAGGAGAGGAGGGAATACTTGCAAACTCATTCTAATACCAAAACCAGGCATAGACACCACAAAAAAAAGAAAACTACAGACCAGTATCCCTGATGAACATAGATGCAAAAATACTCAACAAAAAAATTAGCAAACCAAATTCAAAAATACAACAGAAAGATTATCCATCATATCAAGTGGGATTTATTCCAGGGATGCAAGGATGATACAATATTATAAAATTCATCAACATCACACACCACATCAAGCAAAAAGAAGGAAAAAAATCACATGATCATCTCCACAGATGCTGAAAAAGCAGTGACAGAATTCACTATTCATTCATGATAAAAGCTCTCAACAAAATGGGTAGATAGGGCAAGTACGTTAACATAATAAAGGCTATATATGACAAACCCACAGCCAATGTCATACTTAACAGCAAGAAGCTGAAAGCTTTTCCTCTAAGATCGGGAATAAGACAAGGATGCCCACTCTCACCACTTTTATTTAACGTAATATTAGAGGTCCTATCAGCAATGAGACAACACAAAGAAATAAAAGGCATCTAGATTGGTAAAGAAGAGGTTAAGCTGTTACTGTTTGTAGACTACATGATATTGTACATAAAATACCCTGAAGAATCCACCCAAAAACTACTAGAACTAATAACTCAATTCAGCAAAGTTGCAGAATACAAAATTAATACACAGAAATCTGTTGCATTCCTATATATTAATGATGAACTCGCAGAAATCAGGAAAACAACTCCATTTACTTTTGCATCAAAAGAATAACATACCTAGGTATAAGCCTAACCATGGAGGATAAAACTACAAGACACTCATGAGAAAAATTAAAGAAGACACCAATAAATGGAAATATATCCCATGCTCATGGATATGAAGAATCAATACTGTCAAAATGGCCATCATGCCTAAATCAACCTACAGATTCAATGTAATCCCTATCAAAATACCTACAGCATTCTTCAGTGAACTAGAACAAATAGTTCTAAAATTTATATGGAACCACAAAAGACCCCAAAGCAATCCTGAGAACAAAGAATAAAGTTGGGGGGATTACCTTCCCCAACTTCAAGCTCTACTACAAAGCTACATTAATCAAGACAATTTGGTACTGGCATAAGAACAGACCCATAAATCAATGGAACAGAATAGAGAGACCAGATATAAACCCACACATATATGACTAATTAATATAAGATAAATGAGCCATGGATATATAATGGGAAAATGACAGTGTCTTCAACAACTGCTGTTGGCAAAACTGGACAGCTACATGTAAGAGAATGAAACTGGATTATTGTCTATTTACATACACAAAAGTAAATTTGAAATGGGTGGAAGACCTGAATGTATCTCATGAAACCATAAAACTCTCAGAAGAAAACATAGGGAAAAATCTCTTGAATATAAACATGAGCAACTTTTTCCTGAACACATGTCCTCGGGCAAGGGAATCAAAAGCAAAAATGAACAAATGCGACATGAAATTAAAAGATTCTGTACAGCAGAAGACACCATTAGGAGAACAAAAAGGCATCCTGTATATGGGACAATACATTCACAAACAACTTATCTGATAAGGGGTTAACATCCTAAATATATAAAGAACTCACACACCTCAACACCCAAAAAGCAAATAACCCAATTAAAAAAATGGGCAGAGGACGTGAACAGACACTTCTCCAAAGAAGAAATTTGAATGGCTAACAGGCACTTGAAAATATACTCCACATCACTAATTATCAAGGAAATGCAAACTAAAATCGCAATGAGATATCACTTCACACCAGTTAGGATGACCAACATTCAAAAGACAATAAACAACAGATGCTGGTGAGGATGTGGAGAAAGGGAAACCGTCCTACACTGTTGGAGGGCATGTCAATTAGTTCAATGCACCCCTATGTTTATTGCAGCACTATTTACAATAGCCAAGATATGGAAGCAACCTAAGTGTCCATCAATAAATGAATGGATAAAGAAGAGGTGGTACCTATACACAATGGGGTATCATTCAGCCATAAAAATAAAACAAATCCTACCATTTGCAACAACATGGATGGAGTGAGAGGTTATTATGCTCAGTGAAATGAGCCAGGTGGGTAAAGACAAGTACCAAATGATTTTACTCATTTATGGAGTATAACAACAAAGAAAACTGAAGTAATAAAGCCACAGTAGATTCACAGACTCCAAGAAGGGACTAGCAGTTATCATAGGGAAGGGGTTGAGGAGAGCGGGTGGGAAGGGAGGGAGATGGGAATTAAGGGGCATTATAATTAGTACACATAATATAGTAGGTCACAGGGAATGTAGTATAGCATGGGAGAAGACAGTAATGACTCTACATAGCATTTTACTATGCTGATGGACAGTGATTGCAATGGGGTGAGTGGGGACTTTATAATATGGGTGAATGCTGAAACCACAATGTGGCTCATGTGAAACCATCATAAGATTGTGTATCAATGATACCTTAATTTTAAAAAAAGATACATTACTAAAAAGAAGTACAATAAAACTATTTTAGTTAATATCTTGGTTGTTTTAAGATAAATTTCCCATTATTTTTTCTACTCTTTATGGTGAAGCTGTTCCTTTCTTTAAGTGACTCTTAAAGCAATTTCCTCTTACTTATGCCAGTTAATTTTGTACAACAGAAACCTCCTATTTTAAATATTTCCAAACTAAACTTTACTTTCATAGAAGTCAGGAAGAAACTGACATTTGAGCAATAAGCTCCTTGTAGTACCTTAAATAAATCTAATTACGCTATACATGTGAGTACCAAAAACCCAGCACCATCAACTGTTTAATTGCTTTAGTGCTTAGCTCCCTCCAAGGGATAAATGTTCCAGGTGAGATTGAAAATCACATGTACCTTTTCAATGATTATTAATGAGCATTAACAGGAAATTCCAAAGTATTTTTCTCTATCTACATGAGAATAGAAGAGACAATGCTGGACTAATCAATATTGTAGGACTGACACCAGTTTTTAGCACTTAGAATCTGACCGAACGTGGTTTTTGCCAAACAAATGCCCCAGCTAAACTGACCTTCAGCCCGTTTCTTCTGAATATTTGTCCTTAAAGAGTGAAACAGGATAACACTGCAAATGAAAAACTTAAGTAGATAGTCCCTCTACTGAAAAACCATCACAAACACCTCATCAACCAAAATTTTACTTTGCATCTGGCTGATTCCTCGTAAACCCTCCTTTCTTTCAGTGAACTGAAAGAAGTTGAAGAACCCTTGCATTGGAAGGATAGCAGCTTAAAACATCCTGGCCAAGACAAAACAGGCTTTTAAATATTGACAATACCTGTGTTCAATAACTGCTGAATGACTTGTCTACAAAACAAAATGGCCGTACTTTTCTGACTTTGATGTCATTTTGTTATTTTCTGATGAAGAAAGCCTAACTGCTTAGGAAAGCAAATGAACACTCATCTTTGACCATTCTTTTCATAATTTAAAACTGCTTAACAAAAGTCTTATTTAAAAAAACAAAAACAAAAGCAAAACAATCCTCCCTGAAAGGGGCCTTTTTGTCTTGGTTTAATATCCCAGCAAAGTAATTTCAATAGAAACAAAGTAGACACAACATAGCCTCCAAGCTGCCTGTACATATAACACCTTTTCCAATTACATATGTATGTATATATATATCTCCATGAATATTACACATCTACACACTATATATACATCTGTCTGCATGTATTTTTTTCTGCTTACTACTGTGTAAATGAGTCCTCAGATACCTAGACTTAAATTTAAGTCTTTTATTTTATTTTCCAATTTTCATAATATTTTCCACACAACTATTCATCTGGGGAATATTTGAATGGTTTTGTCAATTTTAAATCACAGGAAAACTGAAATGGCTTTTTGGCCAATTTGGGTAAAGTAGAATCAGAAAGAAAAAGGATGAAGCTTTACACAATCACTTATAGGACAATCCAAAAATCCAGAAGTAATTTACTTGATTCTCAATCCAAGAAGGCACCATTCTTAACTTCACCTTTCCAGTGATTTGCTCCTTTCTAAGGATACAGATTCTAGATATATTGTAAGAATAGAAATAAGTTAGCATAAGCATAGCCATCTTAAAGGCCTAGAAGCCATTTTCTGAGTATGTGACTTAGAAAGAAAAACTGGAACTGGGTAAGGCCTTGAAAAACAAGCTAATCATGAACACCAGATGGTGGGCAGCTGTGGCCTTTAGTCAGCTAACCTTGGTCAGCTAATCCTACATACCAAGCTTATCGTGCAGAACCTCCCTGACAATTGAGGAGTGGTCTTATCTTGCTCCTGCCTAACCCCAGGATGTATGTCTTGCAAGAATAATGTGCAGCTGTGGAAAATTACTATGAGTTAAGTGTTTTGAAAATGCTATATAAACCCTTGGCTTTGAGTGCTCGGGGTCCTTGTTGAGACCCGCTGCATCAGGCTGACTTGGACCCCAACTAGTTGGCTGAATAAAGACTTTGCTTGAATTTACATCTCTATGCCTGTGTAGTTTGTTCTCTAGAGAAGCCTCGGAAGCCCGGACCCTAACAATATATTCTAGTGACATTTTCCCATTAAGTTTAACAACAACCTTAACATCTCTATACCAAGTCTACCTCGACAATGAAAAAGTAATGGGTGAATATAATATTAAGTAGGGAGTGACAAATCTCCAATTTAAGGTAAATATTTTACAGTGCTTATAGTATATAGACTTCCAGTATACAAATTTATACTACTACTATTCTCAAACTAGTTCTGAGAGACATTTCTTCACTAAGTAGAAGATGGTCCATATTTCCCTTTAGTTTGATACAGACACCAAGTAGCCAAAAAAAATTCTGGCATTTACTGGGATATGTGAAATGGAACTCAACAGAAGTCAACAGGAGGTAAAATTCAAACACTTATGGACACAATGCAAAGGACTGAGGTTGAGATACAACAGTAGCAATGAAATAGAAGAACTAACAGTTTAAAAACTGTGTGTGCATATATATATATTTGATGGAGAGAGGTAGAGGAAAAACGTAGAAGGAAAATTCAAAGGTGACAAAAGTTCCCACCTGGGTGACTGCTATAACTCTTTGTTACTAATAAAAGCCCTTGCTCTCTTCACAGCACAGAATGTTGCTTTAAAATTAACACTTAGACATAAGAACAAATGAGAATTCTAAGTAATGTGGAGAGGGGAATAGAAGGAGAAACCGAATTTTGAACTCACCTCTATCCTAGAGCCTTAGAGTTTCCAGCTTTGGGTACACTTCATAATATGCCTAAAAAAGCCTCAGTGAAAATATCTATATTTTGATTAAGATCAGTCACATGTGGAACTTAGTTTCCATAATCAGCAGGACCCATGGAACTTATCTTTGGGGCATATAACCTAATACAACAAGCCAGTGAAATAGTCAAACCTCTCCCAATCGCCAGTTTGTTTCTATTTGCATTGCTAAATCTAGAGTTACTTATTTGCAATGTAAATTCTGCAATAATGATCTTACTTAACAAGAATTAAATTCCCATACTGTGGAACTGGCCCGACCTTCAGGAACTCGAGCAACTGCTAAGCAACTGTTTCCAGAACTTCACGCTTGGAAGCCCTTCCCACAGAAAATGCTGCCACTACAGAACTGCTCCTCAGCAGGCGGACCAGGCCTCTAATTTGTTCCTCCCTGGTATTGCTCTCAGATGTTCCCTTCTGCTATAGAGTTTAATGAGCCACTCAAGTAAATTTTGTACTAATCACACTTTCAGTCTTTCACAGAAAAGAGATCTCCAAAATTTTCATGGGGCATTCTTCTAAGAATTCTCTTTCATCTGGGGCTCATTCTACTTGTGCTGTCCATGAATCAGAGATGAAGAAACAACCTCAGTAAATTTTCTTCTAATTTTTTTTTAAATTTGGGATTTCTTTTCTAATGGCAGTCTCATAATATGCTAAATAGAGCTTCTTCACATCATCCAAAGAACTAGTCAACTCAGCAATACACTTTGTGATTTTAATGAAGGAAGAGAAAGGAAATTGGTCACTAAGTTGAATTAAACTGTTTCCTAAATGTTGTCAGTTCAACCTAATAATGCAGCATTAATAAGGGCAGACAGCACAGAAATCATAGCAAGAGAGTAAGCTCAAGAATCCACTAGGAAAAGTTTCTTATTTTGGGTTTGAATGGATTGTTTCAAGTGGATATAATTCTGTTAAATAGAAAAGTTGAATTACACGGAAAGCAGCACACATTCTAAGAGAAAAATCCATATTAATTCACTTACTGAAATAACAACAATAGGATATAAGATGGAGAGATTATGGACTTCAAGTACATTCAGTAATTTCTGAGTTTCTTTAAAATCAGAAGTCACAACCTGAAAGAGCAAAAAAAAAAAAAAGCTGAAAGTCCTCAAATAAATTTAAAGTTAATTCAAGGAGAATAATAAAGAACTTTTATATACACATTCAAAATATCTATCAAGTTTAATTTTTAAATCTCAAACAACTTTAAGGGACACCCATAGGTTAGACCTACTTAAAATTTGAACTGTTCATTAATTCAAACCTGTGTAGTCTTATCTGTTTTATACTGGCTACAAAACAGGAAATTGTAAATACTGTCTAAGGAAATATAACACTCTTCTAATTATGGGAAATACATTAGAAAATGTTATTTCCCTATTTGAAAACACAATAATTTCCAAATATGTATTGAATAACAATTCATCAGTCAAAATAATAAATTTCAATATCAAGAAAAATATGTTCTCTTCCACATTTATAAAGCTCCTCTAGTGCTTTCAATCATTTGTACTTACTACTTACATTCACACAAACAAAATTGTAGCATTGCTCTAGGATGATCTGCTGAAGATCAGTGCCATCATGACGCAGAGCTCCAGAGGTGACTTTGATGTGCTGGGAGAAAAAAATTCAGCAAAAAAGAGTTTACAAACCACACGGAACAACCAAACGTGAACATCAACAACTTTGTTACAAATGAGCACAAAATTGCTATAGGCACATAAAGCCAAGAACCATAGATAAAAACAAAGTCACATGAAAGCTTTTAAGATTACCAAGAAAAAAAAACTTGAACTAGTCTGTGAATAATAAGTATTATTTTAGCAAGCAAGGATATAAGAAATTGTTTCAGATAAGAAAAACTGTAGAAAAGGCACAGGATATGTTCAGAAATAGACAAGTAGTCCAGCTTTTCTTACACAAAGAATATATTGCAGAGAGCACTGGAATGAAATAAAAATGTGGTTAGACAGATTTTTGGAGGATTCTGGAAACATTAAATATTACAGCTACAAAAAATGGATTCAACTAAACCTGGAATGACTGGAAGCAAGGAAAGCAACAATAAATTACAAAATAAGTGAGAGAGAAATAAGACTTGGACTCAGGCAATAATAAGAGACAAAGAGATTAGACCATAATCGCAGAGGTAGTCCGAGATTAGATTTAGCAGGAATCAGAACATATATTATGAATACTTTCCTAAGATTTGTATTCCATACAGTTCAACATTTTAATTAACTTCTATATTTTCTATAGTATCAACATGAGCAAAAACTTCATTACTAAAAAATGTATCTGTTATAATGATATATCTGCTGTAATAATTACATAGGAAGTCACATTTAATTGGTTAAGATTGGCATTATAGAGTGCTTTAAAATTTATAATTCTAAACTTCAATGCTTGTTCCTTATTAAAACATCAAAATCTGTGCCTCTAAGAGCATTACCTATTCAGTAGAATTCAGTTTAATTGTATGTAACTTTGACAAAATACTTGAGAAAGGGGAGTTAAGATTTTAAGATCTTCACTGTGCTATAGGAATTAATTGGCTCATAAATTTCAATAACTATTTCAGTTTAAAGTTCTTATTGAGTATAAAGTTCAGAGAGAACATTAATAAAAAACTTTTGACAGTCATTAGCCACATATGGATAGTAAAACAGACAAGAAATCAGCTTTCACTGTGCAACATTAAGTTTGTTCATGGAGTCACATCTTCTAAGTATTTCAGGGTGCTAATTTTTCAGGGGTTTCTCACATATCCAAACATTTTTAATAGGATTAATAGTTACTTTATTCCAAATTGGCTTTTCAAGGTAGTGTGCATAACAGGTCTTCCTGGATCAAATGTGTTTATGTTCCAGAAAGGAAAGACAGAGACATCTCTCTCCCTGGAGCAGATTTGCTTGGCTTTCCAGAGTAATAAAGACAATGTCTCTCTCTTCTAAGAGGACGATGGGCTGTCTTACCAACAACAGTCCCTGTATAAGGCCAGTGTTCCCCAGTGTCAAGATTCTTCTCCTTTAATATACCCCATTGCTTGACAACAGCTAATCCTAATTGCATCTCCCTGTGAGACACTGCTACTGAAAAAAATCCATGCTAGAGTTTATTCTCCTTACTGCTCCTATTGTAACAAATTGTCTTTTCTCTGACCCTGGAGTTTCATGTCTTTTCCCAAGATAAAGGATATTGGCACCCATGTTTGCATACAAGTATGGTATAATTCTTACACCCTACCAAGCTTCTCACTTGACAGATACAAGGTAGCCACATCATCAGATCTTAACTTACATGACTGAATTCTGAATTCAAAAAATTGACTTACTTTTAAGATTTTCTTTTACATGTACATAAATAAGGCAAACGATGAAAACATGAGAAATATTCTCATCTAGGTTTTTTGTTTTTGTTGTGTGAGGTTATTTTTTTAATTGAAGTATACTTAATATACAATCTTATATTGGTTTCAAGTATACAACACAGTGGTTTAACAGTTACCATATTATTAAATCTTCACCCCTACTAGTGCAGTTACTATGTCAACATAGGAAGATGTTACAGAGTCACTGGCTATATTTTCCATGCTGTCCTACTATCCCTGTGGTCAACTTACATTATGATTAAGAATTTTTATGCCCCTTTATTGCCCTCACTCTCCCCACCCATCCAACTACTCACCTAATCCCTCCCCCAGGGTAACCACCAGTCCCTTCTCAGTGTCTATGAGTCTACTGCTCTTTTGTTCATTTTGTTTTATTTTGTTTTTATGTTCCACAAATGATTTAGCTTTTTAAGTATTAAAATTGGTAAAACTCCTAAGGATGGGGCAAGGACTGCTTGAGGACAGAAATTTTGATGTTTTTACCATGAACAAATGCCTAATAAATAGATTTTTTTAAACTTACCAGTTGTTTTTTTTAAGAAAAAAGATCTTGTTTCAACAAAAATAGCATATGTTCTTAAAATCAATACTGTGGAAAACTTTTCTTAAAAGGTAAAAGAAAAAGATCATCCTAAAATACCTAGAAATAATTACCCTGATCATTGGATAAGTATTTTTCCAAGAATTCTCTATTGATATATTATAGTAAGCTGGTAGGAAAAAAGGATGAAGAAACAAAAATATTAAAACACTTTATTAAAATGGGGTCATGATATGCATGTCACTTTAAATTAAATAACCTAACATTAGCAAAAGAAAACCAAATATAGTAAAACTGAGGACACTGCTTAATTTCAGGTAAGTCTTCACTTTCAGAGACTTAGCCTAAATGTCAAGATATCATGTACAGGAATAAGACACTGGACTTTTAATGGCAACACATTTCAATTTAGTCATTAATTTTATGAGAGAGAAAGAAAAAACTAACTTCTATCCACAACCTACTTCTGGTCAATCATGTTAATTCTTTTACCCTAACAAGGTTTATTAGATTCATATCCCACTCTATAGTCATAATTCACATGATTTAGACATAATATATGTACACTCAAGGAAATTAAGCTTTTAAACAAAATCCCTCTATTTCTAAATTTTTTATTTTAATTCACTTGTTTATTTGATGTAATTCACCTACAAGTAGTTTTTCTTTTTTTCATTGTTTGTTTAACAAAAGTTTCAACATTTTTATGTTCCTTGAGATTTTTCTTTCATACTCAAGGAAGGATTAACTGGGAATAAAATTTTTGTAAACGTTTTCTTTTCCTCATATTTGTAGTTACTATTTCACTGTCTTCAAACATTGCAAACTATCCTGATGCTTCTTATACCCCATTTTTCATTTTATTGGATAGTTCCAATATCAAATAGTGTTACCAAAAGAAGTACTCATAAATGTTATATTTTCACTTTATTTTCTATGTTTCTCTATAACTAAATGACAGTTTGGCTAGCAGTAATATTCCTGGACTCCACTTCCATTCTCTCCAAGTTTACAGACACTGCTTCACTGTATTTGGATAGTAAATCGCACGGAAATCCTACAGAATATCCTACTTTCTGTAAATTTTTAATTTTGCATCTAGATGTGTTCCTGAAGAATTCTTTATGAGGAAGTTCGAAATCATAGTCAGAATCAGAACATGTTTAATTGTTAATCATTATTCCCCAATTTTTTTGAAAATACACCCTTCAGGTCTTCTAGAATCACTTTGTCATCTTAAGAATATTTTCTTTCAGCTTCCAGAAGAATTTCTTTTATTTACTCAACATATAAGCATTATTCACGTGTTGGATGCCTTGTTCATCATCCACATCTATTTTCTTTCTGCTATTTAATATTTACTTGGAATATACTGCGATTATCTCAAGTTAATTGCAAATCAAGATAATAGCTTTTGATGCATTCTATTTCTACTGTACTAATTAGTTCAATGATAGTGTTGTTTTAGCCTCCATTTTGTTTCCTTATTCAGCCACTCCATTAATCTTTGCAATGCTGTATTTTGAGTTTTTAATTTTGAGTTCAGTTTTTTACTGAGTTCATTTACAGAGTAAAAAGGTATAATATCTTAGGGGGAGTGATTTTTTCCAGGTTTTTAAAATATGATTTGTGTATGCTGTGATTATTTTTTAGCATGAATTGTATAGTTTGCTACTTATTTATTATTATTTCTTTTTTTTATAAGTTGGAGAGTTAAATAACAGGCACTAATAGTTTGTCCTGCCTCTGCTGAGATACCACAGAGAATCAAGAGAACTTTTCTTCCCTGGACTTCCTCTCATCACAGCCCCTCAATCAACTTCTCTCTAAGTTAAAATATAATAATTATCTGGATTTAATGAATCACTTTTTGTTATATATATTCAACATGTAAGAGACCCATGGGTGGGTTTAGAAGACTTGATTCATTATCCTGACTCTTCCCTTTGAAATCTATGCATGAAGTGGGTCTCTCACCTTTGTTACTTGTTAGTAATTTTGTTTGCTTGATTTACTATTTGTGTGTGCATGTTTTTAAGCATTAGAGGTAGGGATATTTTGTAAATCATCTTCAATCTGTTGTATTTACCTTGCTGTACCATTATTTTAAATATTTCAAACAACTGTTTCACTTGTTGTCTTAGTCCATTTGGGCTACTATAACAAAGTACCATAGACTGAGTGGCTTAAACATTCTTTCCTCACAGTTCCAGAGGCTGGAAGTCCATCATCAAAGCACCAGTATATTCAGTATCTGGTAAGAATGCACTGCCTAGTTCAAAGACAACAGTCTTTTTTCTGTGTCCTCACATGTTGGAAGAGGTGAGGAGATTCTCTGAGGTCTCTTTTATAAGTGAACTAATCTAATTCATGACAGCTCCATCCTCACGATCTAGTCACTACCCAAAGGTCTCACCTCCTAATACTATCACACTGGGGTTAGGATTTCAATATAAGAATTGGGGGAGAAAAAGGAAAGAAGAGTCCATGGCACTTCAGAATCGTACATTCTTAAAAAAAAAAAGATACTCACTAAACATAAGAGTATTTTAGTATTTACAGAGTTTCATTTCATTTTTTCAATCAAGAGCATGCACTTTTATATACATATATATTACATCTGAGTGTGTATAATTTCTATTAAATCTGAAATTGTGCATTTGTTATTGAAGTCCTTCATAATCAACTTATATTCTATTCATCCTAATCATCCAATTCCACTCAACACAAATATTCTTAAACTCTAAGCCCATTTTCCTCTATTGTCACAAACTCTGGGCTCATTCCTGCCTGTGATGGCTTCAACTCATATGTGTATTTCTTAAGCTTAATTGTTAAAAATCAATAAATATTAGCTCTTAGACTATAGGATATAGAAACAAGGAAAGCCCAGGACCCAGCCACAGTGTACTTGGCATTGTAATTGTTATTAAAATATATCTGCTTTACTATTTTTTGATAAATTAAAAGCTACAATCAAAACATAGATATTCATCAATACCCACATACAAGACAGAAATGCATACACAATGATTTTACAAAAGGTATTGAATATTAGCGTTTTTACTCCCTTTAAAAAAATCCACAAAACCAAACTACAGTCTTTTTCCTCTTGAAATTGAGACTCTTTTAATAATTGTTTCCAGTTAAGTGTAGTTCTTTTATTTGGTCACACTGCTTTCCTCCCAACAAAAAAAACAAACAACATTTTTCATGCTTGAGTAAAGAAACTTAGATTTTACCTAAATATAGCACAGGAGTCTTTGACACCTTTAATAAACAAAGACCGCATTAGACAATGCTATTAGGTTGTTTATGAAAAAGCTCAATGGCATCATCTGATGCTGTCATTTCTAATGTTTACACACTCAAACACAACACATGGAATAATCTGCTGGCTAGAAGGACTCCTTGTTCTGTAAATATTTTGGTTCAAAGAACATTTAAACAAAATTTAAAACCTTCCAATGTGTTCAGTAAAACTAAAGAAGTGTACAAAAAAATAAAATACTTTTCTTATATCATGACAAAAAAGAATTTAGAAAAGACTATCTTCTAAATGTAAACATGTGCATATAAAAAATACTTTTTAGAGCATGGATATTAGGAAGGGAGATGGCTTGTCAAAAAATGTTTTCCATTTCAAGAAGAGTTAAGGCTTAACTAAAGCTGAAAGGCTTAGTTCAAGTCCCATGAGTCAGAGGTTCAAAAATGTGTTTCTGAAAAGCCAAACCCTTTTTTACAGAAAATATCAGCTGGATCATCTCTGAATCCGAATCCATCAATTTCTCACCTCCTTCCCATTCAAACAATGGCACAAACGTGGATACAAACAAGGAAATAAGGGGAGATGCATTATCTTTCCACACTGAAGACAGCACTAACAATTAAAAATTTTGTTGTAGCCAGGTGCTGGGGTCTCAGAGAAGAGATGGTTCAAGTGTACAAAGTTTAGTTACACAAGTTCTGGTGATCTAATGTATAGCCTAGTGACTATAATTAACAATATTGTACTGTATACTTAAAATTTACTAAGAGAGTAGATCTTAAGTCTTCTCACCATAAAGAAGAAAATGGTAACTTGAAGTGATGGATATGTTAATTAGCTTAATGCTGTAATCATTTCAAAGTGTGTATGTTTATCAAAACATCATTGCACACCTCAAGTCATACAATTTTTATCTGTTAATTATACCTCAATAAAGCTGGAGAAAAAAGCCTATACTGAAAATCCAGATTTTTGAAGGGAATCTTTTGTAGCTATGATTGCTGCCAACTGCAGGCTGAGACTCGGCTGTCAGCTCCTTAGTCCCTGTCTTTATCAACCAAGTTGCGTCTGGCCTATTGGTGTTTGGACCTTCAATCAGAGAACACCTCTTCATCTTCATTTTTGGCAATCTTCACCTAAGATACTCCCTTAAGAAATATTCACTACTTTCAAATTTTGAGTTGCCAATATGTACTTTATGGTTATTTTTAGACTGTTGTGGAGGTTTTGTCCACATAACATTGAGGATTAACTATATTATTTTATATTTTTACTTTTCAGAATCAGCTTTAAAGCTCTTTTTTATAGTTAAGAGCATGGCCTCTGGAGCCAAGCTCCCTGTTCTGAATCTAGCTCTGTAACAAACTTGTGTGAATTCAGGTACATTAGTTAAGCCCTGTTGCTCAGTTTACTCATCAGTAAAGAAACACTTCAGAATTGATAAGATTAGTTAATGTATGAGAATTAAGGATTCACTTTTCCAGGACTTCTTCCTTATAGGTTGTAAAGATTCAAAGGTAAAAACAAAAAGGTTACCATTTTGTCATGTTATATAAGCTATGGACTCCCAAACATAAACACTGAGCTGGTAAATCCTAACAGTGGCCCTCTATTTCATAAGCTGCCACAAAAGACTCAAACTGCAGCCTGCTGGACACACCAAAGAGTCTTGATAGTCCCCCAATCCTAAATGCTGGGTGAGCAGAACAACTCTAGAACCAAGGCTCTGCCATGCTGCCTTGGTGTTTGATCCCAGCGCCTTACCACACCAGGAACAGGCCTGATGCTTCTTAAATTATTCAGCTAAAAAGCCACACTGCACAAAGACTGGAGTATAATATTCAGTCTTGAAGACCCATTTGCAATGCTATATAATGCTATGGACACTGCCTCTGTTCCTGACTCTATGGACTTCCCCCAATAATCACTACTCTAGAAAGTCTATAGTGCGTACTGTCATGTCACTCATTTTTTTTGCTTGAATGTATATAAAGCACTAATGGCCATCCTTGCACATAGCACTATATTAAATGTTTGCTATTATTATTCTATTCCCAATTTTCCTTCTACTTTTAAATGACACTTTAACACATCACCCTATCTCCATTACCTCTTTGCATTTATACCTTGCATATACTGAGGCTTTGCCATTTGTCAGAATCTGTACTAAATATTTCACTTACCTTACTGAAATCACAAGGCTTACCTGTGCATATATTATCATTAGCCTCATGTTATGGATAAGGAAGCTGATGTAAGTTTAATTAATCTGTCTGCGATCATACAGCTAGTAAGGGGTAGTATTCAGACTAACGTCCGTTGGACCCCCGAGTTCACATACTTAACCATTACAGTACACTGGGTGCGCATTTACTTCAGGTGACCATGACCTCATCATGGGAGTCATAAGACCTTTGCTCAGAGAAAAGTGATACTACAGGTCCTCAAGTTAATTCAGGAGAAATCCCTCATCTGGAGGAATTCATCTGAGTACTAAAAAAAACTAAATTGCTGCTAACTCCTATCATGTTTCCAGACACTGGACATGGAAGAAAGTATCTAAGAAAGGTCCTGCCATTTGGGTTCTCAGATTTGATCCTGGAAGACATTCAAGTGCTTCTGAACCACTGCATTCAACATATGCCAAGCACTTGGCGATGGCAGCACAAGTCATTATTGTGGTCCTACTCCTTCAACAAAACTCCTCTTTTATGCATCTCTCTTTTGCACTGTTAAAAATTCCCTTTGACAGCCAATTATTGTTCTGATGCAAAGCTACATGGACAGTGAATGGAAAATACAGAACCTAATCCCAACAAATCTGAGCACTATCACAAAGAATTCACGGTTCTCATTTTACAATACAGATTATACATCCAAAACTAGATAGTGTCAAAAAACAAAAAAAGGCTATCAGCCAAAGCACATCTGCTCAAACTTACCTTTCTATTGAGTTTTATTACAGAATGTTATACTCTATAGAGCTAATGGGGAATTTTGTAATAAATGAGAAATAACTGCCATTATTAGCTCATAAAAATCATGTTTGGAAGACATTTTATCTAATAATAAAACATTATCCATTTTGTTGTTTTGTGAATGACAAAGAATGGTATGTTAAAAAGGTCTGTGCAGTAATATGATCTCTTTATATTTCTTAACATTGAGAATTAGAAGGCTGCCATAAATAAAGATATCTTAATGAAAAACAAAGTCACAAAGAGTACAGTACCCTACCCCTTGGTAGATTAGAACTTCATTCATTCAAATATTTATTGAGGGCTCTGAGCCAAACACTAGATTGTACATCAAGACCATAGCAACAAACTGGACAGTGTCTGCCCTCATGGAGCTTATATCATACTGGGAAGATGAAATCAAGTTTATACCTGTGTTTCTTCAATTTCAATATGCCTAAGAATCCCCAGGAATCTTGTCAAAAATAGAGATTTTTATTCCATTGGAGGTGGGTTGACATCTAAAGATCTGCATTCCTACCAACTTTCCAGTAACTACAACAGGTCTATGGATCATACTTTAAAACAGCAAGAGATTAGATCATTTGAACCCACATTAATCTAAAAGCTCTCTCATTTTCAGTAGATATACTTAATGAAACATATGCCTCCATCTAGCAACCAGAAGGTGACTTTGACCTTGCTTGACTCTACCAAAGGTATTGCTTTGTATCATCTCTGTTTTTTCCCCCTCAAATCCTTTCCAATCCCATCATCACAAATGGAATGGGGAAATACTACCAGCACTAATAGGTACAGGACAGAGATGCTATTATTCTATAATATACACACATACATCAGCCTCCAAAATAAAGAATTATCTGTACAAAAATGTCACTAGCATAGCTATTGCAAAATACTGTGTTACATGGATAGTCCTAGTTTTTGGTAATTATTCCCAAATCAGTAAATGACACCAAAGTCAGAACTATTCTAGCAACTTTTAGTCTTTAGTATACTCATTCTTTTTAGAAGGAAAATACTAAAATTGCATTTTATCAGAAAAATTTTTATTTTTAAGTGACATAATGCCACCAATGTGACAAGTGCATTCAAAATGGCTAGATGAGGCATATATTACAAATGGATTCTCAGCTCAATAAATTCTGTCTACCACCTAGTTTTCAAACTATTTCTAATTTTAAATTAGAAAGGGATAAAACAAGAGGAAAACTCAGATCAGTTTTAAATATGTTTGAGTAGCTTAGTGAAGAGTTCTTTCACATGTAATCACAAGGAAGTATACACAAAATTAATGTTTAAGGAATGCTTAATACCAGTCCAAAACCTATACAGTCCAAAGACTGCCTTTATAACTGTTTGAACCATAATAGTAAGTGAACTATTTTTCATTAATGTGTTTTCTTCTCTATTAAATATAATTGCTATATTCACATATAAAATTTCCATTTCATGGAACTTTCCATTATGAGCTGTATATTATAACCTTTTGAATATATATTTTTGAGCCTACAGGTTCAAGATGTTTTCAAATATGAAGATAAATTACATTTTAAGCAAAAGTAACAAAATCATGATCATGTGACTTACTGCAGAAGTGTGTGATCATGTGAGTACCTCAGGATATTTTTTAAGCTGTACATTTCTGGATAATATAGAAAAGTAAATTCAAATCTTGATATAGAATCTTCTTAGATTCCAGAGATTAAACATTATAATGCGGCCTATTTCCTCACCCTACCACAGATCTCCTTCTGCAGAGCTCATTCCTCTATCACTGACCATCTCTCTCTCTCTTTTCCCTTCCTGAAAAAGGCTGCTAGCCACAAATTCATCACTGTGCTAATCTAGTTCATCTAATCTCTGCAACATTTGCTATTTGCTTTTCTCTTCTCTCCTTTTGTGAAAATAGTTTTCTTCTGGCTAGGTAATCAGAACTTCTTGGGTGTACTTTGCACTCTAAACCCTTCTCAACTGTTCATATGACTGATGGACACCCAGCGGCTACCTCTTTGTCTCCAGAAACATATTTGACTGATGTCCAGATGGAGAGGTATTCCAGAAGCTTGTTTGGTCACCATCCTATCACTGCTGAACACAACTATTTATCTGGCTCCCACCATATATATAAGAACTCGTCAAGGGATCAGTGATAAAAGATAGTGAAAGAGATGGACATTAGAATAAAAAATTATCAGCAGGATATGCAGAATGACACTACAGTTGGTGAGTAGTGTAGCAGTCCAAGAATCAGAAAAATAGAGACTTCATGGAAAGAGTAATATTAAATTGAGCCTTAAATAAAACATAAAACTGCCAAGTAGGGATGGCAAGCAATCAAGCAGAATGCTGAGGGAAAGAGAAAGAAAACTACATAATTTCAAGGTATGAGTATGACAGTGTGTCAGACCATAAGAGAGAGAAAGTTGTAAGGAAGAGGTTCAGTATAGATTATGGAAGATCTGGAACAACTGGTCAAGCTGTATAGACTTTTGGCCCATCTGCAGCAAACAGTCATTGAAGGTATATATATATTGTCAATGCAAGGGAGAAAAAGGGAAACAGAGAAGATTTCCAACCTAAACAAAAAAGTACTTACAAGTTTTGGAAACAAGTTTTCAAATAACAAGACACCATGGATAATTTTTCTGACCATAATCTCAAAAGGGAATATTTGGTTCAGTTTCCCTAGCACAACAACAATCCTGGAACCATTGTTTAGCTGAAGCCAGCAGAACAATGGAATATCTACTCTACGGAGTTGCAAAATAGTTATACTAAATGCAAACAGTGAAATGAAATGCATCTCCAAATTCAATTATTAGGGTAAGCATATTAATTAAAAAGTATAAAATGATATTTTTTAAACACTATATAATCTATTTCTGGAACAAAATTTTAAAAATATAGTGAAATCATAGTGAGTAAGCTCTAAAATTATGTTCTCAATTTAAATAGGATAACAAAAGATTGGAAACTATAATCTGCAGAACAAGGAGTAATTTTTCAACTTTTTAAAATAATTTTCCTTCTGAAATATTTACCATGTGTATAAAATCAATTAATTTCCTATATTAGAAGACCAGATTTTTAAAAATATATGCCCAAAGCTAGAGGTTGGCTACTATTTTGGTTTGTGTATTAGGAACTCAGTATAACAGTGTCTAGAACTTATGAGCAGTGACCTTACTCCTAAAAGGACAAGGATGCAGAAAGAATACATCTGGTTCCCTTAGGAGGAGTAATATTTCAATATGACCCTGTGGCTCAAAAGTATACACAGATAAAAAGTGAGGATATTTCAGTATAGGAAGAAAAAGGAGAAAAATGACTTGTAGGGATGGTTATTGGACTCTCTCATTAATAATCATATTCTAAAACTATGACAACCAATTATAATTATAAACCATTAATTTTATTAAATACAGCATGAACATAATTAATACCATCCCAAGCAACTAGGTGGTCCAGTAATTTTGGACTTCCTTTCTACCTCTGGAAAACTGATCAGGAAATCTGGCTAACATCACAAATAAACTAAATGGATTTAATTGGCTGGTCTTTAGCTAGTTTCTGTAGTCTTGTACATACACCAAAACCACATATTCCAACTGAATTAATTGTGTTGGCATTGTTCATAGTCAAAGGCTCAGTAGTAGTGTTTCCAGTGTTATTTCACTGATATTATACCATACACTGTTCAGCTTCAAAAAATGAAAAAATCCTGCATCCATAAAAAATATTGGGTTTTTTTTGCATAATGCATAAATAACCCTATTTTGAATGGGTCTTATAATGTTGCAATGACTTGATTTGTTCTTTTCCTCTTATTTCTGCTTTTCTTCTTACTTCATTTGTTATTTTTGATGTTTTGTTTGACTAATATGTCATGCAGTGAATTTAGTTAGATCTATAAGAAAAGACACCAGTCCACACACTGGGCACAACCTGAGGGCATTAGGAAAACTAAACTAGGTACCATAGACAGCCTCAGCAAAACCAAAGCATGCCTTACATCCAGAAAAACAAGTGAGTTTCAATTATATCCTGCTTGTCATTTGTGGTTACACAAAACAATAATTAAATTATGTACTCCAGGAAACAGGAAGGCGTGAATATGAAAAAAATACAAAAAGCCCCTATAGTGGCCATTTGTTCAGAATATATAGTAATCAGCATTCTGTAGATACTCCATTTCTTTTGTTACAGTAAAGAAAATTGACTTAAAAACATGTGTTTTTAGGAGGGGCGTGATGTATAAAAACATTAAACACTATATGTCTTCTACAGTATTTTACTTTTAAGAAGCAGCAGCTGACACTATCTTTTGACAAATGTAAACTGGATGTTATTTCCAGCTAGTCTTCTATCACTTCATTTTGCTCCTAGGACAAAATAAAAGTTATAGTAATTGTGCTGGTGGTATTTGTAATAAGCTTGTAGCCTACAAGGCTGCATCTATGCCTGGCCCCATCTCTGTCCTCACCTCTTACCATACCACCTCCATTCCAACCACGGAATCTCGTTTCAGCCCCTCTGAACAAAGCTCTTTGTGTGTCTTTCACACACTGTTCTTTCTGGATTTCTCTTCATATACCTAACTCCTGATTATCCTTTTAGGCTGAACTACATGTCACTTCTGCCAAGTGATTCTAGCTCAGGCCCTCCACTCCCTCTCTAAATCGTTTTCCAAGGCTTTGTCACATAAGCACAGTTTACTTTTACCTTACAATAGTTATCACCACTTGTAAATAAACATCTTTTCATATTCATTTACTGTTTTATCCCCAACTGGACAGTATGTTCCATGCTTGCTTAGTTCCAGTACCTGTATCCAGTGACTAAATCTGGATAGGCATTTATTATTTGGTAATAAATTAGTGAATTAAGGAACTAATGAAAGACTGATCACATCTTCTTACTTATAAATTCCTTACTGCTCTCAGTACAGTAGAGAGCATGCACTGTTTTTCAACATGTGTTGAAAGAAAGTGCGAGTAGCCTCCTCTCCAACCTGACACATCTCTAGAAAACTCTATATCCAAACTAGGTAGATTCTGTGAAATACTTCAAATGCCTTAAGAAATCAAAGAAGAAATATAACAAGCCTGATAATAAAACGTTAGCATTTAAGTAAGAATGAAATGTACACATGTGTGCAAGGTGGAAGGGGTGTTCTTTATATTCCTTTTTTCCAACCTCCATTTATTTACAGTGTGTCATTACATTAGAGTTGAGGTATTCAGCTCAACCCTGAGGTATGTCTCAATATCTAGCACAGATAATTAAAATAAGTATATCAAATCCCTGCCTTTTAAGTTTCAACGGGAAACATTTTTTCTTTTCACGCCAATATGACAATCCTCCCATTGTGTGCTGAGTAGCTCCACACCCACACTGATCTGCCCAACAGGTGCCTGGATTTCAATAGCGGTGACTTCATCCTTCTC
Source organism: Manis javanica (assembly GCF_040802235.1). Classification (NCBI taxonomy): domain Eukaryota; kingdom Metazoa; phylum Chordata; class Mammalia; order Pholidota; family Manidae; genus Manis; species Manis javanica. Next base: position 57,744,530 of record NC_133161.1, on the reverse strand, counting down.
ATTATGTGCTTTTCAAAGTGAGACAAAAGGTCTGAGAGGTAAAAATGTTAGGAAATGGGGCATTTTGTGATTGTAAGTTATGAGCTGAAAAATGCCACAAGATAAATTTCTCCTTGTAAGGGAAGGAAAAAGGTTTATGAAACTAGGTAATTCATCTCTCGAGGGGACTTCTTTCTGACCTTGGGTATAAACCCTCCATCACAGTTAAAAATATGACTTTTATTTCACCTTTTCCTAGGTGAATATTAAGTAACAGAAGTCATAATGAATCAACTAGTACCTATGTTCATTAGTTATATGATTTCGGCAAATCATTAAACCGCAAGATTTCCCTATTTGCATTTGTAAAATAAAAATCATAAGGTTATTTTAAAGGATTACTATATATAGTGCTGTCTCTGACACATACAAGGCACTCCATTAATGGTTAGTGGTATGGCCATTTAAAAGAAAACATTCTGATAAGTCCCTGTGTGGTTTAACAGCTTTTAGGTAAAATTAGAGGCAAGGACAAATTTAGCAGAAATGAATGGCAACTGCTTCCAAGATCAACCAAGATTCTGTGAGTAACGTAACAGGACAAAGTTTAGTTTACAAACACTACATTACAATTAAGACATGCTTGAGAAACAGTGGTATTTCTTTTAACATCTGTACACTTCTTGGTTTTATTATATGAAAGAAATCCTAAACTTCAAGCCAAGCCTAATTTTTTTTAATTCCAAAGTTATTACCTGTATTTGTAGATAAATTAGATATCCTAAGTAGGAGAGAAATTTAAGTGCTTAAAAATTAGAAATACCAAGCAGAACACACAGAGAATAAAGGGGGAGAAAATTCTGCAAAGATAGTTGTTTCAGTCTTCAAATCTCTGCAGATATCTCACAAAAACAGATACTACAAGAAGGACTTCAAAACCAAAAATATATAGGTAACATCTATAACAATGCCAACATTAAAGGGTAGGGATAAATTGCCAGCAACTATAAAGATCCACACAGTTTAAGAAACCATGCAGAAGGAAGCACAGGGGAAAGAAAGGAGTAAAAATAGCCCAAATCATCATTCAGGTAGTCTGGACTGCTTAGCAGGCTATTCTGGAAATAGCCACAGAAACTAAGAGAGGTCTCTGTAGGCTCCAATTCAAAGTTGAAAACAAAGGAGACACATGAAGATTTTCACTCTGCTGGAATATCTGAGGCTCTGGGCCCAAAGAATACTCAAATTAACAGTGAAACACCTTCTGAGAAGCACAGTTTCTCAGCCTGAGAAGTAGTCAAAGATGACAAAGAGAGATGTCCAAGGTACAGAAGAGAAGATCCATGTAAAGAAGAGAGGTACAGAGGTGGAACCGCAGAAAGCATGGCCACATCCTTCCATCTAGTAGAAGCAAGTAAGCCTTATGTTGTTAAGGTAAAAAAATTATTCTGACCCACCCCTTCCTCCCCAAAACAGATGAAACTCTCTTACTTAAACATAAGCAACAAGAAAGGATATCAAACAAATCTCATATTAATTCAATATAAGAAATAAGAGTAAAGAGCAAAATGCTGTCCCTACAGGCAATACCTACACATCAGAAAGTCACGTTGACAAGAAAGATGAAAACTGGAACCTGACATTTAATAATAAACTAAAAGAAAACAAGAAAATGATAGAACTATATAAGACAGAGTAGAATAAATTAGAAACAAAGTGATTAGAACAAGAAAATTTTAAAATAATTTAAAGTTGAAAGTATGAAAATTTTTAAATCAAAACATTAAAGAAATCCAAGAGGGAGTAACAGCTATAAAGTTGGGCAAAGAATATATAACCATCATGCAACAGGAATCTGAGAAAGAAAACTAAAGTAATGGAGCAGAACAATACTAAAAATAGTAATGCCATAAAAATTTCACAAAACAAAAAGATGTAAAATTACAAAAAAGAATTCATTGAGTACATAGGAATAGCAAGACAAAATTGCCTGCACTGATAAAATTCTAGTGAAACAACTGGATTCTAAAGAAAAAAAAAAATTCCTCGGGCATCCAGACAAAGAAACCATGTCATTTATAAGACAAAGAAAATCAGATTTTAACACACTGATCAAGATACTTCATGATAGAAGACAATGGAGAGGCATATTTAAGATGCTCAGGGAAAAACTTTTGAATTAACATTTTTTTTTTTAATCTAGCCAAATCAACTGGTAGACCTCAAAACCACTGTATGGGTAGCATCAGATAAAGCAAATGTGTTATTATGTTGGAATCATGAAAAATAAAAGATAATGGAAAAAAAGATACATAAATAGATAAAATTAATTTTAGAATGTACAAAACAAAACTTGGTAGCCCTGATTCCAATTTGAATTGGAAGTGTAAGATTTCAAAATGTGTTTTATTTTTAACAAATAAGGGAAACAATGTTTCCCACCTCTGTTCAACTAAATAAAACCTGAAAATAATGAACAGTTTAGCAGCAGCCAGCTAAACTACTGGTCAACTCCAGGTTTGCCCAGGAAATGTACAAGATGAACCCAGAACAGCTTGTCACACAGAAAGCAAGAAAGCTAACAAAGATGACTAGCATAGTGTCAAAAGGATTCAAGCTAAGTTGAAGAGGTTTCTAATGACCCAAAACTGGACCATATGGGCATTAAAAAGTATAACTGCAATGGGTTCAAACACATGAAATAGATTTTATAATCTTGATTTTATCTTTTTGAAGAAAAAAAAACCATTAATATTATCCAAAGCAGAAAGAGTATCCATATTGCTTGCTTCTTCTTACTATCATCATTTTGAAACCCCTATATGTCAATGGTTCCAGGTATTGATGACTGGCTATACCACAAAAATAGAGAGGACCAGACTTATGTACTTGTGTGGATAAAACTGCAATATTTGTAGAATCAATCACCTGGCCTTAGTGCATCTCCATACCAATAGGTGTTTCCAAGGGGTGGAGAGAAGTAGTTTCTCTCCATATCAACAGGTGATTACAAGAGCAAGTCCCTTTTTAACGCAGCTGGGGGTGTGGGGGGTGTGGTGAGAGACACAGGAGAGCAGAAGTGGGTGACTATTTGTAAGAAATAAATGGGTCTCCCACTTATTTCTCCCTTTGACTGATTTTGGTTTCAAAGGTACTTTGCCCTGGGATTTTCCCCCTGAAGTTATATCTGGCAGTAGTCAGCAGGACCTCTGAACCCAAAATCTGTGTGCATGTGTGAGACCCTTGGGCAGGCTGCCCCTAGAAATGGTAGGCAGATGCCTGGAAGCCCCCACAGTGGATGGTGGGGAGGCCCCAGTGGCTGCAGTAGTAGGGGATGCAGCTTCACCTGGAAGCCCCCTATCTGTGGGGCCTCTAATTGGGAAGCCCCTAATGGGAAATTGGCAAATAATAGGGTAAAGAACCTCCTAGAGGGTTGGGGCCTTCCCCAGAATTAGTTTCCAATTGGGGAGCCCCTAGTGGGGAATTGGTAAACAGGGTAAAGCTCCTTGTAGAGGGTTGGGGTCTTCCCTAGAACTGGGGAAGGGTGAAGACACCAGAAGCTGTGGAATTAGCCATAAATGACACAGAAGACTGCTTAGAGGCCCTAAGTGGCCACATAGCACCCAGGATTGTGGGATGTCTTTTTCTTGAGATAGTAGAAAGGGTTATTGAGGGGAGAGATGTTAGCAGGAGAGAGACATACTGCAGCATCCCTTGAAGGAGTTGGGCCATGACAAATAGGATGCCCTTAGGAAAGAGAGACAGTTATTGAGAAGGTTGCGCTCATGGAAGATATGTTAGCAGTGAGGGAGGAGGCAGCAGGAGGATCTGTGTTGTAGGAGGCCATGAGGGAGGGGGAGGAAAGAGGAGTGTCTTCAGTCCCCAAGATGGTAGAGGAGATATTAGGAGAGGATGACAGGGTGGGACCAAGGGCTGATCTATTTTCAAGGCCAAGGCACCAGTCTCTCCCATATTAAAGGCCTGCCAGGTTGTAATTAAGAAAATAAAAATGCAACAACCATGGGCTCCTCAGGGGAAGGAGCCGCCCCCTCCCCAGGTTGTGGAGCACTCCATGCTCATTCCCTATACCCAGGATGAACTGCTGGACATGGGCACCCAGCTTTGGCAGAAGCCACCAGAACCTCTGCCTACGTGGCTTTTGCTTTGGGATATGGGGGTGGAAAACATTGTCATGTTGGGTGCTGACTTCACATAGACTGGCTTCCCTGATGACTCAACCTTCCCTCCAGCAACAGTTGCAAAGTGCCCATCGTACATCAGGTAATTGGGCACTTCTAGACTGGCACACAGCAGCCATCAAGGCAGTTTGGCCTAATCAGGGTGATTTACCATATTTACCCACTAGCTGGAAAACATATGCAGAGCTCCAGCAGGTATTAGGGGAGCTGACATGAAAAATATCAACTATAATATGTACCCCCAGGACACCAGTGAGGAGTTGTTCACAGCAGGAATGAAAAATCAGGTGTTCCATATAGCTCCCCCATCTCTCATTGGGTTCCTCATGGCTATTCTTGCTCCCCAGATATGGCAATCCATAAGTGAGGCTACTCGGACTTTAGCAGATCTGGGGGAGGTTGAAACAATAAGAGCATGGAAGGAAATATGGGCTATGACTGAAAGGAGAGGTGCAAAGAGCCCTGTGAAGGTCTTGAAGACCCAGATGTGGGTTAATTTGATAAAGGCTCGGGTAGTGAAAGAAAAACTTGATGGGCAGCCCAATAGGATCTGCTAGAACTGTGGCACCAATTAAAACCAGAGCAGCAGTTCCAGCCACTGAGGTCCAGGACATGGAAGCTGGAGGAAAAGAGACATGTCCAGCCTCTGTCCCTGCAAGACTTCCTGGGGGACAGTACTCAGGCTCCACCTGGGCCCTCAGCCCCACAGGACAACCATTGGGCATTGTGATTCAACTGAGGGGGTGATCAAGGTCCCCACTTTGGGGGACATTGTGGAGACCAGAGGCCACAAGTAGAATTAGCAATTCATTGGTTCCCTGTGAATGTACAACGTGTCCTGGCACTGGTGGACACAGGAGCTGAGTATTCTGATTCATGACAACCCTGAGTGTTTTCCCAGGACCCCTGCTGTGATAGATGGCTATGGGTGTAAGGCATTTAGAGTGAAGAAAGCCAAAATCTCACTGGAGATGGGGCATTTAACCCCAAAGGAGTAATACTAGGTACTTTCTCCCATGCCTGAATATATTTGGGGGTAGATATCCTGCAAGGCCTGTGGTTACAGACCACTGCAGGTGAGTGCAGACTGAGAGTACATGTGATAAAGGCAGTTCTGAGGAGACATGCTAGGCACCCAGCTGTAGCTCTGCCTGTACCTCGGTGAGTGACAAATACTAAGCAGTATAAATTGCCTTGAGAGACATGAGGAAATTGGAGAAACTCTACGAGTTGGAGAGGGTGGGCATCATAAAGCCCACTCACAGTTGTTTTAATTCCCCAGTGTGGCCAGTGAAAAAGCCGGACAGCTCCTGGCATATGATCATGGACTACAGGGAACTGAATAAAATCACACCCTCTTTGCATGCTGCTGTCCCCTCTATAACAGCCCTATGTATACACTCAGTCATGAACTAGGGATATATCATTATGTTGTAGACCTTCCTAATGCTTTTTTCTCCATGGACGTAGTACAGGAAAGTCAGGAACAGTTTGCCTTCGTGTCGGTAGGCCAGCAGTGGACATTCACTGTCCTCCCACAGGGATACCTCCAGTCTCACTATTTATCATGGACTTATAGTCCAGGACTTGGCCACGTGGAAGAAACCGCAAACAGTGAGGGTATATCACTACATTAATATCATGCTCATGTCTGATTCTCTTGCAGATTTAGAAGGAGTAGGTCCTGGACTGCTGCAACATCTACAAGAGAAAGGATGGGCTGTGAACAGCACCAAGGTTCTGGGACCTGGTTTGTCTCTAAAGTTCTTGGAGGTTGTCCAGTCTAGAAAGTCTAAAATTATCCAGGAGCAGTAATAGTCAAGGTCCAGGCTTTCTCTACCCCTACCACTGTGGCAGTATTACAAGAGTTTTGGGTCTTTTGGGCTACTGCAGAGTGTTTATCCTGCACTGGGCACAAATTCTGAAGCCCTTGTACCAGGTGATATGAAAGGACAACAAGTGGGACTCGGACGAGACATGTGCAGTTGCTTTTACTGCTGCTAAGCAAGCAGTCAAGGCCATATAGGCCTTGTGTGTAATGGACTCATCAAGGCCCTGTGAGTTAGATGTCCATGTAACTGAAGATAGTTATGGATGGGGTCTTTGGCAGCAGCTTGACCAACCTATTGGATTCTGGTCACAACTAAGGAAAGGAGCAGAGGTTTGGTACACCTTGATAGAGAAGCAACAGGCTGCTGTATACCATGCCTTTCTGGCTATGGAGCCCATCACTGGAACAGATCTGACCAAGGTAATAATCACCTATCCCACTGCAGGGTGGGTATAAGACTGGATCCAAAGGCCACAGAGTGGTGTGGCAAAGATGCCTACACTGTCCAAATTGGGCGTATATTGACAGCAGCATAGCACCCTCTTTACTAGTCCCTTAAGTGGAGAACTCCATGCTAATTGGGGCCAGTGGCCTATACCAGTGGAAAGCAGGAAGAACTTGCTTTTGAGCCATTGGTAGCCAAGAGTCCTTATCAGGAAGGAAAAGGCCCCTATACCTGAAGATGCTTGGTACACAGACAGCTCCATTCAGGGCCAGCCCCCAAAGTGGAGGGCTGTAGCTTTCCATCCTAAAACTTAGACAATATGGATAGAGAATGAAGATGGGAAGAGCAGTCAATGGGCTGAGTTGCAGGCAGAATGGCTCATGATTACCCAGGAGCTCTTCCCTATAACTGTCTGTACTGACAGCTGGGCCATCTATTGAGGCTTGACCCTGTGGCTACCAACATGGTACCATGCCACCTGGATGGTTGGTCACTGGCCCCTTTGGAGGCAAGAGTTGTGGCAAGACCTATAGGCCTCTGGTCAGAGTAAGTCAGTTACCATATATAATGTGACTGGCCATTTGCCTTTGGCATCCCCAGGGAATAATGAAGCAGACACATTGGCCCAGGTGCATTGGCTAGAAGGAAAGCCTGCCTCTGATGTGGCCCAATAGCCACATTACTGTTTAGTGCACAAAGGGCAAAAGACAATGTGGACTGTAGCCCATCAGAGGGGCTTGCCATTGACCTTTGAAGAAGTCAGCCAAGCCCGAAAGGAGGGCCTTATATGCTCTAAGAGGGACTTACATCGAGTCCTGCAGCAACATGGGACAAAAGTAAAGGGGCCGATACCCCTTGACGGGTGGCAGATAGACTATATTGGGCTGCCCATACCAGGATATTGGTATGCCATGATTGTGTGGACACAGCTATTGGACTGCTGGTTGCTTTTTCCGCACATCATGCAGATCATCAAACCACCAAGAGGGGTCTAGATCATCTCTTTGCAGCCATTGGCATGCCTCAGGTGACTGAGAACAATCAAGGCACCCACTTTACTGGAAATGCATTACAAGAATGTGTGCAGCAATTAGGAATAAAGTACAAGTTTCATGTACCATATAACCCTACCAGGGCAGACAATGATAGAGAGGCACAATGGTTTGTTGAAATCTGGCCTGAAGGCAGATACCAATAGTCTACAGGTTGGTCAGTTCATTATGGATAGTGGTACAGCATTTGAATGAGAAGCCCCGAAAAGGAGCCTTGAGCCCTGTGGATATGCTAGCGTACCTTGCTGCTCTCCTACACAACTGTATGTGCAAACCAAAGAGAAGTTACTGAATCCAGGATATGACCAGGGATGTGGCCTTGGACATTTCGACACATGCACCAGCAATGGCTGGCCCTTCTGGCACCTTGAGGAGAAGTCCTGAAAGTTGGCCTCCCATGTGTTCCTGGAGTAACAGCAGAGTGGCCCCCAAAGATCACAATAGTGTACCCAAAATATCCAGGAGGTAAGAGCATCTTATGGGTAAGTTTTGTTTTACCTTTATGGCTAGTGCATGTACCTCCCATAACCCTATGTCTTGACCTACCTGCACCTCCCATAGGGAGCAGGATGAAAGTAGATTATACTAGACCAGGACGAGATCCCATTCCTGCCACTGCCCTACCACAGGACCACTTTCTTGCATGCATCCTACCTGATGGACAAGATTTGCCTATACTGGTGTCATTAAAACATGTATCTTATTGCCCTTAAGGTTATTATCTTCTATCATCCCTGTGGCCTGGACCTACTCCCTGGCTGCAGCTGCTGCATGATGATTGCTCTGAACTCCCTATCTGTTCAGGTAGTGACCTCCAGTTAAATGGTCAAGCTATGAACTTGATCTGCATCTATTGCCTACAAACTGTAATTGTAAGCAAAACTATTGCTTTGAACCTAGCTGAATCATCTGCCTTGAGGATTATCATGATTTTATTGCTGTTGCTATTGTATGTATTAGTCTGGTTACAATGCTCCAATTTTCTCACACAGGGGCCATTGCAGAAAATGGGAAACATGTCGATTGTGAGATGAGATTTCTGGAGGGGTGAGCTTTTGGTAAAATTGCAATATTTCCAGAATCTCTCACCTTGCCTTAGTGCATCTCTGTGGGTAAAATTGTAATATTTCCAGAATATCTCGCCTGGCTTTGGTACATCTGCATATCAATAGGCATTCAGAGGTGGAAGGAAGTATGGCTTTAGTGCATTTGTATCATTCCTCAGGAATGGAGAGAAGGTCATCTCCTTATCAATGGGTAATTACCTGGGCAAAGGAGGGCTTATCTGTACCTGAGAGGTGAGGGGGAGGGCCAGTTTTGGCTTCTGCTGGAGCAGGAAAGAGAGAAGGGCCCAGACTGCAGTTTGTAAGCAATAAACAGATTCTAAACTTTATTTCTTTCTTTGACTTATTTTGGTTTTTAGAGATATCTTGCCCCTGGATTTCTTCTACCTGGACTTACACCTGGTACAGTTGGCAGAATTGCTCTGAACCCAAAATCTGTCATAATGGGTGCGACCTTTGGGAGGGCCACCCCTAGAAATGATCGGGAGAAGTGGCGCTCACACTGAGGGACATGTGTCTACACTTGTGTCGTCATGGAGGCACCACCACCGCTGCTGGCTGTGCCAACCCCAGCCTGTAATCTGAACCTTAGGCCACTGCTTCTGCCACTGCTGCTGCTTCTGCTGCCGGCCAGAGCCTGGTCACAACAATGGAAGGGGCAGAGGTCCAAGTCACCTTGATAGAGAAGCAACTGTCTGCTGTGTACCATGCCTTGCTGGCTATGGAACCCATCACCAGTAAATCTCCCACCAAGGTAATAACCACCTATCCCATTGTGGGGTGGGTAAGAGAGTGGACCCAAAGGCCATGGAGTGGTGTGCCACAGACACCTACCGTATATCATGTGACTGGCCATTTGCCTTTGGCATCCCCAGAGAATAACGAAGCAGACGCATTGGCCCAGGTGTGCTGGCTAGAAAGAAAGCCTGCCTCTGATGTAGCCCAATAGCTACATCAGCATTTGTTGCAGGTGGGGCGAAAGACAATGTGGGCCCATCAGTGGGGCTTGCCATTGACCTTTGAAGAACACCTGGCCTGGAAGGAGTGCCCTGCACATTGTACAGATCAGCAAACCACCAAAAGGGGCCTAGAGCATCTCTTTGCAACCTATGGCCAGTTGCCAGTGATTGAGAGTGATCAAGGCACCCACTTTATTGGATATGTATTTCAAGGATGGGTACAGCAATTAGAAATAAAATGGATGTGGCCCTGGACAGTTAGACACATGGACCAGTGATAGCTGGCTCTTCTGGCACCTTGGGGAAAAAGCCTGGAAGCTGGCCTCCTGTGTATTCCTGGAATAACAGCAAATTGGCCCCCACAATATTGGTTATATGCTTCTACAGTACTTGTGTCCTGGATGCACCCCCTGCCTGCAGCTGCCACATGATGGCTGGAATAGACGAGTTTTGGACTTAATCTGCATGGGACTTTGAACCTAGCTGAATTCTTGGGCTTGAGAATTCCGATTGTGTTGCTGTTGTCAAGAAAAAAATGCTTAAAGAGAGGCTTGACTTTGTCTAATGTTTGGTAAAAGTTTTCTGAGCAATCTAACATGGTTGTTAGAAATGAGTAAACAAGCATAGAAACATATTTTGTGCTTAGTGAGAGATTGTGCATTTACTTAATCTGCATGGCTGAATCCTCTAGTTTGAGGATTATTGTGATTTTATTGTTGTTGCTATTGTATGTCATTAGTTTGGTCTGAAGAGGGGGAAGGAGAAAATTGTAAGGTGAGATTTCTGGAGGGGTGGCCTCTGGGTAAAACTGTAGTATTCCCAGAATATCTCACCTGGTTTTGGTACATCTGCATATCAACAGTTATTCAGAGGTGGAAAGAAGTATGGCTTTAATGCATTTGCATCATTCCTCAGGGTGGAGAGAAGTTCATCTCCATATCAATAGGTAATTACCTGAGCAAAGAAGGGCTTATCTGTACCTGAGAGGTGAGGGAAGGTCTGGTTTTGCTTCTGATGGAGCAGGATAGAGAGAAGGGCCCAGACTGCAGTTTGTGAGCAATAAACGGATTCTAAACTTTATTTCTCCCTTTGACTGATTTCTGTTTTTAGAGGTATTTTGCCCCGGGATTTCCTCTCCTGGGATTTACAATCTCCATATCAATAGGTTTTTTCCAAGGAGTGGAAAGAAGTAGTCCATCTCCATATCAATATGTAATTACAAGGGAGAGCAGGGCTTATATGGACCAGAGAGATTGGGCAGGGCCTGTTTTTCTGTAGCCAGGTGGTGAGAGACAGGAGCGAGCAGAAGTGGATGACTTCTTGTAAGCTATGAGTTTCTCCCCCTTTATTTCTCCCTTTGACTATTCAATTTCAAAGGTATTTTGCCCTGGGATTTTCCCCTGGAGTTACAGTTGGTAATTGTTGGAAGCTAGGTCCTGGGTACATGAGAGTTCATAACAGGATTCTTTTTTCTTTTTAGTATATGATTGAAAATTTCTGTACTCAAAAATAACAGAAAAAGGGAGGAAAGTAGTGGCAGGAGAAAAGGAAAGATACAGAAGGAAGCCTGATAAAAGTTTAGAAACCATTTCTGAAGCTGTGACTAATATGGTTAAGATGATTATATCTCTCTTTTGTAGGCTCATTTCTTCCAAAATTCAATTAGGATTTAGTAAATCCTATCAGATTGTACAACAGATTACCTAGGGTTATACTAAGGACCGATCAACCTAAAAATGGAAACAAATTGGTCACTAACTCTTTTCTCTGTTGGAATTTGAAAGTTTGCTAGGCTGGTTTATATTGGATAGAACTGCCTTTAATTCAAGGAGACAACACTCATTCCTTGTTGAGTGCATGTCCTCAGGCTGTTGGTTTTGGCTAGTCAGTTCCTCTTGTCTGTCCTTGATTCCAAAACTATTCAGATGTTTCTGATCAACTCTGGTGTTTGTCATATAGTATTTCCAGTAGATTCAAGTACTAAGCACTATATTCCCTATAAAATAGATTGTGCCTCCACCTATTTGACTAAGGAATTATAGTTCAGCTGGATAATGATTTCACTGTAGAAATTTTAGGTACAGTATGTCAAATTTCTAACATTCAGAGAAGATTCAGACTTATAAACAGTACTGCCTCACCTGCCAAGGAGCTAGGATAGCCATGTTAGTGGACATTTTATTTTTGTACCGAGTAACAAGTACACCTTTGTGGTAGGCAAACTCTAAAAGGGTCCCCATACCCAACGTCAGTTGGCAGTATTTACAACCTCATATAATTCCCTCCTCATGAGTGTAGGCTGGATATACTGACTTGTTTCAAACAAGTCTATTGAAGAGAATATGGCAGAAGTGATGGAATGTGACTTCAAAGAATAGGGCACAGAAAGACGGTGCCTTCAATCCTGAGTGTCACATTGTGAGGCAGCCCTGTGGTGAAGCCTATGGCAAGGACTGAGGCCTAACAATCACCTGAGTAAGTGATTAAGCAGGTAAGCAGAATGAGTAAGCTTGGAAGCAGAATCACATGCACATGGAGTGGATAAGACAGCCTACAGACGGCTTGATTGCTATCAAATGAAAGACCTTGAGCCAAAGGAACTAGGCTAGGCTGTGCCTACATTTCTGTCTTACCAAAACTGTGAAGTAATAAATGTTTGTTATTTAAAGTCATTACATTTGTGGGTAATTTGTTCTGCAGAAAACATAGTACAACACAAAATACAACATTCAGCTTAATAATAATAAATCACGGTTATTTATCCATTCATTTATTTAGTCAACATTCAGTAAATGTCCCCTTTCTTTCAAGACTGCACTAGCCTCTGGGAAGACATCAGTTGGGTTGGGTAGCATCCCATAGAACACAACACAAAGGTATATAAATCAGACTGTAGGAAAAGGGTGGGCAGGCAAAGCTATCTAGGAAAAATGGCATCATGTGTGAAGGCTCTGGGGATCAGAAACTAATATCAAATTTGAGAAACTGAAAGCAGAGTTGGCCCATAGAATGCACAGTATGGACAATGCAAAGTTATTTGGCAAGGGTACTAGTTATGAAAACAGACTTTGGTATCACATGAATTCAAGTTCATTTCCACGTCCTTGTTCTGCCTCTTCACAGCAATGCTAATAAGGACAATTTAGACACTCCCTTGTGCATCGGTTCTCTCAGATGGAAAATAAAGGTAATAGTAACTATTTAAGAAGGCTGTTAAAAGCATATGCTATGGTACCTAGTGCAAAAGAGATGCTGCAAACTGCTGGCTATTAGTATTGCTGTTTTTGTTATTTTTCTTAGTAGAATTAGTACTGTGAGAGATCTTATAAGACATGGCAAGGCATTTTCATATTAATTTAGAAGCAAAAGAGAAACAAGAACAAGAAACAGATATGAGTAGGGAATAACCTGGTGAGATACACAATTCATAAGCATCATTCTAACAGCCACATAAACAATGGATGTGAGAAGGGCAAGACTGGAGGCTGGACGTCAGTTGGCAGACTGCTGTGATAATCCAGACAATAGCTATGGTGAAAAAGACAAAAGGACATATTTGATGGCTATTGAGGGCTAGAGTTAATAAGTTTTGGAATTCAATTTGTTTTGGGAGTAAAATATAGAATGGGTCAGAGAGTTTACTGGGTTCAGGGAACTAGGTAATAATACACATTTTTAGATACCAAAACCTTAGCAAATGGAGGGCTGACTGGAACAAGAGTTTGTGAATGTGAAATATTACTAACATTTAAGGTTGATAATCTGAGGAACTTATGATTGAATTTACAGACCTGAAGCACAGGATAGTGAATAATCAACACAGGACAGAGAGTAATTCTGTCCCTAGCATAATATTTAATTGTAAGTAATAATAATAATTTTGTCTCTTGGATATGAAGCCATCAGCAGGTTTTTTTTAGAGAAAACCACTTACCTATGTACAATAACCTAAAATTTATGAACAGAATCCTGCAAAAGAAACTGAGGAAGTCAAAAACAAAATCCATGGGATGAAATTCCTTATAAAATAAAGTATTAGATAAGAGAATCAAGTGCTGCAATAAATCAAGGTAAGGACTCACAGTCTGTGGACTGCTCATAGAAAGGCCACTGAGGACCTTGCTGGGAGCAGTTCCTGTGGAAGGCTGGGTAGAAGTCAGGCTGCAGAGGATTAAGGAATGAGAAGGTAAGTTATTCTATAGAAATTGGCCACAGGATAACCTTGGGTTAAGACAGGATTTTTTGTTTGTTTTCATTAGTGGAAGGAACTTGAATATGTTAGAATGTTGATGGGAGTGGGGAAGAGGATGGGAGGGGAACCAGCACTCAGAAGAGGAAACAGTCTTATGAGAGGATGGCTACAGATGCAAGACTCTTTAGAGGTTTGGTACAAGGAAGACAGGATGTTCCCATATGGGAGTATAAAACTATACTCTGAAATTGGAGACAAGACTATGTCGAAGAGTGGAAGTAGACAGAGTATGGTTGAACCAGTGGTTCTCAACTGAAGGATGATTTTGGCCATCCTCTGGAGGTATTTTTGCTGCTATTACTAGGGGTTAGGCTAAAATTGGCATCTAGTGTGTAGAGGCCAAGAATGCTGTAAAACAGTATACCATGCACAGGACAGGCCCTGACAATAAAGAAGGACCTGGCTCAAAATTTCAATAGTGCCATGGTTAAGACCCCCTTAGTTGGACAGTGGAGGAGAATAGAAAAAGTTTAAAATATCTGTTGAGGAGAATGGGGAGATGACTAAGAAATCATGATATGGTTGCTTAAAAGCATTTGGTGCCCACTTGAGAATGGAGATCAGTATCTGCTTTGTTGTATAATTTTCTCCAGCAGTATTAAGATTGAGTAAAGATTTAGAGAAGTAAAAAGTTACACTAAGAGTTCTGTGACGTGGATAAATTCAAAGGACATGGGAATTAAAGAAAGGAGTAGAAGATCCATGATCCACTGAGGTTATGGATTGTGGAATCTAAGCTAGGGAAAGGAGGGTATAAAACAAAAGGTAACTGGAAAGAGAGGATAAAGATAAGGGGCCTGGAGTTCCCTATAAAACTGAAATATGTGCCCTAGGAATAATCTAGTACAAGACATGAAAGGATAGACTACTGTGGTCAGAAGTTAAAGAATAGCTTTAGGATTTATTTTTCAGTAAAAATGATGGCAATATCTGTCTGGGCCCAAAGGCTAAGTAAATGAAGTGCGCTAAAAACACAGGTCACTGGAAATGAGAAGGATGAGGACCTAAGAGGCCAGGATGATGAATAAATCACACAGGGCCAGTATGTACCATTGTATGTATCCCTAAATGCCATGTCATTTCATCACTAAGCATATATAGGAAAGGAAATGGCAAAAAGTGAATTATTATAGTAAGTGTAACCAAAAGACCCCTTGTGGACTCTAATATGAGAAGACCAACCAAGGAATTGGTTACAGTGAATTCAACAGCTGGGTGCTTAATACTATAAAAACCCAGCTATCTAAACCTAAGGTTGGTTGATAGCCAGAGCTCCAATAATATGCTTTCAGGGTTCTGTCTTACTGGTTTCTACACTGACAGGATAAAGAGTGAATGGGATTATCCAACAGTAAAAAACTGTTTTAGGCAAAAGGGTGCTTCAGTGGGTTAGGCAGTAGGAAGTTATCTACAGTTAAATGCTCTGCAGGATGCAGCAGTGCATTTAGAGCATGGAATTTAGGAATATATTTTTAACAGGTGGCCTTGAGATAGAAAGCAGAGAACGAGGTGCTAAAATTTCCAAGGATGGAGGGGAAATGCCCAGGAATTTTTATGCTTTTATCAATAGACAGAAGCAACTTAGAAGAGTAGATTGCAATAATATGAGACAGCTGAAATGGTTGTCATCTTTGAGCTTTGGGTTGTAACAAATACTACTGGTAGAATTTAGCATTGACTGCCATCAAAGCCATCTGGAGGAGCTCGTTACAAAACTCAGATTTCAGAACTTCTTCCAGGCTATGGTTCACTAAATTTTTAGATAATCCAGGAATCTACATTTTTAACAATTCTTGTATTCTAGACAGGATGAAAGTGCGGGAACTAGTACTATCTACCTACTTAATATCATACCTCTGCCTCAACTCATCATCAAAAGTTAATCATTATACTTCAAATTCTTCAAAAGCATACTACATGCCAGATGCTTCTCTAAGCACTTTTTCTCTTATCCAACCCTCCCAACCACTTTATAATGTAGATATTATTAACATTTTCAATACAAGATGAGGAAATTAGGCACTAAAGCTGACATCCGAGCACATGAAGTCTGAAAACAGAAAGAGCCTGTTCTCTTTCTAACTGTGCTATCATGATAAAATCACCTAATTAAAATGAACTATTTCCTCTTGCTTTTAACCAGAATTTTATCACATATATTGCTAAAAAATCACCACATATTCATCATAAGCTCTCATTGGTGGTTATATATTTTAATGAAAAGAGGGAAATTAATTCAAATTTAATAAAATCAGTTTGGCAAGCAAGACATTTCAAAACACAAAGTTGTCTTAAAAATAAAAAATGGAAGTCCTTAGTGGGAAAAGTTGTAAATAACTGCTATAGACCTCCTCACATGTATTACTGTTTCTTCCATTTCCTTAGGAATTTAAGTAGGCAGTTGACCAGTTCAAATAATAAGGGTGTGGTGGGGGAAGGAATATACATTGTGAAACTCAGTTTGTGAATACTTACATTCAGTTCATTTTTTAACATTTCTTCAAGACGATAGCCTACATGTTCTTCATCTTCTTTTGTGTTCATAACTAAGCAAATCTGTTGTGAAACTCTTTCTGAGATAGAAACAGAAGAAAAAAAAATGTTATGAAATAGGAAACAAAAGCCATGCTGAAATCCACACTGCCCTGCTGCTCCTAACTGTTGAGCGAGAACAGGGACTTGGATGACACACTGAGATGTCCTTGATTCTTGTCACCACCCAAGTTAATAACTATGTATTTCACACATTGTGGGTGGCTAACCAGGACACTGTGTAAGCCACAGAAATAAGAGATTGTGGGGTACACTGAAAGGGAGTAACTGGAGGCAATAGCTATTTGGCTTGCCAATTCAATCCTTCTACCTTTATAAGGAGTCTCCAGGAATCTGAACGGATCCCACCTCCCAGGCAGATCTCGAGGCTGCAGTGGCTCCTCTGTACAGCTCTCCTCTGTGACACCTAGTGCCCTAGCTAAGTACAGCTTTTCCCTTGCATTCCTCAAGATTCAATTTAATTGAAGTTAAGTTCCTGACTGTTTAACTGTCACCATACCAAGTGAAAATCTGTTTTCCTCAAATTTTGAAGATTTATTTGACGTGATCTGGTGTAGAACAAGGTATATGGCATAGTGATATTCGCTTTTATAAATACTGGATGCACTTCCCCAAAGATGTGCAGTCCTCTACAGGAGACAGGCAGGTCTGAAATACTAAGAAAAGGCTATATTGCTGCTGGGTAGGTAAACATTGCATAGTATTAGGTCATAGACACAGGAAAACGGCATAATTTTACAAAGGGATCCCAAATCAAAAGTTAGCTTAATTAACTTTTGACCCAGCTGCTTCTAATGTGGGCAACTCTATATAATATGCTCTACATAAATATTGACCCAGCAATAGTTAATGATTCTTCCAAGCAAAGCAGCGGAGGATAGACCATTTAAAGTAACAGCACCAATTAACAGAACTACTACTACTGCCTACCTCTCACTTATCAAAAGCGTTACATATGCCAGGAGCAGTGTGCTATGTTAATGCCAATAATCTTGACCTTGCAAAATATTACACTGATTCTATGTAACAGATTCTTGAAACCTGACTTCACAGAAATGAAGTAATTTCCCAAGATGACAGGGATATGAGTAGTAGCACAAGGATTCAAATCCAAAGAAATTAGGCTTACAAACACACAGCTATTCTACACACTAAAATGAAGAGAAGAAAAAGACACCTAACATTTACTGGACATAAACTATTTTCATATGAAAGGCTCTAATGCTTTTACAGTTGTTAGTTCATTTAATGCCTCAAAATACCCATGTAGAAATGTAGGTATTATAGTTCCTTTTTTATTCATAAAGGTGTTTAAATCTATGTCTTTCCAAAGCTCATGAAAGCCATTTCTATCATGTTGCCTATCTTGTATTAACTTCTGTAAAAGAATGTGACGCATTCTTCACTTTCAGGCACTCTACAAATTCAAGAAAATTAAATTTAAACATAGTAAGTCAAATGGATTGAGAAGGCACCTCTATTCTGCATATAAATCTGCTATACCTAGCTATATTATCTTAAAATCATTTCATCTCTTTAGGGCTCTGTTCACTCATCTGTGAGTTATGAAATGTCTACAATTTTAAGTAACATGATCCTGATAAAATCATATATAATTTAGAACATAAATGAATGCTCCAGAGAGTAAGTACTATGAAACATCATTGTTTTAAGAAATATAAAGTGGTTGGCAATTCCAGATAAATCTTTATAATAAAAATAAGCAGGAGTACAGTCTCGAAAGGTGAACAGGTTTTGCTTAGGAACAGTGAAAAGGGCTTTGAAAGTAATTAAGAGGGATAAGAGAATTTTTCTTTCATGTACTGAGGTAGGAAGAGTTTGGGCATAAACTTAGTCTGTGTAACAAGAGACAAGTAAGTATTCAAAAGCCTTCAAATGATTTAGCAGCACACTATAAAGTGGGGCATTCAGTGAAACCAAATCATGGAGGTCCCATGTTGTCTTGGATGCTATATTGTCCTGAAAGTTTTAGATCAGAAGATAACTATCATACAAGCAGTGAGTTAAAAACAAAGTTAACCTAAATTTATGCATTATGAAATTAAATGTTTAGAGAAGTCTGACTTTGTAATGTAATAGCAAAAATCCAGACAGTTGTTTTTGAATGCTTCTCACAAAATACACAAATTACATAAAAAATATTTAATGTGTAAATACAAAGTAATCTATTACATATAAAAATATGATGGCACCTAATGATTTTGGCAAATTTATAAAATAGTGCACAAAGTAATTTTTTTGAGACAAAACAACATATGTAAATAGTCCCTTCCTTGTTTAATTATCTATACTTTGAAGAATTCTAAGATCAAATGTCAATCAATAGTAAAATAAAAATTTACTTACTATTTCCCTCCAAAAACAAAATGTAAATAAAACAAAGTAATTCAAAATCTGTTTGGTATTTATCTTATGCCATGTTTCAGCTATTCTAAACAGAAAACTTTTTTTGTTGTTTGGGAATCTTTGCATTGCCATATAATTTTTTATATCAATTTTCACAAAAGTTTCTACTGAGATTTGGACAGAAACGACATTTTTAAAATAACAAGCCTTCTAGTCGTACACATGATATATTCCCGTTTACTGAAGTATTCCTTAATTTCTCTCCGTAATGTTTTGTAGTTTCCAGTGTAGAGTCCTTTTGCAGTTTTTGTTATATTTATTCCGAAGTAACTGTCAATGCAATCATAAAATGGTATTTTTTATTTTGTTTTCTATTTATTGATATATAACAGTACATTTTTAAATGGTCCTTCTATTCAATGACCTTGCTAAATTCACTTATAAACTCTGTAAATCATTTCAATTCTTTATATATACACACATGTTAATTGTGCATAATAAAATGTTATTTCCTTCTAACCAAAATTATAATTTTATAATCTGATCAAGCAAATTATATATTTCATGTAAGGTCCTTATCAGATTTTCTCTAAACAGATATACTGTCTTCATATAATAAATTGGGAAGTGTTCTCTCTTTTGCTACTTTCTAGATAAATATTCAAGACTGATGTTAATTCTTCTTTCAAATAGTTTTATAGAATTCCCTGGTAAAATCTAACTGCTTTGTGGTAGGATATTTAATTATATTCAATATCTTAAATGGATAAATAACTTTTCATAGCTGTACTTTCCTATGAATGTGTTCATTTCACCTTAATTTTCAAGTCTATTGTCAAAAAGTTTTCTATGGACTGAATATTTATATTCCCCCCACACTCTCGTTAAAACTCTAACCCCAATGTAATGGTATTAGGTAAATACCCAATAAATATTGACAGAACAGCCGTTGTTGTTATGGTCATATACGTTCAATAAAGTCATTCAAAGTCTAGACTAGGTTCAAAATCATCAGTTCGTTAATTCAATGGTTTTCAGCTCCTGTTACACATCAGAATCAACTGTGAGTAACTTCTTGTTTTGTTTTTGTATTTTTCAAATATATTTTCTTACAACCAACCAACAAGACTCTCTCCTGTATTTTTTAAAGCTTCAAAAGTGATTCTTATGTTCAGCCAGATTGAAAACTACATTGAGCTGATGATTTTCTACAATGGTGGGTTTAAAAACTATTTATTTCCTTAAAAAATATACAAAATTAGGTATTATAGCTGATTTAGTTCTCTGAAATGGTATAACTTTTCTGAGTGTATCTATTTTGGTAATTTTTCAGTTTTTTCTAATCTTCTCCATACTGTGGCAATTGGAGGTTAGTGAGTTCAGGGAGAAAGAAGTACTGAATTCTTCATTTCTCTTTGATATTTCTGGTGTAAAGATGTTAGAGAAACCCAAATTTTCCCAATTTCTACTCTGATCTCACTAGAGTTTGCAATTCAGATATTTCTTGACTAAAATTTTAAAGGAAATATAAGAAAAAAATGCAATGTTCATCAATTGTAGATGTAAGGCACTTCTTGGGAATTCAGTAATATTTGTTAAATTATTGAGGCAAATGCAATTTTTAAAAAATATACACAAATTCAATATATGAACAAATTCTAAAAACAGTATATTAATACTTTGACAGTATTTTATATTTATGAAATGAGAAAGTAAAAACTTCTATGTAAAGCCTAACTTTCTATAAGGGCTTTATAAATAGAGCTAAAAAAATGGAGACTTGGGCAAAATAAAAGACTGTACATTATGGGATTTTAATGAGTATTAAATGAATTAACATCTATGAAGTTATATGTAATATCTGGTGCAAGTAAATACCCAACAAATGTTGACAGAACAGTTGTTGTTGTTATGGTCATATACATTCAATAAAAATATAAATTAAGATTCCTTTTGTCTATTCAAAAATATGACTAATCTCTAAATTCAAACAGTCCCTTGGGGTCTTAATATTTCAGAATTTGTCATATAATACAAATCAACCTGGTCCCACTAAGCCTAGTTTTCAAATTTCAAAATTTCACCAAATGTGCAGTAGTTGTATATAATAATGGAATACACATCTTGAGAGATACATAGTCCTATGATTTCATCCATGAACTCCTTTAAAACTAAAATGGATACCTCCTAGTTGTGATCATTCATGCCTTAGATTGTCCATTTAGGCTGAAACATCTTATGTGATTTCTATTAATTCCACAAACAGGCACTGGCAATCTTCACTGGTAATGTTAATGTACTTAGGAATTTCACCAGAAAAAGACAACAGAATGACTACACTTATGCCATGGAGGGGCAAAGCCAAAATGAAAAAGAATGTAGTTATCGGAGTAGGGGTCAAATAAATTGAACCTTCTCAATTCCAATTATTCTAGGGCCCCCCAACTCACAGAGAGGGGGAAAATTATTTAACACATTTAAAATTCAATTTTTTCAAGAAGCATGAAATTCTTTCCTAGTATGATTAATCCTTATTATTTCTCAAAAGAAAATATTTAACAACTTCCTTGAGGTTAATGATGAAATCAAAATATAAATAAGAGCCTTTGGAATTCTTAATCTGCTGTTTTAACTACGAATAAAGCACTTCTTAGAAATTTTTTGAAGTTAAACACAACAATAGCACTAGGGAGAACCATAAAACCATTTCACTTCTCAGAATCATAAAAACTCTAACACAAGAAACTAGTCTTTGTTCTCTCCCCAGAAAGACCTAAGGATAAGTTAGAAAAATATTGGAATTAACTTTAAATCATTCCTGACCTATCAACTTAATGACCAATATTAACCTCTTTTTTTTTTTTTTTTTGGCTTTCTTACTACCTTCTTTTTAAAAAATAGCTTTTAAAAATCTTCCTACAAGGACACTCATGGCATATGAAATATTTTGATATCTAAACCAGTAGGGTACCCAAAAATCCCCCCCAAAAAATCATTAACAACATGTACTCTCTACTTTACACTGAATAATTGTTGGGAGCCACACAAAGACAACAAGATGGCCACAGTTCATGAGGTTCCTGCTTCACTTCTTGGAGATTAGCTACGAGCCGCGCGCGCCAACAAGGAAGCCCGCGCGCGCCAAGAGATACTCTTCTCCCCCTCCTTCCCCATTATCATATACCAATCAGAATGTAACTCGCTGCGCCACCCCTGCTATGCAGCCAATCCCCTGCCTACAAGTATCCTATGGCCCACTCTGCCCCTGAACACTGGTGTATATCTACCCCCGTCTTACAATAAAATTTGAAGGCTTGATCAGAATACTGTCTTGCCTTCGCTCTTCTCTCGCCCCCATTTTCTTTCAGGTCGGATCCCCCTCGTCCCCACAAATAACTAAGTCCCGCTGGACGGGACAAGTGGCGCCCAACGTGGGGCCAGAGGCGCGGATCCTTCGCAGGCGGACCCCCGAGTAAGATATCGTCTGGCCAGACCCCTTCTTGATGAAACAATAGGAGACGCCTTTCGCCGCTCACGGAGGTCGTCGTCCCTGGTGAGTACCGGCCGCCTTATAAGAAAATGGGAACTAGATTAAGTAAAGAAGCGGTCTTCATAAGAGACCTAAAAAGTTCGCTTAGGGAGAGAGGAGTTCGAGTTAAAAAGAAAGACTTGGTAAAGTTTTTTATTTTTGTTGATGAAGTCTGTCCGTGGTTCATTGTTAATGGCCCCGAAATTCATCCTAAAAAATGGCAGAAAGTAGGTAGAGATTTAAATGATTATCTTATCAAAAACGGCCCTGACTCTGTTCCTGTTTCAGTATTTTCCTATTGGAGTCTTATCAGAGATATTGTTGAAAATACTGACCCTGATAAACGTCAACTCTTGTCAGTGGCAGAATATTGCCTCCGCCCCCTATCTCGGGCGGCCTCAAAATCGTCTCTTTCGAGTGATCCCCCTGCTCCAAAATCAGCTAAATCCCCCTCCCCTAGCCTAACACCATCTTTGCTCGGTGCCCTCCACGATACCCCTCCCAAATGTTGCATTTATCCGCCTCTCCCTCGAGATTCGGACTTTGTCGATACACAAAAGGTTTTTCCGGTCGTGACTAAGAGCCAAAATAGCGAACCTTTAGATCCGGGAGACGCGGCCGAACTAGAAGACGAGGCGGCCAGGTATCACAACCCAGATTGGCCCCTTGCCGCCCCGTCGCTTAACCCCCCTTCTTACACTCCCCCTATTCAGCCTCCCAATGTTTGCGCCTCGGCCTTTTTGCCCCCGTCGGCCCCTCCGCTACCCCCTCCGGCTCCCGGTCCTGTTAGCCCCCCTACCAGCACTGAAGACCTAATAGCACAGATAGTAGAACAAAGAATAACTTGCCATCTCCAAAAATTGGTTGTCTCCCAACCAGTTCGTCCCTCATTATCTTCGCAAAGGAGCCTCTCTAAGAAACCGCTTACAGCCACAAAACCTAAAAAACTGCTCTTTCCTGTTCTTACCCGGGCCTCCGCCCGCTCTGGCCCCACCTCCACAACACGTAGCCCGGAAGAGGGCGATCTTGAAAGCGATGGTGAAGACGCCCCTGCTGCTCAGGAATTAGAAAGTGAGGGGGAAGAGCAGGCTGAGCCAGAGCCGGCCGAGCCTGCCGATGGCCCTAGAGAATTTCACAAAATCCATTTCAAAAGCTTAAAAGAGCTGAACGCGGCCGTTAAAGCTTATGGCCCCAATGCCCCTTTTACCCTTTCTGTTCTTGATTCGCTGTCTCGAGGAGGACATTTACTCCCAGGTGAATGGCTGCGTATAGTCCAGGCTGTGCTTACCCGTGGTCAGTTTCTAACTTGGAAGGCAGATTTTGCTGACCACTGTCAGACCATCGCTGCTGCCAATGTAAAAGACCCTCATTCCCCAACAGCGTCCTGGACGTTTGATAAGCTTACGGGACAGGGCAGATATATCTCTGAAACCAGGCAGCAGCGCCTTCCCCTTGGTCTTTTATCTCAAGTGAAAGATGCCGCTTTGGGCGCTTGGATATCACTCCCTGCTTCCGGGACTGCTAACACTCCTCTAACTAAGATCACTCAAAGCTCGCAAGAAGACTATAGCGAATTTGTTAGCAGACTGTTAGAGGCCGCCGAAAGGACCCTTGGTTCCGCGGCTGCCAATGATAAGATTGTAAAACAGCTAGCCTATGAAAACGCCAATTCGGCATGTCGAGCCGTCCTCCGCGGTAAGACTCGAGACAAAACTCTTGATGAAATGCTGAGAATGTGTAGAGATGTCGATCCTTTTACATCCAAAGTCCAAGCCCTTTTAGCTGTAGGTGCCGCTGTTCAGACTCCCCCGGCTTCTTATCCTCCTTCCTTCCCCAGGGGCGCACCGCCTATGCGTAACTGCTTTAAATGTGGACAGCCAGGCCATTTCGCTCGCCAATGCCCTACCACAGCTCCTCCTCCTAGAGTTGGGTCAGTCCCCGGTATTTGCCCTCGCTGCCATAAGGGGCGGCACTGGGCCAAAGAGTGCCGTAACAATCCAACAAATCCTTTTTACAGTACCACAAATCCTTTCACCCCCCCTTTTCAGGGAAACGGGCTGAGGGGCCAGCCCCGGGCCCCCCAGCCAATTCCATTTCAGCCGGCCTCGGGGAACAGCCTAGCTGTAGCACTCCCGCCCTCTATCGGGCCACACCCGGGAGTGCAGGACTTGACCTCTGTGCCTCCTCCTCAACAATATTAACGCCTGAAGAGGGAGTTACAATTATTTCCACAGGAATTTATGGCCCACCTCCCAAAGATACTTATTTTCTAATTTTAGGGCGAGCTTCCACCACAATAAACGGCCTTATTGTCCACCCTTCCTTAGTTGACAATGACTATACTGGAGAAATAAAAATTCTTGCTAGTGCTCCCCGGTGCCCTGTCAGCATTATGAAAGGTCAGCGCCTTGCGCAGGCACTCCCCCTCCCTTTAAGTACATCTCACCCTGCTATTCATAAGAAGCGAGGCTCCTCTACCCCAGGTTCTTCAGACTTATATTGGATCCAAGCCATTACTAAAGAACGCCCCACTCTTAAGCTTAAGATCCAAGGAAAAGTATTTGAAGGAATTTTAGATTCGGGGGCCGACTCTACGGTCATATCTCAGGCTTCATGGCCCTCCAGCTGGCCCTTACACGCTTCCTTGACCCATCTACAAGGAATTGGACAGTCAAGAAACACCTTACAGAGCTCACAGTTACTAAACTGGGAAGACGAAGAAGGAAATACCGGGTTCATTCAACCCTTCGTAGTTCCTGGGTTGCCAGTAAATCTTTGGGGAAGAGATATCCTTTCTCAAATGAAAGTCATCATGTGTAGCCCTAATGAAGTTGTAACACAGCAGATGCTTTCACAGGGTTACCTCCCTGGTCAGGGGTTGGGCAAACTAAAACAGGGAGATCCCAACCCGATACTGGCCACGCCTAAGATAGACCGCTCAGGTTTAGGGTTTGAAAAACATTTTTCGTAAGGGCCGTTGCTCCTCCTGCACTCCAGGCAGACAAGATTACTTGGAGAAGTGATGTTCCTGTCTGGATCGATCAATGGCCCCTTACCACTACAAAATTAAATGCAGCCATAGAGTTAGTGCAGGAACAGCTGGCTGCTGGACATATTGAACCTTCTACATCCCCTTGGAACACCCCAATCTTTGTAATCCAAAAGAAATCAGGCAAGTGGAGGCTCCTACAAGACCTCAGGGCGGTTAATAAGACCATGGTCCCTATGGGCGCATTACAACCGGGAATTCCCTCTCCAATAGCCATTCCTAAAGGGTATGTCAAATTAGTAATTGATCTAAAAGATTGCTTTTTCTCCATACCTTTGCATCCTGATGATTGCAAACGTTTTGCCTTTAGTATACCCATTACCAATTGTGTAGGGCCTTCTCCCCGGTTTCAGTGGAGAGTTCTCCCACAAGGAATGGCCAACAGCCCCACTCTCTGCCAAAAGTTTGTAGCCCAGACTATAGACCCCTTTAGGTTGCTCTTCCCCACTTTGTATATTATCCATTATATGGACGATATTCTTCTTGCCGGTCCTGACCAGCAACAGCTCTATGCGGCCAGTCAACAGCTAGTCATTGCCCTCCGAGATCGAGGACTACAAATTTCCCCAGAAAAGGTCCAGGTCCACCCCCCCCAACTATTTTTAGGCTTTGAATTATTTTCTAATAAAATCCTCACTCAAAAAATTCAGTTAAAGAGAAGCTCCTTAAACACTCTTAATGATTTTCAGCGTCTGCTAGGAGACATCAACTGGCTCAGGCCTTATTTAAAGCTGACCACCGGAGAGTTAAAGCCTTTGTTTGATGTCCTACGTGGAGACCCTGATCCTTCCTCCCCCCGCTCGCTTTCATCAGAAGCACAAAGGGCATTAACCATTGTAGAGCGGGCTATTTCTGAACAGACCATTAGCTACTTCTCTCCACATCTAAGTTTGTGGCTGCTCATTTTCCCTACCCCCTTCTCCCCTACAGGAGTCCTTTGGCAGAACCATCCACTATTTTGGGTTCATTTACCAGCCTCCCCCCCTAGGGTCTTAGCTACCTATCCTCAATTAGTTGCTGCCCTCTTACGTTTAGGCCGAGAGGCAGCTCTCAAGTTGTTTGGGAGAGACCCTGAAGTTATAACCCTCCCATACAATACATCTCAATTACAATGGCTTATTCAACATGATGATGATTGGGCGATTAGCTGCACCTCCTTCCAGGGGACAATAGACAATCATTACCCTGCAGACAGATTAGTCCAGTTCCTTCAAAAGACCCCGGTTGTCTTTCCCAAAAGGACTAAAACCACGCCAATTGCTGGGGCTGTAATGGTGTTCTCTGATGGGTCCTCCTCCGGTATAGCCGCTTTCAGTATTAATGGGCAAGTTACTCGAATACAGACAGACCTCTCTTCTGCACAACTTGTTGAACTAACTGCAATAATCAAGGTTTTTGAGCTTTTAATAGATGCCCCCTTTAACCTTTACACTGATAGTGCCTATGTAGCAACCTCTGTTCCCCTATTAGAGACAGTGCCTTACATACGTCCCTCTACAAATGCTTCCCCCCTATTCGCAAAACTGCAAAAATTAATTTTAAGCCGCGATGCCCCTTTTTTCATCGGTCACATACGCGCTCACACTGGCCTTCCAGGACCGCTTGCCAAAGGCAATGACAGGGTTGATCTAGCGACTCAATTAGTAGCCTCTGTCACGCCAGACTCACCCTTGGCTGCAGCCCAACGGGCTCATGAACTACATCATCTCAATGCTCACACTCTTAGACTCAAATTTTCAATCACCCGAGAACAGGCCCGCCAAATAGTTCGACAATGTCAAGGATGTCTAACTCTCCTCCCAGAGCCTCATAACGGAATCAACCCCCGGGGGTTAGTTCCGGGAGAGATATGGCAAATGGATGTCACTCATTACCCTCCCTTTGGTAAATTAAAATATATCCATGTGTCTATTGACACATGTAGTGGTTTCCTATGTGCATCCTTGCAAACGGGAGAGGCAACTAAAAATGTTATTACCCATGTTCTCTCATGCCTGGCATATCTACCACAACCTAAAATCTTAAAAACTGACAATGGGCCTGGATACGCCAGCTCTAGCTTTAAACAGTTCTGTGCGCAGTTAGATATTAAGCACGTAACAGGAATTCCCTATAATCCCCAAGGCCAAGGCATTGTTGAAAGAGCCCACTTAACCCTTAAAAACATGTTATTCAAACTTCAGTCGGGGGGAGAAGTATTCTATCCGAGAACAGGTAATGCAAAGACACTCCTAAATCATGCACTGTTTGTTCTCAATTTCCTTACTTATGACTCCGCGGGTAAAACCGCTGCTGATCGCCTTTGGCATCCCTCCACGGCAGATAATTATGCACAAGCTATGTGGAGAGATCCGATGACCAATACATGGCACGGGCCTGACCCTGTGCTCATATGGGGGAAAGGACATGCTTGTATATATGATGCCAAGGCACAAAATGCCCGATGGCTCCCAGATAGGCTCATTAAACTCCTAGACACAAATAGAGGCAGAAACAATAATAATTCCAGTCCAGGGCATATTAACCCCTGAGAAGCCTTCCCTTTCTGTTTATTTTCAGGAGGCAAAAATGAAGATATGTACACTATTGACCCTCGTCATGACCTTTCGCCCCGTTTGGACCCATCAGATTTCCAATTTCACCTGGACAGTCACCAATGAAGCAGGAGACGTCGTTTTCAGTTCTTCCACCTTAGCAAGTACCCCCCCATGGCCTGTTCTTGCCCCTGATCTCTGTGACTTGGCCGCTGGAGCTTCTGCGGCCTGGGGGACCCCAGACATTTACTTTCCTTTTTCCACCTCCCCTGAGACCTACCCTGAGGGACAATCTACCACCTCTCCTGGGTGTAACAACACCCCTAGGAGAACCTACCTCAGAGAAACAGAATTTTATGTCTGCCCGGGAGCTCATAGAGATCGAGCCCTTAACTATAAATGTGGATATAGAGACTCCTATTTCTGTGACTCCTGGGGGTGTGAGACTACGGGAGATGCTAGTTGGAAGCCTAGCTCCACCTGGGATTATATAACTGTAAGTAGGGCTTGGAATCCCAAGCCTAACTCAACTGTTACCCCAGAATGTCAAAGCACCCAATCTACAAGGGGGCGATGTACACCGCTCTCCATTACCTTTACTGACAAGGGAAAAAGGGCCCCTATTGATGGATGGCTCAGGGGACATGAATGGGGGCTAAGGCTTTATGTTTCAGGAAAGGACCCTGGGCTCACTTTTAAAATCAAATTAATTCGATCCATTCCAAACGCCAACAAGCACGTTGTCCTTGGCCCTATTGCCCCTAAGGCAAGAGACCCAAGACCTTCTAACCCTTCTCCCCTGTCTACTAGTACTGTTTTCCAGGCCTTGCTCCCCCCGGTTTTACCCTCCACAGGCGAAATCCTTAAAGGCCTGGCTAATGTGACTGCAAAATCCCTTAACCCCACTGGATATAGCGAGTGCTGGTTATGTTTCTCCCCCGTTCCCCCGTTTTACGAAGGGATAGCAGTTTTAGTAAACACCTCAGCAGACCTCATACTTACCAATGACTCCAGCAAGACTCGATGGTCAGACCCCTCCCGTTTTTCAGAGACCTCTCCGGGTCTCACATTGACGCAGCTTTCGGGAATAGGCCTCTGTATACATAGCCCCCTCTTGCGTCTACCCCCTCAGCTAGTACCCATTTGTAACAGCTCCTTCTCACCCCCGCTGTCCTATGAATTCCTTGTCGCGCCCAACGGTACTTATTTTGCTTGCTCCTTTGGCATAACGCCCTCCGTTAACCCGCGCTTATTAATATCTAACAATGAATATTGTGTTTTAGTCATGCTCATGCCCAAGATTTCCATACATCCCACCGAAGACCTCCTTCCATATTACTCGGGCTCTACTCGCACTAAGCGTGAGCCAGTAACCGCCATTACCTTATCTGTATTATTAGGATTAGGAGCAGCTGGGGCTGGAACAGGCATTGCCTCCATAATTACTTCTAAACAACAATATTATGCTCTTAGTCAGGCTATTGATAAAGACATACAAAATCTGCAAGAGGGTTTAGACAGCCTGAAAGAATCTGTTGTCTCTCTCTCTGAGGTAGTGCTCCAAAATCGCCGAGGGTTAGACCTCCTTTTCCTGAAAGAAGGAGGTCTCTGCGCTGCTCTTAAAGAAGAATGTTGCTTCTATAAAGACAAAACAGGGTTAGTGCAAGATAGCATTGATAAGGTTAAGAAAAACCTAGAAGCCAGGCAAAAACAAAGAGAAAAGGATGAGGCCTGGTATAAAAACTGGACCTCTGCCACCCCTTGGTTAACTACTCTGATCCCCACCATCCTTGGACCCTTGGCAGGATTCTTCCTTTTAGTGTCTCTTGGCCCTTGGGCCTTAAGAAAACTGACAGTTTTTATTCGAGAGCAAGTTGACCAGCTCGTCAAGCCAGCGGTTGCTGTTCATTATCACAGACTTACAGCCTGTGATGAAGAGTCTTACACCGAGCCAACCAATGCTCCCGGTCTCCGGTTTTCAACTTTACAGGCGCCTCAACCATGGTACCATCGATTCTGGCACCGTACTTAATGTGGCCTATATGCTGGTCAGCCAGAGCCAGACATACCCCTAACTATGAGGGTATGGGCATCGAGATGAGTGCGAGACAAAGTACCGCAAGGGAGGGTTCTTCCTAGAACCTCTCTGGTCCTCCCTGAGAATACGCCTGGCTTGCATAGAGGTTGGTATCCATATGTACATAAAGCCTTGATATATTAAAGTCAATTTGGCTTTCAGCTCTGCCTCTCCTCCCTAAAAGATACCAAGAGCATTTGCAGGATGTTACCCTGCTGGAGGAGCCAGGCCTCTATTCCCTCACTCGATTAAGGCCCACCTTTCTAAAATAAATAGAAAGAGAGGAGATGTTGGGAGCCACACAAAGACAACAAGATGGCCACAGTTCATGAGGTTCCTGCTTCACTTCTTGGAGATTAGCTACGAGCCGCGCGCGCCAACAAGGAAGCCCGCGCGCGCCAAGAGATACTCTTCTCCCCCTCCTTCCCCATTATCATATACCAATCAGAATGTAACTCGCTGCGCCACCCCTGCTATGCAGCCAATCCCCTGCCTACAAGTATCCTATGGCCCACTCTGCCCCTGAACACTGGTGTATATCTACCCCCGTCTTACAATAAAATTTGAAGGCTTGATCAGAATACTGTCTTGCCTTCGCTCTTCTCTCGCCCCCATTTTCTTTCAGGTCGGATCCCCCTCGTCCCCACAAATAACTAAGTCCCGCTGGACGGGACAAATAATTCTTCATTTATATATAGCATCTAAGTGTCACTTAAGTCAGTGTAACTTAACAGAGAGGAAATTCTAACTGGAACATAACATCTACAGGCTAGTATTAAAAGCTGTAAGTTTTAATTAATAAGCCCAGATTTTTTAGTGAATACCTAACCCCATGTGTAAGAACTTTTAAGTGGTCATGGCATGTTACAATTGCCAGTAATTAATAATTATGCAAAAATGATGTGCAAATTCGATTTTATTTTGCTGGCTATGACCACTAATTTTTCTATGTCAACTTGACTGGGCCTGGGATGCCCAGATTTTTAGCCAAACATAATTTGGGTGTTTCCATGAGGGTATATTTAGATCAGATTAAAAATTAGTAGACTCAGTAAATGTGGGTAGGCTTCATTCAATCAATTAAATGCTTGACTAGAACAAAAGGTTGATGCCTCCTCCAGTAAGAGAAGATTCTCCAGCTTAACAGCCTTGGAACTTTAAACATTAGCTCTTCCTGGTTCTACACATCCTGCTAGCCTTTGGACTTGAACTGGGACATTGGATTTGCAGATACTGGACCTGGCAGACTCCATAATCTATAATCACATAAGCCAATTCCTTTATGTGTATCACATTTGTTCTGTTTCCTGGAAAGTCCTGATACATTGGTAAACAAGCATTATAAGCATTCTTCAACAGACATTAATTTCGAAGACCACATCACAGGATTCCTACCTCCTTTTATTCTATATAAGGTAATATATGATCAACTACTATCCCTTGGGCCTCACACCTTTTTCTTCTACCAAATCATACCACCTACAATTCCCTGGACACACCATGATATTTGGACCAAAATGCATGCCCCCCACTTGGAGTGCCATTTCATTTCCTTGAATAATTCTCCAATAAGGTCCACCTCAAGCATCTCCTGCTTTAATAACTATAAGTCAATATTTCAGATATATTTTGGTTGGTGGGTGGGTGGGCAAGAGAAGGAAAAAAAAAAGAGTAGAGAGGTAACAGAATCACTAAGGCACTACTTCAAAATACAATACCCCCACATCTCCAAAACAAATATATCTCTTCTCAAACACATAAGTACACACCCAGGATTCTCCTTATATACAGGTATGAATCATTGCATTACTAAATCTGAGTTTCCTGGAAAAGACCCTTCAATGTAGAGTTTCAGAAAAGGAATAAATCTGCATGTACCTTTACCCTAATGAATCTATTCATAAAGCTGATTTTCAAGCAGTACACACTAACAGAGCCATGCCAGTTCCTAACAGTCAGCAATCATTCTGAAAGTCATCACATCCATTCTGATTAATCAGTACTCATGTCATATTAAGTATTTTTCATATAACCTTTGCTTTTTACTATGGTAGACACTTTTAATATATTATTTCACTTAATCACTGTAACAACCAAGGTGTAGGAATTATTCTACCCCATTTTATAGATGAATTAATGAGTCTATAAAGCCTGTAAATTATCCAAGGTCACACAGCCATGAAATTGTGAACTTTCAGCTTTCTAACTTAAATCTATGGAAGTTACGTCCTAAATGCTACTTTTTCTCTCATATAATTCTGCATTCTTATTTTACTTTTATCATTAATGTAGTTTTTACATGGCATTTACAGTTTGTCTTTCTCTCCCACAAAACCACAAAAATCTAAACTCTGTAGCATAGAATTCCAAACATCATTCCTATGTTTTAGCATGGCACCAATAAAAAGATACTGAATATTTATGAGCTTCCAGGCTCTGTGCTAGGATCATAACTAAGACACTTTGTTAAGGGCTGAATTTTGTCTCCTCATAAATTCTTATGGTGTTGTTCCAACCTCCAGCACCTGAGAATGTAGCTGTATTTGGAAACAGGGATTTTCAGAGGTAATCAAGTCAAGATGAGGGCTGCAGGATGGGTTCTAATCCAATATGGCTGCTGTCTTTATAAAAAGAAGACTTTTATATGTAGACAGATAGGGGAGACCATGTGAAGACACAGGGAGAAGACAGCTATCCACAAGTCAGGTACAGCGGCCTCAGAAAACACTAACCTTGCCCAAATCATGATCTCATACTTCCAGTCTCCAGAATTGTGAGAAAATAAATTTCTCTTATTTAGGGCCCTGAGTCTTTGTACTCTATCATGGCAGCTCTAGAAATCTAATATGCATTCTCTAACTTAAATCTGTTGAACAAAAATAAGCATTATTAAATGAAAAAATAGTATATTATACCTTATTCTTTAGAATAGGAAATGAAACAAATTTTTCAAAAACCTGACTATAAGGAAGAAACTACAAATCTAGAAAGAGCTAAAGAAGTTTTATCAGTAGGGTCTAATTTTAGATAAAGGAATTAAAAATTCAACCACTTTTTCTTTCAAAACAAATTATCTTCAAATATAAAAACAATTGTAACTATCTAAAAGGCAATCTAAAGTATCTTAAATCTATATTTTCTTGAGGAAAAAATAAAGACTATCAGTCTAACAATACCCTCAACATAATGCAATTCCAAGTTAAGTAGGCTTAATGATATTTATGAAAAATTTTCTGAACTTTAATGTAGTTAAGTACACATACAGACATACACACATATTATTTTCTTCTTTTTATATATTTGAGTACATACAACTATATACATACTTACTTGTTTCCATATGGAAGGAAGTAGAAAATACTCAGTTATACCCAGAGGTGATTTATGAGTCACAGAAATTTTTTGATGAGATCTCAATTCATTTGCAGTGTTTTATTCTATACAAACACTTAATAATTTATAATGGCAATGAGAGCAAAGGAATAGTTTTTAATCTCCAAATATCACTACAGGAAAATAGGCAGCAAAACTAAAAACCAATAGATATTTTTTCTGTTTGTTTTTTGGGTGTTTTTTAATTTTTTAATATATTTTTTAATTGAAGTATAGTTGATATACAATATTATATTGGTTTCAAGTATATAACACAGTGATTCAACAGGTATCTTAAAGGCATCACATAGTTGAGTCATGTTTAAATAGCCATCCTAAAAAGCGCTTTTAATCAATATGCTGAAACTATATTTAATGTAATTATTGATATGTTTACATTTAGGCTGTTTTTTATATTTCAGTTTTATGTCCTCTGTTTTATGTCCTCATGTCCTCTGTTTCTCATCACTCTCTCCTTTTGGCTTACTTAAGCTTTTTTTTTTATTATTACTATTCCATTTTATCTCGTGTTTCTGATTATATATATCTCTTTGTATCATTTTTAAAGTGATTGCTCTAACATACCGAGCCTGTTAGAGTTCACACTGACACATTTTAACACATCAAGTAGCAACCTAGCCATGGCATATAGGTTCCTGTACTCTACTGCCTTTTTGTTGTAGTTGCCCACACCACTGCAGCTTTCTTATCCATCGGAAACACCAGAAAGTGTTACCTTTACTTTCAACCTACAGTTTTAATATCAATTCTGTTGCTTTCCTTGATTCCTGATGTTCCAAGATACCCTCTGGCATCATTTCCTTTCCATCTGAAGGGCTTTAGGTATTCTTTTAGAGTACATCTTCTGGTAACAAATTATCTTTGTTTACCTTTGGGAGTGTCTTTACCCTCATTCATGAAGGATTTTTGTTGCATGTAGAATACTGAGTTAATAGTGTTTTTAGCTCTTTAAAGATCTACTAATTTTTTCTGATCTCCTTGGCTTCTGATATGAAATCTACAGTCATTCAAATTACTGTTCCCTATAAGTTATAAATCATTTCTCTCTGACTACTTTTAAGATTTTTTTTGTCTCCAATTTTAAATAGCTTGAGGATGAAGTGTCTGGGTGTGGATTTCTTCGGGGCGATGTTGGAATTACCTGAACTTCTTGACTCTGTAGGCTTACATCTTTTACCAAATTTGAATGTTTGTATCCACAGTTTCTTCAAATAGCTTTTTTCTATACTGTACTTTCTTCTCTCCTTTCAGGATTCACATGACCTATTATTTTCCCACAGGTCCTGAGCACTATTAATTTTTCCCCCAATTTCTCTTCATGCTGTAGTTCAGACTGAAAAATTTCCAACCATCTGTAACTTCACTGGCACTTTGTCATCTCCATTCTTTTACAAAGCTTATCCAGTTAAGTTCTTTGTTTTGGTTATTGTATTTTTTTTTAATTCTAAGTTTCCATTTGACTTTTTATATTTTCTGTCCTATTGCTGAGACTTACATCTTTAATTTCACAAGCATTCCCATTTCCTGGTAACATTTTTGTAATCAGTGCTCTAAAGCCTTTGTCACATAATTCCAACATCTGTGTCATCTTGTCAAGGGAATCTATTGATTGTCCTTTCCCATGTGAGTTTACATTTTCTTGATTCTTTGTTTGCCAACTGATCTTGGATTGTATACTGCCTATTTGGGTGATAGCTTCTCTCACCATCACCTCTCCTGTACATTCCATTTCTCTACTACATCTTTTTTTAGCACTCTCACCAGAAAGCTGGGGATTTTACCAGTTTGCACACATTTCCCAGGACTTCCCAGTGCCCAAAGCTAAAGAGGACATCAGAGGAAAAACATCAACAGTGTTCACCCCACGTCTTAAAATCACAGCAACTCTGTGTATACCAATGATATCTTAATAAAAAAAAATCACAGCAACTCTGATCAAAAAGGAATGTTCACTTCTCTCAGAATTTCAAGCTTCCATGGGCCATTGCTGCTGTAGGTGCCACTACTTCCACATGACCGTCTGGAGGTTGAAGCATGAAGTAGAAGAGAAAAGGGAAGATAGCTTCACTCTCTATGAATATTGAAATCCCTTTCCTGCACCTCTGGTGAGATTTAGGGGACTTTTCATACATCTCTGTCTACTCCAACACCCACTTCTGAATTTTGGGCTACACTGGACTCAGGTCAGGATATAGCAAGGGAACAAAGAGGCAAAATTCATGGCCAAATAGGCAGTACTTCAAAGTCAGATCTCATTCATTAATCCACTTCCTAATATTTACTTCAAATCTTCAAATAGCTGTTCTATGTATTCTCTTCAGGTTTTTACAGCTTCATTTGGTGGGAGAAACAGGTGGAGTATTCTTGCTCCATCTCACCCAGAACCATACCTATGTCTTTTTTACATAACAACTGTAATGAAAATCTATGATAATATAAAAGAGTTCATTTAATAAGTACTTCTGTAAAACTTCCAGTAAAAGTAAAACATTACATTGTATATTAAATGGCACTTTTTCTTTGTTTGAGGGGATAGATGTAGTTTTTAGTTTACCAAGTTATAAAATAATATCTTTTCTTACAAAAGTATAAAAAAGCAAAACATATTAATGTAATATTTATCCTTCTATACAGAGATATGGTCCTTACCACCTTGCAATGATATTTCAATCTTTCATTCAATATTGAGGAATATGCATGTGGTGGCACTAACCATGCCAACACAGTGTTTTATTTTTATTTTTTGGAATAAAGTTGATATACTGGTTTCAGATGTATAATATAATGACAATAAGTATATACATTACTAAATGCTTGCCACAATAAATGTAGTTACCCCATTATTATACCAAGATATTACAATATTTGGCTATATTCTCCATGTTGTGCTTCATGTCTAACTTCTTTTACTATTTGCAGTTTCTACCTCTTCATTCCCTTCACCTACTTCACTCATCCCTCTACCCCCTTACCTATTATAACCAATAGTCTGTGTCTGTATTTGTGAGTCTATTTCTTTTTTCTTTATTTGTATTGTTTTTTAGATTGCACATATAAGTGGAATCATATAGTATTATTTATGAAATAAGCCTGGCTTATTTCACTTAGCATGATACCCTCTGGGTGCATCCATGTTGTAACCAATGGCAAGATTTCCTTTTTAATGGCTAAGTAATATTTCATTGTGTATATATGTACCAGCTGCTTTATCCATTCATCTACTGATGGGTACTTGAGTTACTCCCATGTCTTGGCTATTGTAAACAATACCACAACAAACATGGGTGTGCACATATTTTTTCGAATCAGTGATTTTATTTTCTTCAGGTGAATTCCCAAAAGTGGAATTGCTGGATTGTATGATATTTCTACTTTTACTTTCTTGAGGAATTCCATATTGTTTTCCACAGTGGCTGAACCAACTTACATTCCCACCAACAGTGTAGGAGGGTTCTTTTTCCTCCACATCCTCACCAACAATTGTTACTTTTTGTCTTTTGGACAGTAGCCAATCTGACTGGTGTAAGGTAATACCTCATTGTGGTTTTCATTTGCATTTCCCTCATGATTAGTGATGCTGAGCATCTTTTCATATGCCTGTTGTCCATCTGTGTGTCCAGTTTGCAAAAATGACTATATAAGAAAGACAAATACCAAATGACTTCTCTCATTTGTGGAGTATAACAATGAAGCAAAACTGAAGAAACAAAACAGCAGCAGACTCACAGACTCCAAGAAGGGACTAGCACTTACCAAAGGGGAGGGGAGGGAGAGGGAAGGTGGGGAGGGAGAGGAAAGGGGATTGTGGGGCATCATGATTAGTGCACATGGTGTGTGTGGGGTCATGGGGAAGACAGTGTAGCACAGAGAAACAAGTAGGGACTCTGGAATCTTACTACACTGATGCACAGTGACTGCAATGGGGTATGGAGGGGACTCGATAATAAGGGTGAATGTAGTAACCACATTGTTTTTCTTGTGAAACCTTCATAAGAGTGTTTATTAATGATACCTTACATAAAAAAAAGATGATAAAAAATTACTATGTAGGTCCTCTGTCCATTTTTTAACTGCATTATTTACTTCTGGTGTGTTGAGTCATATGAGTTCTTCATATATTTTGGATGTTAGTCCATTATCAGGTATACCATTTGCAAATATATTCTCCCATGTGGTAGGTTGTTTTATTGTTTTGTTGATGGTTCACTTTGCTGTACAGAAGCTTTTTACTTTGATGTGGTCCCACTTATTTTTGGTTTTGCTTCTCCTGCCCAGGGAGACCACAAAGAAATTTCTCATGCTGATGTTCATGAGATTCTTGCCTATGTTTTCTTCTAAGAGTTTTATGGTATCACGTCTTACATTTAGATCTTTAATATATTTCAAGTTTACTTTTGTGTATGGTGTAAGACAGTGATCTAGTTTCATTCTCTTATATGTAGCTGTCCAGTTTTCCCAATGCCATTTTTCAAAGAGACTGCCTTTTCCCATTGAATAGTCATAGCTTCTTTATCATGTATTAATTGACCATATGTGCATGGGTTTATTTCTGGGCTGTCCATTCTGTTCCACTGATCTACGGGTCTGTTCTTGGGCCAGTACCATACTTTTGCAATCACTGCAGCTTTGTAGCATAGCTTGAATTCAGAAAGCATAATACCTTCAGCTTTGTTCTTCTTTCTCAGATTGCTTTGGTTATTTGGGATCTTTTTGTGAGTCCATGTAAATTTTAGGATTCTTTGCTCCAATTCATTGAAAAATGCCACTGGTATTTTGACAGGGAATGCACTGAATCTGTAAATTGCTTTAGGCAGGATGGCTATTTTTGACAATATTAATTCTTTCCATCCATGAATATGGGAAAGATTCCCATTTATTTGTGTCTTGTTTAATTTCTTTCATCGGCATCTTTTGGTTTTCAGAGTACAGGTCTTTTACCATCTTGCTAATATTTTGCTGAGGATTTTTGCATCTATGTTCATCAGGGATATTGGTCTGTAGTTTTCTTTTCTTGTAGTGCCTTTTTCTGGTTTTGGCATTAGAGTAATACTGGTCTTGTAGAATGAGTTTGGAAGTATTCTCTCCTCTTCTGTTTTTTGGAGAACTTAAGAATAGGTATTAGCTTATCTTTAAATATTTGGAAGAATTCAGCTGTGAAGCCATTTAGTGCTGGATTTTGTTTATTGGGAGTTTTTTTATTCCAATTCAATTTTGTTACTAGTAACCATTCTGTTCAAATTCTCTGTTTCTTCTTGGGTAGGTCTTGGAAGATAGTATTATTCTAGGAATTTATCCATTTCTTCTAAGTTGTCCAATTTATTGGCATATAATTATTCATAGAATTCTCTTATAATTGTTTCTATTTCTGTGGTGTCAGTTATAACTTCTCCCTTTTCATTCCTGATTTTCATTGTGTTCTCTCTTTTTTTTCTTGATAAGTCTGGCTAAGGATTTGTCTATCTTCTCAAAGAACCAGCTCTTGGTTTCATTGATAGTTTCTATTTTGTTTATTTCCACTCTGATCTTAATTATGTCCCTTCTTCAACTAATTTTGGGCTTTATTTGTTCATCTTTTTCTAGTTCCTTTGGTTGTAGGGTTAGAGTGTTTGAGATTGTTCTTGTTTTTAGAGGTAGGTCTGCATTGCCATAAACTTCCCTCTTAGAACCACTTTGCTATATTCCACATATTTTGAACCACTGTGTTTGTTTTCATTCATCTCCATGCATTGTTTGATTTCCTCTGTGATCTGTTCCTTGATCCACTGATTATTTAGAAGCATGCTGTTTAGCTTCCATGTGTTTGTATTTTAACCATTTTTTTCTTGTAATTGATTTTCAGTGTTATACCATTGTGGTCTAAGAAGATGCTTGATACCATTTCAATCTTAAATTTGTTGAGATTGTTTTGTGTCCCAACGTATGATCTATTTTGGAGAACATTCTATGTGCACTTGAGAAAAATGTATATTCTGTTGCTTTTAGGTAGAATGTTCTGTAAATATCTGTTAGGTCCATCTAGTCTAATGTGTCACTCAATGCCTTTATTTCTTATTTTCTATCTGGATAATGTTCATATATGGAAGAGGTATGTTAAAGTCTCCTACTATTACTGTGTTGCTCTCAATTTCTCCCTTAAGATCTGTTAGTGCTTGGTTTATAAATTTAGGTGCTCCTATGTTGAGTGCATAGATGTTTGTGATTATTATATCCTCTTGTGGGACTGATCCCTTTATCATTATGTAATATCCTTCTTTGTCTCTTGTTACTTTCTTTTGTAGTTTTGAAGTCTATTTTGTCTGATCTAAGTATTGCAACTCCAGCTTTTTCTCCAATCCTTACTTCATGGTTTAAATTTCTTCACCCCTTCAGTTTCAGTCTGCATGTATCTTTAGGCTAAAGTGAGTCTCTTGTAGGCAGCAAATACATAGGTCTTGTTTTATCTCTTCAGTCACCTATGTGTTTTTGTTGGAGTGTTTAGGCCATTTACGTTTAAAGTAATTATCAGCATGTATTTATTGCATTTTGTTTAATGTTTCCTGGTTGTTTTTGTTACTGTTCTTTGATCCTTTCTTCCTCTTTGGCCCTCTTCTCTTGTGTTTTATGACTTTATTTAGTATTATGGTTGAGTCCTCTTTTCTTTCTTTTTTGTGTTTCTATTATAAGTGTTCGGTTTGTGGTTGCCATGGGATTCTTATATGATGTCCTATGAATACCTATAATAAGCTGATGGTCACTTAAGTTTGAACACATTCTAACAGCACTAAATTTCTTACTTCCTCTCTTCCATGTTTTATGTATATAATATTTTCTTTTACACATTTTTATCAGTGATTCCCTTAACTTTGAGATGTAATTGTGCCACTTCTGCCTTTTTGGCTTCCATACTAGCTTTTAAATAACTGATCTACTACCTCTGCTATATGTTTGCTTTACCAGTGGAAATTTTTCCCTTCCTTAAATTCTTGCTTCTATTTAGGCTCTTTTGTTTTCCTCTTAAAGAATTTCTTTTAACATTTCTTGCAAGGCTGGTGTGGTAATGGTGAACTCTTTTAACTTATGTTCATCTGTGAAGTTCTTTATCTCTCATTCAATTCTGAATAAACTTGCTGGGTATTCTTGGATTTTTTTTCTATTCAGCACTTTGAATACATCATCCCATTCTCTTCTCTTCTGCAAAGTTTCTGCAGAAGAATCAGCTGATAACTTTATGGGCTTCCCCTTATATGTAATTCATTGCTTTTCTCTTGCTGCTTTTAAGACTCTCTCTTTGTCTTTGATCTTTGACATTTTGATAATAATGTGTCTTAATGTGGATCTCCCTGGGCTCATCTTCTATGGAGTTCTCTGTGCTTCCTGGACCTAATAGACTGTTTCCTTCCCCAGGTTAGGAAAGTTTTCAGCTATTATCTATGCAAATAAGTTTCCCATTCCTTTCTCTTTTCTCCTTCTGAGACTCCTATAATGCAGATAGTTAGGACATTTGATGTTGTTCCAGAGCTCTCTTACCCTGTTCTCATTAAATTCTATCTTCCTTCTTCTGTCCAGCTTGAATGCTTTTCATTACTCTGTCTTCCAGGTGGCTGATCCATTCTTCTGCATCCTCTAGTGTTCATTCTCTCCAGTGTATTTTTTATTTCATCTATTGAATTCTTCATCTCCAACTGGTTCTTTTTTAGACTTTCTACCTCTTTGCTGAAGTCCACCTTGAGTTCTGCTATTGTTTTCTCAAGACCAGTAGGTATCTTTATAACCATTGCTTTACACTCTTTAACAGGTAGACTGGTTAACTCTGTTTCATTTATTTTTTTCCCAGGGTCTTTCTTCTTATTCTGTTTTTTAGAGCATATCCCCCTTTCTCCTCATTTTGTGTGACTTTCTGTGCTTGGTTGGTTCTATGAATTAGTTGAAAAGGCTTGCTCTCTGGTCTTAAAGAATTGGCCTTGTATAATAGAGGCCTCTGTATAGCTCTCCTATGTTTCCTAATGTCTCCTGTGCCTCATGGTTTTGGCAAGCTGGAGACCAACTGTGAGATGGGCTTTTTTCTTGTATCTGGTGATCCCATGATGTGGTCCTGAGAATGCAGCCTTTAGGACCCTTTGGAGGGGCTCTTGGGAGAATGCCTGTGGGTTCTCCATTGGGAGGGAGAAGACAGTGGGCAAGCAGCAGATCGAGGACACACTCTAGGTTCTCTCAGATTGGCAGCTGCTGAGTACCCTGTGCCTTCTCACCCCATGCCCATGCTCTGGATAGCCTGGGACTGCTCTGGAAAATTACCACATTGGGCAACCACCAGGTCCTACTGGCTGCATGGAGTCAGGCTTCATGCACACTAACCCTTGGCCCCTCTGAGTTCTGGGCTACTCCCAGTAATTCCTGAGTAGGTGTACACAGACTCCATTGGTGGCCAGGATCAGACACTGCATATGACATACTCCCCATGTGCTCTGAGTTACTCCAAGCAATCCCATGTCAGTGCCTGCTAAGTCCCACTGGTGACTTCAGGTCAGTCCCAACACACACATTCCCCACTGTGCTCTAGGGAGCTGCCTCAGTGGCACCAGCCCAGAGATACATGTCCCTTCCCTGTGAGCCAGGGAACTCTCCAGTCCTGTTGATGGGGACTGGTCGGGTGGATAACAGCAGGTAACAAGGTGGGACTGCGGAATCACACCCATATCCAGCTCTCAGCTGCATTCAGATGTGCAGGAGCACAAACAATGGCATTGGCTGGTTCCAGCAATCAGGAATGCCTCCAGCGGTTTCCTTGCCAAAATGTGGAGGTTTAGTTTTCAAACGGGTTCTTTCACTTATGGTGTAGCTGCACTTTTAAACTGCAATACTTTTTTTCCTTTATCTCAGGGCATGGAGTCCATGCTTGACTCTCCCAGTGATATCCCGCCTCCTCAACTCTGCAGGTGGCTATGTGGGAGTAGGGTATCCACTGTTACCGTGTGTCTGTTTCTCCTGCTGTTTCATTTTTTTCAATTTGATCTTTCTGTCTCCTGTTGTATAGAAGGTATTCACTTCAGTCTCTGTTCTTCTTCAGAGTGAAATACTCTGTGTGTAAGTGTAGCTGTAGTGTGTATGTGGGAGAAGGTGGATTCACGCTCTCTATACTCTCCCATCTTCCCAGAATCCCAGTTTTTCTTAATTGTTTAAAAATAATATTACTTCTTATAATCAATGGCACCTTAAAGTCAGTGAAACATGGTAGATATGAAGTATCTGTTACATGCTTTCCTAATCATGAAGATCACATTGAATTGACAGCTGCTTTTCTAACAGAATGTTACCATCTCATATAATAAAATAGTAGAAACCATCTAAATACTTACATTTCAACATCAAAGTCTTATGTTCTCTCATTTCAGTACTTATATTAATCAGTCATGAGTTGGGAACTCTCCAAGAAAACCCAATATCAGATGCTTACAACTTAGAACCTTAACATAAAACTCTCAGCTGGTTCGCTAGTTCCCTGGTCCACAACGTACTAGGAAAACACCACTGTCAAATACCAAAACCAATTATGCATTCATTGAAGTAGATAAGGATATAAAAGAGAGGGGACAATTCCTCAGGTCAAGTATACTTTTGTGCAGAACCCTTCAATGCTACAGCTGCATACAGTTATAGCCAAGTAGGAGATGTGAGAGCAGACATGGAGGTTCTCCCAACAGAGGCTGCTCCTCTGACTTTGCTCATTTCTTTGCTCTTCAAGGAATTGATAGTGGCAGAGAAGCAGGAACATTATCAGAATTCCAATCATCTACCCCGGAGAGTATATCAAAGCACTCTGAGCATGATATCTGGAAGGTCAAAGTTCTGAATGTATCACAGCTTCATCTGTCAAACTGTTTTGAAATTCTCTCAAGTTTCAATCAAGTTGTAAGCACACTGGAATTTCTTCAGGGCTTTAATGTCCCAGTTTAATGTGCTTTTCAATCTAAAATTTAGCCACCTTTGGTTAGGATACATGGCTTAACAAAATATATTCATATATGATATGTTTTTATAAATGTTTAATTCCAGTATTAGTCTAATTAAAGTCCTTCATAGGCAATAGGAGGTTTAGTGTTTAAATCTGAGTTTATGAATAAGGCCAAGATCTAATTTGTAATATACTCATGTTTAAGAAGTCCCTCTTACTGTCATTGGATATTGGATTTCTTGGTATATATAGAGTACACTGTCCTACTTCAAGGGTTAGGAAATAGATACAAGCTAGGGTCTTTTCATGTGACTTCACAAGAAAGCAATATGTAAATTTCTAATAGGCACACCTTGCTCTTTACCATATGATAGACTCACTGACATGTTAATAAGGAGCAAGGAATATTTAGACATACATAGGCCACATAAGTTAATCAGTAGGGTCTCATGGGTGCACAGGATGGGGTCTGTATTTTACAAGAAAGTTTCCAACACCACTGAAAAGACAAATAAACCTAAATACTACGTTAGCTTCACAATCCAGAAGTCAGCAAACAATCCAGAAGTCAGCCTTCAATTTTCTTAGAAACATCTAACACTAAAACTTCCATCTATACTGACCGCTTGAGCCAAAATTTAGTGTTCTTAAGTAAACAGGAAACAACTCTATTACCCAAAAGTAGTCCTTTCCGGAAGTCTCAAGCCCTAATCCATTCAAAGTGAGTGCAGTTATCTCCCATTTTTCTGTTGAGTTCCTTGAATTAAAAACCAATGTTATAGCCTATTTTATCTCTCATACAAAATATGTTAAAGTAGTATTAAACAGAATAACCACTGTTGAGACTTGAAGTCTCACTTTCATCTTTAGAAAGAGGCCTCAATTTCTCCGAACACCCTGCTTGAGGAAGCTATCAGAACAGGAAGGCGGTGGATGGCTTACAGTTAACAAAGGAGAAGCAGCCAACAAACCATGACTACAGGACAAGTTGGACAACAGAGATCATAGAGACTTGCAAGAAAACCATTCATACCACATTAAAAGGTCAAAGTGGTCTTCTGAGAAGTTGGCTCCATTGTTGACTGTACATGTTTTAATTGGAGGACAAAGGTGCGTAGGCAGATTTTTCAAAAAGATGTTTTATATCAGATCTTAATCACATGTTTAAATGAGTCACTGAATACAGTGAAGTTCCCCACCTTACAACTAAAAGGAGCAGACATGTGACATCTTGTACATGTTTTTACATGTAGCATTATTACTGTTTTCCAAGTAAATGATGGCAGTATTTTTTTTTTTTTTTTGCT
Organism: Manis javanica; assembly: GCF_040802235.1. Classification (NCBI taxonomy): domain Eukaryota; kingdom Metazoa; phylum Chordata; class Mammalia; order Pholidota; family Manidae; genus Manis; species Manis javanica. Next base: position 57,700,009 of record NC_133161.1, on the reverse strand, counting down.
TTTGAAAGTATACATTTTGATTTAGTTAAGAGAGAAATACATATGAAGTAAATGCAAGTTTCTAAGGCTAATGACTCATCAGAACACAATTGCTTTGAGCATAAACATCATGTTTGGAGTTTTTTGTTTTCCTACCTACATCAGAGTAAAACCCAATTGGCTGACTTTTCTCTGTTATATATAGAGCGTTATTTAGGTACTTGCTTAATATCTCACACTATGACCTTGTAAGTTTTTGAACTTGCCTATGTTGAATTAGCATCTTACTCATTATCTCACAAATTAAGGGAATTATAAAGTTAAACAAAGTAAACTTTACTTTCTCTAATCTTGTCCCAAATATTTAACTTTCAATTCACATTTCTTTTTATAATATGATTCCAAGGAAACCAAACTGCTAAATTTGGTTAAATCATATTGTAGCTTTCCTAGTCCTACTAATTAAAGATTGATGCAAATGTTCTTACAGATTCTTGTAAGATATAGTCACAGTACTATTTTCAAAAGAGTGAAGAACGAAACTACATTATTTTCAAAAAAGTTATGACACTAATCTGAAATTCTGGAAAATGAAGTATCATATTCAAAAGCAAGACACAACAAAAATTACAATTTCTATGTAAATCTTAGCTGTCACTTTGCATTGTTGAGAAGACATGGTTAAGAACAAATGGTGCCATCCCTGAGTATTTAACATGAGAAACCTGATGAGAATATATCACAGGTGCAAAACATTGTGCAGTTACAGATGCAGAAAGCCTGATTTAAAGTTTTTCATTTTTTCAGTTTGATTGAAAAGAGTCAAAAATATTTTGCATTTAAAATGCTATTAAATTAAGGTAAATATTAAAGGGTTACTAAAAAATTACAGCATTAGTTTTTTCATACATGTAGAAACATACACTAACACAATGAGTTTTCCTAATCAGTACCACTGAATCAATTATTTTCACATATGATTTTACTTTATTCCTTTCAGTCAGGGCCAATTTAAAAGTATATTCCAAAGCTACTTTCACTGTGTAAGTGCAAAAGAATTCAATTGCTTGCTTACTGGTATAACTTTTTAAAAAACTGTATAAAAAATAAAAAAGCAAAAAAATAAAAATAAAAAAGCAAATATATCAGGATTTGTAGCTTCACTGCTTGTCAGTATGTTTAACACTAAAAGAAATCACCTGTATCTGATATTGAAAATAGAAATATATTTTTAGAATAAAGTCTAAATTTCAGAACTAACATGTTGTATTTCTAAGAAATGAATGTGAACTAATTTTTCTTTAAATAAAGTGCTTAACAAATGGAGAACATTACATAATGGCTGGAAAAGAAAATGAATGTTTACATGAGCATTAATATTAGCTATTTCTGACTAATATTAACTAATGCCAGTTAAAAATGAAATGATTTTCAATTTTAACAACTATTTTTCTGTTTTTCTATAAACCACCATACAAAAAGAGTCACCATGAGGCTTTTTATTGTACAAGCTTACTTGGGTTTGTACAATCATAATCAGGAAAGAATAAACTACTATTATTTTAAAAACATTCTTTAGGCACAAAATTAACTATTTCAAAAGACTAAATGAAGGATGATTGCAGAAAATAAATGCCATCTTTTATGTAGGACTTTCATAGGTGTTTTTCTTAGAAAATTTTAGAATATTGATCCTTTTGTTGGGATATGGTCAGCATATTAAATCAAGTATGGGGTGAGACTATGACATATATAAATTTAGCTGAAGTATGTTACTGCTGGCATGTGACCACTCCAACAGTTTGGGTAGGTCTGAGCACACAGAGCAGGCTCGGGTGGGTTCAGTCCACTTGTATGACAGAACTACAATACCTCTGTTAAGGGGCTGTTTACAAACTTCCCCGGCCCCTGTCTTGTTCTACCAATTAATCACACTACTCCCTAAGAAAGTTTATGCTTTAGATTTCACTCACAGTAGAAGCCTGAAGGGGTTAAACATTAAAGAACAAAAATCCAACTTTCTATCTGAAAAAAAGGAATATTAAAAATACTTTTTGTTACATAACTGTAAATTTGTGATTAACTGTACATTTTTCAATGAAGACAACTGTAAAAAAGACAAATGAGTACTTTATATATGTCTCCTATTATCAAGTAATTCACCGTACATGGAAATCCATGTAAGCAGACTAATACTAAAATAAGCTTAAAAGTAGAATTTACCTAACAACACAAAATATGAGTCATATTTTAAGACTCGCTATAAACTACAATTTGGGGATTTTAGTCAAAAGGTTGCCTGAAGTTAGTTACAACAAAATTCCCAAACTAAACTAACACTATGGACCTGAACTGAAATTTTGATGGCCAAAATATACATACTGTTCTAGTCCAAGTAAGTTTGGGAGAACAAAGTGTTCTTCAAGGTGACATTTATCAAAGAAATGTTTTAAAGAGTCTGAAAAAAACTAAGTAAAACAAAGGAAATATTTACATCAGAATATAATTTGTAGACCAGCAATAATTGGTATATTAAGGTGAAAAAGAAGCTTAGAAAAGACAGCTTATAGAATACTAAGTAATGTTAATCACAGCCTGGGAAAAAAAAGTTCCATCCTAGAAGAGAGAAAACTTTTATGTCTAAATACACACTAAACTACCAGAATTAACATAAAAAGAAGAAGAAATCAAACTAAACAGGACTAAACCAGTCATTTTAAAACCACTATTCTGAGTTTTAATTTTTACTCTTTCTCTGGGCATGTCTAGAAACCTCTCATTTCAGTTTTCCCACACTCGCTAGCATAGCACTGGGAGGTCTCAATTTCAGTCCCAATGTGTGATCATTCTTTATCAGGCCATCTGAAAATACAGTTTTAACTCAACAGAATCATAGTTGGGCAGGATGACTGTTAGAAACCATCTGCTGTACCCACCAAAACAGATATATCAAACCCAGCAGACACTTTAGGAATCAGCATGGGTAGCTGTGTGACTCAGAGATGCAAAATGGCCATGTCCCAGAACAAAGTCAGACTAAGGACGAGACAGACCTGGATTTAAATTATAGATCTTACTCTTACTAACTGTGTGACCCAGAGGAAAGGACAGAAATCTAAGCTTTCATTTTCCCATCTGCAAATGGGGTTGATAGTACCTGTGTTATATAGCATTACTGTCAGAAACAACACGTGTGTCATGTGCTGCAGGTCCTGGTCCTAAACCTTGACAAACCTTGTATGCTTTATCTCTTTTATCTCTTTTATCTCTATGTTGAGAAAAAATATATATGATAAAGAGATAAAAGCATAGAATTACAATATGCATCTGCTGGAAGCAAGTAAAGTGGTCAGAATGGGGCCACCTAGTCCCATAATTTAAGACCTTTTGATTCTAAGGGGAAAAAAATGTAGCTGTACCATTTAACAAATGGATCAATTCAACTCAATGTTAGAGAATACAAAAGAGAAAAAGAATACACATTCCTCCCACCTTTACTGAGTCATAACTTAAACAAGGTTCACACCAAATCATAGGCAAGGCTAAAATCCAAGAAGTTCTTAAAATAAAATATTTAAAATAGTTTTAATATGTAAACTTGGAGACAAAATCAGTCCTAAACTTGAGCTTACTAGAGGGACTTACAATCTTTATTCTTGCATTTAGCATATATATTCATATATTATAAGTTTAATTATGGGGGAAGGACTGAGATCCCACTGTTTTGTGACATAACATGATATACTATAGTAGCTTCTGAAAATAAAAAATATTCCAAATTCCAAAATACATGTAGCCCAAGCATTTCAAAGAAGGGAATCTGAGTAATCTCTGCTTAAGGAAAAAAAGGGATAATAGCTATATGAAGAAGTAAACTGCCTAAGGTAGAAATGTATAGTTAGAATTCATTTTCTATCATTCTTAAACTGGTATTTTCTTAGAACCCTTGGATAATCTATAATATGGAAATAATAACATTACTTACATCATTGAGTTCTTGGAGAAGGAAGGGATGATACACCTAAAATCCTTTAAACAAGGCCTGCACAAAATTAGTACCCAATAAGTGTCACATAGTAGGGATGCCTAGAACAATACTTTGAACATTTACTAGGAAAAGGCAAACAGGTGAATATATTGTTCAGTCAGTCTTCTATTATACCTTATTTTATCTTAGGATTTTATTTTTTTTAAATCCAAGGATTTTTATTTCCTATGCCAAGAGGTATTTCTACTATCAGGCTTGGAGATAGTATTAGTGCAAGTTATGAAGGCAGGTAGCAATCTCAGGTGAGCAAATGAGCAAATAAGCATCTGGAGGTAATAAAGAGTTCAAGCTCATAATGCAATAAAAATATTATCTAGAAAGAATGAACTACAGAAGAATAGACAGCAGCCTAGAGGAAAGTTTCCAGAATTTAACACACAAACTAATTAGCCAGAGTTTCTGCTAGAATGCAGATTATGATTCAATGTGGTGGGACCAGATTCTGCATTCAGGTCCTCAGGTGTTCACCACACTGTTGGTCTAGAAGCCCATGCTGAGAGTAGGAAGGCCCCAAAGCTGTGGTCCCCAAAGTGTATGAGTGGCAGCAAGATTTCTGGCAAAGGTATTAGAAATTCAATTCCTAGATCATAAGGAAACTTATGGAGATTTTTTTATCTAAACCAAATCAGACCAATTTTTACATACAATCAGACCAATTTTTCCCTTAGAATAAATGTAGATTACTTTGAAACTAGAAATCAACAGAAAGGAAAAAAAATCATAGAAAAGATAAACATCTGCAGGCTAACCAATATGTTACTGAATAACCAATGAGTCAATGAAGAAATCAAAGAGAAAAAAATTATCTGGGAAATGAAAATAGAAATACAATGGTTTAAAATTTCTGGGATTTAGGAAAACAGTTCTAAGAGGGAAGTTTATAGCAATACAGGCCTATCTCAAGAAAAATCTCCAATTAACAATCTAACCATACACCTGAAGGAACTAGAAAAAGACAAAGCCCAGAGATAGTAGAAGGAAGGAAGTAATAAAAACCAGTGGAAAAAGAGACTGAAAAAACAATAGGAAAAATTCAATGAAACTAGAAGCTGAGTCTTTAAAAAGATAAACAAAATTGATAAACCTTTAGCTTGACTCATCAAGAAAAAGAGAGTACTCAAGTAAACAGTCATAAATCAAAGAGAAGTTACAATTGACAACACAGAAATACAAAGGATTATAAGAGATGATTATGAAAAATTATAGGCCAAAATATTGGACAACCTGAAAATGGATAAATTCATAGAAACACACAATCTTCCAAGACAAAATCAGGAAGAAATAGAAAACCTGAATACACTGATTACTAATAATGAAATTGAATCAGTAATCAAAAAATTCCAAAAAAACAAACACCAGGACCAGATAGTTTCATGTGAATTCTACCAAACATTTCCTTCTCAAACTATTTCAAAAAATAGAAAAGGAAGGAATGCTTCCAAATTCATTCTTTGAGGGCAGCATTACCCTAATTCCAAAATCAAGACAAAGACACTACAAGATAATTACAGTCTAATATCTTGATGAGCAGATATAAAAATCCTCAACAAAATATTAACAATCCAAATTCGAAACATATAAAAAGGATCACACACCACAATCAAGTAGGCTTTATTCCAAGAACACAAGGATGGTTCAACATCCACAAATCAGTTAGTATAGTATAGCACATTAACAAAAGGAAGGATAAAAACCATATGATCATCTCAATAGATGTAGAAAAAGCATTAAACAAGATTCATTATCCATTTACCATAAAAACTCTGAAAAATAATGCAGACACAGAATATACCTCAAACTAATAAATGCCATATATGACGAACCCACTGCTAACACATATGCAATGGTAAAAAGCTGAAAGCTTCTCCTCCAAGATCAAGAATAAGATAAGGATGTTCACTCTCAACATTCCTATTCAACACAGAACTAGAAGTCCTAGCTACAACAATTAGACAAGAAGGACAAATGAAAGGCATACAAATTGGCAAGGAAGAAATAAAACTATTAGGATAACATATATAAAAATCCGAAAGACTATCAAGAAACTATTAGGATAAATGAACTTAGTAAAGTTGTAGGATCAAGAAAAAAGTCAATAAAGAGAAATCTGTTGTGTTTCTAAACAGGAATAGCAAACTAGAGGAAAGAGAAATCAAAACAACAATCCCATTTATAATTGTGCCAAAAAGAATAAATTATCTAGGAATAAATTAAACCAAGAAGGCAAAAGAAATTGAAGACACAAATAAATGGAAAGATATGCCATGGAAGAATTAATAGACTTAAAGTGCCCATACTAGCCAAAACAATCTGCAGATTCCATGCAATCCCTAATAAAATACCAATGGGATTTTTCAAAGAACTACAACAAATAATCATAAAATTTGTATGAAACCACAAAAGATCCCAAATAAACAAAGAAAGCAATCTTGAGAAAGAAGAATAAAGTTGGAGGTATTATGCTTCCTGATTTCAAACTGTACTACAAAGTGAGCGTAATCCAAACAGGATGATACTGGCATAAGAACAGAAACATAGATCAATGGAACAAAATAAAGAGCCCAGAAATAAACCCACATTTATGTGGTCAAGTAATCTATGACAAAGGAGGCAAGAACACACAATAGGAAACAGTCTCTTCCATAAATGGTGTTGGGAAAACCGGACAACTATGTTCAAAGGAATGAAACTGGACCAATTTTCATGCCATATACAAAACTACACTCAAGATGGATTAAAGATCTGAAACCATAAAACTCTTCAAAGAAAACATAGGCAGAAAATTTGGACATCAGACTCAGTAATATTTTTCTGGATATGTCACCCCAGGCAAGGGGAACAAAAGCAAAAGTAAACAAGTGTGACTACATCAAACTGTAAAGCTTCTGCACAGCAAAGAAAACAATCAACAAAATGAAAAGGCAGCCTACTGAACGAGAGAGGATAATTGCAAATGATATATCCAATAAGGGGTTACTACCCAAAATGCACATAAACTATAATCCAATTAAAAAATGAGCATTGGATCTAAACAGACATTTTTCCACAGAAGACCTACAGATGGCAACAGACACATGAGACAATGCTCAATATCACTTATTATCAGGGAAATACAAATCAAAACCAAAGTGATATAACCTCAAGCCAGTCAGAATGCCAACTATCCATAAGACAAAAACTACCAAGACAAAAAATTGGACAGGATGTAGAGAAAAGGAAACTCTAATATACTGTTGTCATGAATTTAATCTGTGCAGCCACTACAGAACGCAGTGTGGAGGTCTCTCAAAAAATTTAACAGGAGGCGGAGCCAGGATGGTGGCGTGAGTAGAGCGGTGGAAATCTCCTCCCAAAAACACATAGAGCTATGAAAATATAACAAACAAAAATCTTCCTAAAATAGAGACCACAGGACACAGGACAACATCCAGACTACATCCACACCTGCAAGAACCCAGCGCCTTGCGAACGGGGTAAGATACAAGCCCCGACCCGGCGGGAGCCGAGCGCCCCTCCCCCCGGCTCCTGGCGGGTGGAAAGAAACTGGAGCGGTTTTTTTTTTGGCGAGTGCTTTTTGGAAGCCTTAAAGGGACAGGGTCCCCGTTGCTAGGGAGGCAGGGTGGCGGGACCGGAGAGCGGGTGCCTGGGACCGGCGACTGAGGACAAAGAATACCCCGCATTTTTCCCTGCGGGACCGGTGGGTGGGTGCCTGAGATCGGCACCTGAGGACGGAGGAAATCGCGTGTTTTTCCCCTTTTTTTCTCTCTTTTTGGCGAGCACTTTTTGGAAGCCTTAAAGGGACAGGGACCCCGGTGCTAGGGAGGCCGGGCAACGGGAATGGTGAACGGGTGCGTGGGACCGGCGCCTGAGGACAAAGAATATCCCGCATTTTTCCCTGCAGGACCAGTGGGTGGGTGCCTGAGACCGGCACCGGAGGACGGAGGAAATCGAGCGTTTTTCCCCTTTTTTTTTCTCTTTTTGGCGAGTGCTTTTTGGAAGCCTTAAAGGGACAGGGACCCTGGTGCTAGGGAGGCAGAGCAGCAGTACCAGTGAGCGGGTGCCTGGGACCGGTGCCTGAGGACAAAGAATATCGTGCGCATTTCCCTGTGGGACCGGTGGGCGGGTGCCTGAGACGGAGCACCTGAGGACGGAGGAAATCGAGCGTTTTCCCCCTTTTTTTGTTCTCTTTTTGGCGAGTGCTTTTTGGAAGCCTTAAAGGAATAGGGACCCCGGAGATAGGGAGGCAGGGCGGTGGGACTGGTGAGCAGGTGCCTGGGACCAGTGCCTGAGGACAAAGAATATCGCACGTTTTTCCCTGCGGGACTGGAGGGCGGGTGCTTTTTGGAAGCCTTGAAGGGACAGGGAAACTAGTGGTAGGGAGACAGGGGAGCAGGACCAGTAAGCGGATGCCTGGGACTGGCGCCTGAGGACAAAAAAAAAAAATCACGTGTTTTTTCCTTTTCTTTTTTTTTCTGTTCCCTCTATCATTGTTGCTGTTGTTGTTTTGGTTTGGAGACTGCTTTTTGGAAGTCTTAAAGGGGCAGGACAGGTCACTTAGACCAGAGGCAGGGAATCTGGGGATCTCTGGGCACTCTAACACCCTGGGCAGCAGGGAGCACAGAGGCCCCTTACGGAGATAAATAGCCTCCTGGCCGCTCCGCCTCCAACCGGGCTTCACCATTTTGGAGGAGCAGCGCCAGCCAGGTCACCCCCAGGGCAACAGCGGAGATAAACCCCATAGCAACCGGGCAGGAAGCAGAAGCCCTGTCTGCACACAGCTGCCCAGCACAAGCCACTAGAGGTCGCTAATCTCCCAGGAGAGGAAGGCCACAAACCAACAAGAAGGGAAGCTCTTCCAGCGGTCACTCGAACCAGCTCTGCAAACTATCTCTATCACCATGAAAAGGCAAAACTACAGGCAGACAAAGATCACAGAGACAACACCTGAGGAGACAGACCTAACCAGTCCTCCTGAAAAAGAATTCAAAATAAAAATCATGAACATGCTGACAGAGATGCAGAGAAAAATGCAAGAGCAATGGGATGAGATGCAGAGAAAAATGCAAGAGCAGTGGGATGAAGTCTGGAAGGAGATCACAGATGTCAGGAAGGAGATCACAGAAGTGAAACAATCCCTGCAAGGATTTATAAGCAGAATGGATAAGATGCAAGAGGCCATTGAAGGAATAGAAGCCAGAGAACAGGAACGTATAGAAGCTGACATAGAGAGAGATAAAAGGATCTCCAGGAATGAAACAACACTAAGAGAACTATGTGACCAAGCCAAAAGGAATAATATTCGCATTACAGGGATACAAGAAGAAGAAGAAAGAGGAAAAGGGATAGAAAGGGAGAGAAAAATTATTTCTCTTTGAAGAAATAATTGCTGAAAACTTCTCCAAACTGGGGGAGGAAATAGAATCGAACAGACCATGGAATTACACAGAACCCACAACAGAAAGGATCCAAGGAGGACAACACCAAGACACATAGTAATTAAAATGGCAAGGATCAAGGACAAGGAAACAGTTTTAAAGACAGCTAGAGAGAAAAAGGTCACCTATAAAGGAAAACCCATCAGGCTAACATCAGACTTCTCGACAGAAACTCTACAGGCCAGAAGAGAATGGCATGATATACTTAATGCAATGAAACAGAAGGGCCTTGAACCAAGGATACTGTATCCAGCACGACTATCATTTAAATATGATGGCGGGATTAAACAATTCCCAGACAAGCAAAAGCTGAGGGAATTTGCTTCCCACAAACCACCTCTACAGGGCATCCTACAGGGACTGCTCTAGATGGGAGCACCCCTAAAAAGAGCACAGAACAAAACACACAACATATGAAGAATGGACGAGGAGGAATAAGAAGGGAGAGAAGAAAAGAATCTCCAGACAGTGTATATAACAGCTCAATAAGCGAGCTAAGTTAGGCAATAAGATACTAAAGAAGCTAACCTTGAACCTTTGGTAACCACGAATCTAAAGCCTGCAATGGCAATAAGTACATATCTCTCAATAGTCACCCTAAATGTAAATGGACTTAATGCACCAATCAAAAGACATAGAGTAATAGAATGGATAAAAAAGCAAGACCCATCTATATGCTGCTTACAAGAAACTCACCTTAAACCCAAAGATAAGCATAGACTAAAAGTCAAGAGATGGAAAAACATATTTCAGGCAAACAACAGTGAGAAGAAAGCAGGGGTTGCAGTACTAATATCAGACAAAATAGACTTCAAAACAAAGAAAGTAACAAGAGATAAAGAAGGACACTACATAATGATAAAGGGCTCAGTCCAACAAGAGGATATAACCATTCTAAATATATATGCACCCAATACAGGAGCACCAGCATATGTGAAGCAAATACTAACAGAACTAAAGAGGGAAATACACTACAATGCATTCATTTTAGGAGACTTCAACACACCACTCACCCCAAAGGATAGATCCACCAGGCAGAAAATAAGTAAGGACATACAGGCACTGAACAACACACTAGAACAGATGGACCTAATAGACATCTATAGAACTCTACATACAAAAGCAACAGGATACACATTCTTCTCAAGTGTACATGGAACATTCTCCAGAATAGACCACATACTAGCTCACAAAAAGAGCCTCAGTAAATTCCAAAATATTGAAATTCTACCAACCAATTTTCAGACCACAAAGGTATGAAAGTAGAAATAAATTCTACAAAGAAAACAAAAAGGCTCACAAACACATGGAGGCTTAACAACATGCTACTAAATAATCAATGGATCAATGAACAAATCAAAATAGAGATCAAGGAATATATAGAAACAAATGACAACAACAATACTAAGCCTCAACTTCTGTGGGATGCAGCGAAAGCAGTCTTAAGAGGAAAGTATAAAGAAATCCAGGCACACGTGAAGAAGGAAGAACAATCCCAAATGAATAGTCTAACATCACAATTACCAAAACTGGAAAAAGAAGAACAAATGAGGCCTAAAGTCAGCAGAAGGAGGGATATAATAAAGATCAGAGAAGAAATAAACAAAATTGAGAAGAATAAAACAATAGCAAAAATCAACGAAACCAAGAGCTGGTTCTTCGAGAAAATAAACAAAATAGGTAAGTCTCTAGGCCAACTTATTAAGAAAAAAAGAGAATCAACACAAATCAACATAACCAGAAATGAGAATGGAAAAATCACGACAGACTCCAGAGAAATACAAAGAATTATTAAAGACTACTATGAAAACCTATATGCCAACAAGCTGAAAAACTTACAAGAAATGTACAACTTCCTAGAAAAATACAACCTCCCAAGACTGACCAAGGAAGAAACACAAAAGTTAAACAAACCAATTACGAGCAAAGAAATTGAAACAGTAATCAAAAAACTACCCAAGAACAAAACCCCGGGGCCGGTCGGATTTACCTCGGAATTTTATCAGACACACAGAGAAGACATAATACCCATTCTCCTTAAAGTGTTCCACAAAATAGAAGAGGAGGGAATACTCCCAAACTCATTCTATGAAGCCAACATCACCCTAATACCAAAACCAGGCAAAGACCCCACCAAAAAAGAAAATTACAGACCAATATCCCTGATGAATGTAGATGCAAAAATACTCAATAAAATATTAGCAAACAGAATTCAACAGTATATCAAAAGGATCATACACCATGACCAAGTGGGGTTCATCCCAGGGATGCAAGGATGGTACAACATTCGAAATTCCATCAACATCATCCACCACATCAAAAAAAAGAAAGACAAAAACCACATGATCATCTCCATAGATGCTGAAAAAGCATTTGACAAAATTCAACATCCATTCATGATAAAAACTCTCAGCAAAATGGGAATAGAGGGCAAGTACCTCAACATAATAAAGGCCATATATGATAAACCCACAGCCAGCATTATACTGAACAGCGAGAAGCTGAAAGCATTTCCTCTGAGATCGGGAACCAGACAGGGATGCCCACTCTCCCGACTGTTATTTAACATAGTACTGGAGGTCCTAGCCATGGCAATCAGACAAAACAAAGAAATACAAGGAATCCAGATTGGTAAAGAAGAAGTTAAACTGTCACTATTTGCAGATGATATGATACTGTACATAAAAAACCCTAAAGACTCCACTCCAAAACTACTAGAACTGATATCGGAATACAGCAAAGTTGCAGGATACAAAATTAACACACAGAAATCTGTAGCTTTCCTATACACTAACAATGAATCAATAGAAAGAGACGTCAGGAAAACAATTCCATTCACCATTGCATCAAAAAGAATAAAATACCTAGGAATAAACCTAACCAAAGAAGTGAAAGACTTATACTCTGAAAACTACAAGTCACTCTGAAGAGAAATTAAAGGGGACACTAATAAATGGAAACTCATCCCATGCTCATGGCTAGGAAGAATTAACATCGTCAAAATGGCCATCCTGCCCAAAGCAATATACAGATTTGATGCAATCCCTCTCAAATTACCAGCAGCATTCTTCAATGAATTGGAACAAATAATTCAAACATTCATATGGAAACACCAAAGACCCCGAATAGCCAAAGCAATCCTGAAAAAGAAGAATAAAGTAGGGGGGATCTCACTCCCCAACTTCAAGCTCTACTACAAAGCCATACTAATCAAGACAATTTGGTACTGGCACAAGAACAGAGCCACAGACCAGTGGAACAGATTAGAGACCCCAGAAATTAACCCAAACATATATGGTCAATTAATATTTGATAAAGGAGCCATGGACATACAATGGCAAAATGACAGTCTCTTCAACAGATGGTGCTGGCAAAACTGGACAGCTACATGTAGGAGAATGAAACTGGACCATTGTCTAACCCCATATACACAGCTAAACTCAAAATGGATCAAAGACCTGAATGTAAGTCATGAAACCATTAAACTCTTGGAAAAAAACATAGGCAAAAACCTCTTAGACATAAACATGAGTGAACTCTTCTTGAACATATCTCCCCGGGCAAGGAAAACAACAGCAAAAATGAGCAAGTGGGACTATATTAAGCTGAAAAGCTTCTGTACAGCGAAAGACACCATCAATAGAACAAAAAGGAACCCCACACTATGGGAGAATATATTTGAAAATGACAGATCCGATAAAGGCTTGACGTCCAGAATATATAAAGAGGTCACACACCTCAACAAACAAAAAACAAATAACCCAATTAAAAAATGGGCAGAGGAACTGAACAGACAGTTCTCTAAAAAAGAAATACAGATGGCCAACAGACACATGAAAAGATGCTCCACATCGCTAATTATCAGAGAAATGCAAATTAAAACTACAATGAGGTATCACCTCACACCAGTAAGGATAGCTGCCATCCAAAAGACAAACAACAACAAATGTTGGCGAGGCTGTGGAGAAAGGGGAACCCTCCTACACTGCTGGTTGGAATGTAAATTAGTTCAATCATTGTGGAAAGCAGTATGGAGGTTCATCAAAATGCTCAAAACAGACCTACCATTTGACCCAGGAATTCCATTCCTAGGAATTTACCCTAAGAACGCAGCAATCAAGTTTGAGAAAGACAGATGCACCCCTATGTTTATCGCAGCACTATTTACAATAGCCAAGAATTGGAAGCAACCTAAATGTCTATCGGTAGATGATTGGATAAAGAAGATGTGGTACATATATACAATGGAATACTACTCAGCCATAAGAAGTGGAAAAATCCAACCATTTGCAGCAACATGGATGGAGGTGGAGAGTATTATGCTCAGTGAAATAAGCCAAGCGGAGAAAGAGAAATACCAAATGATTTCACTCATCTGAGGAGTATAGGAACAAAGGAAAAACTGAAGGAACAAAACAGCAGCGGAATTACAGAACCCAAAAATGGACTAACATGTACCATAGGGAAAGGAACTGGGGAGGATGGATGGGCAGGGAGGGATAAGTGGGGGGGGGAGAAGAAGGGTGGTATTAAGATTAGCATGCATGGGGGGGAGGGAGAAAGGGGAGGGTGGACTGCACAACACAGAGAGGACAAGTAGTGACTGTACAACATTTTGCTAAGCTGATGGACAGTAACCATAATGTGGTTGTTAGGGGGGACCTGATAAGGGAGAGTACAGTAAACATAGTATTCTTCATGTAAGTGTAGATTAAAAATTAAAAAAATAAAAGGAAGAAAGAAAGAAAGAAAGAAAAGAGGGAGTACTCCTTGATTGCATAAATCAAAGATCAACGCATGCTTTAAATATCCTTAATGTTGATCACTTAAAGGGTGTCAGATGATCAGCTATGGAGGTACTCTTTTCTGATAATATTCCTTTCTCTTAGTAAAAAAAAAAAAAAAAAAGCAGTTACTGTGTGCTGACCTCCAATAAGTTCTGCACAGTGGTATAGAGGGCATGTCAAAGTGTGGGCAAAGGGTCTGTTTGTTTCTATGCAGAAGATCAAGGCCTAGCTTGGATACCCAGAAAATGAACTAAGATACGATATGAGGAGGAGCTTCTGGCATCAGCACTCTCTGGAGGACTTGTGCCAGGGGGATGATCATCAAATAGCCTCCACAGGGATCCAGACAATGCTGCGGTTGTGGCTGCATCCAGCCCACCGTCTCCTGGACTTGCCATAGGAATGAGGAGGGAGATGTCTAGGCTGGCATGTGCATACAGTGAGACAACAAATTTGACCAGATCTGTACTGTTGGAACTCAACCAGGAGTTGGGAGGGGTGCAAGTTGTAGCACTCCAAAATCTCATGACTATAGACTATCTACGGTTAAAAGAACATATGGGATGTGAACAGATCCCAGAAATGGGCTGCTTTAAGTTGTCTGATTTCTCTCAGACTGTTCAAGTACAGTTGGAGAATATCCATCATATCCTAGATAAATTTTCACAAATGCCTAGGGTGCCTAAATGGTTTTCTTGGCTTCACTGGAGATGGATGGTAATTATAGATTTGCTTTGTTATGTCACCGTATTCCTATTATGTTAATATGTGTATGCAAATTAGTTAGTAGTTTAAAACCTATACATACTTAAGGTACTCTACAAGAAGATATGTCAAAGAAATAATCAATCCTCCCATGTTTCCTTCCATATGCTACATCTATAGCTTTTCTTCTTCCTTCCTAATTACAACCCTTAAATAGAATTCGTGCCTCATATCGAATTTACTGAGTATCATAATTCCTCCAGGTGGTAAAGATAAATTGAGACAAGTGATGGGTATAGAAGCCACAGGGCATAAATCTGCAAAGAAGTAAAAACCTAACCTTTTCAAACAATATGGCTTCTCTCTCACCAACTTTACATTTCCCTGTATGGCCACGGAAGATGACTGGTTAGCCAGAGACAGGTAAGATTCCTCAAGGGAGGAACAACCTAAGACAGGCACAGTCGCAGGGGGGCCATCAGGTGAGAATTTGGGGATCAACAGAGGTGAGGCTCAGAACCTCACCCCCCCTGCTTTGAGAGAAATCTTCTGCATCCGTGGATGTCTTGCTGCCCTTGTCTAGCCTGGATTAATACTTAGTCCATAGGCACACATCTGATCATCTGATCATCTGATCATCTACATTTGCCCTCTTACAGCACTAAACTACGTTTTCTACCTTTATCTTGCATCTACCTACCACTTCAGCATTTTATTAAAAATAAAAATAATAATAATAATAGAGGGAGAAATGTGGGATCAACATATAAATCAAGTACAAAAATCAAACGAATATTCATATTTCACCTGATTGTTTATAGGTCATAATGCGTGATCAAAACCGAAAGTTTCTGTGATGACTGTCCTTGTACTGTTCACCATGTAAGAATTTATTCACTATGTAAGAATTCGTTCACCATGTAAGAACTTGTTCGTTATGCTTCAGAAGATTGGAGACTGACGAGAATTAGGCTTGAGGTGGATTAATTATTGTACATTGAGCACTGACCCCCCTATACTGAATTTTATTGTTGTTAACAACCATTTGATCAATAAATATGAGAGATGCCCTTTCAAAAAAATAAAATAAAAATAAAAATAAAAATAAACTTAACATATCAATACCATATGACCCAGTAATTCTACTTTTGGGAATTCACCCAAAAAACAAAATCACCAATTCTCAGAGATAAATGCACCCCTATGTTTATCCCAGCATTATTTACAGTAGCCAAGATATGGAGGAACCTAAGCGTCCATCAATAGGTAAATGATAAAGAAGACAGGTTATAAATACACAGTGAAATATTATTCAGCCATAAAAAAGAAATAAATTTTTCCATTTGCAACAACACGGATAGACCTAGAGTGTATTATGCTAAGTGAAATAAGTCAGAGGAAGACAAATACCATATGATTTCACTTGTATGTGGAATTTAAAAACAATACAAGTGAACAAAACAAACAAATATAGAGAACAAATAGGTGGTTTGGCAGTGGGGGGACAGGGGATGGATGAAATAGGCAAGGGGATTAAGAAGTACAAACTTCCAGTAGTTCAACAAGTAAATCACAGAGATTAAAAGGACAGCATAGGGAATATAGTCAGTAATATTGTAATAACTTTGCATGTTGACAAATGGTAATTATTGTGGTATTTTATAATGTTTATAATTGTCAAATCACCAAGTTGTACACCTGAAGCTATAATATTGTATGTTAACTATACTTCAATTAAAAACAAAAATAACAAAAAAGAGAAAAAGTACAATACTCTTTAAATACTTTAAAGATAGAAGTAGAATACTGAAACATGTTACTTAAGTGAGGAAAACATTTTCTCTCTGCAAACAATTTCCAGAACTATAGCCCCTATAATTACACTTAAAACGTAGGCTTTTACATATAAGAAGCCTGCTCTGGTAATATATTTGATAGGCAAATATTGAAATGTATAGATCCTCAATTGAACCACATACCAACTACTCACAAAACAGATACCTAAGTAACGGAGGTATGTCTTTGTAAGGAAACCAAACGGAGTTTTCTATTTCCTTGTGTTGAAAATGCAACCAACCACATCGAGGTTTAGCTAACTTCTCCACAGTAATGTTTACACATTGCCTGCCTGATGTGTAAATATGTCAACAGTTTGATTTATAGCTATAGATAATCCTTTTGCTTACACAGATGCACCAAGTATGATACATTAATGGTCTGAAATACAATATTCTTGGAGAACAAAAATCTTGAGGCTGAAATACAAATACAGAATACCAGAGAAACATTTGTGTTTTCTATATGTGAAGCCAATTGATTGTTAAATAGGTTATTGCAAAATTTTGAAATAAACTGATGTCTTCAGAGTTCAGACTCAGTATTTTTTCAACTTCAGAGCTTGGATTTAAAAATTCACCTCTCAATCAAAAGCTGAGCACATAGTTCTAAATCTATTTTCAAAGGAGTCAGTTGCTAACAGATTGTAAAGCACCATGCTTGCTTCCGAACTGGCACTCTGATTTTTGCTAGGACCATATTTACACAAGAATGGGTCTGTCAGCAGGCACCTTTGATGTCACACCAGGGGAGTGTGGGAGGGAAGAGTGCCCCTGGTAACTAGTGAATAGAGGCCAGGCATGCTGCTAAAAAAAAATATCTTATATTGCAGGAAACAGTCCTCTCAACAAATATTAGGGGGTCTAAAATGTCAATAGTTCCAAGGTTAGGAAACCCTGATGTATATGATAAAGGCTGCAAAAGTACAGAATGAATATCCCTTGTGCAGTATCATTACACTCCTAGCACAGTGTGAAGCACAATAATAAGTATTTGTTGATTATTAAATCAATTACGTCAACTACATTTGTGTGACAGGGAGTGACAGAGATGAAAAAGAATGAGAAAAGGGCTCTTACACTTATAATATCTAAAATTATAAAACAAAACCCCTGTCATTGTCAGAAACAAAAAAGAACTGAAAAATCATACAGTCCAATTTCTCCATTTCGGGGCAAAAATCTTTTTCATATGAAAGATTCTCTCTAATGTACTGACTGATATGACAGTGTTGGGGAGTCCTCATATACTAAAAATAAGTACCTTTATAAATTTGTTAAAACAGTGCTTTTCACTTTTAATAGCACCAATGTTCCATGCTTTTCTCAAATTAATAAACCAAAGATGTCCTTTATAAAAATGAAAACCATGTATCATAAATCATAGTGATACTTCACAAGCAGGAAACACAAAGTGTAATTATTATTCAAGAAAATAAATCATAGACTACATGTCCTACAGGCTTTTATACTTCTCAGAATTCTGGGATTTAATGTGTCATGATAAATTCTGAACTGGCTTACATTTTGGAAACACAGGAACTGACAGTCATAATGCCAAACATACCCTTAATAATCGATTCAGCTGCATACAGATCTCGTTTGTAGGTCACCTAAAGGACAGATAAGCCTCATTAGACTTAACAGAGCAGGAAGGAATGTGAAAGCAATAAAATTATGCCCCCAATGATATTATTGATTTTGGAGAAATTATAAACACATAATACTGACCATTTCTAAATTGTCACAATAACAAATTCAGAAAAATATACTCTATTTTGTTAAATAATTGAAGAATCGTTTAGATCTTTAAATTGAAATACTATATGGCAGTGGTTACCAAAATCTTAATATAGTAATAATATTGTTTCAATGAAAGTGTGGTAGTGTTTAAATAAAAGTATTGGCATTAATGTTAATATTTAGGCTTTATCTTGGAAAGAAGGAAAGGTATGTGTAACAAAATTCAAATTTCATTTTTGGTTGAAATTAGACAATTTTCAAAGGTCAATTCACATTAAGAGAGAACTTCCAAATTGAGTCACATCTGTATTTGTCCAGATAAGATTCACCTTGTAAGTGTTTTTATTAATATCTGGTTCTGATAGAGTTTAGGGGGTTCCACCGTGTACATAAGAATAATCATTAACATTCCTTAATATACAGCCTCCTTGTAATTATCACCTGTGACTTGTAATGTAATCTGCTCTAGACCTATGGTAGAGACTTCCCAGAGCACATCCAGCAAGATCAGGTATAGAACATGTCAGGTGTCTAGCATTGCAGATTTAGTTATCCTGTATCACAGAAATGAAAAACATAGTAAATAATGAACTATATTAATAAGTACTATAAGGTCTTAGGAGCTCATCATTCAAGTGCCCAGATGATTATGATGCAGATGGTCTAAAACGTACTTGGAGAAATACTCACCAAATTAGTACCTATCCATGCCAAAAATCTGTATTTTTTTCCTCCAGATCATCTCATAACAGAAACTCTTTTCACCTCAAGTAGCTCAGGTCAGGGCACTTTTATTCAAAATATATTACCTGCTATGTCTTTATCCTGTCAGGTAAAGTCTGATCCAAAACTATACCTTACAATCCAGAATTAAAGCACAAGCTAACTTTTTAAGACAGAGATGCAAAGTTGCTCAAACATTCAACCAAACTTTTAAAATCAAATGTAACATTACTACATTGTCTCTAAAACAAGAATGGATTACTATAGTTGCTGATCCACAATGCAATTATATTACTTGGAAGAAAAAACAGAGAACATTTAAAGGTTCATGCCATGCATTTTATCAAATTAAAATGTACTGGTCTCATTCGTTTATTCTTTCAACAAATGTTTAGTTAAATTACTACTATGTTCTAGTCCTGGTCTAAGTGCTGGGAATTGAGCAATGAAAAGAGTAAAACTCTTTAATCTCTGGAGACTATATTTAGGTGGATAAATTTTTCTTGTAAGAATTGAATCAAGTTAACTTTTCTTTTTTTTTCTTAAAAATCCAAAGTTAACTAGATATCTGAAATCAGGTCTCAATATTTGCAATTTAAATAAGAAAACAATGCTTTTTAAATAATAATTGTCTGCTATGTAGGGTAGACTCAGTAATTACAGGAAGATACCTCATTACCATAGTTCATTTTTTATTCCTTCCTGATTTCTTTGGGAGATAAAACTGCCAAATTAAAAGAGAATTATTAAAGTAGCTTATTCTTTTTTTAATAGATCTTAATGATGGATTTTTTATGTTAAAAAAATTGGTCTCTAATACTAAAATGCTTTTCCTAGCATAGTTGCCATATTTAACATTTTTGCATTAGAGAAGGTCTTATGAATAAAATAAATGTTTTTATTATCTACAGGTACTTTCTCCAGAATTATTATATAACTATCAACAAGATAGTCATCTAGATTTCTTTTTCTCTGCTTTTTCTCATAGGCTGTGCATTTGATATATAGATTAAAGGGTTTTTTTATTTTTACTATTACCTTCTACTTAAATGCCTATTGAATATTTCAATTACACTTTCAAAACTGATTTTATTAAAATAAGCTGGAAAACATTTCTAAAAAACTTAAGTACTGTGTTTAAAAACAACTTTTTTTCCTAAATCAAATAGCTACCATACTTCAAATAGTAACTGGAAAATTTTATAATTCTGAATTGATGAGTTAGTCTTTTTGTCAAACTTTTACAGTAATAAGTGTTGTCCTTTCCTTATTTTTTAATTTTTAAAAATTTAATTATCAGATTTGAAGTTGACTTTCTTCTGTCAGCATGATCTGTAGTTTTCCTTTGACCTTACACAGTATCTTATTTTGGAAAATAGTCCCTTAAAAAAAATCAACCATGTATTTGATGGTAGAGCGCCTGCATCTCTGATTCACCTGTTTTCACACTGCTCCTTAGAGGCTCAGGGGTCACCTGAATAGCCCCGTAGGCACTCTGTGCAGCTGAGGCTACAAACCCCATGCCTGCAGCACACCTCACTGCTCTCAGTTTTTGTCTGTCTTTTTTGACTGTGCTTCTCTGCAATATTGCATCTAAGTGTTTGGCTAAATAATAATAATTCAATACAAGTGAAACCTGAAACTGAGAGCCACAGAGATAGTTGTCTTCTAACTCCTAGGCTGGGGCTCTGTCAGCTACATCAAAGTGAGTTTCAGAGGACACAATCACACCTACTTAGTGTCGCTCTGTGTTGACACTCAATATAATAAATTTGATATAAATGTGATAAATTTTCAGAGCCAGATCCAGTTGGTCACAATCTCACATGATTTTAGACTACACTTACTGTTCTCACATCTTTCACATCATGAAAAAATTCATAAATCCAGTAATTAGAAGAAAGCCAGAAAATGTTAAGTTTTAAAGATGAATTTTGACTTGATACAAGCATAGAATGAGTGGGGATATTTACTCTATTTATTTCTATTTCATTATTTACATTACCTAAAATAGTCTTTCCTCTAGAGTGGGTAACTAGATGAAAACCTCTAAAAACTATGACATCACATTGTATTTTTGAGGTTAAAAAGCAAAAAGCAAGAGCACTTTGTTTTTAACAAGAGTGCTAGAACACTAGAATCGAAAAATACTGTAGTTCCCAACAAAAGGGATCCAGTCATTCCATTAATAAATTTCAAAAAGTCTTTCTAAAGAAGTATTTTCAGACAATGGAACATAGTGTTGAATTTCTTTAACACCTGGTTATAAATCTTTTATTAAGTTTCTTATGCCTTGAGGATTATTTTAACATTAAGAATCAAGAAATCTGTTCAAATAGGTCTGTACAGTATAAAAAGTGCCAAGTATTTAAGTATACCGGAACAAAAATTTGGTACAAGTATAAATGTAAGGAATGGAAGTTTTTGTGCAGACTGTATGAAATTTGGCTGAAGTAAGAGTATGTTCACTAAGGTGTGGCAAGGTGCATCCAGTTAGGGAAAACATGAGAGCTGCTCCCTATCCCAGAAATCAGTCCTGTACTTTTCTGTTACTGGTCACTCTTGGGGTTCGGGAAGTGCTGGTCATTCCTAGGTATGTTCTTTGCTTTGCATGGTGATTTATAGAAACCCATGTTTCCTCCAGGCCTCAGAGGAATAACTGCAGGAAGGTGGGCATCAACTCTCAATGTTCACATTTTGCATTTACTTCTACAAATAAAAGTGTGTAAAATACAAAATAATAACCCTCCCAGAATTTCTGGTGGCAGATGAAATAATAGCCCTACAAACAGTCGTAAGAAATTCCTAGTTATTCCTCATACCACTGTGAGAGTGTACTCTTTGACCTGGGAGGTAGGGGAAGGTATCCTGTCTCCCTCTTTCAGAATCCTCCCTTGCCTTACTGTTTAATGGTAGTAGAATGCCTAGTGAAGTGTGTTTTTCATTGTGTCTGATTTCTGAATCATGTTTCAGGTTCTTGGCTCTGCCACCTGAGTCTAATACGAGTTTTACTGAAATTATACTCAGTCTTTTTTCAAATCCAAATTCTAAAAAGCATCTTTGGAATTAGTATGGAATTAGAACATGAACTTCAAGGTGCACATTCAATTGCTTTACTTTAAACAGCAACTGAAATCCTCTTTATCTACACAAAATAAGACCACAAAACTAATTGAGAAGTCTATTCTAAAGACAACTCATACAATGTCATCTGAAGAGACAAAATAGGGCTCAACAAATAGCTTGGAAAACATCAGAAAGATTTTTTTTTAAGTGGAAGACGGTGGGAGACAGAAGCAACAGGAGGAAATTCGGAACCAGAAACAACTGCACTAATTGTATACAAATAGTCTCATCTCAATTAACAGAAGAAGCATGGTACCTAAAAATGATCTCATTAGCTGCCATTTGAAAGACTTTTTGCCCAATCCATTGCATTCGATGTCCTTTTAGGATCCAAGATCCTGTTAAAGCATATAATTACTCCACAAAGTCATTTTTTAAGAATGGACCTTCCCGCCTCCCCAGTTTGGAGAGTAACACTGAAGATGACACCTCTGTGCCTAAAAGTGAATCACCCTTTGGAATATAGATGAGTATCCTAGGGCTGCTGTAACAAAGAATCAAACTGGGTGGCTTAAAAAAGAAAATTTACTCTCTCACAGTACTAGAGGCTGGAAGTATGAAATCCATGTGTCGGCAGAGCCATGCTCCCTCTGAAGACTTTACAGGAGACACCTTGCTGGCCTCTTCCTAGTTTCCTGTGGTTGCTGACCATTGTTGGCTTTCCTTTACTGGTAGATGCACCACTGCACTCTCTGCCTCAATGGTCAGTGGTATTCCCTCTTTATCTGTCTACATCTTTTCTCCTATTCCTACATTTTGGCATTAGGGCCAACTCTATGTCAGTATGACCTCATCTTAACATGACTCAATTTGCAAAGTCTCTCATTCCAAATAAGGTCACATTCTCAAGTCCAGGGATTAGGACTTGAGCATACCTTTTGGGAACAACACAATTCAACCCACAGCAGCATGGATGAAATGTCTCACCATGGGACTGAATGAAGCACTTGGAAAGGCCCATCCCTGCTGCATGCACTGAAGTTTGTTGCACAGGAAAGGAAAGGAGAGGGTCAAGATGTGATAACTAACACTATATCATTGGAGAAAACAGTGAAATAAAGGATTTCATCAAAAGAATACTGAAATTTGTGAAAACAGAGTGGAAATTCAATGAGCAATATGCTGGTTTCCTTTTATTTGCAGACCCCAGGGTGCTTTACAAGTTTGAGGAAAGCTGAGAATACCCACAGGTGGTAGATAATCACATACTCCAACATGTCAACAGTGAGGCCAGAGAGTGTTCACATGTCAGTAGCAATAAAATATCTCAGTTTGGTTTTTTTTTTTAAATACATAGCATGTAAATTAAGTGCAACTGACAGTCAAAGGGTGTTCAGTAGAGATATGAGTCAGGACCTTTAACAAAATACCTGATCATTAACAAGTGCTCACTATATATATACATATATATGTACACATATCACTACATATATATATATCACTGTCTGAGCCATATATAGAAAAGGATAAACAAAATGCATAAAATGTTTGCCTGCTGAGTTGACATCCTTAGAAGGGCAAACTACATTAATTTTCTACACCAGGCAATGATCTAAGATAAATCGTAGCTTAGAAAATTTTAGGTATATATTAGATAGCCTTAGCATGCAAAAAGGCCCATCATAGTACTATGCAAAATACCTCAGAATTATGAAATGACCCTATAATTCTATTTCAGAAATAAACTGTTCAACACATTTATATCCAATGAAACAAAGGAAAGTCTAAATGTAAAACACCCTGCCTCGGTAAGAAGCTGTAGGTACTATAGTGCGACACCACTTCAATCTCTCCAAAAGAAAGAAGTTTGCTGTTAGAAGAGTCAACCCTTATCACAGGAAAGAGTCCAGTCCCCACTGGGGCCACCAAGTGGGTCCAGCCACCTAACCCCCTGGGTTAAAACTGTGGCAGATAATTGTTCAACACAGTTAATAAGCTGGAGCTACCTCCCCAGAGCCTGCAATGAAATGTTTCTACTGTAGGAAGCTGAGTTGCATCTCAGTACGGTTTGGCATAAAACAACAGAGTAAAAGGACATATATGGAGAACAAGGAAAATAATTGTGAATAACAAAATCTTATTGGCTAAAGTGGAATTTGAGTAAATTATCTCGAACAAATTTTCTTGAAACCAGTAGAAATAACTCTATTTTGATGTCTCAGAAAACCCAATGAGACTCTTAATTCCTTTAATGTGTGTATTCACATACCTTTTTTCCTGGAAATAATGTTTCAGAATGAAACCAAGTATTTTTATGCAACTTCTCCATTGCTAAAGCATATGGAAAGTGTTTGTATTTTCAGAATGTGTCTGGGGTGACATACCAACACAGGTGGGACCCAGAGCAAAATATCAACTCCCTTACCTTCCAGAGGTCAGGCGATCCTTCCACAAGTTTGGCTTTAATGTGACAGTATTTTAGAGCCAATTGCAAACATTCAGTTCCAAAATCCAAGTCATAGTCACTACACTGGGTAAGAAAAAAAGAGTGTTAATAAATTAAAATATAATTTTAAATAAAACCTAATTTTTCATTTAATAATCAATTGCATAAAGAAAAGGGAGAGACTAGAGAACTCACAAACTCTTTAATTAGCTATTGATTAATCAAGTTACAAAATATTTTTCCCTATGCCCTAAAAGCTAAAGACAGCAAATAGAAAATTGGAATGTTATTACAATATTGTTTTGATTTTCTCAACGGTTTCAGGTGTCAGATAAACATAGTATTTCACTTCATTTGCTCAAAAACTACCTTTCCATATGTTTTTAAAATGCCTGAAGGTATAGATGAGGATTACCATATCAGAACTTGACTTAACAAATTATGTGTATCCATAAAACTCCAAATCCCCTATCCTATATTTATATCAAGATATTTGCAGGTCACAGCTCTTACTTGTTTTAAAATGTAAATATCAGTATGTCCTCTTAAATGATTTATATTTTGATTTTGAACATGAAAACAGTTCAGTCTTTCATAATGAGAAAAAAATATAAAGGCTCTCATTTAGTACAATATAAACAGTTTAAGCAGAGCCAGTAAAATGACCAACATAATTCACATGAATAATATTCAGTGAATGCCTAGCATGTCCAAGCTTTGTATTAAGTACCGGCATATAAAGTAAGACATGTATCCTAAAGGAACTCAATGCCAAAAAATGGGATGCTAATCTATAATAACTATTTCGTAACAAAAGTGATTAGATGCAACACTAGAATATCTAGAAGTAGACCAAGATGTAAAATACTTAACTCAACATGAGGGCATCAGGAAATGGTCTGTGAACTCTTTTGAAAGATGGAATAAAATTGGAGAAATATGCCTTTAAGGCAGAAGGTACAGAGATTTCTTCTTTATACAAAGATACAGAGGTTTCAGACATCTGGTAGATCTGCATTTTAGAAAAAGCATATCCAGTAGGAAAGACCGCAGGAAGGCAACAAAGATAAGCACCCACTACCCATGCCATTTTATTGGCCTAGAGGTTACAAAAATCTGAGCTGTAATGGTTTGTGAAGTTAATGGACAAGATAATATAATCATCAAATATACAAAGAGTCCCAAATTGACCAGAACAGTCTCAGTTTAAATATTCTATTCTGATATACTACATGACATTTTAGACTTGTTCATTTTTAATAGAGTATTACAGCAGTAGTTACATTCAAGTAAGTTAAGATGAATTTTGTTGAACTGCCTCTTTACACTTCCAGCATCTGCATAGTCTCAGCTAGTAGGTACTTGAGTGAGACGTATGTACAGTAAACAGAATTATCTCTTCAGCCCATGGTTAAATCCCAAAGATTACTAGCAATAACCCTTTTCTTGACTTTTTCCAGAGGCCAGATACTGAACACATCCATAGACAGCCTTAAAAACGCTCACTCACAAAGTTCGTAAAGAGAAGAACTGACAGAAACACCTACTTCCTTCCCATTTCAGGTGGTGAGGTAAGAACTACTTGGTGCTGCATTCCTGCCGGCCACAGAATATATGAGGCAAGATGGCAGCAGCCTGAAAATTGCATGACACCTTTAGTATTGCAGTCACCGGAGCCAATGGGAAACACGGAAAATCGTGAGTCAGGTATATATAAAATGTATAGCGAAAACAAAGACTGAGCAATCTTGTCAGAAAGCAGTCTGAATTGCTCAGCTCCCCCTAGCCATTGCTGGCTCATCTACAAAAGAACACCAGTGAAAGAGAAACTGGGTGTTATACAGGCAGGGAAGAAGTCAGCTAAATTCAACAAACTGCTAAATACTGAGTAGAAGCAACAGGACAATATACGACCTCCGAAAACCACTTGCAAAGTCTTCTTCAGCAACCTGCTACTGAGTGCTCATGAAGTGGTATATTATTTGAAGGTCTGTGATTACATGTATATTCTAAACTTAAGGCAATCACTAAACATTTTTGAAGTTAAAAATAAGTCAGAGATTCAAGATGGCGGCATAAGAGGTGAGACAGAGAACTCCTCCCAAAACCACAAATGGTACAAAAATATAGTTAATTAATGCAACCAACCCTAAAACAGCAACAAGAAAGAAGGCTGAACCGGACTGCACACAGACCTCACGAACAGAGCAGACCTCATGAAACGGTAACGTCTGAAAGCCTTAATCCAGCGGGACCCAGGACCTTCCCTAACCCCAGCTCACCAGGGGGAGGAAGAGTAAGGGAGCAGGGAGGGGGTGGAAGCCTGGAACTGCTGAACACTGAGCCCTGGAGATCTGCTTTGGGAGCAGAGACCTACACTGTGTAGTGCTCTGGATGTTGGGGAACTCAGGCAGGTGGAGTGCTTGAGAGACAGATTCCAGCCATTTGTGGGGGAGGGGATCCACACCTGGCCGCTTTGCGTCAGAGGAAAAGCAGTTTGAGAGGCTCCCTAGCAGCGAGCGGGCTGCTGAAGGGGTGGGGTAGGCACGGAGCTTGCTGTGAGGGGGAGGGGAGAACTGGACAAGGTTGTCCGGGTGCGCTCGGCCCAGCTGGTTGGAAACTTTAAGGAGCTTCAGGCGCCCCATCCCCCTGGCTGCCTACTCAGCCCCAAGGCCCCCACTGCAACAAACAGCCTGCCGAGCTTTCCTCCTGCCCTGCAAGGACCAGTTCACAAACCGGCAGTCACTGTACTGGCTTCAAGCCAGCAGAAGGAGGCCCTGCCTACAACAGCTAGAGACACAAAGCACAGAGACTTACACCTGTGTGCTTGGTCCACTGGCTCTGACACTGGAGACAGGCACCTCTGACGGGAATAAGGAAAACAGATCTTTCCTCCCTTCAGACACCAGCTGCACTCCCCTATGAACTCCAACCTCACCCTAGGGGCTGAGCAGCTCCAGAAACGAGCTTCTGGGAACTAGTGGGCACAACACAGAAATATGAAAGGTCAAAAGAACATGGTTCAGATAAAAATATCACAATCCCCAGAAAAAGGGCCAAATGGAACTTAACTCACCAATCTTCCTAAAAGAGAGTTCAAAATAAAAATCATAAACATGCTTATGGAGGTACAGAAAAATATCCACAAATTCAGGAACGAATTTAAGTTGGAGATTTAATCATTAACAAATTCCATATCTGAAGTGAAACATACATGGAGGGATTTAAAAGCACATTAGATGTAGTAGAAGAGATGGTAAATGGAATAGAAATTAGAGAAGAGGAATACAAAGAAGCTGAGGCAAAGAGAGAAAAAAGAATCGCTAAGAATGAAAGAATATTGAGAGACCTGTGTGACCAATCCAAACGTAACAATATTCACACTATAGGGGTACCAGAAGAAGAAGAGAGAGAAAAAGGGATAAAAAGTGTCATTGAGGAGGAAATTGCTGAAAACTTCCCCAATCTGGGGAAGCAGTAAGTCTCTCAAGCCATGGAGGTGCACAGATCTCTGAACACAAGGGATCGACAGAAGACAACATCAAGATATAAAATAATTAAAATGGCAAAGATCAAGGATAAGGACAGACTTTAAAAACCAGCCAGAGAGAGAAAAAAGATCACATACAAAGGAAAACCCATCAGGCTATCATCAGACTTCTCAACAGAAACCTTACAGGCCAGAAGAGAGTGGCATGATACATTTAATGTAATGAAGCAGAAGGGCCTTGAACCAGGAATACTCTACCCTGCAAGGTTATCATTTAAATTTGAAAGAGGGATTAAACAATTTTCAGATAAGCAAAAGTCGAGAGAATTTACCTCCCACAACCACCTCTACAGTGCATTTTAGAGGGACTCCTATAGATGGAAGTATTCCTAAGGCTAAATAGATGTCAGCCAAGGGATAGACAAAGAGTACAGAATATCATTCATAACATTCAAAGAATGGAGGAGGAAGAAAAAAGGAGGGAAAGAAAAGAATCTTTAGATTGTGTTTGTAACAGCATATGAAGTAAGTTAAATTAGACTGTTAGATAGTAAGGGAATTACCCTTGAACCTTCAGTAACCATGAATCTAAAGCCTGCAATGGCAAAAGTACCTACCTATCAATAATCACCCTAAATGTAAATGATCTGAATTCACCAATCAAAAGACATAGAGTCACTGAATGGATAAAAAAATATGACCCATATATATGCGGCCTACAAGAGACTCACTTCAAACCCAAAGAAATACACAGACTAAAAGTGGAGGGATGGAAAAAGATATTTCATGCAACTAATAGTAAGTAAAAAGCAGGAGTTGCAGTACTTGTATCAGACAAAATAGACCTCAAAACAAAGAAAGTAACAAGAGACAAAGAAGGACATTACATAATGATAAAAGGGTCAATCCAACAAGAGGATATAACTATTATAAATATCTATGCACCCAAAACAAGATCATGTACATATGTGAAACAAATACAAACAGAATTAAAGGGGGAAACAGAATGCAATGCATTCATTTTAGGAGACTTCAACACACCATCCACTCCAAAGGACAGATCAACCAGAAAGAAAATAAGAGACAGAGGCATTGAACAACATATCAAAACAGATGGACCTAACAGACATCTACAGAACACTCTATCCAAAAGCAACAGGATACACATTCTTCCCAAGTGCACATGGAACATTTTCAAGAATAGATCATATAACAGGCAACAAAAAACACCTCAGTAAATTCAAAAAGACTGAAATGGTACCAACCAGCTTCTCAGATCACAAAGGTATGAAACCAGAAATAAATTACACAAAGAAAATGAAAAAGCCCACAAATACATGGAGGCTTAACAACGTGCTTCTAAATAATGAATAGATCAATGACCAAATAAACACAGAGAAGAAGCAATATATGGAGACAAATGACAATAATCATTCAACAACACAAAATCTGTGGGGCACAGAGAAGGCTGTGCTAAGAAGGAAATACATTGCAATACAGTCCTACCTAAGGAAAGAAGAACAATCCCAAATGAACAGTCTAAACTCACAACTAATGAAAATAAAAAAGGAAGAAAAAATGCAGCCCAAAGTCAGTGGAAGGAGGTACGTAATAAAGATTAAAGCAGAAATAAATACAATTGAGAAGAATAAAACAATAGAATCAATGAAAGCAGGAGCTGGTTCTTTGAGAAAATAAACAAAACAGATAAATCCCTACCCAGACTGATCAAGAAAAAAAGAGAGTCTATGCACATAAACAGAATCAGAAATGAGAAAGGAAAAATCACAATGGACACCACAGAAATACAAAGAATTATGAGAGAATACTGTGAAAAATAATATGCTAAAAAACTGGATTACCTTGAAGAAATGAACAACTTTCTAGAAAAACACAACCTTCTAAGCCTGACCCAGAAAGAAACAGAAAATATGAATAGACCAATCACCAGCAAAGAAATTGAATTAGTAATAAAAAAACTACCTAAGAACAGAATGGCTGGACCAGATGGTTCACTGCTGAATTTTATCAAACATTTAGTGAAGACATAATACCCATCCTCCTTAAAGTTTTCCAAAAAGTAGAAGAGGAGGGAATACTCCCAAACTCACTCTACAAGGCCAATATCACTGTAATACCAAAACCAGGCAAAGACACCACAAAAAAAGAAAATTACAGACCAATATCCCTCATGAACATAGATGCAAAAATAGTCAACAAAATATTAGCAAACTGAATTTAAAAATACACCAAAAAGATCATCCATCATGATCAAGTGAGATTCATCCCAGGAATGCAAGGATGGTACAACATTTGAAAATCCATCAACATCACCTGCTATATCAACAAAAAGAAAGACAAAAACCACATGATCATCTCCATAGATGCTGAAAAAGCATTCAACAAAATTCAACATCCATTCATGAAAAAACTCTCATCAAAATGGGTATAGAGGGCAAGTACCTCAACATAATAAAGGCCATATATGACAAACCCACAGCCAACATTATACTTAACAGTGAGAAGCTGAAAGCTTTTCCTTTAGGATTGGAAACAAGACAAGGATGCCCACTCTCTCCACTTTTATTCAATGTAGTACTGGAGGTCCTAGCCACAGCAATCAGACAACGCAAAGAAATAAAAGGTATTCAGATTGGCAAGGAAGAAGTTAAACTGTCCTTGTTTGCAGATGACATGATAGTGTACATAAAAAACCCTAAAGAATCCACTCCAAAACTACTAGATCTAATATCTGAATTCAGCAAAGTTGCAAGATACAAAATTAATACAGAGAAATCTGTTGCATTCCTATACACTGATGATGAACTAGCAGAAAGAGAAATCAGGAAAACAATTCCATTCACAATTGCATCAAAAAGAATAAAATACCTAGGAATTAACCTAACCAAGGAAGTGAAACAGCTATACACTGGAAACTACAAGACACTCTTAAGAGAAATTAAAGAGGACATTAATAAATGGAAATTCATCCCATGCTCTTGGCTAGGATGAATTAATATTGTTAAAATGGCCATCCTGCCTAAAGCAATCTACAGATTCAATTCAATCCCTATCAAAACACCTACAGCATTCTTCAATGAACTAGAGCAAATAGTTTTAAAATTCATATGGAACGACAAAAGACCCCAAATAGCCAAAGCAATCCTGAGAAGGAAGAGTAAAGCAGGGGGAATTATGCTCTCTGACTTCAAGCTTAGTACAAAGCCACAGTAATCAAGACCATTTGGTACTGGCACAAGAACAGACCCACAGACCAGTAGAACAGAATAGAGAGCCCAGATATAAACCTAAACATATACAGCCAATTAATATATGATAAAGGAGCCATGGATATACAATGGGGAAATGACAGTCTCTTCAACAGCTGGTGTTGGCAAAACTGGACAGCTACATGTAAGAGAATGAAACTGGATTATTGTCTAACCCCATACACAGAAGTAAACTCAAAATGGATCAAAGACCTGAATGTAAGTAATGAAACCATAAAACTCTTGGAAAAAAAACATAGGCAAAAATCTCTTGGATATAAATATGAGCAACTTCTTCAACAACATATCTCCCAGGGCAAGGGAAACAAAAGCAAAAATGAACAAGTGGGACTATATCAAACTAAAAGCTTATGTACAGCAAAGGACACCATCAGTAGAACAAAAAGACATCCTACAGTATGGGAGAATATATTCATAAATGACATATCCAATAAGGGTTTGACATCCAAATTATATAAAGAGCTCATGCACCTCCACAAACAAAAAGCAAATAAGCCAATTAAAAAATGGGCAGAGGAGCTGAACAGACACTTCTCCAAAGAAGAAATATAGATGTCCAACAGGCACATGAGAAGATGCTCCACATCGCTAATCATCAGAGAAATGCAAATTAAAATCACAATGAAATATCACCTCACACCAGTTAGGATGGCCAACATCCAAAAGACAAACAACAAAAAATGTTGGCAAGGATGTGGAGAAAAGGGGAACCCTCCTACACTGCTGGTGGTAATGTAAATTAGTTACACCATTATGGAAAGAAGTATGGAGGTTCCTCAAAAAACTCAAAATAGAAATACTATTTGATCCAGGAATTCCACTCCTAAGAATTTACCCTAAGAATACAGGAGCCCAGTTTGAAAAAGACATATGCACCCCTATGTTTATTGCAGCACTATTTACAACAGCTACGAAATGGAAGCAACCTAAGTGTCCATCAGGAGATGAATGGATAAAGGAGATGTGGTACATATATACAATGGAATATTATTCAACCATAAGAAAAAAACAAACCCTACCAGTTGCAACAACATGGACGGAGCTAGAGGGTATTATGCACAGTGAAATAAGCCAGGCGGAGAAAGACAAGTATCGAAAGATTTCACTCATCTGTGGAGTATAAGAACAAAGAAAAAACTGAAGGAACAAAACAGCAGCAGACTCACAGAACTCAGGAATGAACTAACAGTTACTAAAGGGAAAGGGACTGGGGAGGATGTGTGGGAAGGGAGGGATGGGGGGAAAAGAGCATTATGATTAGCAGACATAATTGTCGGGTCACGGGGAGGCCTGTACAACACAGAGAAGGAGTGATTCTACAGCATCTTACTACGCTGATGGACAGTGATTGTAATGGGTTATGTGGGGGGGCTTGATAATAAGGGAGTCTAGTAACCATAATGTTGTTTAAGTAATTGTACATTAACAATACCAAAATAATTTAAAACATGAGAAGTCAACAGTGATCAGATGGAATCATATAAATGAGAAGTTAATACAAAGGCAGGCAGGAAAAGAAAAAAAAGAACAACAACAAAAAAAACAAATGCAAGAAAAAGAAAATAAGACCAAGGTGATAGATTTTAATGAAGTTAACAAATGTCTAATTACAGAGAACTCCAACATTTTCCAGCCTGAGGTTTATAGTGATATCACTGATCACATGAGAAAGACACAGATACACACACACACACACACACACACACACACACACACAATCCTCTGCTTCCCTAAACCTGGAGCCCAAAATAGTGTCAAACCATGTTCTTCCCAGGTAGAAGCCCTAAGAACACTTGTCAGAGGTCCCCAAATACACAGTCCATCCCAGTCTTGCTATAATGAAGCTCACAGCAAGCCCTCCCTACACAATCCACCTAACCCAACCAGTCCCTAACATTTAAACATGAGCAGAAAACCCATATTTAAAAGAAACTCAAATAAAGACTCTAACATAAAAGATGAAGTCAAAAGGCAGAAAATATTTTGGAGTAACTAGAAATGATGCACTTAAAGACTTAAGCCCAGAATGAGAAAGTACTTATAAAATAAGACAGGATACTATTTTAAAGAGTTGAAAATAGGACAGAAAAAAAAATTGATGATGTAACCACAAAGTCTGATATGTTTAAAAAAGAAAAGAATGAATGAATCAGAAGGAAAGAACAGAAAAGGGTAAGCAAAAGAAACCACCGAATAATTTTAAAAATTATAGTAATGAAGAACATGAGTTTGCAATTTAAAAAGTCTTAATGGAATAGAGAAGCTAAAGGATGAAAACATACCAAACCCAATTAACAGCAACAACACAGCTCTCTTATAAAGAAGTAGAAATCCAAATTGGTCAAGACATCTTAATAGCAACAATGAAAATTAGCAAGACAATAGAACAGTTTCTTCGTAATTTCGAAGGTAATGATTGTAACATAAAATCGTACTCACAGAAAGGCTATATGTCATGTTGAAGGGAAGAATATAGACTTTAACAAACATTGAAGATCACAAGAAAATTTTAGTTTCTATGCACTCTTTTTTATTCTTTGGTTAATAGACTTTGTTTATTTACAGCAGTTTTAGGTACACAACAAAACTAAGAAGGTAAGAGAGATACTTCAAATATACTTCCTTCCCCCAATATCAAAATCCTGCACCAGATTGGTGCCTTTGTTAAAGTTGATGAAACTACACCAACACATCATTACCTGAAGTCCATAGTTTACATTAGGTTTCATTTCTACTATGTTACATTCTGTGGGTTGTTACAAATGTATGTATGTATCCATCATTACGGTATCAGGTATCATACAAAGCATTTCACTGCACTATACATTCTCTGTGCTGCTCCTATTCATTCTCCTCCTTGCCCCCCAGCCCCTGGAAACCACTGAACTTTTTCCTGCCTCCATAATTTTGCCTTTTCCAACAATCATATATTTGGAGTTACACAGTATGTGGCCTGTTCTGATTGGCTTCTTTTACTTAGTAGATTTAAGATTGTCTTTTCAAGGTTTAATCACTTCTTTTTAGTACTGGTTAATATTCCATTGTCCTTTGTGCCAGCTTATTTATCCATTCAACTAAATGTTCAGCTGTTCCAATACTTTGTCAAAAAGACTGTCTTTGCTCCCCTGTGTTGCCTTTGCTCCTCTGTGAAAGATCAGTTAACTATATTTATGTGGGTCTACTTCTGGGCTCTGTTCTGCTCCATTGATCTATTGTGCCTATTCTTTCACCAATACTACACTGTCTTGATTACTACAGATTCACAGTAAATCTTGAAGTTACGTAGTGTCAGTCTTTCAACTTTGTTCTTCTCCTTCAACAGTGCATTGGCTATTCTGTGTCTTCTGTCTCTCCATATAAACTTTAAAATCAGTTTATCAGTATCTGTTAAAAAAAAGCTTGCTGAGTTTTTTATTGGTATTAGATTGAATATATAGATCAAAATGGGAAGAACTGACACTCTGATAATATTGTCTTCTTATCCATGAACACAGAATCTCTCTCCATTTCTTTGATTTTGCTCACAGTCTTGTGGTTTTCCATATACAAATCTTGTACATATTTTGTTAGATTTGTAAGTGTTTCATTTTTGTGGTGCTTATGTAAATTGTTTTTCATTTCAAATTCCACTTGTTATTTGCTGGTACACAAGGAAGTGATGAATTGTATATTAACCTTGAATCTTGCAGCCTTTCTATAATTAGTTGTTAGTTCGAGGACTTTTTTCTGATTCCCCCAGATTTTCTACAAATAACCATACCATATGCAAAGAAGCCAGTTTTACTTTGTCCTTACCAATTAGAATATGTATTTCCTTTTCTTGTCTTATTCATTACCTAGGAATCTCAGTACAACGATGAAAAGGAATGGTGAGAAGAGATACCCTTGCCTTGTTCATGATATTGGTAGGAAATCTTGTTTCTCATTAAGTATGTTAGCTGTTGGTTTTTCATAGATAGTCTATATCAGGTTGATAACATTCCCCTCTATTACTAAGTTGTTGAGAAGTTTATCGTGAATAGTGTGGGATTTTGTCAAATACTTTTTCTGTATCTATTCAAATGACTGATTTTTCTTCTTCAGCCTGTTGACGTGGTGTGTTGCAATAGTTGATTTTTTAAAAGTTGAACTAGCCTTGAACGCTTGAGATAAATCTTACTTAGTTGTAGTCTATCATTCTTTACATATATTGTTGGATTCTATTTGCTAATGTTCTGTTGAAAATTTTTGCATTTATATGCAAAATTTTGCAGTATATGTTCATGAGATACTGACATGGAGTTTTCTTGCCTTGTAACATTTTTTCTCATTTTGGTAATACACTAGCATCAGAATCAGTTTGGAAGTTCTCCCTCTGTTCCTATCATCTAGAGCTTATAGAGAATTAGTTTAATTATTCTTTAACCCTCCTACACTGTTAGTTGGAATGTAAACTGGTACAGCCACTGTGGAAAGTAGTATAGAGGCTCCTCAAAACACTAAAAATAGAAATCCATTTAATCCAGTAATTCCACTCCTAAGAATTTACCCAAAGAAAACAAAATCCCTGATTTGAAAAGATACCTGCATTCAATGTTTATCACATTATTTATGATAGCCAAGTTATGGAAGCAACCTAAATACCCATCAGTAGATGAATGGATAAAAAAGTGGTGGTACATATACACAATGGAATATTATTCAGCCATAAATAAAAGAAGTCCTGGCATCTGTGGCTACATGGATGGACCTAGACGGTATTATGCTAAGTGAAATAAGTCAGGTGAAGAAAGATAAATACTATATGTTTATTTATTTGCAGAACATAAAACAAAACAAAACAAAAATGAACAAAACAGCAGTAGACTCAGACACTGAGAAGTGACTAGTGGTTACCATGGGGTAGAGGTTAGGATGGGTGAATTGGGAAGGTGAGGGGGACAGAGGCACAAAAATTCTTAGTCATAATATAAATTGGTCATAGTAGTACAGCATGGAAAATACGTAGTACAGCATGGAAAATACAGCCAGTGATTCTGTAACACCTTCCTATGTTGACAGATAGTAACTGCACTAGTAGGAGGTGAGGATTTAATAATATGGGTAACTGTTGAACCACTTTGTTGTATACTTGAAACCAATATAAGATTGTATATCAACAATATTTCAACTTTTAAAAAATACAAAACATATTTCTTCCTTAAATGTTTCTAATTCACAAGTAAATCCATCTGGGCTTGTGCTTTTTATTTTAGAAAGTTACTACTGATTCAATTTTTTTGACATAGGTACATTAAGATTGTCTTTCTTGTGTCAGTTTTGGCAGATTGTGTCTTTCAAGGAATTGGACCATTTCAGCTAAGTTAACATATTTGAGGACATAGGATTGTTCACAATATTCATTTATCATTTTAATATACATTGGTTCTACGAGGATGTCTCCTATTTCATTTCTGGCATTATTAATTTATATCTTATTTTTTAGCATGGCCTAACAGCTTTATTAATCTTTTCAAAGAATCAGCTTTTAGTTTTGTGGAGTTTGTTTACTGATTATGTTTTCCACTTCATTGATTCTTGCCCTGATTTTTATTATTTTTCTCATTTACTTTGAAATTAGTTTATTCTTCTTTAATTTTTTATGGATATGGAATGTTAGATTACTGATTATATTTTTATTATTTTCTAATATATACATTCAATGCTATATATTTCCCTTTAAGTACTGACTTTGCTGCATCCCCAAATTTTGATAAACTATATTTTCATTTGTGTTTAGTTCAAAATATTTTTTTTAATTTCTCTTAAAATTTACTTTTTGCCAATGTCATCTAGATGTCTATCATTTAATTTCCAAGTATCTGGGACTTTTCCATCTATCTTCCTATTACTGATTTCTAGTTTAATTCTACTATGGTCTGAGAACAGATATTGTATGATTCCTGTTGTTTCAAATGTGTTTGTTTTATATAGCCCTGAATGTGATCTAACTTAGTGAATGTCTTATGTGAACTTTCAAATAATGTGTATTACAGTATTGTTGGATAAAGTAGTTGACAGATGTCAAATTGTATCCAGCTGATTCATGGAACTGAGTTCAATTATGCTCTTATTGATTTTCTGGCAGCTGGATCTGTCCATTTCTAGTAGAGGAGTGTTGAAGTTTCCAAATGCAATAGTGTATTCACCCATTTCTCCTTCAGTTCTATCAGGTTTGCCTTGTGTATTTTGGTGGTTTGTTGTTATGCACATAAATGTTAAGGAGTTTTATGTCTTCTTGGAGAATTTACTCCTCTATATTTATGTAATATTCCTCTTTACCCCTTATTACTTTCTCTAAAGTCTGCTCTGTCTGAAATTAACATAACTACTTCTATCTTTTGATCAGTGTATTATTTATCTTTCTCCATTTCTTTTCCTTTAGTTTAGAGATGACTATTTTTAGAGGATTTCTTATAGACCACATGTAGTGGGTCTTATTTATTTTTATAAATCCCAGATGGATTTACTTGTGAATTCTAACAAACATTTAAGGAAGAAAATTTTTCTTGTCTGTCTTTTTTTAAATTGAAGTACTGTTGATACACAATCTTGTAGTGTTTCAATTATACAACACAGTGATCCAACAATTACCCATATTATTAAATCTTCACTCCCACTAGTGCAGTTACTATCTGTCAACACAGGAAGATGTTTCAGAATCACTGTGACAAATTCTGCCTTTAAATTGGAGTATTTAGATAACTGATGTGTAAAGTGATTGATATAGTTGGATTAATACCTACCATGTTACTGTTTTGTATTTGTGGTCATTGTTTCTATTCTTTTTTGCTTTTTGTGGCTTGATCATTTTACAGGATTCCTTTTTTCTCCTTTGTCAGTATATCAAACTTTTTTTTTTAGTGGTTTTTCTAGAGTTTTCCATGTATTTTAACCACTTATCCAAGTCTATTTATAAGTAACACTGTATCAATTTATCAGTAGTGCAAGCACCTTATAATAAAAAAATTCCTAGTTCCTGTCTCCCCTCCCTGTATCAGTCATTCACCTCACTTACA
Organism: Manis javanica; assembly: GCF_040802235.1. NCBI lineage: Eukaryota > Metazoa > Chordata > Mammalia > Pholidota > Manidae > Manis > Manis javanica. The sequence continues at coordinate 57,661,425 of NC_133161.1, read as the reverse complement.
CATAAGCATACATAAGTATATATGTGTACATACACAAGCATATCAAATATACTGTTGCTCTTATTATTTTGAACAGTTTTCAGTTATATCAATAAGAAAAATAAAGCTAAGCTTTTACCTTCACTCATTTCTTCCACAATACTCCTCCTTTTTTTTTTTTTTAATGTACATCCAAATTTCTGACCTATATCACTTTTCTTCTCTGAAGAACTTTTTAACATTTTTAGAGGGCATGTGTACTGGCAATAAATTCCTGCAATGCTTATCTGAGAAAGTCTTATATTACTCCTTTACTCTTGGATGCTAATTTCAAAATTGTAGTTTGGTGGTTTTTTTCTCTCAATACTTGAAATATTTCATTCTACTCCCTTCTTGCTTACATAGTTTCTGGGAAGTTGGATGTAATTCTTACCTTCGTTTCTCTATAGGTGGCATTTCCCACCCCCCTCTGGTTTTCTTGAAGATTACTTCTTTGATTCTCTGCAATTTTAATATATGCCTAGGTGTAGTTTTCTTGGTATTTAAACTGGCTTCACTGATATTTCTGGATCAGTAATTTGGTGTCTGACATTAATTTGGGAAAATTCTTAGTCATTATTGCTTCTTATATTCTCTTCCTTCTTTTTCTTCTCCTTCTAGTATCCCAATTACATATGTATGTTGTATTTTTGTCATACTCCCACAGTTCTTGGATATTCTGTTTTTTCCAGTCTTTTTTTCCCTCTGCTTCTCAGTTCTGCCAGTTTCTGCAGAGACATACTCAAATTCAGATTCTTTCCTCAGCTGTGCCCAATCTACTAATGAGCCTAAAGGTATTTTTCATTTCTGATAGTGCTATTGATCTCCATCAATTTTTATTCTTAAATTTCCATCTGTCTGATTACATTGCCGATATGTTCTTGTATGTTGTCTCCTTTAACTGTTAAAGCCTTTAGTGTATTAATCACATTTGATTTAAATTCCTGGTCTGATAATTCTAACATTTATGCCATTCTGCCTCTGATTCCAATGCTTGCTGTTTTTTCCAATTGTGTTTTTTGCCTCTTATTGTTCCTTGTACTCTTCTTGATAGGCAGATATGATGTATTGGGTAAAAGGAACTGTGGTGAATAGGTCTTAGTAATGTGATGATAAGGTGGGTGGAGGGGAAGCATTCCATAGTCCTATGATTACATCACAGTCATTTCATAAGTCTATGCCTCTGGACAGTGGACTTCACAAGTGCTCTCAATCCCTCACCATTAGGTGGGGCAGGATACTTGGAATGGCCTGGAATTGGTTACTTCCCTTTCCCTAGGTATGTCAGGTCTAAAAAAAAATACTTTAGGCTCTCAGAAAATAGGTTCACTGGAGGGCAGAGCCTTGTTAAGAATAACAGAATGCTCAGAGTATTTTTAAATGGTGACTTTTCCCTTCTCCCTGCCAGAGCAAAAGAGATATTCACCGTGGTATTCACTGTGAGCTCCTGGAAGTAAAACTCAAAAATGGTGAGAAGCCTCCCCTATGACTGGGTTCCCCTGGAATTTTTAATTCTCATACTTATTCACACTGTGTCTCAAGTATTTTATCAATTTCAGTTTAGGTTTTCCTACCCTGGCACTGGTTCTGTGGTTATTTCTGCTCATAGATTTTTGCTCTAGTAATTTGTGATTCTCTGTATTTGTCTGTCTCTGCAATTCTGAGGATGGCAATTTGCCCTATGACCTCATTTTTCTGATGGATCTAAAAAGAGTTGTGGATTTTTCAGTTTGTTCAACCTTGTACTTGTTGTTAGAGTAGAGTGACCACTTCTAAGCTCTTTACATGCATGAGAGGGCAGAAGTTCCCATGCATTCTTTCTCATGCAGCTGTGGGAGATGGTGCTCTGCAAAACTTAGGAATAAAATGAGAACAAGGAATATATAGAATACAAAAAGCAAGATATCCTAACACTAGAGTGGAATAAAGGGAATGGCCAGGATAAGAAGTGAAGAACAGTCTCAAGAAGATTGCTACGCAGAATGAGAAACCAGGTAAGAGGACAGTGGCTCCTCTAGAGGGGTGCCTACAAGTAGAAAATAAAAGGTGCAGAAACAGAGGTTAGGAATGACTAAAGTCTCTTTGGAAGTCTCTGGAGAAACTATGCTTCTGGGGAGGAAGACTAAGGAGCAGAGCTGATGTGAAGACTCCATTTTTACCCTTACCATATGTACATTTTCCTTGTGCTATCTATTGAAAGAAACCTTTATGCAATATTTATGTAGTATAATACATAATATAAACATTACATTCCCAAGAAGTAAATTTGTACAAAAGCTAAAGATTTTGTTTCCAAAGATATTACTTTAAAAAATCTGATGTTTTGGTGATAATTAAGTTGCAAAACATTTAAAATTCTAAACATGTGAATCTAAAAATAGTATTTATATTTTTACTATATTATAAAATGTTAAATCTGGCTATGATTATGATAAATATAGGATATTAATTTTTTCAAGTCACTTTGTTCTTATTCTTACTTTTCCAACAGTAATTTAAAGCAATTTACAAACTGTACATTAAAATTGATAAATCCTTAAATAGGGTTTAATAGAAGTATATGTGTACTCCAATGAATTTTAGGCACTGTTGCCAAGTGATTAAGAGCACAGACTTGAGCTCCAACTGTGGTCCTTCTATGATACAAGTTATCTGACTGTGAAGAAGTTATTTAACTAGTCTCTCCTTCAGCTTCCTTCACTTTAAGAAATGGGGAATAAGAGTAACTAAAAAGAACATAATAACCATGTGAGGTGTCTGACATAATGTCTAGTTATTGCTATTCCTTGATAAAGCCTGGATAATTAGTGGTTACAAATTTAAGTAGTTAACAATATAAATTGGGGTTTAAAAAGTAGACATCAGTTTGTTCAACCTTGTACTTGTTGTCAGAGTAGAGTGACCACTTCTAAGCTCTTTACATGCATGAGAAGGCAGAAGTTCCCATTCAGTAATATCTAATGGTTGTGTAGGGTTCTGTTTTCTCTCTAGTGGTATTGGGGTCAACTCTATAGTAATACTGGGGGCATCTTTTCCTTTTTTTCCACCTTACACTTCATTTCCATTAAGAAAACTGAGAAGAAAATTCGCAGTGAAATTGGAAGAATAAAGATGAAAAGTGAAAAGGAGGTTTAAGGTATAATAATATTCTTAATTGTGACCATTAGAATGGATATCCCCTTCTCATTTTGAAGTGTCCTATAAATTGCACACAGTTGAAGCTTCTTGTTGTATATATTGCTTTATTTTTTCTATACAGTAATTAAGTGACTAGTGTCAAATAAGGTATATAATAATCAGTAATATACTCACCATACAGTTCAGTCCTCTGTGGCTCATCAACCTGTAGTTAACTTTCCTTGCCCCTTCCCATTGGACTATCCTTTCTGTTTCACTGCAGTACACTCAAATAAATCGTTAACGAATAGGTCTTTCACCTTCGGGTCTGAATGAATACCAATTGCTTACCATCATTCTTCAATGGCTGTACTACCTTTCCACTTAAAGAAGGGCTAAGGCAGAGCCTTACTGCCCATTCCAGATCCCTACTGTTATTCTTCTATGCAAAATCCCTATCCTTCCAAAATTTATGCCATCTGACATAATTTCCCAACCTTCATAATACTGTCATCTCTCACTACTTACCATCTCTCATCACTTACCAAGAGGCAAAAGTCATCACAGGGCTGAAGAACTGGGCTGCAATAATTTACCCATCACATCACATGTCTAAATAACATAACTCTGATGCTACCTCTTCATTTTCTGAGTTGTCCATTATCTATGCAAGAAGGATTTTGTCCTCTCTCCTCCCAAATGTACTGCAATATATACTAACACAACCCATTCCCCACCCCTTTAATAGCTTCATTTTGATTTAATCAATATTGAGGGCTTACTCACTGACAACATAAACATTATTCACAGCTAAGTCAGATATTATAATTCCTTTCCTGTACAACGCTTTGTTTTCCCTGAAATCATAACCTATCTTTTAAGTATTTAGTCTTGTTTATACCTATAAGTCATTCAAGAGCAAACAATCGGCTTGTCTAGATCAACTCTCAAGAAGTTCAGACACATAAGGCATGTCATTAATTTCACACTCCTGAAGAAGCCATTCTTGCAGTCTGCCGATCTTTTCAACATGCACTGGTTTGTCCCCTGCCAGTCACACAGCTATCATCCTAGGAACTCCATATACCGCTCTCCTGGGGATAATCTTCATCTCTCTTCTGGCATGGACCTCCTGTCTCCTGTAGCCCATGTAGTTTTCTTGATTGAGTCCCTCATTTTTGTGGAACAAGTACTCTAATAGCTTTCTGAGAAAAGGAGCCTAGGACGTTAAGTTTCTAAAACACTCTTTGTTGCATTTTTTTTTCTTATTTCCTTCCTTCTATGTTCTCTTTTGAAAAGCTTTGTTACTGAGCGTTGGCTGTCTGATTGGACTTCTACTTTTCTTTTCCTCCTTATATTTCACCTTTTTACTCTTTTCAGGAGAGCTCCTCAGATTTTCAACCCCAGACCTTTTTTCTTTTTTAGCATTCTGATCTTGTTTGATGTTTGTAATAAGTTTTCTTATCTCTTCAGTGACATAAACTTTTTAAGTTTTCCTTTCCCAGCATATTCACTGTTTCCTCCATATTACTTTTTTCTGTTTGCTTTGGTCTGTATCTTCCACAGAAAGTATATTCTTAAGATGATACAGTAATATTTGTCAGCTTATAATTAAGAGAGGATGATTAAAAAGCTATTAAGCAATGCGTACAGATGTCTATGAACACTGAACTTCACCACAGGCTGAAAGGGCTGAGATGTTTAGTGAGGAACCTCTGAAGTTAGTATTTTTAGGTCTTTCATCTTAAATTGGAGAGACTCCCAAACAGAACTCTTCCAATCTCCAATGAGGAAGAAAAGCCAAGCCCCCAGGATACTGGCTGCCAAGTGGGAGAAAAGACCATGGGCCTTCCCACCCTGCATGCAATCTGCACATGGTCTGAGAGTCACTGTATTGGGCAAGGCCCTCTGTCTTGCTAATGGATTTCAGTCCTGGGCAAGTTCACTATGGATTCAGTGAGACCAAAGAATAACAAAGGAACATTCTTGGGGTAAAAGGTTTATTACCCAGCTTGTTCTCCCAGCGACAGGTAGAGCACTAAAATTAATCCTCCTTGTCTCTGCCTCCACCCAGAGCACTAAGCAGAGCTCTTTACATAGTGACTCAGTCAATAATAGCTAATTGCCTATGGGTGTGGAAGCAGTAGCCTAGCAGCAGGTCAGTTACAGCATCAAGTAGTTTAGGTTCCGGTGAGGATCCTGGCCATAGGAACCCCAATTTTACCACCATGCCACCCCTCCAGGATTCTCACCTCCCAGTCTACATGCCCTCAGTCTTCTGCAATGGTCCCTGTGCAAGAAAGTTGGAGCACTATAACCTGATTCCACAATGACAAAGAGGATAACAATAACGTAGAGATAATAACAAAAATTATAATACAGGTAGCAAAAAATATAATAGTCCTTAAGCCTCAGGGGGTTATTTCAGCTATATTCAAAGCCAGTTCTACTCAGATAAGTTCATGACTCACACTTAGTACTGACAGGGAGCTCCATGCACCCCAGCAAGTCACAGTTTTTTGCTAGGGTGTGTGCCCAATCCACAAAGACCTTAAGGGTGATAAGACACATGTTTTAATGACACCAACACAGGCAAATTTTGTCTATCAAGTAGGATGCGTACAAGAGAGTGATCCTGTGATAGGACTGTAGCAGGAAGGGGGTCCCATCCAGGTCTAGTATTATCATACCTTTACCCCTCTCCCCATGCGGATTACTGAGGGGACTATGTGTAGTACTACTGGACGCGCACGCACTGGCCACTTGGTCATTACTCCAAGAATACACAGGAGGCCAACTTCCAGGCCTTGTCCCCAAGGTGCCAGAAGGGCCAGCCATCATTGGTCCATGTGTCAAAATGTGCAAGGCAATGTCCACTCAATGAAGTCCCCAGGGTTTAGTACAGTTGGTGTTCCTAGTTCATGACTGAGGGTATCCATCAGGTCTGCAATAGAGGGGACAGCAGCATGTAGAGGTGGTATAACTTCATTCAGTTCTCTGTAATCCACAGTCATATGCCATGATCCATTTGGCTTTTTCATTGGCCACACTGGGGAATTGAAAGGACTATGGGTAGACTTTACAATACCAACCTTTTCCAGCTCCTGAAGAGTTTCTCCAATCTCTGCATGCCCTCCAGGCAGTTTGTATTGTTGGGTATTAGTCACCCGCCGAGGCCCAGGCAAAGCTATGGGTGGGTGCCTAGCATGTCCCCTCAGAACTGCATTCACCACACGTACTCTCAGTCTGAACTCACCTGCAGTGGTCTGCAATGATAGGCCCTGCAGGATAGCTATCCCCAAAATATACTCAGGGATAGGAGATACATACACAGTATACTCTTTTTGGGGGTAGATGCCCTATTCCCAAAGGGATTTGGGCTTGTTTCACTCTGATAGCCTTACCCCCATATCCATTTATAATAGTGCAGGTCCCAGGAAACTGCTCAGGGTTGCCATAAATCAGTGAACTTCAGCTACTGTGTCCACCAGAGCCAGGACATGTTGTATGCTCACTGGGGACCAATGGATAGCTATTTCAACACGTGGGCTCTGGTCCACCCTCGGTCCCTCAGGGCAGGTACCTTAGCCTTCCCCTCAATCAAACCATATCCCACAGTCATCTTCCTGTGTGGGTTCAGGCAAGGTTGGCTCACTTTCCAGAAGGAAGTCTTGCAAACACACAGGCCAGACTTGTGGCTCTGTCTCTGGTCTCTGCTTCTTTGTTCTCAGTGGCTAGAATTGCCGCTCTGGTTTCAGTTGTTGCCACACTCCAGTAAGATTCTATTAGACTTCCATCTAATTTCCTTCTCTCTGTTCCTGCCCATACTAAATCAACCCATATCTGGGTCCCTGTAACCTTCACGGAGCCCTTTAAATTCTTCCTCTGAGTAGCAGACCTTATTTCTTTCCATGCTCTCATTGTTCCAGCCTCTCCTAAGTCTGCTACTATAAAGGTAACCTCACTTATGGGCTTCCCTAAGTGAGGGGCAAGAATGGCCACTAGAAACCTAAAGACAGTTGTGGGGGCCAATTGAAAAACAACATTTCTCATCCCTGCAGGAAAAGGCTCCTCATCTGGGCCATAATTCTTTGGATTATAGATGGCATTTTTCATGCCTGATTCTCATAACACATGTTGGAGCTCAGCATATGTCTGCCATCTGGAAGGGGAGGATGGTAAATCACCCTGACTGAGCCACACAGCACGATGTAAAGCCATAAGTCAATTGAGGAAGGAGTAATTTCCTGGTGTCTGGTGTGCATTCTGTAATTGCTGCCTCAAGGCAGGCTGCACTGTCCGGGAAGCCAACTTTCCCATCTCTGATCAGACAAAACATTCTATCCACCCTTAAATCCCAAAGATGCTGGAGCCAAGATGATATTGACTCCAAGGGCTTCTGCCCAAAACAGGAGTTCAAATCCACCAGCTCAGCCTGAATTTAGGAGTGGAGCATAAAATCCTCCACAACCTGGGGAGGGGGCTGCTCCTCTCACAGAGGAACCCTCAGTTGCTGTTTCTTTATTTTCTTTACAACCACTGGGTGTGCTTTCAATAAAGGAGAGGTTGGTGCCTCTGGCACCACCCCTGTCCTTCCACAGCAACTCTAGTCCAAGGGCTGATGGCACCTTTCTCTCCACTTCCCCAAGTGCCTCCTCTGTTACACCCTTTACCTTTTCTACAGTGCCTTGCAGAAATGCTAGCTCAGTCTTTAACAGCTCCCTTACCTTCACCTCAGTACCTCACAGCTGGCTTTCTTGTGCTGCCTCTTCCTGTGCTTCCCTGAGGAGTATGTCCTTCTCCTCCAGGGCTTTTGCCTCCTTCAGAGCATCTGTCAGCATTTCTGTCTCATTTTGTAAAGAATCTTTTACCTCTTCCACTGTACCTCTCAGCTCACATTCTCACACTGCCTCTTCTTGTGATTTTTGCATGGGTCTGCCCTTCTCCTTCATGGCCTTTACCTCTTCCACAGTACCTCACAGCACCATTTCATTTTTTCAAAAATCTCTTACTTCCTCCACAGTGCCTCACAGCCAGTGTTCTTATGCTGCCTCCTCTCATATCAATGCCATTTCATTCTTCAATGAATCCACAGCAGTTCTCAGGTTGTATTCTCATGCTGCCATTTCTTGTGTGTCTTTTAGTATCATGTTCTTCTCATCTGTAGACTTTTTTAATACTATAAGAAAACAGCCATCGCACAGTTCCCACTGCCTCATGGATACTCTGTTTCTCAAAAGACCTTATTATACCAAGGGTGACCTCTACAGCCTCAGGTGCCACCCCCTCCTGCCTCCAGTCCTGGGGTGGGGCCCAGTCCTCTAGGAGGCAAGCCACCTCAGACCTGTGGATAAAGTGAAGGTTCCTATGGGCAGGATTCTCACCTGGCCCTGGTTGGCCAGCTCACTACACATGTGTGGGCAATATGTTGTTATTGAGTCTAAAGAGCTCCTCCCAGTGCTCTTGGCAACATGGTGGCATGGCTGCAAGGCTGCAGGAGAGCAGAGATGAGACTGGAGTGGTGGCAGCACTGAGGACAAAGACTGAGACAGATGCATGGGCAGAGGGACCCAAGGCAGAGACCGACTTCCTGTATGAAAACTCACACTGAGTGGACAGGATTCTAGTGATTCACTTGCCACCATAGGAATAAAGTTGGGTATAAATCCTTTCCCCCCAAGAACATTCCACTGTCATTCCTTGGTCTCAATGAATCCATAGTGAACTTGCCCAGGGCTGAAACCCATTGGCAAGACAGACCACATATCCACTGGGGGATACTTGACTCTCTCCCCATTCATAGGGGCAGCCTACTGAAAGAGGCCTCCCATAAGGGCAGGCTGTTCTGTTCCTCAGTCAACAATGAATCCTGCCAACATTGCCAATTGTCTTGCCAATGAGTTTCAGCCCCAGCAACTTCACTACGGATTCAGTGAGACCAAGGAATAACAATGGAATGTTCTTGGGGGTGAAAGGGTTTATTACTCAGCTTGTTCTCCCAGCAATAGGTCAAGCACTAGAATTACCTCTGCATCCAACAGTCTGCAGGTCTAATCCCCCTTCATCTCTGCTTCCACCCAGAGCACTGTGCAGAGTTCTTTATATAGTGACTCAGTCAATAATAGCTTATTGCCTATGGGTGAGAAAGCAGTAGCCTAGCAGTAGGCCAATTATATCAACAAGTAGTTTAGGTTCAAGTGAGGATCCTGGCCACAGGAACTTCACTTTTCCCCACACCCTCCTTAAACTGTACCCAATGTTCTCCCCAGACAAAGGATCACCTCACCCCCATCTGCCTGGGTGGTGGGGGGGGTGGGTAGAGTTAAAGAGTAGAGAAGATGCTTTAAGAGATCAGATTGCTTCTTAAATAGTTATCAGCAAACCTTCACCATTTTGTGCCCTTCACTCAATTCTAGAGGTACCTGGTACTGCCAGGCTCTGAACTTTTGGGGAATTCTATGGTAGAGAATTTTATCTCTTAGTTATCCCTACCACATTCAATATTCAGCCTTCTCAGATCTATAATTACTCCTCATTAACCTGTTTTCTGGCTAGTTGCTTGCCACTGTCATTTCTCTTATTCTCCTTATTCTGCTGAGTTCATGTTATTTTTAATTCCTTTCTAGTAGCTTTAATGAGGTTTGAATAATGAGCAAAATTAGATAAATGTTCAGTCAGTTAAAATCTTTACCTAGAAATAGGAGTATGTGCATTCCTAATTAGAAAAACAATTCCAAATTGTCTTCCATAAAGGTGGTTTCAATATATATTTCCATAAACAATGTATGAGAATGTAGTAGAGCTGTTACTATGAAATAAATTAATAAGACTCAGAGGGACTGAAAAACCTCTAAAAAATATTTTGTGTATAATGTGGTTATTTTTCTGGGAAAGGATTCCAAAAGTTTCAGAGCTTTTATAACACACAGAAAAGATAGGAACCACTGTTTTATGGTAATCATGTAATGGTCCATGGCTACAAATAATTCAATTACCTATCTATCTTGCCAGCATTATCATTATTCACAGTATATTTCTGCAAGGCAGTCTGGGAAGTTTGCCCAACAAAGAACAATATATGTGTTAGAGAAAAACTAAATCAAAGGCATGCATGCACAGGTTTCTCACTCTGCAGCTAGTATCTATGCTCAGAATGTTTCAGGTAGAAACAAAATGGGCTGTCTTACAATTAGGTAAACAGTGAACACCTGCATTCAATTTATCATCTGAAAATCAGATGAAGCATTTTGCATACATTTACATTGTTTGAATTATGCAATGTATTTTAGAATGTTATCCAGGAAGCTTTGTTCTTATATCAGATCATTTTATGAATAAATAAATAAATTCAGACTAAGTCCATATGAGACTGATATTATACAGGTAATCCTCACCCTTTCAGAAACAAAGTTCAAATAACCTGGTTAAGGACAATATTTCTTTGGGTAGAAGTTTTTAAATGAGTTTACATCAAGTTACATTCACAAGAGGCTTTCAAACAGCTATCAGTTGAAAACAAAAATCGGCAGTGTATTCACATTCTTCTAGCTTTACCCAAGTAAAATCCATTTCATCTTAGAGGCAAACATCATCCATATCTACCAATTAAACATTACCTGGAATAAGATATTCTTTTTCTGCATCCAGATAATTAGGGAGGAACAGTAACATGAGAATAATGGATTTTACCAGTAATTCTGAATTTAAGTTTTGGGCCATTTCTGTTGACCTTCACAATTAAATATTGCCAAGCACTACTTGACACTAGTTTTACTAGGATATTTTATTTTTCTCTCTTATGTGTATTCTTTGAAAATCAAACTGATCAAAACTTAGCAATAAAATTAAGAAATTGCCTAGAAATACACCAAATAGATGTATCACACATACATTATCTAGCTCCAATGTAAACAAAGAAAATGGAAAGCCTGTGTCACTATCCAACCCCAGAGACAAGGCAGTTTGAAATTCATGCAGAGAGAACTGTTAAGAGCCTGCTACCATAGTATCAAGAGATCATGGGGATATGAAGTAAGTCTAGGAAATCTAGAGTAGGGAGGGCCCTGAGCCAGAAGTTGTTTCAGTAGCAACAGGATTGATTATGTTATTACACAGGTTGCAAGATGTAGAAATAAGAGCAGGTCTATTGGTTAGGCTGATGGCATCAGATTTAGGTTACCTGTAGGACATTTAATATAAAATACTCACAGGGAGTTGTAAATATATGCCCAACAGTTATAGAAGAAACATGGGAAAGAATGATCAAAAAACTTGGGGAATATCTATCCATTTACTAAGCAAACATTTATGGAAAATTTGCCAGGCAATATTCATCTTTCTCAGTACTTAGAGTAAAACTGGGGAAAACCATACAAGAAAATTAACACAGGGAGATAACAGCCATATTGAAGATATGTTACAAACTTGGGAACCAAAGATAAACACCCATGATTTCATGAGATCAACCCTACTTTGTTTTAATAATCATATTATAAGTTGCACAAAATTTAAAGTCAATGCAAGCAATTCAAAGTTCAACAATCTGGTTGAAATCCAAGTCAGACATTATTTGTAGTCCTCTATTAACCAAAAGTATATTTTTAAATTATGCCACCTTCTACATAATTCATTCAGAAGCCTCTTTCTGACCCACTCCTTATATCAGTTCTAGGAACTTCAGCCTTCTCTCTAGTTTTTCTGAAAATATAGGCTATAAGAAACTTGTGTATTTCCACTGTCTTGTATTTTTGCCATCTCCATGAGAAGAACCAGCCTGGAAAGACTGCTGGTCAAAGAAAGATGAAGAAAGTGTGGAGCAGAAATGTCCAGCCTACATACACCTGCAGTGCAAAGTGGAGTTGCCCCAAAGTGCAGCTGCCTAGCCGAGCCCACACAGTATCATCAGAGCCTCAGCTAACCCATAAATCCATGAGCATAAACTGATTAACAATGAGCTACTGTGTTCATGGGTGGTTTATTACACACTATTTTTACTTAGCAATACCAAACTGACATAACTGTTGAAAAGTTGTTTGAGATTAGCCAAGAACTAGGAAGAATTCAATGAATAATTTGTATTATACTAAAGCAACTCAAAGACAAAAATTACACATATATGCAATAAAAATGAATCTCAAAAACACTGCAAAAAAGAAAATCACTAGTATAATTGTATTCATAAAAACATTCAAAACCAAGGAATTTTAGAAACATCTACATATATGCTAAGAATATAAATGAACACAAGAAAATTATTACCATAACATTAAATAACAGAGAAAGGAACACACTCAGGAACAGGGATCATATAGAGAGGAGCACACAAATGTCAGATAATGTGCTAGCAATGTTCTACCTCATAAGCTGAATAGTTTGTGATGAAGACATAAAATTAAACATCTATTTTTTTGTCATTAAATCTATCACAAATATATAATACGTGCTAAGGAATATATATCAAACATACATGTTACCACACATGCACACAAATGCCTTGCTGAGCAGAAAATGAACTGAGGCCTGCATTTACCACCTTCCCCAGCAGAGAGCCAAGCGGTAGTCCCCAGGCAGGAACTGCAGACTGGTGGGGAGCTATTTAGAAGAATTGCCTGGGGACACTGAGCCATCAGCAAGGAATACCCAGATTGCAATATTTCTCCTGTAACAGGTAACACCTTATTCTGAGAAACTTAGTAAATCTCCTTAGCAACAATGAGTTGAGATAATGTTAAGTTTAGAAAAAGTGAATGAAATCACAGTCCAATAGGTAGGTTACTTTCCTGTACATTCTACAGATTCCACCAGAGACCAGCAGAGCATGCCATTGGTCAACACCAACTCCTCTGTGCCATTACACCTAACTCTAGTCACCAGCCTTTGATGTATTTAGACCCTTGTATTCAATAAACACCCTTGCCCTTCCCACCTCTAGTCCAGACGGAGGTAAACAAATTGTGCATCACCACTGATAAGGCCTAGAGAGAAAGTATACTCTTTTATATACAGTCATTAACCTCATCACCCTTATGTAAATCTGTCCATGATATAACTGAGTTGTAAAAAACACTAAGAATTCTAATTTCATCCTATTGTTTTTTTATTGCAAGTGAAAGTGTCTGAAAAATGGGAGGTTTTCAATCATTGCCTGAATATATCTGGGTTTTTTTCCCCATGATTAGGACATCAAATGAGGTACTGTACTTGAATATTTTTAGGTCGGATATACTACACATATTGGATGCAAGTCCTGCCCTCACTTTTGTAAAGGAAATGCCCAATCCACTGTCCCAGCTAAGTAAGCACTAACCTTGGTTTATGTGCTGTCATTACCTCCCTCCCTCAACCGTACTCCACAGGTTAAACTGATTGGCCTATTGGCGGGGACTTTTCCTCAGAGCAACCAATCCATTAGATAATCAGTACCTTATGATCTGGGTAAATCAAGTGACCAAAGAAAGTAGGGTAAATCAGATACCATCTGCAAGAAATTTAAATTAGAACATAACAAAAGAATTTGCAAGTTGTGAAAGGAAGTTAGACCTATGATGGCGTGCATTCCTCTTGGGGCTGAAGAGCTATGGCAACTAAAGCTGAAGCTACAGGGAAAACAAATAATAAAAGATGGATAGAAAAAAAATGGATTAATCAGAAAGCAGTAAAAACCCTCTAAATAACTCAGGTCTCATCAACTTGCTAGGTACCAACAAGTTATATTTTTTCAATAACATGTATTTTTCTTTGGAAACCTTGAGTCTCTCTTCCTTGCAAACTCACAATCTAATCAGAGAGGTTCCATGGACACTGTAAAGTCCCAGGAATAAGAATTTGCAATAGGAGCAGTTATCCCAAAATTCTCCTGAATGAGTGATGACTGTAATTGTAACAGATCACTAATGATCATGTGTAAATTTGGCAAGTTATCCAAAAATGTTTTCTATACAAAATGACAAGGAAATACACTAAATAATCTCTGCAAGAGTGCCACCTAGGCACCCCTTTTATAATGCATTTGAAGTTTCCAGATGCATTATCAGCCCAAACACAAACAGAATCTTCTGCTATTCAGAATGGGTCTAAGATACCCTGTATTATTGGATAATCAAAGGATTCCATTTTTAACTTTAAAATAAGCTTGTAAAACAGCATATACCTACCATACAACCAACATCAAAAGGAATGGTACTTATTCGTTTCACAATAATATTTTGGTAATATGCAATGGACTTGGCAACATAACAGGTGATAGTAGGTCTAAAAATTACTGTTAAGTAAAATAAGGCAGAGACAAATACCATATGATTTCACATGTAGATGGAATAAAAAAATAAATAAATAAACAAATGGGACACAAATAGACACAGACACAGATCTGATTGCTGGTTGCCTTGGGGATGGAGGAGGTGGGTGGATAGGTAAAGGGGAAAAAAGATTAGTAAGAATGTTTGATACCTTGATCTGGATAATGGTTACATGAGTGGATACATATGTCAAAATGCATTGAGCTGTACATTAAGATTTGTACATTTTATTGTAATGACCTCAAAAAACTTAAAAATTTAGTCTTTATGCTCATAAATCACGGTCTAATAGTACTTTTTCATAAAGATTAGAATATATTTTAAGAAAAAACTGGAAGAAAAAAGTTCAGGGATAGCACTAAGGATGAAACAATGGACTTCTACCATTCCTTAGCTCTCAGTCCAAAAGAACAGCATTCCCTGATTAATAATTATCATTTCCTGAGTGTTGATATTTATTCCCCACTATTCAATGTAAGCAAAAGCACTCTCTCTCCCAAAGGACTACCATGATATGAAACACACATTTAATAGGCACAGGCCTAGATTAAGTACCAAAAAAAAGAGAGAGAGAAGAAACAGCTCTCTGATTAGTTTCCAATGTGAAATTATCAAGAGTAGAAAACATGTAGATATTAAAGGAAATCCCTCTTAAAATATGGATGTCATGGGATGAAGACAGATCATCTGTCCTTCAAAGTCCATCACAAAGGTACTGTTTTTCTACAGACTCCTTAATGAACAGATTTAATAGCCATCAAGTCCATTTTGAGCTAAAATTATCTTAATTTGTAGGCAGTGGAACCAAAAAAAGGCTAAAACAATATTCCCGGAAAATAGTGATTAATCTATGTTAAATACATTTAATTAGTTCTGCATGTGTTATGTTTTGTGGTTAAGAGAGAGGAAAAACACCAAGATTCAAAACATACTTAAATAGTTCTTGCCAAATCTTGTGGAGTTTAAATTATTATTTTTTTCCAGAAAATATAATACTAATGAAAGATCTCAGGATGATTACACTGCAGACTAGAAGCTATGTCTTTATCATTCAAGAGCACAATAAAAGGGTATATAACAAACTTCCTCTCTGATATAACTCCAAAGTGACCAATTTTGGACCAACTTTGTCTAGTGCCTAAAAGCTACCGAATCATGAAAAATTCCATCACATATGCCCCAGCAAGTACCTTTTCTGGTTTTCTTGCTACATTGTCAAAGAAAAAATAGGAGTTTGAATCTTGACGTAGTTTCAGGTTAGAATAGAGTAAAAATCAGTACCTGGAGTAAGACACTCCAGTTCATTTTCACCAGTTCATTTGCCCCATTTCTCTTAAAAAGGTAAAAATATTTCAGAGTATCTTTTAAATCATCCACATGGAAGAAATATTTCATTTCAGTTTTTTTTAATTTTCTCCTTTCCTAACTGTGGGAAGTTCTCCAATTCACTCAGGTCGAGCTCTGATTATCTTCAAATAGATCTCAGCCTTGGGGGCAAATAAGGAAAAGTGGCCCCGACTCAAAGCTATCATAGAACAAGCACCCTGAACACCTTTGTTCAGAATGCCTCTTGTGCAGACAGAAAAATGTTAACTCCAAGGGAATAGCCATTGGACAGGTGCATAAGCTCTCCCCAGGGTAAAATTCTCTTCCACTCATAGTTTCAATTCATTAAAAATGTTTCTCAGTTAAATACCTTAAAATTTATGATTAAGAAAACATATCGATATACGTTATATCAGTAAACATATATGAATATCTACATGTGATATATAAATATGGGCACTAAAGAGAAAGGGGGAGCTCCTCAGTTCAGCAACAAAGGTGCAATACACAACATGCCCTCACCTTCCCATTGTTTTTACAAAGAAATAGAAATACACCCCTACCACTGACTTGCTATAAAATGTTAGGCCATATATTCACCACCACACACTGCCTTTGCCTAAGGCCAAAACAAACTCTACATAATTTGTCTCTTTTTTAATTCTGCATAAAATTCAGTTAAAAGGGCTTCTTGTTTTACCATTTTCTATCATACCTAGTTTTTGTTTTTGTGTTTGTTTGTATTTTACAACCACTTATTTTACCCAAGAGGCAGGTGACATTAAGGAACCACACATCCACTCACTACAGAACTTTCAGGAGGAAAACATCTTTCAGTTTGTCCAGGATACTTTTACTACAGTTTTTTCATATTGTTTCTCCTATTTGTTTATATTACTTTATTCAATCTCCTCAAAGATTTAAGAAACTGCATTAATTTTTAACCAAAGTATTTATGTATCTGGACATTTCATTGTGCCAATTTTCTGATTTAATACAGAACAATGTAAGTAATACATTACATTCAAAACACCGCCAGTCTTGCTTCAAGTGTTCAGTAAATGAAAGGTACCATATAACACTAGTTAAGTCATAACACTTTCGCAAGTGAATTCACAATTGTTGCTTTGTGTACAAGAATCATAGATAAATAAGTCTCTATCCATAATTTTTATAATAAAATACTTCCTACTGTGTTTTGAGAGAAAATATATGGTAATTTGGGGTTGCTTTTAACATGATACACTGCCAACCACCAAACAAGACAACACAGACTTCAGGCCATAGAAGTAGATCCTTTACCAATAGCTTTCTAGACAACATGTATACAATACCTGGACTTAAACCACTGAAACAATGCACTATAACCCCACTACAGTAAATTTCACAAAACTAGGAATCTGACCATAAACCTGTTATTCACAAAAGTGCTTAAGATACAACTTTAAAAACACATTTTCTTCTAAGTTTTATAGTTGCTAGTGTCATGTTCAAGTCTTTAATCCATTTTGAGTTAATTTTTGTGTATGATGTAAAATAGTATTCCAGTTCTCCCAACATCATTTATGGAAGAGACTATCCATTCCTCATCATAGAGCCTCATTCTTGGCTCCTTTGTTCTACAGAAATTGACCATGTATGTGTCAGTTTATTCATGGGCTCTCTATTCTGTTTCATTGATCTATGAGTCTGTTTTTATGCCAATACCATACTGTTTTAATTATTATAGCTTTGTAATAGAGTCTGAAATCAAGGAACATGATGCCTCCTGCTTTGTTGTTCTCTCTCAAGACTGCTTTGGCTATTCAGGTTTTTTTTGTGTTTCCATATCAATTTTAGTTATTTGTTCTATTTCCCTGATAAGTGCCAATGGAATTTTGATAGGTATTACACTAAATCTGTGGATTGCTTTGGATAATATGCACATTCTAAGAATATTGATACAATCATTGAGCATGGAATATCTTTCCATTTATTGTATCTTTGGTTTCTTTCATTAATGTCTTGTGTTTTTCAAAATATAGGTCCTTCATCTCCTTGGCTATATTTATTTTATTCTTTTTGACATAATTATAAATGGGATTGTTTTCTCTCATAATTTGTTAATGTACAAAAATACAACAGACTTGTTAATTGATTTTATATCCTGCAACTTAACTGAATTTGTGTTAGTTCTAACAGTTTTTGATGGAGTCTCTAGGGTTTTCTATATATATGCCATGTGCAAATCATGAGAGTTTTACTTCTCCACCTCTGATTTGGTTGCCTTTTCTTTCTCCTCCTTAATTGCTCTGGCTAGAACTTCCAACACCACATTGCATAAGAGAGACAGATAGTGGGCATCCTTCCTTGTCTTGTTTTTTATCTTTTTGAGGAAAGACTTTCTAGCTTTTCAACACTGAGTATGATGATAGCTGTGACCTTGTCATATATGACCTCTATTATGTTGAGGTATAGTCTCTCTATACTCACTTTGTTGAGTTCTTTATCAAATGGATGTTAAATACTGTCAAAGGCTTTTTCTACATCCGTTGAGATATCATATGGTCTGTATCCTTCATCTTATTACCTTGGTGTGTCATACTGACTAATTTGTAGATGTTGAAACCATCCTCACATCCCTGGAATATATCCTATTTGATCATGACATATGATCCTTTTTATGTATTTAGCTCAGTTTGCTAATACTTTGTGAGGATTTTTGCATCTATGTTAATCAGGGATATTGGTCTGAAATTTTCTTGTCTTGAGGCATCATGTCTGGTTTTGTTATCAGGGTAATGCATGCTTAATAAAATGGGTTTGCTAGAGTTCCCTCCTCTTCAATTTTTTTGGTAGAGCTTGAGAAGGATTCATGTTAATTCTTCTTTAAATGTTTGTAGGACACATTAATTTGTATTTTGACACTGTTATCAGAGTTCTGTCAGGCTTTCCACTGTGCTCAGATTGTGGACAATCACATAACAATTAAGAAAAACAATTAAGAGACACATTTACTTAAGTCTGAAGGTATTCAATTATACCTACATGGAAAATTAACTTCTTAGAGGTACTGCTTCAGACTGGGCCCAATCTTTTCACCTCATTTGTAAACTGCATAGTAACAATACATACAAACAATAGTATATATGTGTGCACTTTCACACATAAACTCAAACATGAAAAGCCAGGGGTTCTATGGAACATTAAGCTTCGAATTATGAACATTTATGAAGAATCTCTCTGGGTAGTACAAATGGAAGGTCTAAATATAATTCTAATTTGGTAGCAATCACAAAAGACATAGAAAAGAAAAGTACCTAGAAACCATTTTGCTGTCACAAGTAAAAGGAGCACTGCATTAAACTCTGGGTTTTCAGATCAGAGAGACCAGAAGATGTTCTTCATTGTTCCAAAAGTTTAATAGCTTTTCCTGAATTTATTAAAGTAGGAAAGGTAAAACTAAGTCTCCAAGGATCAGGAGCTGAAAATTATAACATTTTCTTCTAGCTCTCTTTCTGGTAAGTGATAAATTTCCATAACATTGGAAAGATCACAATACAATGCACACACCCATTATATACATGCCTAACACACAACTAACAATGGCCACATGTGAGGAACTGTGCAAAGCATTAGAACCAATTTATTGCATTCTTAAAATTCTACAGCACAGATAGAATTTTTTTAATTTTTTCAGTTTATGAGCACTTCATTATTTCACAATCTTTATATGACACAGCTTAGCCCAAGAAGCCAATTTGTATTCTTAAAACAAGATTGCCTTTATCTTTATTTGCCATTACTCCTTACTTATCTCTCTCCTCTACCTTTAATTGAAATGATAAGTAAAATAAATGAGTAAAATTCTGTACAAGCCCATCAATTTCTTGTGCAGCAGTGTACTAGTTCCTCAGTATTACTAGTTATGATCCACAGAAAGTGTTTTTTATGCAAATAAATTTGAGAAATGCTAATTTAAACAAAGTTTAACAACTTCCTAGAAACTGGTTTACTAATATGCACTTTGAATATTCAAATGGGAGATATTATATCTAGCATTTCCAGATATATTACAACATGAATCCTTTTTCCAACACTTATCTTCAGGAACAATGTCCCATGGAACACAGTTTTGAAAAACTTATGATTTAACCCTTTCTAGCTCACGTTTTCTATGTCTATGTTCTTCTATCTCTGTATCTTTCTCTGCCTTTTTAACATTTCTGTCCTCACCACCCAAAATCGCTGTACCTGTTTTTTTCTCCTCAGTCTCTTTTAGTATCTCTCCATCTTTATGCCTGTATCTCTCTACCTATTTCTCTCTTCCCTCCTATCATCACCTGTATTTCTCTCCCATCCTCCCCCACTCTCTTTCTTCTCTCATACACACATGTAGCACCCCACACTTACAAAAATACAAACATTGGCTTTATGGCAACCATAGCATCTGTATATTATTAATGATCTCATATTTAAGAGCAAGTGGGCCTTTGGTTATATAGCCTAAGACTTTATTTTCAACTCAATAGATCAATGAAGGCATGTGTTTTATTTTTGTCTCAATCAATGATGCTACTCTTTCCAGAAATAGCTCTTAAAAGCTTAAATTCTCTTTCCCTTTAATCAGAGAGAATTAAATACTAAAATTCCATTTAATGAGAAAGTGGTCTAGTAGCCTAGTTGAATATATGCTAAACTAACATATCTGGTATGGCATCACATCAACTTACTGGTAATGAAAAGCTCAAAGAAAGTACAAATACACATTTTACAAAAAGATAGTTCCAACTTAAAGAAAAAGACATTTAAAAGATGTGCATGTATTTCTAAAATATAACTTAAAATAAGTAACATGATGATATGGCATATAGATGGTATAAGCTCAAGAATCAATCTTTGCATATTTGGCTCTGCATATTTAACACTAATGGTCCTCAACTCAGAAATAATTGACACTTAAAAAAAAAATCAACCAAAAAGTCAAATAATATCATTACTTGTTGAGGGAACTAAACTGAAATAGGTAAGTAATTCCAAAAATTTTTTCCTCTATAAAATCAACAAGAATACTGGCAAATATTATGAAAATTAAGTTTTTCAGAACTCTGGAAGTTAACCAAAGTCATGTGACAATCAGCTGTGTTTGCTCAAGTATATAACACTGAATCTTGGTAAAAACAGTGAATGTTGTTTTAGCTTACCCTTGTCCCCAACACACACTCTCTTCTGAGCATGATAGTAACCTTGCAGTTTAAAAGCTTAAAATTCCAAGGAAGTCTAGCAGACACTGGATAAGGCAAAGCAAAGTTGAAGCTTCCCCAAATTTCAGTTCCCAGACAAGTACCATAATTTGACTTACCTGGAAGTTTCCTGAAAAGAATCTAACTCCCAAAGTTTTTCTTTATTTGACCTCAGCCACGCCTTTAAAGTACAGTATTTACTGGGGGTATTTGTTAAAAATTATAATGGTAATTGTTTACCACTGCAGCTGCCTAATGTAGTGTTAACAATTAAGGTAAACAGTAAACTGACCAAAATACTTAGAAGGAAAAGCTGGGAAATGAGATTTCCATAGGGAGCTTTATAAAGCTCCAGCTTCTTCCTAGGAATCTAGAAAAAGCCACATACTTGCTTAGGGAAGTCCACATCCCAGAAAAAACCTGAGAAGGCCCTATGTTCTTATTTCTGACTGACCATGAGCCTCTTCACAAGCAGGAAGTAGGGACTAAAGCAGAGTTGTTAACTGCCTCTCTCAGCTTAGGAAGTGGGCCCTGTATTACACAGAGCACCCCTAGGCAAAGCTAAGAGAATTGTTTGTTCCAGACATTTAAGGAAGTTCATATCTAACCATTAGCTAACCACTAAGCTGACCTAGCAGAAACTTCAATGGCTGCATAAGAAACAGAATGCAGATATTACAGTATTTCTTTAGGAAAGTCATTGAAGTTATCACTAGCAGAAACAACAAATATTTACAAGAGCAAATGCTATGGGGATGGGTTCTGATTTCTAGAGTCATTAAAAATGTCCAAAGGGAGTTCTCGAGGCTAAAATTTAAGGACAATAAACAGCAACATGAATCTATATAAACAAAGAGGACCAGTAAAACTGTGTATATAGGTAAATGCTAAAGACCTGTATTTTGGTTTAAACTCTTTTGGTCCTACTACCCAATTTAAGAGAATTGTGGATAAATGAATATAAACAATTGAAGTCAGACAAAGATGATGGTGTGAGAAGTGAGGCAGAAACTTTCTGCCAAAATCTAGTAACACATGAAAATACAGCAAATACAACTAATGCTGAAAAAGTGGCCCAAATACTGCAGAACAGACTGCCTACACCTGAGGAAAAGAGAAGACCTCACGGAAAAGGGAAAAGTAGCAAAGCCATGATCAGGCAGGACCCAAGCCCTCCCCCGACCCTAGCCCACAGGTGTGAGGAAGAGAAACAGAGTGGGGAGCAGAAGCTGAGGACTGCTGAACACCTAGCCCTGAAGATCTGCTCCAGAAGCACAAACCCACATTACATGGTGCTCAGGAGATTAGTGGCATTGGGAAGCAAAGATGGGTGGAATACTCAGAGAGACACAGATTCTAGCCACCTGTGGAGAACAGGTTTGTACAACTGGTTCACAGGGACAAAAAAAAAGGCAGTTTGAAAGACTTTCCATCAGCAAGAGGGGTGCTCAATAGGCAAAGATTACATGGAGCTCTCTGCTAAGGAAAAAGGGCAGGTAGACAGAATCATCCCAGCACACCCTGCAAAGCAGGTTGGGAACTCTCAGGAGATTCAGAACCTCCATTCCCTCGGCTGGCAACACAGCCCCAAGGCCCTCTACTGAAGCACACACCCTGCCACTCCTTCCTCCTAGCAGACACTGGTCCCACACATGCTCCCCTTGCCATCATGCCAGGCAAGCCAGAGGGAGGACCCACCCACAGCAGGTAAAGGGGCATAGCACAGAGGCATCTCCCTATGCGATCAGCTCACTGGACCTGGCAATGAAGGCAGGCATTACAGCCAGGAAGGCAGGAAAGAGTTCTTTCTTCCCAGCAGGAGCCAGGTCTGCTGACCTGTGAACTCCACCACAGCTGCAGGTACTCAGCAGCTCCAGATAGTAGAGCTTCTGGGCCCTAGAGGGTACCAGCTACAAAAATCTATTATCCAATAAGAAACACTAAAAAAAAAAAAAAAAAGGAGACAAAGAAACTTTCTCCAAACAAAAATTCAAGACAAAAATGCCAGAAAGATGGCTTAGTGAAACTGAAATCACCAAACTTCTTGATAAAGATTTTAAAACAAAAGTCATAAACATGCTCAGAGCTACAGAAAAATATTCAAGAATTCAGGGAGGACTCCAACAAAGATAAATTTTGAAAAATACAGTATCTGAAATGAAATATACAATGGAGTGATTTAAAAGTAAATTAGAGGGTGGAGACAAGATGGCGGCATGAGTCAAGCAGCGGAAATCTCCTCCCAAAACCACATATATTTATGAAAATATACCAAAGACAACTCTTCCTAGAATAGAGACCAGAGGACACAGGACAACATCCAGACCACATCCACACCTGGGAGAACCTAGCACCTCGCGAAGAGGGTAAGATATAAGCCCCAGCCTGGCGGGACCCGAGGGCCCCTCCCCCAGCTCCCAGCAGGAGGAGAGGAGTTGGAGAGGGGAGGGAGAGGGAGCCCAGGACTGCTAAACACCCAGCCCTAGCCATCTGCAACAGAGTGCAGACACAGTGCATGAGTGGGGTCCTGGATACTAGTGAAACAGGACAGCAAGACCTGTGAGTGGGTCCCTGAGGCCGGCGACCTGGGACAAAGAAAAGCGAGCGGCTTTCTTTTCTTTTGTGAGGGCTTTTTGGAAGTCTTAAAGGGACAGGGACACCAAAACCGGACAACGTACCGGGACACTTAGTACAGCAGCAAGGAATCTAGGGATCTCTGGGCACTCTAACCCCATGGGCAGCAAGGAACACGGAGGCCCCTCTCAGAGATAAATAGCCTCCTGGCCATTCCCCCTCCAACACGGCTCCAACATTTTGGAGAAGCAGCCCGAGGCAGGCCACGCCCAAGGCTACAGTGAAGATAAGCTCCACAACAGCCAGGCAGGAATCTGAAGCCCTGTCTGCGCACAGCTGCCCAACACAAGCCACTAGAGGTGGCGGTTCTCCCAGGAGAGGAAGTCCACAAACCAACAAGAAGGGAAGTTCTTCTACCCGTCACTTGTGCCAGATCTGCAAACTATCTCTATCACCATGAAAAGGCAAAATTATAGGCAGACAAAGATCACAGAGACAACACCAGAGAAGAAGACAGACCTAACCAGTCCTCCTGAAAAAGAATTCAAAATAAAAATCATAAACATGCTGACGGAGATGCAGAGAAATATACAAGAGCAAAGGGATGAAGTCCAGAGGGAGATTACAAATACCTGGAAGGAGAATACAGAAATAAAACAAAATCTGGAAGGATTTATAAGCAGAATGGATAAGATGCAAGAGGCCATTGATGGAATAGAAACCAGAGAACAGGAATGCATAGAAGCTGACATAGAGAGAGATAAAAGGATCTCCAGGAATGAAACTATATTAACAGAACTGAGTGACCAATCCAAAAGGAACAATATTGGTATTATAGGGGTACCAGAACAAGAAGAGAGAGAAAAAGGGATAGAAAGTGTCTTTGAAGAAATAATTGCTGAAAACTTCCCCAAACTGGGGGAGGAAATAATCGAACAGACCACGGAAATACACAGAACTCCCAACAGAAAGGACCCAAGGAGGACAACACCAAGACACATAATAATTAAAATGGCAAAGATCAAGGACAAGGAAAGAGTTTTAAAGGCAGCTAGAGAGAAAAAGGTCACCTATAAAGGAAAACCCATCAGGCTAACATCAGACTTCTCAACAGAAACTACAGGCCAGAAGAGAATGGCATGATATATTTAATGCAATGAAACAGAAGGGCCTTGAACCAAGGATACCGTATCCAGCACGATTATCATTTAAATATGATGGAGGGATTAAACAATTCCCAGACATGCAAAAGTTGAGGGAATTTGCCTCCCACAAACCACCTCTACACGGTATTTTAGAGGGACTGTTCTAGACAGGAGCACTACTAAAACTAAACAGATGTCACCAGAGAAAATAAAATCACAGCAAAGAAAGCAGATCAAACAAACACTAATTAAAGAGCAAAAAAAATAAAATCAACTACCCACTAAAAGCAGTTAAAGGAAACATAAAAGAGCACAGAATAAAACAACCAACATATCAAGAATGGAGGAGGAGGAGTAAGAAGGGAGAGAAGAAAAAAATCTCCAGACAGTGTATATAACAGCTCAATAAGTGAGCTAAGATAGGCAGTAAGATACTAAAGAGGCTAAACTTCAACCTTTGGTAACCACGAATCTAAAGCCTGCAATGGCAATAAGTACATATCTTTCAACAGTCACCCTAATTTAAATGGACTGAATGCACCAATCAAAAGACACAGAGTAATAGAATGGATAAAAAAGCAAGACTCATCTATATGCTGCTTACAGGAGACTCACCTCAAACCCAAAGACATGCACAGACTAAAAGTCAAGGGATGGAAAAACATATTTCAGGCTAACAACAGAGAGAAGAAAGCAGGAGTTGCAGTACTAATATCAGACAAAATAGACTTCAAAACAAAGAAAGTAACAAGAGATAAAGAAGGACACTACATAATGATAAAGGGATCAGTCCAACAAGAGGACATAACCATTCTAAATATATATGTACCCAACACAGGAGCACCAGCATATGTGAAACAAATACTAACAGAACAAAAGGGGGAAATAGACTGCAATGCATTCATTTAAGGAGACTTCAACACGCCACTCACCACAAAGGATAGATCCACCG
The DNA here is from genome assembly GCF_040802235.1 of Manis javanica. Lineage (NCBI taxonomy): Eukaryota > Metazoa > Chordata > Mammalia > Pholidota > Manidae > Manis > Manis javanica. The sequence goes on along the minus strand of NC_133161.1, from coordinate 57,635,774 downwards.
GGCAGAAAATAAGTAAGGACATGGAGGCACTGAACAACACAGTAGAACAGATGGACATAATAGACATCTATAGAACTCTACATATAAAAGCAACAGGATATACATTCTTCTCAAGTGCACATGGAACATTCTCCAGAATAGACCACATACTAGCTCACAAAAAGAGTCTCAGTAAATTCCAAAATATTGAAATTCTACCAATTTTTCAGACCACAAAGGTATGAAAGTAGAAATAAATTCTACAAAGAAAACAAAAAGGCTCACAAACACATGGAGGCTTAACAACATGCTACTAAATAATCAATGGATCAATGAACAAATCAAAATAGAGGCCAAGGAATATATAGAAACAAATGACAACAACAACACTAAACCCCAACTTCTGTGGGACGCAGCGAAAGCAGTCTTAGGAGCAAAGTATGTAGCAATCCAGGCACACGTGAAGAAGGAAGAACAATCCCAAATGAATAGTCTGACATCACAACTATCGAAACTGGAAAAAGAAGAACAAATGAGGCCTAAAGTCAGCAGAAGGAGGGACATAATAAAGATCAGAGAAGAAATAAACAAAATTGAGAAGAATAAAACAATAGCAAAAATCAACGAAAACAAGAGCTGGTTCTTTGAGAAAATAAACAAAATAGATAAGCCTCTAGCCAAACATTAAGAGAAAAAGAGAATCAACACAAACCAACATAATCAGAAATGAGAACGGAAAAATCATGACAGACTCCACAGAAATACAAAGATTTATTAAAGACTACTATGAAAACCTATATGCCAACAAGCCAGAAAACCTACAAGAAATGGAAAATTTTCTAGAAAAATGCAACCTTCCAAGACTGACCAAGGAAGAAACACAAAAGTTAAACAAACCAATTACGAGCAAAGAAATTGAAATGGTAATAAAAAAACTACCCAAGAACAAAACCCCGGGGCTGGATGGATTTACCTCGGAATTTCATCAGACACACAGAGAAGACATAATACCCATTCTCCTTAAAGGTTTCCAAAAAACAGAAGAGGAGGGAATACTCCCAAACTCATTCTATGAAGCCAACATCACCCTAATACCAAAACCAGGCAAAGACCCCAGCAAAAAAGAAAATTACAGACCAATATCCCTGATGAATGTAGATGCAAAAATACTCAATAAAATATTAGCAAACCGAATTCAACAGCATATCAAAAGGATCATATACCATGACCAAGTGGGGTTCATCCCAGGGATGCAAGGATGGTACAACATTCAAAAATCCATCAACATCATCCACCACATCAACAAAAAGAAAGACAAAAACCACATGATCATCTCCATAGATGCTGAAAAAGCATTTGACAAAATTCAACATCCAATCACGATAAAAACTCTGAGCACAATGGGAATAGAGGCAAGTACCTCAACATAATAAAGGCCATATATGATAAACCCACAGCCCACATTATACTGAACAGCGAGAATCTGAAAGCTTTTCCTCTGAGATCGGGAACTAGACAGGGATTCCCACTCTATCCACTGTTATTTAACATAGTACTGGAGGTCCTAGCCACGGCAATCAGACAAAACAAAGAAATAGAAGGAATCCAGATTGGTAAAGAAGTTAAACTGTCACTATTTGCAGATGACATGATATTGTACATGAAAACCCTAAAGACTCCACTCCAAAACTACTAGAACTGATATCGGAATACAGCAAAGTTGCAGGATACAAAATTAACACACAGAATTCTGTGGCTTTCCTATACACTAACAATGTACCAATAGAAAGAGAAATCAGGAAAACAATTCCATTCACAATTGCATCAAAAAGAATAAAATACCTAGGAATAAACCTAACCAAAGAAGTGAAAGACCTATACCCTGAAAACTACAAGTCACTCATTAGAGAAATTAAAGTGGACACTAACAAATAGAAACTCATCCCATGCTCGTGGCTAGGAAGAATTAATATCGTCAAAATGGCCATCCTGCCTAAAGCAATATACAGATTTGATGCAATCCCTACCAAATTACCAGCAACATTCTTCAACGAACTGGAACAAATAATTCAAAAATTCATATGGAAACACCAACAACCCCAAATAGCCAAAGCAATCCTGAGAAAGAAGAATAACGCAGGGGGGATCTCACTCCCCAACTTCAAGCTCTACTACAAAGCCATAGTAATTAAGATAATTTGGTACTGGCACAAGAACAGAGTCACAGACCAGTGAAACAGATTAGAGATTCCAGACATTAACCCAAACATATATGGTCAATTAATATTTGATAAAGGAGCCATGGACATACAATGGCAAAATGACAGTCTCTTCAACAGATGGTGCTGGCAAAACTGGATAGCTACATGTAGGAGAATGAAACTGGACCTTTGTCTAACCCCATATACAAAGATAAACTCAAAATGGATCAAAGATCTGAATGTAAGTCATGAAACCATTAAACTCTTGGAAAAAAACATAGGCAAAAACCTCTTAGACATAAACATGAGTGACCTCTTCTTGAACATTTCTCCCCGGGCAAGGAAAACAACAGCAAAAATGAGCAAGTGGGACTACATTAAGCTGAAAAGTTTCTGTACAGCGAAAGACACCATCAATAGAACAAAAAGAACCCTACAGTATGGGAGAATATATTTGAAAATGACAGATCCGATAAAGGCTTGATGTCCAGAATATATAAAGAGCTCACATGCCTCAACAAACAAAAAACAAATAACCCAATTAAAAAATGGGCAGAGGAACTGGACAGACAGTTCTCTAAAAAAGAAATACAGATGGTCAATAGACACATGAAAAGATGCTCCATATCACTAATTATCAGAGAAATGCAAATTAAAACTGCAATGAGGTATCGCCTCACACCAGTAAGGATGGCTGCCATCCAAAAGACAAACAACAACAAATGTTGGCGAGGTTGTGGAGAAAGGGGAATCCTCCTACACTGCTGGTGGGAATGTAAATTAGTTCAACCATTGTGGAAAGCAGTATGGAGGTCCCTCAAAAAGCTCAAAATAGACTTAGCATTTCACCCAGGAATTCCACTCCTAGGAATTTACCCTAAGCACGCAGCACTCAAGTTTGAAAAAGACAGATGCACCCCTATGTTTATTGCAGCACTATTTACAATAGCCAAGAATTTGAAGCAACCTAAGTGTCCATCAGTAGATGATTGGATAAAGAAGATGTGGTACATAAATACACAATGGAATACTATTCAGCCATAAGAAGAAAACAAATCCTACCATTTGCAACAACATGGATGAGCTGGAGGGTATTATGCTCAGTGAAATAAGCCAAGCAGAGAAAGAGAAATACCAAATGATTTCACTCATCTGTGGAGTATAAGAACAAAGGAAAAACTGAAGGAACAAAACAGCAGCAGAATCACAGAACCCAAGAATGGACTAACAGGTACCAAAGGGAAAAGGACTGGGGAGGATGGGTGAGTAGGGAGGGATAAGGGGGGGGGGGGGGAGAAGAAAGGGTGTATTATGATTAGCATGCATAATGGGGGGGTGGGAGAAAGGGGAGTGCTGTACAAAACAGAGAAGACAAGTAGTGATTCTACAATATTTTGCTATGCTGATGGACAGTGACTGTAAAGGGTTTTGTGGGGGGGACCTGGTATAGGGGAGAGTCTAGTAAACATAATATTCTTCATGTAATTGTAGATTTATGATAACAAAAAAAAAAGGAAAGAAAAGGTGGATTACTCCCTGATAGGATAAAACTCACTGTAAATCAACAATTAAAGCATGCTTTAAATATCCTTAATTTTGATCATTTAAAGGGTGTCAGATGATCAGCTATGGAAGTACATTTTTCTGATAATATTCCTTTCTCTTAAAAAAAAAAAGCAGTTCCTGTGTGGTGATCTCCAATAAGTTCTTCACAGTGATATAAAGGGCATATCAAAGTGTGGGCAAAGGGTTTGTTTCTGTTTATACAGAGGAACAAAGCCTAATTTGGCTACCAAGAAAATGAATTAAGAGATAATTGAAGAAGAACTTCCAACATCAACATTCTCTGGAAGAGTCACTCCAGAAGATGAACATCAAAAAACCTCAACAAATATCCTCGCGCCATTGCAGTTGTAGCTGCATTCATCCCACCAGTTCCTGGACTTGCCATTGGAATGAAGAAGGAGATATCTAAGCTGACCTGTGCATACAGTAAAACAACAAATTTGACTGGATCTATACTGTCGGAACTCAACCAGGAATTATGAGAAGTGCAAGTTGCAGCACTCCAAAATCTTGTGACTATAGACTATCTACTATTAAAAGAACATATGGGATGTGAACAATTCCCAGGAATGTGTTGTTTTAATTTGTCTGATTTTTCTCAAAATATTCAAATTCAGTTAGACAATATCCATCATATCATTGATAATGTTTCACAAATGCCTAGGGTGCCTAACTGGTTTTCTTGGTTTCACTGGATATGGCTGGTAATTGTAGGTCTGCTTTGGTTATGTAGCTGTATTCCTATTATGTTAATGTGTGCACGCAATTTAATTAGTAATTTAAAACCTATACACACTTATGTTACATTACAAGAAGTTATGTCAAAGAAATAATCAATCTTCCCATGTTTTCTTCCATCTGCTACTTCTATAGCTTCTCTTCTTCCTTCATAATTACAACCCCTAAATAGAATTCGTGCCTCATATCGAAATTACCAAGTATCATAATTCTTCCAAGTGGTAAAGATACCTCAAGACAAATGCTGGGCATAGAAGCCACAGGGCATAAATCTGCAAAAAATTAAAAAGCTAACCTTTTCAAACAATATTGCTTCTCTCTCACTTACCAACTTTACATTTCCCTGTATGGCCCCAGAAGATGACTGGTTAGCCAGAGATGGGTAAGATTCCTCAAGGGAGGAACAACCTAAAACAGGCACAGTCGCAGGGGGGCCATCAGGTGAGAAATTGGGGATCAAAAGAGGTGAGGCTTAGAACCTCACCCCCCCTGTTTTGAGAGAAATCTTCTGCATCTGTGGATGTTTTGTTGCCCTTGTCTAGCTTGGATTAATACTTTGTCTATAGGCACACACCTGATCATCTACATTTGCCCTCTTACAGGACTAAAGTATGTTTTCTACCTTTATCTTGCATCTGCCTACCACTCCAGCATTTTATTAAAATAATAATAATAATAATAATAATAATAATAATAATAATAATAATGGGAAATGTGGGATTCACATATAAATCAAGTATAAAAATCAAATGAATAATCATAATTGACCTGATTGTTTATAGTTCATGATGCGTGATCAAAACCGAAAGTTTCTGTGATGACTGCCCTTGCACTGTTCACCATGTAAGAAGTTATTCACTATGTAAGAACTCATTCACCATTAAAAAACTTGTTCATTATGCTTCAGAAGATTGGAGACTGTTGAGAATTAGGCATGGGGTTGATTAATGATTGTGCATTGAGTCCCCTATACAGAATTTTATTGTTGTTAACAACCATATGATCAATAAATATGAGAGATGCCCTCTCAAAAAAATAAATAAATAAATAAATCATATGTATAGCAATAAAAAAAAAGTAAATTAGATGACACAGAGGAGAGGGTAAATGAAGTCCAGAATATAAACAGGAAAACAAAGCTGAGGCACAAAGAGGAAAAAAAGGATCTCTAGGAATTAAAGAATAATGAGAGAGATATGTGACCTATACAAATGGAAAACTATTCACATTATAGGGGTACCAGAAGAAGAAAGAGAAAAAGGGATAGTCAGTCTCTTTGAGGAAATAATTGCTAAAAACTTCCCCAGTCTGCAGAAGAAAATAATCTCTCATGTCATGGAGGTGCAAAGATCTCTGAAGACAGGGAATCCCAGGAATATAACACCAAGACATATAATAATTAAAATGGCAAACATCAAGGACAAGAAGAGTATTTAAAGCAGCCAGAGAGAGATAAAAGATTGCTTATAAAGGAAACCCCAGCAGACTACCAGCAGACTTCTCAGCAGAAACCTTACAGGCCAGAAAGGAGTGGCATGATATATTTAATGCAATGAAACAGAAGGGCCTCCAACCAAAAATACCCTACCCAGCCAGATTATCATTTAAATTTGAAGCAGGGGTTAAACAATTTCCAGACAAGCAAAAGTTAAGGTAATTCACCACTAACAACAAACCATTTCTACAGTGTATCTTAAAAGGACTGCACTAGATGGAAATGCCCCTAAGGTTAACAGCTGTCAGCAGAGAAAATAAAACCACAATAAAGGAACTAGACCAAATAATTACTAATCAAATACAAAATTATATCAACGACTCCAAAAGTCAGTCAAGGGATAGACAAAGAGTACAAAATATGAAACCTATATAAAGAATGGAGGAAGAAAAAGAAGGGGGGAAAAAAATAAAAAACCTTCAGATTCTGTCTGAAACAGCACACTGAATTAAGTTAGACTGTTAGATGGTAAAGAAGCTACCTTTGAACTTTTGGGAAACACGAATCTAAAGCCTACAAATGGCAATAAGTACATATTTATCGATAATCACCCTAAATGTAAATGGATTGAATGCACCAATCAAAAGATATGGATTAAAAAACAAAACCCATTTATATGCTGTTCACAAGAGGCTCTCTTGAAACCCAAAGCCATACACAGATTAAAACTGAATGGATGGAAAAAGATATTTAATGCAAATAATAGGGAGAAAAAAGGTGTTGTAGTACTTGTATCAGACAAAATAGACTTCAAAACAAAGAAAGTAACAAGAGACAAAGAAGGATATTACGTAATGATAAAGGGGTCCAACAAGAGGATATAACCATTATAAATATATATGCACCCAATATAGGGGCACAAAAATATGTGAAACAAATACTAACAGAATTGAAGGGGGAATAGAATGCAATGCACTCATTTTAGGAGACTTCAACACACCACTCACTCCAAAAGACAGATCAACCAGACAGAAAATAAGTAAGGAGACAGAGGCACTGAACAAGACATTAGAACACGTGGACCTAACAGACATCAACAGAAACTACACCCATAAACAGCAGGATACATATCCTTATCAAGTGTACATGGGACATTTTCTAGAATAGATCACATACTACGCCAAAAAAAGAGCCTCAATAAATTCAGAAGGATTGAACTTGTGCCAACTAGCTTCATACCACAAAGGTATGAAACTAGAAATAAATTATGCAAAGAAAACAAAAAAGCCCACAAACACACAGAGGCTTAACAACATGCTCTTAAAAAAATCAATGGATCAATGACCAAATAAAAACAGAGATCAAGCAATATATGGAGACAAATGAAAACAACAACTCAACACCCAAAACCTGTGGGATGCAACAAAGGCAGTTCTAAGAAGAAAGTATTTTGCAATTCAGACTTATATCAAGAAAGATGAACAATCCCAAGTGAAGAGTCTAAACTCACAATTAATGAAACCAGAAAAAGAAGAACAAATGAGGCTCAAAGTCAGGAGAAGGAGATAATAAAGATTAAATTGAGAAGAATAAAACAATAGAAAGAATCAATGAAAGCAGGAGCTGGTTCTTTGAGAAAATAAACAAAATAGATAAACCCCTAGCCAGACTTATCAGGAGCAAAAGAGAGTGTACACACATAAACAGAATCAGAAATGAGACAGGAAAAATCACGATGGACACCACAGAAACATGAATTATTAGAGAATACTATGAAAAATTATATGCTAGCAAATTGGATAACTAGAAGAAATGGACAACTTTATAGAAAAATACAACCTTCCAAGACTGACCCAGTAAGAAATAAAATCTGAACAGACCAATTACCAGCAAGAAAATTGAATTATCAAAAAACTACCTAAGAACAAAACTCCTGGACCAGATGGCTCCACCACTGAATTTTATGAAACATTTGAGAACACCTGATACCAATCCTCCTTAAAGTTTTCCAAAAAGTAGGAGAAACGGGAATACTTCCGATCTCATTCTAGGAAGCCAGCATCACTCTAATATCAAAACCATGCAAAGACACCACAAAAAAAAGAAAATTACAGACCAATATCCCTGATGAACATAGATGCAAAAATACTCCACAAAATATTAGCAAACCGAATTCAGAAATACATCAAAAGATCATCCATCATATCAAGAGGGATTTATTCCAGGGATGCAAGGATGGTACAACATTTGAAAATCCATCAACATCACACACCACATCAAGCAAAAAGAAAGGAAAAAAATCACATGATCATCTCAATAGATGCTGAAAAAGCATTTGACAAAATTCAACATTCATTTATGATAAAAACTCTCAACAAAATGGGTATAGAGGGCAAATACCTCAACATAATAAAGGCCATATATGACAAACCCACAGCCAATGTCATACTTAACAGCAAAGAGCTGAAAGCCTTTCCTGTAAGATCAGGAATAAGACAAGGATGCCCACTTTCACCACTTTTAGTCATCATAGTACTGGAGGTCCTAGTGATGGCAATCAGACAACACAAAGAAATAAAAGGCATCCAGACTGGTAAGAAAGAAGTTAAACTGTCCCTGTTTGCAGACGACATGATATTGTACATAGAAAACCCTAAGGAATACACCAAAAAAAAAAAAATACTACAACTAATAACTGAATTCAACAAAGTTGCAGAATACAAAATTAATATTCAGAAATCTGTTGCATTCCTATATATTAACAATGAATAAGAAAGAAAATGAGGAAAACAACTCCATTTACAATTGCATCAAAAAGAGTAAAATACCTAGGAATAAGCTAACCAAAACCTGAAAGACCTATACCCTGAAAACTACAAGACACTCATGAGAGAAATTAAAGAAGACACCAATAAATGGAAATACATCCCATGCTTATGGATAGGAAGAATTAATATTGTCAAAATGGCCATCCTGCCTATAGCAACCTAGAGATTCAATGTAATCGCTATCAAAATACCAACAGAATTCTTCAATGAACTAGAACAAATAGTTCTAAAACTCATATGGAACCACAGAAGCCCCCAAGTAGCCAAAACAATCCTGAGAAGGAAGAATAAAGCTGGGGGATTATGCTCCCTGATTTCAAGCTCTACTACAAAGCCACAGTAATCAGAACAATTTGGTACTGGCACAAGAACAGACCCAAAGATCATGGAAGAGAACAGAGAGTCCAGATATAAGCCCACACATATATAGCCAATTAATATATGACAAAGGAGCTATGGATATACACTGGGGAACTGAAAGCCCCTTCAACAACTGGTGTTGGCAAAACTGGACAGCTACATGCAAGAGAATGAAACTGGATTCTTGTTTGACTCCATACACAAAAGTAAACTTGAAATGGATCAAAGACCTGAATGTAACTCATTAAAACATAAAACTCATAGAAGAAAACATAAGCAAAACCTCTTGAATATAAACATGAGCAACTTTTTCCTGAACACATCTCCTCAGGCAAGAGGAACAAAAGCAAAAATGAACAAGTGGGAATACATCAAATTAAAAAGCTACTTACAGCAAAGGATACCACCAGCAGAACAAAAAGGCATCCTACAGTATGGAAGAATATATTCATAAATGACTTATAAGGGGTTAACATCCAAAATATATGAAGAACTTACATCCTCAACACCCAAAATACAAATAACCCAATTAAAAAATGGATAGAGAATGTGAACGGACATTTCTCCAAAGAAGAAATTCAGATGCTCAACAGGCACATGAAAAGATGTTCCATGTCGTTAATCATCAGAGAAATGCAAATTTAAACCACAATGAGATTATCACCTCACACCAGTTAACATCCAACAAACAAGAAACAACAAATGCTGGCGAGGATGCAGAGAAATGGGAACCCTCCTACAATGCTGGTGGGAATGTAAGTTAGTTCAACCATTGTGGAAAGCAGTATGGGGGTTCCTCAAAAAACTAAAAATAGAAATACCATTTGGCCCAGGAGTTCCACTCCTAAGAATTTACCCAATGAAAACAAGATCCCTCATTCAAAAAGACATATGCACCCCTATGTTTATCACAGCACTATTTACAATAGTCAAGATATGGAAACAACCTAAGTGTCCATCAATAGATGAATGGATAAAGAGGTGGTACCTATACACAATGGAGTATCATTCAGCCATAAAAAGAAAACAAATCCTACCATTTGCAACAACATGGATGGAGCAAGAGGGTATTATGCTCAGTGAAATAAGCCAGGTGGAGAAAGACAAGTACCAAATGATTTCACTCATTTGTGGAGTATAAGAACAAAGCAAAACTGAAGGAACAAAACAGCAGCAGACTCACAGACTCCAAAAAGGGACTAGCAGTTAACAAAGGGAAGGGGTTGGGCAGGGTCAGGAGAGAAAGAGGGAGAAAGAGATTAAGGGGCACTATAATTATCACCAATCACAATACAGTTAGGTCAGAGGGAAGGGAATATAGCACAGAGAAGACAAACACTGACTCTAAAGCATCTCACTATGCTGATGGACAGTGACTGCAATGGGCAGAGGGGGTGAGGACTTGATAATATGGGTGAATATTGAAACCACAATGTTGTTCATGTGAAACCTTCATAAGATTGTATATCAATGATACTTTAGTTAAAAAAAATGAGTATAGACATAAAACAATTGGGTATGTATACTCAACATACTGATTATTACCCATAAGTGTAAGAGTACTGAAGGATATATAGTATATAAAGATGCAATTTGTATCAATGAAGCACAAAAGGATATAGAGAATGCAGTATTGCTGAATTTTGTACTGTTTAAGAAGGAAATAATGTGTATTTTCTTAATGCTAAAATTCCAGAAGAAAATATGCAGAACAGATAGACATCTGCAGGCAGTACTCAACATTCTGGCCACCAGTTTGGGAACTCTGCTATAATGTCACTCTGAGCCCTGTAAAAGTTACAGAAATGCATGATTATCACATTTTATATATAAGAAATTCACTCTCTGAAAGTGAAGTTATTTTCTCCAAATCTAAATAATTTCATTTAATCTCTGTGTCATTAAGACATAAAGGTTTTGTTCGCTTATTGTTAAATTTACTTCCCTGAAATGAAAACAGTAGTTACTCAAAGAAAGTCCTTCATTTTATGTGTAAGTGTTCTAATGTCATTTAAAAAACGCTTATAGTGAACTATAACAACAAAATGAGATACACTCAAGAAAATAATTTTAACTAAAAATGTAAACCTACAGTCATATTTATTCCAACTTTTTGATACTTTAAAGAGATGAAAAATATTCCTTTGAGTGGCTATTATATGCCAGGCATCAGGCACAGCACTGAGGCTAACACAGTGAACAAGACAAAATCCCTGCCTTCCTGGACTGCCTATTATAAAGGAATGAAGGTAAAGGTAACAGATAAGTAGATAAACCAAAAAGGTAATTACAGATGAAAATAAGTTCTATAAGGGAAATAAAAATGAAATTAGAAATGAAATAGGAGAAAGCAAGGACAGGAAAACTTAATAAGGAGCTGATATGTAAGCTGTGATCTAAATGGTGAAATTAAACCAGAGTGTAAGAAAAAGAGCTTGTGTCAGCTCAGGAAGAGATATGTGACTCATCAGGCTGGTAATGGCAAAACCACAATGGTAAAAGAATGTTACAAGTTCAGCACCTATTTTGTTCATAACAGAAAGTTTGTGGCAAGAGAAAGAGAAAAAGGAAAGAGGTTAAGAATAATTAAAAGAATAGCAGAAGCAACATCTAGTTGGTTGATTACTGAAGAACACTGAAATATTCATCATATTTTTTTCATTTCCTTGCAGTAGAATAACACACACAAACCTCTGCCACCATCTCATAAATATGAAGTGTACCTGTCTACTGTATTGATACTGGGATTGGCTTTATGGTTTTCTTTGTCCAGTGGAATGTGAGTGGAAGTGGCAATGTGCTAGTCTCAGGCCTATTCTTTATGAAGAATCACATCTTTCTATTTCTCTTGTAATTTCTGCCATTACTGTAAGAATGTCCTCAACATGTCTGCTGCCCCTTGAGCCTGGGCTCCAGAAGAAATACCCATAGAGCAAACCTGAGCACAGTCCTCAGCAAGGAGCCACACATAACAGTAGGAGGGGCATCCAGACAACTAAAGCCCAGCCTAGACCAACCAATACCCAGACAACCTGCTGAAAGGTGAGCAAGAATAAATGATTGCTATTTCACACCATGGAGTTTGGAAATATTTGTGCAGAACAGCTGACAAACACTTCTAATATCAGGCATTGTACTAGGAATTTCACAAGCTTGGCCCATCCCAATTTCCCACTGACCCCTTCAGAAGGATACTGATTTTAATACTATTTAACCAATGAGGAAACTATGATAACCTCCCTAAATCACAGTGTCAATAAGCAGAAGAATCAAGACTGAAACCCAAGCAGTCTAATCTCAAAGTCCTGTGGCTTTTTTGCTGTGATGGTCTCCCCTCTCCCAGTTGGATTCCTTCTGCTTACAATAGCATGAATAAGTTTGTCCTTGTCCTATTGCTAGTCAGCACTTATAGATATGGGTTATAAAAAATAAATGAGGGATTCTGATTGGCATTTCCAGATTTGTTTGGGTTTTTTATTGTTACCTCAGTCAGAATCTACTTTACTTGGGTGCCAACTAAACAGAATGCTACCAGCCTGATACCACTTTAAACAATATCTTTTAGAAAATATACAATGAAGAAGCAAGCAGCTAGACCACAAAAAAAAATAGTAATTTTATCATTTAGATGTGATTCTAATTTTTTTAATTAAATTCAGTTTTTTACAGGAATTTCTTACTGAAAATAATGTATTATTGTCATATGACTTTTTATGTACACTACTGATAGTGAAAACATCCTCCTGGTTAAAAAAAAAAAGTACCATGGCAATAATGTTCCCTTTAGAAATAAACCTGAATAAATTCCTTCATCTGAATCAAAGCCATGATAAAGACAGAAAGTGATATTTAAGATGCAGAATTTAATGTCTAGTTCAGTTTTTCACATAATATTGTAGAGCTTTATATACTATCAGGACATGTCATAACATGATGATGTGCAATATGGTTCAAAACAAGGGGCATGTATGCATTCCACAATCCATCAGAATCAGGTATGCAGTAAGCAGACTAGCCTACTTCTAATGAAAAGAAAAAAGGCTGATTCTCTGAATATTCCAATTCCATGTAATATTTTGTGATAGGGAACACAGACTGCATAAAATGATGTAACTTATCAGCCTAAAGAGGCTTTGGACATTTACTTTTTTTGAAATATATAAAAGAACTTGAGATTAGTTTATGGGAAGAGAAAAAGAAAAGAGTCTGGTAAAACCATCTTAGAATGTTTAGTTATTCTTAGAAATGAAGGATATAAAGATTTTCTTCACAGTTTTCTTATTGCCCTAAAGACTACTGCAGAAAAAAAAAAGGTGCATTTCCAAGAAAGGAGTGTAGTGTCATTGAACACATAATTTAATAGGATGTTTCCTGAGCTTCCTCACTGAACTATAGCCATTAAAAAATAATGGAGTTAGTCATCCTATTTATTTCTTCTATTTCAAATACACTCACTTCCCTACACAATGCATATCAAAAACACTCAAAATCAGAACTAAACCACAAACTAAACTATGAAAACCACACACATAAAAACAGACAAATGCTAATTAAAATGAACAGCTAAATATACTCCCACCTAACCAGCTAAGGAAACAGTCTCAGTCTTTTCATCCTGATTTATAAAACCTTATTAAAAAGGTATTTCTATAAATAATTATACTTTTTATAGGAAAGTAACACCAAAATGTGATACTTTAGAATAAAGCATACCATTGTTATAAGAATAAGTATCAGGAAACCTAACATATTACAATCAGGATGAAATTTCTATCTTGTTTTTGTCTTTTAATAGATACTGACTGTGTGCAAGAACCTTGAGTTCTGAACTATGAAATGGGAATGTCACCTATCAGTCAGTCTGCCTTCCATAGAGAGGGTACTCAATGAACTAGCTTCCCTTTCCCTTTGCATAAATTGAAAATTCCACGTTAACAAAGGAAGCATATCCTAGGGCGGAGCCATAGAAGACAGTGTAAATCAGTTTCAAGTCACCTAGAAGTCCTGAAGTCGTGTATATTCCTCTGCAGTCAGTCCCTACTCCAAACTCTCAACTCACACAGCAGTAAGACAAAAATGCCTACTCACAGTGTAAGCTGAGACACAAAACACCCAAATGAGAACTGCAATCAAAGCAAAGGGCAAGTATTCTAACCAAATAATGGATTTCTCTGCCTTATCCATGGAATGACGAATTCTAGGAGTTGTTACACATAAATTTAAGACATACATTATTGAATAGAAAAACATATGATGTGGCTAAATATGTTTTAAACTTAACCTTCTATTCTCCAACATCTCCGTCTCCACACAGAACTCAGAAATCTCTGTCAAAGCAATCATTTCCTCTCTAACACAGTTTAAAATATTGTGGTGACTGATCTGGCAAATATCTTTACTACTGTAACACCTCATACATTTTAACTGTATCATTCCATCAGTTCAGTCTGCTTGGGCCGCATTAATATCTCATGCCTATTTATGCGCATGTAACCATCCAAATAACCACTGGATGTCTTTTCAATCTCTCAGTTTTGTCAGATAATCATTGCCTTATTCAGGCCTTTACCTGTTTCTGAATAACAAAATCAGAGCTGGGAAGAATTCTGGAGATCATCTAGTCTAAATAATTCATTTGGAGGCATGAAAATAGGCCCAGAAAAAGACTATGCCCATTATTGTTCAAGGTCACTGAGACAGAAAAATTAGGGCATTCTGGACTCCGAATGTCATCATTTTTTCTGACCTATTCCATTCCTGGGGGAACAGGCTTAAGGAAGGGGAGGTATGGATGTTAGGATGACAGGGTTGCAGGGCAGGCAGACCCAGGAAAGGGAATGCCCACCAGAACGGTGGCTTGAGTAGGCACCCACTCAAGGTGTCAGTTCATTTAACATTAAAGTGTAAAGATCTGTATTTGCTATGATGACCTTAAATCACTAAAATCATTTACTTTATATGTATATGAATATTTAAAAATCAGGTTATTTATCTACAGTTGTAGTGGTAACAATACCTTATTGGTTTGACAACTTATATACCCTTATCCACAGTCAGTAACAAAATAAAACTGGAACTGGAAAAGAGAAAAATTTCACAGAAAAACTTCTAGGTTACTTCAAATCTATCTCAAATTATGAAACTTTAGGAAAAATATTGTATTTATGCATTTAACTACAAGCATTTACCTGTGAAAACTATTAAGGACAACAAATTGCTCTCAAGAACAATGGAATTATTCATAACATGTAACTATGATTTTCTACTATTTCTAGATATTTCTCAACAGCTCAAAGATATTATCCCTTTTGATAGACAAAAGTACCAAGACTGAAAGAAGAATAAATAGTAAGTTACAGAAACTCAGCTGTCTGCTCTTACAATGTGGTAATTGTGATAGGTTAAAAATAGCCACATATTTGGGAGGAAAAGAGGGAATCTGTTTTCCCTTTCTTTAAATATACAGGCTGCCCTATATTTATTTGTAAGTGCTCTGACCTATAGAGTAAACCAAAAGTGACAGTGCTCCAGGTCTACACTCAGACTGTAACAAGAGTGGAAATTTCTACCTTGGTGTCATAGAAATCAGTCTCTCTCCAAGTTCACTGACTTAATTCAATTCACTGTTGATTACAGCCAATAGATTCCCTATGTTTTTTTATCCAGGATGTTTTTCAGCCCTCAGATTTCCATTTGATTCTTTTTCCCCCCTTTCCATATTTATCTTCAAATTCCTTATTTCAGCCCTTATATCAATATTTTCTTGTAGATTCATCATTTATCATAATTATTTTAAAGCACTATATTGCTGTTTTCAACAGCTGGGTCTTTATCAACGTGAGTCACTTTCACATGCTTATACTGATGGATTTTGAAATATATACTGGACACTATTAATACATTTTAGAGACTATAGATTCTGTTACCTTCCTTTGAAGGTCGGTGAGTATTTCCTGGAAAGTGGTCTCTACTCCTAAAATGTGATCCCTCTGCATTAGTAATGAAAATCCAGTGATGTCTACCAATTCCCTTTAGCATAACAGGACTCGAACTCCAAAATCTGTCTTCCCAGGGCTGAGCAGCTGCTGAAGTCTCTGCTCACCTTTCAGCCTTCCTGCTGATGTTTTCCCCTGAGCTCCCTTGGAATATTGCCCCTTGTGTGCACAGTTCAGGTGTCTGCAAACGTTTTGAGGAGATACTATATGCACATGTGGGGCCCACACCATTCTGAAATATCCCCCTCAATTCCCAACTGCCTTGGCAGCTCCAGGCTCTGGTTTCTCAGAACAAAAAAGGATAGTGGATTTCTTCCTTGTTACCATATGGACTGAGAAATGACCCCAGGAAAATAAATTATGTATCATTCAGCATCAATCAGGAATTATAAACTACAAAAAATTTCAAAAGCAAAGATTTAATGTACAGTATTAACTGTGTATGATAGTTTAACTCCTAAGGATGAATAAAACAGAACTCTAAAAAGTATACAAAGTACGTGGAGAGAGTAACCAAGGAAGGAACAAATTTGGAAAGAAGGGGACCCTTTCTCCAATGCTGAGATTTAAACCTTACTAGAGATGGTATGGCTACAGCCCAAAGGCTGGTGGAGAAGCTGAGTGTCCTGACCTGAGTCAGAGAGGGTAGAGTCAGCAAGCCAAGGATACTAAGTCAGAAAACATGGGTAAAGACAGGCAAGCTGGGAGTCCCCACAACTGGATGGCCAGGAACCTGAGGCTGATGAACAAGGAATCACAGGCTGGGACTGACAAACTGGAAGCCTACTGCTGGAGTGCCAGGGAACCAAGGCTGGCAAACAGGAAAGCTTCTACCATAGTGTTAGCAGGTAGAAGCTGGCAGGCAGAGAACAGCAAGCCATAACTGGCATCATAAACTTGCTAGAGAGTAAACAGCATAGAGTGAGACACACACACACGCCAGTGGCAGCTGTGGAGCCAGCAGGAATGGAAACATACCAGAATCAGGAAGAGAAGCCCCTTCCCCCTGCAGGTTCCTTCAGCACCCTCCACTAATGAAGCTCAAACTTTCTTGGCAAAGGACAAGTATCCATGGGATCTAGTAAAGCAGTCAAAAGTAGATTAAGAGCTGAGAAGCAGCAAGTTATTAAGTGGCACACCATGTATGTGTGTGTCACACTCACTGTGAATCCCTTCTTTCAAGAGTTGAATCCCTTCTAATTTTTGCGTACTTTTAGTCATTCTTTACTGCCTTTATAGAAACACATACTTTATATATATGTGTGTGTATACTATACATCATCTCATTTCTTTGTATTATTTGTCTCTCTCTCTCAATAAATACAGACGCAGTTTTAATTTTCATCCACTGGGGGGTTTGCTATTCAAGTTATTCTATTATTAGAAGCCGAAAGCCCTAGATAATGATTTAACACAGAATCTAGATAATACTCTAAGCAGGTAACTTCCACTATTATATGTTTAAGACCATCTATGATAAGAGATACGTAAAGTATATGGACATCTTGGCATTCAATAGTACACATATTTCACTGACAATAAATACTTGTCCAAAATATTCTCAGGGTAAAAGGAGATTTTTCCAACCTAGTGGAAATAAGATAAAGTTGTTTATTCAAAATATATTAAAATGTCTAATTGCCTAAATGATACAAAACTATATCTCTAGCTCATAATTTGAAATCACTCTCTCAAGATATTAATACCCAATGTCCATAAAGAGATACAAGCTTTGAAATCATGTATAGGTAAAAGATTAGGGTTTTATGTGTTAAAACTCCATAAATGGCACACACTTTGAAGGGTTGGATCCCACAGAACTATTTCAGGCTTGACTATTGTCTACAACAAAGGTGGTTCCTATATGTATCAGCTTTATACCTGTAGTTAGTTAATCATCTTTTTTATGTCATTATATTTGACTTCAAAGTTCTAGGCAGCACACCAATAAACCAAAGCTCCATCAGGACCACTTAAAAGTAAACTTTCTGGTTCTTGTGGCAAAACTTGTGAAATACTCAAGAAGGAAGCTGTATTATCAACTCAAAACTCTGGCACAAACCCACAGAAAATTATTACTTTATAAGGGATCTCTGTAACTTTTAAAAGTGTAGTCTTTTCTAAGTTAAAAAAATAATTTAGCAATAGTAAAAAAAAACAGTAAGAGTTGCTTGTGCAACATCTAAGTGGATACACTGTAGATGTACTCCACAGTTAAATTAGATGATGTATCAGTCTAGGGAACAGGGCCACTGTAAATGGTATGTGGTAAAAGGGATTACAGCAGTTAGACCTTACACAGTTCAGAGTTGCTGGGGAAGGCATGAGCTGGAAGGGTAGGTTGAGGAATGATGGAGTCACTCAATCTGACAAGCCAAGCACACCCAGCACCAACAGGGGACCATGAGGAGAAAGTGAAGGAGGGTCTGTGGGAAACAGCTGCCTTTGTGTAATCACTGCCGCAGTGGGTCCCCAGACTCGTGTCTGGTAATGAACCAGGGCTAATGACATTAAACAGTGCTAGCAGTCACAAAGATGGACTAAAGGGTGGAGAGAGAGAGCAAGTACAGGTTGGAAACCCCCAGATACCTTTGTGTCTGGTGGTTATCCCATCTGACAGCAAGATTACCTTAGGAAAAATATGGCTGCTGCTTCATTTCAGTGTTCCAAATCTTACTCTTGCCCTTTGCCAATCTAACCAAGAAAAATAGTTCCAAATTTAACCAGACACAGCAACACCCACCAAAGATATACAGCACATAATTCAGATATACTCATAAAAGAATTTATTAATTCATCTGCTTAACAGAACAGATAGTATGTGAGAAAGGTGTGAATGAAATTCTAAGAATTATTTTAAAATCCAGAGTCCTTCAGGGTAAAATACATCCTTGAAATATCACATCATACTTTTTCCATCATTTTGCAATTTTCCTAAAGTGAGAGAGCCTCAAACAGGAGCTAAAGTTCTTAGATCTGCCTAGGAGACTGGTTTTGTTTTGCTCATACAATGCTGAGCTATCTCCCAGATGCTAAAGTACACACTGTACAAATAAACATAAATGGCCAAAGGACTAAATGAGATCACAAGTTGTTTCATCACCTTATTCTGGATGAACCCACACTTCAAAAGATTTTCTTTGCCACTCAAGTGAATCTGAAAGTTGTATTTGAAACTATTTTTTCCCCCTAAAAAATGGCATCTCTTTGTTAAGACATATAACTGTTTATGATGTGATCATAGAATTCCTTGGTAGCATACAGCACTGTCATGCTTAGAGGATGAATTAGAAAGATCACCTATGTACTACTGTCTATCAATTCTTGCCAGAAAGTCTAGATTTTGACTAAGTTATGTATAATTCTTCAGTGTCCGTCTGTGTAACTTCTCAAACTTCCTTTTAACTTCTGCCCTCTCCTCACTAGCCGCAGAAGTCAATACCCATTTTGAAATGAAAGTCCTGCAGTAAAAGATCGAGAGGTGACAATACTGTGTCTCAATTCACTTCTTTTATTTTAAAAAGCAGCCTTTCCTCCTTGAATAATTCTGTAACAAAGAGATCAGGATTTAAAAGACAAACCTAAAAGTCCTTGACAGATCCAAAAGGACCATTTGCCAACTGCTTGTGAATTAGCTCCCATTGTATGCCTCTACCCATACATACATTCCCATTTTTAACTTTCTTACCGGAAAAGCACACACATCAGATTTCCAATAATCTCCCAGGCTGAAAATTTTCTCCCAGGATCTTATTTTTCCAATACAATGCCATGAACTCAAAACAAACCACAGGAACAAAGTAACAAACACTCCTGTTTTTTTTATATCTTCTCCAGTCTGACTCTGTGCTCTATTTGCCTTGTTATATTCTGTTGTTTTCAAACTTTCAATTAGACTGTATCCATGTTGAATTGTTTTAAAACAGGCAAAGAGAGAAAACATATCTTATTAACACATGGTTCCTAAAGAACCAAGTATAAATTAGGATAAGAGTATGAAAAAATGTTGGTAGTACTATTCTGTAACATTTCTACATGGTTTACTTTTCTATTCCACAGTATATATGGAAAACAAACTCATTCTTCCATAAAACATTCCAAATTTTATATTATTAAAATGTGCTTAAAATATTTTAAATTGTCACAATAACATGTATTAAACTTCTATTAGATTTGAAGCACTATGTTAGATAAGTCAAATGAATAAGAGAAATACGCTTAGTGCCAATGACTCAAGAGTGAATTATTACCACAAATTGCAAAAACAATCTTGAAATAGAAAGTGTGGCACCTCCAACTTTTTTGTTTTGATTTCAAAACTTACTACAAAACCACAGCAATCAAATCAGTAGGGTCCTGGCATGAAGACCAATGGAATAGAATAGAACACCCAGAAAAAAAACTGCATGAATGCCCAAATAATTTTTGTCAGGGGTGCAAACATCATTCACTGGGGAAAGGACCTTCTTTTCAACAAATGGTGCTGGGAAAACTCGATATCCACATGAGAAAGAACAAAGCTGGGTTTTACCTAACACCATACATAAAAACTAGCTTAAAATGAAACAAAGACCTAAATGTATAAACTAAAATTATAAAACTCTTAGAAGAAAACAGGGGAAAAGCTACATGACTTTCACTTTGGCAATGAATTATTGGATAGGAAGGATACCAGAAGCACAGGCAACAAAATTAACAGTAGATAAATTAGAGCATATCAAAAGTAAATCTATGCATCAGAGGATAATGTCAGCAGATTAAGAAAGACATCCATGGAATAAGAGAAAATATTTGCAAGTCATTCATCTGATAAGGGGTTAATGTCAAGAATATACAAAGAACTCCTACAACTCAACAATGAGACAACCACCTAATATTTAAAGTGGGCAAAATACCTGAGTAACATTCCACAGAAGACATGCAATAGCCAGTTTGTACACAAATGGTCTCCTCCCATGGATATAGCTCATTCATTAAAAACACAATATGCCAATACATCCAAAAATATCAATGAAACATAAAAATTTTTGAGCATGTCAAAATTGGTATAATGAGAAGAAAACCATGATAATTCAGTAACCATTGCAGAAGATGAGATATTAGTTAACAGACACCCACCATCACCACAAAGCTGCTCTCCTTATCCTAACATCCCCAAAAAAAGATCTCCAAGCTTAAGAAATTCTACCAGGAAGCTGTATCACAATTTCACAAATAATATTTGTCTTACAAAAGTCATTCCAGAAAAATGAAAGGAATAATGACATACTTCATAAGAATAACATCATTTTGCTAAGAAAATCAAGTAAGGACAGCTCAAGAAAAGAAACATACTGTAATTGCAATTATAAACAGAGAAAAATCTTACATGTTATGTAGCCAAGTCCTGCAGTATAAAAAATTTACATCAAGTAGTGTTCATCCCAGAATCACAAAGATGGTTCAAGATCAGTAAATCTATCATGTGAATTTCACCACATTAGCACAGCAAAAGAGAAAAATCACATGATGACCCCACTTAATACAGAAAAACAAGTTTCCATAAAGCTTAATGCCTACTGTGATTTTTAGAGAAATAAACCTTTTTGGAAAAACATTAGAGATTGAATTGTTAAAGTCTTTCTATCCCAAAATTTACAACAAAGGTTATACTTAAGAAATTAGATACAGCCAACATCCAAAAGACAAACAACAACAAATGTTGGTGAGGATGTGGAGAAAGGGGAACCCTCCTACACTGCTGGTGGGAATGTAAATTAGTTCAACCATTGTGGAAAGCAGTATGGAGGTTCCTCAAAAAACTCAAAATAGAAATACCATTTGACCCAGGAATTCCACTTCTAGGAATTTACCCTAAGAATGCAGCAGCCTAGTTTGAAAAAGACATATGCACTCCTATATTTATTGCAGCACTATTTACAATAGCCAAGAAATGGAAGCAACCTAAGTGTCCATCAGTAGATGAATGGCTAAAGAAGATATGGTAGATATACACAATGGAATATTATTCAGCCATAAGAAGAAAATAAATCCTACCACTTGCAACAACATGGATGGAGCTGGAGGGTATTATGCTCAGTGAAATAAGCCAGGTGGAGAAGACAAGTACCAAATGATTTCACTCATATGTGGAGTATAAGAACAAAGGAAAACTGAAGGCACAAAACAGCAGCAGAATCACAGAACCCAAGAATGGACTAACAGTTACCAAAGGGAAAGGGACTGGGGAGGATGGGTGGGAAGGGAGGGATAAAGGGGAAAATGGGATATTCCAATTAGCACACATAATGTAGAGGGGTGGGACATGGGAAACGCAGTATATACAGAGAAGACAAGTAATGATTCTGTGGCATCTTGCTATGCTGATGGACAGTGACTATAATGGGGTATGTGGGGGGGACTGGATAATAGGGGGAGTCTAGTAACCATAATGTTGTTCAAGTAATTGTACATTAATGATATCAAAATAAAATTTAAAAAAATACATATATATATATATATATATATATATATATATATATATATATAGGTCTCCTGCCTAATGGATGGAGGCATTTGTCTACCTTGACTCTGATTTACTCCTGTCTACCTTGACTCTGATTTACTCTGATTTATTCAAATAAAATTTTCACCCTGCTGCACTAAAAAAAAAAAGAAATTAGATATAGTCCCTTTTATGATGAAACCCAGAAAAAAATATTCCATTGTCTTTGCTAAGATACAACACAGTATCAGAGGCCCTGGTCAAAGCAACAATGAAAGAAAATGGCAAATTCAAGGGAAAAAGACAAATTTGTCATTACTGCAGATGGCATGATCATATATATAAATACTTAGAAGAATTCAAATACAAACTTAAAACCAGAGTTTAATAAATTTTAATTATAAGCTCAATCTACCAAAAGTGATGTGGGGAAATGTAACATAGAACAGCAAATATAAGTTAGAAGGTATAAAATACTTTATAACAGCTAATATGCATAATCTAATAAATTACCAATAAAGAATATACAATAAGTCAAGTAAAAATTTTTCAATGAATGACAAAGAAGGACTAAATGAATGAGCCATACTATGTTCATGAATTACTGTTTAAAAAGATAGACTTGATCCATAAATTTATAATTTCAAAGCATTCTAATAAGAATTTCCAGGCTAGTACTTAAGATTTCAAATTTCTGTAAAAGTAATAAAAAGTCAATAAATAGTCATGTCCTTTGCACTATCTCAGATTCTCTTGAGATCCTATGCCCTACACTAAAATGACTAACCACACATGGACTCACATGGTCCTGTATCTGAGACCACAAACCTGAGCCTCTGGTTTCTCCTTGTAGCTATCTTTGGGCACAGTTATGGCACCATGATGTAAGTCATAGGATCTGGTTTCCCTAGGGACTGAATGGTTGGGGTGATACAGCCAGGAGTTCATTCCCTGTGGGAGAGACTTTAACCAAGAAGAAGCTGACTGATAAATGCTGTCTCTTAGAACAGTTCATTGGCAGGAAGAATGAAAACAGTTTTCTATAAGCTTGTCCAGATATGCCCCAAGGAAGGAGGTGGCCAGCTATGTGTGTGAAGGGAGGTCAGACTGGTAATAAGTCACCTCACATCAGTACTTAAGCCTTGTCTAAGTCTCTGTTTGATAGGGAACCTCTGCTGAAACAAACAATTGTGAAGGTAATTAAAAAAGAAAATTATAACAATATAGAAGAGTCACAGGGAACAGAGCACTAAATAAAGAACCCAGATATAAATCTACGTTTATATGGGAAATTGCCAATACAGCAGAGGCAGTTTCACAAGTTAACCAGAAAAAAATGGGTGATTAAGAAAATGAGGTTAGTAAAAATGAAAAAAACTCTGGAGCCCTTTAACACGAGATATTTTTAAATGACCTTCTAAGATAATCAGTGAAGGTTTCTCTGTAGAGGTGACATTTGCACAAGGACCTAAGTAAAGAATAGAAACAAATAGTGTTGATATCTGGAAAAAGCGGCCTAGAAGAACAAGAACACAGACCTTCTTTCATATATTTAAATATATGTACATTCTTGTATGTTTATTCCATTGAACAAATACGTACTTGGTACTAACAATTTTTAGGCACGTTGCCAAAAATAAGATAGTACCATCCATGCCTTTAGTAGAGGAGTTAGACATTTCATAAATGACCTCCCAAATAGTTATTCAATTGTAATTTTGATGCTGGGAAGGAAAAAAAAAACAGGATACTATGAAAACTTATGGGGGTTGGCCTAATCTAGTCTGGGGAGCAGGGGACAGAAAAGGCTTCCCTAAGTATCATTTTCCTAATATCTCAAGGATATATAGCAAAATAGGAAGGAAATAAAGCTCCCAAAAGGAGGAAACATGCTTGAGGAAAAGAGGTGAACATGCTAAAGCATAAAGAGTAAGAGTATGTATGAGGTAAGACAGAAGAAACAGTGGTAGAAGTAACAATCTAGCAGGTCAACATACAGAACGCCAACTCAACATCTATCACCTCCCAGTGTCATTTGATGAGGAAAGTCATCTAACACCCCACAAGGTGTTTCCCACCTGGCCTTAGTCCATTTACATACCAATGGATGTTTACCTCAGCAGAGCCTCCAGCTGATCAGAGGCAAGGGGTGGAAAGAAAATGGCCATTCTCTCCTCCCCTCCATTCCTGGTACCTAATTGGTCTGGTGCCTACCAGTCACCAGGGACCTGCTTATGGAGTTCCTCCTGGAAGGGGTGGAGAGGGGAAAGGGAGCAGACAAGCACACTGCCACACGCTGCCACAGGGAACGGATGGATCATGACTGGCTAGCAGAGCCAAGTGAGAGACCGAGCTGTGAGCAATAAAACACTTACTCTCAACCCATCCTTTCCCTTGTCTTCCTTCAGTTTCATCAGATTCTTTAGGAACTTACCCAGGGTGAGGATCTCCCTTACTCCCAGACCTACACATCCCAAGCTGCACGTTTAACTTTCTTTATGGCCTGAGTACATGGGACTTTGGATCAGGTTAAGATGTTACTTCTACATGATTCAATTTCATGTGACCTTCATTACAGCTGCCCAATTTCTGCTCAAATGTCAGTAAATGATAAATACTATGTATTTTCTACATGAGCTGCACAAAGGAAAATTACACCCTTGATAAAAACAATGTAAGTCTATACATCAAGGCCACATTAATGACTGAGCCAGTCAATGGCTTTGTAGTTTTTTGGGTATGTTTGTATGTTTTAATCAAAAGTCTGTATTAGTTTTCCATAAATACTCATAAAATAGTGTTGGAAGTTACTTTTCTCTTGAGGCAGTTTTATATCTTTTTATACATATTCCCAACTCCAAGGCCATTAGTACACAATATGCCATACCCTCTCAATACTGCATGTCTTTTCCTCTCTGAAATAATTTCTGTCAGCGTATCACTATGCTTTAAGTCATCAGTCTTAAAAAATATGAAACTGTTGGCCGGGCAGCGGGCAGAGACGGCGGAGCGGCGGCATCCCCGGGAGCCTGGCTGGGGCGGCCCTGTGGCCCGCGGGCTGCCGAGCGGTGGGGGAGCACGAGCCCCACAGTCCTTTTTACAGGTATAAAAGGTTAGTGTCTCGGACAGGCGGAGCCAGGATGGCGGCGTGAGAAGAGCAGAGGAACTCTCCTCCCAAAACCACATAGAATTATGAAAATATAACAAAGACAACTTCCTAAAATAGAGACCAGAGGACACAGGACAACATCCAGACCACATCCACATCTGCGAGAACCCAGTGCCTCGTGAAGGGGGAGAGGAAGGCCACAAACCAACAAGAAGGAAAGCTCTTCCAGCTGTCACTTGTACCAGCTCTGCAAACTATCTCTATCACCACGAAAAGGCAAAACTACAGGCAGACAAAGATCACACAGACAACACCTGAGAAGGAGACAGACCTAACCAGTCCTCCTGAAAAAGAATTCAAAATAAAAATCATGAACATGCTGACAGAGATGCAGAGAAAAATGCAAGAGCAATGGGATGAGATGCAGAGAAAAATGCAAGAGCAATGGGATGAAGTCCCGAGGGAGATCACATATGTCAGGAAGGAGATCACAGAAGTGAAACAATCCATGGAAGGATTTATAAGCAGAATGGATAAGATGCAAGAGGCCATTGAAGGAATAGAAACCAGAGAATAGGAACGCATAGAAGCTGACATAGACAGAGATAAAAGGATATCCAGGAAGGAAACAACACTAAGAGAACTATGTGACCAATCCAAAAGGAATAATATTTGTATTATAGGGGTACCAGAAGAAGAAGAAAAAGGAAAAGGGATAGAAAGTGTCTTTGAAGAAATAATTGCTGAAAACTTCCCCAAACTGGGGGAGGAAATAATCGAACAGACCATGGAATTACACAGAACCTCCAACAGAAAGGATCCAAGGAGGACAACACCAAGACACATAATAATTAAAATGGCAAGGATCAAGGACAAGGAAAGAGTTTTAAAGGCAGCTAGAGAGAAAAAGGTCACCTATAAAGGAAAACCCATCAGACTAACATCAGACTTCTCGACAGAAACCCTACAGGCCAGAAGAGAGTGGCGTGATATATTTAATGCAATGAAACAGAAGGGCCTTGAACCAAGGATACTGTACCGAGCACGACTATCATTTAAATATGATGGCGGGATTAAACAATTCCCAGACAAGCAAAAGCTGAGGGAATTTGCTTCCCACAAACCACCTCTACACGGCATCCTACAGGGACTGCTCTAGATGGGAGCACTCCTAAAAAGAGAACAGAACAAAACATACAACATATGAAGAATGGAGGAGGAGGAATAAGAAAGGAGAGAAGAAAAGAATCTCCAGACAGTGCATATAACAGCTCAATAAGCGAGCTAAGTTAAGCAGTAAGATACTAAAGAAGCTAACCTTGAACCTTTGGTAACTACGAATCTAAAGCCTGCAATGTCAATAAGTACATAATCTCTCAATAGTCACCCTAAATGTAAATGGACTTAATGCACCAATCAAAAGACACAGAGTAACAGAATGGATAAAAAAGCAAGACCCATCTATATGCTGCTTACAAGAAACTCACCTCAAACCCAAAGACAAGCACAGACTAAAAGTCAAAGGATGGAAAAACATATTTCAGGCAACCAATAATGAGAAGAAAGCAGGGGTTGCAGTACTAATATCAGACAAAATAGACTTCAAAACAAAGAAAGTAACAAGAGATAAAGAAGGATACTACATAATGATAAAGGGATCAGTCCAACAAGAGGATATAACCATTCTCAATATATATGCACCCAATACAGGAGCACCAGCATATGTGAAGCAAATACTAACAGAACTAAAGAGGGAAATACACTACAATGCATTCATTTTAGGAGACTTCAACACACCACTCACCCCAAAGGATAGATCCACTGGGCATAAAATAATTAAGGACACACAGGCATTGAACAACACACTAGAACAGATGGACCTAATAGACATCTATAGAACTCTACATCCAAAAGCAACAGGATATACATTCTTCTCAAGTGCACATGGAACATTCTCCAGAATAGACCACATACTAGCTCACAAAAAGAGCCTCAGTAAATTCTAAAATATTGAAATTCTACCAACCAATTTTTCAGACCACAAAGGTATAAAACTAGAAATAAATTCTACAAAGAAAACAAAAAGGCTCACAAACACATGGAGGCTTAACAACATGCTTCTAAATAATCAATGGATCAATGAACAAATAAAAATAGAGATCAAGGAATATATAGAAACAAATGACAACAACAACACAAAGCCCCAACTTCTGTGGGATGCAGCGAAAGCAGTCCTAAGAGGAAAATATATAGCAATCCAGGCACACGTGAAGAAGGAAGAACAATCCCAAATGAATAGTCTGACATCACAACTATCGAAACTGGAAAAAGAAGAACAAATGAGGCCTAAAGTCAGCAGAAGGAGGGACATAATAAAGATCAGAGAAGAAATAAACAAAATTGAGAAGAATAAAACAATAGCAAAAATCAACGAAAACAAGAGCTGGTTCTTTGAGAAAATAAACAAAATAGATAAGCCTCTAGCCAAACTTATTAAGAGAAAAAGAGAATCAACACAAATCAACATAATCAGAAATGAGAATGGAAAAATCATGACAGACTCCACAGAAATACAAAGAATTATTAAAGACTACTATGAAAACCTATATGCCAACAAACTGGAAAACCTATAAGAAATGGACAACTTCCTAGAAAAATACAACCTCCCAAGACTGACCAAGGAAGAAACACAAAAGTTAAACAAACCAATTATGAACAAAGAAATTGAAACGGTAATAAAAAAACTACCCAAGAACAAAATCCCAGGGCTGGACGGATTTACCTCGGAATTTTATCAGACACACAGAGAAGACATAATACCCATTCTCCTTAAAGTGTTCCAAAAAATAGAAGAGGAGGGAACACTCCCAAACTCATTCTATGAAGCCAATATCACCCTAATACCAAAACCAGGCAAAGACCCCACCAAAAAAGAAAATTACAGACCAATATCCCTGATGAATGTAGATGCAAAAATACTCAATAAAATATTAGCAAACAGAATTCAACTGTATATCAAAAGGATCATATACCATGACCAAGTGGGATTCATTCCAGGGATGCAAGGATGGTACAACATTCGAAAATCCATCAACATCATCCACCACATCAAAAAAAAGAAAGACAAAAACCACATGATCATCTCCATAGATGCTGAAAAAGCATTTGGCAAAATTCAACATCCATTCATGATAAAAACTCTGAGCAAAATGGGAATTGAGGGCAAGTACCTCAACATAATAAAGGTCATATATGATAAACCCACAGCCAGCATTATACTGAACAATGAGAACCTGAAAGCATTTCCTCTGAGATCAGGAACCAGACAGGGATGCCCACTCTCCCCACTATTATTTAACATAGTACTGGAGGTCCTATCCATGGCAATCAGACAAAACAAAGAAATACAAGGAATCCAGATTGGTAAAGAAGTTAAACTGTCACTATTTGCAGGTGATATGATACTGTACATAAAAAACCCTAAAGACTCCACTCCAAAACTACTAGGACTGATATCGGAATACAGCAAAGTTGCAGGATACAAAATTAACACACAGAAATCTGTAGCTTTCCTATACACTAACAATGAACCAATAGAAAGAGAAATCAGGAAAACAATTCCATTCACAATTGCATCAAAAAGAATAAAATACCTAGGAATAAACCTAACCAAAGAAGTGAAAGACCTATACCCTGAAAACTACAAGTCACTCTTAAGAGAAATTAAAGGGGACACTAACAAATGGAAACTCATCCCCTGCTCATGGCTAGGAAGAATTAATATCGTCAAAATGGCCATCCTGCCCAAAGCAATATACAGATTTGATGCAATCCCTCTCAAATTACCAGCAACATTCTTCAATGAATTGGAACAAATAATTCAAACATTCATATGGAAACACCAAAGACCCTGAATAGCCAAAGCAATCCTGAGAAAGAAGAATAAAGTAGGTGGGATCTCACTCCCCAACTTCAAGCTCTCCTACAAAGCCATAGTAATCAAGACAATTTGGTACTGGCACAAGAACAGCCACAGACCAGTGGAACAGATTAGAGACTCCAGAAATTAACCCAAACATATATGGTCAATTAATATTTGATAAAGGAGCCATGGACATATAATGGCAAAATGACAGTCTCTTCAACAGATGGTGCTGGCAAAACTGGACAGCTACATGTAGGAGAATGAAACTGGACCTTTGTCTAACCCCATATACAAAGCTAAACTCAAAATGGATCAAAGACCTGAATGTAAGTCATGAAACCATTAAACTCTTGGAAAAAAACATAGGCAAAAACCTCTTAGACATAAACATGAGTGACCTCTTCTTGAACATATCTCCCCGGGCAAGGAAAACAACAGCAAAAATGAGCAAGTGGGACTACAGTATGCTGAAAAGTTTCTGTACAGCGAAAGACACCATCAATAGAACAAAAAGGAACCCTACAGTATGGGAGAATATATTTGAAAATGACAGATCCGATAAAGGCTTGACGTCCAGAATATATAAAGAGCTCACATGCCTCAACAAACAAAAAACAAATAACCCAATTAAAAAATGGGCAGAGGAACTGAACAGACAGTTCTCTAAAAAAGAAATACAGATGGCCAATGGACACATGAAAAGATGCTCCACATCGCTAATTATCAGAGAAATGCAAATTAAAACTACAACGAGGTATCACCTCACACCAGTAAGGATAGCTGCCATCCAAAAGACAAACAACAACAAATGTTGGCGAGGCTGTGGAGAAAGGGGAACCCTCCTACACTGCTGGTGGGAATGTAAATTAGTTCAACCATTGTGGAAAGCAGTATGGAGGTTCATCAAAATGCTCAAAACAGACCTACCATTTGACCCAGGAATTCACTCCTAGGAATTTACCCTAAGAACGCAGCAATCAAGTTTGAGAAAGGAAGATGCACCCCTATTTTTATTGCAGCGCTATTTACAATAGCCAAGAACTGGAAGCAACCTAAAGGTCCATCGGTAGATGAATGGATAAAGAAGATGTGCTACATATACACAATGGAATACTATTGAGCCATAAGAAGAGGAAAAATCCTACCATTTGCAGCAACATGGATGGAGCTGGAGAGTATTATGCTCAGTGAAATAAACCAAGCGGAGAAAGAGAAATACCAAATGATTTCACTCATCTGAGGAGTGTAAGAACAAAGGAAAAACTGAAGGAACAAAACAGCAGCAGAATTACAGAACCCAAAAATGGACTAACAGGTACCAAAGGGAAAGGAACTGGGGAGGATGGGTGGGCAGGGGGGGATAAAGGGGGGAAGAAGAAGGGGTGGTATTAAGATTAGCATGCATAGGGGGGAGGGAGAAAGGGGAGGGAGGGCTGTACAACACAGAGAGGACAAGTAGTGATTCTACATTTTGCTATGCTGATGGACAGTGACCGTAATGTGGTTTTTATGGTGGACCTGATATAGGGGAGAGCATAGTAAACATAGTATTCTTCATGTAAGTGTAGATTAAAGATTAAAAAAAAAAAAAAGAAAAAGAAAGAAAGACATGCTTTAAATATCCTTAATGTTGATCACTTAAAGGGTGTCAGATGATCGGCTATGGAGGTATTCTTTTCTGATAATATTCCTTTCTCTTAATAAAAAAAAAAAATCAGTTCCTGTGTGCTGACCTCCAATGAGTTCTACACAGTGGTATAGAGGGCATGTCAAAGTGTGGGCAAAGGGTCTTTTTATTTCTATGCAGAAGATCAAGGCCTAGCTTGGCTACCCAGAATATGAACTAAGATACGATATGAGGAGGAGCTTCCGGCATCAGCACTCTCTGGAGGACTCATGCCGGGGGATGATCATCAAAAAGCCTCCACAGGGATCCGGGCGATGCTGCGGTTGTGGCTGCGTCCACCCCACCGTTTCGTGGACTTGCCATTGGAATGAGGAGGGAGATGTCTAGGCTGGCATGTGCATACAGTGAGACAACAAATTTGACCGGATCTGTACTGTTGGAACTCAACCAGGAGTTGGGAGGGGTGCAAGTTGTAGCGCTCCAAAATCTTATGACTATAGACTATCTATGGTTAAAAGAACATATAGGATGTGAACAAATCCCAGAAATGGGTTGCTTTAATTTATCTGACTTCTGTCAGACTGTTCAAGTACAGTTGGACAATATCCATCATATCATAGACTAATTTTCACAAATGCCTAGGGTGCCTAACTGGTTTTCTTGGCGTCACTGGAGATGGCTGGTAATTATAGATTTGCTTTGTTTATGTCACCATATTCCTATTATGTTAATATGTGTGCGCAAGTTAGTTAGTAGTTTAAAACCTATACATACTTACAGTACTCTACACGAAGATATGTCAAAGAAATAATCAATCTTCCCATGTTTTCTTCCATATGCTACCTCTATAGCTTTTCTTCTTCCTTCCTAATTACAACCCTTATATAGAATTCGTGCCTCATATCGAATTTACCGAGTATCATAATTCCTCCAGGTGGTAAAGATACCTCGAGACAAGTGCTGGGCATAGAAGCCACAGGGCATAAATCTGCAAAGATGTAAAAAGCTAACCTTTTCAAACAATATGGATTCTCTCTCACTTACCAACTTTACATCTCCCTGTATGGCCCCGGAAGATGACTGGTTAGCCAGAGATGGGTAAGATTCCTCAAGGGAGGAACAACCTAAGACAGGCACAGTCGCAGGGGTGCCATCAGGTGAGAAATTGGGGAACAACAGTGGTGAAGCTTAGAACCTCACCCCTCCCTGTGTTGAGAGAAAGCTTCTGCATTCATGGATGTTTTATTGCCCTTGTCTAGCTCGGATTAGCACATATTCTACAGGCACACACCTGATCATCTACAATTGCTCACTTACAACACTAAACTATGTTTTCTACCTTTATCTTGCATCTACCTACCACTTCAGCAGTTTATTAAAAATAAAAATAATAATAATAATAAAGGGAGAAATGTGGGATCCACATATAAATCAAGTATAAAAATCAAATGAGTATTCATAGTTGACCTGATTGTTTATAGTTCATTATGCGTGATCAAAACCACAAGTTTCTGTGATGAACGCCCTTGTACTGTTCACCATGTAAGAACTTATTCACTATGTAAGAATTCGTTCACCATGTAAGAACTTGTTCGTTATGCTTCAGAAGATTGGAGACTGAAGAGAACTAGGCTTGAGATGGATTAATGATTGTGCATTGAGCATTGACCCCCCTATATAGAATTTTATTGTTGTTAACAACCATTTGATCAATAAATATGAGAGATGCCCTCTCAAAAAAAAAATATGAAACTGTTAATCAGTAACCTTCTTCAGCTGCCCCTCCATTTCTCTGTTCAATATGCATGCAAGTTTTTCTAAAGGGTAGGCCTCTTATTCTCTCTTAAATAAGTTCCAAACAGGTTTCCATGTCTATCACTCCCCTCAAGCATTAGTAATCTCACATGTAAGGCTTATAGTCAGTTAGCAGTTCAGTACTGTTTTTTTAAAAATCACTATGCAGCATTTAACATAGTTGCTCAATCAATTTTGAAACTCTTTCTTCACGAGGCTTATAGGGGCCCAGTTTGAAAAAGAGATATGCACTTAACACAGCTGCTCAGTCAATTTTGAAACTCTTTCTTCACGAGGCTTCTAGGATATTATCCACTTATTCCTGTGTCCACTTGTCTTCTATCCCCTTACTAATTGTTCTTTACCTCCTGTAGTAGTCTGAGTAAGCACCCCAATACCACCAAGACGTCCATGTCCTACTTACTGAAATCTGTGAATATGTTAACGTTTATGGCAAAGGGACTTTGATGATATGATTCAGCTAATGATCTTGAGATGGGGAGATTCTCCCGGATTATCTAGGTGAACCTGATATAATCACTAGGGAAAAGAGGGTAAGGGTTAGTCATAGTAGCTATGCAAGAAACCAAGAGGTTGCAGTGGTGTAGGGGAAGAACCGAGAGCCAAGGAATGCAGACGGCCCACAGAAACTGGAGAAGTCAAGGGAACCATGTCCCCTAAAGCCTCCAGAAGAAATAGCCCTACCAACATCTCAATTTTTTTTATCTCCAGAATATTAAGAGAATACATTTACAGTCTTTTAATTTACTGTTTGTGGTGATCTGTTACAGAAGCAATAGGAGACTAAAAACACTTTCTCCGATCTCAAAATCTTGGACTATTCCAGGATTCAGCCTCTCTACCTCTTCCTTTCTTTCTGTACCCATTCATTTGGTGATCTTAACCCCAAGGCATTAAATGTCTATATGATGACAACTCCCAACACATATCTCTATCTGGACCTCTCCACTGAATTCTAGATTCACACATCCAACTACTTCATTAACATTGTTAACTGTATGTCTATAGGAAACTGCAAACTTGGCATATCAAAAACAAACTCTTGATCAGCTCCCATGAAAACTTCTCTTTCTCTACCATTCTCCATCTTAATGAATTCAACTGTGTTCTTCTAATTATTCAAAGCAAATCCTTGGACTTGCCACTCTTCCCTTTCTGTGAAACCCCATGTACAATCTACAGGCTAATCTTTTCCATTTTACACTCTCTCTTTTACCTTCAAACACAAACACCTCATCCATTTCATACTACCCAAGTTGTCCTAGTTGTCATCACCTTTTGTCTATCCCAATAGCTTCTTCCCTTACCTTCTGAGATCTATTGTCCTACAAGTGGCACTGGGAACCCCATAAAAGTGGGACTTTACACAATATCCTCTCTTCAGATTTTAGATTACACAATATTCCCATCTTTAGATTTTAAAGTAAAATCTAAACTCCACACAACATGGCCTTTAGGGCCCTACATGATACGGTACCCAAGTCCTTTCCAATCACATCTCTTCCCCTTCCCCCTTATGAAGTCACTCTTCTCTAGCCTTGCAGACCCTCTTCATATACTGTATCCTGTCTCTGAAATATTCTCTCAGTTATCTTCATGACTCATTTCATTCAGATCTTAGCTTAAATTTCACAGAGTACCACTCCATAGAAAAGGGCAACATACCACCCCTGGAACTCTCTCCTACTTTACTGTTTGCGATAATTCTTATCATTATTTGACATCATATATTTGCTTATTTATCTCTTCATTGTAAAAGAAAAATAATTCAAAATGTAGAAATAAGGGAAGGACTACCCAAGGACTATCATAGTAACAATGTAATAAGTTCTTGACCAAGAGTTAATGAAGATTCTCAATGTGAAGATTGTCTAATAGACACAAGTAATTTCCATAAATAAAATAGAAAATACAAGTATATGACCCTGTGAGACATTAGCCATTTTTTACCTAATCCAGCAATCTTATAACATTATCTTGTTAGTTAAGTTAGCTACACATACTTAACTTGTCAAATGTTCTTCGCATCAATCCTAACATCTTACTGGTCCCTTATTAATGTGTTAATTTTGACATTTGTTCATTTTGAATTTTTGGAGTGTCATAATTTTACCTTATGAAACTTTACTTTAGATGTCTGTCTTCCCTATTACCTTTACAGAGGGAGTTGATAAGGGGGCAACACAAGACTCCTCAATTTCCTCCTCTCGCAGATGTACCAAATGCACAGCTATGCCAGAAGCTTTGAAAGAAATCCAGAACCCAGCTGAGTGACTCCTACACACTGAGCAAATGAGAAAAATGCCTGTATCAAAATAGGCAGAAAAGAGTGAAACACTCTCTCATCATGAACTACTACCTACCCAATGCAGGGCCATACAATCAGGAGGGTACACCCGAACTCTCAGCTTCTCCCTGATAAGCAAAGGGTTTGGATCATATACCCATACCTCAAACTTAAGACCCCCCTCCTCCAACTAAGGGATAAGGCCCCAAAACTCCTAACTCTGAAAGTCCATTGGGCATGTATTCAAGAGACCCTCAAGACTCTAGCAAACAAACCAGCATTTTTTAAAACAGGCTCACAGAGAAGCACACACTGATGCTACAACCTCACTACTCCCCCTGCTGCCACCAAGAAGGATCAGGGCACAGGGACCAGGTAAAGAAACACTCTCCCTCCAGTCTTTCCCCTGAAGAGTCAACTGCATACTTTACAAGGTATGCTTGAGGATCCGGCTCCTAACTTAGCACATACCTAGATGCTGTTTGCTATCTATCCTCTCTGGAGACTGGAGAAGCTAGAAGACACTTGCCCTGTCCTCCATTCTGGACTGCTCCAGCAATACAACCAAATAGCCAGTATCTCCCTGAAAGGAGTCTATCTACACATTTGGTGCCCCAGCTTTTGTAGCTGCTGCTCAAGAGAGGGGACCCATATCACCTAGCTCTGACAGCCAATAAAGCATGCATTCAAAAGTCCCACAAGAAAATAGCAAACTAAGAGGCAGTTTTTAAACCAAAACTTAGGGGATGCAGCAAAAGCAGTTCCAATAAGGAAATTTTTATCAATAAATGCCTAAAAAGAGAAACAAGGAAGAACTCAAAATAACCTAATCTTATACCTTAAGGAATTAGAAAAAGAACCAAAAGTAAGTCTAAAGTTAGAAAGAAGGAACAAAGATAAGAGTAGAAATGAGAAATAGAAACTAAAAAAAAAAAGAAAAACAATAGAAAAGACCATTGGAACTAAGAGCTGGCTTTTTGAAAAGATAAACAAGAGACAAAACTTTATTTAGCTCTACTTACTGAGAAAAAAAAGAAAACTCTCAAAATTTTAAGTGAAAGAGGAAACATTATAACTGACATCACATATGTACAAAGGATCATAAGAAACTATTAACTATGATAACAAATTGGACAACCTCGAAGAAATGGTTAAGTTTCCTAGAAATATACAACATACCAAGACTAAATCAGGAAGAAACAGAAAATCTGAACAGACTGATTAGTAGTAAGGATACTGTATCAGTAATAAAAACCCTCCCAAGAAACAAAAATAGGAGCAGATTGCTTTACTGGGTAACTCCACCAAACATTTAAAGAATAATTAGTGCCAATCCTTCTCAAGTTCTTCCAAAAACAGAAGAGAAGGGAATAGTTGCAAACTCATTTTATGAGGCCAGAATTACTCTGACACCAAAACCAAACAAGGACACTCTAAGAAAATTACAGGCCAATCTCCATGATGAATGTGAATATTAAATCATCAACAAAGTATTAGCAAGCCAAACTCAACAACACACTAAAAGGATCATACACCATGATCAAGTGGGATTTATCCCAGGAATTCAAGAATGGTTCAATATGCCCCAAAGTAAACATGATTTGTCACATTAACTAAACAACAGATAAAAATATGATGCTCTCAATAGATACAGAAAAAGCATTTGACAAAATTTAACATACTTTTATGATAAAAACTCTCAGCAAACTGGGTATGAGAGAACATACTCCAACATAATTAAGGCCATATGACAAGCCCACAGCTAATAACAGACTCAGCAGTGAAAACTGAAAGTTTTCCCTTGAAGAGCAGGAACAAAACATGGATACCCATACTCTTGCTAACTTTTATCCAACAGAGTACTGGTACTACAAGCCAGAAATTAGGCAAGAAATAAAAGGCATCCAAATTGGAAGGGAAGAAGTAAAACTGTCACTATTTGCAGATGATATATATAGAAAACCCTAAGACTCTGCCAAAAAAAAAAAAAAGAATAAACAAGTTCAGTAAAGTTACAGAATATCAACATACAAAAATCAGTTGTTTCTATACAGTACCAAAGAAATTTTCTCTTTAAAGAAAGAATCCTGTTTAAAAGAGCATCAAGAAAAATTAAATTGTTAGGAATAAATTTAACCAAGAAGTTTAAAGACTTGTAAACTGAAAACTCTAAGGCATGATGAAAGAATTTGAAGACACAAAAACACAATATTCTATACCCATGGACTTGAAAAGTATAGTTAAAATATCCACATTATACAAATCAATCTACAGATTCAACGCAACCCCTATTATAATTCCAGTAGCATTTTTCACAGAACTAGAACACCTAAAATTTGTATGGAACTACAAAATACCCCCAAATAGCCAAAGCAATCTTAAGAACAAAAAAGTTGGAGGCATCACACTCCCTGATTTCAAACTATACTAGAAAGCTATAGCAATCAAAACAGTATGGCATTAGCAAACATACAGACACATGGATCAATGGAGCAGAATAGAGAATCCAGAAATTAAAAAAATACATGGTCAGTGTATAAAAAAAATATGGTCAATTTTCAAAAAAAAAGAACCATGAATATACAATGAGAAAAGAATAATATCTTAAATAAATTGTGTGGGGGAAACTGGATGGCTACATGCAAAAAGTGAAATTTGACCTCTATCCTATACCATACACAAAAATAAACTCAACATGGATCAAAGACTTGAATGTATGACCTGCCCATAAAACTCCGAGGGTCAGTAATAGAGGGGAAACTCCTGGAGGCTGGTCTTGGCAATATTTTGGATCTGACCCCAAAAGCAAAAACAAACAAGTAGGACAACATCAAACTAAAAGCTGCACACCAAAGG
This sequence comes from Manis javanica, assembly GCF_040802235.1. NCBI lineage: Eukaryota > Metazoa > Chordata > Mammalia > Pholidota > Manidae > Manis > Manis javanica. The sequence continues at coordinate 57,597,569 of NC_133161.1, read as the reverse complement.
AAACCACCAACAAAATGAAAAGGTAATCTATGAATTAGGAAAAAATATTTGTAAACCACACATCTGGTAATGGATTAATATCCACAATATATAAGGAACTCATATAACTCAATAGCAAAAACACAAAGAAAAGATAAATAACCCAATCAAGGAATGGGCAAAGGATCTGAACAGACATTTTTCTGAAGACAAAATACAAATGGCCAATAGGTATACGTGAAAAAGTGCTCACCCTCACTCATCAGGCAAATGCAAATCAAAACCACAAGAAGTAGTAACAGTAGAATAGTTGTCAGGGACTGGGGGAAAGTAGGGAAAGGTTGGTAAAAGTTCATGAACTTGTAGTTATAAGAGGAATGAGATCTGAGGATCTAATGTATAGCAAGAGTATGGGTATCCATGTTTTGTTCCTGCTTTTCGAGGGAAAGCTTTCAATTTTCACTGCTGAGTCTGTTATTAGCTGTGGGCTTGTCATGCCTGTTAGGATGGCAGTTACCAAAAAGATTACAGATAACAAATGCTCGTGAAGTTGCAGAAGAAACAGAACCCTTGTATGCTGTTGCTGAGAATGTAAACCGGTACTGCTACTATGGAAAACAATATGTGGATTTCCCATGAAATTACAGATAGAGCTCTGTATGATCCAGTGATTCCACTTCTGGGTATATATTCAAAGGAAATGAAATCATCATCATGAGGAGATATATATCCCTACTTCCACTGCAGTGGTATTCACAATAGCCAAGGTATGGAAACCACCAGAGAATCTGTTGACAGTTGAATAGAAAAAGAAAATGTGGTAAACACACACACACACACACACACCATGTGGTACTGTTCTTAAGAGAAGGAAATGCTACCATTTGCAACAATGTCAATGAAATTTCATTATGCTAAATGAAATAAGCCAGACAGAGAAAGACAAATACTGAACAGTATCACTTGTATGTGGAATCTAAAGAAAAAAAGTCTAACTCATAGTAACAGTAGAATAGTTGCCAGGGATTGGGGGAAAGTTCGGAAAGGCTGGTAAAAGTTCACAAACTTGTAGTTACAAGAGGAATGAGATCTGAGGATCTAATATATAACATGGTGACTATAGTTGATAACACGGTATTGCATAGTTGAAGCTTGCCAAGAGATAGGCCTTAAATGTTATCGGCACAAAAAAAAAAAGGCGAGGTAATGGATGTGTTAAATAACTCAATAGCAATAATCCATTCATATATCAGAACACATTGTGTAATTTTAAGTACCTCAGTTTTGTCAATTATACCTCATCAAAGCTGAAAAAAACTAATGTTTGAAATAGTAAAAAAGAAAAAAAAGACAGACAGGAAACAGGACTGAGCAAGGGCTACATCCACATGGAGGGGGCACAGGAAAACTGGCTCCTAAAGGGGTACAACTAGACTCCACCCTGGGCTCTGCGTCTCCCTAAGCTGCACGCAACACATGTCCGCCTCTACCTCATCCTCAGAACCCCTTGGGCTGTGGAAGATCCAGGTTCCCATCAGTCCTTAAAACGTCAGTCCCAAGAGGCAGAGCCAAGATGGTGGCGTGAGTAGAGCAGTGGAAATCTCCTCCCAAAAACACATAGAGCTATGAAAATATAACAAACAAAACTCTTCCTAAAATAGAGACCAGAGGAAACAGGACAACATCCAGACCACATCCACACATGCAAGAACCCAGCACCTTGAGAAGGGGGTAAGATACAAGCCCCGGCCCGGCGGGCCCCGAGCGCCCCTCCCCCTGGCTCCCGGCAGGTGGAAAGAAACCGGAGCGGTTTTTTTTTTTCTCTTTTTGGCGAGTGTTTTTTGGAAGCCTTAAAGGAACAGGGACCCCGGTGCTAGGGAGGCAGGGCGGCGGGACTGGTGAGCGGGTGCCTGGGACCGGCGCATGAGGACAAAGACTATCCCGTGTTTTTCCCTGACGGACCGGAGGGTGGGTGCATGAGACCGGCGCCTGAGGACGGAGGAAATCGCGTGTTTTTCCCCTTTTTTTTCCTCTTTTTGGTGAGTGCTTTTTGGAAGCCTTAAAGGGACAGGGACCCTGGTGCTAGGGAGGCAGAGCAGCAGGACCGGTGAGCGGGTGCCTGGGACCGGTGCCTGAGGACAAAGAATATCGCGCGTTTTTCCCTGCGGGACCGGTGGGCGGGTGCTTTTTGGAAGCCTTGAAGGGACAGGGACCCCAGTGCTAGGGAGGCAGGGCAGCAGGACCAGTGAGCGGGTGCCTGGGACCGGCGCCTGAGGAAAAAAGAAAAAAAAAAATCACGTGTTTTTTCCTTTTTTTTTTTTTTTTTTTCTGTTCCCTCTCTCATTGTTGCTGTTGTTGTTTTGGTTTGGAGAGTGCTTTTTGGAAGTCTTAAAGGGGCAGGACAGGACACTTAGACCAGAGGCAGGGAATCTGGGGATCTCTGGGCACTCTAACCCCCTGGACAACAGGGAGCACAGAGGCCCCTCATGGAGAAAAATAGCCTCCCGGCCGCTCCCCCTCCAACGGGGCTCCACCACTTTGGAGGAGCAGCCCCAGCCAGGCCACGCCCACAGCGAAAGCGGAGATAAACTCCATAGCAAAGGGCAGGTAGCAGAAGCCCTGTCTGCGCACAGCTGACAAGCATAAGCCACTAGAGGTCGCTATTCTCCCAGGAGAGGAAGGCCACAAACCAACAAGAAGGGAAGCTCTTCCAGCGGTCACTCGTACCAGCTCTGCAAACTATCTCTATCACCATGAAAAGGCAAAACTACAGGCAGACAAAGATCACAGAGACAACACCTGAGAAGGAGACAGACCTAACCAGTCCTCCTGAAAAAGAATTCAAAATAAAAATCATGAACATGCTGACAGAGATGCAGAGAAAAATGCAAGAGCAATGGGATGAGATGCAGAGAAAAATGCAAGAGTAATGGGATGAAGTCTGAAGGGAGATCACAGATGGCAGGAAGGAGATCACAGAAGTGAAACAATCCATGGAAGGATTTATAAGCAGAATGGATAAGATGCAGGAGGCCATTGAAGGAATAGAAGCCAGAGAACAGGAACGTATAGAAGCTGACATATAGAGAGATAAAAGGATATCCAGGAAGGAAACAACACTAAGAGAACTATGTGACCAAACCAAAAGGAATAATATTCGTATTATAGGGGTACCAGAAGAAGAAGAAAGAGGAAAAGGGATAGAAAGTCTCTTTGAAGAAATAATTGCTGAAAACTTCTCCAAACTGGGGGAGGAAATAGAATTGAACAGACCATGGAATTACACAGAACCCCCAACAGAAAGGATCCAAGGAGGACAACACCAAGACACATAGTAATTAAAATGGCAAGGATCAAGGACAAGGAAAGAGTTTTAAAGGCAGCTAGAGAGAAAAAGGTCACCTATAAAGGAAAACCCATCAGGCTAACATCAGACTTCTCAACAGAAACTACAGGCCAGAAGAGAATGGCATGATATATTTAATGCAATGAAACAGAAGGGCCTTGAACCAAGGATACTGTATCCAGCATGACTATCATTTAAATATGATGGTGGGATTAAACAATTCCCAGACAAGCAAAAGCTGAGGGATTTTGCTTCCCACAAACCACCTCTACAGGGCATCCTACAGGGACTGCTCTAGATGGGAGCACTCCTAAAAAGAGCACAGAACAAAATATACAACATATGAAGAATGGAGGAGGAGGAATAAGAAGGGAGAGAAGAAAAGAATCTCCAGACAGTGTATATAACAGCTCAATAAGCGAGCTAAGTTAGGCAGTAAGATACTAAAGAAGCTAACCTTGAACCTTTGGTAACCACGAATCTAAAGCCTGCAATGGCAATAAGTACATAATCTCTCAATAGTCACCCTAAATGTAAATGGACTTAATGCACCAATCAAAAGACACAGAGTAATAGAATGGATAAAAAAGCAAGACCCATCTATATGCTGCTTACAAAAAACTCACCTCAAACCCAAAGACAAGCACAGACTAAAAGTCAAAGGATGGAAAAACATATTTCAGGCAAACAACAATGAGAAGAAAGCAGGGGTTGCAGTACTAATATCAGACAAAATAGACTTCAAAACAAAGAAAGTAACAAGAGATAAAGAAGGATACTACATAATGATAATGGGCTCAGTCCAACAAGAGGATATAACCATTCTCAATATATATGCACCCAATACAGGAGCACCAGCATATGTGAAGCAAATACTAAAAGAAAAAAAAGTCTTCCCAAAGGAAAGGCTTGGTCTATTTAGTCACTATTGCGTCCCAGCACCAAATACACATTCAATCTATGTTTACAAGGAAAATTTTTCAATGAAATATTTGTTGGAGATATTGCTGATCAAACTCCTGGATGATAGGTAAGTTTTCCCAAGATGAAGAATGGTTCAAAATGTTAATCTTTAATCTATTTTGTAAACTGTAAAGAAATGGCCACTGGTAGTTATATGACTTAAAACTATAGTTTTCTTTTGTTAGCATATTTAATTAGGGCAGTCAGACCAGTTTTTGGTAAGGTCAGATATATTTGTTTTACCTTCACCCATGGCTCTCTCTTTTAACTTAGCTTTCTCCACAGAAACATTTTAGCATCCTTTTTTTCTTAGTAGTTTGTTAAAACCAAAACATGTATATACTCTAATTACATAAACCAGAGAACAAAGTATTTTATATAGTCAAATTCCCTTGTGTACCTTTATGATCAAAAACTATTTTTGTAAAAAGTCTATCAAAACCTCCATAATGTGCTATGAGAATTCCTCATCTGAATTACAGAACACAGATTTTTGGGTGACTATTTCCTCAATTCTTCCAAGTATGCAATAGAAGAGAATATAGTTCATTACAACCAATGAATGCATTAGGGTGGGTGGTTCCCAAACTTCAGTGTGAATTAGAATCCCCTGGCAGTCCTGTTAAAATACAAATTGCTGAGTTCCATTCCCAAAATTTCTAATCAAGTAGGTCTGAGGTAGAACCCCAGAACTTGCATTTTAGTAAGTTCCAAAGCATTCTGATGCTAACTGAGCTGGGGACCATACTTTGAGAACCAGTTCCTCAGTGCTTTAGGCCTTAATTCTCCAGCAAAAACTATTGAAAAATGGTACACTAATGTGAGGATCATGAGATTATACTCAATTATGCTATCATATTTATTTGTCCTAATATAAATGTTCATATAGGGATGCACAGATTTATATTTGGAAAATATGGCATATGTGGTCTAGGTCAGCAAAATTAGACTATAAAGCAGAATGTGTGAATAAAAAATAGATTTGCAATTGCATAACACTTATGATTAATGATCAAATTGCCTAAAAATATGATTCCTGTGGTAGGCAATTTACCCAATGATAAATTTCTTAAAATAATGAATTTAGAGTACAGAAAACAATACCAACCATGGCAGACTATTCATATAATTAAAATCATTCTAATTTATATAAGCTCACTTTAAAACAGCAACTGATCAAAACCGATTCATACCTTGATTAACTACCTTCTATCCAAAATAAGTGGTATTCTAATGTAAGTGTCAATATTTATATTACTATTATCCCATATTCCTAAAAGTCCATTTATTTCCAACTATTTACTGATTGTCTAACATGAACAAAGTACTGGATTAGTCTACCCTATATTTCATCAAGAAGTTTTTGACAAGCATAATACCTGATATTCAATAACTGTTTAATCAATAAATGTATAATGAATAGCAAAATTTATGTATGTACAAAATATGTCTAAAACATGAACAAAAAGGTAATCTAGTATAATCTAAACATGTTTGATTTGATATTTTTAGTTATTTACCTTTAACACTGTAATTAAAATGCCTATGCAGCTGTGTAGAAAATTTATCAGAGAAGGTCGGAGGCTGCTGTCGTTAAAAGTTCTATTTACCAGGTGAGTAGTCAATGATTACCTGGGAAATTGTCTCTTGGAGTAGTCCCAGTGAACACTTAACTGATAAGGGTGGTTACCATGCCCAGACTGTTTGCATAAACAATATGGTCTATGTTAAACACCTGCTTTCCTTTTGGGAATCTGGAATTCTTCTGTTCCAAGCAGAGGATGTCTATGTTGTCTATGTGACCAACTTCAATAAACACCTTGGACACCAAGTCTCTAGTGGGTTTCCCTGGGGAGAAACATCACACATATGTTGCTGGGAGGAAAGTGTGCTTTGTGTGACCCTTCAGGAGAGGAGAGCATAAGGAAGAAGGCACGTGAATTTCTCCAACTCTGCCTGTGTCTCTTCTCACGACCCAGCTGTGTATCCTCACTACTTTACTGTAGTCAGTTTGGGCCAGGAATACAACTATATGCTGAGTCCCACAAGTTCTCCTAACACATCTCCAAATATAAGGGTGGTTGGTCATGGGGACCCCTACCAGAATGGCATTTGCAGTTCAGGACTCTTACCTGCTGGTACGCATCATAAATCACATCAAATAGAAAAGCCTGTGGCATCTCACTTGCTCTGTGTCTGGCACGATCTAGTGAGTGGTCTAAACAACCATCAGTGGAAGGACTGATTACAGTAGACACGAGGGGTCGAATTGCTCCTGCTGCCTAAAGAACAAAAAAACATGCAAATAACACAGTTGTTTCACTCTGAGTATATTTTGAGTGAAATTCTAAACTCATTTGTGAAAGCAAATTTAGTTCATACCTTCAAGAAGCTACATCTAGAAAATATTTGAACAAGTGTCAATTTGGCTAATATAATAAATGATTATTTCATGTAAAACCCAATGGTATAATGGTACAGATCCATGATAAGTAAAAATAATTTGTTTTTGTTATGGTCAAAATCCTTCTCATCACAGGTCACTGAAGTCTAATACTAAAAATAGGATACTAAGATACAATTGGGTATTCCCTGAAGAGGGGAGGAAGAGAAAGACTGTTCTGAAACAACTGAAATGGATTGTACATGAATATTTACTACTTAGTGTGCCTTCAAAAGATTTAATTTACACATTACATAATTAATAAAACAGAAATATTCCCTCAAGATCCCCAAAATGATACTCAACCCAAGTAACGAGTTTATGTCTTGCTCCAATTCCTGTGAACAACAGTTCCCTTCAAACACAGCCTCAATGCAATACTCCCTCAGGCAAAATATCCACTGATTTCAATCACTCTGAGGAAACTTTTGTCTCATGAATAGATGCATCTAAACTTTATGAAAAGACACCTTCATATCTGATCATTTTTCCTTTATCTTTAATAGTCTCATTGTAATATAGTCTTGAAGGTCATTGCTAGACAACCGGCCTGGTGAAATTGCCTAAAAATATGATTCCTGTGGTAGGGAATTAACCAAACCTTACACTGACTCCAAAACATCTTATTTTCCGCATAATTGATACATGAGTATTGCAGCACAAGAAGCCAACAAATGTGGTCTTGAGGATATCAACATCTGAGCCAGACAGACAGTCCATAAACTAGTTTACAAAGGCAAGAGATTGGCTGAAAATCAAAGCCAAATGTAAGCCAAGTAGACTGTTTACAAACTGTGTCACCATTTCCAGTGACTTGAGTAGAAATATGGAGCTAGGCATAAAGCAAACATGAGGAGACAGCCAGCGTTGACAGGGAGACAGTGATGTCCAAGTAGGTGAAAGGTAGGTAACTTGCAAGTCCAACTGGTCCAGACCAACACTTATCAGTAAGGGTTACAAGATAAGACAGGGAAGAAAATATGTGCATGTATACACATACTGATTTTGAAGACAAAAATTTCCAATGTAACTACTTATAGGTAGTATTAGAGTTCTATTTCAGGCCATGAAGTAAAAACATTTAAAAGAGAACATGAGACATACAAAATGTGAGCTTGAGATTCTCTACAGGTTCCCCAGCAAAACTAGTGAAATTTTAAAAGCCATTAAAAAGCCTTTAAAAATTGTCCTAAGCACATTCAGATTAAGGAAGATTTATTCAAGAAAATCTATTAAATATTGGAAAGAACAGAGAGAGCCTATGCCACTTGAGTCACGATCTGTTTCTTCCTTCATCATCCACTCAGCTCAAGTGTGACTTGGCATGGCTGAAAAGATGCAGCACCCTCTCCACCAGCTCCCATGGGAGGAAACAAGTACTTGTATTTCCCATCCCACTCAGCTCCATGTCACAGAGGCTAAATTACGGGCCAGCATTGCCAAGAAGTTGGAGACATCCTTCCTCATATGGTCTCCATCAAGTGGAGGATCTGCCCCTGGCATGGTAGGCAAAGAACACTGGGGCTCTGATTACCCTTGTCCCAGATCACACACAGATCACTGGTCCCTTGACAGGACATGCAGAAAGAGAAGACTACAGTCTTCCAATGTCTCCATGCATCACCCTGCTCCTGAAACAGGGGGTCACTCAGCATGATTCCCATCCACAGCTCCAAACTAGTGGCATGGTGATTTTTCACAAGAAAGATAGGCTGTAAGAATAGAAAGTTATGAAACTCCCCCTACAGAGACTCACTTTATTTATAAAAGAATGTGAGAAGTTTAAGCCTAAGTGCACTCTCAGAAGAAATGGAGATCATCAAGAGAAGGGTGATAGCTACATGAAAGCAAAAAGCTAAACTGTGGGCAAACTAGTTTACGAGAGAAAGCTACAGAAAGAGACAGCCCCCTATAACTTCAAATACTGGCCTCAAAAACTACCTCTGCAAAGAGGCTAGAATTTAACTGGATCAGATTGCAGAGCAAGTTCTGCCTCTGCATTGCTCAGCATGATGCCCATCCACAGCTCCAAGCTAGTGGCATGGCAAAAAAAAGACAGCAACTAGCAGGCAATGAATGGAACTTAACAGCGGGGTGTGAAAGCAAAAAACAGTGCAACAGAGAGATCGTGGACAGAGACAGTAAGAGAGAAAATCACCTGCTAAAATCACTGTCATACCAGGGTGAGTGTACATACCCTCTGAATTGCTCCCTCTACCAAGTGACTTCAGAGGCTTCGCCCTGTAGAGGAACAAGACTTCACGAAAATAAACCAGTGAAGTCACAAACAAATAAACAAGCAAACAACAGTAAGCCCCGGGGAAGTAGGAGGGAGAGAATCAATATCTGGAACTGATAAAAGATAGCCAAAATATTCAGTGTTCAACAAAAAAAACTGGAAGACATGCATCCCAGAAAGTGTGATGTACACAAAGGAGAAAAAAGGAAAGGGAAAGCAGGCAGCAGAAACTGCCTGTGAGGGGGCCCAGATACCATACTTACCAAAGATTTCAAATCAGATATTATAAATATGTTTAAAAAAACTACAGGAAGTCATGCTTAAGTAAAGTATGATGACAGTATCTATATTATTGATATTAGGACAGATTTTTAAAAACTCAATACAAATTCTACTGTTGAAAGTTTAATAATTATATAACAATTCACCAATGGGGCTGAACAATAATTTTTTTTATTCTCTAGTTCAAATATAAAGTTAACTCAATAGATATTATGCAATACAAAGCAGAAAGGAAAATGAATAGTCCAAGAAATGCAGGACACCGTTAAGCACACCAACATTTTTTAATAGGAGTACCAGTAGGAGACAGAGAAAGGAGAAGAAAAAATATTCAGAGAAATGATGACTGAATGTTTCCCAAAGTCAAGGAAAAACATTAATTTGCACATTCAAGGAGCTCAATGAATGTCAAGTAAAATAAACCCAAGGAAATTTACTTCCAGACACATCATAGTAAAAATGTAAAAGGTAAGGAAAAAATTCTTGAAAAGAAAATAATGCTTTATAATTAACATATAGAAAAAGACATTCTTACATCAAAAACCTAGCCTTCCACTTTAAGAAACAGGATAAAGAAAGAAGTAAAACTAAAGCAGACATAGGAAGTAAATAAAGATTAGAGCAGAAATAAATGAAGTAGAAGATAAAAAATTGAGAAAAGCAAAACCAAGATTTGGTTCTTTGAGAAGATAAACAGAATTGACAAGCCTTTAAAGTAGACTAAGAAAAACAACGACTTAGTAAAATCATGTAAGTGGTGAGATTTCTACCAATCTTACAGAAATGGGGAATATAAGGGCGTATTAAGAACAAGTATATCTCAACAAATTAGATGAAAGATGAAATTACAATTTCCTAGGAAGACACAAACTACCAAAACTGACTCAATAGAAAATTTCAGTAGACCTTGAACAAGTAAGGAAGTTGAATTAAAAATGTTTTTATTTCCCAGAAAGAACGCCCAGGCCCAAATGGCTTCACTCGTTTACTATACCAAAAAATATTTTTTAAAATACCAATTCCTCGCATTATATTCCAAAAAAATAGGAGGGAACACTTCCCAATTCATTCTGTAAGACCAGTTTATGAAAACCAGACTAAGACATAACAGAAAATTAAAATTACAGACCAAAATCCTGAAGAATATTGATGCAAAAATCTTTTAAAAAAATATTAGCAGACCAAATTAGGCAACATGTAAGAAGTATCATGATATTTCTTACACCATAACTATCTGGGATTTATCCCAGGAATGGCACAATTGGTTCAGCGCATGCACACACACACACACAAATTAATGTAATATGCCATACTAATAAAGGACACACATGTTAACATCTCAATAGATGCAGAAGAAGCATTTGACAAAATCCAACACTTCTTCCTGAAAAAAGCACCCAAATTGGAAACAGAATAGGAACTTTCCCAATGTGATAAACAGCATCTATGAAAAACCCACAACTGATGTAATATTTAATGGCAAAAGAATGTTTTTCCCTTAACATCAGGAACAAACAAGCATGTCCACTGTTGTTACCAGGTATACAAACACGGTGCAGGAAGCTCCAGGCAGGGTAACTAGGCAAGAAAAATCTATTAAAAGGCATCCAGAAAAACTAAAATTATGTATTTGCAGATATGATCTTGTACATAGAAAATCTAATGAATCCACTAAAAAAACTAGCAGAACTAATAGGTTCAACAAGAGCAGAGGGGATAAGATTGTATTTCTATGTAGTAACAGTGAACAACCCAAAATAAAGATATAATTTACAATAGCTTCAAAAAGATCAGTTGGAAAGCAGTACAACATGAAGACAACTGAAAGCACAAGTTGACTGTCAGCTTCCAGGGTCTTCCTAAACAAAGGGCCCATGGAAAGCGTCACAAGTAAGCATAACTCCTTTGCTGACACTTTTTCACTGACTAGCACTCTCTCAGCTAAATGATATAAACACATATAGAAGAAAGATACTAATGCAAATAGACATGTTCTCCCCACAGTAGTTTCCAGGGTAAGCCATGTTTGTTCAGAAATTAGCATTGAATAAAATCTTCAACTATATGAGCCCTTCTGAAATTCAAACCATCAGTATCATGACACAAGTACTGGACAAAAATCACAGCGACCATAGATGTTTGTAATATGAAGCATGATTCTGAAGTCATCAAATACATTGTCTCTTTGGGAATTAGTCTCATAAACCCAGAATGGAAATTTAACAGCTCAGCACCACAGTGCTTACTTGCCTCTTAGGCTAATGTGGTATCAAAGTATTTGCATATGTCAATGCATGGAAATCATCACAGATACAAATCATCTGATGTGGAATAATGAACCCCACCTCTACTGTTTACTTTTAAAAGCAAAATTGAACAATACTTATCATCCATCAAAGCAGGTGCTAACGTGCATTCCTGCTCAGACATCTGCATTCAAGCTGATTAGGACAATGTACAACAGAATTCCTCTGACTGTGTAATTATGATTTTAGTTGGCTGGGTTGCCTAATAAATGTCTGCAGAATCGCATCTTCAAAGTTAATCATTGGCAATTATGAGATTTTGAATATTTCATGTTTTTAATAGTTTCTTAATATATAAGGAGATGGAAAGTACCCTATTAATTTACTCAATGTATAAAATAAAGTAACACAGAGAGATTCTTCTAAAATAACTATCACTACAAAGCACCCTTAAATGTTAAATGTGGATATGGAGCAAAAAGGCATAAGAAGGCTCTCATTTTACATAAACTTTAATTCCTGGGAATTAAAGGAATACCATTTACCTTACATTTATTATGATGAGAAATATACTTGCATATGTAATCAACTTCACTTCATTTTAGTCCCTAGATACATTCCTCTTTCCTTCATCTACCCCTTCTTCAACTTCATTTGAAGATAAATCATAGAATGGATATACAAAGGTAGGCAGTTTTATATAATTAAGCAAAACAAAAGCTTTCACAGTACCTTCCCCAGTATCAAAGGTCAAATTTCAGCTCATTCTATGGAAGTCGAAGTAATTTAGTGCCTGTACAGGGAATTTAAACCTTTGTCAAAATAAACCTAAGATTTCCCACTAAATAAGTGGAACTCATTGCTTTCTAATATATAAAATCATTTGTTTAGGCCTAAGACTTAAATAAATAGCAATGTTTCTACAGGGTAGGACTTAAGTAAAGTGAATAGGGAGGACTAATGAATTCAGAGCTAAATGATTCCAGAAACACTGAAAAAGGCAAATTGGAGTGATCTGAGTTGGAAGTTGAACATAAAATAGAGCATTTCAGAAGAGAGAAATTGGAGCTTGAGAGATATTTGTAAGATAACATGTGGAAGATAAAATAGGTGCATGCCAATATACTAGAACATGTAAAATAGTCTCAAAGTTACATGTTCATGATTCCATGTAGATAGCATTCTAGAAAAGAAAAAAATATATTAATAGAGAACATGTAAGTGGTTGGCAGGAGACAGGAGAGGAGAAAGGGTCTGATACTAAGGGATAGCAGGAAGGGATTCTTTGGAGTGTTAGAATAGTTGTGTATCCTATCTGTGGTGATTACAGATTCTATGGAGGTATAAATGCTCAGTCGGCATACCCCTCAAAAGTGAATTTTACTGTATATAAATTTAAAACTTACCTAATGTAGGCATGATTTAGACTGCTCAGAAATACTGTGCTCAGTGATAAAAGAGGTTAAAGGAACCATATTTTAAAAACAGAAAGAAGCATCTGAAAAGGGAGTATCAAATAAATAAGAAGAAAGCAAGTGTAGAGTCACAGAGGCCAAGGTAGGGAGGGAGTTTCAAAAGGAAGAGTTGGTTAATACTTTCAAACTCAGCACAGACATCCTCTGCACACACTGGCATACTCTGTACGACACGATTCTGTCAGCCACCTTCAGTTAGCACAAACCCTGCAGCTCCCAACCATATTGCCCTTACTTCAGACACCAGACAGAAGTGGGATCCCCAAGCCACCTATACTTCTGACCAACTGATTGCAAATCCAAGAGGTTCACACAACCTCCATTCCAGTTTACTAATTCACTAGAAGAACTCACAGAATTCAGGGCAATGATGACTATGGTTTTGTGAAAAAGGATATAAATAAATGAGCTAAATAAAGAGACACAAAGGGCGAGGTCTGGGAGAGTCTAGGACACAGTTTCTGTGGACCCTCTCCCCATGGAATCAGCATATCCCTGCTCACCAACCAGGTAGCTCCCTGACCTTCAGTGCCAGGGTTTATTATGAGGATCTCATTTTGTAAGCATGATTAACTGAATCATTGACCATGTGATTGAACTCAACCTCCAGCTCCATTTGCTCCCCAGAAGTTGGGCTCTTCAAAACCCCAAACTGCTAATCACCAGTGGTCTTTTTGGTGATCACCCCCCCATCCTGAGTCATCTCATCTTATTAGCATAAACTCAGGAGAGATCCCAGGACTCATAAATAAACAACCACCAATTACTGGGAAACCACTGAAAACCCTATCACTTAGGAAATCCCAAGGATTTAGAAGCTTCCTGCAAAGAACCAGGGACAAAAGTCAGTCAAATTGCTTAGTCTACAAACTAAAAGAGCACATCTAATTTGGGAATTGGAAAGTTACAGGTGATCTGGAACGGAGTAATCACACAGGAGGGAAAAAAAGCCAGATTGCTGTGCATTGAGGAGAAAATTAGAGGTGAAAAAGCAGAAGCAGTGTTACCTGTTACTTTAAGGAGCTGATGCGGAGGAGAAGACAACATGATTAGAGAGAGACACAGAACAGAGGAGGGCTGAAGAAAGAAAGATATGCAAATAACTAAGTAAACGTCTTCCCTCAGGAGCAAATCTTCAGTAGGTTGCTTTGCTGATGCATCTCAATTTCAATTTATGCTATGACTAGCAGTTCTAGTATATGAAAAAGACAGCCTACATACAACCTGTTAGTCCTTTTAAAAATGATTCTCCCCATATTTTTTGTTTTTCACTGTTTCAACTTCTTATACCCTTTCCAACATTTCCCTTATAGGAATGTCGTTGTTACTACTTTTTCATCTCGATTTATAGTTATGTAAAAATATACAAGTACTTTATATTTAGTGAAAGACTTCTATTTTTGGCAATATAGCAGACTAGTTATCTTGGAAAACCTCTTGCATAAAAAAAAATCAAATACAGGAGAAAGTTTTACCAACAGCTTTCTACAAGCATGGCTCTTAAAAGTGTTTTTTGAAAAGTTTGACTCACAACAAAATGCCACAGGACTAACTAACACACACTATCATAGCCAGGGACCACAGATGTAGGATACAGATGCTGTGTCTTGACAAGATACTTAAGGTTTTAATAAATGAGAAGAAATGAGGAATTAGATCCTGAGCCTGTGCTGTCAAAGGGCAGCCCAAAAAAAGTGCACTCACAAGTCAGGGATGACAATAAGCAAAACTGTCCTGGCCTGGGATCTGAGGCAGACAGGGCGTTGTCCCTGACAAACCATCACCGTGTAGGTTTTATGTAGGTTTGGAGTTTGGTTTAGTATTATATTACCACAGGATCTACAAATCCTCAAGCTGTGAACTAAAACAAAGTGCTTCCAAGTTGGTAAAGCTGCTGGAACCCCTACAAAGGCAACACATGTGTATTTCAGAAACAAACCCTCAACCCATGACCAGAGTGGCCGTGCTGATAACCTTGCCACACGTGGGCTCACAATGCAAATCACAAAACAAAGGAACAAACAAGTCATCATGAGTGAAAAAGTGAAAGAGCAAAAGATCAAGAATTACTATCAGCTATAATGTATAAAATCTGAGAAACAAAGAGATATTACAATATATTATTGTATATTATATAAAATATAATATAAAAATCAAAACAGAAAGAAAAGGAGACCATTTTTAAGTACTTAGTACCCTACTAAGTAGTTCCATATATAATTTCTAATTCTAAAAGCAATCATACAAGTATTAGCAACTATATTTTTACAAGTAAGGAAAATGGGCACATAGAGGTTGATAAAGTTCAATACACACTACACCACAAATAAAAACTGGGAATTGGACCCAAGTCGGACAGACTCCACAGACTGTTATACTAAACCAAGTCTGTGCAATAAAATTTTTTCATCACTGTCCCAAATTTAGACTGCAGAATTAAGTTTAACATCTATTACCTTATTTGTACGTTTTGCATAAGATTAGGAAAAAACAAAGATGATCTGGAGATTACAATGGGTCTTTTGCTAGTGTATGTTTATTTTGGTGAAATAACACACAGCATTCTGTTATCTTAAGATGATTCACTTTAAGGGGTATGACATTGTGCCTGGTTGGTTGATTGTGCTGGAAAAACAACCACTTCTGAAAAATCACAACACAAAATTTGAGTGCAAAGAACTGGAATTTTGTTAATTACATATATTAGGTATTAGGCATTTTTAGATAACTGCATATTTAATTTCATTCCTTTTAAGTCCATTCATATCCATACTCTAGTGACATTATTGCATTCTTCGATAGCTCATAATTCATTGTAAGTGACCATAGCAAAAGAAATTCCAGAATACTCTCACAACCTATATACTATAAACTTCCTAAAACAAATTAGCATAATGTCTAGGTCATCATGCCCATTTTAAATACCTTGACATTTAAATATAGCTCTGTTAAATTAGTAAATAGGGTATTTACTGTGGTATTTATCCCTTTTACCCATTTTCAGAAGTATAAATACTTACCCCATGTTCCTTAGCAGCTGTGGCGACTTTAAGGAGAATGTCTTCCTCAACAAATGGTCTCACAGCATCGTGAATAATCACTACTTCTGGCTTAGAGAGCTTAGAGTCAGGCTGATCTTCTGCCAGTGCTTTCAGTCCACTGAAAATTGACCTGTGGCGGGTCACTCCAGCTTCCACCAGCGAGACGCGTTTGTGCTGATACCTCTGAATAATAGCCTTCATTGTTTCCATGTTCTCTCCAGTTACTGCCACAATGATGTCCTTTATCCAAAATGCTCTAAAAGCAAAGTATGTACACATTTCATATAAATTGACTCTGAGAAAGTAGCCCAAACAAAAAACTGCTACTAGTTTATCTTTGTAGGGAGATTAAAAGCTGAAAGTTAACTATGTGAATTTTATGCATTTTATCAGGTCTAGTAAAGAGGTTGATAAAAATTAGTGAATATTTCACACTCAAGATAGAAACATAAAGACATCAAAGTATATAGTATGAAGTTAGTACTGTGTGAAATATATGTAGATCAGGTAAAGATTTGACTTCACTTCAATTTGAATAACTATAGACTATCAGCAGATTGAGAAATTAATGCAACAAGAATAGGTTTTTAAACTTATTTTTTCCAAATAATTTTCTCTTCAACAGGAGCAAATTGAAGCATTTTTTAATTCCAAAGGTTCTGTCTCCTTCAAGAAGTCCACTAAGTGGACAAAGCTTAATAACTGATCTAACAAACTTTGCCTACACCAGGGTGAAATATTGTAGTTTAAATAGGAAAACTATAATCATCATGCTTGTATAACTATAAAGCAGGCCTGAAAACCTCATAGTTTAATAAAAATATAAAATTAAAGGAATTAATATGTTGTCAGATACAAAACAGTTTTTTAGTTGTAAAACATTCTTAAAGACCTACTGAAATAATGCACTGCAAACAGTTCAAAGCATGGAGTAGCCACTACATTAAATAAGTTTTGCAGACTTCTCTTCAACACCAATGCTAACAGAGGCTAATGTCACAGCAGACTGTTCCATGGCCACCAGGCCTAAACCAGGAAAATAGCCTCTGACCCATATCAACTCCCAATAAAGGTCATTTTAAAATTTAACAGATTTCTTAGCCTGTGAGATCCTGTATATTCATGCTAGAGTTAAAAGTCTTGAACATGCTTTTAGGGAGATGGAAGAAGAGTCTGAAAAATTACCAAATGGCAAAATTAGCTCTTTATCAAAAAATGAAGGACACTGGGTAGCTTTACTCAGTAATTAAACTATCTCCTATGCCTTCTGTTACTGAGCAAACCTTTCCCATAACTCAAAACTCCATTCTGCCTGTGGCTACAATACTACACTGATGAACAAAACCAAGGTCTACTTTACAGACACACTGTCTTTTGATTTTAAGTCCATTCACTTAAAAAATGTTTATTGAACACTAAATAAATGATCACCATTGAGTATACAGTGGAAATAGCCACTGCCTTCACAGAGCTTACAGATGAAACAAATAAGAACACCAATAAACAATGGCAAGTTGCAATCAAGTGTTATGAAGGAGAAGCCCACGCTCCAGGATTGCAGGCAGGTAGAACAGCAGAACAGCGTAAACGCCATGGTACTCCCTAAGGAAGCAGAGTTTGCTCTAGGATCCAAGCACTGAGTAGCAGGAAAACAGCCAAAGGTGTCTGGAGGGAAGGGAGAGAGAGAAAACTGGTATAAGCAGAGACATGGCATGGTCCTGAGGGGCTGGGCAGAAATGGAGTGGAATTCTATGAGCAGGAAGGAAAAAAGCCCATGAAAAGCCTTGAGGCCCCATGCCAGCACTGGGCTGAGCCAGGCCATGGACAGTTCCCAGGCCATATTAGGAGTTTCAGCCTTTAATCCTATAAGTAATAAAAAGTCATAGAAGAGCTTTATGCAGAAGAGGACATTTACACTTACAAGTTAATACTCACCTCCCCCATTGTACTAGACACTGTCTCATGACAAGATGGGAATGGTGGTAGGCAGAGTAACATCCCCCCAACAAAGATGTCCATCTCCTAATTCCCAAAACCTGTGAGTATGCAACCTCGCCATGCCAAAAGAACTTTGCAGATGTGACTAAGTTAAGGATCTTGAGATGCAGAGAACATCCTGCACTACCTGTGGGTCCAAAATAATCACAGGAATCCTTCTAAGTGAGAGAGAGAGAGAGACAGAAGAGTCAAAGGAGATGTGATAACAGAAGCAGTGGTTGCAGTGATACAGGACCACAAGTTCAGGAATGCAAGTGACCTCTGGAATCCAGAAAGCGGTAAGTAGGAGGACTATCCCTAGAGCCACCCAGAAGGAAGGTAGCACTGCCAATACATTTAAGGCCAGCAAAACTGATTCTGGATCTCTGACCTCCAGAAGTGTAACATAATTTGTGTTGCTTTAAGCCACTCAGCTCATGGAAGTTCTTACAGCAGCAACAGGAAACATTTAAGAGCACAAATTCGACTCTGACTACAAATGGAGAATAGATTGTAAAGAGAGAAAAGCTGCAGAAAGCAGGTAGGAGGCTGCTGCTGAAAACAGGACAAGACAATGATAGGAGCCTGGGTAACAGACAGAGCCCATCGATGGGATTTCAGAGAGAAATAAGAGAGCAATTACAGTAGTAAGAAAGATTGGCAAAATAAATCATCACATATTACAGCTAACATCAATTAAGCATTTACTGTGTCTTAAACATTAGTCACATTCTACCTCATGTAATCCTCACACTTTCTCTTTCAATATGGGTAACAAAGCAGAAAGATATCTCATACACAGATACATTATGCTCTGTTTTCCAATACTACCATCTTATGCCAAAAAAATGCTTGAAAAAATTTTTATCATTTTTCATGAAGACAGTACAGAATTCCATTTTCTAAACATAGGCTTCCAGATAGTAGGGATGTTTTGCCCATGGCTTTAGACCTAATACCTAGTTGGTAGATTCAAGAAGTGTTTCTTGAATGAATAGATGACCTTCTTCTATCTCATCCTTCAGAAGCAGTATAACATCTTACAACCCAGCTCCTCCAAGGGCACCAAATACACAGCAACTCTTCATTAACCTGGTTGCTATGAAAGTCAAGAATGAAAGTAGCCTTCCCTATACAATGTAGTTTTGTGGGTTGTTTTGCTTTGAGGTTTTTGAGTGATTTCCAGATCCCAAGACTCAGAGAGAAACAGGATTACATTTTGTCAGACACCTGGGGGTATTTTAGTCACAAATAAACTAAGATAATGCAATACTACTCACAAAATACCAAAGAATAAAATATGTTGTGATCGGTGCAGGAAATAAAAAGGATTCGGGAATAAAAGTGTGAGTTGCTTTTTGCTTTCTTGCCCATCCATCCCCCATTCTTTCCTTTGCAGGCTTAACAATTATACTGTACTTAGATGGTTTAAAATCTTACTGTACTTTAAGTCCTCACCTAGTGACAGTTCCTCTGTGTCCTTTAAATGTGGGCTTTTCCAAGGTTCTGCCTCCACTGGCACAGCTCTGTCCCAAGCAGTCATCTCCCCCATAATTTATCACATCAGATTTTTCCCTGGTCCCCTCCTCATCTTAACCCAGCTCAACCCATTCTTACCACTTCCAGATGATTTTTCTCATGCACAAACCTGAGGCCCACACTGCTGGCTCTTGAGCAGGACCCTCCCTTCAAGGCCCAGCCTCAGTCTGCTTCTCCCTATACCACTTGGTCTCCTCCAGACCCCTCCCACCACCCACCACCCACCACCCACCACCACATTCCCTCATGCCCAGGTCTCTGCTTTGCTGCTTCCCCCACCTCTCAACACTATCCCTGCTTTCTACCATTCTCCCATCCCCATCCAGTCCTGACTGAGCTCTACTTGTTCTTCAGCTTTCAGTTCAGATACGGCCTCCTCCGGGAAGCTTCCCTGAACTGTCATGCTGGGTGCGACGTCCCTGCTCTGGGCTTTCATACTCTTATGACTAGAGAGTCATGAAGCATCATACTGTTCTGTTTTATTTTCTCTCTCCCTCAGTAGGTTGCCAACTCATAGAAAGCAAAGACTACATGCCAGGGCTTGGTATATACTAAACTTACAGTAGTACTAGTAGTACAAAGAGTAAGAGGTATGGATTGTCTGCTAGGTCCCATGAACCATGTAGAATGTTTGTGTGCATTTCACCTAACCTTCACATCAGTTCTATGAACAGAGTCACTGTTATATCCATTTTGCAGAGGACACAAGGCAGTGAACTGAATCATACATCTTGGAAATGAAGGTACCTGGGTGAACCCAATCTGATTTTTAAACCCATACTGTTAAATGCACTAAACTGTTTCTCAGAGGGAAGCTGTAAAACCCAGGAGAGAAAAGATCATGTCTGAATTTTGTGTCTCCAAAACTTCCTTTATGTTATTAGTGTTGAACCTTATAATATTGCTGCATCTGTGGCCAAAAAATGGTCAAAGTTTTTATTTCTTGTAAGCGAAGCAAATGCAACATCTAGCATTTGCCAGGTAGTAGGCTAGATATCAGTGGTACAATAATGAATAAGAAATGGCAGCATTCCTGACCTCACATATTCGATGTCAATAACCATATGTTAAGTCAATCAATGAACACATTAAATAATGTATTCTTCTCTAATTAAGCTTTCTCTTCTCTATTCATTGATTTGTTAAACAGATATTTATTGACATATGGTCTCTGATTCTTAAATTTATAGAAAATAACTATTAAAAGTAATCAAATATATTTCAGTTATTAATACATCATACTGAGTTTCTTTTCAATAGAGAAGTTTTAAGTACATATTCACTTAGATTATTAGGTAATATTGCTCTAAAAGGCAAGAATGTTACTTGTACTCCAAGCTATTGACCTCTGTTATTTTTCATAGTGTATCCTACCAGAAATAGGTTAAAAGCAACTCTTAAAGACATATTGCCTTTTTTAATCAAAATTATACTGAATTAAGTTATAAAGAGGGAGGAAGATAGTGGGACATTATTTGATGTAGTTATTCAAATACTTGTTCCATGAGAAATGAACGAATGAAGTCCTAAAGTAAATCCCAGTTTTTCTGGAATGTCTTAGAATAACTACAAAATAACTATGGTTGATCAAACAAAAAGCAGTAGATATAATTACAAATAGACATACTCATAGCCTTAGACTGTTTCAAACAATTATATAAAGCAAATAGAGAGGTATTTTAAACCAGTATTTCTCAAACTGCAGAATTCAGGACCACTTAGTGTTATCAAAGCAATTTAGTAAGACTAGACTAACATTTTTGGGTAACTGAAACAGAAAAATTAGAATACATAGCAAATAGCAAGGATACATTTTCAATAAATTTTCTTTCAAATATGTGTGCATATATGTATTTGAGTATGCTTGTCACTGAATCATGATGCGAAATGCCATTAACAGGTCACAATAAAAAAAGTTTGGCAAACACTGTTTTAAACAATTCTTGAGAGATAACCGGATTATGCTATTTTGTTCAGCAACCAAGTATATACCCAACACTTGCAAGTCTATAAATACTGTTTGTATTTCAAAGGATTTATTCACATTCTTTACTTGTTATAGAATTAAAAACCTTTCACAGTATTAAAATTTAATAACGTAGAATCATGGGACTGAGAAAGAACTTTACCTCACACAGTGCTTACTAAACAAATATTTGCTTAATACATGGATCTGGTCAACTTCCTTAGCTGAAGACAAGTCCACATGTAACCCCCACAGCCAGATTTGTTATCAAGTTCTCATGAGTATCTCCTACCTAGCACATTCCATAGGTAAATACAAACCTAACCTCAAGCTCCATTACGTCTATCAAAATTTTAAGAAATATGTCTCAGATGTTTCTTTCTCTCTGAATAATGTAAATAGTATTTACAGGAATACTCTACACCTACACTTTAATAAGAACAGTTGAAAAATAGAAAATTTAAACAAATATTTTTAAAAACCAAATGGAAAATCAGGCCCTGTTTCGAACTCTTAAGTGCTCTTATCCAGGCTGTAGTTAGGCCCAAGGGACGGTGGTAGTTACAGCTCCCTGCCCTGACAGTCTTCGTGGACATTAGTCCTCTGCTTTCTACTGTGTTGTAATTTACAGATTTCCATCTCTCCATATCCACCCTGATATTTAACAGCAAAACACTAACTTGGTGTGAAGGGGCTGGCTCCTGATGGCCTTCCCAACGTCATGTCTCATTATGGCCCATGAAGGTATCCCAGTTGTCAAGCCCAGCCTACCAGTCCCTTTCTTATCTCTCTACCTTGAAGGAGCCCCATAGGGGCCACATGGAACTGAACACAAACTCTAACCATCTGACCTATACAAAACATATTCTTACTGTATTTTTTGTACAAATACAGGCCCTACTCTTTCACTTGACTCAGACTTAACCCTTTTATTAATGAAGCATTAAGGCAATTCTTTAGTCAAATTCATATAGCTGAGCAATTACTCAACTAAAAATATCTTAAATGCCTTTCTCTTTCTGAATCCCTAATACAATTAATCACTAAAACCCGTCAATCCCTGTCTTCTAAATATTTCTATCTCCTAGTCCACTCCTACTTTCAGTTTAATTCAAGTAATCAACATTGCTCATTTGAATGAACACTTATGTATGTCTAGTCTCTCTTGTTCAAAGAGAATTTGCAATTATTTTAAGAAACAGGACAGAACAATTTCTTAAAATATACAACAGAACAAAAATTAAAAACTAGTAAAAACTCAGAAAATCTAGTCAGCCATAATACACTGAAACACCATGGATAATTAAATTACTAAAAGTGGACTTACATTGGTCTTGCCAAGTAGTAAGACCAGATATCAACCCAGCCTCAATCACAAATCCAAAGTTGCCTTAACATGAAACATACAAAATGACAAAGAACATCTTTCAAATTCATCTGGAGTTATCAGACTCAAGG
Source organism: Manis javanica (assembly GCF_040802235.1). NCBI lineage: Eukaryota > Metazoa > Chordata > Mammalia > Pholidota > Manidae > Manis > Manis javanica. The sequence continues at coordinate 57,574,615 of NC_133161.1, read as the reverse complement.
AGACAAACATTAACCAAATTAAAAAGAGACTGAAACATGAATTAGAATGCCAACATGTTAATATACAGTGATTATTCTTTATTATGGTAAGGTCTGGAATGCTTTATCAGTGAGATAGCACAGTTTGTTCCTATATGTGTATGGGAAGCCAATTTATATTAAGGTTTTTGATGAGCATGGAATCATATCAAGGAACAAATCATCTTAACCAGTGCCCTTCACCTAAGATAACTCAAGATACCTCATGGGCTGTGGGGAAGGCTGTTCCAGACCTTATTCAAATCCACTGTCAGAGGAATTCCCACCCACACCCAATTTACCACTGCCACCCTGCACCTGAGTCACATGACCAAACCGAAGTTCGCCCAACTGGCTTTTGTTGTCGTTGTCATTTTTGGTATATTTAGCTAAGGTAACCACCCTGAATGACACTTTCTTTCCTTAGACATTTGAAACCATAAATTAGATTTCTGGCAGAGACTTCTACGTCCTACCTCAGACTTGGGAAAACATTTTTTAAACAGTAAATTTAGACACTTATTGATTTTAGCCTAACTGAGCTTTATGCCCCTGACAATAATACCACTGTCATCATTTCTTAGAGCGTTTCCTTTTAGAAACTCAGGTCATAAATAATTATTTAATACCCTTGGTCTCAGTTCTTTGTTAGTAAAATGAGAAAAGTCAGTTGTCTTCAAGAAATAATCTTGATTTATACTTCAATTCCTTCTAAAAGAGAGAACAGGACACACGGGGGCCCAAGCGGTAACTGAGTATCCCCGGGACGCGGACCTTGCCCTCGTTCCCTATCCCAGCTCCACACGCTGGTTTCCCCGCGCCCGGCCGATTCGGGGACGTTAACAAGCTGTGGGCAGCCGCAGCGTCCGTGCGCAGCTGTTACAGGGCCAGCGCTGCCCATCTCGGAAATGCTGCCGAGAATGGAGGCGCCGGGGTCCGGCTCAACGGACGCCGAGAAACGGCGCCAGCCGAGAGCGGCAGCGGGGCAGGTGTCGCGCGGGCTGGCCTGTGCCGACAGGGCACGGAGCGGGAGGCCGGGCCGGGGACGGGGCGCGTCCGGCGCCGCATTACCTCTCCAGGGCCTGCAGGGTGTGGCTGATGAGGGGCCTCTCCAGGATGGGGCAGAACTGCTTCGGGGTGGGGACGCCCATCCTCTCCCCGCACCCTCCCGCCGGCAGCACGGCCGCCACAGCCGGAGCGCGGCGCCCGGCCTCGGCCTCCGCCCCGACCCCGCTCGAAGAGGAAGCCGAGGCCGTTGGGTCTGCGCCGCACAAGCCGAGCACGCGAGGCCCCGGCTCCGCGGGTGCGGGGCCGCCGGGCGGCCTGGGCTCCATGGTGACGCGCGGCGCGGCGGGTCCCGCTCGGCGTAGGCCAAAGCGGCGGTGCGTGCGCGGGCCCTCGGCGGGGGCCACCGGATGAAGGCGCACGAGGGCAAGGGCGCAGCCGCAAATGCGCCGGCCGGGTTGTTACGGGTCCGCGGAGGTCGGTCCGTCTGCGGATCCGCCGAATGGCGACGCCGCCTGCGGCCTCCGCACCGAGGCCAGCGCCCCCGGGAGGGCTGAGTCTCCCGGTTCTACACTTCTGGCAGGCCCAGCAACCGCCGCAGGTGGGAGTCTCGGTCCACCGTATATACCTTAGGGGCCCATTAAACTTGGCAGCTTTGCGTAGGCAGCAAGAGATGAGGACTCCCTCCCAGCCCGCTCCCCTTAAAGAGATTAGCATTCACGTCAAAGGATGAGACAGAGAAACGTGCACCTCAATTATCAGACTTCCGTTACGCTCAGAAGGCTCCATAGTTCGACCTTGGGTAAAGACAGGTGGACGGGTAAATGTTATTATTACACATCAATAAACCAAATTGCCACGATTCCCAAATTTGTTTGCAAATTGGAACCACCTAGGGAGCTCAAAAAGTGCTGATGCCTATGTCCCACACTTGGAGATGAGATGTAACTGGTCCGGTGTGTGGCCTGGGCTTTGGAAAGTTCTTAAAGATCCCCAGGTGATTCTAATGAGCAGGCACATATTGGAACCACAAAGACACAGCAATAATACCAATATCACTCAATGACATACATTATCTCATTTAATCTCCAGGAGAGCCCCCCCCCCCAACTATTACTGTTTCCTTGTTAAAGGAGAAGAAACAGGTTATAACGTTTAAAGTAACCTGTATAAGATTGCATACCTAATGGCAGAGGGGCCATAAATCCCTTGCACAGAAGTATAGCAGAGTTGAAGAATTCTAGGCCTGAGGCTATCTTGCCCTTTTTTTATACTGTCCATACTGTCGATGTTCACCATGAAAATATAGTGAAAGATTTGGAGTGTCTGAGTATATTGTATTAGCTCTCTGGAATGCAAACTGCATGAGAGTGGGGGCCTTACTGCTTCAGTCTGGCTTGTGTGCTCAACTCCTGCAATGCAACAGGGGCTTAACAAATATTTATTGAATGAACTACTGATTAAGTAAGTTATTGATAATTTAAGTATATATAATATTTGCCAATTCACATTCCTCTATCTTCACCCATCAGTAGTTAAAATAAGTTTCGTGAACAAGGAATCTTTTAAGCAGTGAAAATATTACCAGGTTATAATATTCCAATTCAATATTTTTATCTACTTATACCAATTTAGATTAAAACATACAAAATTAAAATATAGATTTTCTACTCCTGTCTTCTTTTTATTTAATCTTACTATTGAGAGCACTCAGTTTCACTTTTGTTACTTTTATTTTAATTAATGTTTAGCTCCATTCCAGTTGGAGTTTGTCGGGTCACTGACTCAGTTGAATAGCAGGAATCATAACACATTTGACTCTGTGTACCCCTACCACTACCACACCTGTGCCTGGCCTAACCTATGCACTTAGTTAATATCTGTTAATAACTGGATGGATAAATGAATTGATGAGTCTATCTGCAGAGGCAGAAGGGCAAATCAAATAATTGTTTCATTTAATATTGATATTTAAAACTTTTTTTAATCTAACAGTAGATTTGAAACTATTCTTCATTTTCTTATCTTGAGCAAAAAAGCATAGTAAAGAAGTCTTATATTAACTATGTAATTATTATATATAATCAAACCTTGACAAATTTTAACCAGTCTTCTGTTTAGTTTTGTTCTTAGAGCAAATATATGAATTTTCCTCCATTCACTATGAATCTTTAGATCTTATATACTGTATGTCAACAATGTTTAATAGTTGTATTGAAAAAAAGACTGTTTATCACAATATGAGAAGAAACATTTTTTTCCTGTCTCTTTTTTTATAGATACAAATAATTAGCTCTTTATTATACATACTTTAGGTAAAATATGTAGTCTCCCTGTTACTTGACACCAAGTTATAGCAGCCACATTATGAGAATACCTTATTCTCAACAATCATTTGAAAGCACATTCCCTAGAAAGTGAGATCCTCTGTGACCCACTGGTAATAACCACTCTAAAACAGCAGTTGAAAGGTTTAGAAAAAATAACCCCCAACTGTATTACAGTGCAGAGCACGCAGAGTGGAGAAGTTCGTGGAATGTTTCTGGTCTAAGCTTCTATGGGATATAAAATGACCTCCCAAAGAGGTCCATGTCCTAATCACTGAAACCTGTGTATATGTTACCTGACATTATAAAAGGACATTGCAGTTTTGATTAGCTTAATGCTATAATAGGGGGAGAGTATCCTGGATTATCCAGGTGGGTCAATGCAATCACAAGATTCCTTACAAGAGGGAGGTCAGATTTAGAGAAAGAAATGTGAGGATGGAAACAGGAGTCAGAGTGATACAGGGCTATGAGCCAAGGAATTTGGGAAACTTCTAGAAGCTGAATAAGGCAAGGAACCAGATTTTTCTTCTAGAGATTTCAGAAGAATATTGCCCCACCAACCCATTTGGAGACATCTGACACCGAAAACACTAAGATAATAAACATACTGTTTCAACCTCCAACTTTTTTGGCAGTTTGTTACAACAATAAGACACTAATAGAGCTTCATACTAGAGAAGAACTTCAAATTTACATGTTGGCTATAATCTCCAGATGAAGTTATACATTGTTAGAAATGTATCGACATAACTGAAGAAAGAAAACACTGTTCATTCTTCAACTTACCTTCCATATCTGGACACTCAGTGTTCTATGATTTTATTTTTTAATATACACTTTATCTTGTGAATAACAAAATGTACTCTATTGTACTGTGCATGTTTTGTTAAATGTACACCACAATTTCATAACCTCATTTCAGCATGTCTATACTATTTAATACATACAAAAATGTCCATTAAATGGAAGTGGCTCTCATCTATATTCTCAAAGGTCCAAAACTCCCTTTTGGTTTGTTTGTTTCTCCCTGTCAGTGTACCATGCAAAATTTATCTTGGAAGTTTTATTATTGTTATTGAATAACTTTGATCAAGTGGTGTTCATTTTTCTAGTGTTAATTCAAGTATAATTAGCACTGTCAGTCATTCTCTAACTTTGATCAAGTGGTGTTCATTTTTCTAGTGTTAATTCAAGTATAATTAGCACTGTCAGTCATTCTCCTCCTTCCCAACCACACTTACTGTTTTAATAGCATTTCTAGAAGTTCATTGGGGTGTTGCTCACAAATGCTAATGAACAGTTTAATGGTTTACCCTTTAACTGTTGAAATTGGAGCCAAACAAAAAAGATTATTGTTCTACCATGGGCTAGCCCCAGCATTTCTGTCAGCCTATGAATTTGAATTCCTGTTTTGCCATTGTGTATCTTATGTAAATGGTACAGTCTTTAACCTCTGACCTTTAACTTATTTTTATATGTAAGAAAGGTGACACTCCGAATTGGAGCCCTTCTGTGGATAATTCAAATTAAACACTACATGACAACAAGATTATGTCTTTCATTTTCTCAGTATTTCTTTCAAAGTTAATTATCAGCCGCATCAACTGTACACTTTGTTTTTCCTATACAGCTAAAAAGGGAACCAATGGTGAATGTTTAGTCTTAGGACTCAATGATAAATTTGACAACATTAATGCAAAGTTCAACTTTTCATAAGAATTACTTTAGGACAATTATTAATATAAATAATGTTTCATACATATTTTATATATAATCATTTACATATTATGTATTATATAATAATCTTAGAAAACATGTTGGGGAGGAAAAATTTTCCTTTACCCTCCAAGGTTCTTCTCACTGGTCTAGGAGTCAAACTGACATGAGACGGACCAACAGGAGAAAATCAAATTTAATTTCATATATAGAGGAACCCCACATACATGAGAGGTTCAAAGACAGAAATGTAAAATGAGGTACAGATGCCATTCTGAGCTACGGAATGGCATAGAGGCTTGGAGCCCCAAAGGGAAAAAGTGCAGTTAACTTGGCAATAAGAAGATGGTTAGTAATTAGATATTTGCACTACCATACAGATAAGTCACTCATATAAAGTTTATCTCTGGTAATATCCCTTACTTTGGGAAAGACCTAATTTAGATTTTTCTTGGTAGTTGCAGGGGGGGCAAAAGCTTCTCTTGAGTCAGTCAGGCCTTGATTGCCTTCGGCTCAAAATAGTCCACATGACAAAGTAGCACATTTGGGGGGAGCTTCTTCTGAATCTCTTAAACATATTAATGGCAACTTCTGACAGAAATTTTGAGTCAGTAGGTCTGAAGTAGACCCAGAAATCTGCATTTTTAACATGCTTACTTAGGTGATTCCGATGTAGGTGTGGCCTAGACTTAAATAAACACTGAATTTTATATTCAATGTATTTAATTTCAAGACCTAAAGCAAATCCACGTACTATATTAAACATGCCATGTAGAATTGCATAAGAAATCTATTAGAACTGTGTGTTTTATTTCCTTGTTAATTTATAAGGAGGGAAACAAAAGGAGAAAATTTTAAGTGCCAGAAAAAAAAATAATGGTAGAGAAATGTAGAACCAAATTATCCCCATGGTATTTCTACGGACCTGACATTTAAAAACACATCACCTCTGAGAGCCACTAAAGGCCATAGGCTTGACTACAGTTTAAGCAGAATTGAAATTGTCAGCTGGAACTTTGAGCATAGAACTAAAAGCAAATCAATTGAGGGATGCCATATAACTCTGGAAAATAAAAGAGGGAATGATGTCTATGCAGTGGGAATAGAGGAGAGGCACTCTCTTTGAAGTTTTGTTTAGGAAACAAGTCACTAGTCTAGAATTGGTGGCCAGTTTTCATAAACTGTGGAAGGTATGCACATACAGAATCATCAAAGAGCAACAGCTAGAAAAGTAAGATTGACATTTCTGCAGAAAAAGATACTGGCAGCAGCTATTCTTGTGCATCGCAGCTCATTACTAATTTTAAAAAGAAGAATAAAAAGAAAACTAGGCTTTAAGAAGAAAATGGTCCTAGAAAACTCAGTCATATTTGTTTTCTAAGAAATAAGAAAAAAAGAATAAATGGACATTTGAACACGGCATTTATGACCACAACTACCACCATCATGCCCCTGCTGTGCATAGAGTAAATGTAAAAGGTGAGCTATCTGATAGAGCCTGAATATGGGACCTCATTGCCTTATAATGTCTTACCCATGGTGGTAGAGAATCTTGGTCTTACACAGGTCAAGAGGAACTGTGGTCAGGTAGGGGCACAGAGAGGCAAGTGGATAGCATGGATGAAGGGGGAGAAGACTGAGACATTGATAACATAGTCTCCTCACTGTATCCAAAGGATTTAATTTTTGTTTAAAAAAAATGCCTCATTGCTCTCTAGCATGGGGGCACTTACTGGGCTAGCCAGAAGGAAAAAAAAAAAAGGAAGAACAACACAGAGTTTGGGCAGATGCTGTAAAATGTACTTAGAACAATAAACGAAACTGGTTTAGACAGCAAGCACTTGGTGAAAAGAATGGCATTGTTTCGTGTATAAGTAAATTGAGGCAGATTGCAAGAAGGAATAAATGAAGTCACTGTGTTGCTTATCCTGTATGTGCACAGAAATAAGTAAATAGAAATTAAGTACTTCCATTATGACCATGCTACCACTGGCTCTCAAATTGATGAAAATCCAGCCATTTCATTTATCCTGGGGATTAAAAGCTAATAACACTTGTTTTTAGACATTTTCATTTTAGTAAATATCAGAATCATAACCTAAAGGCATGATATTCCAACCCTGGACATTCCAACCTTGGAAAAACCCCTGGAAATAATAGCAAGAAGTCAAGAAATATACTTTATACATGAGGATATTGAACGTCTAACCTTAAAAATAATCGATTATTCTTTATTTTTGAATGGATAGTTAAAGATAAGTGTGCCATGTAATTGCTAAATCAGATTAAGGTCTGGAGAACAAGAACTGTATTGTTTTATAACTTCTTCAGTTGTCTTTTGCTGTGTAACAAAACATTCCAAAACTTAATGTCTTAAAATAACACCATTTTACTGCTCAAAATTCTGTAGATCAGGGATTTGGGCAGGGTCAAATGAAGACAGATCATCTATCTCTCTTTCATTTGTGGTTGACTGGTGTAGTTCAGCTGGTGAAGGAGAAGGACCTAAAATGGACCCCCTTTATAGGTCTGGAGCCCTGGTGCTGGCCAATGGCTAGGGTATCTCAGTTCTCTTCCAATGATCTTTCTCCAGCAAGAAAGCCTGGCCTTTATGTAGCGGATAGGTTCTAAAAGAGCAAAAATAGATTCTACCAGACCTCTTAAATCATATGCTCAGAAGTAGCACAGTGTTACTTCTGCCTCATTCTCTTAGTTAAAAGAAGTAACAGACAGCCCAAATTCAAGAGGAGGGGAAATGGTTCCACACGCTTATTCAAGGAAGGGCGTGTACTTACAGGGAACGGCAAAATTCTTAATGGCCATCTTTGCAGTCAATCTTCAGCCGGCACAAATCAACCATTTTGGGGATGTCTTTAGATCAGAACAACATCTCAAAAACTATAAACTCCACAGATTCCTGGCCTCAGCAGGGCAAAGGATTTAAAGGGTCATTCTCTTGAATTCCTCTTTTGGGAGGAAGAAGCAGAAGGAATGCAGGGAGATTAGTAGGGCCCTGTCTGCTCTTTGTCTCTACAGGTCATTCACTATATGCTAACAATCACTCCAACACCCTCTTTGCCATCATAAAAGCCAAAACTAAAATTGAAATATTAGCAAAGTGAATATATTACCTAAGAAATTGTCTCTGTTACTAAAAACCCTACTGTTACATATCCCAAGTAGAGATGGAAAACTGAGCTCCAAACTTGCAGTCTTTCCTGCAAGTGAAACCCTCTTTAGAACCACACTGTGGGGCTGGCACTTTATCAGAAGGCAGAACAGTAGGTCGTAGGATTTCTTCATATTTGTGTTTTCTTTCCATTTTCTAATTGCAATCGCAAGTGTTAAATTAATTTAGAGTTCAAACTGTGTCACATCACGGTCTTAGTTTAAAATTCAATAGAACTAAAATATAACAAAATATTTGCAATAAAGGAGATGACAAACACAATTCCTTTGACAGTTGAAAGATGGCTTCCATTACCCCAAAACCCAATATCAGAGATTTGTAAGCTCTGAATATTACAATTTGTTGGGGTCACTTATTCTTAACAAGGACCATTTCTACAAAATGATATGGGTTTTTTTCCTCCTCCTGCATTTACAGACTTAGCTAACCAGGAATTTTTGAACAGTAAAGCTATACTGTCATGGGAAAAGAGCCAGAGCACCCAACATCTAGTAGAGATGTACAAAGTTGTTTCAATCAAAAGACTGTGTCGTTACCAGTTTTTGATAAATTACACCCTGGTGGAAACAACAGAGAAGTAATGTATTTTGCCTAATTTCTTTCATGTGGACATGGGGTCCTGCTTCAACAACCTTGTTTGTGTGAATTAGCCATCAATTTTGAAATAGTACATGCCATGTTTGACCTGTAAAATTGCTTCTTCAAATTTTAGGACTGGAATTGGATTAAGAGTCCAATTTTGCAGAAGCTTTCTCTCTTGTTTCAAATCCTCTGTAGAGCATAAGTAAATATGTCAGGCCAGAAAACGGTGGAAGAAACCATCATCGGATTGGGAAAATGAGAAAGAGAGGGGAAGGGAAGGTGGCTTTTCCTTTGCCATTGCCCAGTATGTTCCAGCCTTTTATTCCACTGCAAGGGAAAGCAGAGACCTCATATAGTAATAATAGCAACTAAGGCAAAAGCAGCTTTGCCCTGATAAGCCGGAGATTTGGGAGACAAAAGCCAGGTCTGGTCCTTCCTAGGACCTAGATTAGTAGTTCTCAGCCAGACTACACATCAAATCCACTGATAGGGGTGTTACAAGGGCAAATGCTGAATCAGAATCTGAGGTGAGATCTTGCAAGTGTGCATTCTGATGACCTCCGCTGTTCGTAGTCACTATACTAGAGTATATGCAAAGGCAGAAAGCCTGGCCTAGGTTGCGTAACAGGCTGAGCACTGAATCAAGGAATAGGTACACATTTATGCTGGTGCCATAGACTTGTGAAATAATTGTATAATTGTATGTATTGCATGTCAGGCACAATATTATGTGTTTATACTAATAATTCTTTCAGGTCACACAACTGCTTTTGTGAGCTAAAAGTTATCATTACTCTCTTTTTACTCATGGGGACTCTGGAATTAATGACTTGTGGAAGTGATGAGCTTTGATTGATGCTAGGTCTGAACTATTCTGGCCTCTGAGATGACAGGGTTTCTAGTTTGTCTTCAGTGCTCCTCATAGTGAGGTTCAGCTCTTTAATGCTGATCTTGACAAAATATTACAGTTAACTATTCTTCAATGAACAAACAGTGAGCAGTATCTCCTACAGAGAACTTCCCTGGGTGAAACAAGATGAGCTAAACAAAGAAGGCATTGAAAATTATAATATGCTTAGAAATTAAGATTTCTTTTTATCATGAATGATGTCTCTTACATCATCATCCTAGTATAAATTGTATTTTTCTCCAAATATTACTACTTCCTTTTACTACCTGACTTGAACATTTTCTGTTATTCCAAAATTTTAATCTCACAAATTTTCTGATGCAAGCCACCACAATTCTTCCTGAATAAAAGTGCAATATGAATAAATAAATTGAAATGGAGCCCCCACTCCTGAAGAAATTCTCCCACAAAGTGCCTAGTGACTCAATTTTTAATGTCTTTGCTGCAGAACTTTGAAAAGGCTTTTAAAAAGTCTTAAAGGTGTTAAACTGGGGTTTCAAAGAGCCCTACTATAACACAGAGATCTCATTACCCCTTACAAAAGCCATATTTCCATTTCCCCAATAACTTGGCCTAGTTTAATACCATGGAAAACGTCACTGTATTACAAAATTCCAGGACCCACCACACCCAGAAAATATACTGTGAACTTTGCCTCCTGGCCTTGGTTAATGCCATATTACAGACAAAAATTCTCATTTATTATTCCACTGCTTGTTTACTAGTTTTAGAAGGCAGTGGGGGTTTGTGTGTATGTGTGTGTGTGTGTGTGTGTGTGTGTGTGTGTGTGTGTGTGTGTGTGTGTTAGGTGTGGGATTTTAAAAAATGATTGTATATCCCTAAATTACAAGTTTTAAATCCTTCAAAGAAATGATGAATTAAAATTTGCTGATTTTTTTTCCAGGTAAAAACTATTTATTGAGCTAACACCCAAAAAATTAAATTTCAATATTACCATATATTTGAAGTGGAAAATGTTTTTTCTGTGAAGGGGGAGTTTGTACAAATTATTATAAAATAATTAAAATGGAACTCAACTGAAGAGTTTATTGTGGGAGGGAAAGTGAACAACAGCTATATGTTGTCATAAAGCAGTGTAGTTGCTGTGACAACAAAATTGTATTAATAGCCAGTTGGCATTGAAATAAAATGTTACTAAGTTTCAAAGGCTCCCCTTTTAATTGAGTTTTGTGTGATTGTCAAATGAGTGAAATAAAATCTAAGTGTTTTCCTTTCGTGCTTATCGGTCAGACATCCATTTCTTGAAAAATTTCCTGCTTATAATCATTAGTGTTCAGATTTTTTGATTGTGAGGTTGTCAAAAAGCTGGAAAGTGCAACCCAGAAACAAACTGGTAGAAGTATATGAAAAATGTCTCTCTCTCTAGGATTTGATAGAAATTTTCATGATTGGGGTCTGAAGATGAGGTTTTTTTTTTGATGGCTATTATTCACTCATTGATTAACAGACACCCTGAACTCAATGCAAATACCACCTCCATTGTACCACCCTCCCATACTGATGGCCCCCCTCTTAATAATTATTTAGAATTCACTGTTCATTATAATAGTGATCTCCAGAGAAAAGTATGTGTACTCTGAAGAGTATGTGAGATAATCCAGTAGGGTACAGAAAGTAAATATGGAAGATTATATTTGTATTTGCTTTTTATTTCATCCTTTTTAAATATTAAATTTTTGTGAGTTTTGTAATGTGTTACGTAATTATAGGGACATAGGTATATAAACTAATCTTTTAAAAAATATGTATTGACAATGCATGCTCAAAAATTTTTAGTGATAGAGATGCACATACAATAAAATTTGGATCCAATGTTCTATACTTCTGTACTCATTTTAGCATGTAAAGTAATGGCTGACACTTCCTGTACTCCTACTGTCTTTGTATGATCTTAGGTGAGTTCTTCAATTCCTCTATGCCCAAAATAGAACTAATAGTGATACATAGCAGAGGATTTAGTGATGATTGTATCATTTTTGTGAGAAAAGTTTTGTAAGAAACGAAGTGCTACTCAAATGTATATAAACTACCTTGAGATCAGACAACAGTTCATTTTTGTATCACCAGGACTTGTCACTGTAGTGGGAAAATTGAATATGGTCAATAAATACATGAATAAATGAATGAATGAGGGTGCATACATCATTGATATTCTTACAGGAAAAAAGCAAGATATAGTGGAAAACATAACTGATCACACATGAAAAGAACCAAGTTAAGTATTGCTCTACCCTGGCCCTGTGATTTTTTTGAAAAAGTTTTTAGGATTTTTTGAAAAAGTGGTTTTTTTAAAGATAAAATAATATCTTATTTTTGCTGAGCTATTTTTTCCTCTGTAAATTAGGCATAATAAGATAATTTTACAGAATTTTCAGAATCAAATTTATGTGAATTATATATATGAAAGTTTGTCATGAACTCTAAAGAAAACTCTGCTAACATTAGTGATTATTCCTTGTGGTCCTGTCATCTTTTCCTGCAAAACTGTACTCGACAAGAAAGCAAGGTTCTTCCCTGCCTCATGCTTTGGTTGCTTTACCCCTCATGAATTCTTAAAAAACAAAGTGTTTTAACAAATGGTGGCCTTCTGTTTTCAAACCTGCCTATGCTTTTAAGCAAAAAGCTTGTGTGTTAGAGGGGTTCTGACCAGTACCAACTTGTGTCTCCCCCACCCCCAAGCACTTTTTATCAGTAAAAAGGCAAAGCATGTACTGGAGGGAATGCTTGATTTATACCTGTCTAGGCAATCAACCTGCCACCCACAAAAGTCTTGGATGTTTGGCAGTTAATCAGCAAGGCCATTTTTGTGCTTCATTTTCTATTCAGGATCCTTTGAGTTTGTTCCTTGATGGTGCTCCTTGGTCATTCTATCCTGTAATGAAAGCCTCTGTGGATAGGAATTCTGTATTACCACAGCATCTCCAGCACCAGAACAATGCCTCCTATATCCTAGGTGCTCAATAAGCACTTGTTGGATGAAGGAATTAAACAACTCACAGAATTGAAGAATATGTGTACTCAGTTATAGATATGAAGTATTTACCCAACCATTGAATTCATTTAATCAGTGAAAGCTTCTCTCAATTTCTGTCTTTATAGAAAAGATTGAAAAACCTACAACTTGTGCTGATGCTTTTAAGCTCCCCCCATGTTCAAATGACATTGCAATTTCTCTCCTGTGTTTATGTGTATCCATATTTGTTTTAAATGTATATAAATAATAGGAATCCTTTTAACTGAAACCCATTCCTATTGAAGGCTACTATTTTTCTGAGGACCATAACTTCATGTTTAAGGAAAAGAAAAACAATCACTATGTTTGAATATAAATACAGTCATTCTCAAGAATAAGCCCTTCTTTGGACCAACCACACCTTTTCTCCAAATACATAAACTGGAGAGATTATAGAATGAATTTTAAAACTTTACTATTCAAGATATCATTTTATTTACTTTCAGAAATTGTATCATGAATTTGAAGGTTAGAAAATAATCACATTTTCAGTGCTATTTAAATATGCTTTCCCTAAGACTCAAAATTCAGATACAATTTTCTCACTTTCCTAAATAGCACTTTTCCAAAGCAGTTAAGTATTACCCCTACAAGGTATACAGAGTAGGAATACTGAGGAGCCCAGAGTTGTATGTAGTTGCTCAGTTGACGAATTAAGTTTCTTTCTCTTTTTTCACCCTGCCAAATGCTGGTGGGTCAATGGATAAGGAGTGACTTGGCCAAATGGCAAGGAGTGAAGGGTAAGGAGAGGCAATGTCCTGGATAAAGAGAACTAGACTATTAGATACTGTATATTCAACAGCTGACTTAAAACAGCTCTTCTCAGAGGGGACTTCAAATTGCCATCTCCTTGCCAGATTTCAACTTGTCAAGATCAGCTGATGCTCATGTAGATGATGTAAACTGACAGCTTACTAACATGCAGGAGTCTGGTGACCAAGTCAAGAAATTTGGTAGCACAGAATGAGTGGAGATGAATCTTTTTCTAATCGATCAGGATTACATTTCTCAGAGGTTGCTTAGTCTGTTACACATTAACAGCCTGTTTTAAACACATTTTTTACTTTTTTAATTGTTATAATTATAAAAATGGAATTTTCTGCTCCCAAATTATTATGGGAAAAGTGATGATGAAGGCTTAGTTATTGACTTATGCTCCTATCATAGGATTTCAGGAATATTTCACAGGCATAGTAGCATGATTCAACTTCCTCTGGGTGGACAACCAAACAGGGCTCAAGTAGAAGTTAATTTAGAGTTCAATCTATAAATATTCATTTACTACAATTCAATGGGGCTTTTTTAAGTTACAAATGCTACTCACATTATTAAATATATGCAATGAATTTCCCAGATGCCTAAGAATATAGCCATGAAAAAAATGCTTTTGAAGATCAAGAAAAGATTCAGGCAATATCTGGATCTCAGCTTGTAAAAATTAATTAATTAATAGGTTTAAATTGTGTCTGTCCATAATGAAGTCAAAGTGACAGCTTCCCAGATGTTCTTAATGTAACCAGTTCCATTATAAGTCCTCAAATATGGACAGTCCCTCCTTGGGGCAGGGGAGATGTAAAAGAGAACAGATACCAGCAGAACGGGGAAATGCAACCACAGGCACGTTGTACAGGATATAGTTCTTAAAGCAAGAGTATCCAAGGAGCATGGCATAATCATGCATTACTGAAAACCTGCAACAGTCAACAATCAAAACATCCTCTCACATGGACAGGGCACCTCCCCTTCAATAAGTAACCTCAGTACTGGAAGGCAAATGACAGTTTTGAATAGTCAAAAGTTCCGCATATTCTGACTATGACTGTCAAACAATGGATCATATTTTTCAGTGTGCTTTCCCCAATGTAGATATTTGATTAATATTTGTGACATTGTCTTCCTTTCCTTCATTGTACTTATTGCCATTCATATATTTTCTTATTTGTCTCCCACTGTAAACTATACACCACTTGTGGTCATTTTTCTAGGAAGGGAAATAAATTTTTTATTGAATGATAACATTCATGCAGAAAAATACACATATCCTTAAAGTAGAAGTCAAAGAATTTTCACAAACTTAACACAATTGTATTACAAGCATGCAAATTAAGAAACAGAAGACTAGAGGCATCCCAAAAGACTCCTGGTTCTATTTTCTTTTTTTAAACAATTTTTTTTATTAAGGTATTATTGATATACACTTATGGAGGTTTCACATGAAAAACAATATGATTACTACATTCACCCATATTATCAAGTCCTCCCAATACCCCATTGCAGTCACTGTCCTGGTTCTATTTTCTAAGTTGTTATACTCCTGACTTTTAAAAGCTAAGATTTCTTTTGCTTGTTCTTAGACTGAATATAAATAAAATTACATAATATGTACTACTTTTGTGTCTAGATTCTTTTGTTCAACATAATGTTTAAGAGATTCATAGTGTTGTATGTAGTTGTAAATCATCCATATTACTCTATGGTATTGTTTGTGTGAAGATGCTAAAATTTATCCATTCTATTGCTGATTTACATTTGGGTAGTTCCTAGTTGGAACTGTTCCAAATAACACAGCCATAAATATATGTCCATGAGAAGTATGTCTTTTGGTGAACATTTGTATATATCTCTGTGGTATATATGCCTAGCAGTGTCATTGTTGTAGGTTTAATTTTTTAAGGTATGCATATGTTCCGCTTCCTTAGATAAACCAGTTTTCCAAAGTGGTTAAACCAATTTCCACTTTTACCATCAGCTGTGAATGAGGGATAACATATGGTTTGTTCATTATTGTATCTCCTGCACCTGTCACAGTGCTTAGCACACAGTAGGCACTCAAGAACTTTTGGCTTAATAAATCCAACTGATACATGTTATAAGTGTCTAAAGGACTATTAGGATTTCATTGATCTTTTCAAGTACAAAGGAAGTCAAAACAGGTTTCCAGCCCAATTCATAGTTTTGCCAAAAGCCATCCCTGATAATCAGTCCCTGAAAAAAAGACTTCTTCATTGAATGATGTTTGCTAGCACAAATGGTATTCAATACTATTTGTTGAATTGAATATGTTCAATCAAATAAACAATATCGATTTGACAACATAACAGAGCATGGATGTCAGCACAGAAAGGCATTTTAGTCTCAACTTTCCCAGCACCTTTTATACAGTTGAGGACATAGAAGCCTAAAAAAATAAAAATAGATGCCCAGAAATTTAAAGAAAAATCCTATCCTTAGGATTCATAAGTAGACATATCCTTTATTTTCTTCTTTTAAAATTTGGGTTGAATGATTTTTTTATTTGTGTAAAATTATGTGTTTTGCCAAAAAGAGATTGGAGCTTTTATTTCATTGGCATAACGTTCATAGTTTCACTGTGACCACCCCCTAAAACACCTTTTCATTATTTAAATAAAACAAGCTACTTTTGTCAGTATGTGAAATTGCTTAGGTTTTATATTTGGGATGATATTTGCTCTCTTTTTTTACATGGTCTGATCAGAATAAATTCTACGGATCAGTGATTTTTTGGGTGGACTTTTTATTTGTTCATTTCTTTTTACCAAATGAATTTAATGAATAAAACCATGTGGAAGAATAGTAAGGCTTTAAGTCATTCATGTAAAGAATAGGTACTTTACAGTGAACACAATGAATGTTGAGAGGAATTAAACTCAACATTTAATATGTTCCTACGCAACAAGTGCAAATACCATGAGGAATGTTGAGTCATTGCCATTTTCCAAGGTCTGGGACATAGACTGGATTTGGATGAAGGTAGCCATGTAGTGGATTCTACTAATGGCTTCAAATATTTACCCCATCTTGAATATCAAAACTCTTTGATACGTTACTATGAATTTCTTCCAATAAGGAGACAAAGTATATTTTCCTCCCCATTGATTTTAAAATCAGTTATGTGACTTTCTTTGGAAAATGGAATGTTGTGGGCATGAGTAGTGTTGTGCCATTAGGCTTTCTTGAGCCTCTCCTGTAACCATGAGATATCCCAGCTAGAGGGCCATTTCCCATAGGAAGTCAAGAGATACATGGAACAGAGTCCAGCTACCCCAACTGAGCCTAATCTAGATCAGCTGAACTCCAGTTGACCTCTAAATGCATAAATGAGCCCTGTGAGATCAAGCAAGGCTAATCCAATCTGATCCCATCTAGATCAGTTTGCTCCCTAATAAACCATTAGATGTGTGGTCTAAATAAGTGCTTATGATTGTATGCTATTGAAATTTTGTGGTTGTTGTAAGGCAGTGGTATTGAAGACATAGTTAACTGATATAGTCTCATTAGGTAAGTACAGTTGATAATGCCCATGTTTACCAGAGGACGGTAGAGGGCCAGGTGCCACAGCAAGGGCAAATTGTAGATAAATAAGCTACTAATCCAAGTTGTAGGTAGAGAAAGTCTTAAAAACAGGACTACAGTTTGGCATTAAAAGAGCTTAGAAGTCACACTCTGTCCTAACAACAAATAAAAAGCTAAACAAACTGAAAAATGAACAACTCCTTTTAGATCTGTCAGATAAATGAGGTCACCTAGCATACTATGGCCCCCAAATGACTTTTATAATATTTATAATAAGGTGGGTTTGGGAATCCACCTTAGGAGTCCTTTCCATCCATCTAATGTTATTACTACCATATTTTATGTGCTATGTTTTGTTTTTCCAGAAATATGCTAGATCTTGTATAAGAGTAAACTGCTTAGTCACCTTACACTATTGCTAAGGCCCATTAAATCTCAGGTCTCACCTAAAGACAACTTTTTCCAGAAATAACAATTTGTAGAAGTAAGTAAAAGGCTGTCTAACCTCTCTCTGTTAAGTTTCATCAAGTTAAAAAAATATGTCAACACTGACACCTTTTTGGATATGACTTGAAAACATTTTTTACTATGAACATCCTTAAAGGGACCAAGAAAGAAGGGATAAAAGTTACTGCCTGGCTCAGTTAACCCTATCTTGATGTAGAAAACCATATCAAAGAGTATATACATCAGTTAGATTTCACAAAAACCTACTTTGTTTCATCTACATTCTTGAGATTTTTCTGTTTTATTGGACAATGATCTTTGTGTTGAGGGCAGTGTGTGAACTCGGTAACTACTCATCTGTCTGAGCTTGAAAAACATGCTGATTATACCTTCCTAAAGGACTGAATTACAGAATTAAGAAATGTGGGTAAAAATTGGGAAAGTGACATTGAGTTGAAATCATGAGACTGAAAAAAGTCAGAGTAAAATAAGAAACATTAGGGAAGACCCCATCCACATGATATGTACTTTCTGTAAATCCCTGACACCTGCTGGATCCAGTCTTGGTATTTGAACTGCCTCTTCCAGCAAACCTCATCAACACTTTTCATATTTCTATTAATTAATTTACAACTGTCTATCTAGCACTCACCAGCTACAGCAGGATTCCAGCCATCTGGGCATTAGGCATTGTGCAAAGCCCACCATCAACAGAAAGGTGGAGCTTCAACCATGCCTCCTTGCCATGGCTTGAAGATATTTCCCACGGTGGGAAGAGGAAGAGGAAGAGACCGACACTGCTGGCCATCCTGCTATCTGAGGGTCTCAACAGCCTCTGTCTGTCTCACAGCAACAGTCAGTCCCAACTCTCTCATTCACTAAGGGATTCTCTGGTCTGGAAAAGCAAGAGAAATTTTTCCACATCAGGATGGTACCAACTTGGTATGCAGGAGCTACACAGACGGTGCAAAACATGGTTTACCTCCAAGTAATTTTAGTCTAATGAGAGGGAAAAAAGAGTGATGTACTCAAACCTCAATGCAATTAAATGGTTGACTATAAGTTTCAGATTATAAAGGCAATGGATGACATAGACATACAATGAGAATATTATTTCTATCTCCATTCCCAAAGAGCTTGAGTGTTAATCCAAGGGTTATGTACTGCTGTTGTAATAAAAGCAGCTCACTAATCAGAGCTGGTTTAACATACATGTGACAGTGGTTCCATCATTGAAAGCAAACACAAAACAGGAGAGGAAAAAGGGATTAATAACTAACAGCTATTTCAAAATTACCAAGTCATACTTTGTTTTCAATATACAATAGTAAAAGAAATGAAGTGTTTTCATCTTTATAGAAAGGAAAATTCTAATGTTTCCTGTGTACCTTCCCCTTCTAATATAAAAAAGACACAAATGGAGAATTAATATCCATATAAAATGCAGGAAGTAGGTAGGAATATAATGTTTCTAAAGGATATAAAACAAATTTGCCAAGCATATTAAGGATATGCTGGTATAAAAGTTTCATCACTTTTTTTATGCCAGTAAACTATGTTAAAAGAATCTTTAGCAATGAAACCTCTACTTGTACTTCTACATATCTTCTTGTGAGACTGAGGATAAAATATACTTCCAGATACATTAGGCATATTTCCTGGAATTTTGCCATCACTTTTTAGAATGGTATTAAAAATTGTATGTCCATTTATGGTATTCCTTCTGGATTTCTGTTCTCTACCCCTCCATGATACTATCTGGGATATAGAATAAAACATATATGACAAGGAAATTACTAAATAAGGGAAAAATTAATGAGGCTGTGATCTCAAAGGAGATTATAATTTGTAATGTACAGTTGCTGATAACACAGAGCCTTTTAGGGAGTCATAACAGTAATAAGTGGGTTGAGAAATGTGCAAGAAATGCTTAGAAGTAAGTATAAATAAACTAAATTTATTATATAAATCTTAAGCAAGTTTCCCAAAATTATATGGCATTTCTTATTTTCAGAGAATGCTAAACTCCACTTGTTTAGAATGCTAAAGTATGCTTGTCCTCATTTTTCTTTTGTATTATGTTATTATTTAAGCTTTAATGATCCACTGGAATATAAGAAGAACACTTATTCATTTTACTTCATTTTATTCTATTTCCATTTTTTTTATTAAGGTATCATTGATATACAGTTTTATGAAGGTTTCACATGAGCAACATTGTGGTTACTACAATCCCCCCTATTATCAAGTCCCCACCACATACTCCACTACAGTCACTGTCACTGTCCATCAGCATAGTAAGATGTTATAGAGTCACTACTTGTCTTCTCTGCGCTATACTGCTTTTCCCGTGACCCCGTTATATGATGTGTGCTAACCATAATACCCCCTAATCCCCTTCTCCCTTCCTTCTCACCCACCCTCCCCAACTCCTTTCCTTTTGGTAACCACTAATCCATTCTTAGAGTCTGTGAGTCTGCTGCTGTTATGTTTCTTCAGTTTTTGTTTTGTTGTTATACTCCACAAATGAGTGGAATCATTTGGTACTCGTCTTTCTCCGCCTGGCTTATTTCACTGAGCATAATACCTTCTAGTTCAATCCATGTGGTTGCAATATATCTCCATTTTTAAATGTATGTTTCATAATATACATAGTATATCAATACTGTCATACATATGTATTGGAGAAAGTATAATGTGTATTGAAGAAAGGTGCTCAAGATCCTTTCTTTCTTGTGGAGAACATACTCTAAAAATTTACAGTGACTTGAGAGAGTTATAAGCCACTACTTAACATAAATAATAAAAATAAAAAACAGAAAAAAATAAATAAATAAATAAAAAAATAAAAAATAAAAAAATAAAAATAAATAAAAAACAGAATAATGCAATAGCCTGAACTTTAGGATTGGGTTGACATATTACAACAGAATTATGAAAAAGCAGGAATGAATTAAGGGAAAAACTACTCTATTCCTTTTGTTGAAGAAATGAATGAGACAGGATGAGCTTGAAGTGACATATTGGTAAAGTAGGAAAAAAAACAGTAGTAGTCAAGTTTAAGTGTGGGGCACAGGGAGAATAAAAAGATGAAAATGTCTCCCATATCCATTTTTGTGTCACATAAATATATGAAATAAATGGGAAATGACAACATAGCCAAGAAAAAGCAAGCATAGGATGATTCAAAAGAGAATGGAAAAGGCATTGCACAAAGTACAAAAAAAGAGAGAGAAAGCTCCATCTTTGAAAACTACCAAAATGCCAAAGCTTTTTATTTTCATTTAAAATTAAATTAATCCAGAATATCTCCCAGAGATGCTTCTGTCCTCCCCCATGCTTATTCCTACCTTGCTATCTCTTCCTTCCTTCTGCTTCTCTCTTTCCCACTCTTAGCCTACTCTCTGACCAAGGACTTGGAGCAGATCAAGTCCCTACCCAAGTCTACATTTTCTGCCACTCAACTAGCTGGCCTGAACTTAAGAAATAATAATAAAAATATTAATAGCATTTAGAAACTCTTCTAAGGTAGATACAATTACCCCATTTCACAGATAAGGAAATTGAAGCATTTATTGCTCTAAGTAGTCAAAGGCTAGGCCAGAATTCAAACCCAAGTATTCTGGCTCCAGTTTTACTGGCTCTTGATTGCCATGCAGTACTAACCATATGCCAAATAAAATGCAAGTGAAGTTTGAATGGATTCCCCATTTAATCTTTTCTTTGTATTCCTGTTCCCTAGGATCCTAACATTCCAGTACCTTTGTTAGGATCAAGTAATATTCCCATAAGTGGATTAAGGCCAACATATGGCCATTCACATCTCAGGGAGTGAGTGGAGTAAAGGGAAAAGGGAACTAGTGCAGTTGCAGATGTTATTTCTACACATTCAGAGGTAGGTGAAGAAGAACCTGAAAATTTGGCAGAAATTCTTACCCCTTGTACTTCTAAAGGCTGTGCTCTCCAGTGTAACCACTAAGCAAATCCTGGCACAGCTGTTCATTCTTTCTCATCGTCTTTTATCTGTGTAGTTCTTTCCCCGTAAAGTGAGTCTTTGAAATTCTGAAAGCCGAATGCTTCTTGTCCCACCATTCCACACCTAAGCCAAGTTTCGAAATTGACTTTGATGTGTATTTAAAGTGGCCTGGCATCCTGCTGTCATCATTCCCTGGACCCGTCCCACTCTGAAACTATGATATCACTGCCCCAAGTGCAGGGACCAGCTGACACACAGCCATGCTGGTGCGCTTCTACAGCTTTGTGAAGCTTGTGGATTGCACTGGCTGATGACTGTTGGAGGGTACAGCACGAATGGGTAAGAGTTACAGGTTTTGAGACCATATAGGAGCTATGTAGCTACCTTCCTTTTCATCCACAGACCTTCAACCTTAGGGTTTTAGTTCTGGAGTTTTATTTTCACCATAGGTTACAATGGCACCCAAGCTTAAACGCTGACAGATTTAAAAGATTTTTAGGGTTGTGGAATAAACTTAACATAGTACATATTTTTATTTTAGATAATGCCTTTGGAGGAGCATTATCATACTTGGTGAGTCCTCAGGTAATTGTAATGGATTTATGGAAAGACGGTTTCTTCTTCTAGCTAATGCACTATTTGAAAGTTTCAATAACTTTAACAAACTCTCAAGTAGAAACTGATTTGTAGTTAACCATTCACCTAGGACTGCATGTTCTAATGACATAGTTGCCACTAAAACATTAACAACACTGACAAAAACAAACATCCAGCCCCTGCCTTCCACTTTGACCATAGAAGGTAAAGATGTGGAAACTTCTTTGAAGCTATAGGAATTCACGGTAAACATGCCCGTTTTTCATGTGTTATATGAGCTATTGCTCAAAAAACGTTGTATGTCAACTTTGCATCTTTTTCGCTTTTACTAGGCTGATTTGTTTCTTGAGGTACATGATATCTAACCTTAAGATAGGGCACACAAAGCTCTCAGAATTTCTCCCAAGTGTCTCCTTCAGATTCTCATCTCAAGTATAAAATAATGAGGTGGGAAGATAAACACAGAAGGGAACTTGGAGAACATTTACATTTTAGAAATTTAAAAAGAGAGCGACAGATGCCATAATAATCGAGTGCCTACTGAATGCCAGTAGTGTTTCAGGAGTGTGCCCGAGGAGGCTGCCAGGCAGCTTAGGTTCGGCGCTGCATATCCACCCTCTGCTCCTCACCCTGCCTCTGTGCCGAGGCTGCTCTATGTGGATTACATTACCCAGCTCCCAAGCCCGTGGCCTCCAGTGGGGTCAGCCAATAGGGAGCCCTGGCAGGAGATCAATCAGAAGGAAGGAGAAAAGAGTGACAAGGATGTTATTCTCCTGGCTGCCTGGCTTTGCAGTTTCCTCTGACTGACTCCTCAACTGACCACAGCCTACTGCTCCTCTCTGCCAGGCTCCACCTCCCAGGCTCCAGGAACTCCTCCTCCTGTCATGAGGGTCTGGGGTTGTGAGAGGTTGCTGCGGCTGGCCTTGGGCTTCTGCACCCTGTCGTGTACTTTCATCACACCCCACCCCTTTAGTCTCTTTGTAAATAAATCCACCTTAATATATTTTGAGTGTGTTGGCTGTTTCCTTTTGGGATGCTGACTAATATAAAGATGTCAACTCAGATCTCAGGAGGTTCGCAATGTAGCTGAGTTTTCCAAGGCCATTCAGAAATAGCAGATTTGAGATTAGAACTAAAGTCTCTTAACTCCTGACTGAGACATCCTCTAAGTACCCCATATGGCCCAAGGGCCAGCTTAAATGGACCATAAACAGCTGAAACCCAACAAGTAGATAGGTATGTATAATTTGGCAGGGACAGCATTTTTTTTTTTAAGTCTACTGCTGGTATTTAAAAATTAAGAAAGTTCATATAAAATATCTGAATTTTTGGTGGAATTTTGCTACCTTATGTTGGAGCAGATATGAAGCTGTGATTTTTCATATGGGGCTTTTTTCTGTAGCCCCAACCATTTTCCCTTGCCTTACTCCCAGTTTGTTGGTCTTAATAGGCACTGAGTTTGCAAACCTTACCTTGATGTATTTTCTTATCCAGAGATGTTTGTATTTGAAAGGAATCAAAAACGTTAAATAATGGAAATAATCTTCTAATGTAGAATATTGGTAATCACTAGTTACAGAAAAGTTGGAAAGAGGGTTGTTGTTTGTTTATTTTGTTTGTTTGTTTTTAACCAGAGAAGGAGAGCAGCAACACTTCTGACGGCCTTGAACTTACACTGTGTTTGAAGGTTCCTATTCTGGGCAGCAGTCCTAAGAAGCTGTGGCTTTTTAGAATTCATTCCAGGGCTATGCAGTTGTGTTGACCTTGTGTTCATACAAGCCTTTTTCCCCTGTCATCAGCATTTTCCAGCTCTTCATTTCAGCTCCACATACAACTGTTCTGGTATGTGTTCATCTTCCCAGTGAACATGCTTATCATGACTACTGGTAATAGAAGGCATAATAAAACACAATAGAAAATTCTTAACCCAGAATGTCCAGAAACCACACCTACTTCAGTTTAATAATATTACCAAATATAAATGTCTTCACTCTAAAAGAACACCATGATCAAAAAAGGAACTTTTTTCAGTTCTAACATCTGCTGGAGGCGTTCTCTTGGATTTTTCCCCTCCATTATATGGATTAAGGAATGGAGATATAATATATATTTGCACAAGGTCTTTAAAAAAAAGTATTATCCTCAAACATATGTTAATGACTGAGAACCAACTCAAGTTGTACAGTATCAGTATGGTCTGCATGATTTCACTGCATTTACAGTCCATAAAATTCTCCATATTTTTGGAGATTGCTTTTCTGGGACTATACCATACTAGGCCAAGCAGATCATCCTATCATTTCTACACCCTTCTCCAGAGCAAATTAATTACAATGACATTATTTCAAAAGTGTACAATTATTTAAAAGTATCTATGTAAATATTGGATTCAAGCAATATTTGGTGTCTTAGGTGAACAAATATCTACATATTTTGTTTGCTGAAGTTTTCTACAGCTATTGCCTCTACTCATCATCAGCAATAAAATGGCTTCACCTAATATATGGAAACTATCAGGAAACAGATTTTTCTGTTTAATATCAATGTTTAGAAGAAGATGGACTGCAAAAAAACGCTAGTACAATTTAGGTAATAGATCATACCAATGATGTCCTATGAGTGTTGCTCAAAAACGAGATACTGCATGTAATTACTTTTGCATTTTGAGGTAGGGCACTTGTTATTTCTTAATTGGATTGCCATTTGTTCACCTGTGTGTTCTTAGGACCTACTAGATGCAGACTAGATTTTCAAGAATTACTAAATGAATAAACAGATTAATAAATGAACTTCATATATCATAAAATATTTGAACTAGAAATATCACCATCCCATTTATTTCACATGTGTGGTTATGATTTTCAAAATGAAAACCTTCAACAAAAACATAACATTATTCTACAACAAAACCCAATTCTTATTATTAGTTACAGCTACTTTTGCTTATATTTTTTTAGAAATGAGTAGATAATAGAGTTGCAACAGTGTTTTTTTTAATAGAGAAAGATTCTAATACTTTTTATACAAAGCTGCCTCACCTTTTCCCTGGTCCTGAACATCTCCCTGGTGTTTGCTCAAGTTTGGACAAATTATGGGAAATACCCAGTCACAGGCTATATGCCCAACCGTCCTAGAACTGGGTCTCCAATTTCATGTCACATCTCCTGCCTCAAAGAGGTATTTGTTGTGATGGAATATGTCAATTTCATTGCAAATCTGATCAAAGTTTATTCTGAAATTTCACAGTTGAATGAACTGGAAATATCATCAGAACTAGAGAGCAGCATTAGTCAAATCTGCCTTTGTGGATGTCAGTGCGACTGAAATTATGGCCAATATTGTTTGGAATAACAGAATGTGCCTATTTTAGGCAGGAAGACATTTTAGACATTACCTGGTTCAACAACCTAATTTTTCAGATAAAGTAATTGGGCCTTAGGAAGTTTAAGACACAGTGTAATTTCACCCAACCAGTTAGTAGCAGCGTGGTCTAAACCATATCGTAGGTCTTCCTTTTCTCAGTTCCCACATCTTCAAGTCACTTATATAAAATTCTACATAAAAAAATTGCAGATGAGTCCAAGTGAAAATTTTATTTTTTCATTACTTTTTTAAAATGTCAAACTAAATCACAGATTAAATGTATAAAGTTTCTTAATTAGTATATAAAGTGAACAAAATTAATCAACACATAAGGAAGACAGTGTCAAAAACAGGCAAAATGGCAACTTTTCATTAGGTTATTAAATGCATTTGGCAATTTTTGTCTTTGGTTTGCAATACGGACATCTGTTACAAGAAAGAGTTGTTTTTTTTTTTTGTGTGTGTGTGTGTGTGTGTGTGTGTGTGTAACTCCCTAAGCTTGAAGAAGTTAAAAAAAAGCACACACAAAGAAAATATTTAACATATAAACCACATATGAAAAGTATACAGAAAACAATAGCTAGTAAAAATTGTCAACTGCTTAAAATAAATTTTAGCACTGATTAAAGATTGTAAAGGATTGTTTAAAAGTCCTGATTAGTAGACTGCTGGTTTCAGTGTTTTAAGCTGTCTTTCAGTGCCAAATTTAGTTAGCACCTCGATTAACAAAAAGACTAAAGTGATCATTTTGTGAAAATTCATCAATATTGCTAATGCACAATATTTTTTAAACTTGTGTGAATTTAATGACAATAAGTTTCAAAAACAGGAATTTATTGCCACTGAAAAAGTGATGCTTATATTTTAATAGTAAGTTATCTTTAAGCCTATCGAACTCTTGATCAGTTTTAGGAACAATGAACTTCGGCTGAATATATCATTGACTATGTCCTTCAATTTAGACATTCTGTCTCAGATTCAAGTATCTAATCCCACTGATAAAAAATAAAATCAATCATACAAAATAACTCTTGGTTTGCAGTTACTAAAATTGAAAGGACAATATTTAAGTTATTTCATAAATCTCCTATATTGTTTCATTCTTCATGTGTAACAGAAAATAAATCCTTCAGCAGGTCTGCCATTGTAGATGATAAACTATCACTCAGACTAATTTGCACTGGAAATAATTATGCAGCTAGCTGGGCATTAATGCATTTTAATCAATTCTTGAACCTGGAAGTTGAAACATCTTCCCACTGGGATTTCTGCAGTAGTTGTTATCTGGTAGCTCTTTGAGAGAATTTCCAAAATACATGGGCAAAAGCACCAAATGCAAGCCTTGCTATGGAGTCAGAAACAATGGACCTGAAAATGACACTGACCAAGAAAAGGTCTTGGGGCTATTTTGTTAGGTCTTTTTTTTTGTGGATATAACAAGGATTTCTAGTGACCAAAGGGCTAATGAGTTCACAAATCTAGATTCATTTCAACACAGAACTGTATTTTCCTAGGTTCCAATGAAAAACCAAGGTGGAAGTTGCCTCTGTCTTCTCTTGAGGGAAGAAAGAGTCTAGCAAGAGAATTGCATCCTAGCACTGAAGATCTTGTTGTTTCCCACTGACTCCTTCTGCGTGTCTGCAAGGATTCCATCAAAGTCTTGAAATGCATTTCATTTTTTATTAGAACTATAGGAAGCCTATAAATGTAGAATTTAAGGTATGCAGTGAACTGCCACTTGAGAGCTAAAAAACATTTTCAAGAGTTACATCTAATCCAAATGATGCTTTAATGCCAAATATAATGAATTAGATTTGATACCCAAATTTTATGGTGATTTCAAAAAATCAGTATTTCAACATACTAAATGTAAGCTTTCAAAAGCTTTAATTTTATTCAGCAGTTTGGAAGTTTCCTGATTTTGCTTTAGCTAAATACTATTCTTTCCATTCATAACTGCCTACTGTAACCATTCTACTGAGTATCTATTCAAGTAAATATTATGCTAAATAGATCATTACATTATTTTTAAAAATCATTTAGTAAAATACAGGGTAAATGATAGAACAAGATCTCCTAGTAAACCTTTACCAATTTGATATAGGGCTGGAATGGATTAAGATTAAGTTTTTTATATTAAAATAACACACCCTAATTTTCTTTGCTTCTCAAAAAGGCATATGGTAAAATAAACATGGCTAACAGAGTATTGCCAATTAGTGGTTATTTGTAACTAGCGTAAGTGAATAAATATATATTATTTGTAGTTAAGGTATTAATTTTTTTGCAAATAGATATTCCTAAAGCCTCCATGTCCATGTTTGGCTTGGGTATAACACACTGCATATATTATAATTTGTATATGAGCTATTTTCTTTGATTCTTGTTACTAGATATATATGTCTATCTATATATCTAATATATCTGTAAGATACATAAATATATATGTAAATATCAGTATCACATCTATCTATCTTCAATCTATCAAGCCACTTGAAAAAAATCCATTGTCTATAATGGTCAAAATAAATTTGATAAACAAATCCTTTATGGTTAGATAATGTGAATGTCAACTAGAGATCAGACTCTGCTAAAATTATCACAATTCATCATTTTGAAATGATAGCTACTAAGGTGAGAATGAGATTATGTGGAGTTTAATCAAATTGGAACATGTGAATTAAATGGAAAAAAAAACAAAGCCCTGAAATATAATCAGCAATTCAGATGCAAGTGCTTATTAGCATTTTTAAATTATAACTACAAAGCTACTCTTTCTGTTGACTTTTTTTACTTCTCTGAGAGCCTGGCTGTATCCTAGGCCTTTCTTATTGATTGCTGACCTCTTCCTGTCATTCAATGTTGAATAGCATGGAATGAATGCGTCACCAGCATAACACGGCCCGGATGGATCAGTAAAATGAATGCGACAGTGAGAAATGGATCCCATTCTTGACTTAGGAGACTAGAGAAGTCTTACTTGTAAGCTTCCTTTATTCCATTTCATTTTTCCTAATACACTCATTTACTAATACACTGTTAGCAATCGAATCAGTGATGATTTAGTAATTTATTATCACCAAAACTTTTGTTCACTGTTTTATTAGTAAAAGCCAATAACAGTCCTTGAGTGTGAAAAGCCTTTTCCAGGTCAAATCCTTTTATGCCTCAGATCTTAGGACACACTCATTTTTAAGATCATCTCTTAGGTCTTCTACAGAAGGTACTATCTTGTGGAGAAAAAAGAAATGGCTAAATTGTCTTAAGTTTTCTACCGTATGCTAAAGATCCCATATTGAACAATGATGAACAAGAAAATAGATAGATGAAACAACATAACTTTGGCTTGTTCAACCTATGATATAATCGTTATGAATGTCCTATATCTTAATACAATGATATAATATGCAATAGTTTAAGATCTAATTAGTAAGACTGGAAGAAATATCAATAGTGGATTGTGGATGTTATTTTATTTGGTGAAACAATAGTTAGCATTACTATAAAATGTAGAGGTTTTTTTTCTTTATCTCCTATCTCTCATAAGGAAGGGACATTAATGTCCTTATTTAGCTTGTTAAGCTCTGTATTATATACATGTGATGTTCTGACTGGTAATTACAAAAAGAACAACCTACCACAAAAATGTACTAAGGACTCTTTCATTCTTAGGATCCCAAAATGGAAAACACTGAGTATCTTATCGATATATGACCAAGCCTCTGGTTTTCTTCATTTGGAGTGATAGGATCAGTCATGTGACTGAATCCACACAACAATCATCTCACTGTACAATGGGGTTCAAGACTGTGATTATGTTGCTTAATGTAACAACATGTCAAACTTGAAAACACTGAAAAATGAGTTTTTGTTTCCTTGGTTGTTTTTATTTTTGGATTGGGGGCCAAAATTCCCCAACATCTGATAGTGCTTTCTTCACAATTCCTTTCTCAAACATTAGAATACCTGGAAAACTTTAACAACTGCTGATGCCTGATTTCCACTCCTAGAAATCATGATGTAATTTGGATGGCAACCTCGGCACTGGGTCTTCTAATATGCCGCCTGGTGATTATAATGGGAGCAGACTCAGCATTCTTGAGTATATATATATATAAATATGATATTTCAACTGCAACTCCCAGGTGGATTGCCAGCCACTTTTTTCAACCATTCCATTTACTAAAAAGATGTTCTCCCTTTCTCTCTCTCTCTCCTCTCTTACTATAGAACTTCTTGTAAAAACTTGAATGAGTGTTATGAAAAAAAAAGCAATTGCTCTGATAGTTATTCTGTAACTTTGGTAAACATGTGCCTTTTTAAAGATGTTAGAGGCAAGAACAATAACTTTTAGCAGTGTTTATTTTTGTTAAACTGATTGAAGGTCCAATCACCTTCTGATTTACAGATTAAACAAAAAGTATTACATATTTCAGCTTTACAAAGCATCTTACCGATTTCAAAAGATCCATACTATTGATAAAACTTAGGATGAAACATATACGTAATAAGGAGACTTTTTACATATCTACAATATGTATTCTCATATTTCTAGATCAACCACAAATCATACAGGAAAATATTTAGGTACATGAAAAAGCTTCAAAACATAAAAAATTAACATTTTGAAGAAAATCACATGTGAAAGCTCATTAAATAATAACATTGACAAATAAATAGTTAATCAGCTTTACTTATTAGTTGCTGCCATGCATTTCTGGCATTCCATTCCAAGCGGAGGTCAGCATGCAGGGTATAATTTCATACTATGAGACTGAAAAGCTACAGGGCTTATTTTTGAAGTGAAATGTCACAAGGTCTTTCACTCTTTCAAAGGGAGATCACTCATGGCTGCTAAACTGCTCCCATGAAGATTACCGAAAAAAACACCTTCTGAAGTGTTACTGTGAAGATTCATGGCAACATTATTTTTTTACATTTTTCAGTTTTGAAGGGGTTCTGTTGGGGGCGGGGCATAGAGATGGGATTGGGTAGCGGAGGGTAGCTAAGAAGCCCTTTTCTGATTTAAAAAGTAATGGTTCAGTGATGTGTATAGTATCACCAGTCTTTCAGAACCACAGGGAATTAAAATTACAGGATGCATGGAATTTAAATGCAAATCGCACTCATGGATATGCAGACATCTTGAAAACTTGAAAAGGAAAAGCTATTTCCAAAGAAGGTCTTGATACTTAGGGCAGCTTGCTGGGTTTGATCAAAGCAGAAAGCATATATTTTCAAGTAAGAAAACAGCAATGGCAGGCTTGACTCTTTCAAGCAATCAAATCTGTAAAACAAATGGTTACTCGCCAGTCCAGTTTGGAGAGTCTGAGTCTAACTCATGCTGTGCTTGCTGGATTTGCCGGCTCTTTTCCGCTCTCTGTGATGCTGGGCTGGCTTGGCAGGCGACATGCTCTCGAAGTTATGACTGGACTCATTGTGCTGCCGAGTGTACCTCTTGCATTTGCAGGCAGTGACCACCGTGACTTTGTAGGTGCGCGTGCTGCCATCTTGGCACTGCAACTGGATCCTCTGGGTACGCGTTTTGTCATTGACACACCTCCACTCCTGGGAACTCCTCCTGCTCCAGTACTTTGTTCCATAGCCTCCTCCGATCCAGTTGGGGAGCACGGGCAGGGGCAAGCACTCACCAGCACACACGAGCTCCTTCAGAGGGCTGATGCTGGTGCACTGGCCATCGGAGATGTATTTGGTGGAACGGAGCTCCCGGCAACCCACCTGGACCCGAGCTGCAGGATACAGAAAAGAATGTGCATCAGAGGCAAAAAGCAACTGGATGCTTAAAAAAAAAATGTATATGCAATGACAAAAAATAATGTCCAAATGATTTTTGGAGAATAGCCAAATAGAAATTGAACACCTATTTTATTTTCACGATGCAAAAATCTGCCAGGATGGCTGTAGAGACATTTTCATGAGAATTATCAGTTTACATGGCTATAACTTTCTCGGAATAATATAAACTAGGCCTGATTTTTTTTCATTTATAACATTAGTTAGTTGCTTACTGGAGTATTTCAAAATCCCATTTTCTTAGTCTCAGTCCCTAATAAGGGTTAAACACCCCTTACATTTATGCATAAATATTTATTCTTCAATGAACTAAAAAAGAGTATATTTTAATGTTCTTTTTCTCATGGGTCGTATTAGTTAATGCCTGCAAGTGCTTTTAATTAGGTTTTTAAAAAACCTATTGAGAAAATGTGGAAAGTATTTAAATATTGTGTACAATGCATATGCTCTGTAATATTTTCTTCCAATTATAAAGTTCAGCTGTGGAGAATCACACATAATACATATGTGTGCAAAGTCTGACATTTTGAATATCAAAGTTAGTAACATTTTAAACATAAATTCCCAAGCTATCTTTAAAAAACACAAATATTAAAATGTTTGAAATGCAAAATGTCACTGTAACTCAAAACTTAAAGAATATAAAAGCCCCAAAATCAGGAACGTATGGTTGCCATAACAACTTGGCTACATTTCCATGAATTTTATGGCAGAAAAATGCCTAACATGTCTGAATTATAACTGCAAAAGGAATCACAGTGTTTGCTTTCTGAATGTTGGTCAGGACAAACTTTTTGTTTAGTTACTTGAATTTGATTTGTAGATAAGTATGTTCTCTAATTGGCTGTTTCTTGTTACATGCCTTCTGCAATTAAAGCATAAATTAATCTTGAAATATTTCAGTTTTCCTTTCCATTGTTTTGTTATCTAAACTGGAGGAAAACTGCCTGTAACAAGATTGAAAAGAAATCAAGTCTTGTTAGCCACAAAAATAAAATATTTAAAAGTATAGATAGTTGAAATTTTAAAAATAAAAATTAGGAGGGACATTGAAGTAGTCATGGGTAGAATACTGAAAGCTAATTTGAAGTAGATATTGAATTAGGAGTTTTACTTCATTGGTGCCTCAGTAACTTCTGAGGTGAGAGATTCAGCCTACGGGGACGTGATAGTTGTGAAAAATGTATGTATATACACATACATCCACATAGATAGGGTAGGATTAAAATTAAAAGATGAACTAGTTCACCGATCAGTATATTCTGATTGTGATTCCAGCTCACCTTTCTGCAGCTGCCGTAGGAATGTACCTGGGAACAGCCAGAGATGACTTTAACTTGTCAGCTTTTGTTCGTGTGTGTACAGAGATTCAACATTTTTGCAGTGACAGTTCATTGACAATTAGTACCTACCACATTGCTCAGTAATCTAATAATAATCAGATACTTTCTGTGTACAGAACTATCTTCATGAAAGTTTAGACACCTCGGTTTTCTTAGAAAGACACTAACAGTCACATTTGCTTTGACTTTTCCAAGATAAAAATTACTTTTAGCCGTTGATGGAGTTGAGGAGGAGGAGCAAAAGATTTGTGCAAGATTTCCTGTGCAGTTTCTCTGTGTCTCTCCTAAAACCTGATTGCTAGCATGTGACCTCTTCTAAGGAAAGGAGTGAAGCAAGTTAGGAGAAGAAATTTGAATCTTTCTAACTAGTGGTCAATGAGAATGTCACTTAAGCAAAGAAAAAAGGGAAGAAATACCCCTTAATAAAATATTATTCTACCAGTTATAATTTTGAACCTCTAAAGTTATAAAAGTTGCCCCAGTCTTTCACAGAAATATACAAATACCTGAATTTAATCTTGTATGAGGAATTATCTTAGAAAAATATTATTCTTCTACATGTTTAGTTTTATCCCTCTTTGACATTGATCATCATCTAAACTTTTAATTACTTTACTAGATGTATTTCAGAAATCAGGGTGAGTAATTTTTCCCCCAGAAAACACCTTTTTTTCCCTTGTGATATCCTATACATACTTTAGTTAGTTACCTTTATACACTTTACATGTCCTGAAACTGTACATGTCCTGAAATAAACAGAAAACAACCTGAACTAAAAGTATATAGAACAACACATTTTTAAAATTCACATTTTGCATGGTGTTTAAGAAGCAACAATTCAATTCCTGGATACATTTTCTTTTTGGATGTCTGATAAAACTTCAGCGTGTGCCTACATTATCAAATTACTGTTTTAACATTAACTTTGTAGGGAGGAATGCCAATCTACACATGCAGCAGATTATCCCCAGATTGCTTAGCAAAAAATATATATATATGGTTCAGGTTAGTTAGCAAAGAAACAAATCTAAAGGAATGTTTAAAAAAAAAGAAGAAGGAAAAACAGAATCCATACACTTACTGTTCCGATCCAGTCCAGTGTTACTGAGCTGTCTGCCTCCATTTCTGGCTTGATTCATCGTGCTGTTGCTGCTGGGGTGTGCTGGAACAGGTTTAACAACATGTGAATAAAGGATTTCTGTGGCATCGTTTTTAAAAGCCAAACAGCTTTTCATTAGGATGCATGCAAGGGGAATGAGATAGAAATGAATGGCAGGAGGAAGCATGGTGAGTGAAGGATTTGCTTGGCTGGAGAGCTGGTTAATTCCTTTCCCTGTGCTTCTGCACTGTAACTGTGAAATTCCTTCTCAAGGTTCTCTTTATATATTCCCTGAGGTTTGGCGTTCATTCAGGTGTAAAGTTGTGTAGAGCTTCAGATTGAAAACACAGAGAAGGGGTGGGATCCCTACATGACCCTGCAAAGGAATTTTACCAATGGACGAGAAGACTACAGACAAGGAGGAGCCTGGTATACAAATTGACTGAAATTTCAGAGTTGAACTTCATCAGTTGTCTTGGAGCTGAAACAGCCAGGCACATTCTATAGCAACTACAGTCTCTACAGTCAGTCTCTCTCTCTCTCTCTCTCTCTCTCTCTCTCTCTCTCTCTCTCTCTCTCTCTCTCTCTCTCTCTCTCTCTCTTTCTCTCTCTCAATCTGCCATTTCCTTTCCTGAAGCTATTTCACATTTGGGTTTCATTTAAATGAAAATACGCTGCTGTTCATTTGAAGAGGTTTACATTCCCACAGTTGCTCTTTACTTCCCTAAGATTTTCGAGTCTCTGGGGTAGGGAGGGGATTTGTCCCAGATAATTAGGAGGAATTCATGTGAGTTTAAACATTGTAGGACTTGCACGAAGCGCCTAAACATATTTTGTTTCTCAAGAAGGAAACTAATACATGTATTTTTTCTTTAAAGTATAAGGCATGGAGCTAAAATCTGCCCCCTGGACCCACTAAAATAATGCAGCTTTGATCTGCATGAACTGCAGTGCTTCTAGGTAAATTATTACCAGGGGTTCTGTGCAGAGAATAATGAGCATAGCTCTGACTGCATTAAAATAACTAATATCAATTTTCATCTTAAAAATACATCACAAGAATTCACATTCAGTTCATAGCATCGTTTACGTGATAGAAGGCCATTTCTGACAGATTATTGTTTAGCAAATTCAAAATAATTTTTGCTATGTTTTTTATTTGCTGTAGAACAAGTGTTCTACCTGTACTTTATTGAACATTTTGTTCATTATTTCCTCTAATTCTGCTGCCCACATAAGGAATATTGCACTTTTTCTAACTTCTTTATCCACACCTGGAACAAATACTCCATTAATTAAGACTAGGCCATTGATCTCTATTCTTAAAAAAATCATGAAATTCCATCTGATTTATGGGACATTTTGATGGGAATAATTACATATTCTGAATCACCTCTTTAATTTTAAATCCATTTTTGCCCTTTTTTGTGTGGCTACTATAATGACCGTATAGTATATATATTTTGTACCTTTCTTCTTTGTAGATATTTGTCCATTGTAACTGCTATTCATATCTATCTGTCTATCTATCTATCTATCTCTATCTGTATCTATTATCTATCTATCTATCATCTATCTATCTATCTATCTATCTATCTATCTATCTATCTATCTATCTATCATCTATCATCTATCTATCTATATCTATCTATCTACTCTCATCTATCTGGGTTTCTCCACAGTGGGACTACTGACATTTTAGAAAAGACAGTTGTTATGCAAAGCTATTTAGTGTGTTTAGCAGCATACCTGGCTTCTACCCACTAGATGCCAGTAGATCCCCCCAGTTATAACCAAAAATGTCTCCAGACATTGCCAAATGTCCCCTGCAAGCTAAAATCAATCTATTTGAGAACTACTAATTATCTATGCATCTGTCTCACTATAAAAGAAAGTAAAATAAAGAACAAAAGACTAATTATTTAATAATACTAAGGAATTACTGTTCTTTTTTTAGGAGAAAAAGTAGTAATGTGGTTTTGTTTTAAAACTGCTTCTCTTTTAGAAGTACAGAATGAAATATTCCTCAGTGAAATGATATGATGTCTGGAATAAACTTTAAAAATATCATGGTGTGGGGGTTGGTTAGGGGTATGAATGGGACAAGACCAGTTATAGTTTGGTGGCTGTTGGGGCTATGTGGTAAATATTCTATTTAGTTTACTCTTGTGTGGTTTCAAAATTCTACTTAATCAAAATTTTTTAAATTAGAGGAAAGAAATCAAGTTTATATATATGTATATATATATATATATATATATATATATATATATATATATATATATATATTACCTAACAATAATCAGATCCCCATCCTAAGGATATATGTAGTCATTTATTCTAACATCCTTCCTGGAAAATAATACATCAGTTTATTCTGTGCACATGGAGATTATCTATCAGGCATCCTTCTAAGATACTATCTATGGAAGAATCTTATATACTTCTTATTGGGGGATTTGATATTAATTAAATGAAGTATATTAATATTAACCATTGACTAGTAGACCCAATGCCCAAAGGAAGTAACAGTCAAAATAATCTAATCCTTTCTCCATTACTGTTTCTTCTTTGTGTCAGAAGGAGGAGGTATTTTAATTTGAAATTTAATTATTTGGTTGGACTAACAAAATTAATCTATAGTTGTTAAATCTCCTCTGTACTTAATGTTCTTTAGACTCAGACTTAGCATATCACCTCAGGCAGAAGAAATTTAGAAATGAAGGCAATGTAGTTCATACATGTGGACAGGAAAAATTCAGTTATGAGGCCCAGTATAACTTGAATTAGAAAAGTACTTGATAAATAAAAATAACCATAAATTTGATATTTAACAATTCTTCTGATCTGTTAAAGACTATTTCATTAAGTATAACCACAGGCTTTAATACTCTGATAAGATTATGGATATAGATGTTTAATGTCATACTTGATTAAGGAAGTAGCCCATTGAGCAAGCTATTTTCTTTCTCATCTGCAGCTTCTGTATGTACATGTTTCTCCTTCTGCTTGGGACATCTTTCTCTCAACCTTTACTCATTCCCTTCTTCATTGGCTAACACGTCTTTTTCATTCAAGTCTTCTTTTAGATGGTGCTAGACTAAGAAAACTTACCTTGCCCTCGACCTCCTCAAATTTGGAGTCAGCACCCCATCCATACTCTAGAGTGACTAGTTGTCTGATGGCTTCAAAGCATTATGATAGGAAAAGGATTTTTATCTTAAGCACATTGTTGAATAAGTGAATAAATTAATTATTTTAAAAATATGGAAAAAACCCTACCCTTTCACATATAAAAAGACTGGTTAAATGTGTGGGAGGCAATTGTTAAAATGGCCCCTAATAATCCTCTCCCCATGGTATTCACACAGTTGAAGGAATCCCCTCCCCATGAGTGTAGGTTGGACCTAGTGACTAACTTCTCATGAATATAATATAGTAAAGTGATGAGATGTGACTTCTATGATTCAGGTACCAAAGAGCTGTGACTTCAATCTTGCCTGCCTGCTCTAGCTCTCTCATTGTCTTTGATGGAAGCCAGCTACCGTGATGTAAGTTTTCCTATGGAGAGGCCCAAGGGGCAATGACCTGATGTTTCTCACCAACAGGAAACTGAGGCCCTCAGCCAAACAACTCATGAGGACCTAAATTCTATCAACAACCACCACATGATTGAGTTTGAAAGCAAATCATGACCACCAGTCAATTCTTGAGATGAGACTGCAGCCCTGGCTTACCCCCTAACTGCAATCTTATGAGAAAATGCAAGCCAGAGGCACCCATAGGAACTATGACACAATTACTGTTGTTTTAACTAAGCTTTGGGGGTAATTTATTACACAGCTATAGATAATACGTTATCTGTTTAAAAAATGAAGATACAGTAATTAAGCCATTATTTTGTGAAAAATGCAAGGGTCTAGAAAGCATCAGATGTGGAACCACAAATGTGGTGACAGCAATTTTTGTTCTTTGGACAAGATTCATAAACTATTTTTCTAGTCCACAGCAGAGTCCTCAGAGTTATGCTATTATTAATAATTAAATAGTGATATTAAAATTACTACTATTGGTCTGATATGCAAAAGCTAGAAAGTAATTTTAATGCTTTAAATAGTATTGTGTATCATGTGACTCCTGGCACTAGAATCAGAGAATCTGGATTTGAATCTTATTTCTTCCATTTACAATCTATATGAACTTGGATATATTTCCTGAAACTTTCTAAGTCAGTTCCTTCATGTGTAAAATATGAACAAACTAAACTATCTCACAGAGAATAAAAAATATGTAAGCCTTCAGGGCAAAATATCTTCAGCTGGCCCAGAAGAACTGTGGAAAAATAGTCATTGAGTATGAGTTTAAGAGCATTATTTCTAATTATAGTCTTTGAATTTAAAAATGAGTCTCAAGCAAAGACAATCACTCTAAGGCAGAGAACAAAAAGATAAATGAGATTGTTTATCCTGATTAAATTAGAAATAATGTTATTTGTTATGTAAATGTTATTTAGTTAAAAAAAGTTAGCCTGACCGATTGTTTTTTATCTTGGACAGGGGAAGAATGAGAATAAACATAGACAAAATATATTTATTGAATGTAATGATGAGCTATAGCTGATCCTTTATGGATTTAGACTATTCCAGTTAATAAGATAGAACCTGTTAACTGGAAAAGTGATGAACCTTTATTAGTTTAGAAGGAAGAAAACACTACTGACTGTAGGATCCCCATGCATAAAAATCTTTAAGAAGAGGGCAGACTTAATAACTTTCATTCATTTCATATCAACATGTGTTGAACCCAGTACTTCTCAAAGACGCTGTGACCCAGGGACTACAAAGTTGAATGAGACATGGAGTCTTCCCTCTTCCCTTTCCCAAAAGCTCCTGTTTAGAATTCCACTAAAGGAACTCCCCTTAACCTCTTCTTCCTGTATAATTTCCTTCCTCTGTCATCACCTTTACTAGTTGTCCCTTTATTTTTATTTTGTTTAAATGCTTTTTTATTTGTAGAATAAATGTCTCTTTTATTTGAGGCTGCCTCAACATAGATAACATAGATTTAGTTAATGCTGCTTCTAATACCCTGTGCAATCTGATATAAAACACAAGTGGAAATTCCAAATCACTGGATATAGATAGATAGATGATAGATGAAAGATAGATGATAGATAGATAGATCTTCTCAATCTCAGCACTTTTGACGTTTTGAACCAAATAATCCTGTGTTGTGGGAGCTGTCCTCTGTGCTGCAGGACGTTCAGCAGCACCCCCGGATTCTCCCTGCTAGATGCCAGTAGCACCTCTGTCCCTCAGCTCTGGGGACCCAGACATTGCCAAGTGTCTTCTGGTGCACAAAATCATCCTGCGTTATACACTACCAGGCCAGGTAAATTCTCCAGTAAACTTCCTAAAAATGCCAGAAGGCTGCTGTGGTGGAAAAGTTCACGTGCAGGCTCTTGGGAGCAGGGCAGGATAGCAGGTGCAGGTATTCCACCTGACTATGCAAACTCGGGAGTGTTCCAAGCTGTCCTCTTTGCTTACCTTTGCTGTCCTCACTCTGTGCACTCAGCCTACACAAGTTCCTAAACTAAATTTGACCAGGACTGGCAGCATATTAAATATCTTGCTCCCAGTGGGTGTTGGGAGCTGGAATTAGTTGTGTTCCACAAGCCTGAGAGCTCTTCTAAAATCATGTTTTACCTGGAAGCTTGTGAGACATGCAAATTCTGGGCCTGACCTCAGACCTTGAATTAGAATTCCTTGAGGTAGAATCCAGGAATCTGTGTTTTAACAAGTTCTCCAAGTCATTCTTATGCATGCTGACATTTATGCACTGTTCTAGAATATATGTGTCCTCATGACTGTGGCTGTCCCCACAGTCTCCATTAAGGTTGCCTAATCTGGTAAACTGGGCCTCTGCTCCAGATTCTTCCAGTTTACAGTCAGATGGAGGACCTGCCTTAAGGCTCAGCCCAATTGGCTACAACCAGACCCATTTCCTTTTCCTGTATTTATTTCTCCCCAGGAACTAGCTGCTCTCAGTGGCACCCAGTGATGGATTAAAGCTTTGTTCCACAGAGACGGCCATAGCAATTACTACCTACGGTAATAGTAATTTTCACTCATTGGAAAATTTGGTAGCCATATCTGATTGTCACAGATATCAGTGTTGACCCAGATTTTGGCAAACTACTTTGATCCCTGCGGTTTTGAGCATCCCACAGCGAAGGCAGGCTCCTAGCCCTGGCCACACGCAGGCTTGCTTCACTTCTTCCTGAGGAGCCTCTTACTAAAGTACAGCAGGCTTCATGGCCAACCCTAAACTGGTCTTGCTCTTACATCACTAGGAAAGTCTTAACAATGTACTGTTTCCCAGTATGTCAGAAAACTGGAGAATAAAAAGAATTTCACAGAGGATGAGGCCCAACAATGCCACGGTCTTTTCTGGGAAATAAAGTTATTGCAGAAATTTCTAATGTTGATTCTGAAATGTTCAATGAAGTATATTGTCTCTAAGTTTGTACAGATGGAAGCTGTGGTGTAAGGGGTCCCACAGCAACACAGTAGTGAAAGTGAAAGGAATGATCAGTACTGGGAAACAAGACTGACCACATTGATTATAAAGGAAGCGTGAAGCAGATCACTGACTAAAATCCTCCTATGTAGGTTTAGAATTTTGTACATTATTTAGTAGACAGTAGAGAGCCATTGAAGGATATATATGTGGGAATGTGTATGTTTGGTTTATTTTCACAAAGTGAAAATACTAATTTATACCCAGCAAAGTGACAGAAAATTTCTAGTATCTAGAAGTTCCCCTCCTGTCCTTTCCTGGATACTTCCTTCCTCCTCCCTAAAATAAACCACTGCTCTGATTTCTGTCTGACACTAGTTGGTTCTGCCTGTTTTAGTATATATAAAAATGGCTTTTTTCATTATTGTTCCCTATTGCCTTGCATGGACACCCACAATTTATTTATCCAGACTAGACTAGATTGATTCCAACTTTTGGCTATTATGAATAATGTGGCCACAAATATTCTTGTACTTGTCTTTGGGTATATATAGGCTTACATTTTTCTTGGATATATATGTAGTTCTGAAATGGATAAGATATAGAATATATGTTCAATTTCCATAGATAATAACATAAAGTTTTCAAAAGTGATTTATTAAGTGAAGTTTCCACTAGCTCTGACAGATTTTAAACAGGGGAAGGACAATAGCAACATGATGTTTCAGGACACTGAATATAGCTGCAATGTATGAGATGGTTTAGTTGTGTTGTTATACTGGAACACGGGAGCGGGGAGGACATTATTGAGAGAGCTCAGGCAAAAAATAATAAGACCCTGAATTGTGAAGGACAGAAGAAAGGCTAGCACAAGGATTAGAGATACAATGGCAGTAGTTGGTAGGTGACTGGAAATGAAGGCAAAGATGAAATAAAGTTCTAAAGTTGAGTGACTGGGGAGACCGAGGTGTCAGGGGAACCAGAACTGGCAGAGTCTAGAGTATGATAATGAGTTTAGACTGAGTTAGGATGAGGCTAGGGTGCTGGTGGGAATCCAAGTGTCTGAGACAACTAGAATCAGAGCTCAGGGAATCTGTCCAGCGACTGACAGCAATTTCACTGGGTTGCTTTCTTAAGACAGTGGACTGATAGATCTTGGCTTAGAAACCTTTTGTCAAATAACACTGTCTTATTACTTTCATTTATCTATCCACTGTCATTTAACCATACCCCTAGATTTTTAAAAATTCTAACTCCCTACTTTCAGTAATTCCCAAGCAGTATTAACTACTGTATAGATAAATCTGTACAAGCTTATGAAATATATGTCCTGTGTTTTATGTGAACTATAAGTAATAAACATCTCTCAACATCTTTTCTTTTACTACCTATATGTCCACTGGCTTAGTTCAAATTGTCATCATTGTTTCCCTGAACTGCTGTAACAACTTCTTAACTGATTTTGTCTTCCATTCTCATCATCCTAAAATGGCACTCACCCCAGTGAGATCCAGCACCATCCTTTAAAAATCCATATCTGAACCTCTCATTTAAAAATGTCAGTTGTACCTTTTACTTGCAGGACAAACACCTTCCTGAGCCAGCTACCCTAATTTCTTGCCACTCTCTTACCTACATCTTATGCTTCTCTAGTAGTTTTTTTTTCATGGTCACTATTTCACTTAAGGTTTTGTGCCTTTCATTCATGTAAATATTCTTTTCATAATTCAAAATTCTGCCCTTTGAAGCCTTTCTTGACTACATGGATGAAGTTAATCAAACAATGAGAAGCAAGACGAGGACAACTGGGCAGAAGGAGGCTTCTCTGAACATGTGATGGATCTCTGAGGATTATGCAGTACAATGTAAAATAATATAAAGACATTAATTTTAATCTCAATAATGTGTGATTTGCATTTCTAGCCGTAACATACAGCAGACTGCATTTAAGATTAGTAAAATAATTTAAAGTAAAAGGAAGTATTAAAATAACAAAAGAAAGAATGTTTGCAGATTTTCAGCAGAGAATATTTACTTAAATTATGAAGCTTGAAAGAGAATGCTGCTTTAAATTTTAACATTTTTTTAATAGTATCCTTCTTAATGCTTTCATGGCATTAACAATAAAATCAACATGATTACTTAATACCTAAGCTTATTTAAAAACATATTGAATAAATACAAAAAACATTATTGTATTATGGAAAAGATTCACAGCACAGATTTCTACCTTTTTAACAATTGGAGTTTTAAAATTATAAAAAGAACAGATGCATATTGTAAGAGAGGGCAGTAGTTCATTAAGTTAGAAGTATAAAATCCATGTCTTCCCATTGCTCTTCTAACCCTTCTCCACAGATAATCACAGGTAAGAATCTCTTGCGGTGTTTTCTAACATTTTTTGCATTTACAAGCACATTTAGGTGTATGTGTATAAGTGTGTACATACACATAAATATTTTTTTACTTTTTTCATACAGACTAGATCATGCTATATATATGACTTCCCCAGTGATATCTGGTGCTTAATGACCTTTCAGACATTTTCCTGCATCAGAGCATACAGATTTACCTCATTCTTTTCCACCCTAGCATTGGATAGGTTGTATGGATGTGACATAAATATTCATGAAGTTCTCTTATTGATGAATATTTAGATGATTTCCTTTATAAATATAACAGGATATTTGTTTAGAACAACTACATTTTTAGCCCCATTTTCCCCTTTTCCTTCATCTAGGTAGCCAAGGAGTGGGAATGGGAGAACAGGTTGGGTATGTGTGCTCCAGGAAAGACTGGAAGCCATACCTTCCACCCTGGCACTGCCCCAGACAGTTGGCTAAGCTTCAGAAAAGCATGTTGGCCGTGTTTATGAAAGATTCCAGTCAGATGTGTAATTCTAGAGCTCCTGGACCTGAAGGGAACATGTGGAACAGACATGGACAGCTCCATTGTAGACAGTGGGGAATACTGCTGACGACCAGTGCCTGGAGGAGCCTCTCCAGGGCCGCGGCCCCTGTGGGGGGACTTTACAAAGTCCTTGATGAGGGGCAAGGGAAGGAGGGACAGGAAAATGAGGGCCAGGGTTCTAAACTAAATTGATTTAAAAATAAAGAAATGCAATATATATATGTTTGTTTATATATGAATATTTATATATTTGTACATGGAAACTTCTAGACCAGAATTCATGCCATCTTCATAAACATTTGTAGTTTGTAAGTTATTTTACATATTTTGATGTATTTAAAATTGCAGTTTAATTTTGGAGGCTTTTGACCCAGAGTGGATAGTTGTTTTCCCATTAAAGAGAAAATTTGAAATGATGTTCTTTTATCTTGACATAGTTACATGTGGAATTTCGTTCTTTTAAGATGTAATTCCAACAAAAATAAGCCATACCTGTACTACTTTAAGAATTTATTACATCACCTTAATTTCATATGGACATGAAGCATAGTTTGGGCCACATAATGTGAAGGGACAAGATTTAACAGTTTATTCTGAAGAGGGAAAAAATTATTTCTTTATGGAAAATCCATGCCTGCATTGTGACATTAATTTTTTGTTTGTCATTGCTTTTACCTTTAATTGGTACTTTTGCAATCTTTATTGAAGGTTTTAGCCTAGTTTAAGGTTGGCAAAAGATTAAGTTAATTAAAAAATCTCATGGAAACAATTTAACCATTATTCTCTGATTAAGAGGCATTGATTAAAATTGCTTACAAAAAGGAAAGACAAGAGAGTATCCTTAAAATGTCTTATGGCTTAGAATTTTATTATGTCAACTAACAGTTTAGATTGTCTTCAGGCCTAATTCTCCAGCATGTTTATACAGCAGTTGGGGGCTGTGGGCCCGACAGCGCTTGGGGAGGCGAGGCTCCGCTGACAAGCAGCCAGCGAAGAACTTAAAACAGACTGGGGAAAGTCCACTTCTGCCAGGACACTGCAAGCTGCTCGGTGACCATCTAAATGTTCTGCTAGTTTTGTTGCCATACTTGGTAGTCTTGAGACTCTGGCTAGCTTCAGAAGTTAAGCAAATCAAAATACAACTGTGCACAGCCCCGCCCTAGTGTGACTGTCTCCAAATACCATGCAAGTCGGAGGCTGAAGCACTTGAAAGGCTTGTATCCCTGCAGATCAAATCTTCACAAGATTGAGCCTTTAAAGACAGCCCTTAAGCACATAAATGTCATTTGCAGCACTGTTTCAGTGCTGTTTTACCTTCCCAATTATAAAGGTGGCTAATGCACACGATAATTACAATTCCTTAAAATTTATTCACTATCGAGCAGATCAGCTCAGAAATGTTGGCACGGTTTCAGGCTTCCTTAACAACTGCATGCCAAACCACTCTTTGATCCAGCGAAATCATCAGATTCAAAACAAGGCCTACAGCCTTTCAAGAATTCACATTTTAATCCTCATCCTCATTTTC
The DNA here is from genome assembly GCF_040802235.1 of Manis javanica. Classification (NCBI taxonomy): domain Eukaryota; kingdom Metazoa; phylum Chordata; class Mammalia; order Pholidota; family Manidae; genus Manis; species Manis javanica. The sequence continues at coordinate 57,529,920 of NC_133161.1, read as the reverse complement.
CAACCTCCGTACATTTGACCTAAAACCTGAGTTTTCCTTATCCATGCCAAAGGAAAAAGTTCTTCCCCTGTGGGATTTATAATATGCTTTCTTTGCTCCCTTTCACTCAGTCGCCATTTTAACTAGCATACGTGGAGTGCTTACTAGGTAGTAGAGGTTGCCACTTGCCCTGCAGTGATATAACTAAGCTACCTCCCTTCAATTCACTACATAAGGTGGAGACAGTTGGTTTCACAGATAATTACAAGGCTGTAAGTCAGGGCAGGATAGGGTAGGAGAGCCCAGCAGGGCTCAAAGCCGCTGATGGCGGCCAGAGAGATTCCCAGTGGAGGTGAATTCCGAGCAGAGCATTGACGATAAGTAGATATAGGCAGATGATAAAAGCAAGTGGGTTGGGGTATTCTAGACAGAAGAAATAGTATGTGGAGTGAGGAAGTGAGAGAGAGCATGGCAAATTTTAGAGACTAGAAATGTTTTCCTTGCCTTGAAGTGCCTCTCATGCAGGAGATTAAAAAAAGGTTGGGGGAGATAAGCATTGCAAGACTGTGAATAACCATATTTTTCCCTCCTAAGGAGTTTGGATTTTATTCTAAAGTCAGTGTGGACCTCTAGGAGAATTTTGAGCAAAGTGATATGACCAGTTTGGGGTTTTGAAGAGACAACTCTTAGGGACTGCAGAAGAGAGCCAAATTCAGAAACAGCACAGAGTGGGCATACGTCATATCAAGCAGAGGACTGAGGAGAGCATCTGGGGCTGACAACAGTTGGGCACAAAAAGCTAATTGCTGAACCAGCACTAACGTGGGTCAGGACTATCCCAAAGAAAGACAAACTGAAGAGGAAAAACTAAAAGGGACAGAGAAGAAAGAAAAATAAGAGGAACGGAGAGTCAGAGGGAGAAGAGTAAAAGAGGAAAAAGGGTATGGAGGTAATTTAGAAGCAACACTTGCTGCTTAAGTCACAATTCTCCAATTGGGGATCAAAGAGGGGCACGGAGGACAGACAGCAGCAGGATATTTCAATAGCATTCTATTCAAAATAGACAACAGAAACCACTTAGTTTTTTTTAAAAAAAAAACCTTCATTGATGGCGGGATTAAACAATTCCCAGACAAGCAAAAGCTGAGGGAATTTGCTTCCCACAAACCACCTCTACAGGGCATCCTACAGGGACTGCTCTAGATGGGAGCACCCCTAAAAAGAGCACAGAACAAAACACACAACATATGAAGAATGGAGGAGGAGGAATAAGAAGGGAGAGAAGAAAAGAATCTCAAGACAGTGTATATAACAGCTCAATAAGCGAGCTAAGTTAGGCAGTAAGATACTAAAGAAGCTAACCTTGAACCTTTGGTAACCACGAATCTAAAGCCTGCAATGGCAATAAGTACATATCTCTCAATAGTCACCCTAAATGTAAATGGACTTAATGCACCAATCAAAAGACATAGAGTAATAGAATGGATAAAAAAGCAAGACCCATCTATATGCTGCTTACAAGAAACTCACCTTAAACCCAAAGATAAGCATAGACTAAAAGACAAGGGATGGAAAAACATATTTCAGGCAAACAACAGTGAGAAGAAAGCAGGGGTTGCAGTACTAATATCAGACAAAATAGACTTCAAAACAAAGAAAGTAACAAGAGATAAAGAAGGACACTACATAATGATAAAGGGCTCAGTCCAACAAGAGCATATAACCATTCTAAATATATATGCACCCAATACAGGAGCACCAGCATATGTGAAGCAAATACTAACAGAACTAAACAGGGAAATAGACTGCAATGCATTCATCTTAGGAGACTTCAACACACCACTCACACCAAAGGATAGATCCACCGGGCAGAAAATAAGTAAAGACACACAGGCACTGAACAACACACTAGAACAGATGGACCTAATAGACATTTATAGAACTCTACATCCAAAAGCAACAGGATATACATTCTTCTCAAGTGCACATGGAACATTCTCCAGAATAGACCACATACTAGCTCACAAAAAGACCCTCAGTAAATTCGAAAATATTGAAATTCTACCAACCAATTTTTCAGACCACAAAGGTATGAAAGTAGAAATAAATTCTACAAAGAAAACAAAAAGGCTCACAAACACATGGAGGCTTAACAACATGCTACTAAATAATCAATGGATCAATGAACAAATCAAAATAGAGATCAAGGAATATATAGAAACAAAGGACAACAACAACACTAAGCCCCAACTTCTGTGGGATGCAGCGAAAGCAGTCTTAAGAGGAAAGTATATAGCAATCCAGGCACACTTGAAGAAGGAAGAACAATCCCAAATGAATAGTCTAACATCACAATTATTAAAACTGGAAAAAGAAGAACAAAGGAGGCCTAAAGTCAGCAGAAGGAGGAACATAATAAAGATCAGAGAAGAAATAAACAAAATTGAGAAGAATAAAACAATAGCAAAAATCAACGAAACCAAGAGCTGGTTCTTTGAGAAAATAAACAAAATAGATAAGCCTCTAGCCCAACTTATTAAGAGAAAAAGAGAATCAACACAAATCAACATAATCAGAAGTGAGAATGGAAAAATCACAACAGACTCCACAGAAATACAAAGAATTATTAAAGACTACTATGAAAACCTATATGCCAACAAGCTGGAAAACCTAGAAGAAATGGACAACTTCCTAGAAAAATACAACCTCCCAAGACTGACCAAGGAAGAAACACAAAAGTTAAACAAACCAATTACGAGCAAAGAAATTGAAACAGTAATCAAAAAACTACCCAAGAACAAAACCCCGGGGTCGGACGGATTTACCTCCGAATTTTATCAGACACACAGAGAAGACATAATACCCATTCTCCTTAAAGTGTGCCACAAAATAGAAGAAGAGGTAATACTCCCAAACTCATTCTATGAGGCCAACATCACCCTAATACCAAAACCAGGCAAAGACCCCACCAAAAAAGAAAATTACAGACCAATATCCCTGATGAATGTAGATGCAAAAATACTCAATAAAATATTAGCAAACAGAATTCAACAGTATATCAAAAGGATCATACACCATGACCAAGTGGGGTTCATCCCAGGGATGCAAGGATGGTACAACATTCGAAAATCCATCAACATCATCCACCACATCAACAAAAAGAAAGACAAAAACCACATGATCATCTCCATAGATGCTGAAAAAGCATTTGACAAAATTCAACATCCATTCATGATAAAAACTCTCAGCAAAATGGGAATAGAGGGCAAGTACCTCAACATAATAAAGGCCATATATGATAAACCCACAGCCAGCATTATACTGAACAGCGAGAAGCTGAAAGCATTTCCTCTGAGTTCGGGAACCAGACAGGGATGCCCTTTCTCCCCACTGTTATTTAACATAGTACTGGAGGTCCTAGCCATGGCAATCAGACAAAACAAAGAAATACAAGGAATCCAGATTGGTAAAGAAGAAGTTAAACTGTCACTATTTGCAGATGATATGATACTGTACATAAAAAACCCAAAAGACTCCACTCCAAAACTACTAGAACTGATATCGGAATACAGCAAAGTTGCAGGATACAAAATTAACACACAGAAATCTGTAGCTTTCCTATACACTAACAACAAATCAATAGAAAGAGAAATCAGGAAAACAATTCCATTCACCATTGCATCAAAAAGAATAAAATACCTAGGAATAAACCTAACCAAAGAAGTGAAAGACTTATACTCTGAAAACTACAAGTCACTCTTAAGAGAAATTAAAGGGGACACTAATAAATGGAAACTCACCCCATGCTCATGGCTAGGAAGAATTAATATCGTCAAAATGGCCATCCTGCCCAAAGCAATATACAGATTTGATGCAATCCCTCTCAAATTACCAGCAACATTCTTCAATGAATTGGAACAAATAATTCAAAAATTCATATGGAAACACCAAAGACTCCAAATAGCCAAAGCAATCCTGAAAAAGAAGAATAAAGTAGGGGGGATCTCACTCCCCAACTTCAAGCTCTACTACAAAGCCATAGTAATCAAGACAATTTGGTACTGGCACAAGAACAGAGCCACAGACCAGTGGAACAGATTAGAGACCCCAGAAATTAACCCAAACATATATGGTCAATTAATATTTGATAAAGGAGCCATGGACATACAATGGCAAAATGACAGTCTCTTCAACAGATGGTGCTGGCAAAACTGGACAGCTACATGTAGGAGAATGAAACTGGACCATTGTCTAACCCCATATACAAAGGTAAACTCAAAATGGATCAAAGACCTGAATGTAAGTCATGAAACCATTAAACTCTTGGAAAAAAACATAGGCAAAAACCTCTTAGACATAAACATGAGTGACCTCTTCTTGAACATATCTCCCCGGGCAAGGAAAACAACAGCAAAAATGAGCAAGTGGTACTACATTAAGCTGAAAAGCTTCTGTACAGCGAAAGACACCATCAATAGAACAAAAAGGAACCCCACACTATGGGAGAATATATTTGAAAATGACAGATCTGATAAAGGCTTGACGTCCAGAATATATAAAGAGCTCACACACCTCAACAAACAAAAAACAAATAACCCAATTAAAAAATGGGCAGAGGAACTGAACAGACAGTTCTCTAAAAAAGAAATACAGATGGCCAACAGACACATGAAAAGATACTCCACATCGCTAATTATCAGAGAAATGCAAATTAAAACTACAATGAGGTATCACCTCACACCAGTAAGGATAGCTGCCATCCAAAAGACAAACAACAGCAAATGTTGGTGAGGCTGTGGAGAAAGGGGAACCCTCCTACACTGCTGGTGGGAATGTAAATTAGTTCAACCATTGTGGAAAGCAGTATGGAGGTTCATCTAAATGCTCAAAACAGACCTACCATTTGACCCAGGAATTCCATTCCTAGGAATTTACCCTAAGAACGCAGCAATCAAGTTTGAGAAAGACAGATGCACCCCTATGTTTATCGCAGCACTATTTACAATAGCCAAGAATTAGAAGCAACCTAAATGTCCATCGGTAGATGATTGGATAAAGAAGATGTGGTACATATACACAATGGAATACTACTCAGCCATAAGAAGTGGAAAAATCCAACCAGTTGCAGCAACATGGATGGAGCTGGAGAGTATTATGCTCAGTGAAATAAGCCAAGCAGAGAAAGAGAAATACCAAATGATTTCACTCATCTGAGGAGTATAGGAACAAAGGAAAAACTGAAGGAACAAAACAGCAGCGGAATTACAGAACCCAAAAATGGACTAACAGGTACCAAAGGGAAAGGAACTGGGGAGGATGGGTGGGCAGGGAGGGATAAGGGGGGGGAAGAAGAAGGGGGGTATTAAGATTAGCATGCATGGGGGGGAGGGAGAAAGGGGAGGGTGGGCTGCACAACACAGAGAGGACAAGTAGTGACTCTACAACATTTTGCTAAGCTGATGGACAGTAACCGTAATGTGGTTGTTAGGGTGGACCTGATATAGGGGAGAGCATAGTAAACATAGTATTCTTCATGTAAGTGTAGATTAAAAATAAAAAATAAAAAAAAAAAAAGAAAGAAAGAAAGAAAGAAAGAAAAGGGGGATTACTCCTTGACAGGATAAAACTATTGGTAAATCAAAAATCAACGCATGCTTTAAATATCCTTAATGTTGATCAGTTAAAGGGTGTCAGATGATCAGCTATGGAGGTACTCTTTTCTGATAATATTCCTTTCTCTTAATTAAAAAAAAAAAAAAAAGCAGTTACTGTGTGCTGACCTCCAATGAGTTCTGCACAGTGGTATAGAGGGCATGTCAAAGTGTGGGCAAAGGGTCTGTTTGTTTCTATGCAGAAGATCAAGGCCTAGCTTGGATACCCAGAAAATGAACTAAGATACGATATGAGGAGGAGCTTCCAGCATCAGCACTCTCTGGAGGACTTGTGCTGGGGGATGATCATCAAAAAGCCTCCACAGGGATCCAGACGATGCTGCGGTTGTGGCTGCATCCAGCCCACCGTCTCCTGGACTTGCCATAAGAAGGAGGAGGGAGATGTCTAGGCTGGCATGTGCATACAGTGAGACAACGAATTTGACCGGATCTGTACTGTTGGAACTCAACCAGGAGTTGGGAGGGGTGCAAGGTGTAGCACTCCAAAATCTCATGACTATAGACTATCTATGGTTAAAAGAACATATGGGATGTGAACAGGTCCCAGAAATGGGCTGCTTTAATTTGTCTGATGGTTCAAGTACAGTTGGACAATATCCATCATATCATAGATAAATTTTCACAAATGCCTAGGGTGCCTAAATGGTTTTCTTGGCTTCACTGGAGATGGATGGTAATTATAGATTTGCTTTGTTTATGTCACCGTATTCCTATTATGTTAATATGTGTGTGCAAATTAGTTAGTAGTTTAAAACCTATACATACTTAAGGTACTATACGAGAAGATATGTCAAAGAAATAATCAATCCTCCCATGTTTCCTTCATATGCTACATCTATAGCTTTTCTTCTTCCTTCCTAATTACAACCCTTAAATAGAATTCGTGCCTCATATCGAATTTACCGAGTATCATAATTCCTCCAGGTGGTAAAGATACCTCGAGACAAGTGCTGGGCATAGAAGCCACAGGGCATAAATCTGCAAAGAAGTAAAAAGCTAACCTTTGCAAACAATATGGCTTCTCTCTCACTTACCAACTTTACATTTCCCTGTATGGCCACGGAAGATGACTGGTTAGCCAGAGACGGGTAAGATTCCTCAAGGGAGGAACAACCTAAGACAGGCACAGTCGCAGGGGGGCCATCAGGTGAGAATTTGGGGATAACAGAGGTGAGGCTCAGAACCTCACCCCCCCTGCTTTGAGAGAAATCTTCTGCATCCATGGATGTCTTGCTGCCCTTGTCTAGCCTGGATTAATACTTAGTCCATAGGCACACACCTGATCATCTGATCATCTACATTTGCCCTCTTACAGCACTAAACTATGTTTTCTACCTTTATCTTGCATCTACCTACCACTTCAGCATTTTATTAAAAATAAAAATAATAATAATAATAGGAGAAATGTGGGATCAACATATAAATCAAGTACAAAAATCAAACGAATATTCATATTTGACCTGATTGTTTATAGGTCATAATGCATGATCAAAACCGAAAGTTTCTGTGATGAATGCCCTTGTACTGTTCACCATGTAAGAATTTATTCCCTACGTAAGAATTCGTTCACCATGTAAGAACTTGTTCGTTATGCTTCAGAAGATTGGAGACTGACGAGAATTAGGCTTGAGATGGATTAATGATTGTACATTGAGCGTTGACCCCCCTATACTGAATTTTATTGTTGTTAACAACCATTTGATCAATAAATATGAGAGATGCCCTCTCAAAAAAAAAAAAAATAAATAAAATAAATAAATAAATAAAATATAAAAAAAAAGAGTAACTAAAATTACCAAATAGTAGAGCAATCTAAAATTTAGGTCTGTCTGGAATTTCCATAACCTAAGAGTTCTGCCAGAAGATCCCAGCAGCCTCTCCAAAGAGAAAAATAAGACTCAGGTAACCCCAAAGCCAAATCACAACACACAGAACATTCTAACTATTTAAAATGTAGCTGTATTGACAGAATATAATGTAATATCATGTTGCTTTATAAGTTAAGTGACAAATTTGTTTATATGGTATCTTTTTGTTTTATGAACATGTGATATTTGGGAATTAATAAAGATATATCTATAAACAAGAAAAAAACAAAAAAAAAAAAACAAAACCTTCATTGAGGTATGATTGACATACCAAAAGCTATACATACGTAATGTATAAAACATGATGAGTCTGAAGATGAGTGAGACCTGTGAGACCATCCCCCTCAATCAAGGCCACAAATATCTCCATTGCCTCCCGAAGATTCCTTCCACCTCCTTCATCTTTTTAAAGTTTTTGACAAATTATCTTCTTATTCACCTTAATATCCTAACAGTGTTGCATCAATTACTCATGCTAATCTGGCCTGTTCTGAAAATAATATGAAAAAATTCATGGATTTCTTTAAATCTTCCATTTTTATGAATTGAATGTCATACCTAATTGTTTTGATCAAAAATCTTTAATGTCTCTCTTTCTAACACATGTTACAAATCTCCCAACAAATATTATCAGCTCTTCTTTCAAATTACAAACAGCATACAATCACTTCTCACCATCTCAACTATACTACCTTGATCCAAGCCACCATCTTCTCTTACCTGGAGAATCACAAAGTTTAGCTCTTACCTGCAAACAGCCTATGGGCATCACTGTCCAGTGGCTTTCCTTCCCCTTCTAATGACCTAGAGTCTGTGGGATGTCTGGTCCCTTCCATATCTATCAGTCCCCATCTCCTCCTCCTTTTGTCTCTTCTCACTCTGATCCAGCTATACTAAGCTACTTTTTGTCTCAAATGCACTACTGTCCCAGGGCCTTCACATTATCAGTATCCCTCTGCATGGAATATACCTCTCCCAGATATCTCTGGCTCAAATGTTACCATGACTGAAAGATTTTCACAATCATTAAATTGAAACAATACTCATCACTGTTCATATTTGCTTATTACTTTGTCTCCCCACCCCCACCACTAGAATGTAAGCTCCTGGAGAGGAGGAACTTAATTTTGTTCACTGTTGGTTCCCACATGTCTATAATATATCTGGGACAAAGTTAGTATTCAATATTTCTTGACTAAATTGATAAACCAATGCATGCATAACTGTCCCCTGAATAGCATTTCTTTTTGATTGATGTGCTACAAAGTAAGCATTATTATAAGCCAGGAGGAGAAAGACAAAAACTGTATGATTTCACTTACTTGTGGAATATAAAAACAAAGCAAAACGGAAAGAACAAAACAGTATTAGACTCTTAGACACTGAGAAGGGACTAGTGGTGACCAAGGGGAAGGGGGACTGTTGAATAAAAAATAAAAAGCATTATTATTTGAAGAGAGTTACAGCAGAGAGCTCAGTCCCTCTTTATGCAAATAGGCATTCCAACATTGCCAGAATCCTGGAGACAAAATATCTTTGGTATTGCAAATGGAATATATGGAAACAGAAATGGAAGTTATTCAGCAGTGATTTTAGTCTGAAGGTTAGTAAATTGAACCAGAATGTAAATTTTTTCAGGACTCCTGAGTGATTTAAGAATGGGGCAAAGTTGTGTTCAACTGAAAATGGTAACTTTTCAAAGGAAATAACATCATTGCAAAGGGCAGTTCAGAAATATTTAAGGGAAAAGTAAAGTTAAAAATTATCCTTACACACAGAGAGATAATCACTGTTACCATGTAGGTGCATCACTGATCATTTTATTGATATGATATTAAATTGATAGATTAATTAGGAAGAGAGTATTTAATTGAAATCTTTACAGTATTTATTCTCTATCCAATATTTTTGTCCATGTATTCCATTTATTTTTGTCCTTTTGCCAAGTTTTGTAGTTTCTTTGATTCTATGTATTACTTAAGTTTAACCACAGATATTTCATATTTTATACTACTGTTAAAATGAGATTTTTCTTAAATCATATTTTCTAAATGTTTACTGAGAAGCCATAGGTTTGATAATTGATCTTGTAATTGACCACAGTACTGTTTAATACTTTTTTTAGTTGATAGTTGATTATCTGAGTATTTTCTGGCAATCACATCATCGGTCAACAATGATAACAGTGTTCCTACTTTTTCAATGTTTTATACTTTTGTTTTTGTCATATATTGTTATTTCTTTTTCTGGTGAAAACTTCCCACCCATTTACAGCAAACATGATGGGCAGTCTTGTACTGTCCCTGACTTAACTTGGAATGATTCTAGTATTTCATCTTGAACTTTGATATTTGCACTTGAGTTTCACATAGAACATTTTTAGTTGTCTTTAATTCTTTGATTATTTAAGCACACTGAAGCAAACATCTTTGTACATAAATATTTGTATTTCTTAATATTTCCTTAAAATGGATCCCATGTTTGCTACATGATGCCCAATGACTTCCAGAGCTTCATGTACAAACTTACCTGCCATGTGTAAGCCCTACTCTTATTAGCACTTAGTATTGCCAGTTTTTTAAATCATAGCAATTTGATAAGGAATATTGTAAAATTTAATAGGTAAAAAATACTATGTTTTTATTTCTTAGTTCATTATTGCATTTGATTCTTTTTTCATTAATTAGCACTTGAATTTATTCTACAGATTATTTATTCAATATTTTTATTTAGTCATTAGTTCTGAAAATATAAAAGAGAATGATTCCTTGAATATTGTATGTGCTCATTTCAGCACAAGTATGAATAATGTCAAGTTGCTCTTCAAAAATATCCTATTGAATAACCTTCAGTCATATGCAAAAGTGCTCATTTCTTTCTACCCACTCCAAATCTGACAAGAATATGTTTATATTGAATTGTCAATTCAATAGATGAAAACTGTATACCTTAAGTATTTCATTCTCTTCTCTGTTAATGACTGGGACCATTTTTCATGTTTAGCATCAAATTTTTTTCTTCCTTTCTTTCTTTCCTCTTCATCTTTAAGTTGAATTTACTTAATTTTTTTCTATGTATTTGTAAGAGGTGAAGTTTTCAATGATTTATCATAGGAAGTATTTTTTCACTTCTGTTTTCCATTTAATTCTGCTGATGGTTTTGTTGGTTGTAGTGCACATCTCCTGGGCTCCGCCTGGTTTCTAACCCCGCATCTTATTCCAGCCATTGCTGCAGAGTCCGATTCCCTGGTGGTTTCACCCAGCTTCCTTTCAGTTCATCCTGAGAGAATTTATCTTAAGCCTTTGTCCCAAATCTTTTGCTTTCTGCTCTGGGCTACTTATGATCTTAGAGTAGCATACCCTCAGGAACTCACCTGTACTCATTTTTGTAACCTGAACATACCGAGGAATTGACATTCTCGGGTTACTGCTCCCATTGATTAATGAGGTTGGAGGACAATGGAGCCTCATCCTGATTCCTTCCAAGGGATATTCTGAGTCTTCTTAGAACACCCCTAGGGAGAGTTACCTGATGCACAGACTTTTTCTGCTAACCTATTTACCTCCTGCTTCACCACCTCTCACCCATGCTGTCTGTGATCACATTACCAAATAAACTCCCTGCACATGGCTCTTTGTCTCAGACTCTGCTTTAAGGCTATGTCAGATGTTTTTTAAATAAAAGGCCCATCTATGTCTGTGTGTGGGTATGGTATGTATGATCACATAACAATTTATTTCTTTTATGATTTCTGACTATACTTTCATGCTCATAAAGGCTGCTCCTATCACTGGAGTCAGATAAATGTATATGTACATTTTAGTTCTTTGTGATTCATTTTCTCACTTTATTACATAAAGTTTATTTGGGACAGGGTACAAGGTAGTGATCTTTTTTGTTGTTTCTTAACTTTTCAAACATTTTTAAATAAAGGCCACTGAACATCTAGCTTTTTCCACTGAATTTGTCTCTTAACATTTCAGTTTCAGGATATTCACAGATTAATAAGAGGACACTAATCTTTATATTCCTACTCTTCTTTGCACATACTATAATTATGGTTTAATTAACTAAGTGTACATAAATGTAAAGGTGTATGCACAGAGCAGGAGCAGATGCATTATACCTGGATGCTTTTTCTTGGTATCCTAACTGGACTCACAGCTTCTGGTGACACTCTATATAGAGGCTTGTCATGGCAGAGAAAATAGCTGAGCACTAGGTTTGCCGTAAGTCTTAAACAATTGGGATTTATATCCTCATTCCAGAAGAACTTACATCAACAATTTAATTGCTTCCATTTACAGACACTGTTATGAACATGAAATTATCCAGATTTTTTTTTTTTATCAAACCTCATTATCAGCAAGGTTTTTTATCAAACGTCATTATCAGCCACAGGAGCAGGGTGTGCTGTAAAAAACAGACAGTATTTTTGTATTCACAAATGCTATTATTGCCTTACTCTCCTGAGTATCTTGAAAAAAACCAAACTGTTGTCCCACAATCAAGCACTAAATATTTGTGTGGACAGAAGGTTGTTTTTGACCTTCACATGTGTGTCTCTGAAATTTCATTCCTGTGGCAACACTATCAGGGACTATGAAGGCTTTTTCAGTATGTCTTCATGCCTGGCAGAGCACTCATTATTCTTCTTTGTCAAAAATTTGCTGGCTCTTCATTTGCTTATTCTTCCATTGATCCCTTTGTCAAATTCTTCCAAAATGTGGCAGATGCAGCGATGCACCTTGCAGGCATCCTGTCAAGGAAGGGCTTGTGGCCCAGCTGTGACTGTACAGACGCCTCCAGCTGTCAGCTCCTTTAGGGTCTCCTCCTTATACACGGTAACTAGAAGTGGTCATTGTCAGAAATTCAGAAATAACTAAAGTAAGACCACTGAGTCACCAAAGTAGTAGTTAGTAAAAGTTTATTGTGCCTATACCAAAAAACAAAACAGTGCAAACCAGAGCACACAAACCAAAACATGGAATGAGGTTCAGTGGTATGTTGTTGCAGAGCAGCTTGTACACTGAGAGGGCAGTGAGTGTTTACTCTTCACAGTGATTGCTGTGATACTAGGATTTTTTGAAATGATAGAGAATTGTTCAGTGGTTACCTCTATCAACCTTGGGAAACAATATAAGTTTTGCTTATAATTTTCTGAGGAATAAGCAAGAAATGATCCAGGTAAGGTTAGTCTTGGAAAATAAGCTAAATTAAGCTTTGCTTGTATGACTGCTAAACTGGTTTGTCTGCTCAGTGGATTTTCAAGGTTGATCTCCATTTCTCTCTGATTTTAATAATTTTCCCCTCTAGGTCATTCTTTTAGGAGGCTGAGAGTATGTCCAACCAATAAAACATTATTTTCAGTTACCACTATCAATGTGGTCAGAAGAATCATGTATTCCATGTATCCATTATTAGAGTTATCAGGCTGGAGGACCACGTAGTGACCATCTACATTATTTATGTAATTGTTGTTCTTTCATCCAGTTGTCTGATCCTAATGGCTGTGAGTGGCTGGTGACAGGCATTTAAAACCCTCAAGAGTATACAGTGCATTAGAGTGGTTAATATGATGGCTAAAAACACTGGACAAGGATTGAACAATTCCCTGGAGCAGATATTCCCAGGAGCCAAGATTTAACCAATTAAATAAGTCGAATGGGTCATAGCTTGTAAAAGTTACTCATATAGGCACAACACAATGTATAAGCAATCATATATCCTGATGATTAGCTGGGACAGGATGAACAGGAGGATGTTTTATTTCAAAAGGTGGTATTGCAGGGAACCCCCACCTAAATGAGGGCTCTATATGATGTGAGCAATCAGATACTTTGATGAGAGGTATTTCTAGGGAAACAAATAAAAATGAAGATTAATAGTTGGAAAGAATTGTAAGTCCAGTTTCTGAGTCTGGAGAGCAGCCAGTTGACAACATTTCAAGATGTCAGGTTTGAAGTATCTTCAGCTGGAGTGAGACAAGCAGATTTTCTTGGTTGTAATGTGAATGTCACTAGTGATCTTTCTGAGTGGCCGCATAGCAGTCACTTAGTCCACACATGAGTAGTTGTGGTGACGTCTCTAAAGTTTGTATCAACATGTCCAGCTTTAGCTTGCCTGGCTTTGGGAAAAGGGCAGTTTTAGTTTCATAGTGATCCCAAAGCCAAAAGAGTGGGAAAAAATTGGAGATGTTGGTTTGGAAAGGTCCTGCCAAATATTAGAGGAAACTAGAGGAATTCACGATCCAGTCCAGTTTACAGGTAGAAAATAAAACCTCAAAGACAATTGACAGCACTAGAATATCATATCCACAGAGGTATATTACTGAAACATAATTTTTCTTTCTACATTTATCCCCATGCCCATTAAAGATAACCACAGGAAGACCAATTTGTTTATGAATTAACTCTAGTTTCAAACTTGGCCAGATTATTTACTTAAGTACAGCAAGAATAGTGGTAGACGTATAGGCTCTTCTAAATCTGCTTTGCTGGAGAGAATAAGAAATCTCAGACTGGACTTTCAAAAGTCTCTTGAGGCTAGGAAGCCAAGCCACAGACTAATCCAATTGTGCCCTGTTACAAGGAGAAGAGCTTCTTATTGAACGTATGCAAATACATATATTGTTAAGAAAAGTAAGAATATTTAGGAAGAGTTTCTGAATTCTGGAGGGATCAGTTAAGGGGAAGAAGATAAATGTTCTAACCTTTGCTGCTTTACCAAATTGCAGTAAGTTATAGGTAGCTTAAAGAGAAGAGTGAAAAGGGTTCTTTAAATCTGGAAAACAAAACATTAAAAAACCAGAAATGTTTTAAATGAAGTCATAAAATTATAATCATCTCCATCAGTTCAGTCTCTTGTGATTAATTCTTGCTTTGCTTCATCCTGGGTTCACAGCTTTATGAATCGATCAGTTTTCAATTAGAGTTTTATAAATTCTGGTTCAGTATTACGATCTTAAAGTTATCAGAAACTTGCCTTTTAGAGTACTTGCCAGGGTCTTTTCTATGAATCTCTTTGAAGATGACGCTTTTTTTCAGGAACGTGGTTAAAGATCTGGTAAGATTTCACATGCATACACAAAAATGATGCAATTGTAATTGCAAAGGTAAATTTGGTTATTTCTGTAACACACATTTTAAAATTATGACTAACAACACCATACCAGGACATATGAGATTTGTAGGAATTGCAGATGAGTTCTGAATTACTTATTTTAATGAAACATTATTTTTTATTTTACAATGTTTCCCATGTAGTATAATATATCAAGTAAATCTTAAAAAATTAACATTTCTGTTTTTACTTAATTTGGATTCTGATCTGGGGAAGTTTGTTAAAAATGTCAGAAGATTGAAAACATTTCTTCAAATAGCACCATAGGTCTCTATGAAATAAAACTTAGTTATCTATTCAACCAAACTGACAATGAAAGATTTAAAAGGCAAATACAGAAACTTTGTTAAGAAAAAAAACTTTAGCTCTTTTAATAAAGAAGACTCAGTTGTTTTCCTAGGTAGTCAAAGACTTGATAATGACCACATGAAGCACAGGATTTTATTTTCGTAAGACACATAGTCTTTACTTCCTAGACAAATTAAAGATGGTTTCTAAAAACTTTTGTCTTTTTAACAGAGAGAAAACAAAATTCTAATTTTCATCAGTGTGCTTTTGATATTAAATTCTCCTTTTTTAAAACTTAAATAAATCCATTTTGATGTTAGTCAGCTTAACCATGAATAAAATTTCTTTCTCAAGATTCTTTTCAAAATACCTTTGGCAACTTTCTATATCCATTTAGTTCTGGTCATATCATGTCTATTTGTTTTGTTTTCATCCTGGACCAATCACTTTACTTCAGGACAAAATTTTTTCTTTCCTTTACCAAACAATCAAAAAACTCATATCCTTCATATCTTCTATTATCCATAAAACATGTGCTATATTTCAAATTTACTTTCCATATGTATTTTTTTCTTTCACTATTATGATTTCTAGTGATTTTAATTACATCTATTAATTGAAATTCTTAATCTTTAGAATGCTTAATTTTTAGTGGAAACTAAGAAGTTAGCAATTGTGGACTGGCTAACTTACAAATCCACTTCATATTGTAAAAGTATATACTTCCTTGTAGTAAAAGTTTCAATGTGATGCAGGACATCAATTAACAGATCCAAATATCTTTTATCTATCTGTAAAAAATGACGAAGCCAGAAGTAGATAAACTTATGTTTAGCATTTAATGTTCCTCTTATGTGGAAATGATTTAACTATTCAATGAATATTTATTATTTTAACTTAGTATAAACTTTTATCTTTACATTTATTTAAATGACTTGCTTTTAACAGTTATGCTTGGATTAGACACCAAACAGCTAACCAACATGTTATTTTTCTTATTCACAAAGTTTGAAGAAATCTCTGCTTTTATAAAACCAACCAATTTAAACTAAATCTTATCAAAGAGTATACCAGTTCATTTGGGTTAGTTTCTATATTTCTGAGAGTATATTTGATTTATGTAAATAATTAATTATTAAGCCAATTAAATAGAAGTCTTCACAAATCAATGTTGGCAATATCATCTGAGGGTTGAAAAATGTCACATATCAATAATATATGTACATAGACATACATAAACATTCAGACAGAGACAAAGACCTTAAAGCTTTCATTTAAAAGATTTTAGCCATGTCTTAGGTGCAAAATTCCAAAGAATAGGTGGATCCCAGTTGTGTTTCTGTCAGATGGACAAAGTTTACTTGCTCAGATAACCAAAGTCTTTTTTACTAAAAATTTTTTATTTGCATGCTCTAAGGATCCCTTTAATACTATTTGTGGAATCATTTTGTCTTTTTGAAGCTTCTGCAAACCAATCAAAAATGAATTCCAATGTCTCTGAAAAGTTTGGACCCTTTCTTTCAAGAGTGCCTGTCTTGCCTGAGGGTTTCAGCCCTGGGCAAGTTCACTATGGATTCAATGAGACTGAGAAATGACAATGGAACATTCTTGGGATAAAAACGTTTATACCCAGCTTTATTCTTATGATGGTAGGTTGAGCACTAGAATCACATCTGCATCCAGTAGTCTGCAGGTCCATAATCTACCTCTGTCTCTGCTTCTGCCCAGAGCACTGGGCAGAGCTCTTTATATAGTGACTCAGTCAGTAATAGGTCATTGCTAAAGGGTATGAAAGCATTAACCTAGCCATAGGCCAATTACATAACCAAGTAGTTTAGGGTCAGGTGAGGATCCTAGCCATAGGAACTTCCATTTTCCCCACAGTGTCCCTTAAAGTGGACTTATCTAAATTAAGATTACCCCAAAGTAGACACTAAAATTCCAAATATTCACTCGTTATCACAAAAGGCACAAGATCCTGGTCCCTATCCCAGATAGACCTATCTTTGCCTTTAGATTCCCTAAGACCTCTTAACTATGAGGGGCCCTATTTTCCAACAGCTGTTCCATAACGCAGGAATCCCATGTTCTTCCCCCATTTTGACCAGAATAGGCTGACTTCCCATGAAATGTCAACAAACAAAATACAGGTATAAACAATAAAGTCAGAGAGCTCAAAATGCAAAGAGAGCAGAGCTCAGATACAAAAAGAGACTTACCTCATATTCTAGGGTTGGTGAGAAAGCAGTGATCTCTGGGCTCTGTGGGCACCAGCACCTGTTTGCTCACCTGTCTCAAAGTTATTGTGGGGGTCATTTTGGGTCCCACTTCTGACACCATGAAATGTCAGAAGTTCAGAAATAGCCAAAGTAAAACCAATGAATGACCAAAGTAGTTTATTGTGCACACATCAAAAAGACAGTTTGTAATCCAGGAGCACTCAAACCAAAATATGGACTGAGGCTCAGGAATATATTGTTAAAAAGCAGATTATGTGAGAAAGCAGAGACTGATTATTTGTCATGGTGATTCTTTATATTATAATTTCCTTAAATAATAGGGAATTGGTCAGTGGTTACCTCATACAACCCTAAAAGACAGCTTAAGTATTATTTTTCAAATAAATAAGAAATGACCCAGGTCAAGACAGTGTTGCAAAATAAGCTAAATTAAGCTTTGCTTGTACAACTAAACTGGTTTTGTCTGTTCAGGGGATTTTCAAGGTTGGTCTCCATTTGTTTTTTATTTTAACATAATAACAAGATCAGTCATTTCAGCTGGCCTGGGATGACTTCACGGGGCAACCGGCTTGGAGCTGGTTGACTGAGGCTTTGTTGCATCTACATCTTAGTTTCACTTCTCCTTCTGCTCAATCCTATACATTCCCCTTCTTTTCTCAAAAGTCAGTCTTTAGTATTTCTTATACTCTAAATTCCACCTCAACCTCTTTCTCTGGAGAACTCAACCTGAAACAAATTTAACTGGGCAATGCCAAACCTATCAATTAATTGGGAAAAACTGACTCTCTTTTAACACTCAGTTTTTCCACTTAGGAACATAAGATGTCTCTAAATTTATTCAAGCCTTTTTATGTATTTTTAAACTAACCTTTTTTCATCTACCATGTTTATAGACTTCTTTTTAAGGTTTTCTCTGGTTCTTTCATGTTTGTTGCTATTATTAATTCCTCTATTGTTAATAGAATTCTTTCATTATTCTTCCATGTGATCCATAATATTATAAATTAATTTATAAATAACATTATAAATGCTGTAAAATATTTTTTATAACTTTAATAAATTCCCTTACAAAGTATGCATATTTAAAACAATGTCCACATTCTTGTTAATTTTCTTTTCCTACATCATAACATCATAATTGTTATCTGGCTTAATGAAATTATAACCATAATGTACCAAAAGGCTTCATTCCAGTTTTCCACATTTTAAGAGTAATCTTAACAGCAATAGTCTCTATTGAATGCCTCTAAGGTATCAGGCAATGGTATATAAATGGTCTCGTGAAATTACCTACAGTCCTAGCAGCTATCCGACAAGGGTATATTATAACCTATGCTTTTCAAAAAATGCATGTAACTTACCCATTAGCTGTTGCTAACAAGTTATTGAATCACCAGTCATACCTAGGATGATTTGACTCTAAAGTAAAATAATTTAAAGACTTTTTCCCCAGGCAACATAACCAAACCAAGACTTCTTTAGTTTGCTTTTTACTTTTGTCATATGTAAATATTCAAATAACAAGTATATGTTTCAATTTCAATAATATATATATATATTTCAATTTAATTATACAAACTCTATTTTCCTTATGCATATACTTTTATATGGCATTCAAACAAAAAGAAGCATATAGACTAAAAAGTCTTAAATTTCACTTCACATTACTCTCTTCCAAATGCATGCCCTTCTGCAGAGGTAACTACTATTGACAGCATTTCCATACTTCCTTGCAAACAATTTATGCATTCACATGCCCACATGAGTTTGCTTATATGCATACTAAGCTGTACATAAATTTACTTTTTGTGCTTGTTAATCTAAGGGTTTGTACTTTATGCATTATTTTAAAACTTGATTTTCTTACTTAACAATGTCTTTAAGTCTCTCCATGTCAGTATAGAAAAATCAACTTTATTGTTTTTATTGTTTTTAAGCTCTTCAGGACCACCTGACTGGCACTCAAGCCCTCAGAAGGGCCAGAGATGGACTCTGAAAGGGCTTGACCCTTGAGGAAAACTGGAGCTCCAAAACCAAGTACAGAATTGAAGCAAGTTATTTTGGGAGATAGGTCTTTAAATATTATAATACATACATACACATACACATACACATACATATATGTGTGTGTATATACATAAGCCAAATACTCCCTCCTTACATTAATTTGTTCACTGGAAAATTAATGGGTTCTTACCACAGTTTTGTCTCCAAATACATTCTAGCTTGGGCATTGCATTACTTAGAATAAAGATTTGGCTGTATGTACTACAAATCCCAAATCACAATGACTTGTATGAGATTAATATTTATTCTCCTACCCTTGACAACACAATCTAAATTGTACACATTATTTCTGCTCATCTCATTGGTCTTAAAATACATTTGGTCACATCTAGCTTCAGAAGAGCCCCTGTAATTTACTCTGGGCCATCGTTAGCCTAGCTGAGAACTTTTTGCTACGGATGAAGGGGAGAACTAGTAGATTGCCTCAGGCTGTGCTGCATAACCCAAGATTCAGTTCAGAAAAGCACCCAAACAACCACTTTTCCAGAGAAGCTTCTTCTTTTTTTCTTTAATATCTTGATCTAATCTCTTTTAAAAACTTCTTAAAATTGAATTGAAAATGCTAATAACCCCAAATGGGAAATCTATTTTGGGGAAGTTTCTTTACCTAAATCTATTAGCTATTAGGAGGTGGGTTAACATCTTCATTAGAATGGTCAAAATAACTTACCCATAGAATCATTCATCCTGACAAATATTTACTGAGCAATAAGTTTTTACTTCAGTTCTGAAAAACATACCAGAGATAGAATAACAAAGTTGACTCTCAGTGTGCATTGATTTGTTTCATATAATTTCACCCAAATCATCTGAATTGATAAATATTAGTAAAGAGAATCCCATTTATCAATGTTAAATCTATCATAAAAAAGAATCATGTAGGGTCCTATTCACCTCTTCAGCTTCCACTGCCAGAGCCAGATTCCTTTGTAGGAGTCCAGAATCGAGCCAAAAGTACTATTGTGGAGGTGTATCTGGCTGCAGAACAGGGATTGGCCCGTCCCTGCTGGTCTGCCCTGCCCTGGGCTGCCTGGTGGTGATCTCAGCTCATCTAATATGGGGGGAGAGGGAGGCTGCCAGTATGAGGGAGAACATGGTAAGAAGTGAGGCTCATTTCTTCCATTCCCCCTGACATGATTCTGCTATGCTAGAAGTGACAGCCAGTGGTCACAACCAGAAAATCATTGCAGCAACTGAGCTCATGTATAACATTCTGCCAGACCACGAATCAGACAGCGCAAGCCAAGATCATTGCTTTCCTCTGTATTTACTACTTTGTGAATCTCATCCCACTTCAGATCTCTGCTTAAATTCCTGGCGCTAAAAAAAAAAAAAAGAATCATGTATTTCTGACTTGATTTAACATTTTGTTATTGGATTCGGAATATGAGGCCTTTACTTTTATAATAGTGAAATAAAACAGAAAGATTAATATTCCAACAATCTTACAGCCAAGAAATTCTTCACATAAGTTATTTGAGTAATATATCTGATGGAGTGAAATACATTACATACCAACATGAACCTGTCTTAAAAATTAAAGAACAAATTTTTACAAGGTTAAAATAGAATGAAGAACAAATTTGAAAAGGAACTTCAAGAATACAGGATAGACACCTTGTTATCATGATGAATTTTTACATTCAACTCCAGTTATTTGAAGGGAGGCATTTTCTTGATGTCAGCTCAGCTCATCAGTACACACTGAGGGTCTATATTGCTGACAGGTCACAGGAGAAGGTCCTTGGGAACTGGGCAACAAAGTATATTTCTCCATCAAATTGACTTTCTGGAATAACACAGATGGCTTCAACTCCTGAAAATTTTTCCAACAATGATTTTTTTTTTTAAGTTCTGGATCATGACAATGCAAAATACTATGTCTAATGACCTCTGTCCTTCAGCTCTTGGCACCTAACAGGTCTATGGTGAATTTGTCTATACATTTCTTCTGCTGAGTCTCATGCAGCCTGTATGTGTTTCTTTAAGTAGATGTCTTTTCTGACACTAGTATTTACTTTCTTGGAAAAGTATATCCAGACAGTAAAGCACATGACTTCCTGGGTTAAAAGTAAAATCTTCTAAGGTGTACCCCAACCAGATTATGCTAAATGTAATATTTTGCACAGTACATGCATCTGCCCCAGTTCCTTACTGCCCACTCATGTGGAGCATTTGTGGACCTGTGAGCAAAGCATTCTAGTAGACCTGTGACATGTATGAGGTCAGCAAGTCTCAAAGCAAGTACAAAGTAAACATGTTACCATCAACTATGGAGTAATAGGGGTGGGGGTGAGGGGCACTGACAGCCACACCCAAAAGCTCACACTGTCCGGTTTGAACCGGGACTTGCTTCTGAAATAGAATAAAGGCAGTGTTATTCTAAAAAATGTGACCAACCAGTGAACCCTATCATAGCTCTGTTTGCTTGTGTTATTCCTCTGTAGCAGCTGACCTTTTACACTGAAGATGATGACATAGAAGGAAAGTGCTAGAGCCACCCAATCTTTCTTTCTTTCCCATTCTTCTCTCCTTATCAGTACACCTAAGGTAGAGAGAACATTGGTAGAATGCCCACATATCAAGAAGTGAAATAAAAAGTTGAGTTAGTTCTGTGCAGTGTTTCTACTCTCTTGCTGAGAAGAAGCCATGTATGTACAAGCCATAATATATGAACTGTGGTAATTTCAGTGATTCTGCATATGAGGTAAATGCTCTTGTATTTGAATTTAAGAATGACATTGTACAAAATAAAGAGGGATGACAAAATTCATACTAAAAGTTTTTTAATTTTAGTCTTTCTTTACTTAGGACAGCATGAAATAAATAGCAAATAAAAAAAACCATGGCCTGTTGTAAGAAAGACTGTAGGAAAAGGGAAAAAGCTCTATATTTTAGTGTCTTTAATGGATATGTTCCTACTTTTTGAATAAGTGGGCTCAGATTTTCATTTTGCACTGGGCTCCACAATGCATGTATCTCCTGTGTGAGCTCCAATGCATGTGTCCCTCAGCAGCCTGGACACTGTCATTTAGGCATTGTCCTTTTCATGTCCCTTCCAAGCCTGCTTCTCTGTCCCTCCTACGTTCAGAATCCATGGGTCACATGGCCTCTTTTAATAAATTCCTTTTCTGATTAATCTAGCTGGGGTGGATTCTAATCTTTGACTAAGTACACTGACTGATAATAATAAAAGTAAAAATAATAGCTAAAAGTTACAGATTTTTATTCTATGCCTAGCATACTGAGATAAATACTATCATATATATTACATAGATGAGAAAATCTAGGGTTAAAAATTAATAAATTGTCTGAGTTTTGGCAGCTAATAAGTCCAGGGCCAGGATTCAAACACAAGTACTCTGATTCCAACTCTGTGTGGAGCCACGTTTATATTACCATTTGTCCTTTTAAACACTGTTGATCCCTATGGCAGGAATTTGACTAAGTTCTAAATAGGCACTGTGCCACCTAAACAAATAACCATTGTTAGAATCCAAGACAGTAAATGTTTGATTCAAGTCTTGTTGCTGAAAACATAATTCTTAGGGAAGAGCTAATAAACTGTCTTTTCTGAGAACCATGTTTGTGGCGATTAAAACTGTTCAATGGCTTTTATGTCTCTGGGATTCCTTGTCTCTGGGTTTTATTTCCCACAACTTTACAAGATTTTACCAGCATAGCATTACAGTGATTAGGAAAGGCAAAGTGAGGAATTTGGATGGCTTTAAATATAAATATGCTCCTCTTGTCCTGTTTCTCAGAGGTGTTAAAATAGCTTTCTCAGCAAGTTGTTTTCATACTGCTGGTGCTATGGTTACTCTTACTGAAGTTCCCAGAGACATCCTGGCAGGATACAAAATTTTGCAATTATAACTGATTCTTGGAAGGTTCTGAACAAATAAATGAAGGAGGGAAAAAGTTAAGATCGATGGAATTTAGGTGAAGATTGATAGAATTTGAGAGCCTGGATAGAACCTGCCTGTATGAAGTTTACCATTCTGCCGTGAGTCCCACTGTGTGTGAAAATTAAATCACTCTAACTTAGGACACATGCCATTTCGGTGTTTAGATGTTTCCAGTTTTTACTAATACAGGTAAGAGAGACATAGGGCTTTTAAAAAAGTATGAAGCTTACTGTAAAAAAAAAATGTAATGTGGGCTAAACTGTGCAAGTTAAAACACTGCAAACCACAAAGGTGAAGATCACAGGACAAATATTTCCTTACCAGCTATGGGTGGGATGGTGTCTTTATGATTTATTCTAAAATAACAAAACAATCTGAAACAATGAAGTGTTTCTCTGTGCCTCGTGAATATATATGAATTCAGTTCATGACAGAACAAGTCATTGGCTGTCTCTGCCAAAGAGCCAAAATAAGGTGATTGATTGTTTTATGTAGAAGCTTGCACTCTAAAAGTACTTGAAATCTATGGTTGATGAAATGCTTGTCTGCCAAAAACGAATGTAACTCTTAAATTGTATCACTATATATATACTGATGACCAGAAGCGCTTGAGAACTAATAATCACAAACTTCTCGCATCCACTACAGATGACCTTACACTATGTTTCTATTACCTCTTTAAACAAAACTCGTACTGCCTTTGAAGTACATATACTAGAAAATGGATTTGATTAGCTTCAGTTGCTCACTTCTCTCCTACTGGAGGATTACTGTTTTCATGAGAATTTTTATTTTACTATAAGCTAGTATGAGTAAGTGGTTTATTTTGTTTGCAGTCAAATAAGCACAATACCCTTACTGAAAGGTAAGTTGCCTAATTTTTTACTTACTTAGAATTTAAAACTATATCTCCATATACTTAGGTAACCATTTATTACTGTAAACCTGTCTTTCAAATTCATGGTTACTGGAATTATTTTGGGGGAAAGGGATTGCTTATACTTTTACTTGTCTCTATCCACAAATATGTTGCCTTAATTTAGATTTCCCTAAATGTGGCTCCTAAGACATGGCTTTACATTTATTTGAAGGGCAATCACAAAAAGCAGGAACGAAGGAGCAGGGAGAGTGAATAGAGTGAGGAAGAGAGGCCAGTACAGGCATGCATTAGAGATTGCCGCTGTACAAAACAGGGACTCAGTATTGCAGGGACCCCTGAGAACCAGAATGCCTGCTGCTGCCCTGGAAGAACAGGTGCTGGGCGTTGGTTCCCAGCTCCAGTCCTCTGTTGGTTGAGGGTTACTCACGGGCACGTTAACTCCTTCTCACATCGGGCTGTGTGTGCGGAGGCTGAGAGAGCTCCCGCGACTTCAGAGAAAGCTCCAAGACAGCAAAGCTGAGACCCTCCTGGCTAGAAGTACTAGTAAAACATAAGATGCCCAGTTAAATTGGGACTTCAGATAAATAGTAAATACTTCTTTATTATAGATATTACATGAGACATACGTACGCTTAAAAATTATTCACTATTTTGCTGAAAGTCTAGCTGGGCATCCCATACCTTTTTTTTCCCCTCCTAAATCTGGCAACCCAGATGTGCTTGAGGTGGGATGCTGTTGGCTTGAGTCTGAGCTTGTCCAGACCTGTCCACCCCTGTCCCAGCTAAAATCAGAGATCGGCTGAAGGCAGGTGAAGCAGGACACCAAAAGCATCTCTACATGTGGGTGTCTTTCTTTAGATAATGAATGGATCTAGAATCACAGCACACCACGTTATACCCACACTTATGCATCATTATTTTTCTGACCTTCTATTTTTCTAACACTTCTATTACTACTAATAGGGCTCAACCTCTCCAAAAATAATCTTTTATTTGATTCTGTACAGCCCCAGATTTGCTCAACCAAAATGGTACAACAGATCACTTACTTTTTGATATAAGTGACAAGTACCTTTAGGCTTTTGCTCAGGCCATTTTCTTATCGCACTGTGATTGCAGAGGCTTCGTGAGCTACCAGGACACATTAGTCCACGCCTTCTAAGATGCAGATGTCAAGACAGGGCCAACTATGGGTTACATTTATTAAGGGCAACAACACTTTTGAGGGGAACGTGGGAGATGCATGGAGGGGGGTGCTTGTTAGACCGCGGCGCTTATCTGCTCACAGGTGAATGAGAGGCACGGAGACAGGATGAGGAGAGTGTCAGACTGCAGTGCAGTTTTAACAGATTTCAGCGTGGCCCAGGGAGCCAAGCCTTCAGGGAAGTCCCGCGCAGGAACAGCTCAAGGGAAATACGGCTGCGGAGAGGACAAGGACGGCTGCGGGCCACAGCAGCTGGAGCCCTCCGGCAGCTGGGCTCCCTGCCTTCCCTGACCTGTGAGGCTTACCTTCACGGGCTGCTAGGCAGCCTTCACCGGGAGGGGCACAAACCACACCCGCTCAAATGTACTCATCGACTGACGGACTACGCTGCTGCAGACAATTTTGAAAAATATGTAAGGCTCATATTCATAAAACTGAAGTAACTGTGATATCTGATCTGTAGAGCTATTCTGGGCTTGGCATTTTGTAGCACTTTTTCATATCACAGCTTATTTTATCAGCTCCTTAGAGTTGTCTTGCAGCAAACTGGCAAAAATAGTATAGTGGCTACTTCTTAGGGCTATTGTGAGGAATTTATAAAATAACTCGGGTAGAGCTCTTAGCATAGTGCTGCCACAGAGTAAACTCTCCTTATTAGATATAGGTGACAAGTTCTTGTCACATAGGTGATCATTAAAAGTATGGAAAAAATGTGGTATGCACCCACATAAAATCATCCTGTTTTCTACATTATTCTTAACTCCACATTCTTGAAGGAAAACATCTTGCTTCCCAGTACCAAAGAAACTGAGAGGATATGCGGGTGGTGGATGGGTTAACTACTCTTACAGTGGTAATAATTTCACATTATATACATGTATCAAATCATATTTTATACCTTAATATTACACAATATCATATGTCAATTATTTCTCAATAAAGCTGAAAAAAAATGTTTAAGAAAGAAACTGAGAAGAAAAGGCTACCAGGATTAGTTGTTCTACTTGTTTTACATAATAGGTGCTGGAAGTTTTGGATTTAGGACTCTAAGTCTACCAAATCTACTTGTCATGTTTTCTATTGATGCCTAACAAACTGCCTCTAAGACTTAGTGATTCAAAATGACAATCTGCCTTTATTGTATCTTTACTGTCCATGGTCAAGAACTCAGGAATCTTGTGGGCAGTTCTCACTCGGAGTCTTGCATTTAGTCATAGTCAGAGACCAGCTGGTGCTATGGTCATCTGAAGGCTTGACTGGGTCTGGAGGATACATTTCCCCAAGATCACTCACTAATTAGATTGGCAAGTTGGTGCTGGATGTTGGTTGGAGGCCTCAGATCCTCTGCACAGGGCTGTGTCAGGATCCTCACAGCAACGTGCTGGCTTCCTCCAGAGGAACAAAGGGAAAGCTGCAGTGACTTAACATGAGCTAAAGTTAGAAGTTACACACCATCACTTCCACAGTGCTCCAGTGCTTATACAGGGGTAGCACACAAGGGTGCGACCAGCTGTCTTGGAGCTAATGTGTATATTGCACAGTATAGGTGTCCAGAAAAAATTATATCATAATAAGGGTGCTTATAGTACTGGATAATACAGATAAGAAACATCTTTCACCAGAGATAAATTAAGCCTTGGTTTTTCACTTGTATATACAGGCAAATGCAACCTTGCTACCATGTTCTACTCTTTTAGGAAGGCCTAAAGCAAGGATGTAAGTGGGCCTCTCTCAAGAAGAATTCACCCCAAAGTCATAGTTGGCTTAGTCTCACCAGTGCACATAATGAATATGCAATTAAATGCTGTTAGAGTAGCTTGGTTTTCCACTTTGCCACCACTCCCAACAATCTAAAATCCTACAAGCTATATATTATCTGTTTGACCCCTAAAGGCACTTGTAATTCCTGCCTTAAAGGAATGGAAATTGTAAGTAGAGAAAAGAGGGCCAAGGGAAGAGAGAGACAGACAGAGTTCCTGAAGCAAGCTGTCCTCCTTACCTGCAGAGGAGATTAGAAGAACAAATAAAAGTCTTGGCAGTATCATGAAAGATTTAGCAAAGGCAAGAGAACAGTGCTCTTGAGAGTGAAATCTGTTAAATACTCAAGTAAGGAAATGGAAATTACTCCTCAGGAGGTCTTTGGAAATTGGAGATTTTAATCTGTCTGGAAGAATTTAGGTGTGGTTTTTCTTGGGGGTAAATTGCTTGGTTTATATAACTGACAAAGTTTCTTCCATGATTTTTTTGACCCCCTTCTATGACTTTTAAAAAAGTTATTCCTCCTTCCTCCACCCTCCCCACACACAAAGGCCCCTTAGGTACCGAGTATGTCATGACTCTATCATGAAGCTCAGCAATTCCCTCTTCTGGGAAGTGGGAGACCACCCAGGCAAGCAATGGTAGGCTACCACTTAAAATCTACATATTTGGCTTGCTGTAATTTATCTGTCATTTCATTCTTCCATTTGTCAAACAATTTCAAAGTTAGTCATGAGTATTACTAATAAAAGTTTCTATTATTTCATATTTCATTTTCCAAAAGTATTTCCCATGCAAAAATATTTTGATTTTTAGTATATTCAATAATACATGCATATTTTTATAGCTCAACACTTTTAAGGAAACAAAAACCTAGTTTGTAATTTGTGATTTATTCAATCCTGATCATTTTCAATGTGTGTGTTCTCATGTGAAGAAATCCAATGCTTCCAACATATTCTTTGAATGTTATGTTTTCTTTTCTAAACAAACAATGTGATGATCAATTTCAAACTTATGCCCAAACTTCTATACAAGTATGTTTCCCATTAAATTTCATCATAACTTTTCAAAATGTGTTTCTCAAACAAATCAAGATTCTTTTATCCCTGCACAGCTAAATAATCTTGATTTAATTTGAGAAAAATTTTGCATATTGGAGGTCAACAGAAATTATAGCTAAGTGCCACTGTTAAAATTTTCATTGTTCTAATGGAAAGATATACATTACCCTTTATACTCAAAATCTAGAAACTCCTTACCTCCTTTTTCCCCTGTGTGATGCTGTAACTTCCAACGTGTTCACTCAGTGAGTCTTTTTTTCTAGTTTAATTGAGGCATAACTGACAAATAAAATTGTAAGATATTTAAAGTATACACTGTGGTGATTTGCTATACATTTTAAAAGGATTCTCCCCATCCAGTCAGCTGACATCATCATCATCTTTATTAGGGAAAAGGGGAAGATCATCTAAATTCTGTTCTCTCAGAAAATTCTAATTATATAATACTGTTATCAACTATAGCATAGTCACATGTTTTACATTAGCTCTTCAGACCTATTCATCTTATAGTTGACAGTTTGCACCTTTTTACCAATCTCTCCCTATTTCCTCGCCTCCCAAACCCTGGCAACTACTTTTCTACTCTGTTTCTATGACCACATCTTCTTTACCTATTCATCTGTTGACAGACACTGAAGTTGTTTCCATACCTTGGCTGTTGTGAAATAATGCTACAGTGAACATGGGCATGTAGGTATCCCTTTGATATTCTTTTGGATATGTACCAGAAGTGGGATTGCTGGATCATATGTTATTTCTATTTTTAATTTCTTGAGGAACCTCCATGCTGTTTTCCATAGGGGCTGCATCAATGTTCATTCCCAAAAACAGTACACAAGGGTCTGCTTTCTCTACTTCTTTGCCAACTAACGGGTGTGAGGTGAAATCTCTTTGTGATATTGAGTTATGTTTCCCTGATGATTGGTGATGTTGAGTACCCTTTCATTACCTGTTGGCTGTCAGTATGTCTTCTTTAGGAAAGTGTCTAATCAGCTCCACTTCCTATCTTTTAACTGGATTGTTTGGTTTGTTTTTGCTATTGAATGTGTCAGTTCTCTAAAATTCTTTGATATATGATTTGCAAACATTTTCTCCTGTTGTGATTGCCTTTTCGTTTTGTTGATAGCTTCCTTTGCTAGGCAGAAGCTTCTTAGTTTGATGCAGTCCCACTGGTCCATTTCAGTGAATTTTATTTTTTGAAATACAAGTCTTTGATTTTTTTAATTGTGGAAAACTTCAAGATTATAATAAAGTTGAAAGAATCTTACAGTGAACACTCATATATCACCTTTTACTATAACCTTACCATGGTCTTTTACCATACCCAAACATAAAACAACTATCATGTCCTCCATAGTCCATCATACAGGTCACCTTCAGAATTTCTGCTGTGTTATCTGTGTATCCCCACTAAACAAGAAAATTTGGGAATGATTCATGTCCTGTGATTCAAATTATAATGATAGTAGATTAAAATATAATAATGACTACAATGGATTGATATACCTGAGAATCCATGAATTCATAATAAATCTTTAACAAATCATTGGTCATCCTTAGAGGTTTCTAGTACCAATCCACCATTCTGAAAATGAATCAATACATTAAAAAAAATAAAGCATTTGTTCTGCTTTCTCTGTAGAAACTATATTTCTGGGTAATTAAATCATTGACAATAAAAAGTTATTTATAGAAGAATTCCAGCTAGTAAGTGCAGAGAGACTAGAAGAAAAGTCACCATTCTGCATCCCTAGTGACATAAAGGAACTAGACAAAACACCACAAGCTGGTAACACCTTATGGTCAAAGGTGGATAGGGAACCCTATAGTGGGATGCTCTGGTTGACAACTCCTGCATCCACTGATCAACCTTAGTATCACCAAAAGCAGGACAGAAGACATTGTTGGTCTCCTGAATTATGTGATAAGAAGTACACAGTGCCTCCTATAAAGTATTGCTCCCTGAAAAAATTAGCTTTTTGCACTGGAATATAGGTCTCTGAATAGGTCTCATTCCCAGTTTATTGGAAAATACAGGTGATAGAAGCACAAGATAAATAGTATTATGAGGAAGTAAGCAAACAAATGTAGAAGACAGGACCTTAGACAGGACCAAAGAGCTAATTTATTCAACAACTAAAGGATATTAAAATGTGGGAGGGTAGCAAGTAGAAGTAGATTAAAGAGACTTAGAGACACATTAACAAAATTCTAATTGTGGACCTTGCTTGGATTCTAACTGTAACAAATCAATTGTAAAAATACATTTTTAAGATGGCTG
The DNA here is from genome assembly GCF_040802235.1 of Manis javanica. Lineage (NCBI taxonomy): Eukaryota > Metazoa > Chordata > Mammalia > Pholidota > Manidae > Manis > Manis javanica. Next base: position 57,499,589 of record NC_133161.1, on the reverse strand, counting down.
AGGACATTTGAACATGGAATGAATATTAGATGATATTGGGCAATTATTAAAAGTATTTAGTTTTTTTGATAGCATTGTGGTTATGTTCAAAATTTTAAGAGTCCTTATCTTTTACAGTTATGTAACCAAGATGAAATGTTGTATTTGGGATTTGTTTTAAAAACACTCTAAAAAGTATGCAGAGATACATAAAACAAGATCAGCAAGATATTCTTTCTACATGTACTTATGTTTGAAATTTTTTATTAAAAGTAGTTAAGAAAAAAGTCATTAGGAGCAATGATGATAAGGGAGGGCACATGAAGGGGAAAAAATAGAATGAAGGGTGCATCAGCTTTAAAATGTGTATTTTTAAAAATTAGGTCCCTACGTGTGAATACATTGAAAAATTATATATCAATGATACTTAATAAAATAGATTTAAAAAAAAGAAAAATTACATGGAGAACATACTGTGTGAGTGGGATCCTTTAAAAGCACACTAAGAGTTTGATGGTCTATTAGGTAATAAATGTGAACCCAGTAAGGAATTTTACACTGAACAGTAACAAAATTAACCCATTTTGGGAAAAATAAGTTACTTTAAAGATTTTCTGTAGGTAACCAATATGAAGTCACTTGAGCATAACTTTCTTAAAAAGCATATTTTTTTGTTTCTTATTTTAAAAATGCACAATAATCTTCCAATTGTAGAAGTTGTTTTTAAACTATTTCCCACCCCCAGAGACTCTGAGATGTTCTGTATTTTGTCCCTCCCACCACACCTCCCAACTTTAAGTTGAGATTCCTCTGTTAATGGTGGTGGAGGAAGGGAGATAGCAGACAGCAGAGAAACAAGAGGTCCCAGGGCATCAAAGGGTGAGAAACAGAGGCCGAATGAATGTAGGAGCCACAGCCAACTTCTACTGTCTGAAACCTCACCATTTTCCCCACTACAAGGCATAGAAACTTAGAATCATGCCCAGACAGATAGTTGGCAGAGTCTGCCTTACCTGTAACAGATAAAGCAAGGAGATGGTCTATTGGATCCAAAACAAGATCAAGGAGAGGAAATAAGGAAACTTCCGTCTGGGGTTTGCAGACCTCCGGCTTAGGGAGCATGCAGCACCTCTGTGGGCCTCCTTAGGCAAGCAGGAGCTTTCACTAAATGTACAGAGCTTGAGTAACTAATTTCTTGTGAATACTGAACAAAGCTGTATGGGTAAGTCACAGCAAGGAGTCCTGGAGAGATCTAGCAGCAGCCTCAGGCTGCGCAGGGCCTCTTGTGGAGGCAGCAGAAAAATGAGGTCATCCAGTTTAGGAAAATCCTCCTGACAGAGGCAAGGATTTGAGATTAGAGCCCAGACACAAGTGGCAAGGAAGGGCGGTATTGCTGAGAGTGAGCAGGAGCAGGGCAAGAACTGTACAGCATGCCGGTCCACCTGGTGGTAAGCACAGCCGTGGCATTCAGGGGACCTAAACAATGCAAAACGCAAAGAAAAAAAGGAATGTGGGTGGAAAGAAAGGATGTTAGGGGGAGACAGGAAAAGCAAGTAAGGGTTGAAGTGGGTGCTGAACTAACCTAGAGTGTATCTTGATACATCCCTACGGTGTAATGCATTGACCTCTAGCACACCCTGGAAGGACATTGCCAAGGTGAGCTTGGGTTACCTTGTCCTAAGGTGTGCCACTTTTATGAGACATTAAACTGTTTGGATTTTTTACTGAACGATAATCTTTGCCTCAATAAATCATAATATAATCCTTATCTATTGTTCAATAAGAATAAATATAGAAGTAATCTTGCTAGAAGTTTGTTGTTATTAATACTTTAAATATTTCTTAGTTCTATTTCAAAATACATTATGCGCCATCTCCTATTTCTTCCCTGCTCAGACCCACCATGCATTTGAAGGTGGCTGCCCCCAAAAAGGAGCTGGGTCTCTCCAGCCTAGTTTGATCACTGTGTAGGATTCCATCTTTCCCTCTCTAGATGATTCTAATTCATTCTAGTGCAAGGAGCACATTACAAAGCCTGGTTATCATCAGTCTACTTGTTCTGTGCCAGTATAATTTGTACCTCACTGTTCACAGGTCCTAATATAATATTCTTCACTTTGCTTTCCTTTAAACATGTTGTATCAGTGAGCATAGGCTGAGCTATGCTGCAGTAAAAATAATGCCTCCTCCCCCAGATCTCAGAGGATTGACACCACAAAATGTTTCAGTCATATTTTGTGTCCATTAGGAGTAGGTAAGAGGAAGGTAGCTTCTTTTTATGGTGATCATTCAGGAGTTCAGACTCATGAATCAGCCACCATCTCAAATGTTGCCCATTTTCATGTCAGAGCTAAAGAAATTTCCTGGATGATCTTGCACTGGCATACAAATGCTCCTCACCAAATGTGACCTGAACTATTTCTATTTACAACTCACTGCCAATCACTAGTCACCTGGCCCCACTCAATCAGAAGGGATCAAAGAAGCACAATGTAACCATGTGCACAGAGGACCAGATATACGACAAGCTGCTCAAATGGTACCACATCTTCATTGAGAGGCAACTTTTTCTTGTTTTTCATGGCAATACTGAGGGATATAGATATGTTGTATAACTGAGATGTACCTACTAATATGTCACATTAATGAGAATAAGAAATTTTGTCTTTATTTTTTCTGATGTGTCCCTAAGGCTTGAAACAGTGCCTGTCACATAGGAAATTTTGAATAAATATTTTGGGTAAATTGAACTCTTGTGAGAAGTGAGAAGAGACAGAAGACAACTAAAAGTAATATTTCTTATCAGAATGACTGTGGTAAACTTTCTCTTCATTATTTCAAAAATCACCAAGAATTCCCACAGTCAAATGATTCCTCAGATATATTAGAATGGTGCAGGAACCACTTCCTCACATTGCTGAAAGGCTTACCCATAATGTCTTAAGCTCAAGTACAAATCTCGTCATAGACCATGCCCAGTATCACATATCTAGCCACAAAAAGCCAAGTTAGCACTTTTCTACTTTGCGAGACCCCAGGACTCTCCCTCTGGACCTTGTGACCAGTTCTAGGGAGCTGCCTCGGGGGCCATACTGAGTCTTCCCTCTGATCCTAGGCCCAGCATCTGGACTGCATGGAGACAGAATCCAGCCATTGTGCAGTTTGAGTCTATCAGGGAAGCCCAGTGTCACTCACATGCTGACAAGTAACATCATATGGTGACCAGTATGAAAATAGAAGCCATTACGACAGGAGGGGTTCACATCTCCTGGCCTTACCCAGTTGCCTCTGCATCCTGGATATTGGTCCTTACTCATGGTTAGGAAGAAGACATGGCCTCTCTAAAGGAATGACACAAGGTTTAAAGGCAGCAGACTGGCAGATTAACCCTGGCTGGAAATCTGTCCAGTCCAAGAGCCAAGTCTCATGCCTGTGTGCACCCCTAGCATCAGCCACCTTCCTAGCTTGTGATGGAGCCCCCTGAGCTTCTCATGAAGGGAGTTAAGCAGAAACCAGGACTGGATGCTCTGAGTGGACCATTCATGACAAAGAGCTGCTCAGTCCCCAATAGAAGTTCCAAAAGGGACTCCTGAATCTCCTGGACCCCCTTGAGCTTTTCCTTCTAGTGCGGGACACTTCATGGGCCGGTTCAACATTTACCTGGGCTGGGCTGGTAGGCACACAGTGCCTGTTACGTTAAAAAGATGAGGGATCTAGGTGAGTCTGCCTGGCCCAGGTATGTCTGACATCATTCCGGAGGTGGCTAGGGCAGCAGACCCGCCTGCATGGAGCTGAGACAGGGAGGCCCCAGCCTCTGGCTTGTGAAATCCACCTCCAGCCTCTGGGTAGCATAGACCTCCTGGGCATTCCTCTTCCTCAGCTGGACTGTTTGACCCCTTTCTGCACTGTGCTGACTTACTCCTGTCCCCTGAGATTCCTCTTCCTACAACCCAAATTCTGCTCTCCTCACCAGACTGACACTGTGGACAATTTGTCTGGTATCTTTCCACCCTGCTTCAGTCATTTATAGGTTTATACCAACACTCTTTATAATGTGTAGTTGGTTTTGACTCAGTTTTTACAGCAAAAATATGATAAACTAAACATCTTTCCTCATCAGTAAATGTGACTCTGTTGCATCATTCTGTAACAGCTGTTTAATTTCCACAGGATGGATGGCTCATAAATCCTTTCTCCTCTATGATTATTTCTTAGTTGTCTCCTGCTGAAGATAACACTGTAGTCATGTATCCTGCATGCACCCCCAGATCAGCACACACTGTGGAGTATAAGGGCATGGGAAACGGGTTGTTTAGGGGTGGGTCCTGCCTGTCCCTCTTATCAGCTGTCTGACCCTGGACCAGTTGTTTAACTCTCTGAGCCTCAGTTTTCTCACCTGAAAAATGAGCCTGCTGTGGAAATCTTGCAGGTAATACAGCCACATAAATGATGGATTGCCATCCTAAGGTATCTTCTTGGGGCAGGAACAATGCAATTATGGTAGGGACTGATTAGAAATACCAAGACATTAACTGTAAAAAAGCAACTATTCTGTTTTCAATTCATTACTGACAAAAGAGAACCAGATTCTTAGATTTATATTTCCAATTGATGAGTATCACTACATAGTTTAAAAAGTTAAAATGTCATTTGAGATTGCTGTTCTCTGCTTTTGTAACTTGAGGTACTGCTGGTGGGATGGGGGCTTAGTTATATATATTTTTAATTTGTGAAAATCATATTAGCTATATATACTACAGCAACAATGTGCACACACCATCACAGCTTTCTATTCTGACAACACTCATTTTCTTCTGTGAGTGGAGACATCTCATTGTTTTCTTTTTTACTTTGTACATAGCTACTGGTGTCTTTAAGTAGATTGTTATAAAAATTGCATCTAAGCAAGGTTGTAACTCTTGATGGAGTAGACTGTTGCTGGGTAAGCAGTCAGTCTTACTGGCACAAAGGAGGACATGGCTGTGTGGGTGAGGAAGTGAGTCCATTTATGGAGGGGACACACGGCGGGAAGTCAGAGCATCAGTGCACTCCTGGAGCAGTGCCACAGGATGGAGGGTTGAGGTGGGAGGACACGGTGCAGTGTCAAGAGTTCAAGCCAGGTGAGCATGCCCCTGTGGAGGTGTAGGAGCTCTGACAGGCAGAGGGACATGCACATGGGTGCACAAGCAGATGGGTGTAGACTGTTAGCTTCTGAGCTAAATGAGGTAAGAGACCCCCTAGCAGGGCATCCTGGCACAGCTGCTCAGGGTGGATCTTTCTTTTTCATTAAGGTATCATTGATATACAATCTTATGAAGGTGTCACATGAGCAACATTGTGTTTACAACATTCACCCATATTATCAAGTCCCCCTCCACACCCCATTGCAGTCACTGTACATCAGCGTAGTAAGATGCTATAGAATCATTCCTTGTCTTCTCCATGCTGTACTGCCTTCCCCGTGAGCCCCCTATATTATGTGTGCTAATCGTAATGCCCCTTAATCCCTTTCTCCCTTCCTAACCCTTTCCCTTTGGGGAACTGCTAGTCTCAGGGTAGATCTTGATTGTCTAATAGTCATAGAAATACCACACTCCTGCCAGTGATGGATTCTAGGTGGGTACGTGACTGTCTTCTGGCCTGGAAACAAAAGGAAGCATTCAGGGAAAGGTTTCTGGAAAGGGTTCTTCTCTTGTCAGGTGACAGTCAAAGAAAGCCCTCTTTGTCCCCTCAGTGAGTACACGACAGGATGTGAAACCTGGAACCTCTACTGTGTCCTATGATGGGGGAAGCAACCTGAAAAAAAAGCCAACTTAGAGGAGTGTAGGATCTAAAACTAGCAGAGATCTAGACCTGTACTGGAGCCTAGAATTGCTTTCCCTTTGGGCTTCTTGTTAATGAATGCAAGATATTTCTTTACTGTTTAAACAAGTAGAGCTTAGTGTCCTGATATTGTAATAGAAAACATCCTGATAACAATCCTTTACTCCAAAGTTAGCACCTACCACTGCCAGTTAATCTGCTGGTAGTTCTGAGCATGATGAATCAGAGGGACTTCCACTCTGGGTTATTGGAAACAACAACTAGTCTCATTTTCAGATAAACCATATATGATCCGGGGCTTAGAAGCTCCCCAAGGAAAAGGCCATAGCCAGACTTTATGGCTTCCTAGTGGGTCTCTCTTACGTGGAGCTCCAGACAAGAGCCTCAGGGTCATTCCACCTGTTAAATAAATCATCTTAAATGTTCTTAATTAACACAAAATGTGAATTTGTTATGTTACCGTAGCTATACAGTTTAGGTGTGATCCATATCTAAGTAACAAAGTGAAGTTAATAAAAAATAGTTTATTCAAATAAGAACATTATATTAAAAAAGTGAGGGGAGAGAGAAAACATAGCTGTGGGGTAAGAAGTTAAGCTATAGAAGCTAGAATTTCTTAGCAAAGAAATTGTCAAATTTACCAATTCAATAAAGTTCTCGGCAAATTTTCTTGTCAAGGAACTTCTGACAGGCAATTCCTGAACTTTTAGAGAAACAGAACCAAAAAATGCCAAGAGATCATGTCAAAGAACAGAATAATTTTAATTATTCACCATGAACCACACCAAGATAAACAATTATGGGAGTGTGCATGTAATACTTTGAGTCACTAATTTGTAAATGACAAAGATCGGAAATAAGGGATTTTCTTCACCCATAAGACATCCTAGTTACTAAAGCTAAGATACAAAATATAACAAAAGTCAACAAAAGGAAATTGAAAAGGAATGTATAAAGACAGGATGTATAGCATTTTTCACCACCTAACATTACAATAGGTAGATGGATTAACTAACTATACAATCTGACTTAGAAAATATAGAAAAGATTATTTAAAATAATATCATGTAAAGAGCTTAGTTGGCTTCCTTTTGTTGAATGGTATTCACACTTTAGTGACAGAATTTTAGAAGTTTATGAGTAAAGGGAGGAATGCAGTAAATAGTTCTTAGACCACCTACATTTAGCATACATTAAATTACACAACACATTCCTTTAAGTAAATGCTCTTTTTATAACATTCATTCCACTTACTGATAGAAGCTGCTCACAGGGTTGTGATATTTAATGAATTCACAAAATGCAGCTGTACTTCAAGCTCTTGGCAGCTGTCCAATAACTTTAATATAAATTTTTAGAGACAGAAAAAACAATTATACTAGAAATAATTTCACATTTTCTTAGTAGTTCTTAATTTGGTGGGGGGTATGGGCAGGGAGATCAATAGACACAAACACTGGGAAAGTGTTATAGTAAAAATTAGGGTTAAGTGTGAGCAGGATACAGACCCGAAGAAATCACATTTACATGTGAAAATGCCATGATATCATCAGGTACACCCTCACGATAATATTATATCAACTGACTTTGGTCAGACTCTTGATTTAAAGTAGAGAAATCTAATGCAAATCAGCTTAAACTAAAAGGGAAGTATTTTGACTTGCATGATCAAATTGTAGTGAAAGCAAGCTCGCTAGAACCTAGGACTCAAATACCATTAGACTTGATCTTCTCTTGCTCTATACGTTAGTTTTATTTACTTCTACTGTAGGTTTCACTTTCTTTGTGGAAAGAAACATGGCTGATGGCAGCTTCTAGGCTCACGCACTAACAGCTTAATGATAAGATAATGAAGATTTTAAGGAAGGATTCTGATTGGCCTGGCTTGTATGATTGACCAATCATTATAGCTAGGGTTGTGGGATCCAGTTAAGTTTAAGTCCCCATCTTTAGATCAAAAACTGTGACCACAGAGGTGGGTCATGCAGATTCTATTCTAACTAATTAATCAAATCTCTCATTATGAGGATAAAGTAGAAAAAAATAATACTAAATAATGATACACATAGGAAAAATTCTATATGCCACATTAATTAGAGAAGGGGTAGAAATGGTCTGTAGAAAATCATCAGGTTATAGAGACATCTTACGGAGTGGGAGAAAATAATTGCAAATCATGTTAACTGACAAAGATCTAGTACTCAGAACCCTGGCAACTCAACAACCAAAAAGTGTAACAATAAACAAATGGGTAAAAGTCTTGAACAGACACTTCTCCAAGGAGGACACCCATATGGCCAACAAGCACATGAAAAGATGCTCAACATCATTAGTCAATAGGGAAATGCAAACTGAAACCATAATGAATGCTGATGAGTAGAAAAATTCAAGCCCCTATACATTGCAGGTGGAGTAAAATGGTGCAGCCACTGTAGAGAAAAGTTTGGCAGTTCCTCAAATAGTTAAACACAGAATTACCGGATAACCCAGTAATTCAACTCTTAGACATATACCAAAAATAACTGAAAACAAGTGGTCAAACAAAGACTTGTAAATAAATGTACATAGCAGCACTATTCACAACAGCTAAAAGATAGAAACAACTCAAGTGTCCATCAACAGGTGAATGGATAAACAAATGTGGTATATCCATATATACAGTGGAATATTATTTTCAGCCTTAAAAATGAATCAATTCATAATATATGCTAAAATATGTATGAACTTCCAAAACATTCTACTAAGTGAAAGAAGCTAGACATAAAAGACCACATATTGCATGATTTCATTTATATGAAACATTCAGAACAAGTAAATTCATAGAGATAGAAGGCAGACTGCTGGTTTCCAGGGGCTAGAGGAAGGGAGGAATGGGGAACAACTGCTGAATGGGTATGTGGTCTCCTTTGGAGGTGAGGAAGGTGTTCTGGAACTAGATAAGAGGTGATAGTTGCACAATATTGTGAATACACAAATTGCCACTGAATTGTATACTTTGAAATGGTTAATTTTTATGTCATGTGAATTTCATTTCAATCTCAATAAAAAAATTTTTAAAGACCATCAGCATGTCAACCTTAAGACATCCTCATCCTCTGGACAGGAAAACTGTAGGCCTTCAAAAGAATGTTAGTGCTTTTAAATATAAATACTATTTGATAGGTTATAGTCTAATTTCTTAATACTTGATTTTCCTCACAGGGGGATTTTTAGGCAGATGATGTTTTCCTTATCCCACTACAGAATATACCTTATTATTATATATCTTGAATTTTTTTATCCTTCTTCAAGATATTGGACTATAATAGAGTCCTATTCCTGCTATGTACTCTCTAATCCTAAAAGGAGTATCTAAGTCACATAGTTACATACTTAGTCAATAAAAGGCCATTAATGAAGGTATTAATGGCAAACTGAATAAAGGCCACCAAATACCATTGGTTTTACTGAATAATAAATACTGAGGTGACCGTTAGTGGCTTTCTATTCCAAATTACCATGTTCAACTTTCATTTTTTGTCCTTCTTCCCACTATTTTCCCTTGCTACCTGAATCCATCTAAACTCTCAAATGGCACTAAAAGAAACCTAATCAAAAACAGAGAAACTGAGGGAAAACTGTAGGAAAGGCAGAGAACCTCAGTAGTGATTGGAGCCAGGAACTCTTCAGCGCACAGGTCTCCCTCTCTCATTTGCGCTGGCTTTGTTCTTGTCCTACTCCTTTACGGGGCTGGAAACATGCCTGGCAGCACCAAGTTTATCATAGCTTGTCTTAATTTCAGGCTTAAGGGGATGACCAAGCACAAGATACCTTGACAGTGGAGAGATGAGATTGGCGGCAGTTTTATTACTCGCCACTGCTCACAGCCCAGGGCAGGAGGCCGCTGAATGCCATGCAGGGCCACAGAGGGGTTGTACTCTAGAGCAGAGTGAACAACTAGGGAACATCGGAGAGTTTGTAGAAACAAGGGTGGGGGGATGCCTTGGTTCCCACACAGGTGTGCAAGTGGATTGTTTGAATAATCCTGGGCTGACAGGGAACTGAAACCTACTAGTCAAGGACAAGCAGTAATTGCATTTGGTCCGTTTGATAAGGATGGTTGCCTGGCTAGGGGATCTTATCTGTGGGAACAGAGTAGGGATGGGAACTTGCAGTTAGGTCATTTTATATCCTTCCAGTTTTAGATATAAGGCAGCACACAATTTTAGTTTATTTCTAACACCACAAAACTTAACCACTAGGAATGGGCCACTCCTTTTCCCTTAGCCTAGGAGGAATTATTCTGCTTAGCTTGTCTGGGATTACATGCCCACCCTTAAGGCCAGAGTTTAGAGAACTATGATTATCAGCCTTGCTGGGCCACAGGATTGGGCATGAAGCACTGCCCCCCAAAAAGAAGGACCTCTCTTTTCAAAAGATGTTGGGGATCAAAAAGCAACACAATTCCTAATCACAGTACGTCTGTTCTCCTTGCTTCTTTCCTTCCTCTTTCTTATCAGTTCTCTATTTTTCTCTTCTCTTTTTGTCTCTGTCTTCTCTGTCTCCTTTTGTCTTTCACCCCTCTTTCCTTTCTCCCTTTTCTCTTTCTCCTCCTCCTCCTTTCTGTTCTCTTCTTTCTCTCTCCTTCCCTTTTCCCCACACCCACTTTTAATCATCCATGCCTGCAAAGCCACCCACAGCCATCATCCTGTACAAGCAGTAGGAATCTGGTGGCCTTTAGCTTGATTTCTGCTTCCTGCTTTATCCAGGTCACTGGGTAAAGGGTGAAGAATTGGGCAGAGCTTAAATTACTGAGAGCCTATCTTCCCTATCAAAATTTAAGGGAAATTGCCAAGTTTCTTGAAAAGAGTACCCTAATTATGGAACAAAATTTCTCTGTCATAATCTAAGATGAACTCATGAAACAAAAATTATTGTCTAAAACCTTACAAGTATTAAACTTTCAATGCAAAAACCTCTCAGTGTCTCTGTATGGTTTCTGATAAAGATTTCTTTTGAACTACTTTCTGACATGTAGTGCCTCTAATTAAAATGATTATTGAACCCTTCTCTCCAGTTTGCTTTGTGTGAAAGAGGGTAATGAAGGCATCATTAATAAGAACCTAGCTGCTGAAAGGAGGCCGTAAAGAGCACAGCTAACGTGGTCAGTAAGATAGTCTGGAATTATATACAAAAGTAATTGAAACTCTTCAGGATCTAAGCAAATAATAGTAACATCTGTAGTGCTCCATTTGAGCACCAGCAAAGAGTGAACAGAACCAAATACTCCAGTTGTATTTGCTTCCTAGGCCCAGGCTGTTTTGCTTCCTAACTCCCATTACTTAGAGAGTATCTGGTTTATAGCCCGAAATCCCTGGCAGAATGTATGGTTTGTGGCAGGAATGCAGTTAATTTCAGTGCCTGACTGACTGAATAAATGCATAAATGGAAGATGTCAGGTCATTTATAATAGCTTTCTCATGCAGTGAGAAGAGCTCTTTAAATGGCCTGATGGTCCCAGTCTGGCCACACATGGTAACCTGGGCTTCCTGGAGCTAGTTAGGGGGGTCTCTCCCTGCCACTGGAGTAGATAGATAGGAGCAACAAAGAATTGGTGCCCAAGAATCCTGGATGCACCTGCTAACAGTGATCTGAAACTAATCCAGGCCAGGAAGGAAAATGACTTCCAAGCTGAGTCCTCATTATGAAATTTACCTCCAAAATTACAGGAGTGTGAAGAGAATTTTAGCAGTTCCAGATTCTTGAGTTAGAAAGTCTCAGAAAAAAACATATGTTGATAGAGGTGAAACTGAACCCCAAGATAATAAACCAAATTTATAAAATAACAGTGCTTTAAACTGTCCCATTGCTATTTTTAATATAAAGTGCATTTGAAAAACTTTTCATAAACATGAGAAAAATATTTATTGACTTGGTAATAGTATTCATTCCATCAAGGATTTTTTTAAGTCAACACAACTTAGATTAAGTTGTAGTTTAATATGCTTTTCAAGTTATCCTTCAACTAAATTAGTGTCTATGATGATAAAAGAGTTGAGTTTATTTTTATATTTAAACATGTGGTTGCATGTTAGCTAACATTCCAAGAGTAAATCTATCTTTCCAGATTTTAAATATTAACCTGAAAATTGTCAAGATGAGAAATGGTGTCAAATTTTTACTAGATATGGTGACAGAGACAAAAATTCTTTTGAGAAGGACTGAGTTTGATTATAGAAATGTAGTTTTTTGGCCATTCCTTATATTTGTGATATATATATTTCTCTCTCTCTCTATATATATATATACATATATTTCTTTATCCTTTACATAGTGATCTGGATATATATATATATATTTACTGTACATATAATACATATTAATCTACATATATAGCATAATTAGTTATGCAGGGGTGGGGAATTACCACAAGATGTGAAAACCAGGAGGTCTATGTAACCACACACTTACAGAGAGACCTTATGCTTCAAATGCCTGATTGTTAGATCATATGTGACAAAATGCAGCATTCTGCAAGCATTCACACTACTCCTCTGTCAGCTTAGTATAAAATTCTATCGGTAACTTGTCAGATATAAGTTGAGTAAAGCAAGGGAAGGGTTAGTAGTTTCAATGACATCATGCAATGAAATCCTATAATGGAAATTAATTTTTATACATTGTATGACTTGTCCACTCAGTACCATCTCTAATTTCAGACCAGGGGTCTTCTGTCCTAGGTTCCATGGTTTAGAGGCCCCTGCTCAGGTCTTTCTCTGAATTCACCCCCTGCTGCTCCCACACACCCCTTGGGACAAGTGGATGGGCTCATCTGGACCTCTTGCTCCGTCATCTTTTTCACACTACGTGACTAGAATCCTAACGCACATGTGCTCCTCTAGGCCCAAGGGACAGTCAAATGGTGGCTATGAGGGGGTATGGACAGAGCTTTGACACAGGGGCCCTATTTTTCTTGGGAGAAAATGTGATGTCACAGTGTAATGGCATAAGGTTGGAATTAAAAATTGTATTATTTGGGTAATCTGGGGGTCTGTCTAGAAGTTTCTGGCTTTCCCAGAGAGTATAGGAATATTTCCAAACCTGAAACATTTCCTGTTCCAATATCAGGTAGGTATTTGGGAAATTTTTGTGAATTTTGAGAGGAAACCAGGTATGTAAGGAAGAAGTGTAAAGGACTGCTTTCCTGAGAGTTTAAAAAAACACTACATGTGAGGAATGTTCCTTCAGAACCCTGATGACAAAGTGTGTCTTGGGGTTGGGAAGAGACTGATGCTTTCGCTGATAGCTCAGAACCCACCACCCCTCTAATAATTCAAAATATGGCAACATTTAGAGCATCAGGTGAAAGAATCCTGAGCAGGAATCCTGGAGATCAGAAAAAGGATACTTTGACAATAGAGAAATGAAGTCTACTTAAATAGTCTGAAGGGCAGCAGGCATTAGCCAGGGAGAGGAGAGCAAGGGAAGACAGAATGCTGCAAGATGACCTGAAGCAATCCATTGGGTAACTTCAAGAAGTAACTGGTGAACTCTCAGGATCTAGCTTGCAGGGCTTCAGTTACTTGTATTTGCATGTTAAAAGCTAAACAATTGTTATGAAAAGACAATACACAGAAAAAACTACAAATGACCAATAAGCTTTGAAAAGACACTCAACTTCACTAAACGAACAGAAATGAAAACAAAACCTTTCTCCAGTTAGACTGGCAAAATTTGATGAGACTGATATCCTATAGAGAAAGGGACACTCTTATATATGGCTCATTAATACCATTGAGGAATTTCAGCTAATGAAATACTAACCCAGGAGCACAAGTTATTTACAACAGCATTGTTTATCATAGCTAAAAACTGGACAACATAAATGTCTATCGATAGAGTAATGAGTAAATAAATCATAAGATACATTACAATGGAGCACAGTGCAACAACTCAGTTCAGTAGCTGACTTTAAAAGATGGAATTTCATGACATGGTAAAGAGAAATAGGAAAGCTGAAGAACAAATTATATGGATACATTTATTCATTAAAAAAAATAAAACCTACGCAAGCAGAAGCAAAAGGTAGCCAGTCACAGTTTTATAAATGTTGGCAGAAGATACGAGATTTCTGGCTCAAAAACTAAGGACAGTTTATTATTGACATTATTAGCATAGGTAGAATATCAGTATTTGCACCAGCTACCCTAGCTGCTATTTCCAGAGGGCAATGCGAAGTAGGCCATGTAATGTAGCCCCATACAGTGGTGTGTGTTGTTGGAGAGAAATCTTGAGTTTAGGGAAACCAAATCCTTTACACTGGCCAGTAAGCTTACCTGACCTTATCTTTTGTTTTTTAATTGAGATATAATTGACATATCAGCTTCAAGTGTACAACAGAGTGATTTGTACACATTACCAAATGCTCATCATGATAAGTGTAGTTACCATCTGTCCCTGACCTTATCTTTATTGTAAGAGAGGGAGACATTACCATTATTATGCTGTGCAGTAGAAAAATAAACACACTCACCCTTTCTAGAAGTAGACACTATATCTTCCAAGCCTGTTCATTATCTAAATATTCTTTAAAATATAGTCCTGAACAAAGACAGTCATTACCTCTTCTCATATGACTTGTAGTAACATGAAAGACTCATGGAGAATTCCATGAATTCTCAATATTCCATTATTATTTTCATTTTATGTAAATAAACAAAATAAATTGTAGCTGTCAATTAACAAGGTATGCTATTTTACCTAAACTTATAACAATGAAAACATTGATATTCTGGTCATCCAGTATCACAACAAAGATTAATCTTTTTGTATGTATATATAAGAATATATTTTGATTGTGACTGATATATTGCTTATTTTATGCTCATTCTATACAGGCAAAAATGGCTTATAATGATTATTTTATCTAATATTTTTCACTCAGAAAAATAATATCTAGAATGATCACTGGAAATGTTCAGGACAAAATTAGGAAGATAATTTTAAAAATTATATAGACTTAATAATGACCATCGCATGCACAATTTTTTTCCACACATTTTACACTGGAAAATTGTTCTTAAAAACAATGATATGTCAACATCTCAACAAGAACCTTTTACTCTGTAAATAATACACACTACTAGTCTAGGAGAGTATAAATAAAAACAGATTTTTTAAACTAAAATACCCACTTCTTCATTTTACTGTTGAAGAAACTAAAGCCCAGAGACATTAAGAACTTGAAGGTGGGCAACAATTAGTTAATACCAGAGCTGAGACTAAACCCCACATGCCCTGACTTGGAACACGGGCTCTTTCTTCTTATCTAAACCCATATACATGATATGATAGAGCTTTCAAACTGGGGTATGCATACTCCTGCAGGCAATGGCAGCATGCCAGGGGGGTAAAGCCACAGATAAACACTGTGTGTCTTGCATCAATGTAAATATTACTCAAAGATTTGAGGAGAGTTATGAGGAACCACTTTATTTTTATATTAAGACAAGATCGATTGTAAAAGAGAATATACATTTAACATGAATTTTTTAAATTTCAGGCTGGATTCCTCAGGCTAAAATCCCACCTCCTGGAGGTAAAAATTCTCTGTGCCCACTCTGCTAAGGATACTTCTTTTGTAAAAATTTTATACTACCAATATTAGGATGTCTAGGAAGGACTTTTTTTCCCAAAACTGCCTTCACTAACCTCCATCTTTGACAGTCCACAATTAAATTTGCATTATTTTAGTCCTTATGATCAGTTAAACTGTGAACTTTTCTTGAAAGGGGAACACACTAAGGCCTTATAATAAATGAGGTTCTGAGTTCCTTTCCTAAGAACAAAACTGGGTTTCATTTTTTGGGTTTTTTCTCTTCTCTTTTTTAAATTGAAATGCAGTTGATATACAATATTATGTTGGATTCAGGTGTACAACATAGGGATTCAACAATAATATGCATTTCAAAATGCTCACCACAGTAAGTAGTTACCATTTGCCACCATACAAAATTAATTACAATATTATTGATCTTTTCTCTTTTTAATCATTATAAAGTAAAAAAGATTTTAAAAATAAATCATGGATTAAATTTTTAAATATAATTTCAACAGAAATTAACTGGCTGGTAGTTTACTTCACTAAGATGTTCTCTGAAAATATTTTGCATATGGATCTAAAACTCACATTTGTGTAATGTACATAATTGACCAATTAGTATGCATTTCCATTTTTCTTTGTAGCATATCCTTAAATGATATCTGAAATTCTATAACACATATGCACAGCAAATATGGGAGCTAAGAGGCCAATAAATTATTTTATGCATTTTCTCAGTGGACCTTTCCTTTCAACTGATTTCTGGGATAAAAAAGACTTAAACAATAGTTCTCACATGATTCCTCCCTTCATGATAAATTAGAGGACTTTACCAACCCACCTCAACCAGGCCCAAATACTTTTCAGAAATACTAAAATAGCCATGTTTGATTTCTTCACTGAGAGATTTATGAATGCTCTATTCCAATACCAGCATTTTTGTACATAAGTTGCCTGACCTATTTCAAAAAGCTGCATTTAATTCCTAGATTTCAAGTTCAAATTTAGAGCCAAGAAACTAACTCATTCAACTGAGTCAGCATTGACTGAATGCAGTGTATTAGGCCCTGGCAAAAAACAGTGATGGCATAGACAGAATCCTGCCTCCAAAATTACCCAAGCTAGAGGAGAACCAAACTCATATAAATAACATCATAAGATAGCCTATGCTAGGGGAGCAACCAGTTTAAACAAAAATCCATACTGGAAGAGACTCAACAAATAGCGGCTCAACTTACCCATTTTCTGCCAAAGGAAGGACTTCTCAGCTACTGACCAACATGTTCTTATTCCTGGCCAATAAGGTCAGCAAAGAGTTGCATTTTTCTGTGCACCTGCGCTCTTGGGGCTCCTTGAAACCACCATCTCATCTCCATCCCAGGACTGCGTCCAGGGTAAGGCAAATGAGGTGCTGGCCTTAGTACAAAAATTTAAGGGACATTCAAAATTCAGTAGTCAAAATAAATATTTTGTACAATGTATTTTTTAGAGAAAGTCAAAATTAATGCAAAAGCATCCATGATGAGCAAAATGGCAAATTTTAAAGACAGAATCAGCAGTACTGGATTTTTTACCTTTTGCCTCAAGCTCCACTAGGATTCTGGAGACCCCTGCTTCACATAGGGCCAGTGGTCACCAGACACATCTGATATTCAGATCTCAAATCAGCGAAATTACTGTTACTGGGTGACTGCCGAGTGTGTTGGACGTATGACGTGGTGGGTGGTGCAGGGCCACACGCATGCACGTCACAAAAGTCGGGGTTTGCTTTCAATCTTCCTTAGTGTGAATTGGCTTTTAGTCGACGAGGTTGCAGTAAGTGTTGGTAACAGAACCATGAGCTGCGGGCCAGGCTGAGGGGATCATTGCTGGCTGTGGTGTCCTGATGACCGAGGACCCCAACCATCCGGCTCGTGCCTTCCTACGACGCACGAAGAGCGTAACAAGGGCGCCAGAAGCTGCCCTGGAGATCAGCCGCAAGGTGAGCGGCGCCCCCTTCCCCAGACCACGAGCCCCGCGGGTCCCTAGGGAAAACCCCGGCCCACCTGATACTTGCCCCCGGGTCTGGGCCGAGGGGTGGGGAGATGACAGACCCCAGGCCCTCCTCAGGGACTGGAGGTCTGCAGTCTCCGGGGTAAGGTTAGGGGGCTGCCAGGCTGCACACTGACTGACAGCCTTCCACTGTCTTTTCCCCTTCTGCTGCACAGACGTCTATGGCAGTTTAGAAATTAGGTAAATAAAGCCATGGATTTGGGGGCTTGACTCTCCAAGAGATACATAACCCTGAAATGCTGTTCCCCCAAAGTGCAAATGGACACACTAAAAAGAAAAGGTTCTTTGATGAACAAATCAAGCAGAGATAGGGCAGTTAAGATAATGGCTTAACGAGTACTTGAGTGGGGAAAAAAGGTTGACATTGTGCCACATATGGAGCTAGTGAAGTGTTCTCGAGTTCTCGGACTTGTCTGGGAAGGCTGGGGCTCCCAGGATTGAGCCGGCCCACGAGCTCTGGGCTGAATTCAAAGCTATTTACACGAAGTCCTAACCAACCTGTGCTACGCGAGTGTTGCACGTAGGTACTGGAATTTATCATTACAATAGTACGTTGTCAGAGAGGGTTATTTTTTTCTTTAGATTTTGGTACAAACTTCTTTCTCCTAGGATTTAATAATCCCACAACGTTCGAACATTGTTTTCCCCTCTGTGTCTAGATTCTAAGGCATCAGGCCGCGGAGGAAGCTGCCGCTATCCTCCCTGTGCTAGAACTCTCCACACCCCAGTCCCGTGTTGGATTGGTTTTGTTTTTCTGTTAATTTTTAAAATTAACCAGTTAGTTTGATTTTCACCATGCACCAGGCAACTGAAATTACCCCCCAAAATTCAACACCTTTTCTGAGTAATATCCTCTACCACCCTATGCAACATGGCAAATTCAAGTTCTACCTTTCCGGAATTAGCCCCATGGGCTCCCACTGTCCTTTTGTTTCTCCTCCTAACTTTAGAACCATTCCCTCCCCAGTCTCCTGTCTAGGCTTGGGTTCCTCCTCCCCTCTCTAGAAATAAATACTTCACAATGTTCTTACCTGGTGCCACTCTCTCCTCTGCACTGACCTGACTCGTGGGGCTGTACATCTCTGGTGAGATCCCCTGGTGGGCTTGCAGCTTTCCCATGGACGCCTGACATGCCTGTTCCACCTGTGCCTCTATATTTCTCAGCTGAATTCACCTTCCCTTCCCTGGCTCATCATCAGGTCATGACATTTTCATAACCACCTGTGTCTCTGCTGGCCTTTCGTCTCTGCCTCCAGTTCCCACAAATTCTCCCTGTACACCTCCCATCCTACCTGTTCACTGTGTGTTCCCACCTGCCACTATCCCAAGGCTCATGAGCTCTTACCTTAATTTACCAGAGGCAGCCTTGCTTCCTGTCTGCAGTTCTCTCTGCACCTCAGGCTACAGTCATTTTCCTGAGGCCTTGGCTTGTCACCTCTTTTCTCCAGTTTAACAATGCTCTGATGCCGAGTGTCCGAGAACTGAGTCCAAAACAGAATTACCCAGTAGTTATTAGGCCCATTCTTTTAGAGTACCAGCAAAGCATGGGCTCCAAAAGAGGACAAAGCTCTTCAAAATAATTTGATATTAAGAGCACTGATGTAGTTGTCATGGGGAAAACTAGAACCTTGTTGGACTTTGTTGCACTGATTTACCATGTGGTTAGTATATGGATTACATATATATGTGTATGTATCTTATATAAAATTTATTTAAATTACTTATTACATAAAATATGTGCTTTACAAAACTGAAGGTACAAAACAGCAGCAGACTCAGACCCTCAGAAGGGACTAGTGGTTACCAAAAGGAAGAGGGTAGGAGGGTGTGTGGGAGGGAGGGGGAAGGGGATTAGGAAGCATTATGATTAACACATATAATGTAGGGGGTCACCAGGTAGGCAGTATAGCACAGAGAAGACAAGTAGTGACTCTATAGCATCTTACTAGGCTGATGGACAGTGACTACAATGGGGTGTGTGTGGGGGATTGGTAATAGGGGTGAATGTAGTAACCACAATGTGGCTCATGTGAAACCTTCGTAAGATTGTGTATCAGTGATACCTTAATAAATAAAATATGTGCTTTTAAGTTCAGTTGAGGTCTCGGGCCTATGAAAGTTTGGTTTGCATACTACACTAAATAAGTACACACTTCTGAGCCTAAATTTCAAAGTTAACACAAATAATAAGACCCCAAACCACCATTTTATTTTATGTCTCTCAGTTGCCGTCATGTACCTTTCACTGTGGTCTAAGTCTGTACAGCCTACACATTTCACACCTTCTTCCTTGATTCTTCTCTTGTGTACTTGTTCTCTCTGACTAAAACATCCATCCATCAGTATTTTGTTTCTAATTTCTCCTGACCCTTTCAGACCCAACCAAATCACCAGTCCTGCCTTGAAATCTCAGAGTTCCCAGGCTGAGTAATTTCTTTTTACTCTGAATATACCAGGCATATTATCCTTCTTAAAGCTCTTAACATCTGCAACCTTCTTTTATAGGAATGTATGTCCCTTACTTCTACTTAAAGGCTTGCTCATAGAGGTCAGGCACCTTACCTGATTCATTGCTACATTTTCTAGCTGGTCACAGACTAAACTAGTCACAGCCTCAAGGAAGCACTCAGTAGTTTGTGGTTCAATGGCAACATGGTCTGTTTGGACCTACTATTGAAAAAGTGTTCAACTTAAAGAATGTTATTGTGTGCAGATGCTGTGGAAAATGCTGTGGCATTTCCTCAAAAAACATAGAATTATTGATGATCCATCAATTCCACTTTGGAGCATACACTCAAAGGAAGTGAAAGTAGGAGCTCAAACAAATACCTGTTCAAATGTGGCTCATGTTCAAAGCAGCATTATTCACAAAAGTCAAAATGTGGAAGTAACCCAAGTGTCCATCTGTGGATAAAGTGAAGGTTCCTGTGGCCACAATTCTCACCTGGCCCTGGTGCTAGCTCACTACACACGTGTGGGCAATACATTGTTATTGACTCTATATAAAGAGCTCTGCCCAGTGCTCTGGGCAAAACTGCTGTAAGGCTGCCAGGAGAGCACTGATGAGACTGGAGTGGTGGCAGCACCAAGGACAGAGACTGAGACTGATGCGGGGGTAGAGGCCCAGAGGCAGAGACCAGCTTGCTGCACGCAGACTCACTCTGAGTGGATGGCATTCTGAATGGGTGGAATTCTAGTGATTGATCTGCCACCATGGAAATGAAGTTGAGTATAAACCCTTTCACCCCAAGAATGTTCCATTGTCATTTCTTTGGTCTCATTGAATCCATAGTGAACTTGTCCAGGGCTGAAATACATTGGCAAGACGCCATTGATGGATACATGGAAAACAAAATGTCATCTAGATGTACAATGGAATATTATTCAGCCCCAAAAAGGGAGCAAATTCTGACACAAGAGATGATTCTTGAAGACATTATGAAGTAACATGAGCCAATCACTAAAATACAAATATTGTCTGATTGCACTTAACTGAGGTGCCTGTAGTAGTCAAATTCAGAGAGAGAGAAAGTAGAACAGAGATTGCCAGGGGTGGAGGAATGGAGAGATAGTGTAATGGGTCTAGATTTTCATTTGGGGAAGATGAAAAACTTCTGGAAATGGTTAGTGGTGCTGGTTGCATAATGATATGAATATGCTTAATGCCATAAAACTGTACAGTTAAAATAGTGTTATCCATATTATGTATACTTCACCACAGCTGAAAAAAACAATTCAGGGAAAGAATGCATGTTGTGATTCTTTAGATAAAAGGAATCTGTTGCTCGTGAAATTGTGTTTTGACTGGGAGCTGGAACTGTTTCACAGGAATTCACTGAAACTTGAAACTTCCTGGCATGTTTTCGTGTTCTTTGGCTCTTTCATATTAATACTTGTTACCAGATTCATATGAAATTTTTGGTTGGAAAGAATCCATGATATAAAGCTGTGTAAATAAATAATTAATTACAACAGTGATTTCCCTATTATACTGATGTTTCAATTTTCCAGTTACTTTTTAAAATTTGATTTAAATCCTTACACACCATGGCTAAAATTTTCAGTTCATACTAATTTCTTAGTACTAAATTAATATGTGTTCATTATAAAACATTCAAACATTATTTTAAAATGTATTGCTTAGAAAGTCCCCCATGATCTCAAGTGCTAAATTTTGTAACAAATTTATGTGCATTTTGCATGCACATAAGTGTCATTGGTAACAAAAATATAATTACACTTACTCATTATACTGCCAATGGCATTTTTACTTTAAAATATATTTTGGATATCTTTCTGCATTTATACATCCATCTCTCTGTATTTTTAAACTACTGCACAGTATTCCATTGTGAAATTACATCATAATTTAACCCATATTCCAATTAGTGGGCATATTTCATAACTAGAGACAATATATGCTGAGATGAACAATGATATTGACATTTTTTGAGAGTGTGTATGCATCCATGCTTTTCTGAGTGCAAATGTGGAATGTTGGAATCAACGTACAAGCACATTTATAATTTTAATAGATAGCTGAAGAATTTTAATTCTATTTCAGTTGGCCTTTAACATCCCAAACACTTTGGCAAAGTTGCAATTGACTATGTATTGTGGAAGCTTATAGTTTAGATGTTTAAGTTAAAATATCCGAATGTGGATGTCTAAGCCTGTGCCAATGGATTTTTTCAAGACCCAAATTCAGCTTGCTTATCAGGTTCATAAAGTACTCTCAGGGAAATGCCTATACCTGAGCCAGTGAATTCTCTAAGCTCCAAGGTTCAGCTTGTGTAACAGGGTAACAAAGGAAGTTTGGGATATAAATTAGCTGCTATCCATCTCTGGGATATCTGCGTTCCTCATGTCTTTAGATATTTATTCCTTCCATAAAATCTAACTCTTCTTAAATTCCTCTTTTAAATAATGAAACCATTGCCAAAATCTCATAAATCACTGACATTACAACCTTACCACCCACCCACAACAAATCCCAGCTGAAATTTGGTGATTGTTTTGACTCTGATAATGTTTGTCAGATTCCAGGAGTGCAACGATTGTACCTTCTACTTTTGTTGTGTCTCATTAGCTTTACTCCTTCATGGCAAATTATAGATGGGCTTAAGTTTTTCCATATCATCTTAGGCCATGTGGCCTATAAATGTTATTTTGTAATTTAGCAAAGGACCTTTAGTAGAAAAAGCAAAGCACTTAAATAGCTGTTGTTGGAGGTGTATTTTCAGAACAAAGCCTATGGGAATAAAAATTGCTTCTTCTCCACCAAAACTTCCCACAGTGCAAGTATGTTAGGGACTCAGGAAAATGAAGACTGTTCCTTTGCAAAGGAAAATGATATTTATTCACTCATTCATTCATCTGACATTGACAACTTACAGGGTGCCAATCACCTATATGATAATGTATATTATGGTGTACTCCCTCCACCTCCAACCTTGATATTGTCTTCTGTAAATACAGAAAACCTACCAAATATTAATTCTTCATGTTTGAAGGAATATTTAGGAATATTTAAATACCAAATTACTCCCCCTCACAGAGAATGAAAACTTGTTTTTGGAATATATGTGCAATATCCACTTTTGGTCTTTGATAAAAAATTATTTACACACCTGTGCCCAGGATTAAAGATAATGAAATTCAACCACAAAAATGATTAAATGATATGTAATTGTAGTGTTGAAATTTATCAGTTTAGTATGGTTGACCCCATAGTCACCTTTCTTTTGATCTTCGTGTAGACATTATTGTTATTGACTGCATGTGTCTCAGCAATTTTGCTCAGTGGAATGTGGCTTGACAGATTAATTATATGTTATCAGGCTGTTGAAGATCAACTAAAGATATGTGGCCACAAGAGGGATGCTGATGTCTTTGAGCTGTTCCTTTCTAAAAAGTAAGTGTACCTTCTGGAAGAGATAGAAGGGCATCATATGATGCTTCCAAGATTCGAGTGTTCTTTTCCCTTGTTTCCCCTAAGGACTAGATAGGCAAGAACCACACTTTAACCATTGCTCGTTAGCATCCACAGTCTCTGTTGGAGAGACAGGGTATTGAAATTGATAAAAACAAAGATTATGGAGCCAGGCTGAGTTTGAATCCCAGCTCTCCCTCTTCCAGCTGGGTAATTTTGGGTACGTCAGACACCTCCTTGTTAGGGTTGTCAGGTTTAGCAAAAATATGAATTTTGGAGAAACAAATGCATATAAACTTGGTTTAACTATAAGTATGTCCAACATCACATTGGGACATTAGTTGTTTCTCTGAAATTCACACATAACTGGGTATCCTGTATTTTATCTGGCAACCCCAGTGCCTCCCCATAACAACACCACCTGCTTCCTAGGGCTATTGTGTAGCTGATATGAGTTAGTAGAAGGTGGGAAAGTATCTGCCACACCATCAGTGCTCCATGAGCATTGGTGCAGTTAATATTATCACTATTATTAGAGAATAATGCCCCCCATATTACAATTCAAACCTCTGTTATACCAAAACCCCTAGCTAATGACCTTTATATTGATTTCACTGGGAAGTAGGAAAATCTCTCAGTTTATTAGTGCAGAGAAAAACATTTATCTTGTAATGGCCCTGAATCTCTTGGTAGTAAGGGTTAAATACCTGGCCAATTTAAGATTTTTAAAAACATGTATTTTAGAATGGAACAGGTATCGTAGATAATTCTGACACACTTATGGTCATACTTTGAACCTTTCTAGAGGTTCATTTTACAATAAAAATGAATATTTTATGTGGTCAAAAGATTGCATCCCTAAGCTTTTCAATGATTTTTAACAACTGTACTGTATTGATCACAAAGGTAGGAGTAGCTAATAAGAAAAGCTTTATAACACAAGAAAAAATTAGAAATATTGATCTTCTGTCAGTAGGTAATTAGTGGTCTTCTTAACTAAATGACAACACATTTTATATCCTAAGAATACTAAGTAAGTTACCATTAATCCCCCTTGGTATAAAACAATATTTCACAGTCCAGACACCAAAAAACTGGCTAAACTGGGTGATTTGCCTATGTCTCTGTTGCCCTTGGAAAATGAAATTATCCTACCAATGTCTTCTCACGTAATCAGGGAGAAGCCATACGCTGACAATGGTGCTATTATTTTTAGCATGAAGCACTGACATCATTAGTGGAATTTCCTCTTTTATCTTACATTGGCCTCACCTTAAAATGTAACAACCCATTACTGATATAGGACAGGTTTATGTGCAGAATGGACCCTTCTGACTTGAGTTGAAGTCCCCTTAAATGTGAATCACTTTATTACATTGTCTTATAGAAGCAAATTCAGCATCAATATTACTAGTGGAAGAAAATTAATGACAGTAATTTGACAGTTGGTATTTTAAAGCATTAACATGTTAAAATAACTCTTCTGGGAAATCCTTGGGGAAATCCTGTAAGTGGGGGCTTCAGTTTCTCTGCTACTATGTAATGATTGTTTTGTTTTCATCAGAACAGATGAAGCTAACATGCTATCATTAGTGATCCTTGCAGCAGTTTAGGCACATAAGGGTCTAAATGCTCCTTCCCAGAAAGAGGTTACAGCTACAGTGAGAGAAGAGAAGGCACTATATGTGTAAACCTCCTATTAGAAGTTGTTTTGAAGGGGTCTGGGAATATTTTGTTGTGGGGAAGTGCTCAAAGACTAATGGTGCATGGCAACAGGACAAGATAGTCTGGGCTAATCTGAGAATTTCTTTTTTTTAAGTGAGAAAGGATTAAGGTAAAACTGTTCAGGTTTTATGCCTGGCTCAAAGTGTGTGCTCTATGTGTTTGATAGATAGATACATAACATATAAATACCTGGCCTGAGCCTACAATTTTAGCCCTGAGAAATAGAAGAGATCTGCTTATTGCAACCCACAGCAAAGAGCCAGCATCCTCAGAGATGTGCCCTGTCTGTGGACAGCACCCCCTCCACACCACATGTCTGTCCCTTTGCTGAGTGAGCTGCACAGCAACAAGGCTCAGGACCATTTGCACAGCGAGAGTCTTGCACTCTCAAGAAGTTCAAGAAGGATGGGATATATTCAAACCCATATTTAAAGCAACAAAGGGAGAATAAAACACTTTATCCAGACTCTGTCTCTTGGTGTACTGCAATTTCCATGTCATAGCCTGTCTGGCCAAGATCTGTAGAGCCCCAAAGTAAGAACCTTACAGACACCTGAAGCAGAAGCCAATTGCGTTTCCAACATTTACCTGTAAATCCAGGGTTTTTTTTTTTTTGGTATCATTAATCTACAATTACATGAGGAACATTATGTTTACTAGACTTCCCCCATCACCAAGTCCCCCCAATATACCCCATTAGAGTCACTGTCCATCAGTGTAGTAAGATGCTATAGAATCACTACTTGTCTTCTCTGTGTTGTACAGCCCTCCCCATGCCCCCCCCACACATAATGTCTGCTAATCGTAATGCCCCGCCTTTTTTTCCCCCCTTTATCCCTCCCTCCCCACCCATCCTCCCCAGTCCCTTTCCCTTTGGTAACTGTTAGTCCATTCTTGGGTTCAGTGAGTCTGCAGCTGTTTTGTTCCTTCAGTTTTCTTTGTTCTTATACTCCACAGATGAGTGAAATCATTTGATACTTGTCTTTTTCTGCCTGGCTTATTTCACTGAGCATAATACCCTCTAGCTCCATCCATGTTATTGCAAATGGTAGGATTTGTTTTCTTCTTATGGCTGAATAATATTCTATTGTGTATATGTACCACATCTTCTTTATCCATTCATCTACTGATGGACACTTAGGTTGCTTCCATTTCTTGGCTATTATGAACAGTGCTGTGATAAACACAGGGGTGCATGCCTTTTTCAAACTGGGCTGCTGCATTCTTAGAATCCAGTGTTTTCTGAACTTATTTTTTTTCCTTTTTCCTCCCTCTTCCCAGTAAAACATTTTTTAATCAAGGTCCCAATAAATTCAGTCATACTGAAATATAAATTTCTACTGTGAAAAACATTCTCCTTTATGTATTTGCTTTAAGTAGCTGACCAAATCTTAATCTAAATGAATGAAGTTTTAATGATGGAAGTTGAGAAATTAGCATGTAGATGTGCCAACAATTTCAAAAGAACAAAGCCTTTTCAATTACTCCAAAGTCATACTATATGACCTGTTTTAAGCATGAAAGAATTAATTGTTGCTATTGTTTATTTATTTTTTCTTTTCCAGGGAACTGACAGAGGTTATTGATCTTTCTAGGTTTAAAAAACTAAAGTACTTATGGCTACATCATAACAAGGTAGTATATTTTATCTTTAAGTGGCTCTATAATTAAATTACTATCTTAATTTCATGTTGTTAATAGAGCTAATCTTTAAAAGTATTAATATTTAATACTCCTAATTTAAATATTTAATTAAGAAACTATTATATAGAGATGTAGTTATATGTTATATATAAACTAGTATATTGAATAGCACAATTTGTGAGATGCTATCCTACTAGAACTTTACTTTTGTTTCTTAGGTCCTGTCAAAACTGCTCAGTGGAGGCAGTTCCTTCCCAGGCTTCTGCAAAGGCATTTGGGCAGTCTCATGATGTTCCTAATCTCTTAATGTAACTTGGAATCTTACAGACCATTTGTATTTTAGTTATAGCCCCAGTTCAGAAATGAGAACACCTACGTGACTGTATCAATCAATTTTCAGTGCTCATGATAAGTGAGACATCCTCCTACCTCCCCGCCCTTACCCAGGTAGGGCTGGCTGCAGATGGCCACCTGGCTTCTTTAATAGCTAGGAGGCACAGCTGGTTGTTTTTCTTCCCTTTCATTCTACCCCCAGTCTTCACCAGGGTTGGTAAGGAATGGGGAGGTGTGGAGGTAGAGGAAAGGCAAGGGAAAAACAAAGTTATCTGACTTGCACCTTCTGGTATTCATAGATGTATAAAGTTGACTTTTTCTCTTATTGAGTTATTCAGAAGCTCCCCTGCTAGGTTTCTTCAATTCTAATTCCTATTCAATAGCCACTCCTGATTTCCCTTCACCTTATTTTCTCTTTTATGGTTCTTAACAACTGAGGGTCTCCTGGCTGTGGCAAACTGCCCTCTTGAACAAGATTCCTTGTAAAGTCCAAGTTCAACATTTCTATAATGATCCCACAATGCAGTTCCCAGAACTCACACACCTTTGTCCTGTGGTCAGAGGCTAAGGGGGTTGGTTACCTCCCAATTGCTACCCAAGCCGCTCTAGCTGCCTCAGGAAGTGCCAAGCTCTTAAGTCCAACAGCAGGGAAACTCTTCAAGGTCACCGAGTGTGGTCCTTGAAATTTCTCTTAGAGGCTCGGGTCTAAGAGGGGGAGTCCTCTCGCTGCCTCCCCCAGAGAGGGGACTGACTGGGTCTCCAAGTTCTCTCCACGTCAAAGCACAGTGCTGAACTGAAATTCACACGTCAGTCATTACAGTTAGCTAGTCAGTTACTTCTTCTCAACTTTCAAGAATTTTATTTTCCAACAGCTTGTATTTTGTTCAGTATAAATTGATGATCCAATCTTGACATTTTGAATTTAGACTTTCAAATGCCAGCTGATTAAAAAAAATAATTTGAGCTTTCAGCCGTAGTCTGCTTGTCAAGCAGCTGTCTAGATTCACAGCATTGAGTCTCTAAGCAGCCAGGTTTATCAAAGTAGTTCAGTGCTGCACTGCATCATTTTCAGTCTTTTTTTTTTTTTAACCAACTAAGTAGAAAATGGAAAATGAAAGTGCTTCTAGTTTTAAGTGTAAGTATAAGTTTCATAAGCTTGAAATAATTTCTGGGAGAAAAAACACAAATACCTTCAAGACCCAGGCAGCTAACAACTGAATGGAAAGAGCATGTACCACCTAAGGGCATATAAATTCAAAACTCTTTTAAACTCTGCCAAAAATTATCTTGGGTCACAGTGTGCAACCTCTGATTAGAACAAGATGGAAATCATCAAGCAAGGCAAAAGTGACTAATGTTCGTTTCTCATGTGTGCTGCTTTTGGTGTTTAGTGGTGTTCAGTTTTGGAGGAAAGAGCATGTACAAACTTCAGCAATGTGTCTACAGGGAGAGGTCTAGTGAGCATTTTGTAACGTTTTTTGGCTTTCTGGTAGTGGACACTGTCCCATCTCCAAACTATTCAGCTATATGACTTTCTTCTGTTTTTGAAGCAGGGCTGGTGGGAAAGGAATGCAACAAACAGCTGAATTTTCTTGTGATTGGTTATTTATGTTCAACAAACTGTATTATTCCCCAAATCACCATCACTTAACTTTGTTCATTAAAAAACAGACTTATTAGTCCACATAATGCTGAAAGGATATAATGCCCAACATAAGTTTTTAGTGGTCATGGGATAAGTGAATAAGCTAATGTGAGTTTTCCTATTGATCAATGATTGATTGACTGACTGCTAAACTGCTTGAGTATTCACATTCTATGAAAAATTAAAGTCTTATTCAGAATCCAAAACTCTAAAAGGCATATTAGTTATTTTGGTTCATTAAAATTCATATGTAAAATTTTTATTATTAGGTTTTTAAAAAAATCTAGATTGAACTTGGTTGACCACTAAGAAGTTATGCCAGTATAGAAATGCTATGGAGAATTATGGTGAAAAATGTCAACATTAACATAGGAACATAAGTATTTAGAATTGTAACATTTTGTTAACAATGATCTAAATTTATGACCAGCATTGTTCTTACACTGTGAACATCTTTGGCTACCCTCCTCTCTACTTAGGAAAAACTAAGGCACAAAGTCATAAAATAAAATGAACATGACTTTTTTGGGTTATTCATTTATTCAGTCAACAATTTTGTTGAAGTATACATACTGGACATTTCTGGCTGGCTGTTCGATATCCATTCTCTCCATTTACCTCTCCAGCAGAATCTGGGCTGGGATTTGGGTACATACTTCTCCCTTTTATTTAGGTCTGTGGCCCTGTTGCCAGTCCCAAAGGGTGGATCCTGAACTAAGCCAATCAAAATTAACACCACCCTCCTTGTGAGTGGCCAGTCAACGAATGGGCACATAACCCATTTGTGGTAAAGAAGACATAGAGACACCTGCTGAGAGGCTTCCTTACTCCTAAAAGACAGCAAGAGAAGAAAGGTCCCTCATTTCTTCTGGATGTTTTCCGTCTCAGTATGAAGCTAGGAGCCATCCTACCAGTGTGAGGATGTATCCAACATGTAGAGAAAGGTAGACCCCCTGAGACTCACTGAGATGCTAAGACTGATGCACTCACCACCTGTGGATCATCTTTGGCATGTGAGATAATAGATGTTCTCCTTTACGGGCCAGTTTGAGTTGAGCTTAGAAGTTACACGGAGCCAAAAGTATTGTACCTGATGTGGCTTATTCTGTACTTGCATTAGGCTACAGATGGATATAACAATAAAGGTGATGGTACCTGCTCTAACGATAAGATTAAGAAGGGCAGAGGGAATGCCTATGCTTCTGGGGAGGACAGTGCATTTGAGCACTGCCTGGAATGGAATGAGCGAAAGTAGTAGTCTTGGGCAGCTGAGCCTTTAGTTTGGTGTTTGGAGCCTCACATGCTAGAAGGGTGTGCACTTCTCCTGTTATTAGCAAAATAAATAGGTTCAGTTGTTTCTAAGGGCCTCCAATGCCTTAGCTCTTCTAGGTTTGCACAGGTAACCCTGGTTCCTTCATTATCCCTTCTGAGGGCTTGTTTTGTTCTTGTACTGCATAGACATTCAATAGTTCTGCCTTACTTCCCTTTCAGGGTCCCCTTTTTCTAACTCCACACTGTGATTCACGGGAGGCAGCTGCTCTTAGGAGTATATTAGTTGAGGCTTCCTAAAGAGTCTCCTCATCTCACCTTCTGGGGACCCTGACCGAGGGAATTCTGGTCCACACGGTCACTCTTCCCAACGTTTCATGAGAAGTTGAGTCTGCTCAGACAGTGATCTAAGTGATTTAGTTTTTATAATTTCAAATGGCACTTGATCAGTGTTTTGGCTCATTACCTCAAAATCTTTCTTTTATACAGATTTAATAATGAGCTCATAATATTGGTGCCATCATACCAGTATCCTTCTATTTCTGGAACAATGAGCAGTACTTTGGTTTATCTCATTTGTCTTCAATTAGTGTAAGCATTTAATGAAAACCTGTATAACACCTCAACAAGCAACTATCCAAAATGGAATCAGAGTTTCTGCCATGTAGGAAGAACCAAATTTACAAACTAAACCTAATAAAAATACCTCTTCTGCCAAGTCATTATTTATAAAGTACATCATCTAAAAAACAATTGAAATACTTACTTACAACATTTTCCACACTGACTAGAATATGGTCATATTAAAATAAGCACAATTGCTTTAAGAAAAGTCTTGAGCTTGCTATGCCATTAAAATGTTATTTTTTCCTATTTCCAAGAACTTCAGCAAATACTGAAAGTTTAGTAAATAGTACAACTTTATGTATTTAAGGAAGCAACAGTGATGTATGCAATTAGCAAACTACATTTGGAAACTGAAATAATTATTTCTAATGTGCCACTTTTTAAATAAAAAATTATTTGACAGTACTTTTTTCAGGTAGCTTTACAACATCCTTTGTATCATGGCATCTTGGTTCCTCCAATTGGGTTTGGGTCTATGTATATACATATTCATTATTCATTTATACATACCATATCTAGTTCCAAAATATGATTTACAGTGGCACAAACTCCATGGGAAAGCATAAGAGCTATTAAAGAATAAAGTGAACTAACATGCATTCCATATAATTTGGGCTCTAACGTGTTTCTGTTACCTCAGGGCAACATTAATTCTATCCCTTATGTCAACTTTGTTGAAAGACTTATATTTTGCCAAATATTTAAAAACCTCCTTAAGAAAGTAAATCAACATAAATAACCTAAATAAGGTTTCACTGCATGGTTGTGAAATTCATAGATATGTACACTATGTATCTAGTTATGACTTAAAATTATTTAACCAAAAAGTGTGACCTATTTTTGGAAAAGGACATTTACAAAACTTCATGGAACAGGAGGACAACATGAGAACAGAAATACTTTTGTATTGGATAAAGTATTCCTGAATATTTTTAAACTGTAGGTTTTATTTTTAAGATTTCTACTATTTTTTTTTTTTTTTTTTTTTTTTTGATTATGCAGAGCCACATCCAAGGACCAAGGAAGATTTCTACTATTTTAAACTAAGATAGAAATGAATTATTTTCATTTATTAGACAGGAACACCATAAAAATGGACTTAAGGATCCTGGAAGTATATTGAAAATTTTTTTCTCCTATATTATTCAATGTATCTCATTCAAATTCTCCCCAACTAATACTTAGAGTTTTATGTAAATTTAGGAAATACTGTGATTTCAATATTCAAACATGCAATAATTTATCCTTTTAAATAACACATAATTATGGAATTTTTTCAGAATTTCACCATACCATTTAACCACTGGTCTATGGGTCTTTGCTCCTAGGTTTTCCAATCTTGGTGCTATTGACTTTTTGACTAGATAATTCTTGGTTGCAGGAGCTGTGCTGGCCTCTTCTGGATGTTTAGCAGCATCCCTGGCCTCTACCCACTACATCGCAGGAGATTCCTCCCCGGAAGTGACAACCAAAAATAGATCTAGAAATTGTCAAATGTCCCCTCCTCTATGAGCCCCACACTGACCAACCCATTTAAAATATAATACCACCTCCCCTCCTGGCACTCCCAATCTCCATGCTTTATATTTTCCCTGAGCACTTATTATCAACTGAGACCATGATATATAATTTACTTATTGGAGGTACTGTTTCTCTTCTTTTTTGTCTGTTTTGTTCACGGCTCTACCCCTTGAACTTAGCACAGTGCCAGGCACATAGTAGCTACTCAAAAAACAGTTGTTGAATGGAGGAAGAATGAGTAAATAAAAGTCTTAGCATTTTGTCATAAATATATTTCCATTTTATAAATGAATCACAAATGACACATAATTGATCATAAATTATAACTTTGAGAAAGGTAAATTGATAATATTTTGTTAGCACTATAACTGTTTATTCATTCCAAATGTCAGTTTCTGTTTGACATCATAGTTAGGTCTGCCAAGTTGAACTTCTCTTTGCATAGGTGCTAGTTAAGGTAACAGAAGTTCACTTAACAGAAGCATGCTTTGGCTGAGTTAAGCAGGAAAAGAATATATTGAAAAGATGTGGGTAGATAATAGGTAGCTTAAGAATCAAGTGTAGCAAATTCTCAGGATCAGAGTAAGCCAGGTTCAAATCCATGTCATAAAAATGGTTTCTGCAAACACTGTTGACTTCCCAGTCAATAGAAGCCCCAGCCTGGTTGCTGCTTTCCCTGTGGCCCACACCAGCTGCTGGACCCACTCCATCTCCACTGCCACATTCCACTGCAGGGCCAAATGCTGCTGGCCCCACCTCTGTCACCATCAAAATCAACTCTGAACTGTCTCCTCCTTTGCATCACTAGTTCTTGATTCAAAGTTCAGAGGGGATGCATCAGAATTGGTTTAGCCTAGTCATGGGTCCACATCCTCCCTATCAGGAAGTCGGGAAAAGCAAGTATCTTGCCTAATGGGGAGTAGGTTCTGATTCCCACCAATACTTAGTAGATGATGAATTCCTTGAATTGTGGGAAGGAGGCGTAGATGCTGGGCAGCTAAAAAATAATGACAAGTATGTCCCACATTTCATTAGATAGTGTTTAGAAAGATGAAGATCATAAAAATAGCACCAATATCTGCATAAATGATTCCTTGCAGAGTCTGGAACACAGTAGATATTAATACATTTATGTTGAACTGAGAGCTAGATATAATTATGGCCCTGCCACTAATCAGCTGGTGATATTTAGCAAATCACAAAATCTCTCCAGAGCTCTGTTTCCTCTTACGTAATACGTAGAGTATTTATTCTTTATAGCTATGTTAAGGGTTGTTGTGGTAAAGAAATGAGATGGCATGTGTGATGTACTGATCAAAGAAAGTGTCACACAGTAGGCACAGAAAGAATATTAAGGACCCACTCTTTTTTAAAAAAACATTGTTTTGTTTTTAAAACAGCTATATAGGTATTACAATAGTTTTAAAGATTTTGCTAGTTTTTAAGTTAGCGACATTTCCCCACACTCTGTCCTCACTTGCTAGCCCACAGATGCAACTTTAAATTCTCTTAAGTAATCTTCTGTCAGAATATCTCAGTCACATGTTGATATTGCTTCCACCTCTTGATTTTTCTAATGCGGGCAAAAGCTACTAAGTTCCCACTGAGATAAGATTTCATTCTTTCTTGTTCCTGACCCCACTTCCGTACTTTCCATACACATGCATACTTTCCATTCTCTGTCCCCTGATGTGGTTGTATTGTAATTTTGGTTAAATCAGTATTCACTAGTTGCATTGTTACAATAATTTATGTTCTTCAGAGTTAGATCATGTATTAAGCTGTATTTATTTTTCCATAATTATGTTTTCCTCACTACCCTGGGTTTTATATTTGTTTGATTTTTTTCATTAGCATTTTGTTATGGGCTGAATTGTGAACCCAAACAAAATTCATATGTTGAATCTTTCATCCCCAATACCTCAAAATGGGACTGTATTTGGAGATGGGGCCTTTAAAGAGGAAATGAAGTTAAGATGGAGTCATTAGGTGAGTCCTAATCCAATATGGAGAGTCTTTATAAGAAGAGGAGATTGAAATACAGAGACACCAAACATACACATGTAAAGAGGGAAGATCATGTGAAGATACTGTATGAAGATGGCCATCTATGAGCCAAGGAGAGAAACCTCAGAATGAAACATCCTTGTCACCACCTTGATCTTGGACTTCAAGCCTCCAGAGCTAGAGGAAATGAATTTCTGTTGTTAAAGCC
This sequence comes from Manis javanica, assembly GCF_040802235.1. Lineage (NCBI taxonomy): Eukaryota > Metazoa > Chordata > Mammalia > Pholidota > Manidae > Manis > Manis javanica. The sequence continues at coordinate 57,465,244 of NC_133161.1, read as the reverse complement.
ACTCATCTGTGGCATTTGTTGTTCAACCCTAGCAATTTAATTTTTTATTTGCCACCAGCATTTTATTCAATCCAAACTCTCTGCCAGTTGACCACATGTATTCAGTGCATTCAATTACTTTCACTTGTTGGAAAGGTCTGCCCAGAACCTTCTGACTCGCTCCAGTCTGGACTTTGCCTGTGCACCAGTGCACAACATCAGTCATCTTTCATCACCAACTTGGGGATTCCCTCTGTCTTTTTCCTATTTCTTGTAGGTGTCTTTCATTTTTCTGAAGTACATTCTCCAGTGGCTTCCTGAGAAAGGGTTGCAGGTGATAACCTTTTAAAGACTGTACATGCCTGCAATTCTGTTTATTCAGTTCTTACACTGGGAACGGTATTTTTGTTTGTTCAGCTAACAGAATTCTAGGTTGGAGATAAGGCATCACTCCACTGTCTTCTAGTTTTCAGTGTAGTTGTTGAAAAGCATGGAGCCATTATGAGTCTTAATCCTTGAATATAGGCTCTATGTGTGGGGGGGTGTATGTGTATGCACGCATGTGCATGTTTCCTGTCTGGAGCACAGTGTTCTGACATTTCACAATGGTGTGCCTTGCTGTGGGTCTATTTTTATCCACTGTGCTGAGCTTGGGGAATATACTCAATCTGGAAACACATCTTTCAGCTTGGGGAAATTTTCTTGAAGTATATAGCTGATTTCTTCCTTTAGTTCTACTATGCAGATATTGAATTACTCAACTAGTCCTCTCATTTTCTTTTATTTTCTCTTTCTTTTTTCTTTTTGTCATTCTGCTCTACTTCTTGGGAGACTCTTCAACATTCTTTTCCAACTCTCCTAGTATGTTTAAATGTCTGCTCTTCCAAGGGCTCTTTTTTTCTCTAAAGGTTTATCATATTACTTTATATATAATAAAATTATATATTTTATATTAAAATATATAACATATTTTATATTACTTACATATATATTTTTATAGCACCTTCTTCTTGTTCCAAGGACATCTAATCTCTACAAGCATAATAAGTTTTGTCATTGTTGCTACTGCTTATATAATATCTATTATCTCTAAGTTAATCTTATTACCATTTTTCATCTCTATTTTTCATGCCAGAATTTTTACTCAAATATCTTTGACTAACTGTTCATATTTAAGATGTGAGCCTACAATGTTGATTGGAAGGACTGAGTATGTATGTATGAGTGGGGTCTGTCCACTATAGGTTTTCAGGCAGGGCAGTTTCAGGGAGAAATCCTGATATTAGTAATTTTAGTCTCCCCTCAAAAGTGATCAGAACACTCAGAAAAACCTTACCCAGTCTCCTGCCTGATAGATAAAGACCTGCTGCCAGCATTCTGACAGCCGACCTTCAGAAAGAGGACTGGGAGCTCTCAACATCCAGTGTGCACACCTTCTCTTAAATCTTCCTGTTTTCAGTATGAACCTCTTATCTTTACCTCTGTTCAGTCTATCTATACAGGAACTCTTTTATTCTGCCCAGGGAATAAACCTCTCATCTTTTGAGGTGGTAGGAGAGGTCCAGTTGCCAAGTGGTTCTACTGGGAACAACCTTGAGGCATAGAATTGCTGCTTTAAAAACTTCCAGTAATGCTTACTTAATCCACTCCTCTTTACCCTCATTTCCAGTCATTAAGCCTTTTTAGAATATTGTGGTATATATATATCAGGTGGTGTTCTGGTTTAGAACTTGGCTTTCTTATTTATGTTAGTTCTATTACCACTAGACCATATGCTTTCCAGCTTCCAAAAGTTGTACTGCTGTCATCTCATTTTCTGCTCTCTCTGTCTCTATGGATATATATCTTCTCAAACAATTGTTTTACTGTCATTTTATATGAATTCTTTGTATGGAAAAAAATTAGATCTGTTGTGCAATCTAAACCTTTAAGCAGAAGCCATTTTCCTCACTTACACAATCTCGTGCATAATTCTGAAGTTCCATTCCAAGTCTAGAGTTCTGTGGTCTTGTTTCACAATAATAAGCTTTTTGAAGTCATCCTTTATAGTGATGACACTATTTGGAGTTAGTGAACATAGTCTCTAAAGCTGATTTTACAAGTTGGTGTCTTAGCGAGTTATTTGGAGCTTAATTTGAGGGACATTTAGCAAGTTTTCTCAGATCGCAGTATCTATTCAAACTGACCTGAAAGTCAACAATTAGAGTCACTGATCATAATCCTCTAATTTAAAAGAAATAATTTTTTAATGTCTATCTTAAGCCTTGTCAACAATATGTTTACTAAAATGAATCTACAGAAGTGGGACTCTAGAGCATGTTGAATGGGTATGGAGAGAGAAGGAGAAAGCAAGTGTGGGGTGTTCAGGGTTAATAGGGGAAGGAAAAGGACTGCAAAGAGGTGAGGCTGAGGAAGCCAGGAGCAAGTGCACTCACTTGCATACAATGCTGCTTAGCTCCATTCCTGGGCAGTTCTTGTACTTTGGATTGATTGGCAGCCATAAGTATCCATCTAGGTTCTGCAGGAAGGTCATTGCAAAAACATGAGGAAAACTCCCTGTGGAGTGGAGAGAGGCTAGGACAGTGCCTGAGACCCAAAGCTAGCCTGAGGTAGGCCAGCCAGGCTGCAGCAATTTTTGAGAGAAATCCATATCACTTGACAGATCAAGAATAGATCAGGTGGGTGGCACAAATCAAGCCAATGACTCAAGCTGAGTCCGGAAAAGAGCTTGACCAATATCTCAGCTTCCTACTATGGATGGTAATAAAATGTAGTGGTTCCCAGAAAGGACTCTGAAATCTGGGTCAGACTTCAGTTCACCATATACTCGCTGTGTAATCTTGAATAGCTCAACCTCTCTGTGCCTCAGTTTCATTGCTTAAAATAAGGTAATAATAGTATGCCTACCTCATGAGTTTGTTGTGAAGATTAAATAAGTTGGTATATACAGCAGCCACAAGATACTAGTTTGAAAATACTTTGTTGTAATGGAAATATTATTAGTTTGAGTAGGGGAAAATATTAGAGCAATGAGAAATAGTCCATAAATTGTTTTTTTCTAGTATTTCAGTAATAATGCACAAAAAGGATGTAGCCTTACTGCATGCCAGACAATGATGTAGATATATAATTATAGTTCTATTTTTCTCCATTTTATGCCAAATATTTTTGGCTGCATTTTAAACATGTTTTTTGGTTATTGCTGAAATAATAGAAAAAATTAACTTATGGAATATTTCTCATTACTCAATATTTTCCATTACTCAAACCAATATTTTTCATTACCTCAAAGTACGTTCAAATTAATATCTTCTAGATGGTTTATACAGAAGCTTCTCCAAATTAATTAACCCAATTTTGATGTGCTATCTGCCAATTTTTTATTTGAAAGTCAGAACTGGGTTCGAATCGTTGCTCTGTTACCTTGCGAAATCTGTAACTTCTCTGAGCCTCAGTTTTCCGCTAGGTAAATAAGGAACAAAACAACACAGGACTAGTGTAAAGATCATATTTGAGAATGTCTGTGAAAACATCGAGCTTAGGGCCCAGCTCATAAAAAGCACTTAGTAAATACAACTCTCCCCTTTCCCTTGACTCTAAATTAGCAATTCTCAACCAGGAGTGAGTTTGCAACCTCCCCCACCTGGCTCCAAGCTGACATTTGACAATGTCTGGAGACACTGATTGTCACAGTTGGGTCTGTGTTCTACTGGCGTTTAGTGGGTAGAAACTAGGGGTGCTGCTAAACATACCACAATATACAAGGCAGACCCCCACCAATAAATAATTATCTGGCCAAAAATGTCAATAGTTGTAGAGGTTGAGAAAACCTGTTCTAAAAAAAAATGCCTCCTTAATTTCAAATTCATGCTGATACACAATTTTCCATACTAGTACATCAGTGGTTACTTGTAAGTGCTTTACATTAAATGTTAGTGCTCTCAGCTATATAAAAAAAAAATACTACTACTAATAATAGCTATTGTTATTGGGTACTTGCTACATGCCAAGCCTTGAGCTAAAGATACACAATTTGTGAAATGTCACATTTCATATAAATCCTATGGCAGCCCTTGAATCAATAGTGTAGATTGTTTTAAAAAGATAATTATAATAATATTTTGCTTTGCTTTTGAGAATGATCAGCATAGCTTCCAATTCCTACTGCTAGATCTTTACTCCAACAACTTGCTATATTGCAATGTCTATTAAATCCTGTGAATTCTTGGAATTATGGAATTACCTCTCACTTTCTTCTACTTCTCTTTCCTCCTACCGTCATTACTCTACTCTGACTACCATGCATTCTTCTCGATTAGTATAACACCCTTCTTATTCATCTCCCACCACTATACTTACTATCTCACCTAAATCATGTTCTTCCCTGCCATTTTCTTTCTTAAATAAAATTGGGCAATAATGCTCCTCTGCACAAAATATTTTAATAGCTCCCTAGGTTCTTCATGACCTGGCTTTATCTCTTTACACTCAATTCCTGCAACCCATCTCACCCCAACAGACAGTGCAAATCCCAGTGATCACAGTCCAAGGATGTTAATGTTCTGGGGAAAAATATGGTTCTATAATCAAGACGAAACTGTTGAGTTTTTAGTAGTCTTCTTGTGCTAATGAGTAATGCAAGAGAAATTAGAGGCTCAACTAATTAGTAATGTTCTGTTAGTGTGTGGCTAGGCAGGCAACATGAAGAGAAGAGAAGAAAAAGCCATGGTTTCCAGTGGTGTATCTCGACGCTGCTGTCTGGTGCATCTATCATCAGATCAGAGAGTGACGAAGAGGAGGACAGAAGGCAGTGAGCTGCTGTCGGGAGGCCTGTAGGAAGAGCAGAGAGGGGTAGGACACCAACCAGACCCACCCACCTGCTCCTGGTGTTGAGTGGGCTGTCCTGCCTGGGAGAAACACAGCTGCTCTCGTGACTTTTTAACAAAAGCTGTGGTGAAATCATCAGTGGTCCTCCTGCATGAATGCTGACATGATTTGGTGAAGTGAATCTGTGAAACAATGAGATGAGCAGCACATGTGCCTTTTATAGCTTCATAATTTGTGAATGCTGCAAATATGAGAAAAAGTGTAAAGAAGATTCATTAAAGAAACCAGTTTGCAAAGTTTGGATACAAATCTAAAATAGATTTTCTGAGATACGGCAGAGCATGAGTAGAATTTCCAAAAACTCACTAAATCAGATAGGTTCACATCTGTCTGAATCATTCCATTCAAGGCAAAACAGTTCCAGTTAACTGATAACAATAGTTCCATGATAAACTTTAATTAAACATATAAGACTAATTTACAACTGTGAGCATATACTTCTGTGTTTATAAATTAGTAAGCACTCGATCAATAACTCATGAAAGTATTCTACCTGCTAGATCCTGTATTAACTAGTAAAGCTATGATTCTTATATTTAACTTACCTGCTGCTTCTAGAATATACCTGTCCCCTCCTATGTCTCTTACTATGTCTCCTCATAATTCAAACAAATCTGTTACATTTTATTAAGATTATAGAATTGATATTTTTTAAAATGGGGTTTTCCTTGCAGGGTAACAAATTGTTCTGACATTCAGTTTAGAATTGAATATCCCATATCATGTTCACACTACTTAATGGTTCATTTGAAAAAATTTCAAGAGTGCTTTTGACTATTTCCGATTCATATACGTTGAATTCCTATCTGATCTTAAAAGTAAGATGAAACTTCACCACATCATTAGGAGAATGGGAAGGTAGGGAAGAAAAGATACTGTAGAAATATGGTTCCTTTAAGGAAGACACAAAACTAGTGATTAAATAATTAATTACATAACTCAAAGGAAGTGCTAGAGTTGTCGAGAAAATGAGGGTTCATGGGCAAGGGGGTTATCAGGAAGGCCTTGTTAAAAACAATTGAGCTGTGAGGTAACAGGATGATGTGGTGCCCTGCCTTCTCCTGGCCCAGTGGCTGGATGAACTGTTAGCACTAGGCCTGACCTGGCAGAGCTGCCCCTGTGTCTACTCAGACTACAGAGTTCTCAGCTACACTGCGGAGATCTGTTTATCAGAGGACAGTGAGCTAGAGAAGTGGGGATGCTCATAGACTGGAGCATAAAGAAAGATTTGAAAATCAGACCATTACTTAGGAGACTCACGTACTAGAAGCAGGTGGAAGTTCATGAAAACAAAAAGCAGGTCAAACAGGGCAGGAAGACAGTATTGAGATGCAAGGAGAACAAAGGGTGGTTTCAACCATTCTCTGGAGCAGGGGACACCTCCTGTGGCAGCCTGCTCAGGCATGGTTTGATATGCATTGCTGGCCTAGGGCTGATCTTTAAGAATAATCGGGAATGTACCAGGAAGAAAGTCATACAGGCAGAGAAATCATGACTCACACACAAATGCACAAATGGTTTCAGCAGTATCTGAGACAGCCCTTGGCATGTATTAGGCACTAAATAATATTTGCTGGTGAATTAGTGGCTATGTGGCGCCAGATCCAGTGAGGCTATATGGAACCAGACCTGTGAGAAGCTGCTAGAGCAGAAGGGCTAGGCCAGATTGCAGAGACACTGAAAACCATGTCAGGGAGTTTGGTGAGATGTGGTAAGAAAGGTGTGTCCTAAATTAGCTGAAAATATCCTTTTCATCACACTGTCCTCAAAGACAATCCAGATGTAAACTCATGACTCAGATCAAAAGGTCACAAAGAATAATAATAATAAGAGCAAACATCAAAGTTGTATGGTCTTATTATAATTTTATGAGTAATTACTATAGAATATATTGTGCTCTCTCACTTTCAGCTCCATGGAATAAAATTTCTAACTAGAAACTATTGTCTGACAGAACTATATCTAAACAACAATGCAATATTTGAGATAGAAGGTATGTTTTAAATTTTCTGTTGATTGAATAGATTTTCAATTAAGTAATAAAGTTCAACTATGATATTGCTAATGGCATGCAACAATCTGTTTTAACATTTCTGTTGAAAATATGTGATAGAATCTATTTTTTTAAATGTCCCTAGGTACTATTTCATTTTGAGAAATGTGTATTTGATTATGGTTTTAATGCAATATTGCTATGTATGTTATTCAAAATACAAAAAAGTATTTAAAATATAAATTTACTTTTGTACTGCACAGCTGGACATAAACTTGTTACACTGGAAGCAAATTTTAACAATATTTGGGAGCATTAATAAATATAACAAGTTTATATACATAGTCTTAATGTTTTTACTGGCTATAATTATTACCAGCCAAATTCCTGTTTTCACTCTGAGTTAATTTTATGAGCAATAATCACTATGCTGACAATTTCAAGCAAGGTACAAAAGTACATGATGTACTGTGATCATGAAATATGAAGAGGCACAGCACACAAAATATTTTTCTTCAATATCATGTATTATGAAATCAAAATGTCATAAATTTTAAGATCCACCATGATTTCATGTGACATGAAGAAAGAAATTCTTGCCAATTAAACTATAATGTAGCCATCAAGAAGGCACAACCCACTTTCAACTCCTTTTAAAAATATGGGAAAATGTGCAATTTAAAATCAACAGAAATAATATGAATATTTGGTTTCTTACTGTATAAAGAAAATATGTAGTTGAGCAATTTAGGGAGAGGTATTGAATTAAATGAGAAATTACTGATTATTGCTATTACAATAAGACCAAATTATTGCCCTTGACAGGCATTATAAATCTAAGTAACATTGGAAAATAAAACAAAACAAGAAGAAAATAACTTCTCTAAAATCAAACAAACATTATTACAATAACTGAAAAGAAATTAACTTACATTTCCACATCACAATTATTTGAACTCTCATGTTTTGTTGTATTCATAATGATAATTCACAATATGATTAGTAATAATTCCTCCTTTCCAAGAGCTATAATGTATTCTTTGCTTTTCTTTAGTCAGCATGTTTAATTAGCATCAGAATGTTTAAAATATTGCAAAATTTTTTTTTTTTAGGCCTGCACTACTTGCCTTCATTGCATATACTTTTCCTACACCATAATGAGCTAACAAACATCAATGCAACAGTCAAGGAATTAAAGGGAATGCTGAATCTGAAGACCCTAAGTATGGATTTGTACTTTTATATGACCATTAACTTAAAATAGTAATAACATAGGACATGGTTTTCATTGTTGACACTTAAATTAGGTCAATGTTTACAACTAAAATACTTAGATATTCCTGAAAACAGGACTAGGTCTTACTCTTTTTTAAAAAATGTTTTTGAAAGAACAGCAGGTAGGAAAAATTTTTTTTGTGCAATGATATGGCATGCCCAATGAAAATGATGAAAAGTGACAAAAGGAGATTTATGTGTTTGAGTGTGTTTTTGGTTTTTGGTTTTACCTCAAAATCACATAGCACATATTATATGATTTTGTTTACATGACATGTCCAGAATAGGCACATCTGTCAACACAGCAACACAGAGGTAACTGTTTTCAGGTAGATTAGCATTTGCCCAGGGATGGGGGGACTGTAGGTGATGCTAGATAGGAACACTCACATTTATTTTACTATAAAATGGGCTAATTCAGTTTGAAGAAGACATATGCACCCCTATGTTTATCGCAGCACTATTTACAATAGCCAAGAAATGGAAGCAACCTAAGTGTCCATCAGTAAATGAATGGATAAAGAAGATGTGGTACATATACACAATGGAATATTACTCAGCCATAAGAAGAAAACAAATCCTACCATTTGCAACAACATGGATGGAGCTAGAGGGTGTTATGCTCAGTGAAATAAGCCAGGCAGAAAAAGACAAGTATCAAATGATTTCACTCATCTGTGGAGTATAAGAACAAAGAAAAAAACTGAAAGAACAAAACAGCAGCAGACTCACTGAACCCAAGAATGGACTAACAGTTACCAAAGGGAAAGGGACTGGGGAGGATGGGTGGGAAGGGAGGGATAACGGGAATAAAAAGGGGGGCATTACTATTAGCAGACATAATGTAAGCAGTGGGGACACAGGGAGGGTTGTACAACACAGAGAAGACAAGTAGTGACTCTATAGCATCTTACTAGGCTGATGGACAGTGACTGTAATGGGGTATGTTGTGGGGACTTGGTGATGGGGAGAGTCAAGTAAACATAATGTTCCTCATGTAATTGTAGACTAATGGTACCAAAATAAAAAATAAAAATAAAAATAAGATAAAATAAGGGCTAATTGTTACCTCTCAGGATTGCTTCAAATATTAAGTTAACTCTGTAAAACATTTTTTAACAGCATTTCTTTACATTAATGTCATTTTGAAGCAACAACAAAAACAAAAATTGTTTTCTTGTGGATTATGAAAATGAGGTAATGAATTAAGATGCACACATTTCTATAAATTCTGCTAAGTAGTAAACAAATTTAAAATACACAGCTAACATTTTAAATAATCATTATAATAACACATTTGAATGTCATTTTCTATTGAGAAAATGCCTTCATATTATATTATTTACATCTTCACAGCACACCTATGATGTGATTAGAATTATTCCCTCTTCAATAGTTGAAATGCAAGACTCAAGAGTTTAACCAAACTACTAAGGACTGTTGAAGCTTAGACTCATGCCTTGCTATTTTAATTTATTATTTATTCACTCATTTGTTCAATAAGTATTTATCATTTATTCATTCATTAAATATCATGCCTTCATTATGGGACACTCTACTAGATGGGGACGCAGAAGTGAGTAAGAAAGACCCCATCTGGACCTTTATGGAGCATACAGTTTTATAAATTTTCTAGAGAGCTAAAGGCACTTGCTGTGAAATTAAGGGGATAATTTGCTAAACGTAAGAACTCAGTAATTTAAGCAAGCCTAGTTTACAGTACAGGGTTTGGAGGTAAATGAATCAAGGTTGCTGCTACCATAGCCCACGGGATTATGCCCTGAACAAAGGTGCCTGGCCCAGGAATGAGTGGAGTCTGAAATCCTCCCCACATCCCACTTGTCAAGTGTGTACATGAGCAAAGAATTGTGTCAGCCCTGAGGTCGGGGTTACAGACATGACTTTTCTAGTTCTCTGAAAGGCTGTTAGGCCATTCTGGTAGTATAATGTCCATATCATTACCTGTCACAACAGTTTAAATGGCCTGTGCTTAAAATCATAGTGATGTAATTCAAGTTATATAACTATAATTGTTCTGAGATTCTTATACTGGGATTATTTTTTGAAATGGACAAAATGCCATATCCCATTACCCCCCAAAAAGAGCATTTTCAGAAAACTGGTGGCAGGAAATATGCACATTTTGAACTCTTGCCCCATTTTGGTTAAAGATATATGGAAAAAAATGTTTGCACTGAGTAGACTACTAATTATATTTGTGTATTAATGTCCTCAGATTAAGTTTCTATGAACCATATTTGCAGTCACAGATTAGAGTCACCTGATCAGCTGAACTGAAAAGTACATGTATTTTCAAATGTTAAAATTTTTGTCTCTACAAGTTGTAAAATTTTACAAAATGCTGAAGTGTTACTATTATTCCACTTCAATTACAAGTTCTCCAGAGGGTGAGAAAATAGCCCAGAGGATAAACTAATCCATTTCACCATTGCACCCTCCACTGGCATTTATGAGGAGAATTGCCAAGAGATTGCCCAGGAGACACATGGCTGGGAGCTTCAGGGAGGCCTAAACTCAGCAGCAGTGTGAGGTCTTGGAAACTGGAATTCCTGACTTCCAGGCTGAGTCAGGACGGCCCCACCTCTTCTCTCCAGGCGGTCTACCTTTCCACACCCTTCCTCTCCAGCTCCATTTTCCTCTTTGCTTCCCTCCAAAATCTTTCTAAATCAAGATGTACTTGTGTCAAAGACCCACTGCGTGGCTGACAACTTTCACAAACTTTCAGGTCTCCCTGCCTCTTTCCCAGCACCGAGGGGGAAAAAACACCACCACCACGACCAGCAACATTCCCCCGTTCCTCCACGCTTATCTCATTTCTCTCACGTTGTCTCTATGCTTGATTGAGCTCCACTGTTGGAAAGTATACTTAAATTCCTGTATTCCATAATTTTTAAGACTTGCTTCTTCACACAGCCTTAAGAGTTCACCACTAGAAACAGGAAATGCCCCGTTCAAAAAAGGGTCTCCCTCTTCTACAGATCTTGTTCTTAAATGTTTTCACCTGGTCCTCACTGGCCCCAGTCCACTGCTGACAGCAAACAACCAAGGGCTGAAGAGGGACACTGGGAGATCAGGGTGGGACTAGGGGGGGCAGTGCTCTCTTCACATGAGCCTCCTGACCAGAAAAGCCCCTCAAGGCAGGACCACCCCTCCCTAACAACCAACAGAACCCACCCAATAAAGAAAGGCAGGGGGTGTCTCACTGCTTTTTGTCCTAAAGAAGAGAGAGTTCTGACCCCTCCCGGCTTGAGTCCAAGTTTGCCTTTCAAAAATCAGAGGTGATTTCCATATTCAGTACAAGCATGTCATGTGCAGTGGTGTACAGATTTTAGTTAAAATAAGTTGGTGATAATAATGGAGATGCTAACCTTACTACGGAACCTGAACCAGAAATTCAAAACCTTAGTGTCTTGACTGACAGCTGAACTTCCTTCTTCCACAGGCCATCCTGATACAGGCACAGAATATAACTGTTTTTAACTTCTCTGTATCATTTTCTCCATCTATTAAAATGGATAGGTTGATCCATTATCAATCACATCAACCTTCTTCAAAAGTGGCTTTAGAAAATTGAGCTTCATTTAAAAGACAATTTTTAATTTTGCTTTAAAAGTTTAAAAAAATTAACTGAAGCCAATTATTCAGATAGCTATATACTTTTTTCTCTTCAGTTTCAGTCATAAATAGTTTCATACATGTGAGTCATGTAATTCAAGCTTGTGCAGTAGTAGAGACATTTTGATATATTAGTGGGTAGATGTAAATTACTTAGACTCAGAATCCCAAATTAAGATAAGCAAGACAGTGCTGGCGCCACAGAGGTGTACTCTATAAGTAGCCTAGAGGGAAGGTGGATTAAATAGTATTAACCTCCTGAAAGTGAAAGTGTAAGCAATTTCACTTCATAGTTTCTAAAAGAATGTACCGATACATCATGGAAGCCTTTCAGAACTTTCAGACACAGGAAACTGATTTCATATCTTAGAAATTTAATGTATGGTAATTTTCATGCATCAATCCAAAACTAATAAATCCAAAATGTTAAATGCTTAATAGTATGGAAGAGGGGGGAAGACATTTGAAAATAAGATTGCTTCTTTCTAAAATTTAAGAGTGAGAAAAAAAGTGAAGAATAAAAAGATGAAATGCCTCTCAAATTATTTAATTCCATTTTTTTCAAGTTAATTTAAGTAGAAGCTGGGCTAGTAGCCAGTTTTCTGACTTGCTGTCACTTAGATTTTACTTGAGGATGGGATGAATGGTGAACCACAATAAACACATTGAGTTTTTAGTATTGAATCACCTTAATAGTATTTAATTAATAAGTAATGTAATAGTAGTAAATCCAAATTTGGTGTTTTATTTAGCTGAAGAGAGAGGTCTTTAAATTTACAGAAAGGAGTTAGTTAACTAAGGACTAGGAGAAAAAGCCAAGAAAAGAAATGAAATAATAATGTTCTCAGAGGGGAATGGGAATATGAAGGTTATACCAATAGGAATCATCACTGAAAGATGGTGATACATTTTCCATTAACATCACATGCAGAAGTGGACTCTGCTCCCAGGTCTATAATGTATGATAGGATTATGAGGTATCAGATGTGATTCTCCAAGACAGGAACCAAAGAGCATATTCTGCACGAAAGCATTTGTGATTTTTTTTCTCCCTCCTAAACTCTCATTAAAAACAATTGTTTTGCTTTTATATCCTTGAAGGGTGTTCTTTTCTCTTTTTGCCTCAAACTACAATGCATGATCCCTGCGGATCTTAAATCTGTTCTTATTACTGGTTTAATATACATCCATTCTATTCTCTTCCTGTGCTTAGAATTATTTGTTACCACTTTAAATTTCTTCTTTTAATCTGAAAATTCAAACCATTTTTGTTACTTAGGAAATCTTGAAAATTTTCCATGCCATTTTTCCTCTCATTTCCCCCAATACATACATATTTCCTTCCTCTGAAATTTGTTGCTCCTGACTGTGCATTTTCTTTTATGCCTTTCCTCATTCTTGTAACTTTTGTTTATTATGCACCAGGTGTCTTCCATTGCCCGCTTTAACTCTCTTTAAAGCTCAAGTTTTCCACAGGGAATATCTCTTTTTAATAATTTTATTAGCTAAAAAAGTTTGTGTTTATATGACAAATATCAGAATGTTTTATTGCCCAAAGAAAAAATACCCAGATGATTAACTTTTCAGTTTTTATCCAAATAGTTTGTTGTCTTTTAAGCATGCCCCTATCTTCTTTATGTTGCAAACTGTTCTTTAGAAATCTTTATGACTTTCTAGGTCTCTAATGCTTAATATTTTCATGCTTTTATTAAACCTTTTTTGTATTATATAGTGAAATGCTACAGCAATACTCCTAAATTTAACATGTACATTAAATGAGCCTCGTTTAATTTGTACAATAGCTGGAGCTCTTTCTGCTGCTGCCATCTAGTGGTTCTCCACACAAGATGTATTTATTTTTCAAAAGTATTCTCTAGAAATTGCATATAACAGGCCCCAATAGCTAAAGATATCCAACTGGAAATCATCAGTTTTATTTCACACTGCATTGATGTAATCCTGTTTAATATTATCTAGGGAAGAGTAGGGAACATACCCTTTCTATGAAAATAAAACCCTCACAACTTTGCGTTGTTGCTGATGTCTAAGGGATGGGACATGAGAAGTGCCAGGAGCTCTTCTGTATCTGCACGTCTTCCATCTCTAGCTACCATTAGAAAGCATGATTCAGGAGGTATCATGGCACCTTCACAAAAGAAATCAGAGCTGTTATACTTCAGAAGATTGGAGACTGTTGAGAATTAGGTTTGGGGTTGATGAATGATTGTGCATTGAGTCAGTCCCCTATACAGAATTTTATTGTTGTTAACAACCATTTGATCAATAAATATGAGAGATGACCTCTCAAAAAAAAAGGAAATCAGAGCCATATGTGTCTGGCCAGAGAGAGACAACATGTCAGATCAGCACCTGCCCAGCTTTGCTCCTGCTTAGATATGAAGCCACTATTGGCGTTTACACACTGAACTCTGCCCCATGCTGTGAAGTGGAGGAAGAAGACTTATACTGGAGCATTTGCCCCATCTCTACCCATCTCCACACAGGCACCCTTGTGACCTCTGAGACTGGAAGAAGAGAACCAAGTGAATACTTTAGTAAAGAGCAGTGTCAAGACCCCCATAGCACTGATATCTAGTTCTTCCTTTGCTCATTAACTTATGGACATGTTCCTTCATTTGTAGCAGATTTGGGTCAAAATATGTCTCAAGCACCTATGACAGTTCCTAGTAGATAGCAAGCACTCAGAAAATAGTTGTTGAATCAATGTAACAGATAGGAAAATAAGTGCTTCTCTGAGTAAATAAGAGTCTAATAAAACCATTGGTTTGATCTATGAAGCAGAGCTTTACATAACCTTACACCTTTTATTAATCCTGTAGTTTTCCATATTTATCAAGCGATAAAAGAAACCAGTTTCAAAATCTGGCCTCTTAATTTGGATTCTTTCTTTTCAGGTCTCTACCAAAATCCACTGTGCCAATATAACCTGTACCGTTTATACGTAATATACCACCTTCCAGGAGTACAGTTGCTTGACCAAAATCGTAAGGACACCTCTTTCTTGCAGAGAAATATTTGAAAAGCAGTCTTATAACTCAGTGCCTTAAAAATGTTGAATATCTTTGAAAATGATTTTCTTTGTAAGGAAATGTTTTCAAGTATTTACATTTTTGAACGTTTTGCTCTTTGAAATTTGCCCTAGTTTAGGAATTCATGTCTTGACCACTATATTAGGAAGGCCATCTGAGCGTGAGAATAGGTCTCCTTCTGCTTCTGGTTTTGACAGTAATGTGTTGGATGCCAATAACTTATGCCCTGGAACCTCAGTTTCTTATTTCAGAAATGAGAAAGACTAAATCTCTTAAGGCCCATTTAAATTATAAAAGTCATATTCTTTGAATTCTGTAAAAAAATATATATATAAGCTTATCATCAATGATGACTTCTTTATGAAAGTATCTTTAGACACTGTGAACTAGTATGTCTGATTTATATAAGCCAGAAAAATAACTAATCTCAGTGCATTAACATTTCACATTTCTGGAGGCCTATTTTACCCCCAACTGTTTTATTACCTATCTATCTACTTACCTCCCTATCTCTACAAGTTTGAACATTCTTGATAATTTATTACTAATTTGTTAATGAGGATGTATCACAGTTGTGATTTCAGTCATCCATGGTGATGTGTTAGATGGTGTCTGGGTTGTACTGGGATTGATCTGTGCCTTGTGACATGATGCACATATATTGAGCACTTGTAAAATTATGGAAATAACTGTGATAGTCCTTCACAAAGTAGTTTTGACAGGATGTTCACATATAACATAGTTCAGATAAATACATTTTTGAGTGTTCAATTCTATTTTGAATTACTCTGCATATCCATTTATAATGCTCTGGAATAACATTATGTTTTACACTTATCAGAAGTTACAGAAAAAGAAAGAAGATCAACGATTACCCTTTTTAACCATAAAAAGGCTCATATTGCTCAATCGATAGCATTCAGAAGAAAAGTAGATGCCTCTTGGGATCCTAGATCAACATTTAAACAAAAACCAGCCCAGAAAGTACCTCCAGGTATTTTGAAAAAGGAAATTAAAACTCCTTAAACTTTCGGGTAATTTGATTATAACAGTAATAACTGCAATTTACACTAAACTAAGTACTTGTATGGTGAAAATTTTCAAATTTCATTAGTATAAAGAAAGTGATATGCAATTTTCATCTTCATTTATGTATATTAAGTTAAATAGTAATGTGATAATAATGAGATATTATTTTGGAGTCCTTACCTTAGTATCTAGCAGAGTATAGTGAGCTCAGTGAATAAGATACTGCTGTTATTATTACCACTGTCCCTGGGCAATTTCACCAAATTAGAACTGTGGTAAAGTGGAAAAAATATCAATAAAGATCACCTACAATTCCTCTACCCAGAAATAAGCACTATTAATATTTTTATTGTACTTATATACACAGTTGACATGTAAGAGTATAACTTGAATATCTTCAGTAATGTTTCATTAACTGGATTTTAATTTCTTGTATCAACAAAAATCCAAGTACAGACTTAAGTAAATAGGTGTTCATTTTTCTCACACAGCAGGGTTAATGTTCAAAAATACATCTATCTTCTGCTCTGTTCTTACTGTGCTTTTTGGTTACAAGGTGGCTGCTATTACCACCAGGCATCACAAGGAGGGATGAAAGAAAGGTGCAAAGACAAAGCCTTTTCCTCACAATAACACTTTGCCAAAGAGACAACATACATTTGAAAAAGAACCAGATTTTCCATAAATGAAGGGAAAAATATTAAACAGGAAAATAATTTTTAAATTATCCAGAATGCAACACAGAGAAAGCAAGAAATAGAAAATATTAATTGGCTATTGAGACAAGGAGGCCATCAAAAGAGAAGGTCCAGTATAAATTTAGTAATCCTGGAAGAAAAAAAAGCAGAGAAATTAGGCAAAAAGTTATCTTAAAAGGGATAATGGCTGGGAGTTTTCCAAATCTGAAAAGTGATATGAATCCTTAGATTCACCAAAATTAATATGAAGGCATAAAAGATATATAGTGACAAAAATCCATGACAAAGGCAAAATGATCTTAAAATTGAAAATGTAGATTACCTACAAAAGTATAATTTGTAGATTCACAACAAACTCCCCAACTACAATTATGTGGAAATCATAAGACAGTGATATAATGCCTTTAAAATGCTAAGAAAAAGTAATACTCAACCAAGAAATCTACAACTAGCTAAATTGTCCAAGAATGAGCAAGAGGAAAATAAAATGAGTGCAAAATCAAGACTTTCCCCTCAATGTCTTAATGTAAAATTTTTCTATCAAAGAAAAGGTTTTAAGAATATTAAAATAAATACCCACATATGCCCATGTTTCTTCAATAATTATTAATACTCTGCCATATTCACCACTTTCCATATATAAGGTTTTGCCTTTTTATTCAAGAACAGGATTCCTCAGAAGCTTCTACTTACATCTCATTGGCCATCCCCAACCTCAGTGTAAACTGGCAGCATCAAAATATTACCGAACCACTTAAATGTTTCAGTAGCATTAGGACACTTCAGTGTTTCAGTACATCATGACACTTCATTCCTAAATAAATAAGCCTGTAAGGACATTCTCCTATATACCCATAATACCATTACCATACCTAAGAAAAATAACTAGTTTATTTGTATTATTTAATGTATTAAATTCTAAGATGGCTTCTATGCCTGCTTTTCAAACCAGTATCCAGTCAATATTCTCAATTATATTTGGATAGTATGACCCTTTAGTCTCTTTCAATTTAGAATAAATTTCCAATTTTGTTTCCATGACTTTGTGAAGGTACCAGGCCAGTTAGATTGTAGAATGCATCGATTTGTATGATTGTTTCTACAAGGTGTCGCTTAACTTGCACATTTTCCCCTCTATGTTCCATAGAATGGAAGTAAAACCTATAGGACATGTTCTGGATGCAGAGAAGTAAAGTGTAGAGCAGTGGTTCTCAAAGTGTGGTACCCAAACCAGTAGCAGTGGCATTTCTTAGGAACTTGTTACAAATGCAAATTCTTGCCCCAAAAGAGATACATTAAATTAGAAGCCCAGGGATAGAACCCATAAAGCTGCCTTGTAACAAGTCTTTCAGGAAATTCTGATGCATATTCCAGTTAGAAAACAGCCAGTGTCGAGGCAAAAACACAAGTTTTGGAATCATATTCTCCTAGGTATGAACACCAGCTCTACTAATAATTGGAAATTTTATGTTGGACATTAATTTGGCTCAGCTTCTGATTTTTAAAAGAGGCATAAACATCCTCCTCTGGCTGTTATGATGCTTAGCATGTGAAACATTGAACACCTGATCTGACACATATCAAGTGCATGATTAGTTGAACTGTCCTATTATTAGTCAGCCACTTCCTTAGCTTTTCTTTACTTCATCTAAGAGCTGATGCCTAACCTGACTGATGACAGGTTAGTGGGAGTAAGACATACTGTGGAAAGGAATCTCAGTATAGGAAATATCGTCTGAAAAATAGCTGATGCATCCGATAACAAACAATGTAAGGCCACCCTGTTTTTCGCCTTGTTACAAGTGTGAGGAGGACTGCTGGTCACTGCCTTAAGTTCTTTACATTTCTTTGGTGCAACCAGATGGCTGAAAAACTATTTTCCTTTTATTCTCTTGACTGCTTTTTATATCAAACTTCCAAAAACAAAAAACAGAGGAAGAAAGGCAAGGAAGAGTATTTTCTTGCATTTGAAAGTTTTTCTTCTTAATTCAAAGATATGTTAACTCCTAAGAATAGGTGGCATGGTTATAATCAGCCTACTCATTTTCCACAAAATGCCACTATATTATAGCAACTGAAAAGTAGTTTAGCCCATAGGTTGGTTTTCTTTAGTTTATCTTAATAGCCAAATATTTATAATGAAACTAGTAAGACTCCCTAAGTTTTTTAAATGTTTACCTTGGAGTTTTATAGTTTCTACATTTGTCTGATACAAATCTTATCTTACTGTGACATACACATTTAGCATGCTGAATTATTTTATTGGAAAGAAAGTATACTTGAAAATGTTTGTAAGGCAATTGTAATACTACATTTTGATTTTATTATCCTTAACCTTAAATTTAGAAAGAAACCAATTATATTCAAATAGCTTGAGAAGCAAAGTCAACTTGAAGTTTCTTCAAACTCAAGCTATCCATCCTTATCAAGTAGGAATGGTTAAATGGCATGCACCTATTCGCACTAATGCCTCTAGTACTTACTGCATGATAACCAATATTCTAAGAACCAAAACTCCCTGGGTTTTTATACGGCCTTTAGGAAGCAGGCATTTTCAGATTTCCCAGTAATTACCTGAATGTGGGAAGACATTGAGGGCTCTTTAAAATGAAAATACTAATGAACTTTTAAAGTACCTCCTAGTGTTCTAAAAGTGAAACTGCTGGATTTCTATCATACTTGCTCTTTTCCCAAAACAAGACAGAACTCTAGGTACTGAGACCAGGCTGGGGAATAGTGTCCCAGAATCTGGGCCTGGCAACTGAGGCATGTATTTCTCAGGAACAGAGAAGACAAAAACCAAACGGGAAAATCAGGCAGACTATTCAACAAATAGCAGTTCACCCCAGTGAGTGAATCCAGATACAAAGCAACAAGGGA
The DNA here is from genome assembly GCF_040802235.1 of Manis javanica. Lineage (NCBI taxonomy): Eukaryota > Metazoa > Chordata > Mammalia > Pholidota > Manidae > Manis > Manis javanica. Next base: position 57,445,817 of record NC_133161.1, on the reverse strand, counting down.
GAATCCAAAGAAAACAGAAAATTAAAAGTTTTGAGCTGGGTAATTGAAGGCTCAGGAAGCCAGGCCTCAAAGACACCTCTGGCTCTGGGCAGCCATGACACCAGGCACACCCAGGAAAGCAAGTACCAAATACTACTTTGTAGGAAGCCTCAGTACCAGAGGTCCATGTGCAATCTGGACAAAGGCTGGCAATTGAGAAAGCTGTGCAGGGTCAGAAGGACGCATGGAGGCAAAACCAGCAGCCAGCAGAGCTACCACGTTGTACAGGTCCAGTAGGCTCCACACATACAGAAAACAATGACTGGGGACCCCTGGAGTTGTGACATGCAGCACTCCTAGGCCGAAGTGCTAAACTGAGACTACTTTGTAATGGAGACATCATATTCAAAAATAAATTCCAGAGAGTGTAAATATCTAAATGTAAAAGAATTGAAAAGTACTAGAAAAAAGTACTTCTATCATCCTTAGGTAAAGAAGGTCAAAGTCTGACACAAAACACAATTAAAATAAAATGTTGACAGATTGAACCACATAAGATGAAAACCATTATATAATATGGGGAAAAATTAAAAGACAATTGGAAGAAACGTTAACAATATATACATAAGCAAAAGTTAGTGCCTGTTACATCAAAGGGCTCCTATAAACCAATTTGAAAACTCCAAACAGAAAATGTGACAAAAGCTATGGACAAGACATTTAGAGAAAGAAGTAAACGTGATGTCTAATGATCAGCCTCACTAGTGAGTAAGTAAGTGCAAAATAAAACAATGGGATACCATTTTCATCCAGCAGGTGGGCAAAAGTTAAAAAAGTTAGTGAAGATGAGGGGAGAAAAGAACACAATTTATATATTATTGGTGGGAGTGTAAACTGGTTCAACTTTCTTGGATGACCATATGCAATACGGTAGTATCTATCAGTCTATAAAAGGTGCAAACCATTGAACACAGCAATTGAATTTGACATCTCTCTCCCACAGAAGCATTTGCACACAAGGACAAAGATACATGTATGAAGTTGCTCAATGAAAACACTTTTTGTAATAGAACAAAAAGTGCAAATAATCTAAACATTCATGGATATGAACTATTTATTGCATTTTAGAATTACTCCATGATATAAAGTATTAAGAATATATATATCATGGAGTAATAAAATGCAGAGTAAAGACAAAATTGGATTTTGTCAGCAAACAAATCTCTTTATGTGCATGAGTGCATGTGTGTATGCACTGAGGAAGCTGGAAGCTCACATAAAAAACCTGGACTAGTGATACATCTGACAAAGGGAACTGAAAAAGGTCAAAGGAAGATCCCACCGTTTACTGTTTTCTTGTTTATATTCATTATGGGAAAAATATATACTGTTTGTAGTTAAAAATACAGAAGAGGATAGTCTGGAGAGATCAGAAAGGGCACGGGAGACTTGGGTTAGCCATTTGTGAAGGGACGGATACTGTGAACTCCTCTCCTAAGGCAAAGGCTGTGTGCCCCCACTGCTAGTGAATTGGCAAGAGCTCACATTGTGGGTTTTGGTGGCCTAACAGGTGCTAGTACATTCCATCAGTAGCTTGGCACTAGGCCTTCTGGAGAGGAATAAACCAAGTAATGACAGTGTCTGGAAGATACCATAAGAAATCCAGGCTTAGCCTTTGAGCTCCAAAGCTAGGGAAGATGTAGACTGTTGTGATCTAGGATTTGTTTATTCTACTTCTTTGAAGTTAATGCCAAGAATCCAAATGGTTTAAATTGTGCTGAATATTTCCCCTCATTTGGTTTATTAGTGCATTTATAGATGCATGTGCTATCTGAAAAATAGGATCAGTTTCTGCACGAGACTTCAATTATCTTAATTACAGAAATTCCCACTTGGATTTCATTGGTAACTAAGTTGATTAAGCATACTGTTCTCAGTTTTGAGATGCATATTGTATTAAAGAATTTACCTCAAAATCTAAGGAAAACCTGAGGCACTACATATAAGAGAAAATTTCAGTTTTGGGTTAGTATCAAGGCATTTTTGATGGATTGAACTATTCATCTAAATGACTGTTCCAAAATGAGCAAGTTATGCTCTAGACTTTTCCTTTACAGCATTGTTCCATTGTTTTTAAATGCTGAATAAACATTTGAAATATACTAATTCAGAAATGTTTTTTTTTAGATTTTGCATTTGCAAATAATGTAGACAAGTAAGTGATTTGACTTTTTACTTTTATTATCATTGTTTATAATTGTATTGGCCCCTAATTTACCCACATTTCCAAAATAGGTTTTAACAAGTTAAAAAAATGACTAACTCTTAAATAAACAGGAAAAACTGTTATGTTTTCTGTGATAAATGTGTTCAAGCTATGTATTCATATTTGATAAATATGATGGGAAAACTGTTGTTTTCTGTGATGAGTCCAAGCTATGTATTCATATTTGATATATTTAGGTTTTTAATATTATAACCTGAAATAAATGAAAGTCTGTTTCAATATATATATAAATTCCAGCTTCCTTGTAATTATTAGCAAATTACAAATGAGGGCCTTTACCTTCCTTGTTTAATATTCTCCTAAATATGTTCAGTGAGAGCAGTTGCCATTTGGATTAACATTTTATAGTCATGGGAATTTACATTTTCAAAAACAAATACTTCATTAAACTATAAAAAATATTTCAACTTCATGAATATTAATGAATTTAAAAATTATCATTATTTTAAAATTTTACACATAGGAATTTTTTGTTTGGATTCAGTGTTGAAAAATATTCCCATGCACATTTATAAAATATACCATAATGTAGAGAAATAATAACTTTCCAGTAAAATGTACCTAAGATACTAATATGCTTGGGATCTACAAATATTTTAATCATCTCACTTAACATTGGTCTTGAAACAGGAATACATGAATGTGTAAGACCTAATATGTTCAAATACTCTATTTTTTAAGTAATATATATAATAAAAACTAGCACTACTTATCCTGAAAGTCATTTGTCAGAAGGGCCCAAAAGTTTTTGTTAGAGGTTCTATACTACAAATAATAGAAAAACAAGGCATTTATTTACTTAAAAATTCATTTTGGTCTAAATGGGTTTTTTTCTGATATAATTGCTATTTTTGCAGAACTGTGTTTGATGACCCAGAAGATGCTGTTTTTGTAAGGTCCCTAAAGAGATCAGCGATGGCTATTACCTTTCTGAACTGGGACACAGTTCTAACAAGAGAGGAAAAATACCTTCAAGAGAAAGGTGCAGAACCTGCTCAAATGCTTACAGTTACACTGAGATAGCCCCTGATATTTCTACATCCTAGTGTTTGTCTGTTGTGTATTAAACTTTTCTGTGGTTCAGCATATTAGATATTTTTATATATTATTTGGAACATTTAAATGTAAGCAGAAACACCAAGAATGAAAAATAATTCTTACACTTTATGTTATTTTTGTTGAAGAAGCATGCATACAGAATAAACACAAATTCTAAGTGTTTAGTTCAATAAATTTTTTTAAAATAAACATGTTCATTTAACTCGCATCCTAGATCAAGGAACTGACCATTATCAGCATTCTAAATGCCTCCTATTCCTTCCACCAGTCCTATGACCTGTTATGACCCACTCCAAAAGTAATCACTGTCCTGATTAATTAACCATAAATTGTGTCTGTTTTTGGAAAGGCATATAAAGGGAATCACAGAAGTTTAATCATTTGATGTTTGGCTTCTTTTACTCAACACTGTAAAATTCATTCATACTGCTAGTAGCAATAGTTCTGTCACTTGCACTGCTGTGTAATATTCCATGGTGTGATGCTGTCACAAGTTATGCATCTGGTCTACTGCCTTTTATTCTCTCCTTTGGAGGCCTTTGATAGTTCTGGGTGCGGGCTCATGATCTGAGATTGGCCTAGCCAGAACTCTGCTGCTTGTGGAAAGAGAAACCAGAAAAGCTTGCCTGGTGCTGAGACACAAATCTGGACATTAAGGTAACTCAAACGCATTGCTACATGCAAAGCTAATAAAAAGGAGAGGGACATTCTCCCTTATCTGATAGTAATTAAATACCATCACACTGTAACACAGATACACTACAGACATCGGGCTGAAATCAAAATAGTCAAGAGATTGAAAGCTCTAGAGAGAACAGTGAACTGTGACTAAGAATTTACTCTCCTTTCACCTGTGGACACTTAGGATTCTGCACATCTACAGTCTAAATATTCAGGTATGGTACCTGGCAGAAGGTACAGCTAGAGAAAAGAAAAAGCAGAGATTTTGATTTTGAAGGTGAGTGGCTGATATCAAGGCAAAAGAGATGGAGTGTGGCCTCCACAATTTGGTCATGGAAAGAACTGAACTGTTTGTTGCCTTGTTCTCTCTCTCCTGGATGGAGGGTGAGAAGCCAGCTGCCAGGTCATGAGGACATTTAAGCAGTCCTTCAGAGAGAGGCCCAGGTGGTGGGGAACTGAGATTCCTTCCAAAAGCCAGAGGAATGAAGCCTTCTGTCAACAACTGCATGAGGAGCCATCTTGCGAGCATATCCTCCAGACCCGGGGAAACCTTCAGATGACCTGATGACCTCAGCCCGGACCAAAGCTTCCCCACACCCTCCTGGGAAACCCCAAGCAAGAAATCCCCAGTTAAGCTGCCTCTGGATTTCTGGCCTGCGGAAACCATGTGAGATAAAACTTACTGATACTTTAAGCTGGTAAGTTTTGGGGTAATTGTTACACAGCAATAGATAACTAACACAATAACCCAGCAAAATCCATGGTGCTGTAATTATCTGTGGAAAAAAAATGCCTTATGAAGTCTGGCAAGCTTCGAGTCACAGTGTGGTCCCAAGGGTTCCTGAATAAGGCCTTACCATGTTCAGCAGAGAACTAGTCACTGCTCAAACAGCAGTTCTGGGCATGCTACTGCCCCCATCCTCACGGGAACTAAGAACCTGACTGTCACCGACTGGAACTGCTCATCATGAGCTGAGCACTATAGACCCACTGAGTGAGAACAGCAGGTGGGCACAGAACAATCCGCTTCATCATGGGAACGGTGTGTTTGGGACCAGATCTAAACTGGCCTCTAAGTTTAACAGGCAGTTTTAATTCTGAATTAGATTGTAGTAAATTGAGGATGGGATGCAGCAATCTCCAGGTAAACCACTAAAGGAATAGTAAAAGAAAGTGTAGTCTGGTACTTTATTTTTTTATTTATAAAAAAAATTTTTCAGGAACATTACCTCTTTTTACTTAAGTAGTGTGAATCACATTCCACCATGAGGCTGCTGAGATGCTTCCTGTGCTTACCCACTTCCTGGTGTGACCCTAATATAAACCTGCATCTTCTCACTTAACAAGGGCAAGTCTCTTCGGTGTTTCCTGGGAGATTCTCCCACTTCTTTTTGTTTTTATTTGAACTTTTGAACTGTACTCTGTAGCTCCATCTCTACAGTGAGCTTTTAGAACACAGGATTTTTAATAATACCCAATGTTCATTTGTGTTTTATCCATTGTTTTTCTTGAATTAAATCATCAGCTTCATAGGATGTTTCATTTGTTGACTCTTGATGTTGCACTTGAGTTGGGAGCTTTGGGTTTTTTATTCGAGCTGCCTTCTGGAGTGGAAGAAGCCTCCAGGTATTGAAGTTCAAGGCCAGTGTCTAATCTTTGAGGCTGAGGTTGGCCAAGCTGCAGCGGTAGCACTTTGTTTTGATAGCTCTGATATTTCCACCATATCTTTGAGTCTCTGCTTGTATATGGAAGGAAGCAATGCTCCAACTTGATCAAGAATATGACTCCCAAGTTCTCAGTTTATGTTGAGTTTGGGTAAAGTGATAAAACTATGCCTTCACTCATGAGATAGGAATTTTTCTATTTGCTTAAATGCCCTTGAATAATTGCCATACATGACTGTTAGAGAACATCCTGGAATTGCTATACAAATCAGTAAACACATCTCATCTCTCCATCCCTCTTCTCTCCTTGACTGCTTCTCAGCCAGTTCATTTAGTGAAGACAGCATCCAAAAAAAAAAATTTTTTTTTTTAGTCGCCACTAGCCCCTCCGGTCCTTTCTTCCGCCACGGCCTAGAGAAGGACCAATTGGGACGGGCGCTTCCACATCTGGGCTGGTACTTTATTTTTAACCCCACAATCACTGAAAAGGATGAAAACTTCATTACAAAAACATGGCTAATAGATTTTACTTAATCTCCTTTTTAGAGAGCGAATGGAAATTTGTTTCATTCGTATGAAGAAACAGATTTGCTTTCAAATGCACTTCTCATTACTGGGTATTTTCTATTCAATAAGGAAGTCCTGACTACTGAGTGAAGTGAGTATCATTTCATTCAGTAGTGAAATTGTAGTAAATACCATTTGGGAGAAACACAAGACAGAAGATATGATCCTTATTTCAGTAACCTAAAACTCTACCAAAATGGAACACACATTGAGAGGGTGTCTTTAATTAAGTTCTTTGTTTTAAACAATGGAGACCCACTCAAGCTGGCTCAAGGGATATTGACTTTAGGATTCATCAGAGCTTGTGACTAGGAAACTGCAAATACTAATATACAGATCCATAGAGGGTAGTGGCTAAAAGCTGGGGCTTTGGAGTCAGACCTAGTTTAGCTCTTCTACTTCCTAGTTATGTTACTCAAACAAATCAGGAAAGCTCTCTGATTTTTAAATTATTTAAAGTTTTAAAATAATAATCATAGTTAACTCAAAGCCTCTTGAGGATTAAGTTAGATAATATATGTAAAGTGTTAGGTAGAGTGACTTTCTCAAAGTAAGTGTTCAATAATTGTCATTTACCCATTTGGGATCATCCTGGGATTAAGTAACTTTATATGAGTTTATGAACTAGCTAGCTACATTGTCTTGAAATGGTCAATTATGTCACTACCTGATTTATCTAGACAAATTATAATTATTTAAAAAGATGTCTTCATCTATTTAAAAAACAAAAACTTGATCTTTAAAGGATATAGAAAATTAGCTCTATAAACTCTGCTAGAACAACATTTTGAAGAAAAAAAGATTTTCTCCTTATCTATCAAAGTAATTATGAGAAAGAAGAAATTTGCTTTTTACTAAATTAATACCTTGCTTTTTGTCTATGAAAACGACGCCTTAATATTATCAGTTTACATAAGCATGCACTAATCTCTGTAATATTTTGAGCAAATGTTTTTCTAAAATAAACACTGATAAAGAGATGCACAACACCTTGTGTTAGTGGTTTTCTTTCCAATCAAAATGATAACTACAACCTAATTCAAAACTTAAATTGCTATTATATTTTCTTCCTGATGGCATATGAATTCCAAAAATTTAGATTATATGCCTTCAGCTTTCTTTTAGCTATATTTATATTTAACTTTTAAATGTTGGTTCCATTTGTTTTCTAGCTGTTATAAGTTATATCAATTGGGATTCTTTGGTTCTACTTTCTAGAAATCCAAGTGGAAAATGTATTTGCTCATGCAACCAAACCACATAAATCCAGTGTAGACTGTGTGAGAGCCCAGTGGGCTCAGGTCAGTGTCCCTCCCTCTCCCCTTACCTGTGTCTGCTCAATGGCTGCATTCTTCCAGGTGCCTCCACATGTCAGCAACAACAGTTCTGGAACTCTGTCATTTATCACTGTCCCAAGGGAAACACACACACACACACACACACACACACACACACACCACACACCTCCACTCTTAAGCTTGAGGAATGTAAAATCCCTGGGAAGCCCTCTGACTGGGCACCACCTACTAGCAGCAATCATAAAACCACTTGAATTGGAAGGTGTACAGCTCCCGGGGGAGAGGCACAGGAGATGGGATCCCAAGAAAATAAAATGCTGCAACAATATCTACTTTAAGAATTTCTATTAAGTTCAATGTCTAATAATATTAAAACTCAAGCAAACTCATATACATGACGGATTACTAAAATCCATCTTTTTAGTGGCCAAAGTAATACCCTGTACAACAATGGCTTGTCTTCTGAGCTCTATTATCTTATATCTGCAGAGGTACTACCGTGAAGGTAGCATATTAAGAGTGTGCAATGTAGCAGTCAAAACTGCAGACCTCACCGAGTCCCAGCTTTGCACTTTTGGGTTAGACTTCCTCTTCTGTGCTATGGGGATAAAAACATTAAAGTCTAATTCACAGGGTTGCTGTGCATATTAAACAAGATAACTTCAGGGACAATAGAGGAACTTTCAGTGTTAGCTGCTATTACCTATTGAATCAAAAAGCAGAGTCAAATTTCCTAGTAAATTCGTAACCAATTTAATATCCTAATACATCAGCTCTAGGTAGAAGACATACTGAAATAATGTGACTATTGTTTGAGAATATTTTCCTGATAGCATATTGAAAAGAATTCAATATGGTTTAAAGAAAAAAAGAATGATCAGGATGACCACCTGTTTTGATGTTACAATGGAAACTTCTATTTTAGATTATTTATGACAAAGGAAGAAATTATAATTAGAACCAACTCCACTTTCTTCTGACCACCTCTTCTCTGAAATACATCCATGGAAAATTGTGATATCAACAATTTTTGTCCAGTGAGAGTTACTGTTTATGCCAGTTATAGCTCTGTTAGAGTTCCAACTCAAATTAGCATTCATTTCAAAGAAGGAGAAATGACCTCTACATTGCCACATCTCTCAATTTTCCTATTTTCTTCTGCTTCTTCACAATCCTTCATGGGATCCAAAAACAGGCACCATAATGATAATACAGAATGATGGTAATACAAACACACAAAAAAACTAAAAATCTATGAACTCAATTAAAAAACATATCTGTGGGAGAGGACTGCCTGGAAGGATATTTTACTAGCCAAGGAGGAATGTTTATCAGTGTGTAGATGAGATGCCTCCATGAGAGAAGGCATGATAAGTTCAGGTAAAAGCTGTCTGCTGAATTCCTATCCAGCAAACCCCAACACTGAATTTACTCGCATGAAGTCTAACTGGAGTTTGGTATAGGGTGTGCAGAAGACACAGGTGTTGGGGATGAAATGAAAGCAGTTGAGTGTAAGGAAGAGAAGAACCAGAAGATCAAGGAATGTGTGTACATGAGGTGAGAATTCCAGTCATTTTGATTTTTGATTGTACATACTAAAAATATTATTTTGTTCTCCAATATTTGCTAAGTCTCCTAAAATTTCTCAAGTTGTCTAATCTTTCTCTAATATTCGCCACCCCCTCAGAGCAATCAACTGTGAAACAAGGTGGTAGTTGGTTTACATTCGTAGGCACAGTTTATTTTACAATCAACACAAGAAACCAAAACACACCACCATGGTCAGCTATCACAGTCGAGCTCTGTGTCAGTACTGCATACACTAAAAATGGACGCCAGGACATTCTACAAGTGGCAACTATAAATCAGTTTCTAGATAGGAAGCAACACATGAAAAGCTTATGGGAAGATAAAAGCCTTTCAAGTGGAATATGGCACATGAGTTGGTTTTATAATAATTGTGGACACAGTATGTTCAGCCATCATTTAATAAAAAATTTCATGAGACATCTTTCTTAATGCACATGCTGAGGTCACTGTGGCTATGCCTTAGTCCCTGTGGGGAGATTGGAGAGTTCTGAAGGTACAAACACTGTAGCTAAAACGTCACTGCAGGAACTATATAAAGTTCAGACTACTCGGAATAATTTCTATGTAAAACTACAATTAGCTGAACTATGGCAAAGATCCTTTACCATACAACTTTTCTTCATTTCACTGCATCTTAGTAAGCAGAACCTCATACTATAAATGCTATTTATATGCATTTTATTCACATATAAGTTATGATTCTTTTAATTACCCATCTCAGTGGCTATAAAATTTTTCTTTCTGAAAATCTCCTCTCTCCTATACCTATTCTGCTGGCCCCTTTGTTCCATAGAGCCTATAGTTCTTCTTTAAGGGAATGTATTTTCCTTTGAGAACAATAGCTAGAAAGCTGGATTTAAAAAGGGAATTTTTTGAAATTTTGAAATACAATTTTGAAATAAAATTTTGAAATAAAAATGTTTCCCTTGGGATATCTGTGCACTTATAGAATAGAGGTCACTAGGAAATTAGGGCATGGTAAACAGAGCTTTGCTTGAAAGCATCTATTCTACAGAATGTGGAATCTTGTCATGGTGCCATGCAGCTGCCATGCGGAAAGGAGGACACAGTCACAGGAGTTTTCCAGCTACCTGCCAGGGTGAGGACCATACACGCTGGCACTTGCTCTGGCTTTTATTCCTCAGATACCTGTGGACCTGCAGGAACGTCCTGTAAGTCTTCCAGCCCAGCAGCACTCTGAAGAGATTCCTTCTCCCCTTCCACGGAGCCTTTCGGTTCGCAATCCTTTTGGGAGATTCCCGTTTCAGCCTCTGCCTGTTCTTCAGGAACGCAATTCAAATTGACATCAAGCTTGCCATCTGACAAAAAAAACAAAAACAATAATTTTGTCCCTACTATGTGCCACTCTTCTAAGTGTTTTATGTGCATTAAATTATTTAATCTTCATAACAACCATACAAGATAGATTATTATCACTATTTTAACAATGGGGAAACTGAGAAGAAAATGGTGCAGTAACTTGCTCCAAGTTTCACCACCAGTAAAGCAGAAGAGCATTTGAACTCAGGCCTCTGGCTCCTAACCAGGCCCTGAAACCAGGATTAATGAGTGTCTGTAACATTTAGTGTGTGTGGCGTATGCTGATGCTTGACAATGGGGAACTCCCCTTCTTCCAACAATCCTATTCTCCCACTTGCTGAGTACATGTCCAGCTGTTTCCCTCTGTTCTCAACACACAGGATACAAAAGTTTGGTCCAGAAAACAGGAGAAGGCATGGCAGTCAGAAAGCCTGACTATTCTCCAACAATTTCTTAATAAAATTTAATTTTAAATAAATCATTCGATCCCACTAATAGTGTTTCTCAACTAAGTGGTAAAGGGGACATGGTGCCCTGAGAGGTAATGGTGGCAGTGCTCTATCAGAGCCGCCCGAGTGACTTTCTCAAACTCTGGGTACTCCCCGGAGTGTAGGATATTATGAACTCTCCTGCAGGGGGCATAGGAGTGGGGGTGGTGCTCCTCTCTAATATGTGAGTCACTGTTGGAGCAACTCCCTGTTTTTGGTGAAAATGAGTCATATACCTCATGCGGGAGGGAGAGGAAAAATACTTTGGAACTTTCTGCCTTGGTTGCTTGTAGAAATTTCACCTGTTCATTAGATCTGCAGTTTAATCTATACAAATGTACTTTGTGATTTCACACAGTTTTGTAAGTTAAGATATTTAAAGACTCCCAACCTTAAAATCTTTGGGTAACCATTAGGAGAAATTTAATTATTTCTTATTCAAAAACCTTAAAATCCTTTGTGAGCAGAAGTTAAGTGAATACTCATTTGGAGCCCCAGGGTATTTTCATGAGTCAGAATGAAGAATGTGGAATAAATTATATTCCTCAGAATTATATATGTCTCTTTGTTTTCCAGTGACTTCTAAGCTGTTCATATTTTAAACATGATCCCAGTGACTCAAACTAGGGACACATGTAAGTGTGACTCTCACATTGGTCACCCCAGGTTTCCTTGGTCTCTGGAGAAGATTCAGTTTCTGTGGGCCCTGTGTCAAAATCTGTCGTTTCCCTTTTCAATAAGAAGCAGTGTGAGCTCAGTTTTTATATACATACTGTTTTCCTCTTCACTCTTTTCTTTGGCAGCTTCCAGCTGTTGTTTCTCATAAATGTCCTTTAGATTCTTACATATTTTCTTATGTGCAAACCAGTGTGTTTTCTGGCAGGTTTGATCACAATATATCACCTGAAAGCAATCATAGATTTATTTCATTTCAAGAGCTGTGGCTACATGATTTTCCAACTATGACATTAAACCAAGAACTATGCTGTACAAGTTTTTTATACTTTATTTTAAAACCATGATGTATGGATGTACATTATTTATATTTGTATTTTTACTTTATACTTTATAACAATAATGGATATATAACAATCTACCAAAGACTCTAAATGATTTATTAAGAACCTACTATGTGCCAGCACTGGTCCTGCACCATGATGAGACATAGCTATTGTCCCAGAGGAAGCTATGGTAGAAAAAGAGCAGGATGGAACAGCATAGAGAGGGAGACACTGAACAACATGATTTATATACAGTACAGGATGTAACAGCAGTTGAAGCACAGAGGAAATGGTGACTCACTCTGGAAGGAGGGAGTCAGCAGACAGAGAATTAGGAAAGAAGCATTCCAAATGGAGGGAATGTCTTGTACAAAACTCAGGAGGAGGAGATGGAATGATACATTCAAGAATAGCAATAACTTTGCAGGAGAGGAGAGCTGACTAAATATGGACATGGGACTTGTTTTGGACAAAGGAATGAGACAGCATGGCAATTTCAAGGCTAGACCTCAGGAGATCTCATGTGGTCGGTCCTACTTGCCCCCTTTTACCTCTGCCATCACTAGGAGAACATGCTTAGCTTGGCCTGCTGGTCCAAGAAGGATGACAGACACATGGAGAAGACATGCCCCAGCTGAGCCCAGACAACCACATGGGAGAAACAGTAATTGGTTTAGGTACTGAATTTTGGAGTGTTTTTATATAGCTATAGTTAACAAACATTAGAGTAATTTCCACAACTCTAGCTCCATTGCACACATAAAGAAACTGAGGCTCAGAGAAGTAAGTGATTCAAGGAGATGAAGGTAGAGAAGTTCATGTGGCAAAATGTGATAGGTTTTATCAATATGCTGAGGAATGTCAACCTTCAGAACTACAGGCAAGTAACGTTATCTGTAGGGTAAAGTGAATGTACAGACAACTGCCTGTGGGTGGTAGTCGTATGTGAGGAGAACCCAATCAGTTATGTCTTTTATGAAAATACTTCTGGCAGAAGTGTTTAGTACAGTCCAGAGAGCCTAAGAATTGGCCATAGTCAGAAGGGAGTTGTAGTTTTACAAGGAAGAGCTATGAAGAGACTGCAGTTAAAGTCAACTAAAAGATTCAAGATTGCATATTTATGAATCATCCTATTTTAGGTTTCAGCTCCCATCCTCCATTGATAATCTTTTATTTTCTCACGTTTGTCTATTCATATTCTTTTTTCTGTGTGGTCAGCACAGAAGCGAGAGCAGGCAAAAATCTGGCAGAAGATAGGGCACAGAACTACATCTATCTTGTAGTCCTCTTCCAAAATTACTTTTAAGTATTAGATGTAATGCTTTATATCTGATTATATTAGAATTTATTAGAAAACTAATGTCAACCGTTATATTTTCAGAATATTAAAACTCAAATATCAACTTGGATGAAATCTAAACTGGATATCAATGAACTTCAAAGAACTTCATTCTTACCATTTTGCACACTGAGCATCTCTTACTTGCTCCCTTTTCTCCACAGGTAGTGCAAAATTCCACATCCACGAAACCCACTTGCCCAGTGATGGCTTGGGTAAGTACTGAGAAAGCAGTAGGATCAGAACCCTAGAGTGGGTGGGAAGATGAGAAAAAATGCTCTGAAATAACCATGGAAAGACTACAGAGATAACATTCCATGAACATTGTCAAAAGCAGAGACAAAATCATTAAAGCAGAGATTACACAAACTTTACCTAAGACATGGCAAATACCTCTCTGTGTATATGTTTTTCCATACAAAATATATAGGAGTATGTGACACAAATACTAACAGATTTAAAGGGGGAAATAGAATGCAGTGCATTCATTTTAGGAGACTTCAACACAACACTCACTCCAAAGAACAGATCAGCCACACAAAAAATAAGTAAGGAGACAGAGGCTCTGAACAACACATTAGAACAGATAGACCTAACAGACATCTACAGAACATTCTTCCCAAAAGCAACAGGATACACATTTTTCTCAAGTGCACATGGAACATGTTCCAGAATAGATCACATACTAGGCCACAAAAAGAGCCTCAGTAAATTCAGAAGGTTTGAAATTGTACCAACCAGCTTCTCAGACCACAAAGGTATAAAACTACAAATAAATTATGCAAAGAAAACAACAAAGCCCACAAACACATGGAGACTTAACAACATGCTGCTAAAAAATCAATGGATCAATGACCAAATGAAAACAGAGATCAAGCAATATATGAAGACAAATGACATCACAAATTCAACACCACAAAATCTGTGGGACACAGCAAAAGCCTTGCTAAGAAGGAAGTTTATTGCAATACAGGCCTACCTCAGGAAAGAAGAACAATCCCATATGAACAGTCTAAACTCACAATTAATGAAAACAGAAAAAGAAGAACAAATGAGGCCAAAAATCAGTAGAGGGAAATAATAAAGATCAGAGCAGAAAATAAATAAAATTGAGAATAAAACAATACAAAGAATCAATGAAAGCAGGAGCTGATACTTTGAGAAAATTAACAAAATAAATAAATACCTAGCCAGACTTATCAAGAAAATAAGAGAGTCTACACATATAAACAGAATCAGAAATGAGAAAGGAAAAATCATTATGGACACTACAGAAATACAAAGAATTATGAGGGAATACTATGAAAAATTATATGTTAGCAAACTGGATAATCTAGAAGAAATGGACAACTTTCTAGAAAAATATAACCTTCCAAGGCTGACCCAGGAAGAAACAGAAAATATGAATAGACCAATTACCAGCAAGGAAATTGAACTGGTAATCAAAAAATTACCTAAGAACAAAATCCCTAAACCAGGTGGTTTCACTGCTGAATTTTATCAAACATTTAGTGAAGACCTAATAACCATCCTCCTTAAAGTTTTCCAAAACATGGAAGAGGAGGAATACTCCCAAACTCATTCTACAAGGCCAAAATCACTCTAATACGAAAACCAGGCACAGACACCACAAAAAAAGAAAGTTACAGACCAATGTCCTTGATGAACATAGATGCAAAAATACTCAACAAAATATTAGCAAACTGAATTCAAAAATACATCAAAAAGATCAACCATCATGATCAAGTAGGATTTATTCCAGGAATGCAAGGAAGGTACAATATTCAAAAATCCATCAACATTATCCACCACATCAACAAAACAAAGGAAAAAAACCACATGATCACCTCAATAGATGCTTAAAAAGCATTTGACCAAATTCAACATCCATTCATAATAAAAACTCTCAACAAAACGGGTACAGAGGGCAAGTACCTCAACATAATAAAGGCCGCATATGACCCTCAGCCAACATCATACTTAACAGCGAGAAGCTCAAAGCTTTTCCTTTAAGATCAGGAACAAAACAAGGATGCTCACTCTCCCCAATTTTATTCAGCATAGTACTGGAGGTCCTAGCCATGGCTATCAGACAACAAAGAAATAAAAAGCATCCAGATTGGCAAGGAAGAAGTTAAACTGTCACTGTTTGCAGATGATATGATATTGTACATAAAAAGTCCTAAAGAATCCACCCCAAAACTAACTACTAGAACTAATACTTGAATTCAGCAAAGTTGCAGGATACAAAATTAATACACAGAAACCTGTTGCATTCCTATATAATAATGATGAACTAGCAGAAAGAAATCAGGAAAACAATTCTATTCACAATTGCATCAAAAAGAATAAAATACTTAGGAATAAACCTAATCAAGGAAGTGAAAGACCTATACCCTGGAAACTACAAGACACTCATGAGAGAAATTAAAGAAGACACCAATAAATGGAAATACATCCCAGGCCCATGGATAGGAAGAATTAGTATGGTCAAAATGGCCATCCTGCCTAAAGCAATCTACAGATTCAATGCAATCTCTATCAAAATACCAATGGCATTCTTCAATGAACCAGAACAAATAATCCTAAAATTCATATGGAACCACAAAAGACCCTGAATATCTAAAGCAATCCTGAGAAGGAAGAATAAAGCTGGAGGTATTGGGGGGGTGGTTATGCTTCCTGACTTCAAGCACTACTACAAAACCAAAGTAATCAAGACAATTTGGTACTGGCACAAGAACAGGCCCTCGGTCAGTGAAACTGAATAGAGAGCCCAGATATAAACCCGCACATATATGACCAATTAATATACAATAAAGGAGCCATGGATACACAATGGGGAAATGAAAGCCTCTTCAACAACTGGTGTTGGCAAAACTGGACAGCTACATGTAAGAGAATGAAACTGGATTATTGTCTAACCCCATACACAAAAGTAAACTCGAAATGGATAAAAGACCTGAATGTAAGTCATGAAGAAAACATAGGCAAAAATCTCTTGAATATAAACATTAGCAACTTTTTCCTGAACACATCTCCTTGGGCAAGGGAAACAAAAGCAAAAATGAACAAGTGGGACTACATCAAATGAACAGCAAAGGGTACCATTAGTAAAACAAAATAGCATCCTATAGTATGGGAGAATATATTCATAAATGACATATCTGATAATGGGATAACATCCAAACTATATAAAGAACTACATGCCTCAATACCCAAAGAACAAATAACCCAATTAAAAAATGAGCAGAGGTTCTGAACAGACACTTCTCCAAAGAAGAAATTCATATGGCCAGCAGACACATGAAAAGATGCTCCACATCACTAATCATCAGGGAAATGCAAATTAAACCCACAATGAAATATCACCTCACACCAGTCAGGATGGCCAATACCCAAAAGACAAGAAACAATAAATGCTGGTGAATATGCGGAGAAAGGGGAACCCTCCTACACTGCTGGTGGGAATGTAAATTAATTCAACCATTGTGGAAGGCAATATGGAGGTTCCTCAAAAAACTAAAAATAGAAATACCATTTGACCCAGGAATTCTACTCCTAGAAATTTACCCAAAGAAAACAAGATCACAGATTCAAAAAGACACACGCACCCCTATGTATATCGCAGCACTATTTACAATAGCCATGATATGGAAGCAACTTAAGTGTCCATCAATAGATGAATGGGTAAAGAAGATGTGGTAGATATACACAATGAAATATTATTCTGCCATAAGAAGAAAACAAATTCTAGCATTTACAACAACATGGATGGAACTAGAGGGTATTATGCTCAGTGAAATACACCAGGCAGAGAAAGACAAGTACCAAATGATTTCCCTCATTTGTAGAGTATAACAACAAAACAAAACTGAAGGATAAAAACAGTACCAGACTGACAGACTCCAAGAAGGGACTAGGGGTTACCAAAGGGAAAGGGGCTGAGGAGGGAGGGAGAAGGAGATTAAGGGGCATTATGATTAGCACACATAATATAGGGGGCATCACAGGGAAGGCAGTAAAGCACAGAGAAGACAAATAGTGACTCTATAGAATCGTACTATGCTGATGGACAGTGACTGCAATGACGTGTGTATGGGGGATTTGATAATATGGGTGAATGTAGTAACCACAATGTTGCTCATGTGAAACCTTCATAAGATTGTATATCAGTGACAACCTAATAATAAAAGTATATTAAAAAAATTACATATATATATATATATATAGGAGATAAGTCATGGATCCAAATAGTTAAAAAGAACTGACCATCCTCTAGTACAAAAGATTTATTCAATTGGGATTATTCAAGCCCACAAAGATTTAAGATACAGGACAATGAACTCAGAGTGGAATTTTCTTCTGAGAGTCGACATCAAGACAATATATATATACTTATTCTGTGGGAAAAGTCATAGGACATATACAAAGGTTTAAGTATCTTAATTCTTAAAAATTGGTGCAATTTAAGTGTTTTAAATTCTCCACATGTTTAAAACTACTTACTAGATGTGGGTCTGCAATTCTATTAGTTAAATTATCACCTTTACCAGTGAAATGTACCAAACTCTTCAATTGAACAGACATACATGCAATTGCATCAGGGTATTATGAAAAACCAAAAGTGTGAAAATTATTATTATAGGGTAATTAAAAATTAGAATGGGCTGCTGAAGAGGCTTATGAAATTTTTGTACACAAAAATTCTAAGGGTAAATATTTATTTGACTGGGATGATGCTGTCAAGACTTATTTAGACCAATCTGCTTACTTACCTACTTATCTACTCCTAACAGTTCTTGCTGTGAGTTTTTCAAGTTTACTTCCTTATTCCCAAACAAAATTTTGCCCATTTTCATAATTTTAATTTTAATTTCAGCATTTGCTTTTCCTTCCTAAGAATATTTAGTATTATCCTACCAACTGTACCTAATAGAGCTTTACAAATATCACCTTTGAACAACGTTATACCATTATTCTGTGTAATCAAGGTAGTCAAAATATTCAAAAGACTTAAGAAGTGTTTTAAAAGTAGCACTCATTTTGAAACTGTCATGCTCATTCTGCAAACAAATAATGACTGTGTTTCTTTTCATGTTAAAGTGTTAAGAATTAACTTTTAGAATGAAGGTAGTATAATGGTGAGAAAAACGTAGGTGAAATTAAACCTCAGATGCTAAATATTTAATAATTTCATCAGGAATGAAGGTCTATGGCAGTTGTGCTCAAATGCTGGTGTGCATCTGAGAACTTGTTAAAAATTCAGATCAATACCTCCATCCCACACCTTTTCAACTCAGACTTCTCAGGATATGGTCCATGTACCTGGCATTATTACTGGTAATTCTGGGACATACTAAAAGCTGGGGAATTACTGGTGCTTAGTGTTAGGCTGAAGACTTACTAATTTATGTAATTCTTTTGCCTCAAAAGTAGAATATTAGATCAGACATCCATATGGTCCACAAATCAACAGAATATGATATATTCAGTAGACTTTACAACAATCACATTTTCATGTTCAAATATTTTTTCCAAAAATGCCTGAGACATGTTCAAAATCTCCCCCATAATGGGCCTTTTGTGGGAATCAGAGCACATAAAAATAATCTATTTTTGTGGTGTAACCAAAGATAAAACTAAAAGGCATTTTGCTAGGAACATGGCTATTAATATGAACTACTGTTTCAGAGAAAAAAACTGATGGTACAGCTGACTAACCCCATGGAACCTATCTTCACTGCTGGGCAACAACTAGCTTTTATACAAAATCTTGTCATCCACTTTATTAAGTAAGAAATCTGTTTAGGCACCAGAGCACCTTCCATGGAAAGATATTCATTCATCCTAAAAACAAACAAAATGCTTTATTCGATTTATCCTATAAAATCAGAGACATTAGCTAGTCTTCCACAAGTTAAAATATGCACTGTCGATTGATAAAGCAAAACATCTTCCACAGTAAAATCTGTTATAATGCTGAAGCAACATTGCTTAAACATAGCCATGCCTCACAACTCCTTTGTGACAAGACAGAAAGCAGATAGCACTAAGCAGAGAGGGAAGCAAACAACTCTGCTGGAGGGCCCAGGCCTCAGTCAGCATCATCAGAAAGCCTGAAGTGATCCTCGTGGCAGCAGCCCTGAGACTCACCAGATGATGAGGTTAGCACTGCTTCAGAGGCTTAAGAACTTGCAGCTTAACCAAACCAATTAGGCAATAAATAGCAGCTATCGAGGACATTCACAACCACAAGCATTCCAGATAGATAAAATTTTACAGAGAGAAGAATATGTTAACACTTAAAGAACAAAAGTTTTTAAAGAGAGAATTTTTGTAAAATGTCTTAAATACTATCTTATCTTTCCTGACAAATCTTTTTTTGATGACTCAGAGATCACTAGGATAAACATTAACCATTATACTCCATGAACTCTAACTACATTATGATACAGGGTTAAGATGAATTGTTGACTCCTATACTGACCTGCTTTAACTTTTTCTTTAAATACTCTAGGCTATTTTAGCTTTTCTGGTTCCCCCATTTAAGGTGGATTGCCAGTTACCACTTCTTAGTGCTGGAAATACCCTACTGCAGGCACTACTTAATCACTTCTCTGATACCCATTCCCCCAGCTTCCTTACTAACAGAAGTATACTTTTGTTCAGAGCAGCAGGGTTTTGACCAGCCAAAAAAACTCATTTCCGCTGAGGCCTGTGTGGCCAAGAGTGGTCATGGGGCCCAGGCTGCAGGTTTCTAGGAGAGCTCATGTTTTCCACCTATGGACCCTTTCCTTTTCTTGCCTGCCAGGGATAGGAATGTGAGCTTGGAGGAAGAGCATGAGATGCCTTGCAACCATGAGTTCATAAGCATGAGTATGGTAATCTATATGGTTAAAGAATACTGGGTGGGAAAATAGGAAAGTTTTTGGGTCTCCAATCCATTTTTTTTTTTCTCTCCAATCCATTTTGAGCCACAGTGCCAGATCTTCTCGTCCTACCTTTGGGCTACTGAGTAAATGTGAATAAATAAACCCTATCTAAATTATTTAATATTTACAGCCAAAACACATTCATAATTGATAAACCATCCTTATAGTTTGCTAACTTTAATCTTCAAAAGCTTAAATACCAAATAACCAAGTATATGAAAAAGTAAGGGTAAAGCATTTCTATGTGAAATCAAAGAGAGCTCTTATGCATAAATCAAAGCATGGACTCTATGAGATCATCTTGTCTGCTCAAGTCTTATTTCATGGTTATGAATAGGTAAAGTCTTCATGTATAAAGGAGCACCTGGAACCCATTTCTAGTCCTGATTTTTCATACTGAGAATGATTTAACAGCCTAGAGAGGCAGAGAAGAACTGATATGCCAGAGGGAGGGAGGAGGCCATGGATGGGACTAGTATCAGGATCAATTTCTTGCCTAACAGACAAAGGCTGATAAAAGATTTGATTGAAATGTATAAAAGCATGACTGGTTTAGATGAGATGAACAAAAACCTTTCAAAGTAGAGAGGGCAGCAAGTGTCTTATGAAATACTACTTAAATAACTATATGATAAACAGACAATAAATAGTTTTAAGGACACACAATAAAGTTAAAATTTACTTCCCATTAGTGGGAAGTACAAATGGAATTTTTTCAAGTATGGAAAATTTATAATCAGAAACATTAATGTAGAACATAAGAAGCTGGGAAATACTTTGAAATTGTTTACCAGAACGTACAATGAGCTTTCCAATGACTCATACCTTCAACATACCCACTGACCAGAAATAATTAACCTAGACTATTAGTTCTTGCTTTCAGCTAGTCAGAACTCCCAACTGGTTGTTCACAAGCTACACGTGTGTATGTATTACACAGCAGCTGTGTACCCATGTTTACACATTCAAAGAGGAATGTAAAATGTTAAGTTTCCATATACATTCTGACACAGAGGAATACTGCATGTCAAACCACGAGCTATGTAAGTGAAAGAAGAGGATTAAAGAAGGGAAATGGATAATATAGAAACAGAATTAACAGGCATATTTCTCTCCACAGTTGTTCCCGAAAATTTCCTAAAATAATAAATAATTATTTCTTTATTATTATTAATGCAAAAGAGACCTTTCCTTTAATTGAACAAAATACAGTAATTAGGTCTTACTGATAGAGTTTACTTAGTTATGATCAGCCTTACAATTTCAACAGGAGCAATGCTTCGCACCAGCTGCTGGAGGAGAGTAGCTTCACAGTAAGGAAATTTTCGGATACTTTCTCTAATGATCTTTTCTTGATATACTGGAAAGCCATCAGAAGGTCGGCCTTTTAACAAACTGAAAGACATTTTGTGAAAAGTAACTGGAGGTGAATCAGTAAGCATTTCTAGCTGAACCCATGAACTTTTATTAGTTTCTTTGATACTTAAAATTTTCATTGTCTCTCCAAATCATGGTGATGGGCTCAATTCAAATTGCTATTATCTCTGCACATTAGGCTTGGCCTCCTCAGGTTTAGGGCATATTTACAGACATGACCCCTGCCATCAAAACACTAAACACTGTTATCAGGTTAGCTTGTTACTTATTACCAGGTCAGTTATTTATACACAGAATGAAAATTCTCATGGAGTCACACCCTTCTGACATAGTTCATTTATTTCAGTAAAACTATAGGAGAATTTGATTGCTGGTGGTTAGAGAACAAGGGTAACACACATCTCGCTCAGGTACAGTCATGGAGATACGAGGGCCTTTATGAATCCAAAGCAGCAACCTCTCCTCACATTGGGAACTAACTGGGCTACTTTCTAGCTCTATGATCAGGCACACACTACTTAGCCTCTCCAGACCTCAGATTCCTCACCTACAACTGGGGATTGCAAAAGCATCATTGTAAAGAGTATAGGATGATTAATCACTTAATCTAAGGATAATATTGTCCCTGTTTCTTACAGATCAAATGTGAGCCCAACAGTAACAATCACTGCTAAATAAAATGCATAATTTTTTAACCTACAGTGAGGCTTCATATAATAAGACATTATCCATTTGAGTGTATTTTATACATGACATGGTAAAAACAGTACCTTTTGATGAGAGTGTCCAGTTTATTCTCTCCATCTTTTAAGAAGCTAATACATTTCTGAAAGATACAGCTGATGTAATGCATTTTCATAGCCAATACTTCATTCATGTCTCTCTGCTTCATACATTTCTCACAAATCAAATCCATCACCTTGTAGCATTTGTTCAGAGCTGCTTCATCTGCCAGCAGAGGATTCTCATTTACAAGCATCACAATCTAGAAGAAATTCCAGTGAGCTTAGAAATTCCATGGAAAACTTTTTCATATACAAATTAGGTAGTCAGTTTTAGTTGATTCAAGGATTACCAAATAAAGTCTTTCTTATGGTCCTTTATTTATTATGCTAATCCAAATTAGAATGCAAATTAACACTGATCAAAGTCATAAAACTAATAGTGAAGGACCCAGACACTGTAGAATCTGTTTAACTCTGTATGTCTGTTATCATGGGGTCTGTCATCTAGCTAAATCAGGATGTTGGTATGACATTCAGAGTCATGGTTTTACTGTCTCTGTAAAAAGCACTTCTATTAAAGATAAACATGACATATTTACACACCTTTTATATATGAATCAAATCACTAAGCAATCAGTACTTTTCATTAACATTACTGAGCTTGGGAATTTCATGGCTAGAACTACAATTCTCATTAATTCTTATTAATTATAATGAAATGAGATTTTTAAAGAAATAAGTCTAAAAATAAAAGGTGTATTATTTTCCAATTAACTACATTTCTCTGTGGAAATTTTCATAATATGCTTCTAATCACATATAGTAATGAGAACAGGTCAAAGAGGAAAGCCAAAATAGCTTTAAAAGGAGAAATATTAGAGCTATCAAATCAGATACATTATGAGTCCCACACTTTTCTTATATAAGCTCAAAATTAGTGTAATGAAGAGTATAGAGTGTTTTTCTCAATTGGCTTTTTTATAGGGTAGATTACCTAAAGTAGGTCTGCATAGGGTAGCTGTAAAAATCCATGGTGACATGCCAGTAATGTAAACATGTGTGCACCATCAGGGTGTTCTATGTGCAGAGCAGAAAATCAATATTTGTTAACCTACGGGTTGGAGCTAACTGCATATCCTCAGGCAATGTAAATGTTAGGAAACAAAAAATAGTAGATTTCATGAATGAGATCTTTTTCTTTAGACATGAAGAAAGATAAGTTAACTTAAGTA
Organism: Manis javanica; assembly: GCF_040802235.1. Lineage (NCBI taxonomy): Eukaryota > Metazoa > Chordata > Mammalia > Pholidota > Manidae > Manis > Manis javanica. Next base: position 57,422,275 of record NC_133161.1, on the reverse strand, counting down.
GAACTCGTACCTAGCCTCCTACTTGGAAATTTAACATAGGTTAAATGTCCTTGTGAAATTAAAATGATTTTTCTTATTTTGACACTACTAGATTGATACATACTACCCAAAATACAATAAATTATTAGAGTTCATGAGATTAAGTATAATCAGAGTCCTTGTTGGTAAATTCGCCAACAACTTTCTCTGCCATTGCACATATCAAAAATTAACCTGTGGCAGAAAAGGTTCATTAATTACCTGCTTATATTTCTGTCAACTTCAATCATTTGAAGCTGTCTGCTCAATATTTTTATATACAGCATTTATAGTCAAAGCATCAAGTTTTAAATTCACAAGTAAAAAATTCTTCTAAAAATATCAAATAGAACCCAGATTAATCATTTTTTGAGGAGGAAGAAATACATTTTTATAGGCATAAAAGACAGATATATCTCAGCTCCCAAAGAATGGCTACTTTAGAATGTGTTTATACAGTGGCATTTTGAGCTTTTTTATTTGTTAAGACTCTCCTTTAAAAAGTTATTAAGTCAAAAATTCTGGTCTAAAAAAATCATATTAATAATCACAGACAGGATCACTTGCCCACATCTGCCTGCTGACCACTTAGAGACCCCTTGGGCAACTCCGCTAATTTTTCCTGTGACTCTGTTTTTCTCTTTTGTAACTTCTGTGCTCTGGCACTGGTGCAATTCCCCAAATCCCTGCTGAAAGCAAACATTTTTATTGCTATAGCAGCCACCCGATCTTACGCAAATGCCATTGTGTTGGATGCACTGTAGAAAAAAGGTGAGTTGTGGAGGGTTTCTGTGTTTACTTTAAAAGGTCTTTGGCTTTCTAGAGTGGCTGTTGGTTACTTTTTCATATGTTCTATGAAGGAGCATGCCACCTTGAAAGGGGGCAAGACAATGAAAATGGACCTCCACAAAAGCAACTGGGCTGCTTTTATCTGAAGCATGGATAAAAGAAAGGTTTTCACATGAGTAAATCATTTATACCTATAAAAATTACACCTACAAGGTCTGATATGAAAGAAGGAACTATAATCATGAAATAAAGCCAAGCACTCTAAAAAGTATAATGTAGGCTTGCCAGTTTACAAATCTTAATAACTTATTGCCTGTATAAATATGCCCTTAATCTAATTAATCAAATATACATCTTTGGAGATAAGATATTTAGAGGTACAATAATTCTTCAGACACTTAATCCTGAGAGACTAGATTCCATGTAAACATCAAAAATTACCCCACAGACTCAATATTGCAATAATCAAGATTGCTGCAATCTCAAGGGGTGGAAATATAGATATAAAAGACAGTAAACCAGCAAAATACAGGAACTTCTCCTGATCAATCTAAACCAGAATATCCGATAATGTTCAGGCTAAAGGGAGAATGACTGGCCTTGTAACACCACACATATTCTCTACATTGAGAAATACTGTATTCCTGGGAAAAGTCCTTTCTTCCTGCCCCACCCCTGAGAGAAGAAGTGCCACAGAGGGGGAGTCGCTGCTATTTATGTGAGTTCTCTCCTAGCCAGCCTGTGCTGTGAGGAAAAGAACCACTGGTCCAGAAGAGGCTAAATATTTTCTAAAGGTTCAATTCTAAGTCCCATATATGCTCCACTAGAAATACAAACATGTGATTCATGGCTGACTTTCTTTTTTTGTCTACTTAGGACCACAGGCTTGCCTCTAGCAGTTCTTTCAGAATGTTAAGTAAAAGACTTGAGTTTTGAAAAATGAAAACAGATTACACTGTCCTTTTCTGTCATATAGGAAAGATATGATAGTTTGCCATCTCTCTGCATGGCCCATAAAATTAACTGGGTGAACAGCCACATGACAAGCATATTTATGTTAGTTTATTTGTTTCTTGAGCATCAAAGACTGTATGCAAAGGATACATTTAAAAGTGATAAGAGTATACACAATTTGAAACTTGTATCTTCAAAGGAATGTTAGTGTTCAAAAGAGGCATTTTATGAGAACTGTCCAGTTATTTTAATGGTGTTCAGTATATTCCACAGATTCTTCTTTTATAATAGACCTCTAGGGAAATCTATTTCACTACCTTGTAATAACACCTTTTGAAGGGGCAAAAAACCCTCAGTTTTTGACCCAATTTACTCTCTTATTCACTAAAGACTTCTGAATTACTATCACATCTATATATTATGGATGAAGATCTATGACAGACGTTGAAATCTGTAAAAGGATAACATCACTGCAGCACACATGGAGTTTTCTGTAACGACTCGCTGAAATTATACTCATTTGAATTGATTTAAAAAAAGCAAAAAGGCTATATGCAAAAATACGAAGAGAACAGCAGTGGGTATAATTCAGAATGGCTCTTATAGTTTCCCAGTTAAGCCCTTTGAACTTGAGGGTTGGTCTACAACATTTGAAAATCTGCACGATTTGACTAATACTTAAGAACTATATTTTTAAAGGTGTCAAACAGCTGGTTGCATCACAAAATGTGTTCATGAGTACATTTCAGAACATTTCCTGGAAGGCTAATTACTGTGGTGGATGCCGCTGGTGCCCCACCGGATCCTCTTTACCACGCCTGTGCACCAGGCCCAGCTGCCAGGAGGGTTGGTGCTACGGGCTCCGAGCTGCCACCTTCTCCAGGGGAAGCCTTCATCCATGGGAGCCACCCCAGGAGGCAGTCCTTTCCCTCTGGGGACAGGCTTCAGCCAACAACAGACTGATGGACCCAGACACCTGGCTCTTCTGCCTGGGCTCCAGGGAGCTGGAGATGAGGTGGAAGCCGGGCTTTAGCTGAACTCACCTCTGCCGGCATTTTCCTCCTGCCCTTGCCAGTCTCTCTCACTCTCTTTCAGGCTTAAACGGACAGCACTCCTTCATGGTATCGACCAGCTCTACATCTACAAAACCCGACCCAAGACAACTGTGGTCCTATACAGCCAAAGCCGTTTAAACTCCAAAGCAATGTTGAAATAAAAAGCAAATATAATAGAGAGTCCCCTACCTTGACAGGATGAAGATTTGTCGTGGTGATAATTTTATGCAGAGGGCCTGCCAACTTTGGGGCCAGTTTTGGCTCTTTGTCCAGTCCCTGGGTTTTAGTGTAATAATCCAGTCTCTCTCGAGGAAAGAAATTGTTGATTATAGTCACACAATCGTGTTGACCTTTTAATAGAAAAATAGGAAATTTGTTATTTTATTATTCAAAATAAGAGATTTTCCAATTTTTTATTCTGTTGCTCTGTGTTCTTGTGAAGTAAACATGCATTATCTTTAATTTTCAGGAAAGGAGAGTGAGAAGGAGGAGAGGTAAAATATTTAGGGAAACATTTATAAGCATGCTTTGTGAAGTGAAGACATAATCTGCTTTTAAAGACACTGAATCCACAAGACATATGACATCCATGTGGATTACAAAAAAAGTGTTCAATTTATAACTTACCCTAAATATTTTATAAAAGTTGCTTGTAATTTAAATGTTTGTTCTTGCACAATGATTGTTCTTCCCTCATCATATCTGGCTTTCTTTATAGAATAAAAATTTATTCTATATAAGGATAATTACTATTATTTTTCCTATTATTAAGCTAATCTCCTCTCCCCTGGAATTTGAGAAAAGTTTTGTGCCTCTTTGTAAAATGAATTAGGAGAAAAAGCTTTTGCTCCCGTAAGCTTGGAGTCCACATTAGGGCTTCTCACAGATTCCTGCACCACTTCTCTCAGACATTTCTAGAGGTAAAACATGGTTCCCTGAAAACAAAACCTTCCCAGGCCAAGTTGGTGGCCTGACTGTGTGTTCCTGTCGCCTCCCCATTCCCAGCTCTCTCTCCACGACCTCTCTGGGGTAAGGAAGTGTCCACTCTGGGCAAGCAGGCAGAACCTGCAAGGCACTTTTGTGGATGCAGGATCTTCTGGGATCTCCAGAGGAGAGACTTCCTCCTCCTGCCTGCCCGATTAGGGCTGAGCGACCAGCAGTGCACAGTCCTGGGGGGAGGATCCAGACACTGGGGCTCCCAGGGACTGGTCCGCCCTGGGTGGCCTGTGTGGTCCCTGCCCACTTGTGTTTGGTCTTGGGACTGTCCACTTGATCCTGTTGACAGCAGATGACTGCAGTGGGGATGCACTGTGGGCCCAGTGGACCCTGGCACTTGAGGCTGGCAGAGGGCTTAGCTTGTCTGGGAGCTCCTGAAGAACCCAAGAGAGGAAAGGCTTCCCACGTGTGTCTCAGAGGAGGGTGAAACACCCACTGGTTGGTTGGCCCTGGGTCCATAGGTTTAGAGATCATAGCACTTCCTTCCACTGTTGCATGACCCCGTGAGCGTTACCTGACTGTGAGAGGCAGAGCAAAGGAACCCAGGGGATCCAGCAAACTTGGAAGATTATGCAATGCCTCCAACAGATGGCTCCTTCAGTGGAACTGTCCTGACAGCACAACCACAGCCACAGCCAAGCTACAGCCACAACGCCAAACAAGAACACTTCAATCCAACAGACTACAGAGTGTGTAAACAGATTCCTATGTACTGCAGAAAGACTCAAATTTTTAAAAGTAATAGACAAACTGGAAGAGGTCATCCTGTCTTTTACTGGGAACTAAAATGGTAACAAAAAGATGAAGTAGATGAAGAACACATCACTGATTTGAAGGGAAGTTGTAGTAGTGATCACATTATCATTTTTTATATTAGATACTATTCTTAAGTACCAAAAAACCAGTTTCTTTTTCTCTCTTTTTTTTTAATTGTAAAACTCCATATAGATGTCTTGAGGAGATATCAACAGTAATAAATATATTAAAAATCTGAGGCACTTTGTTTAGGAAACAATCATCTCTATCTTCATAATCTTCAAGAAACGAGAAAAAACAAGTCAATCAAATTTCCTACTGCAAGTGGGATATGAACATGACAGCTTCAAAATTAACATAGATAACTGTGTGTGGGAATTGGCAACTATCTATGAAGAAAATAGATAAAATGAAGACAAATTAGACTGCTTCCTTAAAACACAATCTATACCCAGCTTCAATAAAAAGATGAGCACTCCTATTGAAAAAAAAAAGTATTCTAAAATAGCTCCTAAAAATATCAAAACAGACTTAAGCATATTTGAGGATATAGGAGTCAGAGGAAAATATGGAATTAGTTTGTAAATTTATCCTCCTCATCAGTATCCCACCTGGTATGGTCAGAAATGACTCTATTAGCAGTTGGAAATATTTGTACAAAATACTGGCTATATAACAATGACACTGTCACAGGACTAGGGGTTTCTTAAGATTATATTTTTGTGAGAAGGGTAAAACAAAATACTTTTTTTCAAAACTTACCTTTTTCGTTTGATAGTGCTTAGATTATTTTGTTATTTTATTTTAACTAATCTAATCATTTATATTACAGTGTTACATATAGTTAAAGTTTATCTTTATAAATATGTTTTTACTTAGTTTATATTTAAATTTTTATAATTGAAACTAATATTTAATTTTATTGGTTTTTAATTTATGAATTCTGAATACATACAACAAAATAAAAGAGTACTATTAATATAGAAAATAAATGCCATTGAGGCAGGGGAATAAGTGCATCATTTTGCTTCAGGGTTACTATCACTGGACTTCAGTCCTCTAAATTGACTGGGCTCACTAAGTCCTAAGCAGGATTAATGAAAACACACCCTCAAGTATACACAGCCTAGCAAAATGCTTTACTTCCAAGGATAAACTGAAATTGAAATAAGCTTCCAGAATGAGAAGTGAAAAGTTTACAAAGGAAAACAAATCAAATTCTCATTTGCAAAACGAGGATTTAGAGGAACTTCTAAATATGATAGGAAAGAACAGTGATACAAGAATCATGAAACTAGCCAAGACATAACTCACATTTCCAAAAGAAAGGTAGTCTCAGGTTATGATGAGTTTCAAACAATATCCAATCTACATACCATCTGAGAAGGTCCTGTAACCAAAATCTGAATGAGGTCAGAGATCTCAAAAAGGAGCAAAGAGAAGAGAGAGTGGACAACAGGCCTTGGCAGCAGAGATAGTTCATGTGAATGGACGGGAACAGCACAGTTGTGAAGTTATGCTGTGGCGTGTGAGGAGTACTGAGCAAGAAGTACCGCACCATAAATGACACCCTAATAACATTAGTATGAAAAACACTGGTCTCTCAGCAAAGTTCACAGCTAGTGGAAGCGGTGAAGGAGGAAACGTGGGCCACGGAACCCAGCAAGGCAAAAACGGACAATCTGGAGAAGTAAATAGCTGCAAGGATTTCATCTTAAAAGGGTTGCTAAATGGACAAATACAGCACCCGGCGGGGTGAAGCACAGGATATAGTTTTGTTCTTGTTTTTAGACATACTGAGAAATACGGATTTAACCGGGAGTGGCATGAACAGGCAAGTAAGCACTAGTGGAAGGAGAGACATTCTTGCCTTCCAAGTTAATAGAAGGAGAAGTAAAGGTCCTCTAACAGGACCAGGCCAGTCACAGTAAGGAAGCACATACATGCAGATGCTCACACACACACACACGCAAAAACAGCCCCCAAGGAAAATGACATTAACAAGTGAGGCAGAAGAGGAAGGCACTCAAGTTTATCAGCAATTATACTAAATATGCATAAGCAGAATATCTGTTAGAAGAGAGAGAGATATGAGTTGTAAAACAGAACCTACCTTTGTTTATAAACATAGGTGTTGGAATAGTTACACTACTACAATGAAATTATAAAGATTGAAAATAAAGGATGGAAAGAGAGATTACTGACCAATGTGAAAAACAAACAAGGAACTGGGAATGGCTATAATATCACAAAAAAGTAGATCTGAAAAATTAACCAAGACAAAGAGTGGCATTATGCAATGATAAAACCAATAGCAATATCATAATTAAAAGTGAATAGCTAAAAATATTTCCATTAGAAACAGAAAAAAGACATGCCAGTTATAGCTACTATTATTCTTTGAATCCTGAAACTAACTCAAATGGAAAATAAAATGAAATTGAATATCTATAAAACCCAGGAGACTAATAAAATGACAAGAAAGAAACAGAAATCAATAGCTTTTTCTTTATTACCCATAACCAGCTAGAAATGACAGTGTGAGGAGTAGTAGTACAAACTCTCCTTACAATAGGGGCAATAACTACAAATTACTCAGAAAAATTTTAAAATAAGGTAGCTTTACTTAAATAGATTCTAAAAGAAAGGACTGATGTGGAATAATCTAATAAATATCAAAGAACCAAAAACAAGTTAAAAAAAAAACAATGTAAAAGCATGCTATGTGATTGGATGGGAAGTCTTAGCAATATACAGATATCAATTCTCTGCAGATAACAATATAACCATCTAATGAATATCCAACAAGAACTGGAAAGGACTTGGGTAAGAGGGGTTGCATTTAAAGAAGAATAACTGGGAGGACTCTTATTTTACTTTAAAGTCAATGTGATCAAAACAATATGGTATTATAGAAAATGACCAAAAAAATCTGTGGCAGAGTCCTAGATCCAGAAATAGATGCCAGTATATCAGAGTATTGCACTTAACACAAAGTGGTATTTCATTTTCAAGTGGGAAAATGTTGTGCAGTTTAATAAATGGTTAATAAACGTAATAAATAACATTACTATTAACTATATGTCTAGGGGGACATGAACTGTAAAAAAACTAATTTTAGAAGTACAATAAAAAAGAAATTTTAAAAATATGTGAAGGACATTTAGGAAAACATTTACTTAACCCATGGTCAAGAAGACCTCTCTTAGCAGGACAAGAAACACAGAAGCTATAAAAGAAAAAAACTACAATTACTTTCAAGTATATTTTCTATGGCAAATCCCAGAAAGTCAAAAGAAATATAAGGCTGATGGTAAAATACTTGAAACACATTTGACAGGCAAAGGGTTAGCAGCCATAATACACTTAAAGCTTCTCAAAACAATACGAAAGACAACCCAACGGTCAAATGAGTTAACAGATACAAGCAGATGCCCAGAAGGAAAATACAAATGCCCTACAACAGAAAGAGTTTAATTTCATTAATAGCAAGGGTAAAGTAAATTCATGATACACCATCTTTGGCAAAAATGAAAGAGTGAAAACACCCAGTTCTGTTGAGGATATTAATGGGAATGTGAATTGTCATGCCTTTTTGGAAAGCAATCTAGACTCACACTAAAATTTAAATATATAATCCCCTCTTAGCCATTTTACTTCTGGGAATATGATTTTAAAGCACTACCATGTAAAAATATAAGATCCAGGGCCATTATTACATTATTGGTAGTGAAGTGATTTTTAAAAAATTGATAGATTGTAAAATTTATCAATTAGGGAGAGCTAACTGGACTATGGTACATCTACATCAAGGAATATTAGGCTACAGAAATAATGAAATTGATATATACCTACTGAGATGGGAGGGACTTCCGTAGCATGCTGGTAACTGAAGAAAACAGGTAAAAAGAATCTAATATGTATGATCAGTTTTTTAAAAGACTATAAGAATCTTGCAGGTGTGTGCACATAGGTATATATATATATATACTGTTCTGCTTGAGGAAAATAAGAGGGGAGGATTAATTTTTTAAAAAACTAATGAAAAACAGAATATCAACTAAAAGGGAGTAATTACCCATCTATGAAATCATTCTAAATACATTAAAATGGAATGAAAACATTATTCTTGTTTTAGAATGGGATTGTGGACAATTTCTACCTTAGATTTTTCTTAATATAGTAGGGTTAAGAAAAAGGAAAGAGCATTGTATTAATAGTTGAAAGAATAGGCTCCTCTACTTCCAGCCCCATGATCTGGCCAAAGTTACCTAACCTCTATCTGAGCTCTATTTTGTTACACCAGGGACATAATGAAAACTTGTAGAGTTAAACAGAACTTCACATTTAATTCATCAGCTTTATGGTGCAGATCAGAAAACCGAGGCCCATGGGGGTGAAGGGATTTGCCTGTGCGCTGGTAACTAACTAGCAGCAGACACAAACTAAAATACAACTCTCAAGATTCCTACTTCAGGGTTAGTTCCCTGCTATACACCCTCAAAACTAGCTTAGAGGTGAATTGGGGGCAACCAGGGAAAACCTTAACTGTGGGAGATAAATATTTCTCTGAAGTTTCCCTAGCAAGGTCACACCTTTCTCAGTCCTCTTGAAACTGAACTAAAATAAGGGTTTTGCTCTCAGAGAGCTGTCATAAAGTGACTCAGTGACTGAACAGTACCTACTATTAGATTTAAGATAATTTAATGTAATTTAACAAAACATATATAGTTATTTTTCCTGATATTGGAATAATTCCCACTATCACTCTAAATGTAATTTCTCTTAAAATCCCATTAGAATAGGATAGATGATCCCTCTCTTTGACATATTTTTATGCAACCCTTAAGTTGTTCCATGGATTATATTTTCACAATGCCTATCATTGCTATCAGCCTCTAAGTGCCATGAACGCAAGAACAGCCTCTGTATTGTCCACACTGTAACCAAAGCTCCTAGAGTGATGCTTGGTATAAAGACTGTGCAAGGAATTATTAGTCCTAGCAAGGCCACTTACCGTACTTCCAATGAATCAGACCTTTGTATCTTTACTATTCTATCAAAGGACTCTTCTAATTGCCAATTCAGTGAGGCCAAAATACCAATTATCAAATATTCACTCCCACTGTCTTTTAAATTCCCTACATTAAGTCCAGTAACAGGTTTAACATACCAAGAAATATTGGGCATATATAAGAAATGGTTTGGGTTGATGAGAATGATAACAAAGCAGCAGACTCTTATTATTAATGCTCCTTTCTATGAAATAATTGCCTTATTGCTTTTATTAACAACAGTAACTGATGGCATTTATTTAGTGCTATATATGAAGCTCCTTAAGTCTATCATCTTATTTAATCCTTTCAATACCAAGTACCTATATCACCATGAGGAAACTTAAGGTCAGAATAATTAGGTAACCTGCTTTTGGGTGGCACAGCCAAAATTTCAACCCAGTATTGTTAACTCCAAATATTAGGTTAAGCTACTTGCCTTAGAGAAAGAAAAAAACATAGTCTTAAGTATTTGACTGCAACTAAAATGGCCTCAACCATTCTTTGTATCTCACAAAGCATAAATTCAAAGTAACTTATTTTCTTCAAAGTGTCACTGGGTATTTCATTAAGTTAGACAAAACCTAGTAACTGTAAACATTTTGTCTTTTTAAAAATAAACATGATGGTATTTGTACTCTGAGAAGCAAAGTGGCTATTTTTTCTGTGTAGGAAATATTAGGTGCAACCTAACATAAAATTGCCATAAAAACTTACCAACAAAGGCTGCCATCTGAGCTGCTGTTCTTCCTACAGAGTTAATAACATCTGTCTCAGCACCAGCTTCCAACATTACCCATGTGATGTCTTTATTACCTAGGGTTAAAAGGAAACATTTGTTAATATTAAGGAATGCACAATTCAAACACCCCCTTCTAAATTATCTGTGCCTTTTTTTTTTTTTTGCCCACTTAAGTTTTAGGTTTCCATCTTGATGCTTTTATCTTTTGTAAAATATAAATCATAACTACAGTAAGGAGTAAAATGCTACAAGAACCTACATAGAAATTAACCTTATTTTCTGGAAAACATACCCACCAATACAAACTGGTATGGAATTGAGTATCACCTTTTATTTTTTTGAACAAAACAAAATACATTTTTCTAAGGATAATGCTGAGTATAAAGTCAAAACTAATGAAAAAAATCAAAATAAAGCTGAAGAGAGAAAATTAATGGAAGTCTCTACTTAATATCTACTAACCCATCCCATTCCTCACTGATAGGCCCTGAAATAACTACTAACAGTTGGGGGTCTATCTTTCTATACTTTTTTCTCTCTAAATATCCATTTGCATTTATTCTTTTTGCATTCTATCACTAATAGAATCAAACAAATTTTGCTTTTTTATAAACTATACTCAGTGAACAGCATTTTCCATTACTTTTTGCAAGTTTGAACTTCGATTTCCTTAGGAATGGTTCCTGGAAAACATTGCTGGATCAGAGGTTATGCATATTTTAAATGCATCAAGCAAAGCTGCCTTCCAGGAAGGTTACTTTGATATTCATACCCCCAAAAAGTGCAGTTCCCATGGCAATGCTGGGACCTCTGCCAATACAGTAAGTGCAAAATAATAATTTATTATTTTAATTTGTATTTCTTTGGTAATTGGTGAAGGTGTTATATGTTTATTCACCACCTGTCTTTCTTTTATTCTCTCTTCAGTTTTCTATCCAATTTTCTATGGCACTATTTGTCATTTTTAATTTACTTATAAGAATTTTTCACATGCAATGAAATGACCCTTTACAACACGTAAAAAATATTTTCCTTAGCTTTTAATTTGTATTTTAACTCTATATTAGTATACTAAATATTAAAATTGTATGTAAGCAAATTGGTTAATGTTGTCTTTTTTGAATTCAATATTTATATCATGCTTAGAAATGTTCTTGTTCCAGGATTACATAGAGATTACTACTTTTGAAGTATGAGATTATATTACATCTTCATTTTCTTAAAAACTGCAACAATTACAGTAACTCCACTAAATTTTAGATAAAATTTTCCCAATTGCCTTTATTCAGCAAATCATAAGCGACATGAATCAGAGTAAGTTTCCAAATAGATCATCATATATAGTACATAAATGACAGTGCAGCAGACAGCTCTATCAGAGCAGGTGTTTTCTCAAGAGAAAAACCAAGAAGTTTCCATACTACTTCAAAAAGCAAAGACAGAACATCAAAGGAGCTAACTTCAAAGAATAATAGATCCAGCTCACTACATAGAAAATATTATCAATACAAAGATTCAACTTATTTAAATATCTAAGAAGATCACCAAATTAACCATATAATGTATGTTCTACAACTTTTCAAAAACGACTTCCCACTATTCTTTTCCATAAATATTGAACTTAAAGTTACTATAATGAATACATTCAATTAAAAATATATATGTACTTATATCAAGTACGTATAGGTCACTAATATTAATATATTAGAATAAATGCTAAAACTTCACCAGAAAGCGCAGCAAACATGAGAGCTGTGTATCCATGTTCATGTTGATGACAATTTACATCAGCTCCGTGTCTCAAAAGTAATTTGCACATTTCAAGTTTTCCTTTAAAAGCAGCATGCATTAGAGGAGTCATTCCATTCTTTAATAGAAAGGAAAAATGTATTAATTTACTTATCTTTTCCTCTACCCATGAGAAATTTCTTCAATTAAATTAAAAGCATATGAGAAACATGAATTAATCAATTCATCTTTATTATCTGTAAAGTATTTTTATATTGACTTTCCCACTTGGACCTTCCATAAACTGCTGAGGAAAAATGAGGGTTAATCACTGTGGGTAAAACTGAAACATTTCCAGGTTTTCTCCCCTGGCTTTGGTGCATCTGCTTATCAACAGGCGTTCAGAGGTGTAAACAAGTAGGCTTTAGTGCATTTGCATCTTTCCTGGGGGGTGGTGAATTTCATCTCCATATCAGTGGGTAATTACCTGGGCAACAGAGGGCTTATCTGTACCTGAGAAGTGAGAGGGAGGGCTGCGGTTGTAGCTGCTTGAGCAGGAGAGAGAGATGGGCCGGACTGCAGTCAATAAACGGGTTTTAAACTTTATTTCTCCCTTTGACTGATTTTGGTTTTTAGGGGTATTTTGCCCCAGGATTTCCCTTCCCTGGACTTACAATTGGCGTAGTTGGCAGGATTCCTGTGAACCCGAAACCTGTCATAATGGGTGCAACCTTTGGGAGGGCCATCCTTAGAAATGATGGGGAGAAGTGGCGCTCGCGCTGAGAGACATGTGTCTACACCCGTGTGGTCGTGGAGGCTCCACCACCACTGCTGGCCATGCTGACCCCGGCCCGTGGCCTGAGCCTAAGGCTACTGCTGCTGCCGCTGCTGCTGCTCTTGCTGCCGGCCGGAGCCTGGCCACAACCATGGAAAGGAGCAGAGGTTTGGGTCACCTTGACAGAGAAGCAACTGGCTGCTGTGTACCATGCCTTGCTGGCTACAGAGCCCACTGCCGGAACAGCTCCGACCAAGGTAATAACCTCCTATCCCATTGCAGGGTGGGTGCAAGACTGGACCCAAAGGCCATGGAATGGTGTGGCATAGACACCTCAAAAGACAATGTGGGCCCATCAGTGTGGCTTGTCTTTCACCTTTGAAGAAGTCAGCCGAGCCCGGAAGGAGTGCCCTGCATGTTGTGCAGATCAGCAAACCACCAAAGAGGAGCCTAGAGCATCTCTCTGCAGCCTATGGTCGGTCGCTGGTTACTGAGAGCGATCGAGGTACCCACTTTATTTGACATGTGTTACAAGGATGGGTGCAGCAGTTAGGAGTAAAATGGACATGGCCCTGGACATTTCAACACATGGATTGGTGATGGCTGGCTCTTCTGGCACCTTGGGGAAAAAGGCCTGGAAGCAGGCCTTCTATGTATTCCTGTAATAACAGCAAGTTGGCCCCCGACAACTACGGTTATTTGCTTCTACACTCTTTGTGTCCTGGATACGCCCCTGGCTGCAGCTGCCCTGTGATGGCTGGAATGGACGAGCTTTGGCCTTAATCTGCATGGGACTTTGAACCTAGCTGAATCCTCTGACTTGAGAATTATGATTGTGTTGCTGTTGTCAAGAAAATAATGTTTAAAGAGAGGCGTGACTTTGCTTAATGTTTGGTAAAAGTTTTGTGAGCAATCTAGCATGATTGTTAGGAATGAGTAAACAAGTGTAAAAACGTATTTTTGTGCTTAGTGAGAGATTGTGCTGTAAAGTGACCTAGCTGAATCCTCTGGCTTGAGAATTATAATTGTGTTGCTGTTGTCAAGAAAATAATGTTTAAAGAGAGGCTTGACTTTGCCTAATGTTTGGTAAAAGTTTTGTGAGCAATCTAGCATGATTGTTAGGAATGAGTGAACAAGTGTAGAAACGTATTTTGTGCTTAGTGAGAGATTGTGCTATAAAGTACATGTACTTAATCTGCATAGGCTGAATCTTCTGGCTTGAGGATTATCAAGGTTTTATTGCTGTTGCTATTGCATGTTACTAGATTTGTCGAAGAGGGGGATCGAGTAAATTGTAAGGCAAGATTTCTGGAGGGGTGGATTGTGGGTAAAATTGAAACATTTCCAGAATTTGCCTGGCTTTGGGCATCTGCATATCAACAGGGGATCAGAGGTGTAAATAAGTAGGCTTTAGTGCATTTGCATCTTTCCTCAGGGGTGGAGAAGTTCATCTCCATATCAATGGGTAATTACCTGGGCAACAGAGGGCTTATCTGTACCTGAGAGATGAGGGGGAGGGCTGGTGTTGTGGCTGCTTGAGCAGGAGAGATGGGCTGGACTGCAGTTTGTGAGCAATAAACAGGTTTTAAACTTTATTTCTCCTTTTGACTGATTTTGGTTTTTAGGGGTATTTTGCCCCAGGATTTCCTTTCCCTGGACATACAATCACCTTTTTATTTTTTATTTTTTTTACAGATTAGCAAACAGATACAGAGAAGATTTATTCAACCTCACATAACTAGTACAATGGCCAGGGCAGAAACTAGAACCCAGATCAGCAAGGCTCTCATCTCCCCCACATGTACTTAGTTTCTGGGGAAACAATGAACCAAGAGATACACATTCATTAAAGAAAAAAATCTAATGAAAAACCTCAAAAGAAATGGAATGCCTGTCAAGGAGAAAGTTGAATAAAGTTCACCTTTACTGACTGAATTCCTATTGAAAAGTTATTTACTGAATTCCTCTGTATCTGTTGTGCCCAAAGTTGCGAATCCCAGAAGACCACCAAAGAGCCAACACTGATGCAAAAGCAAAGAGCCTTTATTTGAGCTAGCTTGAGCTCAATCTCTCATCTACACCAATGCAGTGGCAAGATGCCAGAGAAAGAGAGCGCGTTTTCCCCAGAACAAAGGTTTTATGGGTTTCCAGGGCAGTTTGGGGGGTGATGGCCGTGGCCCTGGCTGATTGGCTGGGCCTGGGGGTAGTTGGGGGGTGATGAGTCATGGCTTTGGTCAATTAGAAGAGTCTGGGGTTGGTGGGTGTATTTCTTTCTGACTGGAGGTGAGAGAGACCAAGCTCCAATTGGGTGAAATAGGATCTGGGTCCCAATTGGCTGAGGTAGGATCCAGGTCTCAATTGGCTAAAATAGAATCTGGGAGCTTGCCCTTTCATTCCCCCCTTTCTCTGGATCCTAAGGGACCCAATTATGGGTCTAATAAGGTTTTGCAGTTGTAAGGAGATAAAGGCTGATACTGTTGTCTTAGCACCATTAGCTGGACTGTATTAACTCTATTTTTAATAAGTTATCAGGTAAGCAGGAGTAACAAGATTACTAGGGGCTTGTATTGAGCAAGGAGGACTGTCAGTTGGATGGCCCCCATGTGGTCTCTGACAATCTGGACCAGCCTGTTGATACAGGGCTTAAGGGTTAGTAAAAGGAGTAGGATGGCAAGGGGTCCTTGATTAAAGATAATCTCCTGCCTTGATTTCTCTCTGGGACACTGGTGCCTTGGTCCAGGCACACATTAAGAGACTGTATGCCCAGCCTCTAAGGTGGGCTGAGATATTGTATATTTGCTAAAGAATCCTGCCTTTTACTATGCCATCTACAGCTGGGTCTGCATGCTAAGTCAGTTGCTCAGCTTGCAAAATTACATAGATCAGAAGGAGGAAAGACAGCACATAGGCCTGGGCTTTTTAGTATGCTAAAGTGAATCCTATACATGATTACAAATGATTAGCATAATAAAACATGTGCTACTCTTCTTTATCTGGGGAACATTAACTGATCTCACTGAAGAATGATTCTAGAGCTTAATGTTCAACATAGTTTTAGTAGGAGGGGGGTTTCCAGCATGTAGTTACATTGCTCTGATTGCAAATATCCTGCCTTGCTTTCTTCAGAGGCTCTCACTTTATTCTGTCTAAGCCTATGGTCCCTGTCTCATTTTCCCCTCTACAGATAGAGACTCTAGCTGCTGCTAGGGAAAAGGGGCGATGGCCGCTCTGGTTGCTTCATGCTGAGAAGGGGGCGCAGTAAAGGGTGCAGCTAGGTCTCCATCACTGGTCAGTTGAGAGGGCCTCAGAAGGTTGGCGCTTCTATTCTGGGTTTCATTTCTATTACTATTTGCAGTTTTGTGGCTTCTAGGCAAGATAAAACAAATTGTGTTATTAGGTTATGTAGCAACATCTGGAGTTGGATTTTCCATTCTGGAAGGACAAACTTGATGAGATTAAGAATGCATGGTTGAATATGAGAACTAGAAATAGTAAAATTTTAATTGCAATGACAGGAGAAAACTAAAACATAGTTAGATATTTTGAAGAAGCTGGAATTCTGGATCTAGTTTATGTCCCAATGACTAGTATTAGGATTTAGTATGGATAAGGCTGTTATTGAAACAATACTTTCTCTAAAATCACCCTCATTTTTATTAGAAGTAACAGGTTAAGAAAATAATTAACAGCTGGCTTGATTATTTGCATAAGTGCAGCAAGAAGAGCAATTGATTACACAGGCTCTTTTAAATATGCTTTGCTGGAACTTTTTGTAAGGAATTTCAGATTGAATTTTAAGGGCTTCTTGAGGCCAGAAAGCCAAGCCAGACTTGCCATGAACTTGTGCCTTCAGTACCTGTAGATTTGGGTGAATTCTTCTCTTCTTGAGGTTCCAGCACCTGCCAGGAAGTGACCTTCCTTACTCACCTGGTAAGGATGCTGGGAACTCTGTAAGCAAGTACCAGGCCAGTTCTTCTAAGGGGCTTTGTTGGCTTTATAAAGTCAATCTTAGTTCCTTAAAGTTCTTCATATCTGAGTTTATGCACATGTCTCTCAGGTATGACATTCCAGTCAAAGCCTTGGTAGTATAATCAGTGTTTTTAATTAGTCTTCTTACAAGGAAAGCAGATTCTTATTGAACTTGTGCAAATAAACATACTGCCATGGAATATACAAATAGTCACTGAAAGTTTTTAAATTCTGGAGGATCAGGTAGAGAGAAAGATAAATGTTTCAATTCTGCTTACAAAGATAGTCATTTACTGAACTGTTGTCATCTTAAGAGAACAAGCTTAAAACACTTTATCAGCAACATTTGAAACAAAAAGACACAACATCATTTTCTTTAGTTTATGTAATCTTATGTAACTAATACCTGTTCTGCTGAAATCTAGTTCTTTACTAGTTTAGGAATAATAAAACAGTGACTATAAATGACAAAAGACTTACAAATGACAATGGTTAAAGACTTGATGAGAACTTACTATAAGAGTTGATATAAGAAAATTTAGATATTTCTGTAACACAAAACATTCAGTAACAAAGTTTAGCATCATTCTCTTTGACAGTGCTTTCCTGGTAAATATATATATATATATATATATCAGATAAATAAGCCAAATTAGTCAAATACTTTCTCCAATGAGAAAAAATTCCTCTGATATGTTCCAGGGGATCTCTGGAACATATCAGAGTTAACTAGAGGTAAAAGTGAAGGGCCCCCACCAGTAAGATGGCGAACTTCTGGCTTCTCTTCGGGGGTCCTCAGTTCCCGTCGGCGCCACCTGAAGCCCAATCACCTCTCGCCCCCCTCCCAATCCCAGCACCTAGCCAATAGCCACTAGCCCCGTAGAAGTAACACCACAATCACCCCATGCCCCTTCCTATATAACCCAGCACCATTCCCTAATAAAGCGGAATTCTCTGGTGAATTGCTGCTGTGTGTCGCTCCTTTCTTTTCATTGGTGCCGAAACCTAGGAGATGGGACACCCCAACTGGGCCCCATCTTCCCCCCGACACCAGCAGCAGCTTGCCCTCGTCCTCTTTTTCCGGCGCTGGCTCATCACACTCACCACTCCTCTCTGGCCTTTAGGTAAGTTTTCCCCCGGAGTGGGCCACTCTTCCCCGAGCTATCACAGTGTCATTGACTGTGATTGTCTGGCAAGGCTCTGACGCTCGGAGACGAGGAGGGAACTCTCCCCGCCTCAAGCCTTCACGGCTGCAGCAGACCCTCAGGCCCCCCTCCAACAGCCATAAATTGCCGCCTCTGGCCTTCACAGCTGCTGCAGACCCTCAGGCCCCCCTCCAACAGCCATAAATCACCGCCTCAGGCCTTCACGGCTGCAGCAGACCCTCAGGCCCCCCTCCAACAGACATAAACCCCGCCTCAGGCCTTCACAGCTGCGACAGGCCCTCAGGCCCCTCCTCCAACAGCTATAAACGAGGTGACTCATTTGTGGATGATAACGCTCCCTTTTCCCCCTTCGTCCTTACGTTCTGTCTGCCGAAATCCGTTCCGTCCGCCGAAAATTCCTAGCACTAGGTACCTCGTGACTCCGGCACTCTGCCTTCTTAGGGAAGTCTGGGTGACGACCCACACTTCCTAAGAAATTCTGACTCGTATACGAGTTTCTGCAGACCACCAAGGATCATCGGGGACACCCTTTGTCTCTTTGCCGTCTGCCTCTGGTCCGAGGATTTCCGTTTGTCTTCCCCTGTTTGTCTCCTTCTCTGTCCTTTAACCATGGGAGCCTCCTCATCCCTCCCTGAAAGTTCACCTCTTGAATGCCTGCTTAAGCATCTGGCTACCCTATCCCTGACACCTGATATAAAACCAAAACTTCTCCGTAAATACTGCTCCCAAGATTGGCCGACATACCCCCTAGACAATAACAACCAATGGCCCGCAGGGGAACTCTTGATCCTAACATCACTCGCGATCTCTTTAACTACTGCCAGCACCTGAAAAAATGGAAGGAGATTCCCTATATCAAAGCTTTCCACCTCCTCCTCCTCCCACCACCCCCAAGTTTCCCTAGCCTGCAAGCCACCGCCCCAGCAGAAGCCTCCCGTTCACTCCCTTCCCCTTCTTCTCCTACAACAGCCTTTCTCCCTTCCTCCCCCACCATCTCCTCCCCCATCTCACCTCCTCCACCTTCATCCCCCACGGATTTAGCCTGAGCCTTTCAGCCCCCCTTTAACTACGTCCCAGGGGCCTCCTCCGTCTTTGCCCTCATCACCTGTTTCTCCCCTGTTAGAGACCGCCTTTGTCTTCTCACATGTTTGTAGAGAGAATGAGAAAGCACCTTCCCCGAACGCAGCATGAAAAAGCACAAGCTTGAGAACAACTGGTGCAGTCCTTGAACGTTATCTGTCCACAAAAACATATCTTGTCCTTGAAGATGAGCCAAGACTCCTCACTCTGAAAATAGAGAGACCTTGAAGATGTGTAAAAACACTGCCCCTGCTTCTAGCTATGCCCTTCCCCTACTTGCCGATGTGGCAGGAATGGAAAACAAAGAACATTCTGTTTATGCATTCCATAAGCAACTAACAGGAGCCCTGCTGTAGCTCAGTTAGTAGAGCATGGGACTCTTAACCTCAGAGTTGTGAGTTTAAGCCCAACTGGAGCGGCAGAGGCAAGCAGCTGGGCTGCTGGCTGGCGACATGTGGGAGCGTCAGCCCTCCCAGTTCTTTCTATCTTTCTTTATTTTCTTCGCCCTCCTTCCGCACCTCAAGACCTGCTCGACTAGGCGCAGCTGGACCGCATCACTCCCCCACAGACTGAGCCAGAACCCTTCAGTCCCTCTCAGACTCAGTCCTGAAGGCCTCCCAAAATTATCCCCCCCTCTGGGGCGTAGCTTAGACAGACTCACTCAAGCCCTATTACAGTATACCAGCCTAGACCCAGAAACGCCTGACAGAAGACATGTCCTTATGACATACTTCCTAGCTCAAAGCTACACTGACATTAGAGCTAAACTCAAAAAGTTAGAACAGGGCCCCGCTACCCCACAGACTGAGATCCTAACAGTGGCCTTTAAAGTCTTCCATAACCGGGAGGAGGAGAGAGAACGCCGTAAACAAAAGGCTGATTAGGCCAATTTCCAAATGTTGGCCCAGCTGATAAAACCACAACCTGGGCGCTCTTCTACAAACAAGCGCCCCCCAGGAGCTTGTTTCAAGTGCGGACAAGAACAACATTCATCAAGGGCGTGCCCCTCCCCCAGATCTCCTACCACCCCATGCCCCAGATGCCACAAAAAGGGCCACTGGGGGTCTGATTGCCCAGCCACCCAAAGGGGAGGCTGGACGAACAACCCCCATCCTAAGCCCACCGTAGTGGGGCTGGCAGAAGAAGACTGATGGGGCCCAGGGGTTTCTCGCCCGACCATTTCCATCACCAAACAGGAGCCCAGGGTTACTTTAATAGTAGACAGTCGCCCCATCTCCTTCCTCCTATATACAGGAGCCACCTTCTCAGTCTTGCGAGAATACCGGGGCCCTACCAAGCCTGCTATTACTCCTATAGTCGGGGTAGGAGGTAAACAGATTTCCCCATTAACCCACCCCCCTTTTATGCACAATCTTAGACAATCCCATACCTTTCTCCCACTCCTTCCTGGTTATGCCCCAGTGTCCCATCCCTCTACTAGGACGGGACATCCTTTCTCTCCTTGTTTCCATAACTATATCCACTCCCACAGCCCCCAGTACTCCCTTTCTGATGGTCCTTATAGCTGATGACCCCCCTCTACCCAATGAAAGCTCTGGTTCCGCCCTCATACACCCTGTAAATCCCAAAGTTTGGGACATCTCAAGCCCCTCCATGGCTCTATGTCCTCCTGCCTCTATCAAATTACATGACCTCTCTGAGTATATCTGTCAGGCCCAATACCACTTCAGCCCTCATAGGCCTCCAACCCATCATCCAAGATCTCTTACACAAACATTACCTCAGACCCACTCACTCCCCATTTAATACTCCCATATTAGCTGTTAAAAAAACCAATGGATCTTTCCGCCTTGTCCAAGACCTTCACCTCATCAACATAGCCATTGTCCCTATCCATCCCTTAGTTCCAAATCCATACAGCCTTTTATCACAGATCCCTGCCTCGGCATCCCACTTCTCAGTCCTAGATCTCAAGGACCCATTTTTCTATCCCTCTAGACCCCTCCTCCCAAGATTTTTTCATCTTCACCTGGACGGACCCATACACAAGACATTCTGAACAACTCACTTGGATAGTTTTGCCACAAGGATTCCAAGATAGTCCCCATATTTTTAGACAGGTCCTAGCTCAGGACCTCAAACAGTTTAATCATGATCATTCCAAGTCCACCTTATTACAATACGTGGACGATCTTCTACTCTGCAGTCCCTTGTGAGAACAGTCTCAACTTGACACTGCCTCCCTACTTAACCTTCTAGCTTCCAGAGGTTACCGGGTATCCCCTGTCAAAACTCAAATCTCTTCCCCTTCTGTCACTTACCTCAGATTCCTCCTATCTCAACAAAGAAAGTCCATTACCTTAGACAGAAAACGGCTCCTCTCTGACCTGCCCGTTCCCAAAACCAAGACAGAAATCCTTTCCTTTCTAAGCCTGGCTGAGTATTTTACAGCGTGGATCCCTAACCTCTCCCTGTTAGCAAGACCCCTATACGACCTCAGCAAGAGCTCCCCTGAAGAACCATTATCCTCCTCACCCCGACACTCCTTCATTAAGCTCCATCGAGCCCTTGTAGAAGCTCCAGCTCTCCATCTTCCTGATTTGTCGAAGCCCTTCTTATTATACATTCATGAGAGGTCCAGTCAAGCTCTAGGAGTCCTAGGCCAATATTATGGCCCATCCTTTGCCCCAGTAGCTTATCTCTCCAAGCAATTAGACCCCACAGTTCAGAGATGGGCCCCCTGCCTACGGGCATTAGCTGCTGGACAGCTCTTGCAGAAAGAAGCTCATAAACTGATATTCAGGGCGCCCCTTACCATTCTGTCCCCACATCACCTAAAAGATCTCTTAACCTACAAAAGTTTACGGACTCTCCCTCCCTCCAGACTCCTGACCTTACTGTCCTCTTTCCTCCAAAATCCCGTTCACCCCTTTGCCATCCATACCCGAATCATGACTTTTCCCTCCTTTACTGCTCTCTTGCTTTTTTTCCTCATTTCTATTGTCTTCCCTGCCACCCCAGCCTCCTTTGTGTGGTGATTCAAAGTCAGACAGACTTACACACAGCATCAAACAAAAATTACTGCCCTCATTGCCACATCAGACTGCCCTCTGGAAGGCTGCTTTAAGCCTTTATACGTCCACTTTCCTCCCTCCCCCGAAGTGTTCACTAGCAGCTACCCTTATTCTCCCTACCTCTGCTTCCTCTATGACCAAAAACAAGCCTATTGCAGGCGATGGCCAGACACCTACGGGAGATGTCCCTACTGGTCTTGCGCCATTCACTACATGAGTAACTTCCAGTACCCACAGTATTACTCCTCCAACCGTTTCATGAAATATCCCAACGGCTCATTCTCCTTATCAATCCCAGATCCCTGGGACTCTCGATGGGCCGCCGGAGTCACAGCCTCAGTTTACTATGGGGGGTCCTCAACCCCCCATGGTACCCTTCATATCTCTCGAGAGTATGTTCCCTCTCACTCCCAGATCTCTCAAGTTGCATCAGATATCGAACATTCCGAAAAAGTCATTATCCAAACTCTTGACGGCGCCTCTTCATCTTCTTATTCCTCCTACTCTTAGTTCCAGCTCATTCAAGATACCACCATCTTTCTCAACCACACCCTCAACACCGCCAATTGTTTCTTGTGTGCATCACTACAGCGCCCACTGCTGGCCGCCGTGCCCCTTAATATTTCCAACTACTTCCATGCAGGACAATCCCTCCACCCCCTGGCAGACATACCCCTATGGGAACCAGAATACGCAGATAATCTCACCATCCACCACTGTGTAGGCCCAACTCCACCCCCCTCCAGCGCACTTCACTGCCTCTCTATCTACACCCCTACCTCCGGCTCTAAGACTTTTACACAACCAGGACACTTCTTTTAGTGTAATGGCAGTCTTTTCAACTCACTGCCTCCCAACTCCGATACACCCTGCATTCTCGTCACCCTAATCCCACAGCTTACACTTTACAGCATGGCAGAATTTCTTGAGCTCCAACCTCCCTTGCCCTCGCGCACAAAAAGGGCTGCTTTCCTTCCCATCATGGTCGGTATCTCTTTGACCACCTCAGCCATTGGGGCAGGATTTTCAGGGGGAGCCTTGGGTCACTCTCTATGGGCAATTAGAGATCTCAATGCCAAACTTGAGGGAGCCCTGACATCCACTGCCGATTTCCTAGCCTCTCTCCAAAGACAGGTCACTTCGCTAGCTAAAGTCAACCTTCAAAACCGGCGGGCCTTAGCTCTGCTTACAGCCGAGAAGGGTGGCACCTGCATCTTCCTTCAAGAGGAGTGCTGCTATTACATCAACGAATCTGGCATTGTAGAAACTGACATCACCAAACTCACCGACCTTCCCTCCAGCCTCCACTCTGCTTCCAATTCCAACCCATTCTCTTCAATACTAACAAACCCCCTCCTTACCTGGCTCTGGCCCATTGCAGGCCCCATAATAATCATTCTTCTCGCCTGTCTCTTCTTACCCTGTATAATAAAGTTCATCAAATCCCAAGTCAGAAAGATCTCTAATCAAACTTTCAACCAGCTTTTACTCAGGAACTATCAGCTTCTGGCCATAGAAGATCCCTCACCCTCACGTAACCTCCTCACCACATGCTGAGATAGACCCCTCTCTCCACTGGAAATTGTTCCTGGAAACAATGTCCACAGACACCTGGCTTCTGGCACTGGTATCCTCCTGGCAACACCATTAGAATCAACAAGTCCTCAACCTATGGTTACAGGGAACCTTCATTGATTTCCAACCTGAAGAAGTCCACACCTACTCGTCCTTACTGTGGGGAGTCCTATCAACCCTTTCCTCCCAGTCCTCAAGCCCTTACTCCCTTCTCTGCCCCCGTTCAGCAGGAAGCAGTCAGAGAGAAAGCAACGTCCACAACCCCATAGAGGAGAAAGGGGGGAATGAAGGGCCCCCACCAGTAAGATGGCGAACTTCTGGCTTCTCTTCAGGGGTCCTCAGTTCCCGCCGGCGCCACCTGAAGCCCAATCACCTCTCGCCCCCCTCCCAATCCCTGCACCTAGCCAATAGCCACCAGCCCCGTAGAAGTAACACCACAATCACCCCATGCCCCTTCCTATATAACCCAGCACCTTTCCCTAATAAAGCGGAATTCTCCAGTGAATTGCTGCTGTGTGTCACTCCTTTCCTTTCAAAAAGCATCTTTTTGCATTTAATTTTTTTTTTGTCACTTGCTTAAATAGAATTATAGGTTGCTATGAAGCAATACTTATCTATTTAAGCAGAATGATAACAAAATATTTCAAAGGTAAATAAAGGTTACACAGTTGTTAACGAACTTTAGCTTTTAGTCTTTTTAATATTAAGATTTCATTTTTTAAAAATATTCTGGGAACTCACTGAGACTTTAAGCATGAGAAACTGCTTTGATAATACAATTAGAGAACCTTTTGCAATCTTTCAACATTAAGAGCAGACTAACAGTTAAAGAAAACTGTTTTTTTTTTTAACTGGAAACAAAATTCTAATTTTGCTGTGCACTTGATATCAAGACTCACTTGCTTTAATTTCACATAGCACGACTATATCTGTAAGAATCTAGTAATTTATTCTTCATTTGCCCCATGGTCCCAAGCACATAAACTGCTGAGAATTATGCCTGGGCTTGCCTGGGGCTTGCCTGGGTTTATCCTGCCTTATCTGTAAACATCCTGACCCTCCCCCAAAGCAACAGGCTGAGTGGATCCGGCACAACAAAAGGCACCATGCTGCTGCACCACACTGCTGCTGTCTCTTTGTCTCTGTCTCTCTGTCCCCTTTTAAATAAATAGCTGTACTTTAGAACAAAGTTACTTTCTTTTATCAAAAAACACACTCTTTAGCATGCAGACGAGTTTTCATTCTTTATACCTTCTCTTATTAAAACATACATCTTTTAGCATAGAGAAATGTTTTCCTTATTTAAGTAGTTTTCATTAGAACTTAAAATCATTTGATACTTTAACTTTCAGTGAACACTGAAAAATAGGCCACGGTAAACTGTTGCACTAGCATTCTTCAGATTGATACATCTATGAACATGTATTATCATTTTTGGAAATGTGCTTTACAATTTTTTATTAGGCACAAAATATGTCTATATAACGTAGCAAACTTTAAAAATTTTGGTTACCACAAAAATTCTAAGGCTGTTTGCATATATACACACTGTTATACATTAATACAATATTATTATTAAGATGCTTATTTGCTACACTTGTTTACCTATTTTTAGCAACCATGCTAGATTACTTAGAAAACTTTTACTAAACATTAGACAAAGTCAAGCTTTTCTTTAAGCCTCTTCTTGAAATGTTTAACAGGTAACATCAACTTAAATGACTTTAAGTAAACTTTGGCAGCTGATAACTATAAGGACATGCACGCCTCAGCCAAACCCAAATTAGCATTAATGCTTAACATTTTTTTATCAGATTTTCTGGAAGTTTTAGAATGTCCAATTTTCACAAGCGCTTGTCTTTAAATCAATTTCATTAATACCATCCAGAGGTAGAAAGATATTTTCATTTACACACTTAGACACACAAACATACAGACTGAGACATAATGATAAGGTTCCCTCTGGCAGCCATCCGACATTGCAAACTGGCTACTCGCTAGAACAAAAAGTGTGCCACCGACCCTTCTGGACTTCCACACTGAGGTTGTTAGCTCTTTCCCTGATATCTTTAACCTGTAAAAGAGTGGTTGGATTAAATGTTCCCTCCAGCAGCCAGCGAATGTTAAAGGATGGCCACTCGGAGGTGCAGAAAACATGAAATTTTCCCTGACATCCGTGCTCAGATTGTGAGCTCTCTCCCTAAAGTCTGAGAAAAATGGTCTGTCATGAGAGAGAAGGGGGTCGTCTGAGTCTGTCCCATTTCTTCTGTCAACAAGACTTAAGACAAACACGACAAACAAACAGGCGCCTACAGAGAAGAATCTGCCACGGCGGCAAACCTGAAAGTAAGTTGAGGGCCTGTTGGACTGCAGCAGCAGCTGACTTTCCTCACAGATGAGGACCTCGTCCTCCAGACAGGGGCAAGGGACGTCTCCCAAGACCCCTGTTTGATGACTTGCCAGTGCGTCTGCCTAAGTCAATGCCGACCCTGATACAGATTGGAGCTCCTACAGGCTTATATAGGCTTGTTCACAAACAAAAACAGTGAGACACAGACAGACAGATAACTGAGTGCACTCACTAGCTGGCACAGGGCTCTCCGGGTTGGGGGTCCTGGGGGGTCTCTGGGATCCTGGATGAGCCCCCAAATGTTGTGCCCAAAGTCTCGAATCCCAGAAGACCACCAAGGAGCCAACACCAATGCAAAAGCAAAGAGCCTTTATTCGAGCTAGCTCGAGCTCAATCTCTCATCTACACCAACGCAGTGGCAAGATACCAGAGAAAGAGAGCGCGTTTTCCCCAGAACAAAGGTTTTATGGGTTTCCAGGGCGGTTTGGTGGGTGATCGCCGTGGCCCTGGCTGATTGGCTGGGCCTGGGGGTAGTTGGGGGGTGATGAGTCATGGCTTTGGTCAATTGGCAGGGTCTAGGGGTGGTGGGTGTACTTCTTGCTGACTGGAGGGGAGAGAGACCAAGCTCCAATTGGGTGAAATAGGATCTGGGTCCCAATTGACTGAGGTAGGATCCGGGTCTCAATTGGCTAAAATAGAATCTGGGAGCTTGCCCTTTCATATCTACTGATTTGGAGACACTGACATGAATTACTGCCAATGAGAAAAACAAGACGCAGGAAATGTGTACTGTACTATCATTTTAAAACAGTGGTTCCCTAAACTATATTTATATTTTGATAATTACATATGATTATATGCATTTGGACGAATGGTTAGTAGTATTTATACTAGGCTGCATTGTTTAGTCTCTGTATGTTCTGTGCATATCCAATGAATTATCCAACTTTATGTGTACATGGAACCTAATTTAATTTCTTGACAGGTGTGAGTAAATTTGCAATATTTCCAGAATCTCTTCCCTGGCCTTACGCATCTCCATATCAATAGGCATATCCAAGGAGTGGAGAGAAGTAACATTTCCATATCAATAGGTGATTAGTGGGGAGCAAGGGAAGACCTGGGCCTTAGAGGTTGGGTGGGGTCCTGTTTTGCAGACACAGGGGAGAAGTGGATAACTGCTTTTAAACAATAAACCGGTTTCTCCCACTTCATTTCTCCCTTTGACTGATTTCAGTTTCAAAGGTATTTTGCCCCAGGCTGGGAAAATATAACTCCCCCACCCTAACCCGCAGAGTTTACAGTCCCTATGGATAATATAATCTGTACATAAAAAGCTAGTGTGCAGCCTGGCAGGGAGGAAGGACACAGTACAGGAAGGCAGTCAGTCACCCAGTAAACCTATCCCACAACTAGAGTATTTAAAATATTTAATTGGTTTAAAATGTTTAAAAAAGAAATTAGTTAAATGAAATTAAAATGTCATGTTCTAGTTATAAATACAGAATAACTTTGTATCTGTTAGAAAAATAATATACCTAATGTGCATCTGGGCTTAAATTAGGAACACAGTAATAAATTTCATAAAATGTTACCCTACTATTATATATAATTCATCAGTTTTAAGCATTTCATTTTCATATTTTAACTTCTCTGAAATTGAGTTGTGCTTTACAAATACTAGAATCTTCCAAATGACCATCATTTCCACTCCCCCACATTTTTCAATATCTCTGAAATCTGAATAAGCCTTAAAATCTGTGACATTTTAGATTTAATGAAATTCAAAAGTAAAAATTTTCACCTTCTTGTCATTGCCCCCAGACAACCTTGGAAGAAGTCTTATCAAACAAGCTGCTACAATTCTTTAGATACAATGACCCTAAAAATAACTAATGTTTCTTGGCCATAATTCTTCAAGAACTCATCAATATTAGCCTATTATGTTATAATTCTATATTATTAAATACAGCATTCATTCATTTAGCAAATATTCATTGAGTGCCTAATGTATGTCAGACACAGATCTATGCACTGTGGATAGCAATGAAGACATTCTATGCCCATCCAGTCTAGGTCCCTGGTGCTTAAATTTTAGTAGAGGTGACAAAGTAGTGGTGATAAAGTACCTTCCCATCTTTTTATGAAAAAACGGTACAATCAGTATAAAATGAGAATTAACTCATCCTTAAAGGTTTTGTAAAGCTTACTCAGATTTGCAGCTTTACAAGGTGGTAGGCGTTTAAATACATTTACACAATTTTTCCTTAATCATGTTTTTCTACTTCCGTATGAGATGAACATAAGCACTTTAATTTTTCTAGGAAGTTACTACTTTCCTATGGGTTTTCAAACGTATTGGCTTAAACAAAAAAGTTACGACATTCTCCTTTATAATTGAAGCTATGTTCTCTCTTAGTTTCTTGGTGTTTATACATATGATTTTCTTGCTATACTTTCCATGTTGCATTTAGTATTTTTATCTTAAATAGATAACTATGTTTTCTTTCTTTTTTAACAGTTTTACTGAGATAATACACACACCATACAATTCATCCATGTAATGTATACAACTAAACTTTTAATATATTCACGGAGCTGTACAACTATCACTACAATTAAGTTTAGAATATTTTTGTCACCCCTAAGAGAAACTCCATACCCATTAGCAGTCATTCCATTCCCCTTCTCCCTTTTCCAGAACCTAAGCAACCAATAATCTAATTTTTTATCTCTATGGAATTGCCTATTTGGACATATTCTATAAAAGGAATCATGTAATACTCGGTCTCCTATGACTGCTTCTTTCACTTGGTAAAATGTTTTATAAGGTTCATAACATTGAAGCAAATATCGATGCACCATTCCTTTTTATGACTAAATAGTATTCCATTGTATGAATATACTACATTCTGTTTACCCACTCAGTTGAGGGACAGAAAGTTATTCCACCTTTGGCTATTAAGAATAATGCTGCCATAAACATTGATGTGCAAGTTGCTGTGTTCACAGATGTTTTATTTTTCTTAAGTATATACCTAGGATGGCTGAGTCATATTGGTAACTCTACATTCAATTACTTTAGTAATTGCCAATCTGTTTTCCAGTAACAGCTACATCATTTTACATTCCCACCAGCAATGTATGAGGACTCCAATTTCTCCACATGATCATCACTACTTGTTACTATCTTTTCTACTATGTCATCCTAAGCTCATTATGGTTTTGATCTGCATTTCCCTGGCAAGTGAATATTGAGCGTTTCTTCATGGGCCTATTGGTTATTTGCATATCTTCTTTAAAGCAGTATCTATTCAGATCTTTGCCTGTTTTTTAACAGGATTATTTGTCTTCTTTTATTATTGAGCTGTAAGAATTTTTAATATGTTCTAGTTACAAGCCCCTTATCAGATATGCTTTGTAAAACAATTCTGTGGACTATTTTTTCACTGTCTTAACGGTGTGCGTTGAAGCACAGACATATTTAATTTTAACTTTGTCTTTATTTTTTCTTGTATTGCTTGAGCTTGATAGCTTTTAAACTTTTTTATTTCTATTCTATTTTCCTTAATTCATTTCTTCTTTTTTTCTTATTAAGGTATCATTGATATATAATCTTATGCTCAGGTTTCACATGAGCAACATGGCAGTTACTAGATTCACCTTATCAAGTCCCCACCATATACTCCATTACAGTCACTGTCCATAAGCATAGTAAGATGCTATAGAGTCACTACTTATCTTCTCTGCTATACTTCCTTCCCTGTGCCACCCCCCTATATTATGTGTGCTAATCATAATGCCCCTTAATCCCCTTATCCCTGCCTTCCCACCCACCCTCCCCAGTCCCTTTCCCTTTGGTAACTGTTAGTCCATTCTTGGGTTCTGTGAGTCTGCTGCTGTTTTGTTCCTTCAGTTTTTGCTTTGTTGTTATACTTCACAAATGAGTGAAATCATTTGGTACTTGTCTTTCTCCACCTGGCTTATTTCACTGAGCATAATACCCTCTAGCCCCATCCATGTTGTTGGAAATGGTAGGATTTGTTTTCTTCTTAGGACTGAATAATATTCCATCGTGTATATGTACCACATCTTCTTTATCCATTCATCTACTGATGGACACTTAGGTTGCTTCTATTTCTTGGTTATTATAAATAGTGCTGTGATAAACACAGGGGTGCATATGTCTTTTTGAATCTGTGATCCTGTTTTCTTAGGGTAAATACCTAGTAGTAGAATTCCTGGGTCACATGGTATTTCTATTTTTAGTTTTTTGAGGAACCTCCATACTGCTTTCCACAATGGTTGAACTAATTTACATTCCCACCGCCAGTGTAGGAGGGTCCCTCTTTCTCTGCATCCTCACCAACCAGCATTTGTTGTTGTTCGTCCTTTCTATGTTGGCCATCCTAACTGGTGTGAGGTGATATCTCATTGTGATTTTAATTTGCATTTCTCTGATGATTAGTGATGTGGAGCATCTTTTCATGTGCCTGTTGGACATCTGAATTTCTTCTTTGGAGAAGTGTCTATTCAGATCATCCACCCATTTTTTAATCAGGTTATTTGCTTTTTGGTTGTGGAGGCACATGAGCTCTTTATATATTTTGGATGTCAACCCTTATCAGATATGTCATTTATGAATATATTCTCCCATAATGTAGGATGCCTTTTTGTTCTACTGATGGTGTCCTTTGCTGTACAGAAGCTTTTTAGTTTGATATAGTCCCACTTGTTCATTTTTGCTTTTGTTTCCCTTGCCTGAGGAGGTATGTTCATGAAAAAGTTGCTCATGTTTATATGCAAGAGAGTTTTGCCTATATTTTCTTCTATGAGTTTTATGTTTCATGACTTACATTCAGGTCTTTGATTTGAGTTTACTTTTGTATATGGAGTTAGACAGTAATCCACTTTCATTCTCTTACATGCAGCTGTTCAGTTTTGCCAACAAGAGCTGTTGAAGAGGCTATTTTTCCCCCATTGTATAGCCATGGCTCCTTTATCATGTATTAATTGGCCATATATGTGTGGGTTTATATCCAGGCTCTCTATTCTGTTCCATTGATCTATGGGTCTGTTCTTATGCCAGTACCAAATTGTCTTGATTACTGTGGCTTTGTAGTAGAGCTTGAAGTTGGGGAGCATAATCCCCCCAGCTTTATTCTTTCTTCTCAGCACTGCTTTGGCTATTTGGGGTCTTTTGTAGTTCCGTATGAATCTCAGAACTACTTGTTCTAGTTTTTTGAAGAATGCTGTTGGTATTTTGATCGGGATTGCATTGAATCTGTAGATTGCTTTAGGCAGGATGGCCATTTTGACAATATTAATTCTTCCTACCCAAGAGCATGGGATGAATTTCCATTTATTAGTGTCCTCTTTAATTTCTCTCAAGAGTATCTTGTAGTTTTCAGGGTATAGGTCTTTCATTTCCTTGCTTAGGTTTATTCGTAGGTATTTTATTTTTTTGATGCAATTGTGAATGAAATTGTTTTCCTAATTTTTCTTTCTGCTAGTTCATCGTTATTATATAGGAATGCAACAGGTTTCTATGTATTAATTTTGTGTCGTACAACTTTGCTGAATTCAGATATTAGTTCTCATAGTTTTGGAGTGGATTCTTTAGGGTTTTTTATGTACAATATCATGTAATCTGAAAACAGTGACAGTTTAACTTCTTCCTTACCAATCTGGATGCCTTTTATTTCTTTGTGCTGTGAGTGTACCTTACTCTTAAGTCCAATAACAAATGCTACAAAATTTCCTCTGAATATCACTTTGGTCACATAACACAGTTTTTGATAAAGGGTAGGTTTTGATAAATATTGTGTTTATTCTAGACAGTAGGCAATTTCTACTTGTATTTCTTTTAAACAAGAATTATTTAGAATTTAAAACAATTTCAGGTTGTATGTTTTATTATTTGGATTGTATTCTTGTTTATTTTCAATATAGTCTACTGCATTTGATGAACTTGCTTACAATTAGCTAAAACTTCCTTTATAAAATGCCATAGTATATGGACTAATTTTTATCAATGTTCCATATAAAAAGGAGATGTACTATTTTTTTCTCCTATACATAGTCCATAGACTATTAATTAGGTTATTCAAATTTTCTGTTCCCTGAATTACTTTGAAAGGTGCTGAAAGGTGCTGCTGTGGTCTTACAAATTTCTCCTTTGAATTCTTTTTTTATTAACAAATGTCAAATCTTCTAAGCTTATAAGTAAAGGCTTAAAACTGGTATGTTTTGGGGGGATTATTAATTTAATCTGTGAGAAATAGACTTCATCTTATTTTTTTTTTCTTTGCTTTAACCATTATTTTATCTGCTATTAATTTTGCTCCTCATGTGTGGGCAAAGGGTTAACAAAATCCCTTCCCCTTCTGCATGAGAAATTGAAGTTCAGTTAACTCTCTAGCACTAGAACTGTGCTGTATAACAGAGTAGTCACAAGCTACATATAGCTAATGGCTGATACTAGGCAGCTCAGAATAGACATTACCATCATCTCAGAAAGTTATTCTGGACAGTAATTGTTATAGAAAGTTGACTCTAGGTTCATTTAACTTTCCCTAGAAGTAGAATTGCTGGATCAAAGGTACACACATTTCTAATGACATATATTCTAAAATTTTCTCCAGAATGTGATGCTAATTTATACCTAATCCACATAAATAGTCCAATGGTTCCCACACTTCACAGAAAGAGATATGATTTTGGTTTAATTTACACTTATTTGATAATTTAAGAAATTAAACATGCATTGCTGTCTTTTGTGACCTGTCTACTTATATTTGTTTTAGAGATTTGAAAAACTTAAGCACAAATTGCTAGAAAACAACTATTAGATTTTATATGCTGTCTATTCTCATAGGAAGTAAAGCCTTTCATTCAACTTTTTATAATTTTACCTCATCCAAACAGTTGACACGAACATTTTTGCTGGCTAATAGTGTTCCAGCTTCTTGGACAGTACCTTAAAAAAAAAAAAATACAAAGTAAGATTATCATTAGAAAATAAAAAAAGATATCAAGGAAACAAACTTTAAAGGCATATCAGTAACACTAAGAATAGTCAGGTTAGGTTGTTAAGAAATAAAGCATCAATCACATACTATCTATTCCACAGAGTAATTATGTAGAAGAACAGATTTATCCAAACTAAAATAGCTCCATCTTGTTTTTACTTCCACTGACCTTAGAGTATATTAAATTTTCCTTTTGGCAGTAATAAAATAAGCACAAAGCATAAATAAGACTCCTAATACTGAAACAAATCTTACAGGGTACCTAGTCCAACCAGCTTAAATTGCAGTCAATTTTATAATTGTAGTTCAAAATAGAGCACATATTTATATACTTTGTCACCATTAGGCCCTGTGAATCAATGATGCTTATAAGAGAATTCATAGTTAGGAAATGTTTAGGTAACTGTATCTTTAAAGCCTGGTACTATACAAAAGAGCCCTATGGTCAGTATTCAGACTTCCGCATTGAGAGACCTCTGAAGGTACGTCCTCTGTAAATTTGGAAATAAGCTGTAATTAGGCCATACCTGTCAGGTTTTTCCAGTCTTCTGTAAGGCACGGTGACAAAAGCAAGTAATTGCAGAAGAAAATGTTGCTATTATTCACCTTAATAAGAGTCAGCTGCACATTCTGCCAAAAAATTTTTGGTTGGACAGGGAAGAGAACAATGAAATTCAATGTTCTCAGGGACAAAGAATGAGATAAGCCTCTTCTCTGAAAGGACATAAAATAGGAGCAGGCTTCAACTGGGAGTATTTCTTCAAATTCAAAATTAGTAAAAGAATGTGCTAAAATCTGCTAGTCTTCTAGAGCTAAAGGTGGAATGCAGAATAAAGATGGGCATGCTTCTCAAATAAAGATTGACCTGCTCCCTAGGCAAGTCATCTAGTTGCCCCTCACCAACCAGAGACAGATAAATGTCTCCTAGACTGACAGAGAACTAGCTCTGCTGAGAATTGTCAAATGAGTGATATACAAGTCCCTTCATTATAACAGCAGCTATTTTGTAAACAGCATATTTTTCTGAACCTGTACTCCATCTAAGGGCATATGGTATCACTGGCTGAATGGCTACAGAATGAGCCTGTTAGCTTGTTCTACATGGAACCTTACCCCCATCTGTGGCTTCTCTAGAAAGACTTTCTCAAACATCTTTACAGAGGAATTAAAACAGCAAAAACTTCCCCCACACCAATTTCACTTGCAAGAGGTGCTTCAGCTCAATCCTATTATCCACTGTGGAATAACTGAAGTTATTTTCCATATGATCAAGCGATGTTTATGCAGTAAAGCAAGAATTCTATAGGGATTGTGAGCATGTCAAAGCTTGCTACATGTTAGGAAGATGGGGATTACAATCACAAACATTTGGCTCACTTTAGAAAACAAGCCAATAATTCTATAAAAGGTTTAGCCCAGTGGCCAACAATGTAAGTTAAATCTGTCTCATCTGGGAGCAATTACAAATAAATAAATAAAAGATGAGGCATGTACACACATACCACTGAATACCAGTTAGCCTTTTGAAATGCAGGGACCAGGATGAGGATTTTTTTCTGCAACAGTTTGAGCTTCTAGCAAATGAAGACAAATTTTGGAAAATAGAAGAGCAAAATCTTGTGTCAATTTTTAATTTGACCTTCCTAATTAACAGCATTAGTAGGAAACTATAGAAGGTCTGGAATATACTTTAAATATGCACCATTGATTGTGTTTTAATTATGCTTCAATAAAATTGGTTGAATAAATCTTATTGTCCGAGCCTGTCTTATAGCTCCTTTCCCACACATAATGAAAGACAAGAAAATAGTGAGTACAAAACTTTCTTGTTAAGTCAGCAACAGTGATCTCAGGAATTTCAGGTACTTAAACTTAGTGGAAGAAGGTGTCATTTATTTTGAAATAATGCTTCCTCAGGGCTTAATGAAATAGATACCAGAACTTAGGAGAAAGGGTCAATCTACAAGTAATATAAACCAGCTAAATATGCTTCAGTTTTTCAATTTTCTCTTCTTAAATATTGTGAAATGGGTGCTGTCATTAACTGCAATTTAAATGGGTATGTAGGAAACAGCTTCTTTCATCTGGAACTTCTTAGCTTGCTAACAAATATACCATCCATATAATACATGCCATGTGAATTCACTCAGAAGAAGAGTGTTCTAAAAGTGCCCAGAAGTAATGTGTAGTATTCTCTAGATTATAAATCCCATTTATAGTCTGTTAACTTCTGGAGGCAGTGAGTGACTGGCAGAAGGGAGACACTCAAAAATTTGCTGAGTTTCTCTCAGACTGGCCAAGATAACAGCCACATGTGGCAGAAAATTTATTGTTAATGTTTCTCAGAGTTGAGGAATGTCCCAAAGGAAAAAAATTAAGAACTCCACTCACATGCTTAAGAAAAAAACACTTCTTATGATTACAAATATAAACTTTGCTTATGACTTCTACTCAATAAACCAAAATTATTTCATAAATTCAACGCACACAAACCTACAAAATCAACCATTTAAAATTGAAATTAATTGAGAGATGACAATGTTTTTACTGAAATTAAATAGCCTCTCAAAGTGAATATGTTCTGGATTGCTATGTGCTGGTTTCATTGTTGCTTGTTAGTTTAGCTTGTTTTCAGTCCAGCATATTTCGAAGACTATGGCCATATAAAATCTCTGCACTTATTACCTGTGTGACATTGGGCAAGTCATCTAACTTCTCAGTTCCTCAGTTACCTTGTATGTGAAGTAGAGATTACTATATTTACCACAATAGCCCACATGAACAGTATTTTATATGTTTTACGTATACTGACTCATTTCACCCTCACAACGATGTTGTGAAGTGGATACCATTTTTCACCCAGAGAACCTGAAGCTCTGAAACCATCATGTGCACAAGGCCACATCACCAGCTAATGAACTGAGATGGGATTCCAAATCAGACCTGCATGGTTAGCCACCATCTCCTGCTGTCTCATAATGTTGTGGCTTAAAATATTTCCTAATAAAGATCAAAGGCATAAGACATGGAAAGTGCTAATCACGTCTAGCTCATAATAACATTCAATAAAGCTTTAGCTATAGTTATTTTCTCCTATCTCCCATTACTACTCTTTAAGGATATATAGTGTGTCCCACAGACCTTCACTTGACAAGAATGTATCACATACTAAATCCATCTTCATTCTTGTATCATCTTTTTGGGCCAGTTAAATTGGGGAAACAGTATCTGCACAAATGCACGATGTGGGTATAGAAATACTAGCATTAACCACACTAAGTTCATATTCATTCTCTTTCATTTAATCCATAGAATAAAAACTGGTGGATACCTAATAATATATGAAGGATCCCCCTGCCACTGACCACCTGCCCATTTCAGCCAACTCACTTTATCAAACTGCTCCCTGACTTACATTTTTGAGAGAATGTGATAGCTCTGGACTGTTTAAAAACAGAATTGCATCCTTGGTGGAATCTGAGTTGATCCTTTGTCTCCTTTTGCCAAGCACAGTACCTAGCACACAATTGGGACACACATACTTGCAGAATTGAATCCCAGAGCCACCAGAGGCAGGGAGAAATTACCCAGAAAGTGGCAGAACTGAAAAATTGCCTTGACAGGTGTGCAAGAACCATGAAGAATGAACAATAAAAACACCAACTCAGAGTCCCACAAGGCTGAGCAAAGAACACTTATCATGTCAAATACAGCTGTGACTGACTTATAATTGCTGAGTTCAGATGGGTGGGCTGTCATCAGCACTTGCTGAGTCCAAATCCGATTTTTTTTCTCCTTTACATTTCAACTTTCCTTGTCAGTATGAAGAATAAATTTACCTTAACGTCTGTGGGGTCCAGATCTGAGTCTCGCTATTTAGATAGAAAACTAGAAACTGGAAAGCCTTTATGCTCCAAATGACTGGACCCTCTGCCATTCGAAGGCAGACATGGCTATGTCATTCTTGAGCTTTTTCAAAGAACCATATCAACCATGCCCGCAGTCCCACGTATCCTCATCCCCACGCCCGTGACGCTGCTGTAGAAGTTACATAGTCACGCTGATGTCACCTGCCAAGTAACGGGACTTAGCAGGGAACTCTTCTGGGACGTCCACTCAGGGACTTTGGGGAAAACATGGCCTCTGGCTGTTCCCGGGGCCTGCGTCTCCCTCCTTGCAGCCCAGAGCGGCGGAAGTGGGACACCCGGTGGGAGAGTGCAAGGGAAAGCGTGAAGAGCGGTTAGAAGCTCGCAGCGGCACTAAGTGCGCCCAGGGGTGTGCAAGCCTCGCCAACCTCTAAGCTTCTCTGCGGTTCCTGCGGGGCCCAGGGGCTTGTAGAAGGAAGCCAGGAAGGCCTGGACGCAGCAGCCTCAATGCAGCAAATTACAGACCGCTTTCTGTACCCTTATAAAGAACCCTTCTCCTTAGGAGCTCCCCCCACCCGCAAGAGGGGGCGGGCACAGCCAAAGGATCCACATCTTTCGGCCTCCGGAAGTCGAAACAGCCCTTTGGACACCCGTCTAAGAACTTCAAACTACCAGGCCACCTGCTGCCAAGGTGGACAGTGGTCAAAATCACCTTAGTTGTCCTGAAAAATGCACATCCTGGGAAACACACATCGGGCTCCCTCATAATTCGGGGTAGGGCCTGAAAATGTGTACTTTTCCAAAAACTGAGTTAGATGAACCTCTGCAAGCTCTTCTCTTGTCCCAGCAGTACTCCCCCCTCGCCACCTCTCCGTCCCCGCAACCGGTCCCAGACCAAAGGCAGAAACGCTAATTCCCCTGTTCAACCTCGCAAAACCGCAGACAGGGGTCAGCCGGGCTAGGGGTGCCTGCCGGCTCCGCCACGCCCCCCGGCAAGGCTGGCAGCGCCCCGTAGCAGCCCAGCACCGTACCTTTCCCGATTACTTCCAGAAGCGCCTTTTCTTCCTGGGTCAGCTCGCCTTTCTTTAAGTGAACCATTGCTCCCGCCAGCTTGAAGGTTATTGTTTCTTTGAAAGTATTAAAAAGAGAGGACGTGTCTGTGTTAGGAAGGCCAGTCGCAGTGGGGCAACTTGACACGAGGCCACTGAGCAGCCAGCTGCGGAAGCGTTCGAATTCCCCCTTCTGCAGGCTGGCGAGCAGCGGGCGAGCTCGGGCGAGCCGGGCGGCGGTCCCCGCAAGCCCAGCAGCAGTCACCGCCCCCCGCGCCTCACTGGCCCGGAGGGGAGGAGGAGCTGCAGGAGCAGCCTCGAGAGACACCCATTGGAGAGCCTGGGAAGGACAAACCAAATGGAGAGAAACAGAGGGCGGGCCCCTAATTCCTCTTACTCTCTCCCCTGACTTATCCTGTCAGGCTCAGGTATTTAGGGACACGCAGTATTTAAATTCTCTGTATGGAAGTGCTATGTCTAGGGACGGCTGCTCGGGGCATGCAAAGCTCCCCGGCTCGCGCAACACCCCTTCACGTCTCCGGGAGTGACGCGGCCCGGCCGGGGGCGGGCTGGGAGGCGGGGAGGCGCGGGAGGCGGGGAGGCGCGGGAGGCGGGGCTGCGCCGGGCTCCGTGTGTCGATGTCAATGTGTCTGTCCTTCACTCCTCCATTGTCTGCCGCCGTCGCTACCGCCGCTGCTGCCACCGCTGCCGGAATCGCCGCAGCCTCCAGCCTCGCGCGTCGCCGCTCCCTCCTCGGACAGGTGAGACGCGACCCAGGTGGGACCGGGGGAGCCGGGAGGGCGGCAGGAACCGCGGCAGTCCCCGCGCCGTGCGCTCCACCCGGGCGGGAGCTGGCCTGGAGGAAGCATGTGCCTGCCGCGGTGGCTTCCTGCCTCTCGGCGGGGAAGCCTCTCCTCCGCCTCGTTACCATCACTTTCACCGCAGATCAGTGCCCCCGAGTGAAGCCGCGCCACTCGCTGCATGTGGCTGCCCGGGGAGACACCGGGACCGCGAGCGGGCGGAGGCGGGCCACGCGGTGGAAAGTGGCGGGTGCACATCGTCTCGTGCGTGGCACAGCCACTTGCGGCTCCCGGGAAGGCCGGGGCTGGGGCTCTGCGCGAGAAGTGAGTGGGCTGAGGAGGCGAGCCCCCGATTACTAGCAAGGTGAACGCCTGAGGAGAGTCTCGGAAGAATGTGGTTCTCTTTTGGCGAGACTCTAAACACCCCCATCCTCTCCCCAGCACACAAACACGACTTGTCATCTCTGGCCCCTGTGGAAGCTGTAAAAAAAAGCCGGATCTGATCGCCCTATGGTGCCTGTTAAGGATTTTTGGAAGCAATTTACACTTGCCCTTATACTTCGTTTATTAGAGATGGCCTGGGGGGAAGGGGAGGACGGGCCTTTTCGCTCTGCTAGAGTTCCCAGCCTCTTTGTAACTCAGATTTTGAGATTTATGGAAATAGGGAGTGGAGGGGAAGGGGGCGGAGATTAAACTGGCGTTGCTGTCTATATATAGCCTTGGATTAGCTTCTTAATCCAATCTTCATTCAACTATAATATGTGGCCCCAAGCTTCAACCATAGGCAACTAGGGGGTAAATACAAGTGTATACCCCCCTGTGGCTGAGAAACAAGACTTGCTTGCTAATATGAACTCGGTTCATTCCAGGGCACGCATCTGAAACATACTTACAGCATCAATGAAAGCTTCTTTGAAAATTAGTGTTTACGTTTTACTGTTATTTCTTTACAGACTAGTATTGATATTTCTCCCAAGACCCATCTGCTGCAAAGAGAAATATTTGAATAATTATCTAGATGATTTTGTAAAGCATCCTCACCACTCTTTCTCCCCACAGGGTCCTGTATTAAATGCAATGCATTTTCCTCTGGCCTTATTATGACTTGTTTTTTTGAAGCATTTACCAACACTTCTGAAATCCTGAAAGATGTTTATCATTATTTCCTGTATGTAACAAAAATCTTCCCTAAATCCCAGCTGTTTTCTTTTATAAGGCTTCATCTTTACAGGCTGGGGCAGATTTGAGCCAGAACATCTCACATGAAAATGGCTGGAAATTATTCATCTCAATGTATAACAAAGAAACTTTTGTTTGATGATGCTTTAATAATGATGTGGCTGTTCAAAACAACAAGTAGTAAGGCTTTGAGAATGACCGATCTTTTGTAATCCTCAGAATACTGTTACTGCCGCATGATTTAAAACAGTATTGTGCAGACCCACAAACCTAAGAAAATACTCACGAAGTAACCTCTCTAACATGTGATTTAACATACTACAGCAGATGCATGGCCAGAATTGGGTACCTCATTGCCAGTATTTCCATCTCTTGTGCCAGATTGGGGCCATGGTTACTTGAAGGTCACACCTGTTTGTCTCACTGAGGTTGTCAGTTCCTCGAGGATAGCAACTTATCTATTTGCTTGGTGCCTTATGGCACCTGGTTGGTATTTAGTCCTTTTTGAGTACATGACTTTAAATTTAGAGTCAATGCCATGTAAAAACAAAAACTAACATCTACCAAAAAACACAAATAAAGATTTTTGTTAAGTTTAAATTTCTAGAAACAGGTATGAAGTGGTTAGTGTTCATCAGATGGATTACAATAATCATTTTGTACAGTGTAAATATTTAATGTAAGAATAAGGTTAGCTAATGAGCATACCTTAGACGAGATCAAGGAACTTGTTCTAAGAATGTATTCCTATCAATGAAGTTTTGTTGATAATAAAATAGCTACCACTTAATTGGGCATTTAGTTTGTGCCAGATAGCTACCAGATGTTTTGTATAGGATTATTTTAATCGTTGTTATAGTGACCCAGGAATTAGCCAATTTTATCTGTATAAAAATAAGAGGACAGAAACCAAAATAGGTTAATTTGCCTACAGCCTCACCGTAAGAACGAATCAGAGCCAGAGCTGGAACCTATGTCTGTCTCTAGAACCTTTTCTTTCTTCACTCTTTTCTAAGGGGGAAATTACACATTCCTTTAACTAACAATACATTCATGTGGTTCAGCCAGCCAGAGGTACAAAAGTCTTTCTCCTACCTCTTTCTCTAGTCCCTTCTCCATGCCCTACAACCAATTTCTCTCATACCCTTCCTGAGATGTTTTATGGGTTTATAGCTTCCATGTGTATTTCCACTATTTTTTTTTAACAGGAATGGGAGCATACAACCAAGACACTGGTCCACACTGTGTCATAAAATTTCTGTGATGCTTTGGTCTCTCTCTTCTGTTTCTTTCTTCACCTTTTTAAAAATAATAACTTCTGAAGTGTCCAAAATTCTTATATGTGCCCCCTCATCTCTTTTCTATGACTGCCACGTTAGACTTTTCCTGGTCTGTTGGCAATGGATTCCTAAGTAGCCTGCTTCTCTCACTTCACCCCACTCAGCTAATTCAAGGTTCCACCAATTCAATAAACTTTGAGCACTCATGATCTACTGAAGGATGAGACATTGTCTCTAAAGACAGAACTGATTCACTTAAAACCTGTCAATGGGTTCCTCTGGCATGGAGGACTCCAACTTCTGTCCCAGCCGGCATTTCCAGTCAGCCAACCGCTCCCACACAATTGACTCTAAGGTCACCTCACTGCTAGTTCCCTAACATGCCAGTAATTTCCACCCCTTTGTTCCTGCTTTTCTCTTCCTGGAATGACCTCCTTTCCCTCTTCACTGAGTCTCTCTTTCCTCCCCAGGCTGACGGACAGCTTATCGTTAAAATGGTACTTCATGTAACCTCTTCCCTCCAGTTTTCATCATCACCTCTCCCACCCTATCCAGTGAGGGGAGGACAGACACTAGTGAACAATTTATTCATGTCCCTCAGTCAGCTAGGAAGATAAGTAAAAATCTTTACACAGGAGTCGATGGGTACAGTTACAGACACCCTCTAATTCTTTCCTATCTTCGTGAACCATAGTGTCCTTCCATCCCTGAATTAACATCATATCATTGCTTCTTCATCTGGATCCCCATGGGAATATCTAAGCAGGTACGTTTTCCATGATATTCTGTCAATAGTTATTAATCTGCTTGACCCCTTCTCCTTCTAAACTATAAACTAAGTAGGACTAATTTAGCTTTGTTTCTCAAAATTGTAACCCACTGTCTTGCACCTCATGTATGCTCAGCCCTTGCTGAGTTGAATTCAGTTAAATCTCTAAGTTATTTTAGGTGGATTTGTTTTCCCTGCTTGACTAATCCTTCCTGGCAATGTGGCACTGAGCACACACAAACATAACCAAGAGCAGAGGTCTTTGAATGTTTGCAGTCTCAAGCTTCTTGATATTCTGATGAATGCTGTCAACCAAGAAAAAATTGTTGGTATGCACATGTTACAGAGTTTGCATACTATTCCTGGATTTCCCACATTAAAGCCCCAGACCTCCAGTTCTCTGCTTTAAAAGACTGTTGTTTTCTTTTTACTTGCAGGGGAATAGCTCATTTTTGTGTATTAAATCTTTCAGGGTAATGTTTTCCTTGACAGTTGACTTTCTTTTCTCAGACTCAGGTACATCTTTTGACTGAGTGGGTATTTGGTGATATTAAGGAATTTTATTTCCTTTTAGGTTTGAAAAATATATTTCAGTTAACATTTTAAAAGATCTCTTACCTGTTACAGATAGATACTGAATTATTTAAAGAGAGAATAATATGACGTCCAAGATTTGCTTCAATATAATTCTGTGGCAGTAAGGGACAGGAACTGATTAAGAGTGTATATGAGACAAAATTGACTATGTTGTTAATGATGGAAGCTGGGTGATGAGTACATTGACTTCATTATACAGTCGTCTCTACTTTTAGCTATCTTGAAATTTTCCTTAATAAACTTTTAAAAAGGAGAATTAGGAAGTATTACAGCCTCAAAGAAATTGTTGATGTTACTTAGCAAAACATAAGAAATAATATGAATCCAAATGCGCTTTTCACATACTTGGAATTTGTTGTATGCAATTATTCATTTAAATGTTAAAACACCAAAATCTGCAGAAGACGGTCTTGGGCACAATGTGTTTCCATAAACTGTTCACATCCCATTTTAACTTCTCCACAAAACTGAAGGTAGGTGGCATTACTCAGGGCTTGTGTGACAGGTTTATGAATATCTTACTGGCAGGTAATTTTCATCCATTTAGAAATTGACAGAGTAATTTGCAGACAAGCCTGAACAAGGGCTGTGAATATATTTAGTTTAACTGAGAAAAATCAAAGATGTGAATGAAGTAGAGACACTGATTTTCTTCTCTGTCTCATAAACCAAGACAGAAAGCCTTTCCAAAAAAAAGAGTACCCGAACTGTGGTGAGCAATATCAGCATTGTGGGGTAAGTACATTAATGTCAGAAAACCAGGACCAAACTCAGGACTTGTGCCTACAAGGTTCTTATTCAGGGTCAGCTTAACCAAATGCTTATTTTAACACATACTTTCTGGGTTCTTACAACTTTGTAACTGATTTTCTTTAATTATGTTTTGGACTTGCTAAATATTAATGTTTCCAAAGACTATGATGGATGTTTTTTGAA
Organism: Manis javanica; assembly: GCF_040802235.1. NCBI lineage: Eukaryota > Metazoa > Chordata > Mammalia > Pholidota > Manidae > Manis > Manis javanica. The sequence continues at coordinate 57,378,726 of NC_133161.1, read as the reverse complement.
TCCTTTTTAACCTATCTTCCCAGACTTTGAAGGGTTCTTAAAGAATATTTAATTAAGCTTCAAAGCCAAGTCTTCACAGTGCCCACAGACAATGTGGTCAGTTTGTATGACTGCCCAGTAACCTGGAAGCACACGTTAGTATATATCCAGCTTCAACTCTGATTTCTATTAGCTATGCTGCCATGGAATTTAAAACTCCAGGCTGGTGCTTTTTACCTGAATAAAATAAAACTGTTTCAATGATTAAAAATAGAAAGCTATTTCTGCATCAGAAAGGAAAAAGTAGCATTTGCTTTCCCAGTTCATACCTTAAGCTAGAATTGGTATGTTTTTTTCTCTAGTCATTTGGTTGTCTATTGTGGGATTGTGTTAGACCTGTCAGACAAAGCAGCCCTTAAAACTCCATTTCATTAGCCTCTGTGTTGAATTTCTTCCCGATCTGTTGATTGTGGAGTAAAACAGTCTGGTTAAATAGCCTCTTTTGACCTCGTAGGAAATGATTATGGATTGTGCCACAGCCAATCACAGCCATATCCCTGGGAGTTGAACTAGGAAAACCAAGGCTCCAGCCTCCTGATGAGGTGTTATTTTCCGAGGCAATCCCCCTTTGCTTTCAGTTTCTTCATATCTAAAACCAGGGATACTCACCCAAATTACAGGGTGACTTCGAAGAACCTTGAGGATACCTGATATTACATAAAAACTACTTGTTATTTTTAGGACCAATTCTGTCTGTTTTTACAGTTAGGAAATATATGAATAACACACTTAGAGGATTACTTGATGAATCATTTCAAAGTAAAATTGTATAGACATGAGTATTTGCCATAAACCTATCCTCCTACTTTTTGGAAGATAAAAATTATTTTTAAAGACACTCTTTCCTCAAATATGTAATTCTCATAATTATATCTCAGGATTAAGTTTTTAATATTAATAAGAAAGATCTTGGTATGCATCTGTTATGTTCAATGAATCAAAAAGGACAAGACATGATCTTTGTCCTCAAGAGGCTTACACTAGCCTGCAGGAGTCAGGCCAGCCTCTGAAACAATAGAGACTAATGTAATCACCCTGAAGCTCTGTCCTGCTTAGGTTAGACACAGTTGATAATCTTTGGCTTGTTCAAGTGGCTGTCTGGCTGCTGCCAATCTTTCAGCTCTAATTGAAACAATGTTGTTTCTCTTTTACCCACCCACCAGGCTTCCTGCTATGGAATGCCCTCCTCCACACATTTCTGCATATCAAATTTTACTCAAATCCTTCTCAGCTCAAGTGACCTCCTCTCACACAGCCTCCTCCAGTTCCCAATCAGAGCAATGCAGACCAGTGTGGATTCCAGACAGGACGGAGCCCAGTGGGAGGGCTGATTCTTGGAGAAAGTGAGATTTTGAAGCATTTGGAAGGATTGGTGAATTTGGGCAGGTGTGCTGGAAAAATGCAGAGCATTCAAAGGAGAAGAACTCCTAAGAAAAAAGTCTATAAAGTATTGTAATGTGTTATAGATATTTATAAAATAAATATTGGCTGTAATTTTATGGCCAACCATACTGGAGTAGAAATGATCTCATTCAAAGGCATACTTCCCTCAGTATCAACTTTTTTAAAGCACACTTTATGATATGTTCTTGCTCTCAAGTAATTTTATAAAATATAATATCACATGTTTAAAGCTAAGTTGAGAATTACAAGCCAGTGTCTTCAGAATTGGTGAAAGCAAGAAAAGTTGAAAAGAAAAAGAAACAGTAAAAGAGAAAATCATATACATGTTAGCATATTTTGCCCTTGAACATAAAATGATTTGAAGTTATTCAAAATAGGTAGAATATAAACAGCCAAAACAGCTAGAAAACAAAATGAGTAGGAAATTCTTTGTGAAGTCTATTTTGCAAATGAAATATATCTAAACATTTAATTCATGGAACCTCTTTATAATCTGTACCTTAAAGGAATTTTAGGATTTGTTATTCTCTCAGTTTGACTGTTTTCCAATTGGTCTGTTCTGGTTTTTTTTTTCCCTGCTACTTTTATTGATGGATGGAATTAAGGCATTGCTTGCTGAAACAGTTTAACTTGAGAAACACAACTCAGGGCTTTAATATTCAGATTAATATGAATCATTTTAACGCAGAGTCGTAATTTGCATTAGGAGTTTCTGCAGCATTTTTTTTGTATCCATTAGGGGATAAAAAACACGATGCTTTAGAAAATTTTCTGTTTCTTTAAATATCAAGTCTACCAATATTAGCAAGGTATACGCAAATACTTTTAATTCTTAGCTTGCTCTGATGTCTATATTTTGAGGTCATGGGTCTCTTCAGCAAGTATCTGTTGGGCAGTTAAATGCCAAATGGAATGATTTGGCCTATTCTAAATTTGGCATTTGTTGAGTAAAGGATGCCAAAAAATGTTCTGATAGTCATGTTTGTAAACTATCTAAATGAAGGTTTAAGTAACTCACTGAATGAACCATTCTCTTGACAAATACCTAATGCTTTCATTATACTTATTTGATTTTTAATATCAGGTGTATCTTGTTATTTTTTGTAGTTTATGTCAAAAAAATAAAGTAATGTAATAACATCAGAAAGAATAATGTCCCACATTAATAATAGAGGTAGTGCAATTTGTTGGCTAACTTTAAATGTCTTAATTATGGAAACAGTGTTTTGTAAGAAAGCAGTAATTAATCTGTGGAAGCTATAGATGAGAACTTCCAAGTAAATCTCAAGGAAACCACTGGGCAGAGGTGAGTACGGGGCATTAACTCTTAGTGCTATGGAGAATGTAGCATAAGCCACTGTGGGGTATGCCATTTTTTGATGCTCTACTTCGTCTTTTGTATATTCACAGAAAGCACTTAAATGCTTTTCAAACTAACCCCCACAGCTTCTTGGATTTGTGATAATTTCTCAGAAAAAAAGAGAAATGAACATGACATATGTTTTTCTCAGTATACAAGCTAATAGAATGAGGTTATTATAAACAGGAAGGAGAACCCCATGTTGATGGAACAGAGGAAACTGCTGCCTAGAGGGAAGGGATGTAGCACTGGTGTTTAGGAGTATGAAGATTGTGTTTTTGTTAGAGCTGAGCCTCTGCAGGAAACAATCTGATAACTGGCTCCTGTAGTACTAGAAACCTTGGTGCCATAAATTTCCTACTATTTACATGTCCCTAAGAGGTAGGATTTTTGTTAAATCCTCTCACTAAAGATAAATGTTTTTTTTTCTTAATAGAACTCCATGGAGAACTATTCAACATTTTGGAGGTGACATATGCTAATTAAATTTTTCCAAGTGCTGAACTAGACTTTAAAATGAATATTTATGTTTTACTTTATCTAATTCTAAACCATAAAACCTATGAGGCAAATAATGAAAAGGCTGCCTTTTGAGAATCATATAAATAATTACCCAAGACACTACAACGACTGTGGTTGGCTCTTTGGAAAGTGCACTGAGTTTAGACTGATTCTGGCCCTGACTATTCATGTATGTAAGCTCCAGATGGGCAGGGATTTTTCTGCTCTGATCACTAATGTGTCACAATGTTAGAATGGCATGCATGACCTCAAGCAAGCAGTGTGACATCTCAGAGCCTTATCTGAGTGTTAGATGAGGATCTGGGTTTAGGTCTATGGTTTTTGAAGTGTTCTGTGCTTCATCGATACAAATTTTAAGTTAAAAATTTTAAAACATTTTATTATGAAAACAAACACAGGTGCAACTTAAGTGTGTCTTGTAATGTAATTTAACATACCAAAGGCCGTTAAAAATTCTTAACTCACCCTCCCAGATTTCTGTGCATGGCTTGAGGCAGACCTCCACCTGCTAGAAAGTGAGCACCTCGTTTGCAGCTTGTCTGATCAGTCCCTACTATGTCCCTATTGACTAGTGCCAGACCTGTCTTTGGTAAATGTATATGAATGGATGATTCTCGGGGTGTGTGAACCTTTTAAAAGTTTACTTGAGGAAGTGTATGGCTCTGCACTGTGGTCCCTTGGTTGGATGGTTTCTGTCTTAATTCTAGTGTGTTTGGTCCACTCCTGTGAAATTGCGTTAGGGAGTACAGTCCCATATCAACAGTGCACTGGAGCCCTAGGCTGGGCTTTGGCATTTCTGTCCAGTTCATGCCCTCCTCATTGTGAATTAGACAGGTGTATGGTAGGGAAGTTGTTTGTGTGCAATCCTATAACCTGCCTCTGGCAGTCAGGCTTGGGCTGGTTCCCTCCTGGGTTGGTGGGGCAGGAGTGGCTTGGTGGAGAGAACTCAAGTGAGGAAATGTTTGGATTCCTGCTTACCCCCACCTCTGAGCTTCCTAGAGGTCCAGTAGCCATGTTTTTTAAGCAGTCGCTCCATAGCAAAGTCCTCCCACTGGTTACCAGTCTAGGGGGTTATTCTTTTTCTAAAAAAGTCTATTTTCCTCTCCTTGATTAAAATGCTGAAAAGAGAGCACACTTTAATCCCCCTCACGATAATAACTTTTATCTTCTAATGTCTCACTTGAACCAATAGTCGTAAACATCTGATCAGAGTTTGCATCTGACACAAAATTGGCCTTAATAAATTGACTTGCTCTCTGGTATTTGACACCACTCCCTGCCTAATCTTTTTAAGACTTCTTCTTTTTTTTGTTTTTAGAGCAGTTTAGGATTCATAGCAAAATTAAGAGGAAGGTACAAGGATTTCCTTATACCCTTTGACCCAAGCATACAGAGCCTCCTCCATTATCATTCTCCCCCATCAGAGTAGCGCAACTGTTACAATTCATGTATTGATGGTTTGTTTGATAACACACAGTCTGTCTGACATATACTGGGTGCTCATCATAAATGTTCAAGTCATTTTCTCAATGCACACACACACATACACTTGTATGTATATTGTCATGTGTGCACAGACATTTTCTGAAAAGATACATAAGAGAATGTGAAAGGATTAAATTTGTATTTTCATGTAGAGGGTCTCCACTCCATGGACATGAGATCAGAAGTAAAGGGCTGGGCAGTGAATTTTATTTTTCACTTAATACTCTTATACTGTGGGGTTTTTTTTCCAGTACTTTACAGTTTTAAAGAGCCAAAAAATAGAGGCCATCATATTTTTTCTGAGCTTAAAACTACAATTTACAAATTTCAAGGAATTTTCTGTCTCCAAGAAAGGTTGCCTAAAGTGATGCATTAGAAAACATGGTTTTTAAAAGAAAGATACTTGATTGTCATTGAATTAAGTCATGTAACTGCAAGTTCTAATGCAAGAAATTTTTTAAAGTTTTATTGTGGTGTGATAATAGAAAAGATGATAGAAGTCAATTAAAAAAATTTTTCTGTATGTATGCACCAAAAAAAAAGGAGTGGAGGACTATATAGTATACTAAAAATGTTTTCATACCTTTATCAAGTAGTCAAGTGATATGCATTATAATATATGTGTACATCTATATATATATATAGATAGATAGATAAATATACACATATATATATGACAATATGTCAGTGATATAAACAAACATAATGGAAACATAAAACCATATTTTGGTAGACATGAACCTGCCAAATTATAGCCTTGTGAAATTATAAAATTACTCTTTGAAAACTCAATTAATCAGTAAGTGTTTTAAATTGTTTTTCTAAATGTTTAAAAAATTGTTTCAAACTACACTCATTACCTTTGGACACTATATAAAAGAACAGATTCATTAAAATATTAATCAAAAGGAGATTTGATTAACAATACCATTATTAGTTCAATTTATAGTTATCCTTTGGTGAAGGAAAAAATTTGGTAAATTCTGTAATGTATGTTTTTAAGTAAATTACTATATAACATTTTGTATTTATGTGTTTTGCTTTTATAAATATTTTTTAAATATATAGGAAAAACAATGGGCTCTTTTACCTAAATTTTTAAAAACCTTTTCTGTTGAGGAATTATAACTTTGCCTTCAGATATTTGTCTTGAACTATTAGAAGCTAGAACTTACCATCTTTAAAAACCTCACATCTTACTTTGTGTAGGCACACATTTTTGTTGTTTTTTTATTGCTGTTGACTTTATATTTTCCATGGTGGTGATCTTTAATAATACTCAGTTTCATTTTATATACTTCTGAATCTCTCCTCAATAAGACTGTAGTGTAGAAGACTATTTCCATGGCAGGAATAGTACAAATGCAGGACATGGCCAAGCAGGTCATAACTTCCTTACACCAAGGGTTTTGTGTGGTCTGTGTATGCGACAAAATAGAAACCCTCCTCCTCTAACGTAACGGTAAAGGCACTTGTCTTAGTATTGTATACAGGACAGTCAAATACAGGAAATAAACAGAGTTATGTAATGTAAGCATCTTCAAATCAAGAGTTGGGTTTTGTTTTGTTTACCTGGAATATACAATCAATAAAGAAGCATTATTTCCTTCTTCACAGATGATCAAATTCTGAAGGGTTTGGAAAGTTATGGTATTTCTCTCTGTGGCAAGCTTTATTTCTAAACAGTCCTGGGAAATACAAAATCCCCATGTTAAGGCTTCAGGGCTTTTTTGGCTCTCTTAGTTGTTCTTCCCTAAGTTCATCCCTTACTCCCAGCATTTGCCTTTGCTGTTTTTCTATGCATATGTATTCACTTCTATTTCTAAACCATTTGAGAGTAGGTTGCATACACTTGGCCCCTTCTTTTGCCAATGTATATTTCCTAAGGATGAGATACTTCTCTTACAGAACCACAACAGAACCACAGTGCAGTAATAAAATTCAGTGAACTTGGCATAGATGTATAGACTTAGCATAGATGAATAAAATTCAGTGAGCTTAGCATACTTACAGTGATATAGTAATATACAATATAGTAGTAATAGAGTATAATGATAAGCTTATAATCCAATTTCATCAATTGTCCCAAAAATATTATGTGTGTGTGTGTGTGTGTGTGTATCTACTCCAGGATTTCATACTGCATTTAGTAATGTCCTTTCAGTTCTCCTTTAATCTGCAACAGTTCTGGGATATTCATTGTGGTTTTTTTTTAAGATATTACCATTTTTGAAGCATATAGGCCAGTTGTTTTGGAGAATGTCCCTAGACATGCATTTGTTTCCTCATGATTAGATTCAGGTCATGCATTTTTGCTTGGCATACCACATAAAAAAATATCTTGTTCTAAGTGTAAAACATCTAGAGACATGTGATATCTTTTGTCTCTTGGTGAAGGTGTTACCTTGCTTCTCCACTGTGTAGTTACTATTTTCCTTTTTGTAAATTTATGTGAAGGTACTTTGAGGCAATGTAAATATTGATTATCAAGCACGTCTACACATGCCCACACACACCACCATCACCATCAGGGTACATTGAGCATACATTGATGATTTCTGCATGAATCAAGTTTTGGTACAGTGATTGCAAAATGGTGATTTCTAAACTCTGCTTCCTCCTTGACATATTAGTTGGCATTCTACTGAAGGGAAAAGTTTCACTTCTGCCCAATTACTTCCCTTTCCCTCATGCACTAATAAATTTTCTTTCTCTGAAATCAATGTTATGATGTGTGTATTCTCTATTCGATGAATTATTATTCATTGCAGCCCTTATGTTGTTGTTCAAAATTGTCCCAGGTTGTTCCAAGTTATTCCAGTGGAATTGTCCTGAAGGTGGTTCCTGTGCCACTTGATCTATTTTGATCCTTTCTTTTAAGCACTTCTGTATTTTCTGACACAAGATGTCCAAGGATAATATTGAATTTTCCCTGTTCCAATCTTGGAATCAGCCTTTTATCCAAGAAATCTTGGTTTATTTTTGTATGAAATGATATTTAGATCTTGTGGCATATTTCTCTTTATGCACTAATGTTATATTACTTGTGCCTTGTGGATTGGTTTGAACTGAAGAAGAGGTTAAGGATTTTTATTTAAACAGGTACAGTTTTCTAATTATCAAAGTTACATATTCTTACAGAAAATACAGATGAGTAAAGTAAGAGGAATAAAATGCCCCTTGAACTCATTGCTTGTTGACCACTCTTAAATGGCAGTATATTTTACTTAGCTAAGATCATATCATGTATATAGAATTTGTTCTTATGCTGTTTCTACTTAGCATGACATTGTTTTCTCCAACTCATAAAAATTAAACAATTGTATTTTTCAATCATATTGCATTTTAAAATTCCTCTTTTCCTTCTTGTCTTTTATTTTCACTGCTGCAGTATCCTAAAGTTGAGGAAGTTCATCTGCTGCTGCTCAGCCTCCTCTTTTCCTACCTTCTTCTTCAAATCTTACATTGTTACCTATTCTCCATCCTCCCCCTGATTGTTAGGGAATGTAAAATTGTCAATGTAGAAATATGTGAATTACTATCAAAGACTGTAGAAAGCATTTGTATACTAATTGCCCTTTTGATTTTAGTTTTGACAAGCTACTCAGTGATAAATTTGTTTTCACTAAAATTAACATCAGTGTTTGGCAGACAGAAAAAAAATCATTCAGAAATGTCTGCCTGGCTGTTGCTCTGGTATGTTTACACCTGTGTGCACAATTTTCAAGAGCAGGCAAGGACCATCTCTGGTTTTGCTCACCATTTTTTTACTCTGAGGTGCAAGGTTTTCCACCCTTGGCACTGTTGAAAATTTGGACCAGATAATCCTTTGTTGTGGGGGATCTCCTACGCATTGTTTCACTTCGCATTACTGGCCTCTACCTACCAAATTCCATCACTTAGCACTGGCCTCTACCTACTAGATTCCAGCAGCACCCCTTCTCTGCCCTGGTATAACAATAAAAAATGTCTCCAGACATTGCCAGAACTACCCCCAAAATGAGACCTAGTACAATCCCTTACAAGCACCCCCCAATACTGATAAATTAGTAAATATATTTTAACCATAGCCAGATGGTTACTTACGGGACATTTCCATGTTTTATGCTATCGTTTTCTCTAAATTCTCAGAATTTGTGGTTTGAAATATTGTAAGTATGCAGTCATTACCACAGTCCTGTTGTCTTGCAGACAAAAGTTCTAAGCGTTCTAACTTCTCTAGAATAGAGGTTTTAGGGTATTTTGCTAATAAATACCATGAAACATTATATTTGAGGGATGTGTTTTCTAAAAGTCTGAAGTTAGTACAATGTAATACAATGTAATGTGTGCAGTATTACATTGTACTAACTTCAGACTTTTAGAAAACAAAATGTTGAGAGACATGAGAGTGACATCAGCAAGATTAGACCATCTGTAAAGTTAAATGAATGAGCCTGGTCCATTGTTAAGGGAAGGGAAGGATGTGGGAGAGAGTACATCCGGAGAAAGTGGAAGCCCCCAGAGAAGGGAATGTGTATGCCCTAGGGAACTTGTAAGAGATTACATATAGTAGAGTAGAGTGAAAGTATTTTAGGAGTTAATTCATACTCTGAAGTTTTTTCCTCTTGAGAGTTTTTGAAAATAACTTTATTGAGATGAGACAAGTGACGATTATGTAATTGTCTTGTTTCTATAGGTTGTACGTTGATACTTAAAATGTAATTTTTTAAATATTTCTATTTTTATTAAAAAGGAAGCGAAACGGCAGCATTCAGAAATCAGGTTGGCTAAGAAGTTTAAGATGTGAAATAGTTTTTTTAATGTTCCTATACAAATTTTGCCTTGATGCCATTTTATCTTCTTAAGGATGATTTAGATGAACTTTGTAAACTCTTAGTGCTCTTTTACACAACTCCTTTGGGCTTTGAACATTCTTTCTTTATAAGGTAGTTGCTGAGCACAATTTAAGTTTCTACTATTAATGTCCCTTGCTGGAAAATATAATTGTACAGTTTTGAGGAGAAAACTGTTGTAGTTTCACGCTAAGAAAAATATTTTTGTTCTTCTTACTATTAAGGATAAGAATGAAAGGGATATGAATATAACAGTGATACTTTTGTGTTAAAGAAATACTTGATTTTATTTAGAACATTTTTCTTTTAAAGGTAGGCTATCTGTTACTTTAAATTTTTAATGTGTTTTACAATTATTACAAGAACTAAAACTTAATTGAATTTGCTAGGAGAGATAAGATAATGAAGCTTTTAGTAGAGGCTGAATGATTTTGATTATAGAGAGGCTGTTACAAAGCCATGATAAGAATATTAAACAAGCTTATGTTATTCTGGGCAACAAATTGTACAGCATTATTATAGGCACCTATTTAGTGTATTGTTTTAGAGTTACTGATTTAAGCTTTTAGAGAGCAATGTAATTGTTTTTGTTTATTTTGAAAGAATGATGTCACAGTGTTAACTCCCAAATGATTCCTGATAAGCAACTTTCTGTAGAGGATTTTCTGATGTTTGTCCTTACACTTTTAGCTTTAGTGGAAAGGAGAATAGTTCATAATTATGGACAATTTTTAGTTGCTCTTTTTATGGTTAATTATTTCACTCATTTGGAATATAGAATAAAAGGTAATTCTTGAAACTTGTAACTGAACATAAAGTACTTCATGAAAATGTTGCAGTAAAGTGGTTCAATTTCATTGCAAGTTTTGTGTGCTAGAGTTATTTTATGTTTCTGAAACATAATATACTTTGGGAATGATATTGTTGCCCTGTAATTTTTATTGCCTTAGAATTGAATTGAAAATGTTTTGTTCTGTTTTTTCTTTATATTGTCTTAAGTAATACTGACTACATACAGAGTTTTTACTTTAAAGTTTAGTAATTTTCTTTCCCACTATGGGGACATGGTTTTGAATTATGGGCAAAATGCTCCTCAGAGTTACTTTGAAAAAATTTCTTTTAAAAATCATCTTCTTTGGATATATTTTTACCTTTTTATTTCACCTTTCATTTGAGTGTGTTAGGCCATAAGGAGTGCTTTAGAACTGGGTTACTGAACATGATAGCCACATTTGCTATGTCAATTTTTTGAATTTTAATTAATGGAAGTAAATTATAAGTAAAAATTTAGTTCCTCAGCCACACTAGCCACATTTCAAGGTCTCCACAATCACATATGTTTGGTAGCTACCATATTAGTGCAGACATAGAGAATTTCCACTATAGGAGACAATTCTATTGGATACACTGTTCTGGCAAACTACAACCTAGGGGCCCAGTCTAATCTACCATTTGTTTGTAAATAAAGTTTTATTGGAATACAGTCATGATCACCTGTTCACATATTGTCTGTGTCTGCTTTCAGGCTTCAACAGCAGAACTGAGTAGCTGAAAAAAAGACCATGTGATTCACAAAGCCTAAAGTACTTTTTCCTATCTCTTTATAGAAGAAGATTGTGACCCGACCTTAGAGTGTACATATTCATAAAGTTGAGGTTGTTTGAATGATTTTTACATATATAGCATACATTGACAGTATAATATGTTATATAAGGCAGGTTATCACAGTTCAAAGATAAGCCAGACCAGAAGTTAAGAACAGAGTGTTAGGCCAAACCTCTGGATTGCTAGTTGAGAACAGCCACCCCTCATAGGAACAATTAGGTGATAAGTCCTTCTCTGGTAGATTAGATTCTTTCCAAAATGGAGAGAATTAAAGAATACCAGGCAAGACAACATGCAAGATGTCAGCCTACTCAAAGTGAGCTGATGAATTGGCAGAACTACTACACAGGTACCATGAGGCCCGTCTGTGCTAGCCCATTGTCATATTTGGACCCAGAGTCTGCTTGCAAGTCAGAAGTGGAATTTGCAAAGGACACAGGACAGTTAGATGACTAGACTGAGTTGGGGTGAAACTTATCTAGTATGTTAGACTGAAAAATCTTTCAGTTAAACCTTTAAATTTAGACTTAAATAGGAATTTATTTTTAAATGTTTATTTCACTAATCAAACATTCTAGTGTGCAACTGATAGCATATTATTTTTATGATCTTTGATCTTGTGGAATATTTAAGAAATTTATGTCTCTTTCATGACGTGAATTACTTAAATCATTTTCTTTTGCCATTTTATATACTTATTTTTCTAAATACTTATTTTAACTATGGATTTTGTTTTGGGGGGACATTGAGCTTATTTTGTCTGTGTGTGTTTAATTTACAGTTTTTTAATAGAAGCTAAACCATCATAATGTATAGGTTGTACCCCAGTGAATATGTCTTTGAGGATTCTGTTGAAGGTTGATTTTGTTTAATTGTGTGTTTTTAGTTGATTTCAATTTGTGATTTGTAATGCAATCTGATAAAAGTAAGCTTTTGACATTGACTGGTAGAACTGTCTGAGTTATTCTTTCTTTGTGACTTTTCCAGGTTGAAGTTAGTACAGCTTATTAGTCAAAGTGCCCTTGCTTCTCTTCCGCCAGGTCTTCAGTGAGTGCCTTATAAAGACTGACCCTCACTGTAGCAGATTATAATGTAGCACAGAGAGCTAAATTTAGAGGGAAGCCAGGCCTCTGCTCCAAATAGTAACAGCTAAAACGTTAGAGACTTTTGGTGAGCAGACTATCTTTCATTTAGTTTTTCAACAGCAGTAGGTGAGCGTTTATGTTTGTTTTAATTTTTGGTGTTTTGTAAATCAAAATCTTTCTTATGTTTACATGTTCTGGTGTTTTCCACATAGGTTATGTAATGCGGGAATGAAAAATAAGCCTACACAACTAGGCTACGAGGAACTAAACTTTTATCTTTTAGATCTGAAGAAAGTATAAACAGAACTAAAGATTTTTAAAGTAGAGCAATTTTCTTATAGGTAGGCTGTGTTTGGTGGTAATTCTCCATTAGCAGAGAAATAGCAACAGAGTGCAAAGATGGAGTTAATTAGGGAATTCTGTGTGTTTACATTCTGAATCCTAAAGTTAAACTTTCAGAGAGGGCTCACATTTTAAAAATATTTTTTATTCTGAAATAAAAACTTCTTTGGCAAAGAGTAACTCCTTCCTTGCATGTTCGCCAACTAGAGAAATTCCAGGCTACTTGGGCACTGTATCTCAGTATAATACCCAAACTCTTTAACAGATAATTTTATTTGCTACACACAAAAACATTTTATCTAATATTTCTTGTGTTTGGGAAGGTGTGGAAACAATAAGAATAAATATGTATTCATATTCATTACATGAGCCCCAGGAAAGTGATTGCTGATCCAAAGTGAATCTGGTGAAAATGCCAACAGGAAATTTCTGAGTCAGAGTTCCGCAAGGAATATAAATAATGCTTTAGAAGCTCTATTTTCAACATCTGTCAAAAAAAGAGATTTCATTGACTAAGTTTGTGGCATTAGCTTATTGTATCAGTAAGTCCTAATATGTAGCTACTGTCCCATACATGTATCTCGTTCAGTCATTTTGTCTCCCCTGTTCTAGGTCTGCTCTGGTTTTGTTTCACCTGGCACCTTGCATTGTGGAAGTTTGGATTTTATCTCAACAAGCTCTGTGTTCCTTGAGGGCATGGAATCTGGCTTAGTCGCCTTTATATCTAAAGCATGAAGCATTAAGTTCACTATAGGATTGAAAAAAGTCTACTAAACCACGAATAAAAAATTCCCTATGTGTTTGTTACTTTATTTTTAATTAGTTTCACTTTTCAAATTATGAAAGTTTTAAATGCTAAACATACTGTTTTTTATATGAAAGTAGGAGTATCTCTTCTATCATGGTTGGAAAGAAGGTTGGGTACATAAGTTGAATGATAACTTTAACATGTTCTCAAGGATGTTTTTTAAAACTTTCAGACATAATTAAATAATTTTCTTGAATACTGAAAATTTTCTTGATTGTTTAATGGTGTAAGTATTGAAAAAAAATCTAGACATTTTCCAATTTAAAAAACTTTGATAGGTAATTAAATAATTTTCTTGACATCTTATTTGGTCTTCATAATTTAACAATCTAGACATATTTTTAGATTATAATATTCATGCCAGTATCTTATTCTTAATTTGTAAATGGTCTTAGAGCAGGTTTTTCACTTTTCAAAGATAATTTGTATTTTTTATTATACATGAAGTCCAACAGAATATTTCATACCAAACCCCCATCCTCTGAGGTAAACAAACAAAAACTAACAGTTTCTTACATCTTTCTTAAATTTTCCTTGAAAGAAAATACTATTTATATTCCCTTTTTAACCAAAAATAATTATGCTTTATACTCTTATTCAACTTTTTTCTATTAACAATATGCCTTGAACATCTTTCAATATCAGTACAACAGCTTATTTGATATTTATTAAATAAATACAAGTATTGTTACTCAGTATTGTTTTAGGTGCTAAAAATACAATATTAAGTAAAACCTACAAAGTCTGTACTTATATGGAGGTTATATTCTCATGGGTGAAGTAGACCACAGGCAAACATACCATAATTAAACGGCAGATGCTCCCAAGGGTTAGGAAGAGAAACAAAGCTAGGTAAGGAGAGAGAGAATGACAAGGGTCCCATTAGTCAGGAGGCATTTGAGTGAGGGCAGGGAAGAAGCCATGTGAGTGGCTGGGAAAAGACCCTTCCCAGGAGAGGCAGCCTTCACTGGCACCTTTGAAGAAGAAAGAAGGTGGTGTGGCTACAGAACAGCGAGTGATGGCAAGAGAAGTAGATGTAGAGAACATAGTGAGAGACGTAGCCAGGGCAAGAAATGCAGTCAGTACATTTGGTTCTAATTCATTCTTTCATAAAGCTTCATAATTTTTTATTTGATGGCTTATTATAACTTACTTAACTGGACTGAAGTTCCTGGGCATTTAACTTTCCATTATTTCATACATCTCTCAATGCTTCAACTAAATATTTTTACACATAGACACATTTGCATGCTCGTGTGGGTATAACTGTACACTATATTCCTAGTTAGAATTGCTGGACCACAGATTAATACACGTGTAAATATTTATAGATATTTACCAAATGTTTCCCAATAGTATTGAATCCAGTTTATCTCTTACACTGAAGTTTATGTCTATGGTTGTTTTCCCTCTGTCTTTTGTCAACACTAGATATTATTAACCTTTATGTTTGACCAGCTCAGCAGTTAAAATTATATCTTGTTTTTAAAAGTGTATTCAGTATGGGTGAGGTTGAACATATACTTGTTTGCATGTATTTGTATATGAACTATTTATTTGAAATGCATGATGTTTATTTTCTTTGCTTTCAGAAATTTTATGAATAAGCATCAGAAGCCAGTGCTAACAGGCCAGAGGTTCAAAACTCGGAAAAGGGGTAGGTTGTATCATAAGTTTGCGTATGGAGGGGGCGGCAGGGGTGGGGTGTGTTTAAAGTTCTAACCAAAATATAAGATTGAAGAAGAATTAGAATTATTCTTTCTTCCACCTAGCCCTGATACTTCCAATCTTTTGAGCTCTGGATGTAGAACTTGAAGTTCTGCATTGAAGCCTCAGAACTGCCAGTTACTTAGGTGTTTGATTTTGGACAAGTCACTTGACTTGTCTAAGCTTTGTGTCTTTATTTACAAAATGAGGATAATTGTATCTGTTTAGGTTGCCTTACTCCCATGTGAGGCTATAAAGGCAATGGATGAACTTTGCTGTTTTTGGCATCAGCATTTGTATTTGATATTTGCTTTCTTTATTTTCTTTAAGTGTTGATAGCAAGGATGGTAAAACTAACAGAAAAGTAAATCAGGGAAAGAGATATTGAAGAATTTTTATCTCTTCAGAATTCAGGAAGTCAAAATACATTTATTGCCCTAAATATCTTTAAAACTCAGGATATTTTCAAGTATCTTTTATTGTGGAAAGAGTAGTGATATTTTCAAGTGTATTTTATTGTGGGAAGAGTAGTGATAGACCCTGTTTGATGACTGCTGGTAAAATTTATTTTTGTGTGAGTGAAATCTTTTTATGTTATGTTTATCTTACCATCTTTACACAAGTTAAGAGTATTTAAAAACATTCTATATTTAATCAGCTTTGCATAACTGTACAGAGAGCCTCCTGGATTTAAGAATAGTTAAGCCAAAACTTGATAGGGAAATGTTTTTAAGCAGAAAATATAGTATGAAATTATGATGTTGACTAGCACTGAGGATAGTTACTGAAAAATATGTAAGGAGGTATCATGTATGAAGATAAATGATTGACTACCTTTCTGCAGGCCTCATTGCTGATTTTGAAGCATAATGCCATGTAATGGTCCCTTACTTAATTACTGAATTGATAAGCCAGATTATATTTATATGTCTTTGGCATTCCTAGTTTTGAGGCAGCCCTGGCAGCTTATGTTTTCTGGCAGTGCTGTGTCTAAGTAACAAGTCTAGTCATGGAGAAAAAAAGTCTCACTACCACAAATCATTTGGATTAGAAGAATTTGCGAGAGTCACTAGAAAGCAGTAAGGCTGAATTTAACTAAATGCCACCTGCTAGAAAGCTTCACATTCCCACTAAAAAATGAATATTTAAAAACGTAAAAGTAACCCCAAATGGTAATTTTGCATAGTATTTCTGTCTTGTGCTCTTCCTTTTCTATTTTTTTCATCTCCGGCTCATGCCCTAAAGCTAAGTGCACTAAAGGCATGAGCTATCTCTCTGTCCTTCGTCCACATTTTCGTCTTGCGAATGTGTCCCCACTGAAATTTTGGCATTTCCCCATGGAAATCTGGAAGCTGATATAATACAAGGTGTTACAGTCAATGCGCATTCATTGTCTCATTGTTCAAAACAGTCTTGGGGGAAATAAATGACGCAGATGATTTCAAAAGGACTTAATCACTAAGAAACAATACAGTGCAGAAGCCTCATTACAGTTAAGGTATTGCTGGGCCTAGTAATGTGATAATATTTAACATATGCCCAGCTGGGAGGTGAAGATAAGGTTTACCATCGCCTGCCTGCTGGGGGAACTGTTAATCTTAAACCTGGATCTCCAGCTCAAGCAGCTTTATTAGTGTGACGCTGATTCACGGTAACTGAGCTCAAAAGCCAAGAGATGGTCCACGGATGTGTTACACAACAGCAGACATGATTCAGCATGTCAGTTGGCTCTTAAGAGTCAGTCTTCAGATTTTGAACCAGAATGGTTTTTTCTAATTCTCAGTTAATTTGCCTCTGATTCATGTGATGGACAAGGTTGTGCCTGTGTTTTGTTCCTGTAGAGTACTTAGAGAGGGCTACCCAGATATATGTTATGTGTTATTTGTCAGCTGATCCAGATTTATATAACTCAGGTCTGTTGGGGATTTAAGCAGCACTAGGCATTTTGTGCCAAACTGCTAACTGGAAAAAAAAAAAAAGGATAATGGAGTCAACCTCATTTTCTACTCTTCGTCATACTGAATTTACCCCTGATGATTTATCATGCTTTGGCTTTTCTTTTGCTGTTAGGATGGGGCTGACTTCAGATAAATGGTTGGTAGTAGCTAAGAAAAAAAATCTACTCAGGATGTTTCAAGGTCATTTTTATAGACTGTCTTCTGAAGATGTGTCTTCAGTTTGAGACTGTTTCCTAGCAAACCTAATGTTCTGCCCATGCCAACGCAATACAAAAAGCGTTTCTTAATTGCTTAACATCACAATTAAGCATGATGGTAGGACATGTCATAAAGAACTCCCTTCAGACTTTCTTCCTTTATGAAATAATGCATGTCTTGTTTATGATATTTTCTCCAAAGAGATTGTTTTCTAGTGTGGCTGGTGGAAATCTGAAAGGGCGGAGATTTCTCTCCTGAGCCACTGTTAGGTTTAGCTAGATGAAATGTTTAATAACTGGGTTTAGCTAAATGAAATGTTTAATAACTGAATTGGCCTCCCTGCAAATTTTATAGAGAAATTAGGTTAAAAATTCAATGAAAACAGGAGAGGGAAAAAAACAAAGGCTGTCCTGCAGGCATTCAGAGTGACCGTGTACTCACGTTTCTCCCTGAGTCTTTGGGTCTGTGCTGGCTGTTTTAAGTCACTGTTAGATTTACAGTAAGTAGTATTAGTGATACTAATCAAATAAACCTTTAAATGTTGAAATATATATGTAACTATGTATATGTTTGTGTATATAGTCAGAAAACCCATGATAGTTCTTTTTCATTTACTGTACACCTCAGTGACGTTCAGAAAGGATTGTAGGTTATGATAGGAAAAATGCTGTATTCTCTAGTTACCTTAGTTACCAGTGAAAGTGGTATATGTTGAGATGAATTATAGGCATTATTTCAGTGTCAGAAAGGGGCCTGTTCTCTGTGTCAGTATAAGGGCTACTATGACTAACTCTTCAGTGTCACACTTGTGATTCAGCAACACAGTATAAATTTGAGACCCTAATTATATACTTCCCACTTCAAAGGAAGTTTGACCCGCCAAATGGAAACCAAGCAGGCAAGGGCATATTTTCATTAGGATTTTGTTAGTACTTTTGTAGACTGTCCTCAAATGAAATATAAATTATATACAGTGTTGTTTCAGATGAAAAAGAACTTTGGGTAAAACGTTGGCTTATTTCCCAAGTTCCATCAGTGTTCTTCACATTTTCTTGTCGGGAAATTTTGTATTTATCTGTATTCACACTTTACCTTAGCAGACGGCAGGTTTTCAGCCTGCAAAAGAATTGTTAATCCTATCATGCCGTCAAGATGTTTTAAGATTCTGAGGCTATAAGTGATCATTTTGACCTAGCATAATATTGCTCACTGTTGAAATATTCTTGGCCATTATAAGCTGTCTTCCTCCTTTTACTTTCCTTTTCCTTGGCAAATCTCTCAGGAAAGTATAGCCGGAGGATGAAAGCCTTTAAATAAACAAGTTTTTAAGTTATCTTTTAGATTCAAAACAAAGTCTTTTGCATGAATGCTTAGCCTAGTCTGGGTTTTTACCTTATTTACCAACTTATATTTTCCAATGCCTTGAATTTATAATTTTGAAATCTTCAGTCTGTTCTACCACCTGAGTCAACATACATACATGTTGTTAGTGTCATCGGGGGGATGGCCTCAACTCATTTTGGAAGCTGGTCACAAGACTTAATAAATAGCTGTGGTCTTTACTTCTGGTGTTCTCATATTACAGGAAAGAAAACTTCTTCCCCAAGGGAAGGCGAGTTCCCTTTGGCTAAGCAGAGGGTGACGTTTCCTTTGAGTGCCAGAGCTTCTCCTGCACAGAGGCACATTCCCCCTCCTCCAGCTCCTGTAGAGGTGTTGGAAGAGAGGCATTGTGTATTTTCCTCCGTTCCTGTCCCCGTGCAACAAAGAATTGAAGAGCAGAGACACAGTAGTGAAGCAGAGTAAAAGTTTTATTCAAAGTTACTTAGAAAGTGCAGGCGACCTCAGAGAGAGAGGAGTGCCCTGAAAGGTTGAGAAAAAGTTAGTTACACCCTTCGAAAGTGTGGGCGACCCCAGAGGGAGGAGTGCCCTGAAAGGTTGGGGGTTCCCTCTTTTAAGGATTTTTCAGGAATGTGACAAAGGGCTAGGGGTGTGAACTTGTTTAGTGGTCCCAGGTATCTTTGATGAGACATTGAGTTTCTTCTCAGTCCTCTAGGTAATTCTGCAAAATTAGCTAATACAAGAAATTTACTGCTTTGGTCCCCTCCCAGCATAGCAGCTTCCTGGTTTGGTAGCATGTCAGTCAAGACTGTCTGCCCTTCCTCCAAGATGGGCAGAGTTATTTGTTTGTTGTTTGCTAAAGAATATGTTAATCTTCTTAAACCTACTGGGTTTTTTCAAAATGCAATTTTAGCTTTAAGCTGGTATCTCCCTGTCTTTATTATGCTGTTTATAGGTGGGCCTTTGACCAGGCTAGAGTAAGTTTTACAATGATCTAATTGATACAGTGAAGACATGGGCTGTGCTCAGATACTTCCCTTTATCTGGGGAATACCCAAACATTCAAGGCCAAGTTGCTGTTGACCTTTTGAGCTTTAACTGATTAACTCTAACTCTGAGGCTTTTCTGGCTTTCTGGTTTGAACTGGTTAACTGAGTCCTGTCTAGGGGGCATTACTGACCTTGTTCTCTTCCCACCCAGCTCATGTCTATTTTCCTGCCCAGCAGAGGTCCTGTTCTCCTTCTTCCCCTGTACACAACAAGACCTTCATTCTGTTTTTTCTGCAGTCAACGGTTGCATGTTCTTGGCTGCATAATGTTTTGCTTATGGCATCAGAAGGGCTTTTAGCTCTTGCTCATGGCGAATAGTGTTCAAGTTAATCTTCTTCTTTCTTTATGGTGTCTTATGCCGCATCACTCTGGTCCTGGGAATGCCATTCTCAGGTTCTGATGCTGGAGTGTTAACCCTTATGACTCATGCCTTCTAGCAGCCCACGATGCATAGTCTATACAAACCAGTTTGGTGCTGTCCGGTTTTTAAATGTCATTTTTAATTGTATCAGACTTAACGCATGCACATGGTTTCAACAGTAGAATAAATAGTTCAGTGAGACATGATACAGTAACAGCAAGTCTGCTCCCCAGAGGAGCTCTTTCTGTTTTTAACCGCGGCTTTTAGTATTATATTCATGTAGCCACGAGGCATTCTGATGTGGCCATTTCTTGATTTTTCTGCTGGAGGTGTTACAGCTGCACTTCCGGCTGTAGAAGATGATTGCCTCTCACTGCCCCCACCCACCTGCAGACCTCTTACCCTTCTAAATCCTTCCATTATATCATGATTTTAGCTAGAATGCTCTCTCGGGTTATTTTCTTCTGACTTTGTAGATGCTGTTCACACCTGAACTGTTATTTGATTACTTTTTCTTTTTTAAATATCATTTGATTATTGGGTTATTAATATGTTTCATGGTTTGTCTTTTTTTCTTTTGCCTGGTTTTCTGTGCCTTAAAACTAGTCAACCCTAACCATTCCCTTTGTTATGTAAACAATCTCTTAATATAAACATGTTAGGAATTCTCACAATGATAACACTGGAGGAATTCTTATCATATAGCATATCATATCACATCATAATCTTGAAAACCTGTCTCCCAGTCTCTGTGCTCCCTAGGCCAGCTGTATAGCTGTCACCTTGAAATGTTTGAAATGTCCTTTCCTTGCTATATCCTGAAGAGTACTGTTGCCTATCTCATACTTTTTCTCTTTTTCTCTGAGGTCTTATGACTAAGTTCTTTCATTTTGGTGGAGCATCTGCTTCAATAGGTTCTTTTTTTAGATGTGAATAATATTTTTAATGCTTTTTATTGAGGTACATACAATAGAATACACAATAGCTTTTATTTTTTAAAATGCATGTCAGCAATGTTTTTGGAGACCTTGAATGCCTCAAAATGTATTCATTTTGCTCTTAACACTTGATTGATAGTTGACTACCGGAATTCTAGTTTGGAAATCATTTTCCCTCAGAATTTTGAAGAAATTTCTTCCAGTTTTTTATATTTCTGTTCCACAAGTCAGTGTCCTTCTGTTTTGA
The DNA here is from genome assembly GCF_040802235.1 of Manis javanica. NCBI lineage: Eukaryota > Metazoa > Chordata > Mammalia > Pholidota > Manidae > Manis > Manis javanica. The sequence goes on along the minus strand of NC_133161.1, from coordinate 57,357,445 downwards.
TACTTTATATGTGATTTGGCTTTTTGTCCCAGAAACTTCAGACGGTTGCTTTATTCCCCGTTTTCTGCCACTTGCCGATAATGAATGTACCTTGCTGTAGGTCCACTTTGAATCCTGGCTCTGGGTGCCCAGACAGCCCTTTACTGAGAAACTCTTATCCTCCTATTTTGCAAAACTTTCTTGAAATTTTCAGGTAACATCCTTTCTCTTCTTCTTTTAATTGTCTTTTTATTATGCTTTTTATTTGGGCATTTGGTCTGCCCTTTATCTTTTTGCCCCTATTTTCTAAGTCTTTGACACTTATTTTCTAGTTTTAAGAGATATATCTCAGCTTTTTCTTTCAACTCTTCCATTGAGATCTTAACTTTTTATATTGTGTTTTTCATTTCCAAGAACTTTTTTTTAATTCATGAAAATTTTTTTTCATGACCCTCTCTTCCTCTTTTTCTTCCTACTCCCCTACTCCTTTCCTCCTTATTTTTTACAGTTGTAATGTCCACTTACCTCTCTAAAGATATTGATGATAGGAATTTTTTTGTTTTGAAGTTTTGGGTTCATTGTTTGACCCTTTACCCACATCCAGACTCATTTTCCATAAGGGGAAAATGGGTGAAGTCCTTTGAATTGAATCTCAGATCCTTTACCTTTAACCTAGTCCTTTTTTCCCTTCTTTTATTGAGATTAACACCTTCACCTCTTTTCAAATATATGATTCTTTGTTCAAGATCTGGCTCTACACTGGCCTGGACAAGAAGTCTCTCTAGAGTCAGCTGTGGATAGAAAAGCTACGTAATATCTGTATTGCTAAATCCTCTGAAGCCCTTTCAGGGGTTCTGCAAAGTCAAAACTGTTTTCATAATAATCTAGGATAGTATTTGCCCCTTTCACACATTTTGTCATGAGTTTACAGCAGAGTTTTCAAAAGCTACAGGATGTGTGATACCACAACAGATTGTGTACAGAAGACATGGGAATTCATCTGCCTGCTATTAAGCCAGGTGTTAAAAGAGCTTTACAAAAGTGTATCTATATATATAAAAAGTATATCTGTCTTCTCACTAATTTTTTTCAGTTAAGAAAATATTTTTAAGTTTTCTGTTTTGATTTCTAGTAGAAAAACTCAATTGTCCACCAACCTTTAAATAATCTCACAAATAAAGTACAGTGAACAGAGGAAATGCATGATTCAGTTTGGGAATATGCTATATAAATAAAGGAATATTTTTGCAATTTATTTTTTGATTTTAGATGAAAAAGAGAAATTCGAACCCACAGTCTTCAGGGATACACTTGTCCAGGGACTTAATGAAGCTGGTGATGACCTTGAAGCTGTAGCCAAGTTTCTGGACTCTACAGGCTCAAGATTAGATTATCGTCGCTATGCAGACACACTCTTCGATATCCTGGTGGCTGGCAGCATGCTTGGTAAACCATGCAATATAGCACCTTCTTGTAGTACTTTCAATTCTATTGAAGTATTTCCTTGTAAGGTAGAATCTTTAGAAGCTTACATTTATAAGAAGTGATAAAAAAATACAAATGGAAGTCTCTACAATTTTTACCTATATTACAGTTTGGAAGGTATTAGTATGGCTGTGAAACGGTTATTCATTAAGAGAGGCACAGAATTGAGGATTTTTGTTGACATTACAGCACAGTTAGCCACTTTGCTGTAGCTAAAAGCCAACTTTCCTGGATGTCTCTAAATACTTAAATGTTTCTGGAGCAGACATAGGAGGAGTAATTTCTGCAGGGAGTATAACTTCATATATGTCATCTAGATCCTTGCAGTACATGTCATTAACCCCCAAATGCCATAGAATCTTTTCTTTTGAATGCCACCCTTTTTTTTGGTGCACTGAAATGCGACTTTATCAACAAATTTTTTAAAAAGACCTAGTGTTTTGTTAAATGCCATTTCATCCACAGATAATAAAATAAGAAACTTAGTTAAAATCTAATTTTTAAAATTTTCTTATAATTGTGAATATATAGATAAAAGGGTTAAAGAAAGAAGTTTGGAAATTATTAAAGATAGGTAAAAAGCAAAATAGGGACTATATCTTACAAAGCAGAGACACCAGGAAAGAAAGCATCAGAATACTATTTAAAGAACATGGTATGCATAACTAAATGCTTATTAGGTATCATAACCACATTTTTGCTTCCATAATTCTTCTTAGAACTTAGTTTTATAATTAGGTCTAGTGATAACCATAAATCACTAGATGTTATCAGATCATTTAGGCCAGTGATTTTCAGCTGCCTAGGGGACATTTGCAAATATGTGGAAGTGTTTTGGTTGCTACATAGACTTGAGAGTGGAGGCCAGGTAATGCCACTCCTTTGCTATGCAAGAGATATTGAACAGAATGAAAAATTGCCTCGCCCAGTGCGTTATTGGTGCTTTTCATTGAGAAACACTGCTTAAGCTAACCTGCTTTAAGACAGGGTGTATACAATCTTCTGTTTGGAGGTGGAGCCACCCTTTAATTCCTCCCTCTAAGCAATTATATCTGTTTGGGTACATTGTTCCATTTTTTGCCAGGCCCCTCTTTTGATCTATCTGTATGTACCTGTCTGTGTGAGAGACAGAAAACCAAACCTTAAAAGAAATATTCTAATTAATATTTTATCAAAAAACGTGTGTTCCTTTTTACCAATAACAATGTTAAGTACTCTCAATATTGTCAGTTTTTAAAATCTTTGTCAATTACATAAGTGATAAATATTTAAAAATTTTAAGTTGATAGTGAGGTCAAACATTTTTTATGTGATTATTGGCCCTTTATGTTTCATTAATTATGATATACTTTTATTGATACACTGGTAAATTCCATGCAAGAATAGTCTTCAGTGAATTTTGGTTCTTCCAAAGTCATACATGACTTCAATCATTAGTCATATGAACCCTTTTCAGGTCTTAATATCCCCCTGACAACACTGTTGATCCTTCTGTCAATCTCAAAGGATTTTACTTTCTTACCTTACATGAGACCATTTAGACTTTACCCTGCTTCTCTGGGTGCCACTTGTTACATGACTCCTAGGTTTCCGTACTTACTCCCTCTACATATGTGTAAATTATTTATATGCTTTGCATTGAGTATTTCAAAGCTTCCTTACCATATCTATTGTTTGAATCTGCAGCCCAGATTTTGCTCCTTCACTCCACATCCGTGCCACCCAAGAAGAGGGTAGGGCGACATGTTTGGCACACCTTAAGGGCACAGGCAATGTAACCCCAGATGCCTACCCAGGTCAGACCTGTGACAGAATGACAGAATAAATGAAGCCAGCCAGGCACATTCTTTATATATAAGCACTTCATTTACCTATTAAGTATGGAAAAATTTTCTTACAGCCACAAACAAATTAACTTTCTTCCCTTGTTCTAGAAACAATCAGCATCTCAGTTTTTCAGTTGTACCTTTTGAAGAGTAGATGTATGAAATATTGTACTTGTTTTTTGCTTCTACTTTGAGCAAAACAGTAGGCTCACCAAAAATTTTAGGTATTGCAATTAATACTTGTTAACCATTATCAGGGGAAAACATTCTCAATGCAAGCTGTAGCAATAATATTAAAGTGTAACATGTTTTGTTTTATAAAAGAGTGCAATTTTAAAACTTACCTCTAGACTAGAGTTTTGAAATTAAATTTTTCAGTTATGTAGCTTCTATCTGATAGGAATCATTAGCCAAGAGTTTTTAGATTATTTTATTAATAAAATTTTGTTCCAGTTGGTTGTGTTTTTATGAAGGGTTAGTTAAATCTTGTACATAAATTAATTGCATGAAAAGAGACTCCTGAAGGGGCTAACTTTTCTAAAAATTACTGATAAAACCATATGCTGGAGTCTGAAGAAAGTTGTCTGTGTGGAGCCCTCCTAAAGATAAATCAAGGCAGTTACATACTTACGTACATTACGTTACTGGTACAAGTATTCGCTCTACAAATATTTAAGCATATTAAAGATATTAATCTAACTTAATTAGATTAATATATTTCATAGGGCTTGTTCAAACCTTCTACCCTAATTACAGTGAAGTGAATCAAAAACCAAAAATACCTAGTGTTCTGATCTGCTTTCCTAATCATCCAGTGTTTGTAGTGGCCATCACTGAAACTTATAGGGGGAGCCTTTGAATGTGGAAAGTTGAGTCATAGAAAAAACATTCTTTTGTTCTGGCCCATTTATTCCATGATATGCATAGGCTATGGGGGGAAAAGGATGAGGGAGAATAAAATACCGTCTTCTCTAGCCAGTGCAGCTGCCACTTGATCAAATACAAATGGTAACACATCAGAATGTACACTGTTCAAGCCTGCATGGATAGCTGGGTTAGTGGAAGAGGGAACAGTTTTAATACCTACTAAAGTAGAAACCAACAAGATCCACTGGAAGAGCCAGGTCTGGGCAGTTTCAATGTTGAACTGGAGTCCAACAAAATATTATCAGGCCTGAAAAGTGAACCATGCCCTGGTATGGGAAGCATCAGGAACTGCTTTGAGAATAATCAAGTTAAGTTCACTTAATAAATGTTACTGCTTAGCTTCCATGGTTAAGGATATACTTGGAAAGAACCAGACTTACAGTGAATTTAGGGAAGGCAAGGATGTAAAACAACAGTCTCATACACCATGGTGATAGTATAAAATGGGCTTGTGTTATATTAGAAACATAAGCAAATACATGTATGCATCTGTACATACACATCATTCTCTGAGATATGTGACTCTTAGATTTTTTACATCTGCTTTTGCTGTTTTCCTTGATGTGGAGGAATTGGTCTGTTCTGCAAATGCTCTTCTCATGTCAGTATTGTCCTTATGTAACTGCCTTTCTTTTCAGCCCCTGGAGGAACACGCATAGATGATGGTGACAAGACCAAGATGACCAACCACTGTGTGTTTTCAGCAAATGAAGATCATGAAACCATCCGAAACTATGCTCAGGTAGAGCCTATCATTGAGAGGTCATTGTGTTAGAAGGGAAACACTTGAACAGGATTTAGGGAAACAATAATTTCAGAAATTCTGCACTCTGCTTTTTAAATGGGAATGTGTAGCTCTTCAACATAGGGTAAGATACTTAATTGCATTCAGAAGACAGTGGGCATTCAAACTTCACATAGGTAAGAGGCTTTTTTTACCCCTCACCTATAAGAATGTGGGAATTCAGATGCTCAAATAATTTCTGGCGAGAGTACAAATTGATTCAGCCTTTAGGGAGAACAGTTTGGCACTATCTTTCAGAACTAAAATGACACATTTCCTCTCCTGCAGCAGTTCTGCTCCTGGGACTTTGTCCTGCTGGCAGGCTTGCCCGTGGGCAAGGCCACACATCCAGTGGGTATCGTAGTGTTTCTTACAATTAACATCAGAGGATGAAAACAGTATAAACACCAGCCAACAGAGTACCAATAAAGTTTGTAGTTCATATTACTAGACTATCGTGTAGCTATAAAAAGAGAGGCAAGAAGATATTTGAAATGCATAGAATCTATAAAGGATTCATATTCAGATTAGCTTTTTAAAAAGATGTAAGTTAATAAGATAAGGATAAGCAACCTATTGGGGAAGAGTCATACAGGCATTTCAAAGAGAAAAGTAATTCTCCCAAAAAACAGCAAGACATTTTCGGACTCGCTAGTAATTGGGGAAATTTTGATTAAAATCATAAGATAGCCTTTTGCATTTGATAGATGACTTAGAAAAAAAATAAGAAGTCTTTGGGCCACAAAGAGAAGGTCAAGAAGTGGCAGGAGTGTAAAATGAAACAACCTAGTAGATGTTACCTTATAAAGCTGAACATATATGCGTCATAACTAGCCAATTTAGAATTGGTGTGTTCCTATTCTGATTCTGTCACTGACTTTTTAAAAGTCAGTTTTCCCAACTAAACTCTGAGGACAGTCGTGGGTCAACAAGTCATCTTGTTATAAACATTTGAGTATATACATGAAAAAGGCCCATTGGCATTATTGGCATCCGAGTGAGTGAAAATGGACCAAGGTTAAGCACATGGGATTGAATGGGCCAAGTTCTAACCTGTCCTCTATAAAACTTTGCTTTTTACTCTGTATATGAATAAACACAAACATCTTGAGCAAGTTTATACTCAGTTCAAAAGCTTATCTTTTAAAATCGCCACTCACCTTTCCATACATTAGATAAGTACAGTTCATTAAGGATCAGAATTTCTGAATTCTGTTTCTCTTCTGATACTTAGTAGCAGTCTCTGGTCTGCCAAATAATTAACACCTGCCCTCTGTCCCTCATAGGATGCTTACTAGGGTTAAATTAATGCAAGTACAAGGTATATTATTTGCTATTTGAGTTCCACTGGAGAAGAAAGATAAGAAGGCCTGAAAGAAAAATCTGTACTTTACTGTTCCCATAAACTAAAGAGATAGATATGTGGAGAGCTTGCCTTTTCATTATATCTAAATGGAATAGTTTCTTTTTACAAGTGATTTTATTTTTTTATATGGAATATATATATTTTAGGAAAGACACTGATACATTATTGAGTCTGAATTTTAAAATTATTATAACTTATATACTGACAGGAAAACTTGGCCAATGGTGTAGTTAGGGAGAGAAAAATTAAACAGAAAGGGTATTTGAGTGAAGATTAGTTTGAGGAATCAGCAGTTATCTAAGTGGACTTAGATAATTTATGAGTACTTTTGTAATATTCATTGACCATGGGATTTGAATGATCATTCTTGGATAAGGAGAATGCTTTTTCCTGTTAATAATTGTGTTAAGGAATGTGTGAGTGCTAGTATAAGTTGGAAATTAAATTGGTAGGATTTTAATACAATGTATTCTTTCTCCTTATTGCATATTAATTCCCTGCCCTTTCCCCGTAAAGGGAATTCTTAGCCATGGACTCCATCTCTATCACATTAATGAATAAGCATATTAGATGAGAGTATATCATGTAGAAGTAAAAGAAAGAAATTACATTCAGAAATCATTTCTGCAGTTATAAAAATAACCAATATTTATAAAATTGCTGTTTAAATAAAAACATATTGTATTAGTCTGTTCTCCTGCCATAACAAAATACCACAGACTGGGTGGCTTAAACAACAGGAGTTTATTTCTCACAGTTTGGGAGGTTGGAAAGTCCAAGAGCAAGTCCCAATCTCTCCTCTGGGCTCTTCTTACAAGTCCTCTCAGGTTAGGGCCATACCTCTGTGACCTTGTTTAACCACCTCCTAAAGTCCTTACCTCCAAACGTAGTCACATTAGACGTAAGGGCTTCACCATGTAAATTTTAGGGGGAACACACTCTGGAATCCCACTGACACAGTCGCAGATCCTGCTGGAGAGTTCTGACTGGATTATGGAGAGCCGTTTGTCCTTTATTACCATTAAATCATACCAGTTTTTGTTCATCTGCTGAAAACATGTTTGTGTCCACATAATTTCCCCTGAACTCTGCTCTCCTCTCCATCAGATCTGCTATCCATGCGATATATGGATGGACCCCCTTAATTTCAGTTATTTTCAATCTCAACATCTCAGTTTTAAAATTATATTAATTTTATTTTCATCAAGTTAATTTTGTTTTCTCACCTGCTGTATTCTTAAATGAATTTGTTTCATTCTGCATGTGCATTTTGATCCTATTTTATTCCCCTAGGTCATACTAACTCCTTCAAAATGTTTACAGTTCTCATATCACAGTTTGAGCATGTTTACACATTTTTACTATTGTAGATCAATGTTGTGGTTATGGTGAGTTTCTGCATCACTTTCTATTGCCTTTTTAAGTTATTTACATAATATTGAATGGTTCTTTTTTATGTTTAGGTCTTCAATAAACTCATCAGGAGATATAAGTATTTGGAAAAGGCATTTGAAGATGAAATGAAAAAGGTAAAATTCAAATGTAATGCCTTATCTGTTTAAGGAAATGGAGAAGGATAAAAATTTTACCTACACATGTTTGATGATTGATTGAATATGATAGATTAGCTAATAACTATAGGAAGAAATATAGGATTAGCCTAGATCTTTTCATTTATATTTAATGAAATATTAAATTTCATTATTCCTATAGGACAGCATTCCTATAAACTAGGAATGGTTTTATTGAATATGATCTCTGACCTTGCAGAGCTTAAAGCAAAAACTAGAGATTGCAAATATATAAGAAAAATAGAATGTCAAGGGAAGAATCAAGATACAGTGACTTAATTAGTTGAAGCATGTGAAAGCATAGCACAGCAGCTAATAGTAAAATACTTTAGAAAATACAGGTCAGCAAAGGGGATAAAAGCACATCTTTGGAGATAATGTATGACTGTAAATCTCAGTGGTTTTCCTTATCTATAAAATAGCTGCAATAAGATTACATACCTTAGGATTGTTGTGGGAATAAATGAGAACATAGAAGGTACTTAACAGTAACTAGGGAAATAAATATAAATGAAATAAATAGTAGCCCCTTATTAAAGAAGACCTCCTTTCAGTAATATTTGATTAATAACACCTCTGTGTTCATATACAGCAGCCACTACATTGGCTTGTTACAGATTTGTGTGTTGTTTTGTAGTTTTTTCCAGTTTTAGGTAACTGCCTAATTTATACACAGATTTAAAGGAACCATAACATCTACTTTGCTACTTACAAAGTGGTTCCATCTATAATGAAGAACATTTTGGCAGCAAAATCATTTTTTTAAATATTTGTATTCTCCATGACTCAACTTTCCTATTTATGAGAATCCTTCTGCATGGGTACATAAAACTGTATGAATACAGCTGTTCATCACAGTGTTGAGAAATAACCTAAATGTGCTTTGGTGGGAGACTGATTAAATAAACTACAGTCTATCCTTACAATGAGATATTACAATCTTTTAAAGAATGAGTTATAGCCTCATGAGTTGACTATGGAAAATGTCCACAATAAATTGTTAAATGAAATAGCAAAGTGCTGAGCAACCATTTGGTAGTTGTTTAACCTTAGGTAAGTTAATTTTCTTTGTGCCTCAGCTCACTTTTCTGTAAAATGAGAATCAAGGCTGTGGTAGGTATCAATACACGAGGTGTTCAGAAGTGTCTACCTAATGCATTTTAGCTATTATCCATGTAGAATATGTAGACACATGTAACTGCATTTAAAAATCTGAAAGTATACGTATCAAAGTGTTAATAATGTTGATTCTAAGGAAGTAGGATTAGAGAGGAGAGTTTTCACTTTTTTTTTCTGCTTTGTTAGATTTTGTACTAACATTGAATTTTTTTAATTTGAACAGAAAAAAATGTGTTCCTTTATATTTCTAGGTGCTTAGAAAATAACAAATGCTTGATTTAAAAGAATAAATATGATGAAAAAAATTATATAACATATTCACATAAACATCTTACCTCTTTGTCTAATAACACCACTCATGACTTCTCTTCTCTTAACCTTATTTGAACCTTGAAAACTTCCTTAACTGTTTCATTCATGTGGTGAGTGTACTTTGAAGAATGATTTTTCACAATATATCCAATTTTTTAAGGATGGTTCTGCAGAACATGCAGTATCTGGTTTTAATGTTGATTACTATAATTGAGCAATGCAAATATTAATTTAAAAGAGTTATATAAATTTTATACCATTTTGTTATAATTGAGCATTTGTAAATGAATATGAGTATGTTAATGTACTTAAAAAGTAGTATTAAAATTTTATTGTGGGAACCATTTTATCATTATCTACTTGAATCATACTCATTTTTTCTAAACAGGGAAAAGGTCACATGGATATAAAGTGTCTATGATTTTGCCAGTTTTTGCTCTACCCCATTTCCGGTGCTCCCAGTAGCTTTAATCATTGATGATCTCAATCCCCCACTGCCTTTTGTCTTGTGAACATAAAAGGTGACTTCGTTTTAATTCACTGAGACTTTAATAGGCATAAATTGGGAGTGAAATGGACTGATTTGATTCCAGTTCTGCCACTTACTCACCATATAAATATTTGGAGGGTCACACAGAGCTCCCCTGTAATGTAATAATCCTTTAACTGTTGGGGTTAGTAGATGAATACTGCCCTAACCACTGCACACAGCTCATGGAATTTCATTGGCACTAAAGCACTAAGCCTGCATTGATGCCAGCGACTTTTCAGTGGTGCCAAGTAATGAAAAAGTCAGCAGTGCCTGGATGGTGATACTGAGCCCAAGGGATCTCAGTAACCTGCCTATGGACTGATGAAACAGAAAGTAGCCATGGAATATAGTCGGGTGCTCGATGGAGGAGGGCTAAGGAAGAGGATATTCCTCAAGGCTGACCACTCTTAGAAATCAGAATGGGAAGTGGAGCCAATCCACTTGCTTTCACTTCCCTTTAACCTTTCCAGGGTTGCTATTTTTTCAATTACCCCTCCAAAATTGCTCTTTCCAACTCAATCAGAGGTGTTTTCTCTATTGGGAACTAGTCTTACCTCAGATCTTCCATTACCTCAGCACCAAGACTGATAAAACTGCATGATCCCAGAAATCCCAAGTTTGAATCTTGTTCTTTTAAAAGGAGCATCAAGAATTTAGAAAACCACTTTCTCACTCAACAGCCTTGTTTTAAAGAGTATTATGTGTTGTCTTACTCAGAGAAGCACAGAGAAACAGCCAATTTGTAATAGAACATACATATGTGTTTCCAATGAATAATAACTATGCTTTGCATCTGACCTACCAATAGTGTATCATGTAGCCAAGGATGTACAATCTGCTTATTTTCCTACCTTAGTCCTTTGCTTTATAGACATGGTTTTTTTGTTTGACCCACAGCTTCTCCTCTTCCTTAAAGCCTTTTCCGAAACAGAGCAGACAAAGTTAGCAATGCTGTCGGGGATCCTGCTGGGCAATGGCACCCTTCCTGCCACCATCCTCACCAGTCTCTTCACAGACAGCTTAGTCAAAGAAGGTAATCACTCTCATGTTTCCTCACCTGTCAGATGTAAAAGGAAAAGCCAAGAGAGTTAGAAAAATACCAGTACCAGTTCTTAGTGTCCTCTACTACCTACCCACCCTCCATTTAAGTTTCTGTGTGTATCTTTACAAGAAGATTCATACATGTTTATTGTAAGAAAGAAAAATATGCACACCTGTACAAAGATGAACAAAATAAAAATAAAATAGAACTTTTGGTGTTAAACTCAATGCCTAGATCAATTACCCTGAAATCGATGTGGCCCAACCCATTTCTCTCAAGTTAGATGCTACTGGCATATTTTGTTGGAACAATGCTTCACTGTGCAGGACTCTTCATGTTTTATGGGAATTTAATATTTATGTGCTCAGGCACAAAATGCCAGCTGGGAACACCCACCTCTATTTAGTATAACAATAGAAAATGCCCCTTTAACTTCCCAAATGCCCCTCAAACTGTTGTCTATTTCCCTGGTTAGGACCATCCTCCCAAACTGTTACTTCTCAAGATCATGTGTTAGAATGTTCACTTTTATCACATTTTTAAGATGTTCATTATTTCAGTTTTAGAAAGAAGTCCAAATGGCTGCCATTAGAGTCTTGCTTTAATTTTTAAGGCATTAGGAGTTTGATAGGCATATATATATCACTTGGTTAAAGAATGAAACAAATGTGGGCTCTTTGTAGGAGGATAATGATATTCAAGTTATAATGCAACACAAAACAACGAGTTTTTTCTTAAAAATAGAAGAGCTTCTGTGAAAACATCTGTTTCTTCTTAGAATTTAAATTTTTTTCTCCTACAAATAGGAAGTCCTGGCCTCATTAATGCCTGTAGTGAGATGGGTTTTCCTGTAGCTGAGAAAAGAGTAAATTGAGAGTTAAGTGATATTATTTAAAGATTCTCTGTAAATCTTGGCTTAAAATAACTCACATTTATGACCATTCATATTCTGTGATTGTTATTAGTATGCTGTTAATATTAGGACATTTCAAGTGTTTTCCTGAAGAGAATTTGTGATGATGCACACATTTGTATTATGAGACATTTTACACTCAGAAAAATAAGGTAAAATGTTAACAGGAAGCATTAGTTACTTTAACAGAATCTAGATGGCAGGTATATGAATTTTCACAATATAATCTGTACAACTTTCCTGTATGAAAATGCTTGTAGTAAAATGTTAGGGGAGGAGGGACAAGAAAAATACATTTGTTACAGAAATGACGTAGTGCCTGTGTCATATGGGTTTTCCTTGTAGTCCATCATTTTAGAAACTAGAGGCTTAAACTCTTGCTTCCTAAATAGGAAAAGATTGAGAAATTACTACACCTTTTCCCCAGCTCCCACCCAACAAATGACCAAGCGGTATGGGATCATCCTACTCATAGAATCTTAAGTACGAAGAAATTTCCCAAATCTTCTGCTATGCACCACTTTTAATGCAAAGTGACAGGTTTAAGCCTGGATTTTAGTAGTTCCAGCATTCTTTATTTTTCTCACTTACAATATAGATTACACTATTATTTGTATTTTTAATTACATACACTTATATTAATTTTATATTGACTTGATAAAATATTGATAGTGTTTAAAATCTGTCAGCAAATTTATAACATAAAATTCTCCAGACTATCACAGGTTTTATTCTCTTAGCCAACTTTTAGTTTTTTTAGTTCCTTTGCTTAAGTGAAGAAAATGGGGCAAAGTTCGTGTTTGTATAAATGATACAGTTGAATGCTTTTCCTGTAAGTAAACTGTAAGATGTTACTCAAATTGGCATTTAAGGACATTGATTTCTTATGTAACAATAAGTATAAAAGTAGGTTAGGCTTCAAGGCGAGTAGCATTATCACTCAGGTCCCCAGGTACTTTCCCTGATTTTCCCTCATTACCATTCATAGCACTGACCTCACTCCAGGAATGGTTTCCCCAGTCGTTAGCAGATGTCTGCTGGTACAGTATGACACACACGTCCTTGTTCAGGTTCAGTGGAAGAGCTTGGGATATGTTCTCCATGTAGGATAATTATCTTGCCTTCATCTGATTGGCTGACACAGGCCACGTGACCAGCTGCAGCCTGTAATGATTGCCAGGGGTAGATGGGCTTCAGCTCGGGTTTCTAAACTATCATTGCAGTGGTGCCAGGACTTAGACTAATCAGAAGTCACCTGATCTGAGCAAAACGGGAATTCTCTTAGGAAACAGAAAAGGGGAATAGAGGCTGCTTAGACCACCAACAGTACAAAGTTAAGTAAAATAGACAAAATTAAAATTAAAATAGTGAAGCCTTCAATTCAGAAAGAATCAGTTTAACACTTCAACTGCACTTTAACTTTTCATTTAGTAAATGGAGCGTTAGTTCACAAATTTGAAGTGTTCTACTAGTTATCTGTTTTATTTGGAAATAAATTCTAATGTGAATATGGATATGTAATGGATTGGTTTCTTGATTAACATAGCTATTGTGATGATCTACTTTTAAATATCCAGGAAAAAAGTTCAACTGGAAACAACACTGATACCTTTATAGCTTAACTCATGGAAATTTTAAAAAGCTTTTTATACAAAGTAAAATTGTAAAGTAAGTGATTCATGTTCATCTACGGCTTTATTTGTATCTATTACTATTAATGTCGTTTTGCTGATATCCCGTATCAGCAAATGAGTGGACATGTTGACATTTTAGTTTTATGTCTTAAGATTTATTTGTTGTACCTCAGGATCCCTGTTACACTCGTGAAATATTGGCGAACCACAGGGTGAAATAAAGGCAAAAACACTAGAAAATTATGGGGCTTGAGTCTGGTTTTGACCAAAGTAAAAGTTAAATAAGTAAGTTTACAGCTATGCCAGGTTGGAATTAGGGAGTCTGACTTTAAAAATTGTTTTAACATTTTTTTCCCCTCGCATGAAAATGTTGTCTCTTGAGTAATGGTAATAATGGAACTGTGCCTAAAGATGTATCCATTTTTCCTCTATACCAAATCTTGTCTGAATTATTTACTCATCTCAGGAAACCTAGTGAGAGATGTTGCCTTGCCCATCATCAGAAGTGGTTTTCTTGGAAAACAGAAAGAATCTCTCTCACATTTTGTTGTTTTTTTTTTAACAGGCATTGCAGCCTCCTTTGCTGTCAAGCTTTTCAAAGCATGGATGGCAGAAAAAGATGCCAACTCTGTTACCTCTTCTTTGAGAAAAGCCAACTTAGACAAGAGGTTGCTTGTAAGTATTATCTGGACCACAGGGTGTCTGCTTGGTGCTCCCGTTGGTAAAATGTCTGGATCTATGTTGACTTGAGGCATGGTTCCTTTTATTTCTTCTGTATATAAAAAATAGAAATGAATTCCATTTTAATCTTTGTCATATAAATAAATGGAATGCAAAAAACATCATAGGGACTTTAAAATTTTTAAGTTTGTTGATACAGTGTTTACATTTATCAGCATTAACACTTTCTTTTGTAACTCGTAACTATAGAAATTTGAAGTTTTAATATGATGAAATCCCATCAATCCCACTTAATTAGACATTTGTGACTGGCTTAGGTTGGAGATGGATGGCACTCATCTCAAATACATGTTATTTGTAAACAAAAATAAAAGTTTAAACAGGATTCCTTATTTAAATCAAGATTCTGTGGAAATAACTATGTAAGAAAACAAGTTAATTGTAGTTAATTTGAAGCTCCCATTACCGTGATTACTTGATTATATTTTTATTTCTCTATCTTTCTATGTTTCAAAGAAAATCAATGAAAATATTTTGTCCTTATAATTTCTATCTGCTCCCTGTAATTTCTGTCTAGAAGCAGCAGCTGTGCAGATGACAGAGCTTTCTCCAAGTGAAACTGCTTTTTTAGTCCTGTCAAAAATTTGTCCAGCTCTGCCATCTTCTCTTCACCTAGTCTTTGTTTTTCTCTTCCAGTGTGCATGGGTTTCAGTGTAAGAGATAATTGTCCAAACTGACTTTTTTGCTTGAGAAAATCTGAAAATAATTTTAATTGCAAACACTTGTACTTTCAGTCACATAAAATTCCTTTGTCTCTTGAAGGTTGCCATAAAATAGCCCTATTTTTGTCTTTAACGTCTTAAGAATATGGTAAAAAGAAAAAATTGGATGCTGGGTTGTAGCTAATGTCTGTCACCCATAATAATTTGCAGTTAGCCTGTATTTATTGAGTACCTGCTCTGTGCCAGGCATGATCCTAGAAGCTGTAGCACCATTAGAGAACAAGGTAGAGAAGTTCTCTGCCTTATAGAACCTACTTTCTTGTGGACTTAGGGTGGATCCTGTATGTGGAAGGAGAAGTCATGAAAGATAAGAGCATAGGTTTCTGGCAGGTGGGAAGTTCATATGAAGGGAACATATTCTTGTGCCTGAGTCTGGATTAACTGTATCTTGGCTATGCCCCACTGTGACTGGCATGTCTTTTCATTCTGGGACCCAGGCTGAAGGGGCAGCTCCTCTCTGGGCCATTTTGACCTCATGGCAGAGGACAGGAGACTCACGTGAACACTTGCAGTGCATTAGAAGCTCTTGTACTATTTCTTGACCAAAAGAAGCCTGGCAGTGGGGTGAGAAAAGTTAGTCCATTCACAGGCTGCTTCTCCAGCCCCTCCGACAGACACAGTAAGAAGGGCTTCTCTTAATACTTAATATAAGTGTGGGGGCAAATTATTGGGAACAAAGATGCAATCTATTACAACTTGCCACAAAAGACTCATTTATTTCTTAAAGCTGTGATTCCTTAAAGATACCAATAGGCAGAGCTCGGTTAGCTTACATAGGTCGCTTCATTTAAGAAACACATTTTTTTTTCCAAATTTTCAAAAATCACATCATTGAACTCTTCTTACTAGGTTTCTATGTTTACCTACATTTTGGGTATGAAAAGCAGAGGAGCAGTTTCCCTGTAAGTGTACCAGGGTAGGGTTTTTCTAACAAATGTAAACCGTGGTCCAAGCCAGTGAATGCCATGGTAGAATTTAGACTGACTTTGCCTAAGTTTAATCTGAATAATAATTTTCAATACATTATATATCATTTATGAGGATTTTTGATATAGTTCATAAATACACTGCCAGTAATACGTTTGATATATTGTTTTGAACGTAACTTTAGATCAAACTTCGTGGTCACATTCTTCCTAATTGACTATTGAAGGCCCCTAACTTGAATGTTGAATACTGGCCCAGAGTAACCGTAATTACCGTCTTTGGGGACATACAGTCCTTAAATATTTCTGGCTGCATAATTTGGATCAAGCTACTTAAATTTGTTGAGACTTAGCTTATCCCCCGTAAAGTTTTCTATTTTCTACAGCTATGAGCAGAGAGCCCACCACATCTTGATTCATATAAGAAACAAAAAAAATTAGTTCCCAGAACATCCCCCCACACATACCCAAATGTGGAAGACTTCTTCAATGGTAAAATAAATATCAGTGACAGAATTTCAGTCTGGTTGAAATGTTTGCTTTAACAGGGATGCGTGTTTGATAGATAACTCATCTCATCAACTCCCTTCTGACATTTTGAAATTCATGACTCAAAGGAAGTTATAGGATGATACAGAGAGTATCGAGATTTGAGTCATGGCACAAAAGCCATCGGTATGTGTCTGTACATGGTGGCAAGCCCATTACAAATCTTTTTTCTGAGATTTTTATTGAAGCCACAGAGCTATTGACCAGATACATGCAAGTCTAAACATCATAAAAGTTGGGATCTATTTTTTAGACCCTGCAGCAGTCTGAAACATGTGAGAGCTTTGAAAATTGCTTTAATTTCTTAGTTGGGTGTTGAAGGTATACAGGATTAGAACATGACTAAGTGTTACTGAGACTCTGCCAAGCTGTGTAAGGTAAAATGGAAATGAGGTAAGAATATGAAAACAGCCACGGTGTATTGCTCTTTTTAAAAATTTCCAACAAATTATATAATGAACTAAAGAATTGGTAGGGTAGGTTTAGATTACATCTTACCATGAACTTAATTTAGAGCTCCTGTCTTTAACAGATACAACAAAAATTATCTTTAGCTTTGAGCTAGTTTTTTAAATAATAGCAGCATTTTCTCAAAATGTGAATAGACGTCCTTGAGATAATAGTCATTATTTTTCTAACTATCTAAAATCATTTTAGCATTATTAAAATGGACTTTTGTCTATTAAATCATAGTTAAGAAAATAGTATGATTAATGATTTCAATTATTTCTTGTCAGTTTAAAACAGTTTAAATGTTATTCAAAGCTATCGTCTTATCTATGTTTAATTTAGGAAATTTAGTTCTGTATTTGTACATGCTATACTTTGGTGAAAATAAAAGAAAAAGCCAATAATGGTTCAAAATGAGTGAGGTTGGTTTATGTAAGCACCTAGCATTTTTTTCTCTTTCTTTGTTAAATTACTTTATTTTAGAAGGTGCTTAGCAAATGCTTGATATATACCCAAGATTTATTCTCTTGAAAGTCAGTCCTTGTTCTTCTCTTCCAAATATGAGATATTCAAAGTGCTATTTTAATATGAAAAATGTGTACTTTAGGCTTGCTGAAATTTGAATAGCTTGTTGTATAACAGTCTCTCTTTTTTCTTTTCTTTCAGGAGCTCTTTCCAGTTAACAGACAGAGTGTGGATCATTTTGCTAAGTACTTCACTGACGCAGGACTGAAGGAGCTTTCCGACTTCCTCCGAGTTCAGCAGTCCCTGGGCACCAGGAAGGAACTTCAGAAGGAGCTCCAGGAGCGTCTTTCTCAGGAATGCCCAATCAAGGAGGTGGTAGACCACGAGCTGAGCCATGTGAAACACATGAAGTAGAGGAATAACATTGACTGTGTAGCACGAGCTTTCCCTCCCTTACAGAGCCTCCCTGTTTTGTTTATTGTTATGAACTTTATGCACTTGTTCATACCGTTTAAGTTAGCTCAGTTTCAAAGTATTGATTTAGAATCCTCTAGTTGTTCTGTAAATTAATGATTATTTCCATGCAAGTAACTTCTTTTTACCAGGCTGCTATGATTATCAAAATACTTCATCTGTCAAACAGATTTACTGTCCACTATCAGCATACTCCATTATATGATGGTTTTCCCCATTCTACTGCAGGTTACATACTATGGTGAATACTTGCTTAATGTTTGAAATAGACAGTGGGTATTTTGTGCATCATTGGGTAAGGCTGTATATGGGTTTTTTCTTCCTTTCTATTTTAATTTTAAGACAAGAAAGGTTGATTTTGAATTCACATTTTGAGAAAAGACCAGTTGGGCCAGTGGCTTGTTTGATCCTACTCACAATAGCTGTATATACCCATAATGTAACTACTACGTTTTTTTGCACCATTATGGTTCATATGTCTATGGCTTTTATTTTAATTCATGACTGAACAAAACTTCCTATTCAAACTTTAAAAACTCTTACTTGATAATCCAGATACTAAATTAGGAGACTTTTCCTTTTGCAACTTACTCTCAAGTCTCAAGCCCTCACCACCCTGCATGTGCTAAGCTCTGCAAAGCACCTTACATAGTTTAAGACTGGAGAATTCCAGACTGATGCTGTCCAGCAGATGGAGGTATTAGAGCAAAAAATATTCCTGAGTCTCATGGCGTTATAATCAACAATAGACTGAATAACATTTCTTCAAGCATGAACTTGCATGTGATTTTCCATGGGAAAAAAGACAAAACTAAAATGATTGTGATGCCTGAGGTGGCATCTTACTTACTTTGCAGCTTCCCCCACCAGCTCAGGACTGGGAAAAGAGCCTGCTGAATGTTGCTACATTGACACATATCATATAAGAAAGTTGATTTCGCACTTTAACAGTTTATTTACATGGGGCATGAGGATCATCAGAAGTAATAATTAAAGGATGAATTGTGGAGAAGGTGACTTGTACAAACCCATGACATTATTCATTAAGAGATTTAAAGCTGAGGGTCATAGTTAAAGATTCACAACTCTGTTCCCTTCTTCAAATCCCAGAAAGTCAAACTGACTCACGTAATCTGTTTTGCTCGACCACAGGGGTCCCAGCATGTAAAAGAATAACTCCTAAGAAACAAAGATTCTTTACTATTTCCTATTATCCAGTAGCTCCTGGCCAGAGCTAAGCCTCTTAATTTACGGACTAAAAATAAATCTGCTTTGAGAACAATTCATTGTGTTTTTCCTCCCTCTTATAATCTGAGAATATGTACCAGGAAGGGAAGAACTGAGCAGAATATTTATTTGCTTCAAACCTCTTATGGACCAGGCACAGTGAGAGGGGAACTCCCCATCTGCCTGTTACTGTCTGACTCTTTTTTCCACACAATGTAGGTAGTGCTCTATGTTAAAGAAGAAATGAAGAGGAATGATCTTCCAGAAACAGCAGTGATTGGGCTTCTGTGGACCTGTATAATGAATGCTGTTGAGTGGAACAAGAAGGAAGAACTCGTGGCAGAGCAGGCCCTTAAGCATCTGAAGGTACAGGGTCTCAACAAGGGACAGTGTCAGCTGCAGGCTAACTGCAGCTCTAAACAGATGGGTTCTAACCACAACCTGCCCAGACTCAGCCAAAAATATATTTCCTAATTTTTCTCTTTTCAAATACTGCCACTGCCTAAAATGTAAGAGCCCTTGAAATATCTAAGGGTAAATTCTGAAAGCAGTGTCAGGAAATCTACAGAATAGTCACATCTGCAGTATATAAAGAGAAATACGGTGTAAGTATTGCTTTGCTTTCTATTCTACATGAGAAAAATTCTTAGAGACTCTTTTTGTTTAAATAAATTTCAGATTCATGTTAGAATTTGTGAAGTATCTGAGTGGTGGAAGAAATCAACTGATTGTGTAAATTGCACATTTTATACATTTTTGTGCATAGATGCATATGCTTTTGTTTTTATTGTCTTCTCCCTATAAAACTGTATGAAGACAATTAGATCGTGCCTTCAGAGTTCACACTTGGACTCAGAGATTTTGACTTGAAGTCAAAGACCTACCTAGTATAAACTAGGTAGAATATAAAGTAAAGGTAACTCTCAGTGTTTAAAAGAGGGCAGTGCATAAACTGTGCAGGTTAATTGTATGAAGAAGGCTTGTCCAAGGAAATTGAGTGTTTAACTGAGTAGGTCTTAGAGAAATCAGTGGCTGTGCATCAGTGACTGGAAGCCAAGGACAACTGGGATGAAGGGAAAGATATGAACAGACCCATTAAGGCGCCCTGGGAGTGGGCTGGGATGTCTGGGGAAGGAGAATTCTGCTCTCGTAATGGCAGAGCTGCCCTCCACCAATCCTGAAGGTTCTGCTATTCCAGACAACTCTCTCTTTGTCTCATTTTCACAGTGTCATTAGGCAGACATAGGAGAACAACAGTTAGTTTCAGTATAGTCAGAATTCCATATTTGGTCTCTTCTTTGAAAGGATACAGTGAGAGAAAAGAAAATTTGATAAGATGCTTGGATAAGGAATTCATTTTCATTGGACACAATATCGCAGTATGAAGATAATCCTGAAAATGACTGTTTTCTGAGTAAATCTCCAGATTACTGTTGTGATTCAAGTGTCCTCAACCCTGTACGTCCCACAAAAATTAACGGTTTTTCTCCCCACTTCTGTGGCAGCAATATGCCCCACTGCTGGCTGTGTTCAGCTCCCAAGGCCAGTCCGAGCTGATCCTCCTCCAGAAGATTCAGGAATACTGTTACGACAACATCCACTTCATGAAAGCCTTTCAGAAGATTGTCGTTCTCTTTTATAAAGGTATCTATCCCTGTTCCACCACCATGTTTCTAGGCTCTATTAATTTGAGGCCCAGCCCAGAGGGTGAGGCAGAGGAGGGCAGGGGTTCATGCTGATCTTTGAAGATTTAGGGCAGCAGCCATATTATACAGAGAAACGGTGCAAACTCCATTTATTCATGGCCTTAGGAACCAGCCTGATTAGTCCCCTGCTGGGCATTTCTCATTGGTGGAAATTTCCAGAAGACTGGTGATAACTGGCTGTTATTTTGAGGGGGGAAAGGAGGATGAAAAAGACTGTAATTTCAAAAAATAGTAGTTCTGTTTTAGAATTGTCAGGAGTAGCTCTAATAACGACGATTACTAAATGTGACATATAGTGTATTCTAACCTTTTCAGGTATCATAAAGCTTACTTTAGAATTACTGAAATAATTAACTCTTTACTCTCTATTTTGGCTATTTGACCAAGCTGTTCTCCTATATTCTAAGGAAATGGCTGTTTTTAGATATTCACATTTATTGTCTTTCACTGTGCTTGTAAGGACTAGGTTGTCGTGACAACCAGCACTGCCTTTTGTAAATGAACACTATCAGGCTTTTCACTGATCTCAATTGCTTTATCTATAGTATATAAAAATGACCCTGGACTATTCTTTGGTCTGGGTTTATTTAGTTTTATGAGGGGAAGAAAAGAACACAGAAGTGATAAATTGTGAACATCATAAAATGGTCATCAAAAGTTACTGCAATCTTAAATGGCATAGTATCAGAAAAAAACTAAAGTGTAAACTAATGCCAGCCAGATGTTTCTTTTCCTTTTTTTTAATTTGTCTATTTTGAAGGCTAATTTAATCATTTGGCATATAAAAATTTTACATTATTAATAGCTACTTTTTAAATGTTTTAATAATAGCATTTCACAAAGAGTTTTTATCAGCTGCCCAGATTCTTCATATACATACACCTCACCCACAAGCATTTGGGTGATATAGTACTTTCTCAGCACTAAGGTATTTGGTGCAATTTTATATCAGTAGGAGAATCTGATGACTGCCCAGTTCCATTTGAAGTTCAGTTAGCCAGATCTGAATTAGGTCTTCTTAAACATGGTCATGAGATAGCACTGCCCTAAAAAGAGGGTTTAAATGATACCTAGCAGAACCAAGCCTACAGGTCATATTACCAACCCTTCTCTGGTCCCAAGCAGCCAACAAAGAGAAGCAAGACCCACCCAGCTAGTGGTCATACTCTCCACACTAGCCGCATCTGGCTCCATTTTAAACTGGTAGAGAGACTGGGATAGGTTTCACATCTGTTTTGTGAGCGGTCAGTATTTTCCACTACAGAAAAGCAAACTGTTTATAAACTAGTAGCCAAAGCACAGTTTCCTTCCGAGCCTCATTTTCAGGAGCCTATCATTTCACTATTGCACTTACCTCACAGACGAAAGAACAAACTGCTTTTTGTCAGTATTGGCACCTAGGTGGCCAGAATTGAAATCCTTCAAATTTCTGACTTTAGCCATTAATGCCAACATCCTTCCCCACTGTACTGCTTAAAACAACTACTGACAGCTGGCAAACTGTCTGCTTTGAGTTACTTCCTCTTCTTCAGCAAATGCTAAGGAACAGGACCTGAAATTATAAAATAACCAAGGAGTGGGCAGCAAGAAGTAAAAAAAAAAAGGCATTAGCTCTTCCTTAGGCCATTGATTAACTAGGTGATTAGCTTTTAAAGAATCTAAAGTTAGTAAGACTGTGGCAAGTGTGAGCTGGCCCAAGGGAACACAGGAAGAGAAGTGTCAACATCAATTATATTCTGGCTTCATTATTGTTGGAAATGAAATCTGGAAATTTTTAAAAATGGAAACCTAAAGTATGTCACCAAGAAGTTAAAACTGAATGTCATTTTCTAGGTAACTTCATAACTTACCACAAAATTATACATACACTCTGTTTTTCTGAGTATGATTACATTTTCTCTTGAAAACATGAAATCCCTAAGGAGTGATTATTCCATACCACTATTAAGAGAGTCACTGAATTTACCTTCCTACTATTTTTGAACAGTGGTTTTTACTTTGACCTTATTTCATCCAACAAACACTTGTGCACCAGGAGACAAATATTTTGTTTTTATAAAGATTTGGATGCTCTTGCTCTGTATTTTATATGCCAAGAAAGGCTTGATGAACTGTGTGTATTAAAGCCCTCCTTTCCCAACACTAGGGTGCTTATGAATCACCTGGAGACCTTATTAAAACGCATTCCCCAGGGATTCTAATTTAGTACATCCAGGGTTAGGCCCAAAAATTTGCATTTTAACAGGATTCTGGGTGCTGTTTTGACTGTTGGTCAGGACCACTCGTCAAGGGTATTGAATGCCCAAAGTGACACATTCCACGAGCTATCGCTACATGTTCAAGATTATAGCTATCATTAATTCCATGCATACATGCACATTTTACAAATACCAAATAGTGTTGTGTTTGCTTCTTTTATGTAGTGATAAGGATTCCTTTTATTTATTGTCAGGAACATTTTCTTTAAAGCAGATTTTTAAAAAATAATGGAAATCATTTCTCCTTTCCCATTTTAATGTGTTTCTCTCTCTATTACACACACATCTTCCCTATATTTCTAGAACTTGGGGATAACAGAAACTTGAGGACATAGTTCCCCATGTCCCCTTTGACAAACCTAATTACTTAAATGAATGCCATTATTAAAAGATTTTCAAGTATTTTATATAAAAGTAGAAAAAAATGAATAAACTATAAACTGCTATTCAGCAATGACAGAAAAAAGTGGTAATTGATCATCTATTAAAGATGCACTTTCAGTCCTAAAATCTATATTTTTATATTCCTGAGGCAATAAGGAAAAATAGTAAATGGATCACTAATCTCCAAATATCACATAATTCATTTTTTAAAAGAATTTCTCTTCCCTTCTTCCTAAGTCTAAGTACCATGTTCTTAGCATGAGGTTCTCAAAAATATCGAACTATCTTCTCAGGAACTGTTAGTATTGCTATTATGGGTTTTACTGTTTACAGATATTTCTTAGGTTAAATCCTGTCCCTCATGTAAATTTTTCTGAAAGTTTCTTATTCTCATTCTTTAAAAAGATCAGTGGCCTTCTTCATACATATTCCCAGCATTCTTATGGTAAACTATTTTTGACTTGTGCCTCTGTGTGATAGCCCTAATAAAAATCCTGAATCTCCTGTTCCAGGTAGCATAGTTTTCAACTTAAATATCTAAATAACCAGTGTTACCTAAATTTTTGCTGTTCTCAAACCACTCTTAGCAATATTATTTCATTGAACCTCATGAAAACCTAAATTTTAAGTTATAATCGAGTTACAATAATCATAGAATTAAAATTATAATTATATATAATTATATATAATATATATAATAATAATTAATTATAAAAATAATTAATTATAATTAAGTTGTAATTGAAACTATTTAGCTTTTCTCTTCATGGTAATGGTTGGCCATTCTACACTTGTTGAATGCACATTAGATGGCAGGTTTTCTGTTAAACCAGAGAAGTGAAATGATGAACAAAATAGTCCCTGACTTCCAGAGTTTCAGAGTGAAAGAAATCCAAGAGTTACAGTCACCATGTTTGCTAAAGTAAGATTCATACAGAGAGTGATGAGAAGTGGTAATATATCAAGAAAGACACCTAACTTAGAGTTGGAGCTAATTTGGAGGCCGAAACGGGAAGACTTTCAAGGGACATAAGTATTTGACCAGAGATAATGAAGAAGCTGGCCAGATAGAAGGGAACATGTGTATTTTAATCTGAGGGACACTGTGCAATTGTAGAATGTCTGCTTTTCTTAGTGTGTTTTTAGTGATATTCTGTGTTGCTAGCAGGCATTTTTGGGAGATACCAACACACACTTTGATTTTAATGCACTTCTCTCCCCACTTATCCTTAGTGAAAAAACGGTTCTGTCTCTTCTTCATCCCTCAAGGAGTTCCTTTTTAGATTAGACATTTCACTTAAGTAAAGCTGAGTTTCTTCTTAAACTTTTTGATGTGCATACCTTGCCTTGTACGTTGCCCTGTGTAGTAGCTTCTGCCCCTTTTTCATTACTTCTCCCTGGTACTAGAAATTCAGTTTTGCAGCAAGTATTTATGATAAATTAGATTCTTTAAGAACTCAACTTTGCAGTTTGTTTGACTTTCAGTAGACAGCATCTGATTTTTATGAATCATGTAGTGTCCTCACAAATACGGTTGTTGACTAGCATTTTAGTAGTTGCATGACCTCTTTCAGCCTCTATGGGGCAGTAAAACCCAGGAATAAACGCTCAACCTTCCCAAGAAAAAAACTGAGACAAATAGTGTCACTACACGGCAATCTAAACCAGCTTTCCAACTGGCACATTGTGTCATACACAGTGCAGTCGGGGGAGGAGCAAAAGAGAATTTCCCTTTACATGTGTGTCACATTTTAAATTCTGTAGTTTGGTTTATAACGTTAATAATAGTCCTGTAGTACATGCATATAATTTACAAACCAAAAAATGTACATGTTAGGTACACATGCCCAAAATTGTCTGATAGAGGAACATGATCAAAACAGTTTTGAAATTACTGATCTCAATCACAAGCATCATAAAGGTGTTGTAAAGACAGATTATTTTAAAAGGACTTTTAAAATCCGTATTTGAACTAATCTTGAAAAATCTCTGCAAGCAGTCTTAACAGTAACAAGTCACTCCTGAGGCTGCGAACTGTCTCTTCTCACCTCTACAAAAACGAGGCTTTGATAGCTAAAGGTGGCGACGTTCCTTCATCATTGTGAATGGAGAGTGTGGAGCTGGAAACACAAGAAGCTAAAGACTAAAAGTTAAAAGTAATTTTTAAGGATTCCTTATTATAATTTTGATATCCAGTCCTTATAAATGAATAAATCCAAATTTCCTTCTTCCTTTGCAAAATGTAGTGTACTTCATGGTAAAAATAAATAAAATAGACCTTGTATTTTCTAAAATATTTTTAGTTGATTTAGTTTCTTCAATTGAATCTAAGTACCAATCGTTAATTTTTTAAAAACTTAGGGTTTTTGTTCTGAAAAGGTCAGTGATGTTTTCAATCAAAACTATCAAATCATCTCATTTTCATAAATTAAAATTCTATTTTAATTGCAAAAAACCTCCATTGGAGTGATTTATCAGCATTTGTAATGGATTGGGCAGGTATTGGGGACAAGAATAATTCCTTTTTATCTGTTTACCATCTGATTTCCTACTCAGAGATCCCAAAAGACAAAACATTGGCCAAGTATGCAGGCTATTATTTTTATATTTCCCTTACTATTTATAACATTAAATATTCTTGAGGGTATCAAGGCATATTTGTGGAATTTAGAGTTCTAGGTAGTAGATAGGTAGCTAATAGATAACACTTTTTACTAGAAACCTGTAAGAAGTCTGTCTTGCCAATGGGTTTCAGCCCCGGGCAAGTTTGCTATGGATTCAATGTGACCAAAGAAATTGACAGCAAAACGTTCTTGGGGTGAAAGGGATATACCCAACTTTATTTCCAGGTGGCAGGTCAGTCACTAGAATCCATTCACTCAGAGCAAGTCTGCATGCAGCAAGCTGGTCTCTCCCCTTGCTTCTGGGCACCTCTGTCTGCACAGCCATCCCACACAGCCATCCTCTGGGCCTCTGTCCTCAGCGCTGCCACCAGTCCAACCTTTGCTCTGCTCCCCTGCAGCCTTGCAGCCCTGCCACCATGTCACGCCCAGAGAACTGGGCAGAGCTCTTTATGTAGAATCAATAGCCATGTATTGCCCACAGGTGTGCAGTGAGCTAGTCAACCAGGGACAGGTGAGAATCCTGGCCACAGGAACTCTCATTTTATCCACAAGTCAAATATGTCTGTTCTCTTAATAAAGTACAAGGAGAACTTTGATGTTGTGATTTAGGATCTTATGCCGTAAGAAATAAATTAGTGACTTATCAATAGAGTAAACTTAGAACTTAGGGTTATATGTGTATTGGTCCCATGATACAGCCAGGAAGCTCATCTGTAATTGTTAATATCATTTTATAGCTACTTTTTTTTTCATTTGCCCTTTTATCTCCTAAGAAAGTAAGTCCCCTGAAAAGACCAGTCATTTCAGGTTGCTGCTTAATCAAGAAGTGTGAGTTGGCAGGACACAGAGTGCTTTAAATGGTGGAATTGCTGATTCATTTGCAAAATTAGAAAATAACCCAGTTTCCTATGAGCATATTAACACTAAAAGATTTCAAAGTTCCATGAATGATTTGCATATAGCCTTGCATTATATCATGTCTGATGGTATGACTGTCATCATCCCTAAAGTATGTACTAAGCTAACTACTAAGATAAAGTATTGTGTGCTATATGGAAATGAGCTTGCTTCCTGTCTTCTGGTAAGTTACAGACATGTATTCTACAACTGAGCTTTTTATATTGCTTTCTGTTAAACTGTAGAACTTGGAGTGGCTTTAAAATATGACATTTATATAGTAACAGATCTCTGATTTGAAATTGCAGCTGATGTGCTGAGTGAAGAAGCAATATTGAAATGGTACAAAGAAGCACATGTTGCCAAAGGCAAAAGTGTTTTTCTTGACCAGATGAAGAAATTTGTTGAGTGGTTACAAAATGCAGAAGAAGGTATGATTCCATTTAACTTTGCTGGCCATTGAGCAATACTTTTTCATTATAGTTCAAAATACCTACCTCTTCCACAGATTTTTCTTGCTTTCCTAAAACTAAACTTCTTGAAGTATCTTCCATAGCAAACATTTGTCTTAGACATACCTTGCCTTTGTGAAATCAGGCCATGAATATTTCTACATAGTAAAAAACAAAATCAAACCTTTTAAATTATCCCCATAATGGAGGGCAAAGAGAAAGAAATAAGCAGCAGGTGTGAAAGGAAAAAAAAAAGCAACATTAGGCTTAATCACACATTGTGGGATTATATAGGTTTTTGTATCACCTTTACCAATTGACTGGTATTTAAAATGGGAACACAAGCTAGAAGAATAATGGATGGCAGTGAAGCCAACTAGCATGTAGTCTATTTTAGATAATCCAGAAGTATACAAATAAGTTATATTCTCCAATAATATTTGTAAGCATGTTGCATTTTTAGGAAGGCAAATTTCTTTTAAAAGTCAAAAGTCAAAAAGTTTTCTCTTTGCCCTTATGTATGACTCTCTTACCTAGTGAATGGATACCTAAGGCAAAATATCATTTGTAGTGGGAGGAGTAGGTTAGAAACTCTTCCATGACATTATTGAAAGGAGTCTCAGAATAAAACCTGACCTCTGTCTTTCTTCTCTCCTAGAATCTGAATCAGAAGGGGAAGAAAATTAGATGGCTCGAGAAGCACAATACCTAGGTTACCACACAACACTTTTATTGGGAATGCTGAACCATTTGAGAAGAGAAACTTGGCTTCTGTTTTCACAGAGGAAAAAAAAACAATAGGATAGGCTTCCCCTGTCAGAGGGGGAAATGGTTTCTGTTTTTGTTTTGTTTTTAAATGGAGCCCTGAGGCATCAGCTCTTATACTTGGGACTCTACCTCTCACTCACTATATGCTAACTTAAAGCCATTCAACGGGGAGTCAAGTAGGTATCTGAAATTAAATACTCAACAGACTCCTCTTTTTTAGCTGTATTTTTCAGGTACTGTGTGGTGAACGCCCCACTGGTGTCTATTAAAGGGCCACTTTGGTAGTTGTGTATCCGCTCGTGTATGTGATTTGACAAACCAGTTTTTTAAAATAAATGGCTTTTTAAAAATCTGGGTTTAACATTTGAAGAGCTTTTACTTCTTTACTGTGCATAACTTCTTACACAGATGACATTTCAGTGTTAGGTTTTTTTTCCCTCTATCCAAATGTTAGTTGTTGCATTTCTTATCATCTATAAAAACAACTCTGTTCCTTTTATCATCATAAGTAATACATCTCAGTTATCTTTGTAGTGAAGTAGAAATCAGCCCAAATATACATGCACTTTAGCACTAGTATCATGAAGTAATATTATTAATAATTATTTGTTATGTAAATATATAGTTCCACACTTCTCAAATTTACCTCAGCTCTTATTTCTTCCCAGTTTAGAGGAGAGCTAAAAAAAATCTTATGTATGTAAGTAGATGTTTGTTCATATTTATTTGTAACTAGGTGATTTTCTTCTTTAAATTGTCTTGTTCTCAATAGTTGCCATGTGAAACATCTAACTGTTTGGGAAAGCTCATAGTTTTATTACTTAGGTCATTCTTCACTCAAAAACTTAAGGACTGACCTACTGCTGTTAGGGCAGTGGTAATATCAAAGACAAATGTTTTATTTACATAAGAGTTGAGGATACATTGGAAATGACATTCACCAAGGTAAGTATATGAAGAATTTTATCATTATTAGGTTATCATCCTGTATCAAAAGATGTTTTCTAGTTTCCAATCTGCCTTCAAGAAGAAATGGAAATCTTTTCTCCATGACTTGACCACATACCTATACATCTGTAACATGATGGGTTCCTACTGTCTTTGAAATGCTGAGCCTTTGATAAATACCTTTCTTCCCATGTTGTTAGAGCACTGTCAAGGTCTCTGTCTGGATAATGAACAGAGAAATGTCAATTTGAGTAGATCTTTTTGGAAAATCATCCATATGTGAGAATATCATTTTGATTACACAGGAAATAATGACAGAATAACTGTTACCAAGAATGATTGGTAGTCATAGAATAATGAGTGTTAGGGCACCTGAAGTGACTGGCATACTTCCGATGCACACGTAGACTCTTTTCCTATAATTGTTCTGTTGGGTTTTGCACTCCTCTCCTACTAGTTTCCTTTGCAGTCTGCCCTAGGTTCACTGTCCTGAAGATGAACACCACATGTACTAAACAGAACAGTTGTAGTTGTTCTACACATGCATTGCTCTAAGAGGACAGGCCTTTGAGAGAAAAGCAGGGAACTGAGGGGAAAGGTTTCTGATTTCTTCCAGGTCATCAACTCATGGTGAGTCGTCATTATCTACCTACTTACCTTCCACCTCTTCTAATTAGAATTGTGAAGTTAAGTGGTAGTCACATCATAGAGTGCATAATAATGTGATTACTTGAATTGAAAAAATGAAAAAATTTTAATTGAAAAATTAATTTGGCCAGTTCATTTGATAATTGATGACCACCAGTTAAGATACATGGCAGGCATATTACATGAATTGAGTAAGTTAAATCTGTATCTATTATATTTTCACAATGTATTTAAAGATAAAATATCTTTAAATTCAGCTTATAATGTAGGCCAATTTTTGTGTTTTATTTATATATTTAGTATTTAATACTTATTTAATATTGCATGTCAATATGTAAGAGGGTTTTTCCTTCATTTTAAGAAATCATGAGTAAAAAGTGTAAAGGGCACCGTGTTAGAGGATATTTGACTTGTCCCACTATTTCAAACGTGACCAAAAGACCTAGAAAAGCGCGGAATTGTCCAGGTCATGTAGCTAGTGACTGAGATGGAACCAGAAGTCCCACCATCTGATTCCCACACCTATGCTCTTTTTCCTACGTTCTGCTGTCAAATTATAATGAGAATGTAAATGTACAGTTCAAACAACTTTTTTCAACTGGCACATCTATTGAATACGCATCTGGGAAGTTCTAATCTATACACTGTGGCAATTATAGAATACTAAATATTTAACATTTTCTAGTGCAGAATATTTTTTCCAAACTGAATTTGAGATGATGATTTTAAGGTAAACAAGCATTAAAAGGGTGGGAATTCTCAAACACCAAGGACTTAATAATGAATCGCCAAGACAAAAGCCCTTTATTTCTCTGAAGACAAGTATCTTTTTAAAAATAAAAGCTGTCCTAATTATAAAAATAGTTCATGGAAAGATTCTCAAGTTTACCGTTAACTGGCGATGTGTAAAATAATGTATTCACTGGATTGGGAAAGAATTACTAAAATCAGTAATCAATGGTGGTGTGTTAAAAATGGGTACTTTCCTTTTGCACGTAGCCTTTACAGTTAAAATTTGACAACAAATAGTATTTTTAAAATGCATGTTCTTTAAGTACTTCCATTCTAGAAATCACTCATTTATTCTCACAGACATATGTGCAATGATCACTTAATGATAAGACTGGAATGTACTAACACATTCTTAAAATGTTTCTGAGAAAGGGACTACTCAAATAAGTTATGATAAAGCCTTATCAGGGAATGAGATTAGCCTTAAAATGTTCATAAAAGTCACTAAAGGAAAATGAAAGTTAAAACGAATATATTTTTTCCATTACTGAAAGCTATGTATGCAATATGCTTTTACAAATACATAGAGAAGGAACAATATTTTCCAATTGTTATTTCTGTGTAAGTTTGGGGCAGGACTGAGAAGAGGAGAGGAGAATTTTCTATTTGCTCTACTTAAATTTCTTTAGAAAGAGCATGCAATGTGTTTATAATCTAAAAATACATGTTTATTTTGGAAAATATAAAAGCTTTTGGAAGAAACTAAACATTACATAGTATTCTGCCACAGAGGTGAGCACATCTTATGTTTTTATATTTTTACAAATATGGTTTGCTTAATTCCTTAAAAACTTGGCCCATTCTGTTTTATATCCTGCTCTTTATTAAATAGTATCATATAACATTTTACAATATCAATACCTAGTCTTCAAAAACATGACTTTAAAATATATATAATTGTTCTTGGTATGAATGAGGCATAATTTATTATGAGTTATTTTATGACTTTCTGCTTTTAAAAATAACCATTTAAATATTCTAACAAATCTTTGTTATTTAGAAAAAAATAGAAATGGAATCTGGGTCAAAGGATTTGAATGTTTTTAAAACATTGTCTTATTTTCTGAATTTGCATTTATACATTTTAAATGCATTGTACTTCCATTTCTGGCATAGTTTAAGGCAGTATCATTTCAGTAAGAAATTTATAAATAAACTGAAACTCAGCAGATCCTACTTGTAAAATTGTAAAAGTGGGGGAAAATTTAAATACTTCATTTTCAAGCCAAGAAAACCAGCAGTCTGAAAATACATCAGGTCCTGCATGGCTATAGAATCATCTGGTTTGAACCAATGTGTTGTCTCTACTTCAGCTGATTCAGCAACTCTGGCCTTTCTGTCTCTGAGCTAATTTCAAGTATTTCTTTCTACTCTACTTTTGAAATAAGGTAGGCCTCAAGGTCCCTCCTGATAGATGCCCCTTCAACTGCCATGGCCCTCGCTCTGCCTGTGGAATAGATGGGAGTATGTCTTGCCAGTGAGCTTCAGCCCCTGGCAAGTTCCCTCTTGATTTGGTGAGACTGGAAAAATGACAGGAAAGTGTTTATATCCAACTTTATTCCCACCGTGGCAGGTCAATCACTAGAATCCTGTCCACTCAGAGCGAGTCTCCATGCAACAAGCTGGTCCCTGCCTCTGGGCCTCTCTTCTCCTGCAGCCGTCTCAGTCTCTGTCCTTGGCGCTGCCACCCCTCCTTCCTGTGCTCGCCTGCAGCCTGCAGCCTGCAGCCTGCAGCCCAGAGCACTTGGCGGAACTCTTTTATATAGAGTCAATAACAACCTATTCCCCACACCTGTATAGTGAGCAAGCGGACCAGGGTGGGGTGAGAATCCTGGCCATTGAAACTTTCACTTTCTCCACAGAGTAAAACATTTCTTCCATGAAAAATGTCTTTTTAAAACTCCATATATTTAAATCTCTACACCTTGGGGTTTTTTGTGTGTGTGTCTCTGTGTTTCAACATTGATGGATGTATAACAAGACACATGGATTATCTATGGCATGAATAGAAATTGAGCACACCGGTGTAGCCAGCAATCAGGTGAAGAAAGTGAACATTAGCAAAGTCCCAGAAGCCCTTTATTCCACCTCCTGACCTCCATCCCTACCCCCTCAATGTAAGTCATTATCCTGAGTTCTGACAGCCTGGAGTCATTTTGCCTATGTTTGAAGTAGATGGATATAGTATTACTTTGTTAATGCCTCTTTCATTCAACTTCCTTTATTTCCTTTTCCTTTCTCCTCCATGATTAAGCAAACAGTTGATGTACCAACAATGATACCCATCTCTTTCAACAAGAACATATGAAACATGAACACATTATTTTTTAATGGGCCAAATATTGCACTATTCTCTTTGGGCACAGAGAAGAATTTCTAGGCACATACCTGTTTTCCAAAGAGTTTTAGAACACAAGCATTTCCTCATAGCAGTAACTGCTAAAAAGGAAATTCCTGGTGTCTCTGAAAGAGTAGCCCCATTTTATATGAGCAAGAAAGATTTTTTAGTTAAATCATCGATTACCATGGCTTCATCTATGTGTACTTCCTCCTATGTTTTGCTTTTGCTGCTGTGTAAGCAAAGAAATAGATGAACTTGGAATTGGTTGGCTTGAGCTTGGAGGCACCATTTTGCGATTAATTAGCTGTTTAGCAAATTAGCAAGTCATTTAGCTGTTAGTATTTACTTGGCTTAATTGTAAAATTAGGGCCTGGACAAGATAAGTCTTAAACTGCGACTTCTCAGTTCACACTACCCAAAGTTATAAGCAATACTGTTTTTAACAGATTCTCAGTGAGCTAAGAAAGGTAAAATATAAATAGCCTTGACTGCTAGTTCTCAAACCTCAGCGTGTGCGTCAGGATCTCCCAAGGGGTTTAAAATTGACTGCAGGTCACAGCTCTCCCCATCCCTCCCATCTCTCTGAGGACAAATTCTTGGTGATAAAGATCCTCCTGGTGTCAGGGCCACACTCAGAACCACTGGGCCAGATGGTTACCAAGGTTCATTCTTCTGCAGTCTGTTATGTCTTCAATAAAGGAGGTGGGTTGTATCTTACTCAACTATATCTGATCGCCATTCAGCACAATGCAAAGCTTGACAGGAAGCTGGTGTTCAGTAAATGTTTGAATGAATAAATGAGCAAACATGCATTGTGAATTCCTTTTTAAAGGGCTAATCATAAATTCATCCTGATGTGTTCCTATACCTTCTTCAAAAAAGTCAGCATTGGGACCACAGCCTGCCTGCTACTTAGAATTTGGATTAATGCACCACAGAGAAACACATCATTATTGATTGTCATAATCTGAAGCAGAGCCAATAAAATGTAGGTTTATAATTTATAAAATGATCCTGACACTATCCCTATTTGTTTCCAAAAGAAGCAAAAATACTTGCTTGTAGGCAGGCTCTGTAACAGAACTTTGTGGGTGTTGATCACATAATACTGACCAACAATGAGCCTCTCAGCCTACCTCCTCCATCCTGGAACAGAAAGGGAAAGTATCACTGAGCTCTATCACTAGGTCTCAAACTCGAGTGTGCATTGGAGCCGCCACCTGGGAGACTTGTTAATTACAGGTTGCTTACAAAAGCCCCAGAGTTTCTGACTCATACATACCCCTGGGGTGGGGCCTGAGGATTTGCATTTCTAGCAAGTCCTCAGATCCTGTTGCTGCTTCTGGTCCAGTGACCACGCACAGAGAACCACTGGGCTAGATGTTTTCTGATCCCTTAGTAACAGGTATTTTGAAGCAATGCAGTTCCATATAAGGGGACAGTGGCTTAGACTAGCTCAAAAGCTACTGTATTTCTGTAATTTCTTCCCTAGCTCTCTCAAACTCCTTTTTTCTCTGAAATCCTAAAGTATGTTTCAGAGGTATTATCTCAGTTCAGACCGTCTTGATTTCTTGTAATAGAAAAAATCCGTTCAGTAAGTTCTGGGACTTTTCTTAGCATTCTCTTTCCTCTTGAACAGGAAAACCCAATGGTTTTCTAAGTGGAGAGCCCAGATTAGCAAGCAGTACAGGCATCACCTGGGAGCTAGGTAGAAATGAGCATTGTCAGGATCTCTGCCAGACCTGCTGAATCGGAAGCTCTGGGGCCAAACCGTTTAACAAGTTGTCCTGGCAATGCTGATGCATGCATAGGTTTAAGAACCACTGGCCTAACCTAAGCTTCAGGTGTCAGACCATCTTGGGGCACATGGCCAAAAGACATAAGAATAGGAGGACAGTTTGAAGAGAAGCAGGGTCAGGCTTTGACACAAGATAAAGTGTTAGTGAGCCTAGATTTCACTTATTTTGAAGACTGATCAGAGACTGAAATTTATCTCTGGGGGCCAGATGATCTGACCTGCTTCAGTGGTTTTTACCTGATTTAAGAGGATAAAAGATGCCCTGTAGCTATATGACTCACATCAGGCTATGAAAGCAGCTGGTAATTAGTAAAAACTCTTTCCCAACTGCATGGGGACACCTTATGCAAAGTAACAGTTCATCTAAAAACTGGTTTTCTCAATTTCTTATCTTCTTCCTGACTAGTGAAGGGAAAAACGTGTTTTTTTCTTCTCTCTAGTATACCCATCAGCGACAGCTTTTGTTGTAACAAGCAGCAGCTTTTCTAAATACAATGGAATCTGGAAGATGCTTTCTCAGCGTGTCTCAAAATAGACTTAATAATAAAGAGGAACATAGGGGTGACAGTAGTAAAAAATGAATTTTATATGTGTACATGCATATAAGAGTCGAGACAGGATTACATTTAGGCTAACTAACTTGTAACCAAAGATATTAGAATTCTGATGCTGCATTAATGCTGGGGATAAAATAACATTGTAACTTTTTTTGGCCAAACTTTAAAGTTTTTCCATGGATTTTAGAAAAGCTTTTATCTTTAATCTTTGGTTCACATCAAAACCTGGTTCACATCATAGCATGTGAATACTGCATACCTTCTGAAATACTACGAACAATGACAATGGCCTATGGACAAGTGGATTTTGATATTTCCAGACATTTGAATTTTCCAACATGTTATTATAATTGATTTATAGTTATGGCTTTCTAGTCTCACTGGTTAGAGAACATACACAGTAGATGTCAAAGCTTTTTAAGTTTATTGAGATGTGTTTTATAGCTCAGCATATGGTTTGTTTTGGTGAATGTACCATGTGTACTTGATAATAATGTGTCCTCTGCAGTTGATGGGTTAAGTGTTCTTTAAATATCACTGAGGTCATGTTGGTTGATGGTATTGCTCAGAGACTCTGCCTTAAGTGATTTCTTTGCCCAGTAGCTTTATCAATTGCTGAGCAAGGGGTATTAAAAACAGCCCTAATTTTAGACTGCTCATTTCTCTGTTTAATTTGACCAATTTTGCTTCATGTATCTGGGAGCTCTGTTTTCATATGATGCATATTTATTGTTATTTCTTCCTCATGAATTGGCCAATTTTTCATTATGAACTGTCTCTCTTTATCTCTAATAATAATCTTTGTCTTGAAGTTTACATTATCTGGTGGTATAGCCCTTCCACTCTTTTTAGACATACTGTCTGTATACATTTTTTTTATTTGTGTACTTGAAACCTCTGTCTTTATATATAAAATATTGACACTTGTACTCTTGTACACAATACATAAGTGAGTCTTGCTTTTTAAAAAAATCTCCATCCTGATAATCTCTACCTTTAAAAATGTGTCTTTGGTCCATCACTGACAAAGTTGGATTTAAATCTACAATTCTACAATTTTTTCCCTACTTGTCTCTCTATTTTTTATTCCTCTGTCCATGCATTCCTGCTATTTTTAGAATTAATTGAATATTTTTTGGAATTCTATTTTAATTTACCTATTGTCTTCTAGCTCCTTATATTATCTTTTTGGTGGTTGCTCTAGGGATTATAATGGACAATTTTAAATGTTTAGTCTAGTTAGAGTTAATATTGTAATCCTTTGCATAAAGTATAAGTATGTTATAGCTGTATAGATTTATTTACCCTCTCCCCATCCTTTATATAATAGTTGTTATATATGTTATAGCTATGAACATTATACACTCCAGAGTATAGTTTTGGTTTTAAACAGTTTTGTTTTGTTTATTTATTTTTTAAACAAAGAAAACCATGTTTCATACCTACCCATTTATTTACCATTTCTGGTGACCCTCCACTTTGCTGAAAATTTTAGTTTTTTTACCTGGTATCATTTTTCTTCATTATAAAACAAAAACCCCTATTTTTAGGATTTTGGAGGTAGAGATCTTTAGACATATTATCTTCATTTACTTTTATTGAAAATATCTTTATTTTGCTTTATTATAGAACACTTTGCTGGATATAGTGCTCTGGGTTTGCAGTTTTAATCTTTCAGTGCTTCAAATATTTCGTTCCACTTGTATTGTGGCTTCCATTTTTTTTTTTGATAAGAGGTGGGTAGAGGGTGGCTGGGTGGGGGAATTCAAGTCATTGTCCAGGAACTGCCCCCATGCTAAAAGACAAACACATGCACACACACATTATGTCAACTCCTCCCATTGTTTCCCCTGCTCCAGTGTCTGCCTAATTTTTGGCCACTCTCCATTGCTTTCAAGTAATTGTTTTTCCTATTGTGTTTCAAGTTTATAATTGTTACCTATGGAGGGTTTGGTCTTACGGAAACTACTCGGCCATTATCAGAAGCAGGACCTTAAACAATGGACAATGGATTCTCTTAGGCACTTATTGACCAGCCCAGCATTCTAGCTTGTAGCTATAGCCACATAATCCACATACATACCCTTGTTCATTTATGTATTTATTAGAAGTAAACTTTTTTTTTTTTTGACTCTGCTACATTTATCTCTTTGAAAAACCTGAAAGAAAACCCTGTGGCTTCCACATCTGGAGAGCTAACTTTAGGAACAATTTATCATATTATTGTTAATGGCTCACAGTAGAGTTCAATTTGCCCCAAAGTTAGAGATCTAGGAGATGACAAAGGAGAGCCTGTGTCATAGAGCAGAAAGTTCAACTTGACTGCTCACAGCTGCAAAGAGAAGATTCTGATTCTAGAAATCCTCCTTCACTTTAGATTACCATCTCTGTCAGATATTAGCTATCATGGCAAAAGCAAGAAAAAGATGATTTAAAAAAATTATTATTGGACAAAAATCTCTACTAAAACTTAATCAGGAAGGCAGCTATGCTCACCACAATAAGAAAAAACAGAAGAATTGATAAAGGACAGGGAATTTACGCTGCTGTGAGGAAGAGAGAATTATTCCCTTAGGTCATAATTTATATCGCAAAATTATATCACACAGTGAATGAGCATCAATATATGCCATGGGAGAAGGGAGCAGTTATCAGGCCTCTGTTTATTTTGTATGCTTATAGACACCTTTAATCTGTTGTACCTTCCTATGCTCTAGTTGATAAGAAGAATGAAAAATTACGAACATTGGTAATTTTAACTTAAAAATACCTGGTAGTTTTAATATTGCTTCTACTGGCAACTTATTCAAAGCACTTAAAGGTGATGATTAAACAGGTTTACAAAGATCTAATTTTTGAAACTTGATCGGAATAATTAGAGGTGGTGCTAGCCTCCAGAGCTACAATACCCTGTGTGGACCAAATGTAACTTTATGTCTTGTCTTTTTAAAAATATGATCTCTTACAGGCCATCTTTCAGCAGGATTTTGGCAGAACATCAGAAAATACTGGAGGACATGGACACATAGACACAGAGCTTTGAGGTTATTATCTTGGAACTTAAATGAGGGCTAAAATAAAAAAGCAATCACAGAATCCAGCCCTAGAGAATGAAGGGAAACAGAACAATAGTCTTAATTCTGTGTGTGGAAGCAGAAGCAAGCCATAGACAATCTGGGCTCTGAACCAAATGAGGGAGAGCATAATCAGAGAAAACCTCAGAAAATCGATATTTAATTAAGGAGAATAAAAGTACTGCAGTTGGGAAACATTTTTTTTATATCAGTTTGATCTGATAATTCCAGATTTGTCTCAAAACAGTGAGGGTTCAAGATGAGTTTATCCTACTCATTTACAAGAAACTCAAATTAGATTAAACTGATGAAGAACAGTTAAAACTTGTTAGAGTCACTAACTGGGCTTAGGTATTGGCATTTTCTTAAATCTTCCTCTAGATTGTTTCTCTTATTTAAAATTAACTTGCTAGTGTTTTTGTGACAGTGCATAGCTTTCTAATCTATATCTTAGGTAGTCAGTCACACATAGGAGAAACCTAGCTATTTATTATAAGGCAGCTGGGACAACACCATTCACCTAGGGTTTTAACCGTCATTTCAGCCAGTAACCAGACACACTGGGGTAAGCAACAGTAACCTCACAAACCTAACAGTACACTGCAGGCAGCATGTGGGTCCACAAAGGAGATGAGTGCTTATAGATAATCATACTAGTTTTTTATTGGCACTATGACAAATCACCAGAAACCTCGTGGTTTAAAACCACAAAAGTTTATTATCTTACTTTCTGAAAGTCAGAATTCTAAAATGGGTCAGCAGTGCTGGGTTCCTTGTGTAGGCTCTTGCCTTTTTCAGCTTTCTGCATTTTTGCATTCTCTGACCTGTGGCCCTTTCCCCATCTTCAAAAGCCTGCAGTACAGCCTCTCCTGTGCATGCCTGCTCTCCCTCACGTAGGACTCCTGCGATCATGTACATATACTTGGATAATCCAGGATAATCTCCCCATCTCAAAATCCTTAATTTAAGCACATCTGCAGAACCCCTTTGCCATGTAAAGTGAAAGATTCAAAGGATCTAGAGATTAAGACGTGGGTACCTTTGCTGGGAAAGGGCACATTATTCAACCTACAACAATTACCAAAATGTCAATCAGAGTATAAACAAGCTTGGTTATAATGCTCATTTACAATGACCTATTACAGTAGTTCCCCCTTGTCTGTAGTTTCAATTTCTGCAGCTTTCAGTTTAAACAAATGATCATCCTTTTGATGTATCAGGTCAATAGTAGCCCGATGCTATGTCATAATGCTTTGTCTCACCTCGCTTCATCTCATCACACAGGCATTTTATCATCTTACAGCATCCCAAGAAGGATGAGTATGGCATCACAGGATATTTTGAGAGACACCACATTCACATTAATTTTATTACAGTTTATTGTTGCAGTTCTATTTTTATCAGTTATTGCTGCTAATCTCTTACTGTGCATGGTTAATAAATAAAACTTTATCGCAAGTATGTATGTATAAGGAAAAAAAAGTATATATAGG
The DNA here is from genome assembly GCF_040802235.1 of Manis javanica. NCBI lineage: Eukaryota > Metazoa > Chordata > Mammalia > Pholidota > Manidae > Manis > Manis javanica. The sequence goes on along the minus strand of NC_133161.1, from coordinate 57,317,661 downwards.
GTTGGGTACTATTTGCAGTTTCAGGCATCCACAGGGGGTCTTGGAATGTATCCCTGCTGGTTAAGGTGGACTACTATATAAGAGGAAGAAGAAATTATTAGCTCAGATGCTTTAATTAAACCTGGAAAAGAAGTCACTAGACAAAGATTCCCAAAGTGAAACCTGGAAGGAAAAATAAAAAGATGTGGAAACGATTGACTCCATGAACTCAAACCACTAGGCTAGTCATTACGATGTTTAAAGAGATAAGGAAGAAAAATAAAGAACAAAGAATATTTAGCCTTTATTTACAATTTTAAAAAATAAGTTAAATTTACATTTAATCTGTTCCTTATCATCTTAAAGAGGGATCTTTATTTACTGACAGGGGAAGGGAACTTCCCCCTAATAAAATTTTTTATTTTTTTATATTTATATTTAATTTTTGTTTTATTAGATGTGCTTTAAGTGCTGTTACCTTAGAACTACTTTGTTTTATGGAAATATGAAAATATTTATTTGGGGGAATAGTGTTTGCTCACTTTAAGTTGTAAACAGTGTGTCTTAGGAGGTTGAATTTATTCACTAGCCTCGTGATCACTGTGACTTCATAGTGATCCAGTTGGAAGCAACTCAGTCAATAGAAAAAACTAAAATTAGTCATTTAATTTAGAAGAGTGTCTATGGCCTTTTTGTAAAACTTGATTTTGCAAGTAACTACTTTCTTGTTTTTTAACAAACACAACATAAAATTCTTCATTCCTCAGTAGCACAGGATTTTTGTAAGTCTTGTGATCCTTCTTTCAACTCTTAGTAATGTGCAATTGAACCTTAAATTCAGGTAGGTGTTCAGTTGTCCCTGCATTTCTCTTCTTTTTTTACATATTTGAAATATTTCCTGATTAAAAGTGAAAAAAAATCCTTGCAACTACTGTATAATCTATATTTGAAATTATATGTTAGAATCTAGTGGCATTGCCAACTGTAACATTGAAGTTTTTCTGTGATGAAGCAAGTGGATTTCAAGCCCATACAAGCTTTTTAAATATCAAGTATTTCAAAATAAGATTGAAGTTTTTATTTACAACATGGATTTTACGCCGTATCACTTCAGCTAACCTAAACCCAGCAGTACACACCTCCCCATCAGCCAGACATAGAGGGAAGAGGCAAAACATAGATCTCAGAAGGCTTAGTGAAAATTTAAGTTTTAATCATCTCAGAACTATAAATGCTTCAAAATTTTAAAAAATCATTTGAAAATGTAATTTACATTCATTACACTCAAGCAATTTTGAGTTTGAATAATAGATTTTTTTATTATGATAAAAAGAACCACAAAAATTTACCATCTTAACCATTTCTTAATGTACAGTTAGTAGTATTAAGTACAGTCACACTGCTATGCAGTCACCAGAACATTTTCCTCTTGCAAAACTAAAACTTTATACCCACTAGATAACTCTCTATTCCCCTCTCTCCCAAGCTCCTGGCAACTTCCCTTCTACTTTATATTTTTATGAGTTTGACTAGTCAAGATACCTTTTATTAGTAGAATCATACATTATTTGTCCTTTTGTGACTGGCTTATTTGACATAGTGTAATGTCCTTGAGGTTTATCCATATTGTAGCATATGACAGACTTTCCTTCATTTTCAAAAGACTAAATAGCATTCCATTGAGTGTATATTCTACATTTTGTTTATCATTTCATCCATCAATGGGCATTTGGGTTGCTTCCACCTCCTGGCTGTTGTGAATAATGCTGCCATGAACATGGGTTACAAATATTGCTTTGAGATCTGGCTTTTTAATTCTTCTGGATATAGGTCCAGAAATGAGATTGCTGGATTATATGGGCATTCTATTTTTTTTTATTTGAGGAATTGTCGTACTGTTTTCCACAACAGACTCATCATTTTACATTATACAACAGTGTACAAGGGTTCTAATTTTTCCACATTCTTACCAACACTTGTTATTTTCTTTTTTTTTTAGTAGCCTATCAGATGTGAGGTGATATATAATATACCACTGTGGTTTTGATTTGTAACTTCCTAATGATGAATGATGTTGAGCATCTTTTCATATCCATGTTGGCCAAACAATACATTTTTTTTTTGAGAGGGCATCTCTCATATTTATTGATCAAATGGTTGTTAACAACAATAAAATTCTGTATAGGGAAGTCAATGATCAATGCACAATCATTAATACACCCCAAGCCTAATTCTCGTCAGTCTCCAATCTTCTGAAGCATAATGAACAAGTTCTTACATGATGAACAAATTCTTACATAGTGAATGAGTTCTTACATGGTGAACAGTACAAGGGCAGTCATCACAGAAACTTTCGGTTTTGATCACGCATTATGAACTATAAACAATCAGGTCAAATATGAATATTTGTTTGATTTTTATACTTGATTTATATGTGGATCCCACATTTCTCCCTTCATTATTATTATTTTTATTTTTAATAAAATGCTGAAGTGGTAGGTAGATGCAAGATAAAGGTAGAAAACATAGTTTAGTCAAACAATACATTTTTAATTTTTAATTTTAGTCAATGTCTACCATCTTCAGAGCAACTAAAACAAAAAATTAAATGTTAATTTTTCAAATATTTCAGAACTAAGTTAGTGTAGAGAAATCAAATAGTTTTCCAAATGATGTTCATTTTGCAAGTTTGTAACATCCGTAATACTGAAGATGTTAAAATTTAAAACTTAACCAAGATTTCCAGGATACCATAAAGATTTGGGTTCTCATTTGAAGCTGTACATGGCCAGAGCCCCCACTGCACCTCTGGGCTTCATGCCCCTAAAGAGCCCCACTTGGAGCTACTTGACTACAACTCCTAGAGCTCCATCCTGGGTTGCTTTTCCATGATGAGCAGCACGACCTCTGTAGCTGCCCACTGCAGTAGATACAAAGTGGCAGAATGCCTCTTGAGCATCCTCAACATATCAAACAGGAGTGGTGAGTGCCCATGTCACTCATTTTGCTCACTGTTTTGGGTGACCATGGACATGTCCTTAAACTCTTCTTTAAGAGCTCCTAAGGCTACTGACCAGGACTAGAGGTCACCCAACTGAGAACTCCAACACCCCTAGAGCCTGCCTGGTTACCAAGGAGCTGCAGATGTCCCATTCCAGTAGATGACCAAGTCTTTCTTTCATTGTGGTTATATTTAGCTCTTAAGAATTTGTTTGTATTGTCAACCTAATCATTCTCCTGTAAGCTGATAAAACTTTTGAACTTCATAATTTTCTGTACTTTCAAGTATATATTCAGAATGCTTCCAGAATCTTCATGACTTTTAATCTCATCAGAGATTGCATGAGCTGATAGGTCTCTGAAGGCTAATGGATATAGACCCAAAGGATAGTCAGAATGGTATTTTGAACTTAACCCTGAGTTATTGGATGCCAGTGGGCCCAAACTGTAAAGTGTTACTCGCTAGTTCCTTCTAAATTATTTGAATACCCTGAGTCATACATAAATAATTAAATAGTGACTTTTAATCAAGGCTCTGTAGTGAAAGCTGCTTTATGCAAAATTAAATGCTTTTTAGTAGCTAATTTAGAAACCACTTTTAAACACTGGAAGTACCAGTGTAAAATACCAGGAAACTGAGCAAATTGCTAATCTGATTTAGTAAAGTGTTTTCAGATGACATGATCCAGTTTTTTTGTTGTTTTTTTTTTTATAAATGAGTCTTTCTTTCTGTTCACAATGCTTGGAATTTTATTTCAGTATTGCCAATATTTCCCATAGTTGAGAAGATAACAAGAAAACACAGACCACATAATATATTAAATAATATTTTATACTAATGCCAAAAAATAATACAGCCTATGAATACTTGGGAGCTAAATAATATGTTTCATATCTTTGAGTTTTATAGATCTTAAAGGTAACTAGGCATATGGATTGATTTGTGTCCCCCTCCAATATATTAGTGTCCTAACCCCCAACACCTTAGAAAGTTACCTTACCTGGAAATAGGATCATTGCAGATACAATAAGCTAACACAAAGTCATTCTGGAATGGAGTAGGCTCCTAATCCAATACGAACACAGGCGAATTTGTATTTTGAAGGAGAAAACTGAACACAGAGACACAGGAGAACACCATGTGAAGATGAGGACAGAGATCAGGGTGATGTAGCAGAAGCCAAGAAATGCCAACGGTTGCCAGGAAACCTCACCAGAGGATGAGAAAGTGACATTGGAACAGATTCTCCTGCACAACTCTCAGCGGGATCCACCCCTACTGCCATTGATTTCAGACTTCCAGCCTCCAGAACTGTGAGACAACACATTTCTATGGTTTACACTGCCCAGTGTGTGGTACTTTGTCATGGCAGCCCTAGCCAAATGTTACAGACTAAATGTTTGTGTCCTTCCAATTTCAGATGTTGAAGTCCTAGGCTCTCATGTGATGGTATTTGGAACCAGGGCTTTTGGGAGGTAATTAGCTTGAAATGAGGTCGTGATAGTGGGGCCCTCATGATGGTTTAGTGTCTTTATAAAAAGAGACATTGAAGAGCTTGCACTCTCTCTCTACCCTGTGAGGACACAGCGAGAAGGGGGCCATTTGTAAGCCGACAGGAGAGCACTCATCAGAACCCAGCTGTGCTGGCACCTTGATCTTGGAATTCCCAGACCCAGATCTGCGTGAGAAATCAATGTCTTACTTAAACCACCCAGTGCATGGTATTTAATACTAATAGCCTGAGCTGACCAAGATGCCCGCCTATACACCAGGTTGAGCGTGAAGCACAAGTGGCTCAGCTGGTTGTCTGAAGTCAAGTTTACATAAACATTTATTTTAAAGTACTGAGGATAATTATGATTAGATGTCAAAATATTGAGCATTCTATAATTGAACAGTAATTGCTTTTAGAGAAAGACGAATATAGTGAATATCATTAAGAATGCAGTGCCATACTGTGTTCTAAAAGGCTCCGATATTGGGGGTCTTGCCACTCAGAACTGATTAAAACCTTTAGTAAATTAAAACATAGTAATCAAGTTAACAGGCTTCTGTACATGTGACTAGGCAAATGTAATGGTCATTTCAGTAATAATTCTGAATTCTGTAAAGCCAAATAATCAGTTTTCTTTTGATCTTTAAAACAACCCTGTAAGTTAGAGCTATTATTAACCTGACATTAGGACTGGTGAGCCAGCTTAGCAAAGGTAAAGTACCCATCCAAATTTTTACAGATAGCAAGTCATGGAAGCCCAACTTCTAGATATGAATACTTACATGCTATACCACCCTTAAAGAAAATGCCTAAATTTCAAAATAAAAATTCTAGTAAGTTTATTTTACAAATCTATCATTATTTCCATTAAAAAACTTAGAAATTGAACTTATCCATGGAATTTACCATCTTTAAAACTATGAGATTATATTTATTGTGATTTATTTACATGACTAAAGTATATTTAAATGTATTATCTCAGTATGATTTTTTTAGGTAGATAGCTAAAGGAAGTTTTTAAGTTCACTGTTGGTCGGATTTATATTTCTTATGGAGTCTTAAAGAGAATCTAACTTAGGATCTGTGCCTTATTTTTTCCATCTAGTGTTTTGAAAATTATATAGGATGGAACTAAAATTTGCTTCACAAGTATAAAGTTCTATTTTTTATGACTGAGACAATAGAATATCAGCATTATCCTTTTCAATGAAGTATAGTTGATATACAATATTATATTGGTTTCAGTCGTGCAACATAGTAATTCAACATTTATATATATTAGAAAGTGTTTCACTAGGATAAGTGTAGTTACCAACTGTAACCATACAAAGGTATTGCAATATTATTGACTGTATTTCTTATTATGTACTTTTCATCCCTGTGACTTATTTATTTTGTAATTGGAAGTTAATACCTCTGTATCCCCTTTGCCAATTTTGTCTATCTCCCACTCTCTCCCCTATGGCAATCACCAGTTTGTTTTCCATATTTATGAGTTTATTTCTGCTTTTTTAAATAGGTTTTATGTTTTAGGTTTCACATATAAGTGAAATACTGTGGTATTTATCTATAGGGGGCGCTGCCTATACAATGGCTCACTGGAAAACAAATTTTCTGTCTTATTTCACTTAGCATAATATTCTCTAGGTCCCTCTATGTTGTCACAAATGGAAATATTTTATTCTTTTTTATGGCTGAGTAGTATTCCATTGTATATATGTATTACTTTTTTTTCCATTCTTCTATCAATGGACACTTAGGTTGCTTCCATATCTTGGCTATTGTAAATAATGCTGCAATATAAGGTGTACATATATCTTTTCAAATTAGTGTTTTTGTTTTCCTCAGATAAATGACCAGAAGTAGAATTATTAGATCATATGGTATTTCTAATTTTAATTTTTTGAGGAAACTCCATACTATTTTCCATACTGGCTGTGCCCTTTTAAATTCCCACCAAGTACATGAGGGTTCCCTTTTCTCCACATCCTCTCCAACACTTGTTATTTTTTGTCTTTTTGATACTAGCCATTCTGACTGGTGTGTGGTGCTGTCTCATTGTAGTTTTGATTTGCATTTCCCTCACAATGAGTGATGTTTAGCGTCTTTTCATGTATCTGTTGCCATCTATATGAATTCTTTTGAAAAATGTCTATTCAGGTCCTCTGCCCATTTTTAAAGTGTATTATTTGTTTTGATGTTGAGTTCTGTGAGTTCTTTATATATTTTAGATATTAACTCCTTATTGGAATATCATTTGCAAATACATTCTCTTATTCATTAGGGTGTATGCTCATTTGTTGATGGTATTTTGCTGTGCAGAAGCTTTTTAGTTTGATATATTCCCACTTGTTTGTTTTTGCTTTTGTTTCCCTTGTCTGGGGAGACATATCCAGGAAAAAAATTGCTCCTGCCAGTGTTTAAGAGTTTACTACCTATGTTTTTCTTCTAGTAGTTTTATGGTTCCAGGTCTTATATTTAGGTTTTTAAGTGTCATCCTAATAGAGGATGTTCTTATGTTCTATTCTTATGTTCTACTTAAGATCCATTATCTAACCCTACCAAGACATTGAAACAATGCTCTTATCTAAAGTTTTACCACAGTTATTACCTTTTCACTTGTTACCAATATTCCCAAGCCTTCTTTTATTAATATTATTATATCCCCTATTACAAACGTTTAGTAACTTCTCACAGTTGAAACAAGACATTGAAACAATGCTCTTATCTAAAGTTTTACCAGTTATTACCTTTTCACTTGTTACCAATATTCCCAAGCCTTCTTTTATTAATATTATTATATCCCCTATTACAAACGTTTAGTAACTTCTCACAGTTGAAACAAGACATTGAAACAATGCTCTTATCTAAAGTTTTACCACAGTTATTACCTTTTCACTTGTTACCAATATTCCCAAGCCTTCTTTTATTAATATTATTATATCCCCTATTACAAAAGTTTAGTAACTTCTCACAGGCTTGCCATCACAATTGAATGAGGTGAAAGTTATTAATACAAATAATCTCATATATAAGATTATGCAAGTTAGTCTCACAAAATTGTAGTCACAATTAGAATAGTTAATGCAGACAGTATGTTTAGCACATTGTCAGGCACATAGTAATCACTGACTACATATTAGTTAATAATAATAACAAAATAAGATTGTTTTAATAGTGAATACAGAGATTTATGTTATAATAATGGGTAATTATCATGTACACACTGATAATAGCTAACAAATGAATGGTAAACAAAAATTGAAAATAGTTATTTTGCCTATGCTCTATATATTAAAACACACAAAAATATTTTTTTTCTTCATACCTCCATACCTTTAATAATTATACCTATTTATCAGTAGGGATACCCCAGAAAGTTAAGCAAAGAGACCCAGATTGCTCATGGGGACCTTGAGGGAATAATGGTGCCTAAATTGCAGTTGTGCTTGGTACCTACAGATATTTCATGACCTGAGTCTTATTCTGCAAGGCTCCTCTGGGACCAGAAAATAGGTCTATGAGATATGGATGACTCCATTAATTGACTGCCCTGAAATTGCTTCCTGTGCATTATTTGCTGCCTGGAAATGCTACATATATTGAAATTTACAAGTTCTCATGCAGACTGAGCTCATATCAGATGCCTGGAAGGATGAAGGCTATGAGTACCTCTGCTGGGTAATATCTTCAGAAGTCTCCAGAAATTTCCATGGTGAGTTCTAGAGCCTACTGAACTTAAAGCCAGAGATATAAGAAATTATGCCTGTGCTATTTTCCTTCATGGTTGTAGGTACTATGAGCTCACTTTTTTTTTGATCGATTGCCATCAAAAGTAGGTTTTTTAAAAATTTTAATTAGAAGATTGGATGATCTCCAAAAAAGAGTAGATTGTTCTTTGATGATTTTAATATCTGGCACATATCCTTGGGCCAGCACAAGACTGGCAGAAGCATTATATATTTCATTAAGTGGACTCTGATATAAAAATGATTCAACTATTCAAATTAAATAGAAACTAATAATAAATAGAGATAAGCATAGATGCTCACACACATTCAGAGCATATATGGCTTTGTGCTGAGATGCTGAGTGTAGTTCCCAGGGAAGGAATTGGGGGGCGCTGCCTATACAATGGCTCACTGGAAAACAAATTTTCACATTTTGCCTTTTTAGCAAAAGTGAAAATCCCCTTCAGATTTATTTCAGTTAGTGAAAACAGATACTAATGTAGGTTTTTCATAGAATCAATGTGAACTTTTGAAAAGTGAGGGAGAGGTGTATATAATACAGTATTATTAGCTATAATCACCATGCTAAGCATTAGATAGATCCCCAGAACTTGTTGATGTTAAAGATGGCAGTTTGTACCCTTTGGCTAGTATTGCCCCATTTCCCTTATCCAGATCCTGCTAACCACCACACCACTCTAGAAAGATCTTGAAAGCTCTTCAGCAAGAGTGTGTCATAAACAAATTTACGTGGAGGATGAAATGTAGGAGAACAAGAGTAGAAGGGGAGATGGTTCAGAGACCATCCTGGTAACCCAGGTGCATCTGAGGGGGATTGGAGCACTGTGAAGGCAGTGGAGATACAGACAAGTGGACAGATTTCCTAGAAATAAAATCAGCAGAACCCGACTGAATATAAGGATAGCGTGAGGTACAGGGAAGTGTCAGGAAGTTTATCACATGAGTGAGTGGTGATATTTGTTTGCAGTGAAGAAGGTACCTTGGAGGAGAGGGTGAACATTGAAGAAGAATGAACTTGAATTTTGGGGAGGTGAATATAAATATCAAGAGTTAAGTTTGAAGTAAAATAACACATGAAGTTACACGTGTGTAATTCAGAAGAGAATTGTAATAACAGATAGTATCTAATACAACAGATCATGTGGGACAGAGGTACTCAATTCTGATTTTTCATAAAAATCACCTGGAAAGAAGGGCATGTGTGTGTGTGTGTGTGTGTGTGTGTTTAATATGTATGTCCAGGATCCAGTCTGAAGTAATTGGATCAAAATTTGTTGAAGTAAGTCCAAGAAATCAGCATGTTTAAAAAGCTACTTCAGATGATTCTAATAAGCAATCCAAATTAAGAATTACTGGCTAAGGAAAAGCTAAAATTAAATTGTTTCTCACCCTACATTCAAATCCTCTTGTTCTTGTGAATGTTAGTGTGAACATCACTTAACTGATGATCACTTCTTCACAGACCATTCCTTTTGTCTATATTTTTCCTATACCTCAGTCGTTGCTTTTCCTTATTGCACAGATTAAATCTCCTGGGGTTCTAACAAGAACAACAAATTTTTACAATGAGAAACATCAAAAGGGGAAACATCATCCATGGAACAATTTGAAGGTTTAAGGATCTGAGTAATCTGAAAAGTTAATATTCAGAAGTCTCCCTAGGGAATGACCTGGATGACATTACCAAACAAAAAGAATCAAGTGAAAAAAAAAAACAGTGCTATTGCAATACTGCACATCTCTTTTCAAACGCAGACACATCAGATGCGGGGGTATCTTTTACTCATTCGAAAGAAAGGCTGCACAGCCTCAGACCTGGGCAGGACTGCGTCCCATCTCCTTGGCCCTGCAGTCACTGTCGGAGACACCGAAAGCAATTTCCAGCCTGGTGAGCTGCCCTGAGCTGAAAATTTAAGTATAAATCAAGTGGCAGAAAGTCTTCAATCAATGAATTAGCATTTCAAAGGTCAAAGATAATAGGCCTTGAAGTATCTCTCAGCCCTATAGAGCTGTCACCAGGCTGATAGTCCAGCCACTCTGGTCCCTCTCTGTCCTTCCTGTCTCCTCTTGCTCTCTGTTCTGTGGGCTTCCCCTTCTGCCCACCCACCATCGCCAGTCTCTCTCCATTCCCTTTCCCTTGATGATTTTTCTGATTGTCTTTTTCTATTTTCTGTGCTCGTCCAGCTGTCCTTCCTCCTGTGTTTCTCTTAAGCAAATATTTATTGACCTTCTACTTTGTATTAGGCTGTATGCTAAATTCTGGGTATTTAACAAAAAAATGAAGCAAATATGATCCTTGACCTCATATGTACATATATCATGTTTGTATTTTCCCTTTCCTTCAGTCTGTCTGCTTTTCCATTATTTTTCTTTCTACTTCTTTGATCTCCAGTAACTGGCTATAAATTGGAATTATATTTTTCAAAAATGCAACTTATATATATGTGTGTGTGTGTGTGTGTATATATATATATATATATATATATATATTGAATCTAATTTCCCACTGTCCTACATTTTAATGCTCTTTTCCTTCAAAAATCACACAATAACTGAACCTAACTGAGTAGAGGCTGGGATATTTTCCAGTATTCAAGTACTTTAGTAATTCTCATTAAGATATATTAAGATTATTCACATCAAGTGGAATAAAGATTATACTCAGTCTCATGTCAGTTTAGGTCAAGTTTGCTATACTTGGAGACACTAGATTTACAAAAAAAACCACAATTTTCATAGCTTTTAAATTTTAGAATAAGGATAAAGGATGTGGGACTTGCCTAACACGTACCTTGCACATGGTGGGCACTCTTAGAAATATTTGTTGAATAAAATTCCACGTACTTGTCTTGGACACCTCGAATAAAATCAAAATAAAATCAAAATCATCTAAGGACAAATATAAATGAAAAAGAAGAGGCTCAATTCTCCCTGTTAAAAATGAGTTTTTCCTCCTTTTTCTTTGAGCATTTACTCTAGAAAACTTGTAATTAAAAGTACTTTTTCCTCTCTTTGAGATGTGTATGTATCGTTTTCAATAATAGATTGGCCTTTGGTCAGCTCCATGACCCAGAACGTGTTTCTCAAGGACCTGGGAGCCATCTGTTTGACATGTGAACATCAAGGGAGATAGCACTGCTATCTCCCAGTTTCTGGAGGATGGTAGCCTACCGTAGGTGGGCACCTTGCTCCAAGCTGCAAAACTACCTCCTCTCATAAAGATATGAAGAGTTTGTTTTTCTTCTTGATAAAGATGATTAGCTAACGTAAGTGATCTACCAATTACCAGGTAAAGTTGGGTGGGATACATAAATGGTGCTGCCAAGTCCTTTCTTGAGAACTACTTATTATTTATCCTGCAAATATGCATATGATAGCTACATGTTTGACTTTATAAAAAGGTGAGATTCCTTTCTGTTCTTGCAGTCTCTCAGAGGGCTGCCTGTGATGCACATTACATTCTGGGTTAATGTTTATTCAAGTAAAAAAAAAGAAGAAGATGTATTTCTTTCTTTATTACCTTGGTGGAGAGGATTTCTGGGTTAAGAGAAGATTTTGTTTTTAATTTTATTTCCTCAAAATTTATACCAGGGAATAGTAGCCACATTTAAAAGATAAAGTTCTGCTGATTTTTAACTCTCTTCTTCTCAAATTTTTGTTTGCCAGTGATAAATTTCAGTTAATGTTAAATTAACTTCTATAATGTATGGGCTGTTGGTAGGTGTCACTTGTAAAAGTAATATGTATACTCCTTAAATATTGCTGTACAAGTCAGAGGCTTCTGGGGTGGGGTTGTGGAGAGAAATCTGATGAATTTGAAAGAAGAAAAGATAAACAAGAATCTTTCTAAAGTCAATAGCAAAAGCTAAAGAGAGAAAGAAAGGTATTAGAGCAAAGCAAGCTCAAGAGATTATTGTATTAAAGAGTGTGAAGAATGTTAATTTTGTGTGTTAACTTGACTGGGCTCTGGAATGCCCAGATAGCTGGTAACACATTGTTTCCTGGTGTGTCTGTGAACTGTTTCCAGAAGAGATTACCATCTAACTTGGTAGACTGGGTAAAGAGATCTCCCTCACTAATGTGGGTGGGTGGTTTCCAATGGTTGGGGACCTGAATAGAACAAAACAACAGAGGTAGAACCAATTTGCTCTTTCTGCTTGAGCTTGGACATCCACTTTTCTCTGCCCTTGGATATCAGTGCTCCCGGTTCTCTGGCTTTCAGACATGGACCTTGACTTGTCCGAACTAGTTCCACTCTGATTTTCAGGCCTTGAGACTCAGTCCCACACCGCTGGCTCCCCTGTTGCTCAGGCCTTCAGACTCAAACTGAATTACACCGGTGGTTTTCCCAGTTCTCCAGCTTTCAGATAGCAAATCATGGGACTTCTTGGCCTCTATAATTGTTGAACCAGTTCCTATAAATATATCTCCCACTCTCCTTCTCTCCTCTTCTGTGTCTCTGGGGAACCCTAACTAATGGGACTCATCACAGTGTTCCTGCAGTTCTCAGTTTAACTCACTTAAGATCACAAACACACGTGCTCTCATATAAACTTAGTGTTATCCAGACCTTTGAATGAAGTTTCACTGGTCATCTCACTACATATATTTGAATTTATTGTATATGTTGTACCTCTGCAGGTATTTTCAGTACTTAGGCATTTAATCTATTAAAATATCTTTGGTCACACATTAAGAGAATATTCCACTCAATACCCTCATAAACGCATACATTGGCTCTTGTGTCTGCACATTTAGAGGAAGGACATGGCTTTGTGACTGGCAAAATCCCGTGGGTCAGACTCCATTTCCCTTTTATTCTACTGGCTGTTTCTTCTTTGTGTTTTCATCATCCTCAGGCTGGTTTCCCTTATCATGGTATTTTCTATGCTTTATATCTGCCTACTATGAGGGGAAACTTTTTGCCTCAATATTCCAAACAAGACTCCTGAGAGTCTCCATAATCGGACCACTTAGTTCTCATGCTATACCTGAATCAAAGCCTGTGGCCAAGGGAAGACCACTAAACCATCTAAGACACATCCTTGTGGACAGGGTTAGATCAGATTCCTTAGCATTACATGGGCTGTTTGGAAAATTAGTGCATACTTTTAGCAAAGGAGAAGGGAGCTGGAGTAAATGGACACTGTGCAGATGCCCAACCCAATACGTCTGTTACACAAAACTGTACAATGTCTAATCTACCCAGGCACCCATGACTTAGTTTGGTGCTAGAGAAGACTCTGAGTGCACCTGCTTTGCAAATCTTCTCATACTCATATTATCACACTAGCAGTGATTCATTACCCCGTGAGATGACTGTGGTAAAGATGAATAATGCTACCTATATTGGTATCTCTGAAAGGCTTCACAGTCTCTTGCAATAATTACTTCAGAAAATGACCTGTAAGGAGTGACTTCTACACTTAAGAACAGGTGTAAGCTTGCCATTCTCCCCCTTCCCATGATATGACAACTTTAGATGCCTCACACTGAGATATTCACATCACTGGATGGTAGAGCCTCCATCAGCCCAAATTGGGTGGCAATACAGAGCAGAAGTCCCCGCCATCTCTGATGAAACATCATAAGCAAGAAACAAAGTTTGGTTTTGTTAATGCATATGATTTTAGGCTTAACTTTGCCAAATCATAACCTAGCCTATCCTGATGAGATGATTTACATTATTATGCCATATTTGGGATTATTTGAGCACTAATATAAATTTCAAGTGCTTTTATCTCAGTTTATAAGTAATATTTATATTGGTGGGTGTTGACTGCTGATTTATTGAAATGATTTTTTCTTTACGGTTTAATCTTAGTCTCTTTCAGGGCTGTAAATTAGTATATGAAAAATGCCTTTCCTTACCCAACTGTGCTACTGGACCTATAGGTTAACAACTTGAGTATACATTAGTTATATGAGTAAAATTGTTAAGCTTTTAAGCATGAGTCTCTTTGTTAAGTATTTAAATAGCTATTATAAAAGGGTCCACTTAAAAGCAGTTCCTTTAAAAGTGCATATGAGCTACATTGACACTATTGCTTTGTTGTTTCTGAATTGGGAATGTATAACAATGTGTCATATTCACATACTGCTTAAATGTTTCCAGATTTTTTTCATTGTTTCATCTCTGTTCCTCTTCATTCTATCTTAATGAGGTATTGGAAAGTTGTATCACTGCAGGTCACAGATAAGTAAGCTGAGGGTCAGACTCTGTAAGGTCTAAGCCATGGTTAAAACAAGATTTATAGATTCCCAAATCAGTGCTTTTTATATCATAACATGTCAAAACCACTTCTTTGAATAAATACAATGGTCATATTTCCTATGATTTTCTAAAAATAAAATAAATAAAATAAGGCAGTATCAATCACTTTTAAGGGCATAAACGAATTCACTGTATTTTGCCACAAGATAATTGGTTAGACCTGGATGTTTATTTAACCCTTGCCCAGAAATGCAAGAATAATTTAAAACTCTCTATTTGTGCTGTTCAGTGAGTTTCTTTACCAGCTCCAGGTCTAAAAGTATGTATCTCTGGAAAACAGCCTGGGAATGTTTTATTATAAAGAAGTTAATTATAAAAAACATTTATTTTCCTGCTGAAACTCAAGTTGCTAATGAACATACTTCAGAACCTGGCAAGGCAGATATCATAGTATATTAGATATTGTGCTAGAGGTCCCATCCCCAAGTCCACCTTCAGGCTTGATGATCCACTAGGACTCAGAAAAGCTATTTTATTTTATGCATGGTTACAGTTTATTACAGCGAAAAGATAGAGATTAAAATCAACAAAGCGAAAAGGTACACATGGAGAGGTCCGGGAGTAACCAGGTGCAGGTTTCAGGTGTTCCCTCCCCGTGGAGTCTCACAAGGGCACGCTTGATTCTCCCAGCAATGCTGTGTGACAGCATGAGCACCCTGTTGCAAACCTTGGAAGCTCACCTTAACCTTGATGTCCAGAGTTTTATTGGAAGTCAGTCGTGTAAGCATACATCTCAGTGTGACTGACCATAACTGGACTCCAGTCCCTCCTGTGTTCCCAAGCCCATAACAAAATGGGCATTCACCATAAAACCAGCATGGCCCAAGGCCTCAGGCATACAAAGACACTTACCAGGGAACATATTCCAAGAGCTCTGGTCATCTCCCAGGAACTGATCAAGGGTGGTCCTACAGATTAGCCTCTCTTTGAAATGTGCAGTGTTTGAACAACTCAGTCCTGCTTAAAAAAAAATAGTGAAACTTTTTTGTGCCTAGAAATCAAATGGGACCTGGAATTCAAACAAAGCCAACGAATCCTTTGTGATCCTTCAGCCTCAAAGTTATGATCCTTAAAATGGAGTCAATAGCATAAGAAAGCAATGATCTAATTTGAGTCTAATAAAAAACAAGTAAAGGGATACATATTAATGAGTTTTATAATTTATTTAGGTGATTATGGAAAGTAGAGGCTAGGAGCCTTGTAATAGACATTTGATAGTGTTAATATTTTATGCACTTATTTATTCATTCAATAAACATTCACTGAGTGCCTAGAATTTGCTGGATGCTAGGACAGAATAGAATATTAAACCATACAAACATGCTTCTGGCTCTCACAGGATTTATTACATATTAATAAAGGGTAGAGAGATAAGGAAAGCAACTTGGGCAAAAGGTGTGATACAGGTGAAGATGTGGTTGGCAGATGTGATAGGAATAGCTTAGATGAGCAATGTGGCCCTGTTAGTGGTGCTCACCAATTGTTCCAGCAATTGGATTCATTCTAGCAAGGGAGTGTGAGCTGGAGTGACATGGATCCCCTTGGAATGGAGGCTTTAAGAGCAAGTGTGTATTCTCCAAGCTTTCTCCGTGGTGTGATAAGATAGCTGCTTGGGCTGCTGTTCACTGCATGGAGGAAAACTGTTCTTTCAGTTTTGCACTTGTAAAGAATAAACATTTGTATTGTTATAATTATGAATTCCATGGTCAAATTTTTATTGCTGTGTAGTCTGCCATGTCTGACTAATACAGTCCTAACCCAGACCTAGGAGTTAGGAAGGCCCAGAGTGAAAAGAATATCAGGAAGTTAAGGTAGTCAGTGTGATTGGATTAAAGAGCTTGAAAGGCAGTGAAAAGAATTAGGATGAAAGGTAAGTGTGGTCCAGGCTTTGGAAAACCTTGTAAACCACATTAAGGAATTTGACAAATGGCCACTGAGGATTTTAAGCTAGAATAACAATCAAGTCAATTTCATGTTTTGCAATGATGACTCCTGTTGTGGGATAGGGAATAGATTGAAGCAGCTGAAACTTGAGGTAAGAAAGCTAGTTATAGAGACTTATAGCAGCATGCCAGAGGAAAGCTATCCTGAACTGGTGGGGGGACTAGGGGTGAAGGTCAAGGAAAGAGGAGAAATGTATAAATAGACCTAGCAATGTGTTTGGGTAGTCCACTGTTTTTGTAAAATTTGCAAACAAGGTATTTTAACCCTAATCAGCTGTCTCTATTCCAACTTTCCCTGTCATGCTTCTCCCTCCTATCAGGTGGCTTTGTAGGGGCTGTCAGCATGTTTGTATTCATTTATGGTAAATCAAGCTGGGAATATATCTAGTTTGAGTTTAGTGTGATACAGTTATAAAGCCTGCAATAATTTCCATTTATAGTTAGTTATGCTATATATCTTCCATATACAGTTTAGCTAGTCCTATGTAGGATTGGCATCCAGGAAAATTCATATTGCTACTGTGTCAGTTCATTCCATGAAACATGAAGGTCTAGTGCCAGAAGTCATAATGTGTTATGAATGTATCCTATCAAACCTAACACAAAACAAATATGGAGAAAGTTTTGTGATTTACAGGGCCAGAAAGAACTCTGGAAAATGCTTTCAATCATTAGATGTGTAAAATTATAAATCGGAGATTCTGTCCAAACACATTTCCTCAAAAGGGATGTTTTCCCATATCAGAATTACATATAACTTGTAATATTTCACTACATATGGACACCAATGCAAACTTAATTGAGTGTTGTCAATTCAAGAGTAAAATAGATTGTGAAATGCTTTGAAAGGAAGAGCACATATATGAAAGAATTTTGTTAGGGTGTGGCAGCTGGCACCAAAGATAGCCCCCAGTGTCACCTGGTGTTCTTGTCCTTGTATAGACTGCCCCTTAAATCTGGTTTGACCATAATACCTGATTTTGATCAATAAATTGTGGTAGAAGTGATATAGGTGAACTTCTGCAGCTAATTCCTGACAAGTCTTACAGTTCTGCCTGGATCTCTTTGAACATGTACTATAGGGGAATCAATCCATTGTATAAGAAACCCAATTACCCTGAGATTGCCATGCTATGAGGAAGCTCCAGCTAGTCATGGGAGAGGCCTGCATTCCACCTGTTTCAGCCATCCTACCTGAGGCTCTACACATGTGGTGAGGAAGCCATTTGAATGTCCAACCAATTTTGAACCTTCAGATGACTTCAACATTAAGCCTTCATTTGATTGCAACAGAATGAGAAACCTCCCATGAGAAATGTCAAGCTGGGTCCAGAAAAGCCACAGAACCATGAGAGATGATAACAAATTATTGCTTTTGAAGCCTCTATTTTGGGGGCAGTTTGTTAGGTAGCAGTAGATAACTGAGAAGAATCACAGTGGTGCAGTAAAGACAGTCACTCAATCTTTGCCACACTCCTATCAAGAGATTGGATCTATTTCCTCTCCCCTTCAATTTGGCCTGGCCTATGACTGCTCTGCCCAGTAAGTACAGAAGAAGTGAGCCTGTGCCAGTTCTAAGGCCTGTCTTAAAGAGAATTGTCAGCTTCCACCTTGTCTCTTAGAGCACTGAGCCACCATGTGGTACATTCTCAGCTCATGGAGTGGGCCTGAGATTACAGAGAGGGAATGTCCCATTAAATGAACCCTGGCACGTGAGAATGGACCCTCCACACCAGCCTGGCTGCCTCCTGAATATCGCCAAATAACCCTGTCAAGACCATAGGGAGCAGAAGAACTTGTCAGCCTAGCCCTGCTCAAATTCTTGACCTACAAAAATGTAAGATATAATATAATGGTTATTGTTTGAAGCTACTAAATTTAGGGGTAATATTTTATGCAGAAATAGATAATGGAGATTAGAGGTTTTTCTAAATTTATATAGCATTACCAATAATGAATTGTGACTATATAAGTTGTAAAGAAGAAAATGTTATATGACTCTTAAGTTGTAAAGAGGAAAAGAGCTAATCTAAATTATTGATAATAAAAACTAGATTTCAATCAACCAAGCTGGAGGAAAGACTCAATTACCTTTTCCATTCTCTCTGTGGAAAATATTACAAAATTGTTGTCATAAAGAAGAGATCCAAGAACAAGCAGCCAAAAATGTATTATAGGATTATATAAGGCAGTTAATTAATAAAAAGTATATGACTATTTTTGGAATTTTGTGAGATTTGTAGTGAATATTATTAATTTTTAAATTTTGTACTTTTTGGGTTTCTTTTTGCCTTTTAGGCAAATACTTATTTTTGTACCTAATTTCTTCTTTTCTGTACTGTGGTATACTTTTTCTTAAAGAGCTCCTCCAAATTTTCAGGTCACTGAGGTCAAAGAGAAGATTCTACAAGCTTCCAACAAGCAGAACAAAAAATACAAATTGTCAGGAAGTATCAGAAATCAGAATGATGCTGGACTTTTCAATAGCACTTCAAGATAAAATTTATTAGAGAAAGACCTTCAAACATGTAAGGAGAAATAATTTCTAACCTAGAATTCAATATAATGAGAGTCAACAGAGTGAGAAAGAAGATTGAAACTGCAGTATTTTATGACCAGTGCATAAAGGCTCAAAAAATTTACCATGCTCCTTATTTCAGGAAAGCACTAAACAGTATGTTCCAGTATATTTGAACTTGTATAAACAGGAAATCACTTAACTCCACAACACTTTTATTTCCAAAAACTATGTCTCTTTGCCCTAAATTGTTACTGGTAGACTTCGCCAAAACTACTATGATAAAAACACAATTGGCACTTTATGGCAGTAACAGCTAATATACAAAGCCCTCTGAAATGAAATGGCAAAGGTCGCCTTATCAGCTGAAATTCCCAAATAAACAACTACCATCCTAAAGACAAATTTGTGCAAGAAACTAAGTTTGAAAGGTACACAGATGGTTTTACTATTTTTTCTGTATAACACTGCTTATATAATGTAAAACCTCAAATTACTGGTACTTAAGGATATAAGTGTATCTCTCTTCTTTAGCAACTCTGTTACAGTTTAACTATAAAGTGATCATCCAAGGACATTATGGACATCCAGGAGTTCCCTCTCACCCTTTCTCTATTTCCAAACCCGCCTCCGCACGGACATGACTCTTGACCCTTACAATCTCTCACTTTTATGTAGAGATTCACTCTCTCACATTCTTCTCCAAATACTGTCGAAATGTATGTTTTTGAGTTTCATATAAATGGAATCATACAATACACATTTTTGTATTTCTGGTTTCTTTTTTTCAACTCCATGTTTGTAAGACACATGTTGAGGTAGCTGCATTTTGTTCTTTTTAGGTTTTGGAAAGGTTTCCATTTTATTAATTGACCATGATTTAGTTACCCATTTCTGGTATTGAAGGATACCTGAGTAGCTTCCAGCTTGGATGATTTCCAGTGCACCAGGAGATGCATTAAACTTTATCAATCTCACCTAAGTTTAGAACTCATGAACTTTATAGAGAAGGGGCAGAAAGATACATTTTTAATTATATTTAAGAACATTAGTCACCTTTATAAATGCCAGGTTTCCTTCAGTTTTCTTAAACATAATGACAGCTCATTTAAATAAATTCTTTAATTGACCACTTTAATTGCACTTTCTCATGTTCATTTTCACCTATTGCTCTCTGATATACATGTTCTAAGGCAGTATTATTATCTTTGAGATACAAAAAAAATAATGTTTTTGCTGAAGTAGCCATTAGACTAAATAAATACAACACATATTGATCTGTAGTTCTAAACACATATTGATCTGTAATACTAAAAATGGGAACAGACTCAGACCTTATGTTTCAGAATTGAAATAGTATTTTTAGGTGTGATGGAACATTAAAAGTATTATCAATTGACTCTTTAATCTCATTGGTACAGTGTGAAGACAGTGAATAAAAAACAATTGGAAGGGAAGATGTGGAGAAAGAAGACCAGAGTATCCTGTCATGTAAGCTGATTGTCCCCCCTCATTAAAGTCAGCTGATCAGTGGTCTGGCCATTCAGCTGGATTTGCCCATTTGGCCCTGGAATTGTATATAATGCAGTAATAGCTGAATATGCCACTATCAGATTCATTTATGGAAATTCAGAATTGAGGCTTCGGTGCCATATCATATGACAAGATAGTCATATATATGCATGTTTTAGTATCATTGGCATCATATGGAGGGAAAGAAAAAAGAGAATCTGGTAAAAGCAAGAGAAAACTTGAAATTTAATTTGTAATTGGAAGAAAAACATTTTCTAAAATTGAATTATGATTTGAAGTTCTTGGCATGAATAATGAAACATCCTGCATAGCACAAGGGAGATTGGATATTATTGTAGGAGGAAGAATGTGTTGTATTTAATTGCTGAAGTTTGGCAAAACACCAAAAAGGATAGCACAGAGAAAATAGAGCAAGAGATAGGCTTGGAAAGAGAGAAGCAGCTATTGATCAGCTTCTTTGTCTTATTCTGGCCAAGAAACTTCCTTCTCACACTTCATTGAATCTGAAAGATTGCAAATCATTACAAAAGAAAGTTTCTACAGTTCTTTATTTGCCCAGGAAACAGAAGAATATCAGAGAAATGATGGCCATAAAAATTTGCAATAAAAAAATTCATCATTAGAAATAATTTAACTGGATCAATTTTAGCATAAATCATTGACAGACATTATAAATATTGGCATTTAATTTATTTAATAATAATATCTTATTTGATAAGAAAATATACTCTGTTTTAGCTATGGCAAGGTGTACTGTGGTTGAAGTGATTTAAAATTTGCTATATCACTGATATTTTATGTGACTATAAATTGTACATGAACAATTTTATATTTATAGAATATCAAATGCTCATGTTTATCAAATAATTTTGTTCACATTTACATTTTATTAGAAATCTAGACAGTCTTTTGTTAGGGTAGTTATCAGTGCTGTACAATATCGTAGGAGCGATTTTACTTACGATTGACTGAACACAATGAAATCCTGGTGTTGAATTTTATTTAAAAAAAGTTGACCTTATATTTGAATGATTAGAAAAAAAAGAATTAAAGAATTTAAGATAATGTCAACCTAAACCTAAGCCATGAAGAATTTTTAAATATTGATTTAAAACCTGAAATGGATTATCCAGCTGAAGTTAAGGAATTTCCTTCCCTGATAAAATGATAAGGACTGAAAAATTTAAAGATGGTTTGAGATGTGACTATAGATACGGTTTTAGGACACAGAGAACACTATACTTGGATTATTCTAGGGAGTATAACTGAAGCCAGCTTCAATGTTATACTTTGACAACCATCACTGCATTTGTGCTGATGTTCCCACCCAATGCCACATGCAGGTCACTGAGTGGATGGGGAACCAGATTTCTCCCACATCTGACTTTGGCTCAAAGCCTCTGCTGGCCTTGCCAAATCTTAAAACTGCACTGCAGTCTAAGACCTTTCTTCCTCCCTCTCTCCTTATTTACCTCTTTTTCTCCTTTTCTTCCTTCCCTCTCTCCTGCACAGAGATCAGACCTGAATTGTTTGTTTTCTTTTAGCTCTTCCAGCCTCCACAGATCCTTTCCTGTTTTCCCTCACAGGTATTTCTCCCAATAAATCTCTTGTATATCAAAACCTGTCTTGGTGTCTCCTTCTCAGAGGAGCTGGACTAATGCACAAGAATTCTGTTTGCCGTGGCTCAAAAAAATATTGAAACAAAAGAGAAGAAGAAAGTGTAGTAATTGCCTAAATTATTAGAACTTCATCTTGTATTAAAGAAATAATATGTAAATCAGATTAGATTTACTTTGCCTTGTTCTTCCTATTTAAAAGCTTTAAAAACAATTTGCTTAGGAGACCCAACTTTTTTTTTTTATTAAAGTACTGTTGATATACAATCTTACGTTGGTTTCAAATATAAAACACAGAGGCTCAAAAGTTACCCATAGTATTAAATCATCATCCCCTCTAGCGGTCACGATCTATCAACATAGTAAGATGTTACAGAATCATTAACTGTATGAGGAGCCCCAATTTTTAAAAATTAAATTTCAATTATCCATTCTATTGATTTTATGGACAAAGATAGATTTATTGTGTAAACATAAAACTTCCTCTTCCATATAACAAAATACAGTCTCTTAGTTTCGTTTCCAGTATAACTGAGTCCAAAGTTCTAATCTTTTCTGTACATTAAAAAAAAGCAATTTGTCAAAAAAGGGGCAACATGGAGGCATGATATGGAAAAAGGACATTAGCTATGGCAGATCTGATTTTCCAAAGATACAGTACAGTATCTCCCATCCTATGTGCTCTTATACAGTGTGGCCTTGCAACCTGTCCATTAAGGGGTGAAGTCTATGTTTACCTCACCCTGACTTTGGGCAGGCTTATGTTCCTTTGACTAGTAAAGAATGGTGGAGGTGATCATTCTTGAATCTGTCAATTGACATCTCTTACTAACTGTGGAAAATTCTATTATCTCTTTACATATGTCTTCTGTCCCATTTTCTTTCTCTTCTTCTGGAACTCCAATTATAGATGCTACTTGATTTTGTTTCACAGATATCAGATTCTCTTATCCATTTTTTCCTACTCTTTTTATTTTTGTATTTTAGTTTGAGTAATTTCTATTGACCTGTCTACAAGTTTGCTTTTTCCCTGCTGTGTCTAGTCTGCTGAAATCACATTTAAACAAATCTTTGATTTTTCTCATTTCATTTTCATGTTTTTCAATAATCTTGATTTTTCTGCTGAAATTCCCCATATGTTCCTGCATGTGCTCCACTAAACCCTTTAATACAGTAATCATCTTGTGTTTTTAGGACCTGATGATTCTAACATCTGGATCACCTCTGGGTCTGTTTCTACCGACCATTTCTTCTTTTGATCATAGGTGAAATTTTCTTGATCATCTAAATTTTTCATAATTTTTTTTTTGAGAGGGCATCTCTCATATTTATTGATCAAATGGTTGTTAACAACAATAAAATTCAGTATAGGGGGGTCAACGCTCAATGTACAATCATTAATCCATCTCAAGCCTAATTCTCGTCAGTCTCCAATCTTCTGAAGCATAACGAACAAGTTCTTACATGGTGAACGAATACTTACATAGTGAATAAATTCTTACATGGTGAACAGTACAAGGGCATTCATCACAGAAACTTTCGGTTTTGATCATGCAATATGACCTATAAACAATCAGGTCAAATATGAATATTCGTTTGATGTTTGTACTTGATTTATATGTTGATCCCACATTTCTCCTATTATTATTATTATTTTTATTTTTAATAAAATGCTGAAGTGGTAGGTAGATGCAAGATAAAGGTAGAAAACATAGTTTAGTGCTGTAAGAAGGCAAATGTAGATGATCAGATGATCAGGTGTGTGCCTATGGACTAAGTATTAATCCAGGCTAGACAAGGGCAGCAAGACATCCACGGATGCAGAAGATTTCTCTCAAAGCAGGGTGGGTGAGGATCTGAGACTCACCTCTGTTGATCCCCAAATTCTCACCTGATGGCCCCCCTGCGACTGTGCCTGTCTTAGGTTGTTCCTCCCTTGAGGAATCTTACCCGTCTCTGGCTAACCAGTCATCTTCCGTGGCCATACAGGGAAATGTAAAGTTGGTAAGTGAGAGAGAAGCCATATTGTTTGCAAAGGTTAGCTTTTTACTTCTTTGCAGATTTATGCCCTGTGGCTTCTATGCCCAGCACTTGTCTCGAGGTATCTTTACCACCTGGAGGAATTATGATACTCGGTAAATTCAATATGAGGCACGAATTCTATTTAAGGGTTGTAATTAGGAAGGAAGAAGAAAAGCTATAGATGTAGCATATGAAGGAAACATGGGAGGATTGATTATTTCTTTGACATATCTTCTTGTATAGTACCTTAAGTATGTATAGGTTTTAAACTACTAACTAATTTGCACAC
Organism: Manis javanica; assembly: GCF_040802235.1. Taxonomy (NCBI): domain Eukaryota; kingdom Metazoa; phylum Chordata; class Mammalia; order Pholidota; family Manidae; genus Manis; species Manis javanica. The sequence goes on along the minus strand of NC_133161.1, from coordinate 57,293,239 downwards.
ACATATTAACATAATAGGAATACGGTGACATAAACAAAGCAAATCTATAATTACCATCCATCTCCAGTGAAGCCAAGAAAACCATTTAGGCACCCTAGGCATTTGTGAAAATTTATCTATGATATGATGGATATTGTCCAACTGTACTTGAACCATCAGACAAATTAAAGCAGCCCATTTCTGGGATCTGTTCACATCCCATATGTTCTTTTAACCATAGATAGTCTATAGTCATGAGATTTTGGAGTGCTACAACTTGCACCCCTCCCAACTCCTGGTTGAGTTCCAACAGTACAGATCCGGTCAAATTCATTGTCTCACTGTATGCACATGCCAGCCTAGACATCTCTCTCCTCATTCTTATGGCAAGTCCAGGAGACGGTGGGCTGGATGCAGCCACAACCGCAGCATCGTCCGGATCCCTGTGGAGGCTTTTTGATGATCATCCCCCGGCACAAGTCCTCCAGAGAGTGCTGATGCCAGAAGCTCCTCCTCATATCGTATCTTAGTTCATTTTCTGGGTATCCAAGCTAGGCCTTGATCTTCTGCGTAGAAACAAACAGACCCTTTGCCCACACTTTGACATGCCCTCTATACCACTGTGCAGAACTCATTGGAGGTCAGCACACAGTAACTGCTTTTTTTTTTTTTTTTTAATTAAGAGAAAGGAATATTATCAGAAAAGAGTACCTCCATAGCTGATCATCTGACACCCTTTAACTGATCAACATTAAGGATATTTAAAGCATGCGTTGATCTTTGATTTACCAATAGTTTTATCCTGTCAAGGAGTAATCCCCCTTTTCTTTCTTTCTTTTTTTTTTTTTTTAAATTTTTAATCTACACTTACATGAAGAATACTATGTTTACTATGCTCTCCCCTATATCAGGTCCCCCCTAACAACCACATTACGGTTACTGTCCATCAGCTTAGCAAAATGTTGTAGAGTCACTACTTGTCCCCTCTGTGTTGTGCAGCCCACCCTCCCCTTTCTCCCTCCCCCCCATGCATGCTAATCTTAATACCCCCCCTTCTTCTTCCCCCCCTTATCCCTCCCTGCCCACCCATCCTCCCCAGTTCCTTTCCCTCTGGTACCTGTTAGTCCATTTTTGGGTTCTGTAATTCTGCTGCTGTTTTGTTCCTTCAGTTTTTCCTTTGTTCCTATACTCCTCAGATGAGTGACATCATTTGGTATTTCTCTTTCTCCGCTTGGCTTATTTCACTGAGCATAATACTCTCCAGCTCCATCCATGTTGCTGCAAATGGTTGGATTTTTCCACTTCTAATGGCTAAGTAGTATTCCATTGTGTATATGTACCACATTTTCTTTATCCATTCATCTACTGATGGACCTTTAGGTTGCTTCCAATTCTTGGCTATTGTAAATAGTGCTGCGATAAACATAGGAGTGCATCTGTCTTTCTCAAACTAGATTGCTGCGTTCTTAGGGTAAATTCCTAGGAGTGGAATTCCTGGGTCAAATGGTAGGTCTGTTTTGAGCATTTTGATGCACCTCCATACTGCTTTCCACAATGGTTGAACTAATTTACATTCCCACCAGCAGTGTAGGAGGGTTCCCCTTTCTCCACAGCCTCGCCAACATTTGTTGTTGTTTGTCTTTTGGATGGCAGCTATCCTTACTGGTGTGAGGTGATACCTCATTGTAGTTTTAATTTGCATTTCTCTGATTATTAGCGATGTGGAGCATCTTTTCATGTATCTCTTGGCCATCTGTATTTCTTTTTTGGAGAACTGTCTGTTCAGTTCCTCTGCCCATTTTTTAATTGGGTTATTTGTTTTTTGTTTGTTGAGGCGTGTGAGCTCTTTATATATTCTGGACGTCAAGCCTTTATCGGATCTGTCATTTTCAAATATATTCTCCCATACTGTAGGGTTCCTTTTTGTTCTATTGATGGTGTATTTCGCTGTACAGAAGCTTTTCAGCTTAATGTAGTACCACTTGCTCATTTTTGCTGTTGTTTTCCTTGCCCGGGGAGATATGTTCAAGAAGAGATCACTCATGTTTATGTCTAAGAGGTTTTTGCCTATGTTTTTTTCCAAGAGTTTAATGGTTTCATGACTTACATTCAGGTCTTTGATCCATTTTGAGTTTACCTTTGTATATGGGGTTAGACAATGGTCCAGTTTCATTCTCCTACATGTAGCTGTCCAGTTTTGCCAGCACCATCTGTTGAAGAGACTGTCATTTTGCCATTGTATGTCCATGGCTCCTTTATCAAATATTAATTGACCATATATGTTTGGGTTAATTTCTGGGGTCTCTAATCTGTTCCACTGGTCTGTGGCTCTGTTCTTGTGCCAGTACCAAATTGTCTTGATTACTATGGCTTTGTAGTAGAGCTAGAAGTTGGGGAATGAGATCCCCCCTACTTTATTCTTCTTTTTCAGGATTGCTTTGGCTATTCGGGGCCTTTGGTGTTTCCATATGAATTTTTGAATTATATGTTCCAATTCATTGAAGAATGTTGCTGGTAATTTGAGAGGGATTGCATCAAATCTGTATATTGCTTTAGGCAGGATGGCCATTTTGACGATATTAATTCTTCCTAGCCATGAGCATGGGATGAGTTTCCATTTATTAGTGTCCCCTTTAATTTCTCTTAAGAAGTGACTTGTAGTTTTCAGAGTATGTCTTTCACTTCTTTGGTTAGGTTTATTCCTAGGTATTTTATTCTTTTTGATGCAATGGTGAATGGAATTGTTTTCCTGATTTCTCTTTCTATTGGTTCATTGTTAGTGTATAGGAAAGCTACAGATTTCTGTGTGTTAATTTTGTATCCTGCAACTTTGCTGTATTCCGATATCAGTTCTATTAGTTTTGGAGCGGAGTCTTTAGGGTTTTTTATGTACAGTATCATATCACCTGCAAATAGTGACAGTTTAACTTCTTCTTTACCAATCTGGATTCCTTGTATTTCTTTGTTTTGTCTGATTGCCGTGGCTAGGACCTCCAGTACTATGTTAAATAACAGTGGGGAGAGTGGGCATCCCTGTCTGGTTCCCGATCTCAGTGGAAATGCTTTCAGCTTCTCGCTGTTCAGTATAATGCTGGCTGTGGGTTTATCATATATGGCCTTTATTATGTTGAGGTACTTGCCCTCTATTCCCATTTTGCTGAGAGTTTTTATCATGAATGGATGTTGAATTTTGTCAAATGCTTTTTCAGCATCTATGGAGATGATCATGTGGTTTTTGTCTTTCTTTTTGTTGATGTGGTGGATGATGTTGATGGATTTTCAAATGTTGTACCATCCTTGCATCCCTGGGATGAACCCCACTTGGTCATGGTGTATGATCCTTTTGATATACTGTTGAATTCTGTTTGCTAATATTTTATTGAGTATTTTTGCATCTACATTCATCAGGGATATTGGTCTGTAATTTTCTTTTTTGGTGGGGTCTTTGCCTGGTTTTGGTATTAGGGTGATGTTGGCCTCATAGAATGAGTTTGGGAGTATTCCCTCTTCTTCTATTTCGTGGAACACTTTAAGGATAATGGGTATTATGTCTCCTCTGTGTGTCTGATAAAATTCGGAGGTAAATCCGTCCGGCCCCGGGGTTTTGTTCTTGGGTAGTTTTTTGATTACTGTTTCAATTTCTTTGCTTGTAATTGGTTTGTTTAACTTTTGTGTTTCTTCCTTGGTCAGTCTTGGGAGGTTTTATTTTTCTAGGAAGTTGTCCATTTCTTCTAGGTTTTCCAGCTTGTTGGCATATAGGTTTTCATAGTAGTCTTTAATAATTCTTTGTATTTCTGTGGAGTCTGTCGTGATTTTTCCATTCTCATTTCTGATTATGTTGATTTGTGTTGACTCTCTTTTTCTCTTAATAAGTTGGGCTAGAGGCTTATCTATTTTGTTTATTTTCTCAAAGAACCAGCTCTTGGTTTCGTTGATTTTTGCTATTGTTTTATTCTTCTCAATTTTGTTTATTTCTTCTCTGATCTTTATTATGTCCCTCCTTCTGCTGACTTTAGGCCTCCTTTGTTCTTCTTTTTCCAGTTTTAATAATTGTGATGTTAGACTATTCATTTGGGATTGTTCTTCCTTCTTCACGTGTGCCTGGATCACTATATACTTTCCTCTTAAGACTGCTTTCGCTGCATCCAACAGAAGTTGGGGCTTAGTGTTGTTGTTGTCATTTGTTTCTATATATTCCTTGATCTCTATTTTGATTTGTTCATTGATCCATTGATTATTTAGTAGCATGTTGTTAAGCCTCCATGTGTTTGTGAGCCTTTTTGTTTTCTTTGTAGAATTTATTTCTACTTTCATACCTTTGTGGTCTGAAAAATTGGTTGGTAGAATTTCAATATTTTGGAATTTACTGAGGCTCTTTTTGTGAGCTAGTATGTGGTCTATTCTGGAGAATGTTCCATGTGCACTTGAGAAGAATGTATATCCTGTTGCTTTTGGATGTAGAGTTCTATAGATGTCTATTAGGTCCATCTGTTCTAGTGTGTTGTTCAGTGCCTGTGTGTCTTTACTTATTTTCTGCCTGGTGGATCTATTCTTTGGGGTGAGTGGTGTGTTGAAGTCTCCTAAGATGAATGCATTGCAGTCTATTTCCCTGTTTAGTTCTGTTAGTATTTGCTTCACATATGCTGGTGCTCCTGTGTTGGTTGCATATATATTTAGAATGGTTATATCCTCTTGTTGGACTGAGCCCTTTATCATTATGTAGTGGCCTTCTTTATCTCTTGTTACTTTCTTTGTTTTGAAGTCTATTTTGTCTGATATTAGTACTGCAACCCCTGCTTTCTTCTCACTGTTGTTTGCCTGAAATATGTTTTTCCATCCCTTGACTTTTAGTCTATGCTTATCTTTGGGTTTAAGGTGAGTTTCTTGTAAGCAGCATATAGATGGGTCTTGCTTTTTTATCCATTCTATTACTCTATGTCTTTTGATTGGTGCATTAAGTCCATTTACATTTAGGGTGACTATTGAGAGATATGTACTTATTGCCATTGCAGGCTTTAGAGTCGTGGTTACCAAAGGTTCAAGGTTAGCTTCTTTAGTATCTTACTGCCTAACTTAGCTCGCTTATTGAGCTATTATATACACTGTCTGGAGATTCTTTTCTTCTCTCCCTTCTTATTCCTCCTCCTCCATTCTACATATGTTGTGTGTTTTGTTTTATGCTCTTTTTAGGGGTGCTACCATCTAGAGCAGTCCCTGTAGGATGCCCTGTAGAGGTGGTTTGTGGGAAGCAAATTCCCTCAGCTTTTGCTTGTCTGGGAATTGTTTAATCCCACCATCATATTTAAATGATAGTCGTGCTGGATACAGTATCCTTGGTTCAAGGCCCTTCTGTTTCATTGCATTAAGTATATCATGCCATTCTCTTCTGGCGTGTAGGGTTTCTGTTGAGAAGTCTGATGTTAGCCTGATTGGTTTTCCTTTATAGGTGACCTTTTTCTCTCTAGCTGCCTTTAAAACTCTTTCCTTGTCCTTGATCCTTGCCATTTTAATTACTATGTGTCTTGGTGTTGTCCTCCTTGGATCCTTTCTGTTGGAGGTTCTGTGTAATTCCATGGTCTGTTCGATTATTTCCTCCCCCAGTTTGGGGAAGTTTTCAGCAATTATTTCTTCAAGGACACTTTCTATCCCTTTTCCTCTTTCTTCTTCTTCTGGTACCCCTATAATACGAATATTATTCCTTTTGTATTGGTCACATATTTCTCTTAGTGTTGTTTCATTCCTGGAGATCCTTTTATCTCTCTCTATGTCAGCCTCTATACGTTCCTGTTCTCTGGCTTCTATTCCTTCAATGGCCTCTTGCATCTTATCCATTCTGCTTATAAATCCTTCCAGGGATTGTTTCACTTCTGTGATCTCTTTCCTGACATCTGTGATCTCCTTCCGGACTTCATCCCACTGCTCTTGCATTTTTCTCTGCATCTCTGTCAGCATGTTCATGATTTTTATTTTGAATTCTTTTTCAGGAGGACTAGTTAGGTCTGTCTCCTTCTCAGGTGTTGTCTCTGTGATCTTTGTCTGCCTGTAGTTTTGCCTTTTCATGGTGATAGAGATAGTTTGCAGAGCTGGTACAAGTGACCGCTGGAAGAGGTTCCCTTCTTGTTGGTTTGTAGCCTTTTCCTGGGAGAATAGCGACCTCTAGTGGCTTGTGCTGGGCAGCTGTGCGCAGACAGGGCTTCTGCTTCCTGCCCAGTTGCTTTGGGGTTTATCTCCTCTGTTGCTGTGGGCTTGGCCTGGCTGGGGCTGTTCCTCCAAAATGGTGGAGCCCCGTTGGAGGGGGAGTGGCCGGGAGGCTATTTATCTCTGTAAGGGGCCTCTGTGCTCCCTGCTGCCCAGGGGGTTAGAGTGCCCAGAGATCCCCAGATTCCCTGCCTCTGGTCTAAGTGACCTGTCCTGCTCCTTTAAGACTTCCAAAAAGCACTCTCCAAACCAAAACAACAACAGCAACAATGAGAGAGGGAACAGAAAGAAAAAAAAAAGGAAAAAACACGCTATTATTATTATTATTTTTTTTGTCCTCATTTGCCTGTCCCAGGCACCCGCTCACTGGTCCTGCTGCCCTGTCTCCCTAGCACCAGGGTCCCTGTCCTTTCAAGGCTTCCAAAAAGCACCCACCCACTGGTCCCGCAGGGAAGGAACGCTCAATATTCCTTGTCCTCAGGCGCTGGTCCCAGGCACCCGCTCCCCAGTCCCGCCGCCCTGCCTCCCTAGCACCGGGGTCCCTGTCCCTTTAAGGCTTCCAAAAAGCACTCACCAAAAAGAGAGAAAAAAAGGGGAAAAACATGCGATTTCCTCTGTCCTCAGGTGCCGGTCTCAGGCACCCACCCACCGGTCCCACAGGGAAAAACGCGGGATATTCTTTGTCCTCAGGTGCCGGTCCCAGGCACCCGCTCACCAGTCCCTCCGCCCTGCCTCCCTAGCACCGGGGTCCCTGTCCCTTTTAGGCTTCCAAAAAGCACTCACAGAAAAGAGAAAAAAAAAGGGGAAAAACACGCGATTTCCTCTGTCCTCAAGTGCCAGTCTCAGGCACCCGCCCACCGGTCCCGCACGGAAAAATGTGGGATATTCTTTGTCCTCAGGTGCTGGTCCCAGGCACCCGCTCACCAGTCCTGCCACCCTGCCTCCCTAGCACCGGGGTCCCTGTCCCTTTAAGGCTTCCAAAAAGTGCTTGCCAAAAAGAGAAAAAAAAAGGGAAAAACGCACGATTTCCTCCGTCCTCAGGCGCCGGTCTCAGGCACCCACCCGCCGGTCCCGCCACCCTGCCTCCCTAGCAACGGGAGCCCGTCCCTTTAAGGCTTCCAAAAAGCACTCGCCAAAAAAAAAAAAAACCGCTCCGGTTTCTTTCCACCCGCCGGGAGCCGGGGGGAGGGGCGCTCGGGTCCCGCCGAGCCGGGGCTTGTATCTTACCCCCTTCGCAAGGCGCTGGGTTCTTGCAGGTGTGGATGTGGTCTGGATGTTGTCCTGTGTCCTGTGGTCTTTATTTTCGGAAGATTTTTCTTTGTTATATTTTCATAGCTCTATATGTTTTTGGGAGGAGATTTCCACTGCTCTACTCACGCCGCCATCCTGGCTCCGCCCCCTCATAATTTTTGATTATGTGTTAGAAAATGTGTTAAAAGACCTACTGAGGGGGGAGGAGACAGGATGGCAGCATGAGTAGAGCAGCAGAACTCTCCTCCGAAAACCACAAAGAATTATGAAAATATAACAAAGATAACTCTTCCTAAAATAGAGACCAGAGGACACAGGACAACATCCAGACCACATCCACACCTGCGAGAACCCAGCGCCTCGCGAAGGGGGTAAGATACAAGCCCCAGCCTGGCGGGACCCGAGCACACCTCCCCCCGGCTCCCGGCGGGTGGAAAGAAACCGGAGCAGGTTTTTTTTTCTTTTTTTGGCGAGTGCTTTTTGGAAGCCTTAAAGGGACAAGGACCCCAATACTAGGGAAAAAAGGCAGCAAGACCAGTGAGCAGGTGCTTGAGACTGGTGCCTGAGGACAAAGAAAATCACGCTTTTTTCCCTTTTTTTTTTTTGGCAAGTGCTTTTTGGAAGCCTTAAAGGGACAGGGATGCCAATACCAGGGAAACAGGGCAGCAAGACCGGTGAGCAGGTGCCTGAGACTGGCGCGTGAGGACAAAGAATATTGCGGGTTTTTCACTTTTTTTTTGGCAAGTGCTTTTTGGAAGCCTTAAAGGGACAGGGACCCCAATACTAGGGAAACAAGGCAGCAAGACTGGTGAGCGGGTGCCTGAGACCGGCGCCTGAGGACAAAGAAAATTGCGCGTTTTTTCCTTTTTTTTTTTTTTTCCTCTTTCGTTGTTGCTGTTGTTGTTTTGGTTTGGAGAGTGCTTTTTGGAAGTCTTAAAGGGGCAGGACAGGACACTTAGCCCAGAGGCAGGGAATCTGGGGATCTATGGGGACTCTAACCCCCTGGGCAACAGGGAGCACAGAGGCCCATTACGGAGATAAATAGCCTCCCGGCCGCTTCCCCTCCAACGGGGATCCACCATTTTGGAGGAGCAGCCCCAGCCAGGCCATGCCCACAGCAACAGTGGAGATAAAATCCATAGCAACCGGGCAGGTAGCAGAAGCCCTGTCTCCGCACAGCTGCCAAGCATAAGCCACTAGAGATCGCTATTCTCCCAGGAGAGGAAGGCCACAAACCAACAAGAAGGAAAGCTCTTCCAGCTGTCACTCGTACCAGCTCTGCAAACTATGTCTATCACAATGAAAAGGCAAAACTACAGGCAGACAAAGATCACAGAGACAACACCTGAGAAGGAGACAGACCTAACCAGTCCTCCTGAAAAAGAATTCAAAATAAAAATCATGAACAAGCTGACAGAGATGCAGAGAAAAATGCAAGAGCAATGGGATGAAGTCCGGAGGGAGATCACAGATGTCAGGAAAGAGATCACAGAAGTGAAACAATCCCTGGAAGGATTTATAAGCAGAATGGATAAGACGCAAGAGGCCATTAAAGGAATAGAAACCAGAGAACAGGAACGTATAGAAGTTGACATAGAGAGAGAAAAAAGGATCTCCAGGAACGAAACAACACTAAGAGAACTATGTGACCAAGCCAAAAGGAATAACATTCGTATTATAGGGGTACCAGAAGAAGAAGAAAGAGGAAAAGGGATAGAAAGTGTCCTTGAAGAAATAATTGCTGAAAACTTCCCCAAACTGGGGGAGGAAATAATCGAACAGACCATGGAATTACACAGAACCCCCAACAGAAAGGATCCTAGGAGGACAACACCAAGACACATAATAATTAAAATGGCAAGGATCAAGGACAAGGAAAGAGTTTTAAAGGCAGCTAGAGAGAAAAAGGTCACCTATAAAGGAAAACCCATCAGGCTAACATCAGACTTCTCGACAGAAACCCTACAGGCCAAAAGAGAATGGCATAATATATTTAATGCAATGAAACAGAAGGGCCTTGAACCAAGGATACTGTACCCAGCACGACTATCATTTAAATATGATGGTGGGATTAAACAATTCCCAGACAAGCAAAAGCTGAGGGAATTTGCTTCCCACAAACCACCTCTACAGGGCATCTTACAGGGACGGCTCTAGATGGGAGCACTCCTAAAAAGAGCACAGAACAAAACACACAACATATGAAGAATGGAGGAGGAGGAATAAGAAGGGAGAGAAGAAAAGAATCTCCAGACAGTGTATATAACAGCTCAATAAGCGAGCTAAGTTAGGCAGTAAGATACTAAAGAAGCTAACCTTGAACCTTTGGTAACCACGACTCTAAAGCCTGCAATGGCAATAAGTACATATCTCTCAATAGTCACCCTAAATGTAAATGGACTTAATGCACCAATCAAAAGACATAGAGTAATAGAATGGATAAAAAAGCAAGACCCATCTATATGCTGCTTACAAGAAACTCACCTCAAACCCAAAGACAAGCACAGACTAAAAGTCAAAGGATGGAAAAACATATTTCAGGCAAACAACAGTGAGAAGAAAGCAGGGGTTGCAGTACTAATATCAGACAAAATAGACTTCAAAACAAAGAAAGTAACAAGAGATAAAGAACGCCACTACATAATGATAAAGGGCTCAGTCCAACAAGAGGATATAACCATTCTAAATATATATGCACCCAACACAGGAGCACCAGCATATGTGAAACAAATACTAACAGAACTAAACAGGGAAATAGACTGCAATGCATTCATCTTAGGAGACTTCAACACACCACTCACCCCAAAGGATAGATCCACCAGGCAGAAAATAATTAAGAACACACAGGCATTGAACAATACACTAGAACAGATGGACGTAACAGACATCTATAGAACTCTACATCCAAAAGCAACAGGATATACATTCTTCTCAAGTGCACATGGAACATTCTCCAGAATAGACCACATACTAGCTCACAAAATGAGCCTCAGTAAATTCCAAAATATTGAAATTCTACCAACCAATTTTTCAGACCACAAAGGTATGAAAGTAGAAATAAATTCTACAAAGAAAACAAAAAGGCTCACAAACACATGGAGGCTTATCAACATGCTACTAAATAATCAATGGATCAATGAACAAATCAAAATAGAGATCAAGGAATATATAGAAACAAATGACAACAACACTAAGCCCCAACTTCTGTTGGATGCAGCGAAAGCAGTCTTAAGAGGAAAGTATATAGTGATCCAGGCACACGTGAAGAAGGAAGAACAATCCCAAATGAATAGTCTAACATCACAATTATTAAAACTGGAAAAAGAAGAACAAAGGAGGCCTAAAGTCAGCAGAAGGAGGGACATAATAAAGATCAGAGAAGAAATAAACAAAATTGAGAAGAATAAAACAATAGCAAAAATCAACGAAACCAAGAGCTGGTTCTTTGAGAAAATAAACAAAATAGATAAGCCTCTAGCCCAACTTATTAAGAGAAAAAGAGAGTCAACACAAATCAACATAATCAGAAATGAGAATGGAAAAATCATGACAGACCCTACAGAAATACAAAGAATTATTAAAGATTACTATGAAAACCTATATGCCAACAAGCTGGAAAACCTAGAAGAAATGGACAACTTCCTAGAAAAATACAACCTCCCAAGACTGACCAAGGAAGAAACACAAAAGTTAAACAAACCAATTACGAGCAAAGAAATTGAAACAGTAATCAAAAAACTACCCAAGAACAAAACCCCGGGGCCGGACGGATTTACCTCCGAATTTTATCAGACACACAGAGAAGACATAATACCCATTATCTTTAAAGTGTTCCAAAAAAATAGAAGAGGAGGGAATACTCCCCAACTCATTCTATGAAGCCAACATCACCCTAATACCAAAACCAGGCAAAGACCCCACCAAAAAAGAAAATTACAGACCAATATCCCTGATGAATGTAGATGCAAAAATACTCAATAAAATATTAGCAAACAGAATTCAACAGTATATCAAAAGGATCATACACCATGACCATGTGGGATTCATCCCAGGGATGCAAGGATGGTACAACATTTGAAAATCCATCAACATCATCCACCACATCAACAAAAAGAAAGACAAAAACCACATGATCATCTCCATAGATACTGAAAAAGCATTTGACAAAATTCAACATCCATTCATGATAAAAACTCTCAGCAAATGTGAATAGAGGACAAGTACCTCAACATAATAAAGGCCATATATGATAAACCCACAGCCAGCATTCTACTCAACAGTGAGAAGCAGCTGAAAGCATTTCCTCTGAGATCGGGAACCAGACAGGGATGCCCACTCTCCCCACTGTTATTTAACATAGTACTGGAGGTCCTAGCCACAGTAATCAGACAAAACAAAGAAATACAAGGAATCCAGATTGGTAAAGAAGAAGTTAAACTGTCACTATTTGCAGGTGATATGATACTGTACATAAAAAACCCTAAAGACTCCACTCCAAAACTACTAGAACTGATATCGGAATACAGCAAAGTTGCAGGATACAAAATTAACACACAGAAATCTGTAGCTTTCCTATACACTAACAATGAACCAATAGAAAGAGAAATCAGGAAAACAGTTCCATTCACAATTGCATCAAAAAGAATAAAATACCTAGGAATAAACCTAACCAAAGAAGTGAAAGACTTATACTCTGAAAACTACAAGTCACTCTTAAGAGAAATTAAAGGGGACACTAACAAATGGAAACTCATCCCCTGGTCATGGCTAGGAAGAATTAATATCGTCAAAATGGCCATCCTGCCTAAAGCAATATACAGATTTGATGCAATCCCTATCATATTACCAGCAACATTCTTCAATGAATTGGAACAAATAATTCAAAAATTCATATGGAAACACCAAAGACCCCGAATAACCAAATCAATCCTGAGAAAGAATAAAGTATGTGGGATCTCACTCCCCAACTTCAAGCTCTACTACAAAGGCATAGTAATCAAGACAGTTTGGTACTGGTAGAAGAACAGAGCCACAGACCAGTGGAATAGATTAGAGACTCCAGAAATTAACCCAAACATATATGGTCAATTAATATTTGATAAAGGAGCCATGGACATGCAATGGCAAAATGACAGTCTCTTCAATAGATGGTGCTGGCAAAACTGGACAGCTACATGTAGGAGATTGAAACTGGACCTTTGTCTAACCCCATATACAAAGGTAAACTCAAAATGGATCAAAGACCTGAATGTAAGTCATGAAACCATTAAACTCTTGGAAAAAAACATAGGCAAAAACCTCTTAGACATAAACATGAGTGACTTCTTCTTGAACATATCTCCCCGGGCAAGGAAAACAACAGCAAAAATGAGCAAGTGGGACTACATTAAGCTGAAAAGCTTCTGTACAGTGAAAGATACCATCAATAGAACAAAAAGGAACCCTACAGTATGGGAGAATATATTTGAAAATGACAGATCTGATAAAGGCTTGACGTCCAGAATATATAAAGAGCTCACACGCCTCAACAAACAAAAAACAAATAACCCAATTAAAAAATGGGCAGAGGAACTGAACAGACAGTTCTCTAAAAAAGAAATACAGATGACCAACAGACACATGAAAAGATGCTCCACATCGCTAATTATCAGAGAAATGCAAATTAAAACTACAATGAGGTATCACCTCACACCAGTAAGGATAGCTGCCATCCAAAAGACAAACAACAACAAATGTTGGCGAGGCTGTGGAGAAAGGGGAACCCTCCTACACTGCTGGTGGGAATGTAAATTAGTTCAACCATTGTGGAAAGCAGTATGGAGGTGCATCAAAATGCTCAAAACAGACCTACCATTTGACCCAGGAATTCCACTCCTAGGAATTTATCCTAAGAACGCAGCAATCAGGTTTGAGAAAGACACATGCACCCCTATGTTTATCGCAGCACTATTTACAATAGCCAAGAATTGAAAGCAACCTAAATGTCCATCGGTAGATGAATGGATAAAGAAGATGTGGTACGTATACACAATGGAATACTACTCAGCCATAAGAAGAGGAAAAATCCTACCATTTGCAGCAACATGGATGGAGCTGGAGAGTATTATGCTCAGTGAAATAAGCCAAGCGGAGGAAGAGAAATACCAAATGATTTCACTCATCTGAGGAGTATAAGAACAAAGGAAAAACTGAAGGAACAAAACAGCAGCGGAATTACAGAACCCAAAAATGAACTAACAGGTACCAAAGGGAAAGGAACTGGGAAGCATGGGTGGGCAGGGAGGGATAAGGCGGGGGGAAGAATAAGGGGGGTATTAAGATTAGAATGCATGGGGGGGGGGAGGGAGAAAGGGGAGGGCTGTACAACACAGAGAGGATAAGTAGTGATTCTACAACATTTTGCTATGCTGATGGACAGTGACTGTAATGTGGTTTTTAGGGGGGACCTGGTATAGGGGAGAGCATAGTAAACATAGTCTTCTTCATGTAAGTGTAGATTAAAGTATAAAAAAAAGAAAGAAAGAAAGAAAAGGGGGATTACTCCTTGACACGATAAAACTATTGGTAAATCAAAGATCAACGCATGCTTTAAATATCCTTAATGTTGATCACTTAAAGGGTGTCAGTTGATCAGCTATGGAGGTACTCTTTTCTGATAATATTCCTTTCTCTTAATTAAAAAAAAAAAAAAAAAGCAGTTCCTGTGTGCTGACCTCCAATGAGTTCTGCACAGTGGTATAGAGGGCATGTCAAAGTGTGGGCAAAGGGCCTGTTTGTTTCTACGCAGAAGATCAAGGCCTAGCTTGGATACCCAGAAAATGAACTAAGATACGATATGAGGAGGAGCTTCCGGCATCAACACTCTCTGGAGGACTCGTGCTGGGGGATGATCATCAAAAAGCCTTCACAGGGATCCTGGCGATGTTGCAGTTGTGGCTGCGTCCATCCCACCGTTTCCTGGATTTGCCATTGGAATGAGGAGGGAGATGTCTAGGCTGGCATGTGCATACAGTGAGACAACAAATTTGACTGGATCTGTACTGTTGGAACTGAACCAGGAGTTGGGAGGGGTGCAAGTTGTAGCGCTCCAAAATCTTATGACTATAGACTATCTACGGTTAAAAGAACATATGGGATGTGAACAGATCCCAGAAATGGGTTGCTTTAATTTGTCTAATTTCTCTCAGACTGTTCAAGTAAAGTAGTACAATATCCATCATATCATAGACAAATTTTCACAAATGCCTAGGGTGCCTAACTGGTTTTCTTGGCTTCACTGGAGATGGCGGGTAATTATAGATTTGCTTTGTTTATGTCACCGTATTCCTATTATGTTAATATGTGTCCGCAATTTAGTTAGTAGTTTAAAACCTATACATGTTTAAGTTACTCTACAAGAAGATATGTCAAAGAAATAATCAATCCTCCCATGTTTCCTTCCATATGCTACCTCTATAGCTTTTCTTCTTCCTTCCTAATTACAACCCTTAAATAGAATTCGTGCCTCATATTGAATTTACCGAGTATCACAATTCCTCCAGGTGGTAAAGATACCTCGAGACAAGTGCTGGGCATAAAAGCCACAGGGCATAAATTTGCAAAGATGTAAAAAGCTAACCTTTTCAAACAATATGGCTTCTCTCTCACTTACCAACTTTACATTTCCCTGTATGGCCCCAGAAGATGACTGGTTAGCCAGAGACGGGTAAGATTCCTCAAGGGAGGAACAACCTAAGACAGGCACAGTTGCAGGGGGGTCATCAGGTGAGAAATTGGGGAGCAACATTGGTGAAGCTTAGAACTTCACCCCCCCCCCCCCAGTGTTGAGAGAAAGCTTCTGCATCCATGGATGTTTTATTGCCCTTGTCTAGCTCGGATTAGCACATAGTGTACAGGCACACACCTGCTCAGCTACAATTGCTCTCTTACAACACTAAGCTATGTTTTCTACCTTTATCTTGCATCTACCTACCACTTCAGCATTTTATTAAAAATAAAAATGAAATAATAATAATAATAAAGGGAGAAATGTGGGATCCACATATAAATCAAGTATAAAAATCAAACGAATATTCATAGTTGACCTGTTTATAGTTCGTAATGCGTGATCAAAACCGAAAGTTTCTGTGATGCATGCCCTTGTACTGTTCACCATGTAAGAAATTATTCACTATGTAAGAATTTGTTCACTATGTAAGAACTTGTTCGTTATGCTTCAGAAGATTGGAGACTGATGAGAACTAGTCTTGAGATGGATTAATGATTGTGCATTGAGCATTGACCCCCCTATACAGAATTTTATTGTTGTTAACAACCATTTGATCAATAAATATGAGAGATGCTCTCTCAAAAAAAAAAAAAAAAAAAAAAAGAGAACTACTGAGACTGAAGTAAGTAATAATTACCCCAGAAAATGGTGAGTCCCTTATTCTGTCCGACTTGGGTGCCTAGATCCGTCTAAATTGTAGTTTAGCTGAGTCAGGATTTGTTATAGGTTTAGTTAGATTTAATTCAGCATTGGCTTCAAATATTTTTGAGTGCATGATTAAGACTTTCTTTCTACAAGAAGGAGGTCTGTGTAGAGATCTCTTTGTGCTTTGTAGCCCACCTACCAGCTTCTGAGCCTTGGGAGATCTCTGTGCTTTACAACCTGGCTGATATCTTTTTGTTTACCATATTGTACTGTAGAAGGACTCTTCCCTTCTCCAAAGATCCAGATTGCTTTGTAGGGATCTCTCTCTTTTCCCTATCTTGACTTCAGTTTTTAGCCACTTATTTTATATTTGGGAATGCCTATGAGCCTAGCTGGGGAGGGAGAACTCTTGTCTAGAGGCTTTGGAGCTTATAACCCGTGTAGAAAGCAAAGGCCCAGGGGGTTAGAGCTGGCAAGTATTTGTAGACCCACTCTGTGGCTGAGGCTCCTTGAGCTGTAAACTGTTACTCTAGTCCATATATGGGCACTGAAAGATGGTTAAAGGATCAGTTCGTTTCTCATTATCCCTTTCTATGGCAGTCTTCCTTCTCTAGCCAACCCATAAGAGAGAAAATTAACTGTGGGCTTTTTCTTTCTAAGAATGTCTAGTTGCTTCTTGTATTTTGGTTCCTTTATATATCTTTGGGTCCTCAGTTCTCTCATAGGTTTTTAAGAAACTGTAATTTTGTAGTTTATCTACCTCATTCTTGTTAGGGTGGGACTAAATAGTCTTTTGTAAATGTCTATATCCAAATCCTAAGGAGTTTTCCATTATGTTCATTTTTTTTCTTTCTCAATTAACATTCCTGTTTTCTCTATTAAAGTCCACAGCTCCAATCAAACAACCCTCCTAAAATTACAGCTCTGGTGGCTTCTGTAACTGCTCCCATAAATTGCCCCTCATACTTACAGGCAGTCATAACTACTTGCTCTTGCAGGTCTGAGCTGCATCACCATCCTTTGTCGGCTTTCTTTAACCTTGTCCACATTTTGGAAAATAGTCCCTTTATTAAACTCTTCTCAATTATGCTCTTTGAATGAGCCATCTCCTTCATGCTGGCCCCCCAAATGATAAGGGGCATTTCTCTAAGAAGTAGAAAGAGATTCAAGCCACAGGTAGATAGTGGAGAGTATTATGAAGAGGGCAAAGAGTGAGTTTTCATAGTTGGCTGAGTGATGTTGAAGTGGTGGCAATATTGGTGTCATCTAGGAAAAGAGGAAAAACATAGCTCCCTGCTAATACTTTCTTTAATAAATCTCTGGCCTTTTTGCAGGTCATTTTCCAGATTGATTTTTCTGAGTACTTGTGCGTGTCTACAAAAGCTTAAGGAGGAATACCGGAGCTAAAGAATCAGTGAGGCCTTCTTGGTGTGGTGGGATTTGAGGAGGTAAGAAGAAGTGAGAAGATGGAGCAGAAAATTCCTAGACAATATTTTAATCAGTGCAACGTTTTATTTCACATACATTTAGCATTTGCTATATAATTTACTCAACATCAACCGTTAGGTTCCATATAAGTATCTGAAAATTTTTTCATTAGAACCTTTTTTAATAGACAATACTATGAAATAACCAAATTTTTACTGGCTTACCTTTGTGCTTGTAACAAAGTAGGTATTCAAAACTGTTGGATATACTAATATTAGCTGACATTTATTGAGCACTTGCCCTGTGACAGGTACTGTTGAAAATTGCTTGCCATCCCGTTCACATTCCAGTTTATAGGTGAGGAATCTGAGGCTACAAGATGCATTTCTACAGTAGACACTCAAAGTGATAATGAATTAATTGACTGAAGTGGAGACTGTGACATTTAAATTTTTTCACAGTTATTTGTGAAGAAAAAAAGTTTATTGAAATTCAGGATTGGAAGACAAAAATAATCTCTCTTTTTTTCTGCATGCAAGTATTCATAAAGTTTATTAGTATTTTGCAAATCCTGGTAAAATAAATACGATCTGACAAGAGTCACAAGTATAGGCCATGTACCTTACCTGTTTTTTGAGAGATTTTATTCTCTCCTTTTATTGTTTCACTCCTTCCTTTCATTTTTTTCCCCACTTCACTCCCTAAAATTTTTCACATTTATTCATTTATTGCTTCCTTCATTCATTCAAAGAAGGTCAGGTGCTTAATTTAAAAACCTCATTCAATATGGTGTCAAGCCACACGCCAGGGCCAAGAACCGAAGGGTGCTGTCCTGTTTCTCCCTGCGAGCGCGGATCTCCGTGGAGTCCCGCCCTCTTCTCCTCACCTGCTCCCCAGGAAACAGCCGCGAGGCCACCCTGGCCTCCGGCTCCGAACCGCGCGACCTCGGCCCCCTCCCTCTCTCCCGGGGACCGCTCCGCCCTCCCGGATCCCGGCTGGCCGAGCGCATTTATTTGCATATTTCTACCTTTGTTCCCTGCCGGCGGCCAATCAGCGCGCGGGGCGAGGCGGGGGTGCTGGGCGGGGCTCGGGCTCCGGCTCCGGCTCCGGCATCCAGCTGCTGCGGCCGCAGGTTCCCGAGCGGGTCTGAGCCGCTGTGGGCGCGCCGCGCACTGCAGCCCCAGCCCCGACCCCCATCCGCGCCCGCGCTGCTGCCCCTCCTCGGTCAGGCCTTAAAGGCAAGGACAAAGAGGCTCTCCGGGAGGCTCTGCTGGAGCCAGATTTACCCACACTTGCTGGGACCCACAGGCTCCAAGATGGTTTGCGGGGGCTTCGCGTGTTCCAAGAACTGCCTGTGCGCGCTCAACCTGCTCTACACTGTGAGTATCCCCAGCCAGTTCCTCCCCGCTTGGGGGCTTTACTGCTGCTCGGTGCTCTTTGGCTTTCGTGCCTGGCCAAGGACTCACACTCTCCCGCGCCCCCTTGCCGTCTTCCCACGCCCTGCGCGCCCCCGGCCTTGCCGTCAGACCCCTCCGGCGACCAGGAGCCGGCGCTTGTCGCAGTCTCTGCCGTTCCCTCATTGTGAAGCCGCCGGCTTTCTTGCTCACTGGGCGCGTCTCTGCTACATTGCTCTGCCCCGCCCCCTCACCCACCGCCTTATTTTTCGTTTTTTTTTTTTACCAGAGCTTCCCGCTTTTCCATCCCTATCCCCTTTTGCTATTCCCTCCTGGCTTCCAAAACCCGCATTTGGGTTGGGTTTGGTGGCGAGAGAGCCGCCTTGAGTTTGAGGACAGTTCTGCAAAAAATAGCATGATCCGAAACTGACAAGGTGGCATATGGATGGTGTGAGTCTTGATTAGCTCTACGTGCTCTTGTGATTTTAATTGAAATCACCCAGTGAATATTAACAGGATATCCGCAGCTTCCGAAGTTTGTTTTGTGCTTAGAAAAGGGACGCCTTTTTTTTTTGTCTGGAGGGCGGGGAGAATTTTGCACATGCTTGATGCTTTTTCCATGTGTCTCTTTTTATTAATATCCTAACTCCATTTTAAGCAAAACCCTCCAGTAAATAACAGAGCCACCAGCCAAGTCGTCTCTTTCCCTGCCAACCAGCGTGGCCCTTTTAGCTTTAAGGCTGCAGTCTTTCTGAGATTTTAGAGGCGCAATTCTGGGTGAACAGGAAGGTGGGAGAGCAGGCTGCAGTCTATTGGTTGCCTACCATGTCCCAGGTTTTACATACATGATCTCATTCGTCATTCTGACAACCATTCGAGGCAAGGGGCATTGTCCAAGTTTTATACATAACAGACCAAAAAGCGTTTTAATAAGTTTACATAGCTGGTAGGTGGCGAGTCAGGACTGGAATCCAGATCTTTCCGCAAGCTTCTCTACCAGGCAGAAGAAACTTGCTCTTTTGTCATCCTCCCTCCATCCTAGTTTTTCTCCCTTCCATAAATACACCTGGCGTTTTATAGTACCCACCCTGAAAACAAACCCAGCCCCCCTGCATTAGAGGAGAGCGAGGCCATCTGTGCAAGATTAAGTTACATCCTTGAAACAGAGAGGTTGCCCTGTGGTCACTAACAGGAGAGGCCAGGTAATTTTACCATTCCTGTTCGTTTGTATGTGAACATGATTGCAAAGCTTTGCAGACAGACAAAAACTGAAATAAAGTATGCTTTTTGGCTAGTTAGTAGGAATCTCATCGACATGGTACCTAGTGGTAGACTTGTGGGAAAAAATTGTAGAACACCTGGTGATTCAACCCCTTGTAATTGGAGATCCATGTCAAGTTTCAGATCAGAATTCACCGTTGTGTCACTTGGGGCTTGCTTATCACATTGATTTTTTATTAAGTAAATGCTGACCAATTCTCCAGGTATTTTATTTGTATGAGTGGCCTGCTTGGAACTTTATAGATTCCCCATTTAGTGCCCTGACTTCTACTCCAACCCTCCAATGATTTAGTCACCTAATCACCAGACACCAAACCTTACAGTGTCTGCTTAACACACAGAAGAATGTCTCCTTGGCTTTCTTACTTGACTGAGGGGTCAATATAGGTTAATGTGCAGCTTAAGTTTTTTTTTAAAGGCAAGCTATTTTAAATCTAGTTCTGTTGCTTTCAAGATGTCATTTTGAGTTGTACTTACTATCAGGGAAGTGAGGAGCAAGTTGATTGTAAAAGAACCTATTAAGACATATCTATTCTAAATTATTGACCTTCAAATGTATTCTGTTGATTTTAAAAGCTATGGAGTAAAACTTAATTAATTGAAAATTCACAGGATTATGAAAATGGTTAGTCCTTTTCAATCCTAGACATTTTGGACAAAGTATATTTCTTAAAATGAAGCAGTGTCTAGCTCTTATAAACTGTGAACAGGCTTAAATAAATTCAGCATTTTAAGTTGAGAGTTGTGTGAAAGGCAAAAATAGGACTGGATATTAAAAAGATGCTGAAATTGTGCCACTGCTGTTATGTGAACTCTAACTTCCCTGGTCTCTCGCTCAACGTTTTGAGATGAGAATTGTGCAGTGGTCAGGGGCAAGGTTGAGGCTGGAAACTTGGGAGACATTTTTTTTTTAAAGCATGAATAGGAGGACCCAATCTTACTTGGGTCACTGCCTCTAAAATATGCTCAAAGTTGCAGGATTGGGTTTGAGGTGGTTTCTATAACTGTTAGTAAAACCAGGTAGTGACAGGTGTAAAGGTCATGGCCTGCTTTAAGTGTCATCCCTGTTGTGATTTCTTGAGGAACTTAGGACTCTAGCAGCCAAGCTGTCCACATGCTCGAGTGGCCTGCTGATGAGCCTAAGATTAGAGTAGAAATGATCAGTCCAGAAAATGTGTCACTAAAATAGGTCAGAAGGAACATTCTTTACTTCTCATAGCCAAAGGTACAGTTGATTTCTGTTGTGTCTATGGTCTGGTTGTTTAAACTAATAGGACCCCTAATACTGAACAACTTTTAAGTTAGTGTAGTGTGTATAAACAGTTTATAGTTATGGGACAAAAAAGAAAAACTACAATCTCTTCCTGCACCTTTATGTTATAAGAAAGAGAATGACTTGCTTTAGAACTTCCTGGTTTAAAGAAACTACAGTTTTCTTCGCTTAGCTATTTATTGTATGTCTACTGTGTGCAACGCTCTGCTGTCAGTCTGGGAATGCAACAGTAAACCAAACTGGGCTTTAAAATCAGTATGCCTTTATGAAGTCTCTTTTATTTACTGCCTTTTCAGCATACGATCTTGAGCTTTATTCAGTCAATAAATATATTATTTACCTGCTGTGTGTACTCTTCTGAGAACTGTGGGAAATAACAAACACATTCAGAGGCAAACACCTAACTCTGAAGACAAGCTCTAAGTTGGGATTCATGAAGTGGGAAAATTAAATGCTATTTAAGAAAAAGACTGAATATAGGTGCCATAAAATTTAGGGTTAGAGGAGATCTTTGTGAGTTAGGGAAGTTGGGGGAGTGAAAAAGGGTATGGTCAAACTGGGGGAATGTAGAAATAGCATGGGTCTTCTTGTTTGGGATATAAACACAAACGAAAACTACTTTGGGAAAACGGTCTATTTTTAATAGTTTATTTTAAAATAATTTTGAAAATATTTTGACAAAATGAAAAACAACTTTAAAAATCTAGTTATGTTGTGGGGAATGTTAGGAAATATGAAGTGTTATATTAAAATGTTACATTTTGAAGATTTTTAATACATCTCCTTTTTCTTCTTAAGCAGAGAAAAAAGGAATTGTGCTGATTTTATATTTATGTATAAAAATTGTTTTAATTAGGAATGTAAGGAATAGAAAATAACTTGTGACCTTAAATGAGAAAAGTGATTTCAGAAGTTTCAGTTTTGTTTCTTTTTCCATATTTGTTCTTAAATCTTTCCAAGTTTATTTCTGTTGATTTTTTTTTTGGCAGTTTGTTTTCCCCTATACCTTTGATTGTTTTGGGAAAAATTCCCATGCAGTATTAAAAATTATACTAATTTACATCCATTTGAAGACACACATTGATTTACATTTTAATATCTCTAAAATTGGGATTGTCTTAAAATAGGTAAAAACTACCATATTTAAAGTTTGAAACATATATTTTTGTAAATTATGAGAAGAAGAACTGGATTCAGTAAGAAAACCAAATTTGAATACCAGCTCTACAATTTGCTTGGAATTTAACCTTGGGCAAACAGCGTACTTCATTTGCACTTCATTTTTTTAAAAATTTATAAGCTGGCGTTGATATTTTTCATTTTTCCCTCACGGGGTTGTTTGAATAAAGTGAAAGAATGTGGATAAATGCTTTGGATGCACTACAGAAAAAAGATTAAGTTACTAGAGCTTCAAGTGAAAGAAGTTGAATTATTTTAAATTTCTGAATTAGATACTTGCATGTTATAATGAAAAGATTTTCAAGGCTTTGGTATTTCTAACACTTACAGATTAGGGTTAAGTGGGCCTTATGAGGCAATATAGTATAGTATTAATCTTTAAATTGTAAGAAAAGAAATTGTGGTGCCGTAAGCATAAATTAGAAGTGATTTATGTGTTTATTTTTTTGAATCCTATTCTAGTCATCAGAGTGCTGAATAGTTATAATTTTGTTCAGTCTCAACTCCAAAATCAATGAAAAACACTAGTACTTTAGCGCTCCCCCCAAAAAACTACTTATTGTAATTACTTTCAAATTATTGCATTTGCCATTTTGCAAAATTATGATAATCATTTCTCAAATTATTGTTTAATATTTTAATGTGTGGTTAGGTTTATGTTATTTCTCTGCCCTTGTTCAAACTACAGAAGGAATTTAAAGTGTTTAAGTGGTTGCTAAATATTTACTTTGAGTTTAAAAATGATTCACTATTTGCAGAACCTGGAATTTTCATATGATGCTATTGTGCTGATGTTTATACTCTGCCTTTGTGCCAAATGTGTTTATAGAATTTCCCAATTTGTGATTTAAAAACACAGTAACAATAATGTACCATTTATGTTTGCCATTTCTCACTTGAAACAAGGTTATTGACTTTCACAAAGTTTAACACTTTGATTAAAAGGGAATTACAAAGAAAGAAACAACTCATTTTGGGGAAAATTTTATTTCAGCCCATATTTGAAAGTGGGATTTGAACCTCTCAGTGGCTGAATTTACATACAGGTTTTAGGTGGTTTAAAAGTGGACCATTGTTCTGCCAGACACATTTGAATTACTGGTGAAGGCAGGCTACACAGAGGATTCCCCATACATTTTGCCCTTTGTTGCCTTCCTTGTTTGCTGAGTTCATCCTCTGCCCACAACCTAAACCTTGCTTTGCCTTTGTAAAGAAACACAAATAATGCCTTCTATTTCTTTGATCAGAAGAATGATTTCCTTAAATTTTCACATTGGAATATTAATACCTGAGTACCATTGCAGACTGAGTAAGGATTCAGGGAAAGGAGGAAGGCCTGTGATTTTTTTTTTAAACATTTTTTAAAGCTTTCTAGCTAATTCTGAAATATGGTGAGGGCTGAGAACCAGTGTGATAAGATGCTGCTTTACCTTGCCATTGACCATGCGGAGGCCCAGTATTGCACATAGCTTTGTGTTTGCTTTTCCCCCCATAGACCATTAACCTTTTGTTGGCAGACATCGCGGCTGGCTTTGTTGCAGCCATCAGTGTGTAGCTTTATTTATTTTTTCCCAGGCAGAGCCTATCTTTCTCAGTACTTCTTGAATTGCATTAACAGAATTGGCTAACCCCTTTTCACCAGAAGTAAAACATACCAAATGAAAACTTACATACAAATGATGATTTGACTAAGGTAAACCTAGAGACAGCCAAATATTTTAAAACATGGAAGTTAGTATTGGGTTAAAAATAATAAGCAGGCATTGCTTTTATCTATCTACTGTAGAATCTAATATGCTTTTTCTTCAATTTTTGGCCAACCTTTCATATACTTCTGAGGTTTTTCTGTAACATTTCCCATGAACAAATCTACTTCCTGTAAAATTGTACCATAATCCTAGTTGGCTAGGGTTCTTTATGTTATTAGTCTAATATGAGTATGTTACAAGGTGAACCCAAATACTTTTGTTCACTCTGATAGTAAATATTAATTGAGCATCAGCAGCAGTGAATAAAACAAACTGAAACATCCTGCCTTGGTGGATCTTACATTTATGGAGAAAGACAGATGATAAGCAGATAAGTAAATAAATTATACATCATATTAGAGGGTAAAAAAGTGCTATGGAGGAAAGTGGAGTAAGAAGAATGAGGAGTGGTGGGGCAGGTCAGGGAGGGTATGTCCATAGTTTTGTATGTGGTGGTCAGAATGAGCCTGCTTAGGAAGACAGCACTGCAACAGACTTGCAGGAGATGAAGGACAAAGAGCTGGGAAAAGTTTTGCAGGGACTGGCCTTTGGAAAGTTCCTGGGAGGAGTGTTCTTGGTTTATGCGAGACAGAGAGGAGACCAGTGTGGCTTGGACAGAGTGAGCAAGGGGTGGAGTGGTAGGAAATGAGTCAGAGAAGGTCTGCCCAGTTTATGAACGGCTCTTTGAGGGAGCACTGTGAGGGCTTTTGCATGAGGAAGTTGGGAGCCACTGGTGGCTTTGGGCCTGATTTTTATTTAAAACACTGCATAGCTACTGAATTGAGAATGGATTATAGATGGCAAAAATGGGAGCAGTGAGATCAGATACAAAGCTATTGCAGTAATTTATGCAAGAGATGATGGGGATTTGGACCACTTTGATAGCAATAGAAGTAAGAGAAACAGATTTTGGGTGAATTTTGAAGGTGGGACCAACAATTTTCCTGATGGATTGGAATTGGGGGTGAGAAAAAGATGAGTCAGATTAGCCGTGATTCTGATTTAAGTACCTGGTAGGGTGGTCTGCTATTTAATAGGAATGGGGAAGACTGGGGCTGGAGCAGGCTTGGGAGGAAAGTAAGGGGCTCACAATCAGATGTGATGCCAGTCAATACCCAGGTGGAAGGTCAAGTAGCAGTTAGACTAACAACAATGGATTTCAAGGGAGAGAATCGCTGGAGGTTTAAATTCAGAGAGCCACTAACAGAGAGCATGGTATTTGGAGTTGATACGGGGTGAAATCAACAATCTAGTGAGAATTGATGGAGAAGGGCAGTGGTCTGCAGGTTGAACAAAAGACACTCTTAAGAGTTTTGGGAGGCCAGGAGGATTCAGCAAGGCAGTCTGAGAAGGAATGCCTGGATGGGTAGGGGAAAAATTTGGTAGAGCTTGGCGTCCTAGAAGCCAAGTGCCAATCGTTGTAAGGAGGCAGAATTGAATAGGTGGGTCAAATGCTAAGTAAGATGAGGATTAAAACTTGATTCTTAAAGTGATCCTTGAAGAAGTCATTGAAAAGAACAATTACCCCTTCATTTTTCACAGAATAGACTATCTGCCCCTCAACAGTAAGGACCATGTTGTAATCACTTCTGCTTTCCTGTGTGCCCAGCACAACCCTGGCCTAGGGTTGGTATTATTTAAATGAAGTAAAGAATCAGTGCAGGGCTGTTCTGCCCACAACTCCAGTTTCCAGAACTGCTCCAAAGACGGATGCAGTAGGGTGGGGTTGGCTGTGGGTGCCCCCTCAAACTAGTTATCCTTGGAAAATAATGAATCTCTTACTTTTGATTTCCTTTGAATAGTTTCTTCCTAGCAGATACTATATACCATGCATTTTGTGCCTAGTAATATAAAATAATATGCTTGGTACCATGGAGAACATAAAGAAGAAAAATATGAGACAAAGCCCTTCAGGCCTCCTAGTGTCATTTGAAAAATGAAAATGAAACAAAGAGCTGAGGTCTTACATCAACACTAAATGTCTGGATCTTTACCAATATCTAGATTATTTCTAGAATTAACAGATTTTTAGCCAGATGTTTGGCATCAGAGACACACACGCTTGATCATAGCTGAATTGTTCTTCAGTGCTTCATATTAGGCAGAAGTTCAGAGGGGGAGTCCGTGTTTAAGTGTGTGAATGTTTAAGATAGAGGGAACAGAGTCCAGGGCCTTTGTATCCTTCATGTGTCTGTGGATGCTGGGTTACATTTCTGTGGCTTAGTCCTTCAAAATCTTACTACAGTTCTACATCTTTCACTCTCCACTACCATCACAACTTCTCTCTTGCTTTAGTGCTGGCAGAACATTTTTGAATAATCAGCTACAAAATCAAATCCAGTTTTTTCAAAAGTTCTATAATTCTCTTTTATCCCCAAAGCAGTTCCCTTCCTGGTAGAATTTGGATGCTCAAAAGCTTTTGCCTGTCCTTAATGTGTGATGAGCAATATCATGAATTTTTTCACTGAGCAGTGTATTTTGAGTACTTCTGTACCAGGTACCTAGCCAGGTGCTGGGAATATTGATCAACATGGGCCATGACTGTGTACACTTAAAGTGTAGCAGGCTTGTTAGAAGAATCCAAAGTATGGCTGGAGGTGGGGAGTAGTAGCTAATGAATTACTTCTAGAGGTGATGCAGGACCTTACAGCCTTGGGTTTGTCAGCCTGGAATTTGGACTTTATTCCAAGATTAGAAACGAAATATAGCCAACATGGAATGACCTGATCTTACTGGCTTTAAAATCAAGACTGTCAGAGACCACCATACTAGGAAGAGAGACCAGCTACAGGTAGTAGAAACCCAGCAACTGCCTCTTAAAATAGTAAACTTTATTATTTTCATGTGGCAAGATATCTGGAGCAGGTATGAAATTCAAACTTGTTTTCAAGGTCCCCTTTCCATCTGTTTTCCTGCCCCATCCTTGGGTATGTGACTTTCTTCCTTGTCAGCAAATTACATTTGCACCTCTAGGTATCATGATTTGTGCCATGGCAAAAGGCTGATACTGTAAAATGCTGTCCCTTATAAAGCTGTATTTTTTTGGAGGGGATCAGTATATATATGTACACACATGTGAACCAATCACCAAATTCAAGACCTCAAGCATATCCATTATCCTCCGGAGTTTCCTAATCATTTTTTCATCACTCCCTCCTGCCATACAACCCCTGCTCCCAACCTGCAGGCAACCACTGACCTGCTCAGCAGTAAAATTTAGGCTGGAATTAAATTTGGTAAGCCTAGGGAGGGTGTTTGCTGAAAAAAAGATGCCTAGGACATTTCTCTGGCTCATTGATTCCGTTCCAGTTTTGTCCTTTTCAGCTAAAAGAAAGAGCTCATATTTTTTAAAAAGCCCATTGACAAGGTGAAGACTTTAGAGTTAAGTCTAGGAAGGGAAGGGCCCACAGTTGTGAAGGTCACTGCAAGTTTGTTACTATTAAACTTTTTATGATCAATACTTGCAAGATTGCTCGAGCTTATAGTAGCCAAAATTTTTCATGACTTACTGAGGAGCTCAAAGAATGTATTGGGGAGATATTAGAAACTCTTGAAAGAATAACAGTGGGATATTTAATAGTTGGGTCATCAAGTATGGCTGGATCAAGGGGCTCAGAATAGGTCAGAACTCTCCTGCTCCTTCTATCCACTCCTCACCTCAGCTGCCTTCTGCTTAGAAACTTTTTGACACTAGATCTTCCCATGTGCAAGATGTTCATTGGCAGAATCAATTTTCATTATCGATATAGCTTACTATGCCAGAGGAACACATTTTTCCCCCCTTTCAATCCCTGTATTATATGTGACATACCGAGTCTGGGTTTATGGACCTAACCCATGGACCAATCATATATAGGAGGGTGTGCATCCACTATACATAGGCCCAAGACTTGTGTCTCTGTTGCTGGTGGTGGTTGGAGGGAGCCAATGAGACACTATAATGAAGAGTTTTGCAAGAGTTGTGTGAGCTGGGTTTTAAAGCAATGTATGTCCACTACAGAGGTAATTCCTTCTCTAGTGGCAATTTGTCTGCTTCTATTCCTAATTCTAGAATATTCTAGGAGCTCCATCATTTGACAGGCTTAGTACAGTGGCTTGATACTTCAACACCCACCTAAGGTAGATTATAAAGAATGTTACGCACAACATATTTTTTTCCTCATTCTCTAAAGGCATTGCATGTATTGGTACAAAAGGTGCATAATACATGCTTATTAGTTTTAAACGACTGTATTTGCTAAAGTGATCTCTTCATACTGAGTAGAATTTCTTGCTCCCTTATTCCAGGCAATGCACTGTGTGCTTGTGTGTAAGTGTAGGCGGATGTGACAAAATTTCTAGGCCGAGTACAAGAAAAATGAATAAGCTAGCATTTGGTAGTTAACTAACAGAAATGCACTGAATAGAGGACTTTGTTGTTCTTTTATACATGACTGTTGTCTCACAGGGAGTAAGTTCAAAGGAAGCTCTTCACACATGTATCGATCTGGCTACAAAGCAAGAGCTACAATTTCTTACACATTATCTTTAGCATTATGTCTCAGTGTTAAAAATTATTTAAATATATTGCCAGGCACTATGATATTGTCCTGCAGGGAGAAAAAAGTGCCTGAAGCCAGAGGTTTGCCACTGTTCTGCCTCCATATCATTGGGCGTGTCACTGTGCTACTCTGATTCATCACCTGTAAAATGAAGGGGATGCGTAAGTTCACGGGCCAGGTCGCTTTGTGCCTTGGTGTCCTATGAGTTTGTGCTGTTGCGTGAGCCTTGGCTGAGAATGGCTGTGCCCCCTCCTCTTGTGATGTCCGGTCTCCTGGCCTTCATCAGAACCTCTCCTTGTGTGCAATACTACTTTTGCTGCCACCTCCTCTTAGGATTTGCCTGGGGAGGTGGTGCCAGTTGTGGATACTTTTACAGTCTCTCTTTGGCATGCCTTTTCCATCATGGCTCTCGTAATTTCTCTCCTAAGAGCTCTTTTTATTATGATATACTTTACTTTGTCTCAAAGAGAAAACAGGAAAGGTTGGCTCTTCCTGCGTATAAAAACATTGCTATCAACTAGTTAACAGATCCATAATCTGTTTTTATCAGCATTATGTCTCCCAAAGGAAGGAAACTATTTGTCATAGGTCTAAATTTACTTTCTGTTTCAATTGGTCTTATAAGGAAACTGTTATCGTTATTGAACAAATGGTTCTTGCAGTTCTTTTGTCTACCAAGTTGTAGTGACAAACTTAGGCTTAATTAATTATACAGTGAGAATTGATTTTTTTGGAATCAATAATTTTTAGATCACTAGTTTGGAAGACTTCATATAATCTCACTCTCTTCAAAATTACAAACCAGCCATAACATGCAATTACCATGCTTCAGAAGTAAATTGTTCCATTATTATCTTTAGATGTCTCATTTTCAGTAAAAATTAAAGGAACACTGATAATCAAACCTAACTAGCAGCATAGCATAAACCTTTAGATGTTATCTCTAATTTAAAAAGTTAATTATTGGGGGATTTTTTTTATTACAGATTTTTTTAAACATCTCATGCACAGAAAATAATATGGTAGATGCTTGTGAACCAAAAGACTGGTGTTAGAGACACCAGCCATACACAAGAAAACATATTTGCAATTTTTAAAAATTAAAACAATCTGGCATATTTTTGGGTTTTGTCAGAAAATTGAATAACTCAAATAAGTTTGTTCAGTTTTACCATTATAATAAATGCAAAATTCATTTTGGATTATCTGTGTTCTCTTCCACCTTACAAATGAGAATGTATGTTTGTGTGTGTTTGCACATGTGTGTGTGCTTATGAGTTGGGTATGAGAAGAGGAAAATAGGGTGGTGTGTTTCACATGTGAGAATACCCAAGTGTGACAGACCTAGAGCTTTGCTTTCTGTGATAAACCACCTAGTGCGTAGGCACTTACCCATAAGCACCTGAGTGAACCCCCTGGGGTGGGGTGGTTTTGGTTGGAGGCCAAAACCTCAATGTAAATTTCTTACATTTGTGTTATAATGAACCCCGAGGTAACTCCTGGTTACCTCCTGGGTCTTCGTGGGCCTCTGGCCAACCATGTTGGTGGTCTGGAAGCCATGCTGGGCTTTTTGACATCTTGTTTGGTCCTGATAAGGTAGAAGACTGAACCATAAACACGAGGGGTTTTGGTTGATTTCTGCCATCTGGTGTCAAGGGGGTAGGTGGAGTGGGGGAGGACCTTGTCCAGGACAGGGAGGGACCCACTCATGTCAGCCTAGCAACCTGACAGCAGGAAAGGGGCTGTTACATTTTCAAGGCTGGTTTCATTTAGGAAACATCCATGCACAGAAAATAGTATGGTAGATGCTGTGAACCAAAAGATTTATTTCAGAAATGCCAGTGGTTTTTTTTTTCACATTTCCCTCTTTTTAAGAAGTTCACTCTCCTAAAATCAATGTCATTCTCATGCATTTTATATATTTATGACAATTTGACCTATTAATCAACCAAGAATATATTGTATTGTTCTTTGTGTTTTAAAAGTTTACATATATGATGTTTTGTCATTCGCCCAGTTTGTTCGTTTATGTTTTGAAATTTATCAATTTGATAGAAACAGATCAAAATCATTTGTATTCTACTGTGTGATCACAACAGAGTTTATGAATTCCCCAGTCATGGTATTTGAGGTTGTTTTCAATTTTTTTACTATTGCAAACAAAGCTACAGCAAAAACCTGATGTATGTCTAGTTGGGGAGATGGGTGTTTCCTTTGGGTATTAACCTAGGAGCAGAACTGCTGGTTTAGTAAGGGATACATGTCTTTAATTTTCCTAGGTGCTGCCAAATTGCTCTGTAAAGTGGCTACAGCAGTTTACACTTCTCAAAAGTGAGTTCTAGATTCTTCATATCCTTGGTATCATCAGGATTAATTTTTGCCGGTCTAGTGCATGTAAGGTGGAATCTCATTGTGTTACTTTTTGTTTTCCTGATGTATAAGATTGAACATTTTTCAGGTACTGATTGGCCTTTCGGATTCATCTTTAGTAAACTACCTCTTATTATCTTTGACCACTTTTCAGTGTGCTTTTTATCCTTTTGAATTGATTTGTAGGTATTCTTTTAATATATATGTGCTGCAAATCCCTTCACCTGGTCCCAGGCTTATACTAACGTTTGTCTGGTGTTTTTATTGTATAGAATTAAAACATTTTAATGGGAGGTATAGTGTGGTAGGTGAACACAGAATCTGTAGCCTAACAGTCTGGGTTTCTATCCCAGTTGTATCCCTTCCTTGTTGTGTAACCTCAGGCAACTTACTTAACATCTCTATACAAGACTTTCCCGATCTGGAAAATGGAGGAAATAGTACTACCTACTCATTCAGGTTGTTGTGAAGATTAAACTGGTTAATAAATATAAAGCACTTAGAATACTTCCACATAGTAAGTGCCATATTACATATACTTTTTTGGGGTCTTGTTTAAGAAATTTTTCTTTAAGCACAAGGTGAATACATTTTTCTGTCATTTTTCTTAAAAGTTCAAGTTTTCCTTTTTATTTTTAGGATTTAAATCTATGGTGTGAAATAGGGACTCTTACTATCCTTTTTCAAAATGGACAGGTACATAGGGCTATTAAGTAAAACCTCCTCTTTCCCTACTGATTTATTAGAGTTCTGTATCCTCCAATCCCATAGTGCTGACTTATTTCAATCTGTGTCAGTTACTTAGTTTTAATTACCTAACTGTTATAGTAAGTGCTCATACTTGTTTGGATGATTTTAAACTAATTTAGTACTTTAAGTTTCATTTATATATTTAATTTTACTGTTGAAAACAAAACACATTTAAAAGATGTAAAGTCAGGCTCAGGTTCTGCAGAGCATGATGGAGGCAACAGCAAAGAGTTTGGGACAGTTAGATACAGCTACTGTTAAAGGTTGATTGACTAGTAGGAACATTTCTTAAGCCTGGTGCTGGTGACAGTGCAGCTGGGCTGAGAAAAAGTGCTGTAGACACAGGCCTTCTTGAAATTTCATCAAAATGTTCCTAGCTCTTTGAGGACATTTATTCTTCCATGAGAATGAATGAATTAATATATAACGTTCCACCCAAAACCCTATTGAGACTTTGAGTAGGAATACATTGACTTTGTAGGTTACATTGAAGGTCATCTGATACATCATTGTAATGAGTGTTCTTACTCCTGGTCATGCTCTCTCTTCATTTAACTTAGGTTTTATGTTTTTCCTAAGTTCTTCAATTCATTTCACCATAAAGGTTTTATAATACTTTTCATTAAATTCATTTATCTGTACCATGTATTTTGGGGACCTATTAAAAAATTACAGCCTAAAAAAATACATTAAAAATTTTTTTGGTGAATCAACATGCTGTTGGTTTTTGTATATTGATCCTATTTCCAGCAACTTTTTCTGATTCTCACCAGTTTTAATATTTTCAGTTTCTTGGATTTCTGTGTAGATACTCATGTTAATTTTATAATGACAGCTGTGTTTTCTCCTCATCTTTTTCCCATGTTCACTCTTACTGTTTTCTAAGAGCTATATTACAATGCTGAATACAAGTGGTAATAGCTGGCACCCTTGTCTTATTCCTGAAATTTAAAGGAAATGTTTCTCAGGTTGTGGGTAAAATTGTAACATTTCCAGAATATCTCGCTTGACTTTTGCACATCTGCATATCAATAGGCATTCAGAGGTGGAAAGAAGTATGGCTTTAGTGCATTTGTATCATTCCTCAGGGGTGGAGAGAAGTTCATCTCCGTATCAGTGGGTAATTACCTGGGCAAGAAGGGCTCATCTGTACCCAAGAGGTGAGGGGAGCATTGGTTTTGCTTCTGCTGGAGCAGGAAAGAGAGAAGGTCCCAGACTGAAGTTTGTAAGCAATAAATGGATTTTAAACTTTCTTTCTCCCTTTGACTGATTTCGGTTTTTAGAGGTATTTTGCCCTGGGATATCCTTTCCCTGGACTTACACAGGTTTTGTCATTGAATATAATATTGGCTTTGGGTTTTTGATAGCTATTCATTTAAAACAATTTTGGGGATTTTATTCTTTTCCTTAAAAAATAATTTTGCTGAATACCTGCCATTTTTTCTTTTTTAATGAAACTTTATCTTTCCTATTACATGATTTTTTTTCTAATTTATTTGGATCTTCTCTGTTTGGCTGTTTTTCAAGTCTGCATTTTTAAATATGGTTTTGTTTTTTCCATATTGTTTTTATTCTTTTATGGTTTTAGTTTAAAAATGTTGTTTTAGTCTCATTGAGTTACCTGTGTTACCTCAAACTCTTGAGAGTTCTAATCCTTCTGTTGCTGGGTCTGTTTCATCTCCCTCATGGTAGATTCCTCTCACTCCCCCCAATTCCCCACAGTCCCCCCACAATGCATTTTGTGATTTTTGATTTACAGCAAAGTTTTCATTTCTTCTTTGGAAGTGTGAGGGCCAGAACTTAGAAGTGTCCCTCCTGAGTTATTTTGAATTGGCTTCTGGGAGTTTTTCTTCCCTAAATTCCCTCCCAGAATTCCATCATTGCCCATGATCAGCTTTTATCTGAACTGCTTGGCTTGAAGATTCCTGTATGCCTGGGTAGTATACATTTAGAGTACTCCAGATGTGGGCATGGTACATGTGGAGTTTCTCTTTTCTGCAAACTTTTTGAAGCGACTCAAAATACTTTTGTTGTCTTCCTGGCTGTGGTGTTGTAATTTTCTGTAACCCCTTATGCTGAAAAATAGCTTTCTTGATGTCATTGTTGTGCAAGGGTCTTAGTTCCACTTCCCAATTCTGCCTGTTTTATGACCCAAGTCCTGCCCCTTTAGGGACTTTTCTGATCCAGGAACTTCTTCCCATCCTCTCATGGGCCCCACAGCCACCAGCTGTACCTTCACAGTTATGACTTTCTGTTTTTCCTTTCTCTCTGGCCTACAGGACTTTGCACAGAGTTTCTCTGTGCTCAACTATATATTTAAACAAATGCCACAATCTTTTTCATTATTTTAAAGTATTCATAGCAGGAGGGATAAGTGTAATAGCTAAGTTGCCCCTGTTCCTAGAACCTTCTGTGGTAGGCTGAATAATATCTCTGTACCAGCAAAGAATGCGCATTATAATTCTTGGAACCTGTGAATATGTTTGTAATTCCAGGGGGAAAATCCAGGGTGAAATACCTTTGAAACTGAAATCAGTCAAAGGGAGAAATAAAGTTTAAGAAACCCATTTATTTCTTACAAGCTGTCATCCTCTCTCTTGACCAGGCTACGGCAGAAGAGAACTCCATCCAACCTCTCTTGTTCAGATAAACCCTTGCAAGCCCTTGTGATTACCTGTTGATATGTAGATTGACCACTTCTCTCCACCCCTTGAAACACCTATTGATATGCAGATGAACTAAAACCTGGTGGGAAATTCTGAAAATAACTTCAGTTTTACCCACAATGTTACCTTATATAGGAAAAGGGACTTTGAAGATGTTATTCTGGATTTTTCTGGGGGAGTCCTAAAGTAATCACAAAGGTCATTACGAGAGGGATGTAGGAGGGTTATACTCAGAGAAAGAGATATGCTTAGGGAAGCAGGTTGTAGTCTGAGAGATTTGAAGATGGACTGCTAGCTTTGAAGATGGAGGAAGGGGCTACAGGCCAAGGAATGCAAGTGACTTCTAGAAGCTGGATAAGGCAAAGAAATGGATACCCCCCTAGAGCTTCTAGAAGGAATGCAGCCTTACTGACATTGTGCTTTTAGCCTAGTAAGACCCTTGTTGGACTTCTGACCTCCAGAATTGCAATAGAATAAATGTGTGTTGTCTTAAGCCACTAAGCTTGTGGTAATTTGTTAAAACAATAGGAAACTGATAAACCTTCTTCAACATTTGTGAAGGAGGGGTGTCTGGTTTTAGTGATGGGGATAGACTGTAAACTATATTAGAGACAGAGCAGTGAACTTGGTGAGGAGTACTTTTGACAGGATTATAGAGAAGGCTATATCCTCTTTGTCCCCTTACTTTAGAAAAAAAAAGCAAAGGTACTTGTGAATGTTCTAGATAATGTTTTCAGTAATAGCATAATATATAACCTGTGATCTGGGACTGCTTATGAAAGTTATGGGGTGCCTCTCCCCTTTTAGTTGTAGACATTATTTTTTGAAGGGGAAAAGATTTATGTTATTAACGAAACGGTCAGTTGGTAGCTGAGAAAGCAGAGAACAATTTTCCTCATTTTGCTGAAGTGCTGCTGTAAATACAAAGTTAGGTTTTCTAGGAGGCTGCTGACAAGGACTCCTGAGTACTTCACTGCAGCCAGATGGTGGGGATTGCATTGGTGGTTAATGCCAGGCAGATTTCTGTAACAGTTACAGGTCCCTGACTTACCCAACTCCAGATGTGAGAATTGTTCTGTATTAGCTTTTTATGGCTGCTGTGACAAATTTCCACAGACAATGGTGGTTTAAAAACAACAGACAGTTGTTCTCACAGTTCAGGAGATCAGAAGTTTGAAATCAAGCTGTCAGCAGGGTTGTATTTGCTGTGAAAGCCCTTGGGGAGGAATCTGTTCTATCTTCTGGTGGCTGCTGGCATTCCTTGGCCTTCCTTGTCTTATGGTCATGCCAGCCTCTCTTTACATTGCTGTCTCCTCTCTGTCTTTTCTAATCTCCCTCTGCCACATACTTCCTCTTAGGGTGACATTTAGGGCCCACCTGATCATTCAGGATAAGCTCCTTCTTTAAGGTCATTAGTTACATCTTTTGCCCATATAAGATGATACTAATTTTCTTGTTGTATAAGGTAATATTCATAGTGTGGTCATTGCTTTCAGCCTACTACCTGTTCCTTTTCTGATTTTTCTTTCTTTTTTTTTTTTTTGGCAGTCTTTGTCCTATTCAGTTTATCGGGAATTTTTGGATTTTTGTTCTGTAGTGTGATCCACTTTATAAAATCTCTGATACAGCAGTTATTTGCCTCCTTGTAAATTTTCATTCTCTCCTACACTGACTTCTAGAGCAAGAGTCCAGGGGTCACATTTACTCCATTGTCTATTATTGTATAGCTAGCCAGGTAAGAATGGTTTTACATTTTTAAATGGTTGAAAAAAAAAAAAAGTCAAGGGAAGCATGGTATTTTTGTTGTACATGAAAATTATATGAATTTAGATTTCAGTATCTGTACCTGAAGTACTATTGGGGTACAGCTCTGCTCACTCATTTACATGCTGTCTGCTACTGATCCTGGTAAGTGGCAGAGTGGAACAGCCAGAGGCAGAGACCAGGTGATCCACAGAGCTAGATGGTATATATCCGGCTCTTTACAGAGAAGGTTTGTCAACCTTTGTTCTTGTAGGAATATCTTGTCTCTGACTTGCAGTACTTAGTGGTCACCAACCCTTTGTTGGTGAATATTTAACTTATAAGAATTTCATTAATACAGTTAAGGATTTGGTATGATTCCCAAAAGTATTCTTTAAAACTATAGAGTTAGAACAAGTTTATGTATTATGTTATTCATGCTTCTCATCTTTTTGGCCAGAAGACTCAAAGACATACAGTGATAATACTGCTCATGGATTTAATTGAATTGGGAAATATACATCACCTGCAAGACTTGAGGTGGGCAAGTGTGATAGCTAATTTTATGTGTCAGCTTGGCTAGGCTTTGGTGCCCAGATAGTGGGTCAAATGCTGGTACAGTGTTGCTGTGAAGATATTTTTTAGATGTAATTAACATTTATACTCAGTTGACTTTAAGTAAAGCAGATTGCCTTCACATTGTGGGTGGGCCTTACCAATCAGTTGAAAGCTTTTATCTTTCAGAACAAAGAGGTTTCCTAAGCAAGAAAGAATTCTGCTTGGAGACTGCATAATAGAAATCCTGCCTGAATTTCCAAACGGCTGTCCTGCCCTGCAAATTTTGGACTTGATGGCCCCCACAATTGCATGAGCCAATTCCTTAAAATAAATCTCTCTAAATATATATCCTATTGGGTCTATTTCTCTGGGGAACCCTGACTGCAACAGCAGGTTACTCTTGATGTGTTGCAAATGTGGACCATCCTCAGCGTTAGGTACCACAGTGCAGTGAGGATGCTAAGCAGAGGCCTGATCCTGCTTCATCTCACCTTCTTCCTTCACATCTCCTCCAGACTTCTGCCTTTTACACCCCATGAAAGGAAATGTGTTATATTTGGATACCATGATGTCAGAAATAAGTTCACTGGTGATGGGGCAGAGGACTCTTTCACAATCCAAGATTGTCTGAAGTTGTGAGAAGATGGTGAGTGAGATGATAAAAATGAGACAGAAGCAAATAGACCAGCTAATGAGGCGCAGTTGAGAAAATGAGAAGGACTAAGCAAATTTCTGAGTGGTAAAGTTTATGGAAATTTTTCCCTCTACTCCCCTCTGGGAACAAGCTTTCTGTGTGTAGTAGCTGTAGTGGAGAACACCAAGGCCATATGACTTCAGAAGATGGTCCTGTGACGTTACAGATAGGTTTTTTTCATTGTCAAGTTTTGCTTCTTTATAATGAGTAGATAAAAATACCAATAGATGGTGTATTTGTCACTATTTATCAGTTTTATTTGTATTTCCACATGTATAAGAAGTTTTATATACCAAGACATTTAAAATTTGTGTTAATAAACTGTGCTAACAGGCATGAAACATTACACATTTAACTAAAAAAATCATTTGAATGAGTGGTGATTTAGTTCATATTAAAAAAAGATTAATTAGGTCTTGAAATGGTGCTAGACTGTGCATTATATATATTTCGATTCCTCCCAACTGGGTATTATACTGTCATTCTGCCCCAGCAAAGAGTTGACTCTCCAGTGAATTGAAGGTACTATCTCCACACCCCCATTCCCATCCCTCCTGCATACCTGTTTAAACTGTATCTTCTATCAGTTAATTTTAATCTTCATATGGTGTGCTATTTATTTTTTTAAAGAAGTAATTGTAACTGACATCGGTAATGACCAATTTTGAGGCATGTGTTCCTTGGTTTGGTTTTATACGTATATAAATAAAATGATTGGAATAGAATATAATTTCTTCTTGCTCAGAATGCCATTTTAGCCTCAATAGCTAAAATCTCTTATACTCTTTTCATCCTAAGAGTTTTAATGGTCTCTTTCTTTATATGAATTCTAATAGAATTGATAATGACATTTAAGGCAGTTTGTGTCAACAAAATTCTGTGAGAAATTTTTACTGTTGCCCGGGGTCAGGTCTGTGATTGGTTCTGGGATTGTGCATAGGTGAGAAGATGGGGTCCTTACTCTCAAGTTGCTCTCAGTCTCCTAGGAGAGATATGTGTGGGAATAGAATGTCATGAGGGGAGTAGCAGCCATATTCAAAGAAGAGGCTGTATAGGAGGGGAGAGAGATTATTTTCGTTTGTTGGGGACTAGGAAGGCCTCGTGCAGAGGGTTACAGTCAAGCTGGGCTCTGAAGGAAAGATAAGTGATTTCCATGTGAAGAAATCAGTATGTGGGACTGAGATGTGTTGGCATCTAGAACTTCATATAGGCTATTATTTCAAAAGGTTAATAGACATTATTTAGGTTTAGTAAACCAGATGACCTCTGAGACTCCATAATAATTGTACAGACTGTTGTTAGGTTTTTTTAATGCATGACTGAGAATTTATATAATATTTTAAAACAATACTAGGTACGGAGACCTTGTGTGTCTTCTAGGGTTGAGTATTTGTACTCAAATGATAATAAGCAGGTGCCTGAAAAATGATCTTGATGTTTCTATAGAAACTGACACTCTCTCCCACCCCTCTCTCCCCACTGCACCCTGTCCTCTCTGGTGGTTTCTGCAGTTGGTTAGTCTGCTGCTCATCGGAATTGCTGCGTGGGGCATCGGCTTCGGGCTGATCTCCAGTCTCCGAGTGGTGGGCGTGGTCATTGCCGTGGGCATCTTTCTGTTCCTGATCGCGTTAGTGGGGCTGATCGGAGCCGTGAAACACCACCAGGTGTTGCTTTTTTTTGTATCCTTTTTGGAAGTGGGATTTTCACCCCAATTGGGTTTATTCTTTCATTGATTTTTGTTTTGATAGATACAACGAATTTGAAGTTATCATTAGGAAATGAACTGCCAGACAGCAGCTCCTAGCAAACCGTGTGTGTGTACGTGTGTGTGCGTTCCACCAACACATTTCTTAGGGTGAAGTTACTGTGTGTTTAACACGTTCCCACTTTCTCCTCTTCACTTCATGAATGCAAATTCAGAGTTCCGTTCAACTGATTTTGGTGACCTCATTCAGTTCACAGTCTAAACAAAAATCACGTGTGGTTGGGAATTTCACAGTGATTTTTGTTTAGACAATAAATAGTAAGAAAGGCTACATATGTTTATGTATACTAATTTCCTATGTTATGTATGTTTAAGAATTTTTATTTTAATCTAAATGAAATTCTAATAGACCAAGTTTACCCATACTATTTTTGTATATGAACTTTTATCTACAGAGTATTACCAAAATAATAATTATGCATATTCTTCTTGAACTTTTTCTAAGTGCTATTTGTTCTGTTTTCTGGGTGAATTCCTTCTAGTGCATTTTAAAGTTGTTAGTACCTCTGTTTAACGTTATTTTAAAAGTACCGAGGAATATCCTTGACTAATACTCAGTACATGATTATTCTCTTACTTGTATTTATTGTTCAGTTTTCTGTATCATGTGCTTGTTTAGCACTGAACCAGGAGCAACAGGTAAGCCGAAATTTTTCTTCCTATGTTATTGTGCTCCATAGTATGTATAAGAAAAAAGGGGGAGAAATGATTGGAATATAAAATTTCTTCTTGCTCATAAATCTCTTTCCTTCTACATAGCTAAAATCTTTTGTTCATGACTGCATTAGTGGGGCTGATTGGAGCCCTCAGACACCATCAGGTGGTGTTTTGTTTTGTTTTTTGTTTTGTATCCTTTAAGTAGGATTTTGCTTTCACTGGGTAAAAAGTGCTGCTTCTAAGAGATGTTTACCTGGTCTTTTCCCACCATTATGCAATGAAACATTTGCTCCAGAATGTTTGTGGTTCCATTGTAGTAACTGCTCTTTTCAAACTCTAACTTGCAAAATATGGGTCTCTGTTTTGGGGCAATGGAAAACAATTTGTCTTGCTATGCTGTAACAATTATTCCAAGTGCTTCTATTGAATTGCATATAAAAATTAAGACTTTTCATTCTTAGGATAGAAAGACTGCCATAATTTCTGTGGCAGATTGAGGTATAATCCTTTAAGTGTTTTATTGATTTTAAGAGTATTTATTTTAGGCACACTGAGTAGGAAAAGTAGCTCTAGCTTTATGCATTTGGTGCAGAGATGACACACCGTATATATTAAATGTATTTTCTAGGGTCAGCTTTTGGAAGTTGGTTGGAACAATACAGCAAGTGCTCGAAATGACATCCAGAGAAATTTAAACTGCTGCGGGTTCCGAGGTTTTAACCCAAATGACACCTGTCTGGCTGTAAGTAATAGTACGAAATGTTTTTTGGAGATGTATTGCATGCAGATGAATCATGATTCACATGCAAAAATGGACTTTCTGATGCTGAATTATATTTTTAAGATGCTTTACATGTATCTTGTATTTTACATTATAATGTATTAACTATAATACATCCCATTCCATGTATACTAGTGTATCATTTTTTTCTCAAATACCCACTCCTGAGAGTACTGAATATTCCAGAGCCCTGTGAGACACACATGCTTTTGGTTTTCTGCTCATTATTTCCCATTCAACTCTTCTTAGAAAGAGACAGAGAAATAACAGCAGATCAGCTTTAGAGATCTAGAGGAAGCTTGAAAATATTTTGGTTTTGAAATATCAGGGTGGTAGGAGGAGAGTGGTCTATCCTAGAATGGTCTTCTCAACCAGCTAAACTCCTCAGGGCAGAGGACATGAGGAACCAGCCTCTTTCCTCTATCCTGTTTTGCCCATCATCACTTCATGTTCATTCTTTCTGGGAGCTGAGCTAGTGGAGGCCCAGTTGGAGCCATCCTGTATTTAGTCCCAGGCCAGACCCCTGACCTTCAAGTTTCAACCCAATGCTGTATGAGGATGGACTTGGAGCTTGGCTCTCCTTGGAAGTTCATATGTGTTTATATTTTGTGGAAACTCCTTTTACCACCTCTCTAAGCCCTGTGCTGGATATCCAGTCATGAAGCCTGTTTGTGGGATTGTTAGTTTTCTATTGCTGTGTAACACATTGTTACAGATTTAGGGGCTAGAAACAACACCCATTTAGTATTCAGTTTCCATGGGTCAGGAGTCTGGGTATGGCTTATTAGCTGCATCCTGTTTAGAATCTCACCAGGGTAAAATCAAGGTTTCTGCCAGGGCTGCCATCTCATATGTAGTGTCTTCTACTAAGCTCAGTGGTTGTTGGCTGAATTCAGCTTCTGGACATGGTAGGACTCAAGTCCTGTTTTCTTGCTCAGTGTCTCTCAGCTTCCAGAAACTACTCAGAGGTCCTAACTATGCAGCCCTTTCACCACATGACAGCATCCAAGCCAGCTCGATAAACTCTCCATTCTGTTAAAATGGTGTCTCATGTAATGGAACATAAACATGGGAGTGACTGTCCATCATATTTACAAATCCTGTCCACACACAAGGGATAATTATTCAGGGTGTGTACACTGGAGGTAGAAACCATGGGAGCTATTTTGGAAGTGTGGAACTATCCAAGAACCAAGGCCCAGATTGGCTATAATATTTCAGACACTAATTTTAATATGGGTACAGTTTTTATCTACTTTTTATAAATGCACTTTGAAGTAAAAGTTCTTTTCTTTAATTGGTACAGAGTTGTGTTAAAAGCAGCGCCTCCTGCTCACCATGTGCTCCCATAATAGGAGAATATGCCGGAGAGGTTTTGAGATTTGTGGGTGGTATTGGCCTCTTCTTCAGTTTCACAGAGGTATGTGCAAACAACTCCCCTTTGTTATAAGGATTCCTGTGTTATATGGCAGGAGGGCATGGCATTTTACCTTAGCATGGTACTTAACTCTTGGAATGTATCCATGGATATTGTAATAGGAGAAGCTCTGGCTGGACATCTGAAGGCTCCACAAATCTAGTATTAACTTTATACAGGATGAAAGCCTTAATCATTAAATTATGTAAAACTAATTGAACAAGTGAGAGATTAGACTGGGTTATTGCTAGTCTTTTTATTTCTAGAGATATGATAATTCTAAATTTAATTATGGAATAGGTAGGGTATTCACATTGTTTCCTGTATGTTAATATATACACACATACTTAATACTCAGGTATGCTTTGAAAAATTGCCTTCCAACGCAGTCTCTTTTGTTCCTAATAAACACTGTTACTAATTTCTTATCTATATAACCTAATACTTATATTAATATGTTTAGCATATTAATACATTTATATATAACATACATATCTTAGTAAAACCACACACATATTATTTGATCATTTTTGAGGAATACTTATTCCTTCCTCAGTGTCTTTATTAAACTCTCAATAGTTGTGAACATTTTTTGATGCATCTGAGTTGGCAATTTATATCAAAATTAAAATTTTTTTCCTTAACTCATAAATTGTACTTATGGTGCTTTTTCATGGAGATAATCATATAACAATGCAAAATGAATACTCAAGAATGTTTATAAAAGCAAACCTTTGGGCCAGATTGTAGTCTTACTAATGAGCTGGTTAAATTAGGGTATATTAGACAAGAAGAAATAGTTAAGAAGTGTACTGTCTGGGTTGGAAATTTAGTTCCACTGCTTGTTAATTGTGTGACATTAAGCAAGTTACTAACCTTCCTATGATTCTGTTCCCATCTTTAAAAACAGACATAATAATTGAAAGCACCTATTTCATAAAGTTGTTGCAAGGGTTAAAGAAGTTAATGTGTGTAAAACTTATAAAGCTTAGAATAGTACCTGGTACATGGTAGGTGCTGTGTAAATATTAGCTGTCATTTTGCAGCCACTAGTAAATTACTGATGTGTAAGTCACCAGATTCTGCCCCATTAAAAATAGGTGATGGGACCCCTATTATTATCATGGTAGTTGTCCATGTCACACTCCTGTTTTAAATAGATAATAGGATAGTATGTGTAGAATAGCATGCTATTAAGTAAGATTGTGGATGTAAGTATAGAAGTATAGGGTAGATTATTGTAAGAGTGAGCTTTAAAGTCAGAAAAATCTCAAGGTTTTTTTCTGATTGAAGTTTGTGGTGAAGATATGGTTGAAGTTTAATGGTGTTCATTTAATTGCTTGAATATTTAAAATATTTAATATTCCCTCTATGTTACTATGGTAAATAGTTCCTTGGTCAACTTCCTTGTATGTAATTTTTATCTATATTTTCTAGATATTTTTCCCTAGAATACATCTCCAGAAGTAAAAGATGACACACTCAGTATGTGGACATTTTAAAAGTATTTAATGAATATTGTTAAATTGCTGTTTGGGGAGATTCTACCAAATTTTGATTCAACCACTTACTACAGATATTTTATTTAAAAAAGATATTTGCCAGTTTGATGGGTAAAAATAGTAGTGCCAAAAGTCTGTTTGGTCTTTTGAAAATGTGACTTGTGAATTTGACGATATGTTTTT
This sequence comes from Manis javanica, assembly GCF_040802235.1. Taxonomy (NCBI): domain Eukaryota; kingdom Metazoa; phylum Chordata; class Mammalia; order Pholidota; family Manidae; genus Manis; species Manis javanica. Next base: position 57,249,468 of record NC_133161.1, on the reverse strand, counting down.
GACAATTTGCATTTCTTTGTTTGTGAATTGCCCACTTTTGTCTTGACTGAGGCCTGTGGATTGCATGCAACAAACTCAAATAATGTACTGCAGTAAAGGGAAATTTTGTATTAGAATACCAGAGCGGGCCTCATGTCCTTGAAGGTGTGCAAGAAGTTAAGATCAAAGCTGGGGATCTATCCCTTTCTTCTTCTCATTCCTTACACTACTAGGCTGCTTTCTTCTGCTTTCAGTTTCTTTGGCATTTAATTAACTTTCTTTAATGACTTTTAATTAAAACTTATGGAAGAGTTTACCTTTCATGTAAATTTGCTTTTTTCATGTATGGTTTATACAGTTGATTTTTATGTTTAGAAAATCCTTTCACATTTTGATATATGTTAAAAAATGATTGAAGAGGACAATGTAAGTGATACAAGCAAACTATTTAACACTTCGTGAAGTGGACAGTGTCCTTTTGGAGAACTGCAAAAGGGGCCAAAGGCAGGAAGCTTTTAGGATAAAGAACAAGGAAGAGAAAAACAGAAAAGATGTGATTGGCTGGGGCCACAAAGTCAACCTTGTTTGGGTGAGAAGGCCCAGAGTTGGCTTGGTGTTTGGGGATTCGCTGACTGGGTATGTACTGTTTTTCTGATCAAGTGGAGCATTTACAGGGACACAAAAGTTATCCAAGTTTTTGTTTTGGTGATATGGCACCCTGGACAGAAGCAGCTCCATCTGGGATGAAATATAAATATATGTTATATATAGAGAGAGAGAGAAAAAAAAAAAAGAATATATATGTCAGTTTTATTGAAGTATGACTGACAATTAAAATTGTAAGATATTTAAGGTGCATGTCATGATGATTTGGGGTGTGTGTGTGTGTATATTTGGAAAGGATTTCCCCCATCTAGTTAATGAACACATCCATGACCTGTTATTTGTGTGTGTGTGTGTGTGTGTATGTATGAGAACATTTAAGTTCTCCTCTCTTAGCAAATTTAATTGTACTGTATATAACAAAACATGCACAAATATGCAACATAGTATAATCAAATATAGTCACCAAGTTATACATTAGATTCTCATTTTGATTGTCCTTGTAACATACATATAATGCATGTATTGCATTTGTGTATATAATGTATATGTTATGTATATATACATGTGCATAATATATAGCATGGTTTAGACATGTGTATGTTTTATTATAATGCAGTTTCTTTTTTTCCTCTTGAAAATGAAAATTTCACACTTGGCTGTTATTTGCAAAGTGGAGATAAAGACCAAGCTTAGTACTCACTTTTTAAAAGAAGTTTTGCCTGCTCCCCTTCCTACTCCGAGCATTTTTCATTTCATTTTTTTCTCACAGAAGAGAAATGTGAGTTGGTTGTGACACTGATTCAAGAAAATTCATATATAGCCTGAAAGTAATCCTGTGGATTCTTCCTTTCTTTCCTTTAAAAAATGAAAGTTTTTGTTAGGAAAACTTAAAAACCAGAGAAAAAAACCAGAGTGAGTAATTTCCATACACCCCATTAACAGTCAATAATTGCCAGAATTTTGCCACATGGTTTCTTTTTTTATATTTTCAATTTATTTTGAGAATTTAGTTCTTTTGAATAGCTCCATTTTCTTTTCAGCAGATCATTCTGCCTTCAGGTATGCTTTTTTTTTTTTTTTTTAAGGACTTCTAAGAGCAGTTTTAGGTTCATAGCAACATTGAGAGGAAAGTACTGAGATTCCCCTCTTTCCCCTACCCCTCCATATGTAGAGGCTTCCCATTATTAGCAGAGTGACTAGAGTGGAGCATTTATTATAACTGATGAACCTCCGTTGACACCTAATCACCCACAGTCTGTAGTTGATGCTACTGTTTGCTTTTGGTGCACGTGCTGTGGATTCCCACAACTATAATTACATGCATCCATCATTATGGCAAATGCAGAGCATTTTCACCACCCTAGTCATCTGTGCTGCCCCACTGTTTTTTAAAATATTAGTTCTTCAGTAACTTAATAATAACCTCATGAGTCTTAGGTTTCTAACCAAGAAGACTTAGTTTCTTTCATGGAACCCTGCTCCATTATTTTGTATGCCATGTCATTTTGAAATCAACCAAGAGATTTTAATAATAATTTATCCAGCCTGATATATTCTGGATAGTGAATATTTTATAGGCCTTCTCATTTAAAATTTTTTAATTTTATTCAGTATTTCACACAATCACAGATTCTGAGTTTGAAGAGATGAGGCTAACTAGCTATCATAGGTGAAATAGAAAGCTTTGATTTGAACCACTTACAGTATCTGAAAATAAATTTAAATCATCAAAGAAGCACTGATTTAGAATCAGAAAAAAAAGTTATCATGGTTAGTATGCATTCTTTGTAGAAACGTTAGAAAATATAGGCAGTTTTGAAGGTGGAAGAGTAAATATACCTACTAGCTAAAATTACCTACTCGGAAATAATCAACATTTATATTTTGGCATATTACCTTCTGCCTTTTTATATTTAATAAATATAAAAAATAATAAGGTACAAACTTATTGCACACTCTTTATAGACATTTCTGTGTCACAAGGTGTACTCTGGTGACCTACTGCAGACAGGGTGTAAGTCCTAGAATCAGCAGTGTTCCTGACCAGGTCTAGTCAAAGTCACCCTTAAAAATTTTAAATCATGAGCACCTTTGTAAGTTTAAAATCCAGTAATTACCTAACCTTGATTTCTTTGCATTTGGGGTGTAGCCTCCCTACCATGCTCTCCCCGGGAGTGTGGGCGAAAGTCGTGGTTCAGCAGTGGGGCAAAGGAAGAGATTGTCATCTCATTTGTCACTTACAGCTAAATTTGAGGAATTAAATTTTGGTAAAATGTGGCTTCAGATTATGAGTATTTAATTTATGCAGTTGCTTTGTTTTGTCTAATGACTGTAACTTAACACTATTGGCATATATCCAGGGGTGATAATCAAAATATTTAACCTCAGAAATTCTGATCAAGGCTCCCTGTATGCCACTGTTTTTGAGGCAGGGTCAGGGAAATCATGCTTAGGCAAGTTGGGAGTATCATCCTTAGAGGACCATTATTCAGCCTACCCCAGTGTTCATATTTATTTTTAAGACCTATTTTTTTAAAGACCTCTAGTTGGGGTCATTTAAAAAAGAAAACAAAATCTCTTCTTTGATCAAATAGTGTAAAGTGCCTCAGATGTTCCAGACTGTTTATCGATAAACTAAATAAATGTATACAGCTTTTACTTTCTCTTTCTTCTCTTTTCCTTCCTTTCCAGATCCTGGGTGTTTGGCTGACCTACAGATACAGGAACCAGAAAGATCCTCGTGCTAATCCTAGTGCATTCCTTTGATGAGAAAACAAGGAAAATCTTTCATATTCTGACCTTGTTCACTTTCTTTCCCTTTTGAGTTGAGCTAATTTGCTTGTTTAAGGAAGCAGTATCTGAAACAGTACATTATTGACAGTGGAATTATAAATTTTTTACTCTCCTATGTTTCTCTAAATGTTTTTCTTTTCCCATTGCTAAAAAAGGAAAAAAAAAAACTTGTGGTCACCTCTACACCTCAGTGGTACCTGTAACCTACTGTATTCACAGTGTCTGGCACTGTCCACTGTGGCCTTTCTTATTAGCATTTTTACCTGCAGAAAAACTTTGTATGGCCCTATTGTGTAGATCATATTGTGAATCTAAATACATATTTCACTGGAATAATCAACTGTATGTAGCACTGTGCTGTGTAGATATTTCCTACTGGAAAAAAAAGTTGAAGTTTATTAAAGCCAGGAAGTATGAAATCCTGTTATGTTCAATAAGGGAAAAAATACAAATTCCCAACTTTTTTGTCTTTTTAGGGAAGATGTATTGTGGTGAAAACTGTTAACATAAAAGTGATAATTTAGTTCTAGTAGTCTTTTATTATTGCACTAATGTATTCTATTCTAGAAGTAGCTGTGTCTTTAGGACAGTGTGGCTTAGTATTTGATTTTTACAGGTAAGTGCAAAAGAGAAATGGTCTTATGAATGTCCTAATGTCTAATATTTGCCTTCAGCCTTCAAAATGGAATGAGTCTGAGAAATTAGAAAGTATATCTATATAATCTTGACATTCTTTTATAATAATTTGAAGTCCTGAAGCCTACATTTTTAAATAAGTTACTCTTAATGCATTGGCCCACTTAGCAAAAAGTTATCTATCTTACAAATTGTTACTTTTTCATGAAATTTCTCAGTATGGTAAGAGCAACTTGTCAAATACAAGCATATTTCAATGCTATCTCCCATAATTTGAAATTGAGAGTATTGTGGTTCTGTATATTATGTTAAAAATTAAAGGATGGAAACCTTTCTGTGTGTATGAATGTTTGAATTAAAAGAAAGTAATGGAGGAATTGACAAATGAATTAAGTGCAGTGGAATTCTTTTATTTTTGCTTTGGGTTTTCTTGGACAGACCACGGGCTGAACATTGTTATTTCAGTGGATAATCCAGCCACGAAAATGAACTTCCAGTGCTCATGTCCCACAATTCTTTCTTGAAAGGTTTCAATGTTTAATATTTTCTCCTTAGAATTGTTTTGGGAAAGAAAAGTCATTCATATTTATTTGGGAAAGAATGTAAGTTCTTTCCTGTTACCAAAAATCACTGATTTCTTGTCTTGCATTCTATGTAGTGTATGTTATTTTATTGGTAATTGTTTTGATGGGCTTTACCCAAGAAAGAAGGGTAAGTTGTTGATGTACAGAATTTTAGAGCATTTCCTGGGTGTGTCAATTCTGTGACTGGAAGACTGGCCAATCTTTCAAGAAAACTGAATCGTGCAATTCCCAGAATGTTGTAGGGGGGGAAAAAGAATTTCCCCTTCACTCCTCTGATTTATTGGCTGAGACCTCATGTAATAAAAGACAGATTAACAAGAGAAAAACAAGTTTATTTATGGGTATACCTCATGTATCCATAAGAGATACCCAGAAAAACCAAGTAGCTCCCTGACATGACCTAAGCCAACATTATAAATACTCTCTCCAGCTAAATGCCAAAGAAAGAAAGATGTGTGTGTGGAGGGTAGGGGACTGCGCTTGGAGGAAGAGCACAATGAACATGAGTAGGTCTGTTACGCAGATTTAATTAAGTAAGCACCTTCCACATTGATGAGTTTCTTATGATTTACAGTCATCCTTCTCTTCCGAATACAGAGAAGGAGATATCCTGGCACCTTGGAGGGTAAACTAATGCTCTTTCCAGAACTTGTCCTGTGTCTGCTGTTTCTTGAAAATAATCAGCTCAAAATCATCTACATCCTGTAGAGGCATATTCTGGGGTGGCATGTTCTGCTATCCTTCAATGTCACCCTTGTGCTCTGCACAACACTAACCATGTTCCCACTTGAACCATAAGATGGGATTGTAAGTGACATGCAAAGGAAGTGAGATTTTTGAACCTCTGTCATCTTTATGGCATTTAGTATTTTCCCTGTTTTGTTTCATTTTCAAGTTCCCATAAGGTTCTGGAATCCCCTAATAAAATGCCTTTCTTGGTATAAATGGCTCTGTGTGGAAAGGGCTGTTCCACAGAGAACCAGCAATTGTCTTGGTTTGTGCTCTAATTGCAGTGGCCTTACTTGGTTAACCCATTTACAAATCAGGGCCTAGGAATCTGATTAGGGTTCCTACCTTAGGGTTACTAACTGTAGGATTATAGGAATGAGTAATAACTGATGACTGGCCATGTGAGAAATAATAACATTTTCAAGTACCAAGAACACCCTTATCAGATTAATCTGGGTTTTCTGTACCCCCAGGCAGATTTTTTTTTTTAAATATGCTGAAAGTTTATTTTTACAAAAACAATTGCATCACTTCCTAGAAACAGAAGTACATGTCTTTTCAACCACTGGTTTTTCTTTTTAAAAAGGATGGCGAGGAATACATAAATACAGTGATGAAATGAAAAAGTACAGCCAATGGAATTTTACTGGCACAACCTAAAATTTAGGATCACATTAACAATATGTACAATCCCGGGCAGATTTTAAGGTAGGTAATCCACGCTCTTCTAGGAGGTGTCCTGTGATCCTATCTCTGGGTACACAGATAACAGCTCCCATTCCAGTACAATATGTATAACACATACTAGAAAGGCATCTGAATGGATCTATTCTGAGTCCCAGTTGGCTGGTGAGTCTGGGGAAGTCAGGCTGATGCCAGGCTTACAGGGAAGCCGCTGTCCAAGTCACAGAAATGTTGCCACAAATGAGCATCAAAAGAGGGTGAGCTTCAGATCAGAGTCTGTCCTCCAATTACAACAAATGATTGGGTTGCAAACCCAAGATCCAGAGCTTCTTTCTTCTCAATTTAGCATTCATTTAAAAAAGAAACTATACTACTATGAATAATTTCTCTTATTCCCTGTTGACATATTCCACTTAAAGGAATGTTTCTTAGAACATTTGCCTAGTCAGCCTTGAACAGTTTTGCAAGTCCACCTTAAACGTGAAATTTTTAGTTACTATAATGCTAATAAAAAGGAAAAATTAGGCTTTTATTTCTAAATAAAAGGCTTTAATTTCTAAAATCTGAGCTCATGTGACGTAAAATCATCTCAGATACTCTGTTACCTAAGCAGCAAGGAGTTTGGTATGAAAACCAGTTCTGCGTGTTCTACCTCAGTGGTATGCTTCTGAATGGTACCTTTCAGAGGGAGAAGAAACAGGAAGTATGGCTTTTAGTTCTTAGTTTCCTTAAGCTAAAAACCTCCTCCTACAATTTTTCTCAATAACCCATTTAAGTTTATTCATCTTTTTGAAAATACACTGAGTAGATACATGAAGCTATTCCACTCTTTGATAGTACTGAAAAAATTAGAATTTCCTTTTACATAGTATTTCATAAGAGAAAATACTTTCAGGCATTGCGAATGTATAAATATGATCATTCATTTGTCAGCTGTTTTACTGAGCTTACTATAAAGTTAAAGACTAAGTTTTCCAGGTTTCTGGATAAGCAATGGGATTTGTGTAAAGTTGTTCTGTACTTTGTGTGTGGGGGGCTAGCATTTTTTTTTGCACCAGGCTCTGTATGCCAAATATAGTTACAATAAGTGTTGTTGGTGAATGTTTTCTCAACAATTTTAAGGGAACAACCCATAATGCTCTTCATCCCACACGTCCACTGCACCGCAGAGAGAGCGAGAAAAGAACAGAGCCCTTCATGTTGAAGTTTTTCTTGAACGTCAAGGTTACAAACGGGCAATTGTAGTCACTGAAATACCTCTTGAGACAGTGGGAAAGGGGAAAATCAGATTCTCCTGCCATGTGCCAGGCTACTTCTCATGTATTTTCATCAGGAAAATCAGCGTGTGGAATTCACTTTCAAATGAGGGCTTGAAGGAGTTGCCTGGAGTTAAAATAATATGTCAAAAGAATGGAGTCTGACACTCAAAGGACGATACTGCCTCTCTTAATTTCGAGAGTTTGCATTTTGCAGTTTATGGGATCACAATTTCACAAAACGCTTTTAATAGATTATGCTGACTTGACTTAGACTTAGAAGTCTGCCTTTCTCATGAGACCCTTGAAGAGGGTTCTGTTCTTGCATTAGAGTTTTTTTCTGTTCTCTCCCGGCTCTCAGTGTCACCCAGCAATTGCTAAATAGAAGGATCTCAGAAACTATTTAGGATTACTGAATGCATAAAATAAAAAAACAAGCAGAGCTGGATGTTTATACATGATCATTTGAAGAAATCTGCAGTTCAAAAACAGGTAAAGTGGTGTCATCACGCCTGTAGATCATCGACATAAATGATTTTTACAGACAATTGATGTTACCAACTTTTTAAAAAGTTAGTTCTTTTTTCTCCCTAAGCCGTGGGGCCTCAGATTGAACTGATAAATAAAAATCGTGATAAAATATACATAACATTTATTATCTTAACCATTTTAACTGTATAATTCACTGGCATTAAGTACATTCACATGTTGCACAACTATCACCAACATCCTTTTCCAGAAGTTTTTTGTCTTCCCAAGCTGAAACTCTGTGCCTGTTAAACAACCTCCCCATTCCCCTCTCCCTTTAGCTCCTGGCAACCACCATTCATTCTACTTTGTGGTTCTATGAATGTCTCACCTAGGTAACACATAAGTGGAGACCTACAGTACTTGTCCTTTTGTGAACTTAACATAATGTCCTCAAGGTTTATCCATGTTCTAGCCTATGTCAGAATAGCCTTCCTTTCAGAGGCTGAGTTATATCCCATTGTATGTACATACCACATTTTGTTTATCCATTTATCCATTAATGAATATTTGTGTTGCTTCCACCTCCAGGATATTGTGAATAATGCTGATGTGAAAATGGGTGTGAAAATACCTTTTCCCTGCTTTCAGGTGTTTTGGGTAAATACAAGTGGAATTAATGGATCGTATGGCAGTTCTGTATTTAATTTTTGAGGAACAGTCTTACTTTGTTGCAAAGTGGCTACACCATTTTCCATTCCCTGTATGTTACCAACATTTTTTTTCAGCTGTTTGAAATAATCTCTAGTCTTACAGCATTCTTCCTCTTCTCTGTAGTTAGAGAAATAGTCAATAGTTTTCAGTTAAAATTTTTAAACACGCAAGACAGGTGGTGAGACAATAATAATTTAATAATTTAATAGAACAGCATTGCTAATATTTCCATGAACTTAAAAACAGCAGTGTTTGTATATTCACTTCTCTTACCTGTGATGTATATTTCCTGTAGTTGAGTTATAGTGTAGAAATACTTAAACTTTTTCACTTACTCTTTTGGTTTCTCCATAATATTCATTACTTCTATAGATGAAAGCATAGTGTACTTTGTATTAATAAAGTATGTAACCATTATATTTGAAGATTTTTTTTGGTATGTTAAATAATGTTGCCATTGGCATTTTCACAAATCTCTAATTCTCTTGAATGATTTCCTGATTTGAATGAGGACAAATTCTCAGAAGTAGAGACTACTGGATCAAAGTCAAATTTTCTTTTTATGACTATTGTTCTGTGTTTAACACTTTCCTAAGGCAGATTCATTTTCTTTGCAACCTTGACATTTGACTTCCCAGAGAATTATTTGTATTATTAAAACTATGTGTATACAAGGCAATAGTACTTTTTATTCTTGTTAACACCGAAGAGCTTCTAAATGGAATATTTTATTTTTAAGCAAATGTAGGTTACTAACTTATGATAAGGGAGCCAGTCCTTCTGGTGATATTTTTGCTGAGGATTTGTATGTCATTAAATCAGTATATGCTCAGAACCTATTAGTACATTGGTCTTTAATAGTATGGTGAGAAAACAACTTAAACTGTATTTTCTGCCCTGGATAAGTTACTGTCAGAGTATCTACTCAGGAAAAGATCTATTAAAAAAAAAGTTACTTGAGACAAGCAATAGGTAATATGCAAAGCACTGACTCTTACTGTGGGACAGACCACCACAGCCATTCAGGGGCCAAAGAACTCAGTGGGGGCTGAGTAATAAAGGAATTCCATATGATAGTGGATGTGAGAGTAAATATGTGATGAAATGAATACAGTTTAATTATTGTCAGGCAGAATATAGTTAAAAGTAACTAAGGTTGCTCTTTTATCTGATGCCAAGCCCTCTCAACTTTTCCAGAGATAAGTATCGACCTCTGATCTCCCTATACGCTTGCTATCACTGCCCTTTGCTCTTCTCCCGGCTGGTCAGTTTGGTGAAGAAGGTGAAAACAGTTCCACTGTATTTATTCCAGTCCAGTATGCTAAACCCTTGAGAGGCCGAGTGTGTTAGAAAGCTAATTGTTGGGATTTCTTCAGGGTGTGCTCATGGGTACAGATGTTCTGTGACTTTTTCATGAAATTACTCTTCTGAAGGATAAAGCTTCCAGCCAGAGGCTTTCTTTGAGAGGGTTCATTTGAGCAAAATCTAACTAAAATTGCATTACTAAATTAAAGTGTGAACACAGGAGTTTCTGGCCAGGCTGGGCCTGATTTTCTTCAGATGCCTTTCTATGAATTCTTTCACATGAAAGCATTTTCTGTTTGATAACTTCTGTGGTTTTAGCTCATGTCTACTGTTAGTCACCCAGTGAGAAACTCTAGGGAAGTAAGATGACTTGGTCTTTGTCTGCATTGCTCAAATTACATTTGTCTTGTCCTATGTTTTGTGTGTCCAAAAGTCATACCTGGTGAATGAACCAAACAGCTTTTCTGTGAAAGATGAAGTTGGGGGAAAAATTAACAGTTTGAACACCTGAAAAGGATTTATTTTTTTAAAAATCATGGCTCATGATGGTAGTATACAAAATTGTTTTCATACATGTATACTTGAAACCAAATAAAAAAAAACAGCTTTTGTAACATTAAACCATAATCTAATGAGTGTGTCCACCAGTGTTACTGCGTGGTCCAAAGTCTTCTAAAATCTCTGCTTCCAAGTCTCAAGGCCTAACAGGAAGAAGAGCTTGCAGAGTTGTGTTTTTATTTTTCTCTACAATTCAGTCTTCAGCAACTTGAGAGCTTTCTTCATGTTATCGAGCACTAATAGGAGAAAAAGTTGCAAGAGTCAAGACATCGCCAGAAATTATGTTAATAGACTAAACTCCCAAACTTTGGTACTCTATTAATTGTTTAATGGGCTGCTATTTTATCATAGGATGAATAGTTGACAATGTTACTGCAAATTTTTTTTCTAAAAGTATGTGAAATGGCTTTCATTGCAATCCAGTTTTCTTCCAATATCCATTAAATGCCTTTTGACAGAGCATTGTGATTTTACCTGTGCAGGATACCTGCCTTTAAGGTGTCCAACATCTCATTAAGATAATGCTATTGTCTTGAGAACAGCCCATCTTTGGAATGTGCTTCCCTGGTCCTCCCAGCACCCATTGGAGCATTGCTAATGGACCATTGAATATTCTTCCCTGCTGCCCAGACACAGCCTTAACTTCTTCTCAGTGTGATGTTCTAGGTCAGTGCTGCCCAGTACAAATTTCTATGATAATGAAAAATACTCAGTCTATGCACTGAGTACTCAAAATGTGGTGAGTGTGTCTGAAGAATATGAATTTTAAATTTGCATTTTCATTTAATAGTAAACAGTTACATGTGGCTAATGGCTAACATATTGGGCAGTACATTTCTAGGCAGACCCTAGTCTTTGAGCAGAATTGGTTCTTAGGACAAAACCCAGTTTTCTTCCCAGAAGGACTAATTAGCTGTCAGTACTAGGTACAGTTTCCCATTGAGGTTCTTCACCTGCCTTTTTTTTTTTCTTTTCCATTTTATGGCAACCCCAGGGAGAATGAGAACCTTGGCAATTGTTTGGAACCATCTTCCCTGCTGATCTTTAAAACTGAACTTGAATTCAGCTTCGGCGAGCTGGACTACATTATTTCACTTTTGTTGTTTGGAAAAAAGTACTTAACAAAGGTTGCTGCTATTATTTGTGCAGTAGTGCAATTACTATTTCATTCGGTTCTGTGGTAGAAGGAGTTGTATGTTTGGGGAACCGGGAATGCAGGTAATATGGTCACAGAATCCTCCCAGAGGAAAAGATACCTAATCTAACTAATTTTAATGGAGATGAAAAACTATCAAAGTGAATGTGATTTGCCTGAGGACAAAAGGCTATTTAGGATCCAACTGATTTCCCTGGTGTCACTGAGAGGAACTTTCTCCCCTTCTCCATGCAGACTCTACTCCAGCTGGATGGCAGCAGAGGTGTCCAAATGAGGGAACACTTACATAGAGGTATATCCGAAGGTTCATAGGCATAGAGACGATTTGAATATCTTCCAGTGATGTCAGCTCTAACTGTCAGGGATGGGTCTATAAGGAAAAAACAGGGAATGGAGTGCTGTGTTTCCAAGTAAGCTTTACTGCATGATGAAGCCCGCGTATTTATCCATGTCCTGCTGCCTCGAGTTCTACTCTGTCCACTCTGTGACCCAGGCTCTGGCCATCAGTACCCAAAGCAGGGCAGAAGCGCTCAGCAGCTGGGCACTGCTATGGTGGGGAAGCCCGTGAGCCCTGTCGTCTATAGCAACCTAAAAACGGGGTAATATGTACGTCTGGGGTGGTGGTTTTATTTTTGGTCAAAACCTTGGCATTCTCTACTAAAGAATTACTTTATAAACTTTTGAAATGATTATGTTGTCATTGAAATATGTTGCGGAAAGCAACATAGATCATTAGAAACCATACCCAGGGCTAGTTTTCAAAACCAAGGTTTTTTTGTTTGTTTTTAATAAAGTAAGCCCTAAGGGCAGCAAAGGCCAAATACACATCTTTTCTACTTTACTGTTAATGAACCACATTTTAAAAATAGAAATTTAGGAGTCGTCCCTTTCATATGCATACATTCCTTTCAATTTAAATACGTTTTTTTCATGTTCTATGTTTAACTTGAAGCTATTAAGGAGAAAAAAGGAATAAAAGGTACTTTAAAAATAAGGTATATCCAAAAGGGAAGTACTGGAATTCACAGAGATCTAGACACCTTGCCTTGAGCGACGTGACCGAAGGAGCGCTGTCAGCACACGGGAATCACCTGGACCGCTTTAGCAATCCTGCTGCCGGGCGTCCCACCCTTCCGAGATTCTGATCTAATTGGTTCGGGGTGTGGCCTGGGTAGCTTGATGGTTTAAATCTTCCAGGTGACTGATGTGCAGCCCACGTGGAGAACTACTGAACTGGGAGAGCAAGCTACCTCGGAGTTGGTTTTTAGACTGAAGGACTCAAAGGTGAGTTGAAATGGCCTCAGACAGGAAAACTGTGAAAAGGATTCCTGCTCAAGGTGTGCCTGGATGACCTGTAAAGTCCCGAAGTAAGGGTTCTCGATTTTCTAAACCCTCACAAAGCCAAATCTATAAAATCAGCTCTAGTTCAGCTGTCCTCCTTTTCCCCCTTGTTTCTCTCGCCTCTTTTATACATTTAGTGTGAATTTGGGTGAGCTGCGAAGGTGGGCCCCTTGATGAGGGTGAGCTCTGCCATGGGGTGGGTTTACTTATCTATTGTCTTTCAGTCAGTATGACTTTGATCCAAGCTGAACTTAATTGATTTGTTCATTCAACAAATATTTATTGCAAACCTACTGCAGGGGTCATACTGAAAATATGATGGTGAGCAGAAACAGACACAGTCCCTGACACAAGGAGCTCTAGTCCTGTGGGGGAAAATATTTATTAAACAGTCACCCAACAACTGCAAAATTATAACTGAGGAAAGTGTGACTATTGAGAGAAACATGGTGCCCCAAGAGCACATAGCAGGGATTTGGCCAGGTCTGTGAATGACAGTGAGGATGGAGGAGTTAGCGAGGTGGCATGGAGGTACAGAGGGAGAAGCAGGAAATGTTTTCCAGCAGCAGAACCACATGAGAAAAGTACCAGTGGTGGGATGGATTTTTTTTCCAGCCTACATTCTTAACTTCACTAAAAATAATTATCAAAAGTGTCAAAAAGAAAAAAAAAGCCAACATACAGACATTTGCCTGATGAAACTAAGTGTTTACAGACCTGATGTATTCTGGAAAATCATCAACACATTCAAATAGTTCACAGGTTACTTCTTAATCATATGTATTTGGGGCAAATGATAAAATTTCAACAGCAGATGAGGGAAAATAAAGTGGAAACAGGTAGGAGCTTGCATTTTATAATGAAAGTATGCTGTGAAACTTAAACATTATACCCCTTGCTGGAGCTCAGTAGTGACCTTGGCCATGGTGGAGCAGCAGATGAGGGTAGGTAGGACAGAGGATGAGATATGGTAGCATTTGTGTGATTTTCAGACATTGTTATCATTGTTACTTCTACTTACCAACAAACATAATCCTGGGAACATACTGGCCATCAGGAGAAAGGTGTTTGTCAGTTGTTTCATACTAAGGTTAAAAAAAAATAAAGCAGCTTTTAGTTTGTTTATCCTTCAATTATTTTCGAATTTGTTAATACAAAAATGTGTCCATTACTAGGCTAGGCATCTTAAGATATTTTAAGGCACATCTCTTCCACAGTTTATAATCTAGATGGGGGATCAAGTTACATCTAAATAAGCAGAATGTAATGAGTAGGGAGCTGAATGAATATGATAAAGAGCAAAAATGTTCAGGGAGGGAGAACTCAGAAGGAGTTAACAGTGTTTGGGGAAGGTATCTTGGATGAAGTAGGAGGAAAAAGATGAATGAAAAAAGCAGAAGTCATTTTTGGAGAAATTACAGAAACAGGATGATCTTGAGCACCCATCTATCCATTTATCACTTTATTTAGAATTGTCTTTATTTAGAAATATAAACACTTACCTACAAGGAATACATAGTCTATTGGGAGATACAAGTAGGAAAATGGATATGGAGGAGTCAGGGATTGAAATGATGGAGGATATGCATGGACAGAGGATGCCCAGAGCAAGACATTTAACCTTGTATGCAAACTCCACTAGAATTTTCTGAAGAGAGTAAGGAGGAATTTAAAAAAATGAATGGGAGTCAGTTACATGGAAAAGCAGGTCATTCCAGGCAGGGGGAGAGATTGTGCAAAGGCAGAAAACTTTTTGGTATCAAGTGTTTGGGGAAGACTAACGGACAGCAATATATGAGGCAGTAGCCAGAAAAGATACTAGAGCTGCTTTAGGGCCAGCTCATGAGTGGCCTTGCACACACCATGCCACTATGTTTGCATTTGTTCATAGACAGATAACTACAGGAGGGATAGGAGAGAGATACCATTATTCCAGTTTAGTTTTTAAAGTGATTACCCTGTTGGCCATGTGGGATTAGACAAGATTTATCTTGTGGGCAGGGAGCTCAGTGAAGTGAAAAATCCTTATACTAAATTAGCGGACCTCAGTTTACGGGGAAGTAATCAACAGTGAGAATTGAAATTAGCGCTTCTTGACTGCTGGAGGTGAGTAAAATAACACAGTAAAATAGGGAATGGAGAAAAGAGCTACTTGAAAATTCTGGACCAAGTTGATAAATTCAGTTGAGTTTAAGCTAATTATGAGAGATACATGGACCATGGTTGTACACACAAGTTGGAAGTTGTTACACATTTATGTAAGATGTGGGAATTATCAGTGTGTGGGCATTGATTAAAGGCAGATGTAGATGAACTTGTCCATAAAGAATATAAAATATAAAAAAAAAAGTAGGTCAAGGAGAGATTCACCACATCACTGACATTAAGGGGTAGAAAGAGGAAAATGAGTTTGTGGAAGAAGGTAAGAACTAGTGGCGGGGATGCTCTTTGAAGCCAGTGTGTCAACCTGTGAAGAGGCTGAGAGAAAGCGGGGTGGGGCAGAGGACATCTGGTTGGGTATAGTAGTTCTTTCAGTTGTTTGCTTCCTTTTGGAAGAAAAGTGGAACCTATTTTGTGTACTGAGTAAACAGGGCTTGTACACAGAAAGCTTGAAGATCAGGAGAGGTGGTGATGGCAAAGTAAAGTGAGAATGCATGAGACTAAAGTCATTTGTTACTAAATAAAAGTATTAATTACTAAATAAAAACACAGACCTGCAAGATAGATTATTAACAAAATAAAATACCTTCTTTCTCTCTGATCTATGAGATGAAGTATTTGGAACAGATCTCAGTTATGCAGCATGATTAAGATGTATAGGACAAAAGAATCATCCTTTTCAAATAATGAGCCATGGAGAAAGAAAGGTCAGTGATGATGAAAAGTAAACTTACAACTAGATTGAGGAGGACAAACTGCTCAGATAATTTCTGGACTTCTTTACTTTCAGCAAATACTTTCTTTAAAGCTATAATATAAAGAAAAATCATTAAGCATTCATCTCATCACCAGTTAAAACCATTGTTCTCTGTTACATTTTAAGTCGAACATTTTTTTTTTTTTGATACAGTGTTTAACTTTGCCCCTTTGGCAGATGAGTAGGGAAGTAACGTCTGGGCCATAGACTACCACTGCTTCTTGCCTTTCACTCACTCATTCATTCATCCATTTGTTTTTTCATCTCATATTTACACAGTGTCTACTATGTGGTTGGCACTGTTTTATGCACAGGGGACACAGCAATGGAAAAACAAGTAATGTGCTTTCATCATAGAGCTCAAATACTTGTTTGGAGACAGCCAATAAATAAGTAAATAATATGTAAGAATTTTGCAGTGGAGATAGATACTCTTGAGAAAAATGAAGCAAAGCAAGAGATTTAAGAGCTCTAGAGTGGTCAGGGTAGACTTCCCAGAGGAGGTGACATTGATGAGAGAGTGATCCATCCTAAAACTTGGGGTTTCTCACCCAGAGTGGGCCACAAGAGCAAACAGCCCTGAGGCAGAAATGAGCTGAGCTGTTTGAGGAAAAGCACAAAGGCCAGGCTGAATGGATAGGAGAGAAAAGAAGGGGGCTGTGGTGAGAAGGGAAAGAGCCAGGGGCCCAATTATGCTCAGCCTTGTAGGTCGTGTCAGGAATTTGGATTTAACTATCTCTGATGAGAAGCTACTTGAGCACATAAGTTACAGAATCTGATACTATGTTTTACAGCCTCACTCTGGCTACTGTATGGAGAACTGACTGTGGTGTGGCCAGTTAGGTGGCTGTATGACTGAATCACAGTACTCCAGACAAGAAGCAATCTTGGTCTGGACCTGGCAGTAGCAATGGGGCAATAGGAAATTGCTGGATTTGGGCAAGACCTACATAAAATATGGGGCACAGTTCAAAATGAATGTATCAGGCCCCTTGTTCTGAAATAGTTATGAATTTTAAGACAGCAATGATAGAGCTTTGAACCAAGCATAGGCATTTCCAAGAACTGGGCCCTGTGCACTGGCATGGATAGCATGCTGACGAGGCTGGTGCTGGCTTCTGGAGATACTTTGAAGTTAAAACAGTGCTGTTTGCTGGTGTATTAGATGCAGAACATAAGAGAAAGCAAGAAGAGTGAATCCTAGAACTTGTTTTTTCAAAATGTACAGCAACGGTTAAAACTAAACATGGAAATATTTGAGATTACTTTAAAACTTTTGTACTGCATAAAATATTCTTTTTTTTTAATGTAATGGTGCTAAGGATGTAAAGATGAGTGATCTGAACCCTGGCTCTCAAGCTACAGCCTATAAAGGAAATCATATTTAGAAGAATAAATTACCTTGACTGTGTGGGCATTCATCCAAGTGGTGGATAATCATCAGGGGTTTATTGCTTTAAGAGACAAAGAGAGATTGGATAACTTTTCATGAGTCGTATTTCACATAGCTCACTATAGGGGACCATCACTAGATGGTGCTCTTGAGAGCCATGAGATAATTCTGCATAGTGCTCATCTTTACCTGGTCTTGGATTTGTATAAGGCTTCTTCATATGTCTGAGTCCAGATGAGCTGATCGCCCCAACCTAGAACAAAATGAACCACTCCATGTGAAGCTATTCATAGTTACTAGAGCTAGTTCAGACCAAAGCTGTTGAAAAGCAAGGTGAAGACTAGGGTACATAGATACTCGACATTAAGGAAGCAGAAAAATCTCTACAGAAAGTAGAAATAATGACAAACGTTGACAACTTTAGAAGGAACACATACAAAACTGTGTTCAGCACATGAGTCTTAGCTTCCCGATTAAAAAGCATTGGGAGGCAAGGCGAGGCCGTCGCCTACCTCGGGAGAGGGTCTGAGGCAGCTTGGGCTGAGAGTCCTTCGTGTCCTTCTTCACTCCTGGTTTGACTGTGGTGTCCTTGGCCAGAGTGTAGGAGAGGGCCACAAGGAGCAAGAAGGCTGACGCTGAGATCTTCTCCATGGCAGATCTAATGTGGAAAACAAACACACAAAAAGAGAATAATATAAAAGGGAAGTAGCAGTCTTCCAGACTCTCAGACTGCATCACGACCATGGGGTTCAAAGGAACTGAGTCTTGGCTGAGGTGAAACCATGGGACTGGAGTGAAAAACTACCTTCCACAGAATTTTCTTAAGGATATATAGTGTGACTATCACATTTATGTGTATATATATGTATCTACAGAGATCCATATAGATAAAAATATACTGACAGATTGCTATAGAAATGCACACCATAAAATTAGATACAGGTATAGATACATTTCAAGAAAATAAATAGATGTGCATATTCTTATAGCTAAAGAAATTTACATTTCCTCTTTTACTTTCTCTTTTGCCACCCCCCATGCATCATTTTATAGATGAAGAATCTGAAATTCAGAGGGATGAGAGTTAATAAGATGGGTGCAGAACCAAGGTTTCTGGAACTTTGCCATTTTGCAGTGTTGGCTCACATTTTTCCACCCTGAAACGATCACTCTAAACATACAAACATCTTTAGCCTTCAGTTAAAATGGGGCCATTTTCAGTGAAGAATAAGATCTAAGTAGAGTGATCTGTTATTTAATTTAAAACCTGTCAACTTTGTCACTTAACTGAAAATGTGCACCTGTGTATCTTGCTAGTGTAACATTACTCAAACTCCATTAGTTCTGAATCAACTAAAATAGGTCAATACAAGTTCCTTCTACTGAGATGGTTCTTTGACTCTTTCTCTGGGTCTGAGAGGTAGTGTTGTAGGCATGTGCTTCAGTGCACAAAAATATTCTATGTGACTTCTAACACAGAGGAACCACCCCCATAAATGCCTCTTTGTTAACTTTTTTCTTTTCAATATTCCATGATTAATTCTTACGGAAAGTTATAGCAATGTGAAGCAGGTGCCTATGCACAGGAGCATGAATGGCGAGATAAGATCTGTGAGTGCATGAGCAAGCTTACAGAGTGAGTGTACTAGCAAATTACTGTGTTTATCCAGGGACCATGGCATGCAAAGCTGGAAACGTGGGATTCTAGTAAACCCAAAGACTGAAATTGTTTAAAAAGAAATACCTAACTGTAATACTGGTGTAGGTTTTGAATGAAATCAAACTCTGCAAGGAAAGCAGGATAGGCTATCAATGCTCCGTATTTTTAAGGAGGAAAGTGTTTCACATTCAGATAGTTTGGGTGGGAACCTTTGCTGATTTTAAAGCTTTACTCAATTACCAAATCCAGATGATGCCTTGTGGTAAACTGATCAGTTATTATCCAAGTCATAGCATGTAGCCACAAAAGAGCTTACTCGAAAAAGATGTAAAAAGTAAGGATACACGTTGTTCATATCTACACCAGTAGAGATGTGGAAATGCAAATAACAATTTTTGTATCCTAGTGTTCTGCTGAAATAACTCAAACGTATCACAAGCCAACAATTCCTAGCCTCTTAGTACAAAGACTGCCTTTTAACGTGAAAAGGAAAAACTTTTATGTGAGAGTAATTGTACTTTTTGAATGATTTGATTAAAAAACATATCATGGCAAATAACTACTCTGCATTTATCAGCAAATATTTGATTTTGCATTTTATTTATAGCAATACATCTATGTATATTAGAAAAACTAAAATAGTAAACTTGTAGTGAAGTACTTTTGGCTATTTAGTCCATCCATAGCTCTTGTGCAAATGGCTGTGAGGAACCCTGCTGATAACTCTGCAGCTCACAGGTTGGAACTATTAATGTATTACATGCGTTTTATGGCAGGATGGCTCAGTGAAGCCTAATAGAACTCCTGCTGTACCAACAGACTATTGTGTGCTGACTTGCTGAGATTCACTCTAATGACTTTTCATAATATGAATAGGCTCTGCTCTGCAAACTTAGTAAACCACCTCAAAACAGAATGCTAACCACAAAGGATATTGATTATTTGAACACAGGCACACATGCCCTCTCTCTCTAAAATGAAACCAGCATTTTTTACTGGTCACTATATTTCTGTCTTCTTATCTTTAGTGAGGAATGAACTTGCAGGAAGTTTCAGTGTTCGTGTTCATAAACGCTTCAGGAAAGCAACCAGATCTCCTATTGCCTATCCTGTGAATTTAAAGATTAAAAATGCAACAAAAGCATCTTTACACCAGACAGAAAAGAGGGCTTGTGAATGTACTAGCAAACAATTTTTTTTGCAATAATATTCTGCAATTATATTCTGAATTGAAATTCCTAGCAGGCCATTTGCGCTGAGGTTTCCCCATCCTGTGGGCCTCTGCTTCTAGCCAGAGATGCAGAGCATTCAGTAGTGACCAGTGCACAACGACAGAAAAGCCCAGACCATGTCCCAGGCTTGAAAAGTCCTGGAGATCACCTGCTCTCAAACCTCTTATCCCCCGAGGGAGAAAGAATTACCTTGAACCAGCTCAGGAGGGTTGCACTCAGCCAGCTCTGGCGAAAGAAAGATCCCAGTAAGCCTTTGGTAGAAACTCCATGTTCCCTCTCCAAATCGCATTTCATTGCCCTGGGAACCTACCTGCACTTAATTGCCTGTTGATTGCCTGCAACGTTACACAATGACCAGAAGCCAAAGCTCACTCTAGCAAGGGCCCTTCCAACACTATTGTCAGGAGCCTTACCTGGATTTCCCCACCCACTTGTATGTGTGAGCCAGCCAGCCAGCCTCAATGCGGTCCAAGCTTCCTAGTGTGTTAGCTCAGCCAAGCCTCTATTTATGTACCTGAACACACCTCAATCCCACCCACTAGTCCCGTATTTACATGTTGCAAACTCAGAAAGGAAGTTTCTTTTTCCAAAATGACTGTCTTCTCTGGGCTAAAGACTATCTTGTTTCAAAAAATATCATATAGCGTTTTCTTTTCGGTAGGCATGTTTTTAACTGTGAAACTATATTAAGAGATTTGGAAAGATGGGCAGAATGCCAAATCCAGGTAAGCTTTAAATGAAGACATTTGATTTGTCTGAAGGCTGATTTGTCTTTATGTGATTGGATGGCGTGTGTGGTGTGTAGATTTTTTTCTTCCCCTTGGTCAGATTGCCTTTATTTAGTAGAAAACACACAAGAGATGATTCACAAGTTTAACCTCTACAATCACATAATATCTGCTATCCTTCAAATTAGTTTCAATGACACACTTCCCACTTCCTGGCAAACAAAATATTCATTCACTATGGGTATGTAAAAACTGCAAAGCAAGCTTTAATATGATATTGCAAAACTGAGGAAGTTGTTGGAAAAAGATACCTAATGCTATGAGTTTCTATTAATTACATTATAGTTGAATATATGCAGCAGCTTGCCTCCAGAGATTTCAAAAGTATTTCATAGCTATTCTTTCATGTAATGGCAAACTTTCCTGTGAGACATGCAGGAAGACATTTAATCCACCTTTCAGACCTAGAAATTAAGGTCTGCAACTACTTTTTTTCATTCAAGATTATGCAATTATTCTCTAAAGACTTGAAGACTGAACTCAGATTTTCTGTAAAACATTTCAATCCTGAGTTTTGTTCACACAGCTATATGCAAAAAGCACAGAATGGATACATCTTTAATAGCAAAAAATTAATGGCACACAAACTCTATAAAAATAACGTTTTGAGATCATAATATTCCAAAATATTTTCAAGTATATATAATTTTTTTATAGAATTAAAATTTCCATGAGCAAAATAGTGATTCCCAAAACACTGAATCTTGTTTCAATTCTAAATGAGTTTACAGTGATAATTTCTTTAGAGATTTGAAAACAATGATTTGGGCTAGACTTCTTAAACTTTGGGCTTTTGTTGTTGACATGTTTTTTTTTTTTATTGAAGTGTAGTTGACAGGGCTTTTATACAGACCCTTAATCTATTTAGCCTTTAGAATATTTCCCCCCTCATTTTGCAGGTGGAGAAACAAAGATGTTAGAAAGCTAATGACTCTGAATGTCCCACGACTAGTTTACAGTATCACAGGGACCAAACCCCAAGTGACCTCTTATCCCTTACCTGCTGAGAGTGAAAAGTGGACAAGATTTGGGATCACAAGATTCCTGTCTGAGTCCTGCACCCTGGCATTTGCTCACTGGGCAGTCAGAGACATCATTTAACATCTCTTAAACTTCAGTTTCCCTATCTAAAAAATAGGGATACTATCACCATCCATGACTGTTTTGCAAATTAAAAGGGATTTTAACGAATGAAGAAATGTAAAAGTACCTGGTATATTTCGCTAAATGTGCTGTAACAGAGTACCACAGATTGGGTGATTTATGCAACAGAATTGTTTTCTCACAGTTCTGAAGACTGAAGTCTGAGTGCAAGGTATCAGTAAATTTGATTTCTTCCTTGGCCTCTCTCTTTGCCTGACTTCTAGATGCCTGTAACTTCACATGGTCGTTCCTCTACATGCCTGTGTCCCAATTCCCTCTTGTAAGACACCAGTCCCCTTGGTTCAGGGCTCATCCTAATGACTTATTTTTAACTTAATTACCTCTTAAAGACACTATCTCCAAAAATAGTCATATTCTGAGGTTCTGGGGGTTATCACTTCAACATGTGAATTTTAGGGGGACACAACTCAGCCCTTACCACTTGGCAAATAAAAACATCTCTGGTTTGTTATAATTAAATATGATATCATAATCTACCATTATACTCCTGTGCCTAATCTGTCAATAAAAACTGAGTATTTGTCATAGTGGTTAAGGTACAGCAGGGAGGAAGTAATTATTAGAATTTATCCCATGCATATGGTGACTGGCATCTTTGGCCTATATATCTGTCTTTGTATGAAATAACTAGGGTTTTGTAGGTGGTACAAATTTTTCTTGTATGTTATTAAGCTTCATTACTTTTAGCAGTGATGTCATAGGACTAATCTCTGGGATTTGCCTGATACTGTAAAAATCTCTTGTTACTAGGTATTTTTGAAGCCCTTTTTCCCTGAGTGGGATTTGACAATGTGATAAATAAAATAATGTTGGCAAGTGAAATTAAGCTTAGTACCAATGATAGTACTTAACAGTAGCCTAATTAGGTGGGTGCTGTACCTTTGTATGTAATACATTTGTCATCATAATTTTATAGGATTTTATTCAAGCAGATTTTAAAGTAGGTTATTTCCTATTTTTGAACAAAGTTTAGAGACTTACAATAATGCTAACTAGCGATTATTGAGTATTCAGAATGCACATTTACCTACTCATTCATTCATTTCTTTACCCATTTAGAAATATTTCTTCAGTATTCACTGAACCTGTTTATGTAGCAAATACTATGCCAGGCATTAAGGATAAGAACATGAGAAAGACATGGTCATTATTGAGGCAGCCAGACACCAATTAGATAATTGTAATTCAGGGGAAAACACGAAGAAATTGAAGACATTGCCCCTGCCCTGAGATTTCTTATGATCTGATTGAAAAATTAAGAGAGAATCTGACTAAAAATTAAGAACAGCATGCAATAGGGGACAGATAAATGGTAGAGCCACCAGCTGTTATACTTTTTATCCACTAGAATGCTCAAATTGGTAGGAGAAAGCAAGATTTCCAGATGGAGACAGTGGTAAAGAATTTGCAAAATGTTTTTTGGATGTTTAATAGGAATAGCCCTGCTGGAATGAGATCCTTCTGGTAACTCATGGACAACAGGTTTGGAAAGGTGTTCTCAGGCTATTTGCTTGGGGCCTTGAATGCCATTGCAAGGAGTTTAGAATTCATCCATAAGAGGAAGTGTCCTGTGGTGGTTAAATAAGGTGTTTTGTAAGGTACAGTGGTGAAGAGGCAAATTGTGGATTCAGACTGGTTCAAGGTCAAATCTAGCTTTATGACTATTACATACTCTAAGCCCTGCAGATTACTTAACTTCTCTGTGCTTGAGTTAAATTATCACTTGCAAAGTGGGGATAGTAAGGCCTACTTTATAGTATCCATAGAAATTATAAAAATAATTGAGGTAAAGTGCTTAGAATGGTACATAGCATATAGTAAGGATTCAGAAGCATTAGTTTTTATTATAGAATGTATCATTTGCTTCTATGTATTATAGTCATTTAGAGTTCAGTCCATTAACTCCGTTAAATAATATTAAGTCTATTAACTTCCATGACAGCAGAATCTTTGATTCCTCTTTGATTATAGCCTGTTGTAAGGCTTGGACTTTCTACACATATTATAGGAAACATTAATTTGTTATCACCACAGCCTCTCCTGAAATGATTATTTTCCTTTAAAAATCAAGAAATGTAAGCTCAAATGGATGGAAGTAATTGGCCCAAAGACACAAAACTGTTGTGTAGAGATAGGACCCAAAGCCCCCATAATTGCTGATAATTCACCCAATATTCCTGGCAGCCCACCAAGGTGTTTTCTGATGTTAGGAAGTAAATAGATGTACCTGTAAGCAAATGTTAGCTTCTCAAAACTGAATTATCATGAACCTTATGTAGAGAAAAATGAGAATGACTTCTTGTACTCGAGAACTTTGCCTCTAAAGGATCCTTTTCAAAATTGTTTAACTTAAAACCAAGTTGCTGACTATATAAGCTCTCCCTAGACTCTAGCTTAGAGATATAGGCACATAGCATAAAGGAAGAGTTGATTGCCATTTGAGTTCATCTTAATGTCTAAATTCCTGTGTGGGATCCATAGATGTCAGGTTAAAATTTCTTCCTCAAAAGTTCAAGTGTCTATGCTTAGACATTCTCAAGGAGCCTACAAATTTAGAATTTGGCATTTAGCTTTCTACATTTGTTTCATAGCACAGTCTAATATTTCTTCTAGACTACCAGAAATTCTATATCTTGTACTACAAGTTGGATGACTCCCAGTCTCACAGGCGTTAAAATCTCTGTTTAATCTGAATAAAGGCTCACATTTGAAAATCCTTTTAGACCATGCTGGATGTGTGCCTCATAGGAAAGGGGAAATAAAAAGTAATTAAAAATGTATGAACATCAATATGTTAAGTGATTTCCCCAAGACCTCTAATCTTTTTGAAGAGAAGTATTTATAAAGGAAACATTGACATCCTTCTTTTGGAATTTGAAATGAATAATCTCATAAACATTTAGAACTTCCCATTGAAGTGATATGCTACTAACAAGTTCGGGTAGGCTGGAAACAGAGGTTATTTAAAATATATATGGATCCAGTAACTACTTCAGCTGTATGTGAAAGAAGCTTTTCAAATACATTAGGGAGACGTGTCCCTAGCAGTTGGAGTCTGACCCTAGAGTCAATATTGTTACATGACAAATACACTCCTGAGGGTGGGGAGTTCTGAATAAGTAGAGATGCTGTCAGAAGCTGTCATTCCTCCTTAAGCTTGCAAGTGACTTTTTAAAAAGCCTAATCCTACCTCCTGTGATAGTGTTACTTTGACAAGTTCTAGGAAGTGTCTTCTGGTAATTTTTTCACCTTTACTCCTTTAAAAACTATGATATCATTATTTTCCTTTCCAAAGTAAACAGATTGTCTTGTGGTCATGACCAGAGCTTTCTATCTTATTATCTAGCTGTCTGTATACTGAAATGGCAGGTGTTTTGTAAGGTACAGTGGTGAATGAATACCTACAAAATATAGGAATAAATACATTGCATGTCAATATTATCATGGTAAATAAAACACATGATGCACTACAACATATAACACTTCAAAGTTTGTGAAGTTTTCTTAAACAGGCAAAAAACCCCTAAATTTTAATATTTTTAGTCTACAGCAGAAAACACTCTTTAGTATGAAACTAATAGGCTCAAAAAAAAAGTACTGGTAGGCTTATAATTTTCTCATTTGTCAATAGTAATATTGTGACTTTCCAAGATTTTCCAAGTAAGTAAGTAACTTTCCAAGATTTCAATTTTTTGTGTGTATAGTTGAATATATTTTTTAGAGGATCAAAACAATCCTGTGATCTAGGATTTCAAATTTGCTTTGTGTCTTTTATATACCAACTGGTTTGTTATATTGTTTCTCCAAATGGAACAATTAGTCTCAAAAGTCAGAGTTTGGGTAACTCTGGGGTTTTCAAAAAAAATCTTCTATGGTGGTTATTTAAAGAAATAGTTATAGCTTTCACAGTTTAACCTTTTGGGGTTACTTTTCACTATCCAATTTTTATGTTTTATCCTTGAAGTTAAGTACCAATGAAAATATAACACGTACTTATATTCTCAGTGTTCTTCTGTTCGCCTGTGTTTTCCATGTGACTCATTCTGTAATAACTCTCATAGTCCTCGGCAATAGGTCAGCCCTGAAAGTAAACAGAGAAGAAACTTGTCACACTTACTTTCTTCCTGATTTCTTTAAGACCTTGTCATCACTTCAAGATGAAGCTTAGTGATATTCACCACATTGCATCTTTCCTAATCTATGGTTATAGAAAAAGATCACATGGTTCATTATTTATAACCTTTTAGACTCTGCATAATGGGGAAAAATGGGTCCCAATTGAGTGAATAGTTAGGGTGTAATTTTAGATGTGTATCTTAATTACAGTTAGGCCAGTTTTCTATTATTCCTATTTTATGTTGCATTGCCAAATAAAGCCTCTTAGGAGAAGAAATTCTACAAACTAATTAGTATAAATGTTAAACCACTCAATGAATATGGTGAATTTCCTGAACTGTCAGATGGTTTGAGGCATATTTGAATGTATGCAGGGTGTGAAATGCAGATACGCTATATGCAGATTTCCACATGGAATCATTCAGGTCACATTGTTTACAATGCTATATGTAGTGCTAGGATGATTTTTGTTTCTTAAGTACTAAATTATGGATACAAAATTTTAAAATTTCAAGTGAACACATAGACATCTTTTTTATGAATCAAAGATTAGTCTTATCGGATTCATTTCAGTAACAGGCTCATTTTACACTGCTCAGAAATTAAAATCTTTATTTCCTCTTTTATATGACATGTCCAAATTGCTCAGATTAGTTTAGAAAACTGGAATTAATGATTTCCTGAAAATGTGGAAAAGAAATAAAGCAAAAGAGCTATGGAAATAATTAAAATTTCCCAAATCATACATTTTATTCTCATTATTCTCTATAGTAAATTGGTTGCCATGGTTGGACCACTCTCCTTGCAGAACCATCTGTCAACTTTCATCATAAGCTTTTTCTCTGTGATTTTGCCTATTACAGTCAGATAGTTCAGTACTACTGGACCATGGAATTGTGGCTAAAAGGACCTAAATGGTTGCTTTGGATTACTAAAATAATGCATGAATTTTAATGAGATTTTTTTCTACATTACGAAGTAAAAATGAGTATTTTACTTCCATTGGTTTTAGGTTTTTCTTTTGAACAGTTTGAAAAATATATGTTACTGAATTTTGGCAAAGCTGCCCCTCCACCCTTTGTTATCCTACATATTCTGAGCTAGAATAAACCAGAGACTTAGTATGAAGTCATATAATATTTATTCTGGCATATGATTCAAAAACATTAAACTTAAAAAATGAATCTGTAAAGCACACCATACCATAACAAACAGGACACCCTTTGATATCTTGTCACTCAGAAACACTACAGATTTCAGTGAAATGAAGAATGAACTGATTCAGTTTTGAAAATGACAGCTTTCACAAGGGAGCTTTGCACACCACTCTGAGGGTCAGATTTTGTGGCCATTTTCCCTTTTACAAGCACTCTGGCGAAACAGTTCAGGTTAGGCAATAATGAAACAAAGATTTATTAAGCTCATAAGAAGGAAGTTAGCAATGCAAAAGTGGTGCCCAGGGGGCCAGTTTATGGTAGCTAGTTGCCAGAATTCTGCCTTGGTAGATAGGTACAAAGAGGTTTATATTTTATTGGCAACCACAGGTCAGTGTCAAATGTAAGGTCACAAGAATGTATTGTTTAATCTTGTTATCTTAAGTCTAAGAAAGAAGTAGTTCCAGCATCATATCTGTATTCAGTACTTCTTGCAAAGGGAGAAAAAATAAGGTAGTAGTGCTTCTTCTACCTATAATAAGACCCAGAACACCCTTCTCCTGCTTTATCCCCTCGGCATCTGTCCCAGGAGCCAGACTTGTAAGCCTCAAATATCCTCAAACATCCTTGCTTTCCTGATCTTCCAAGGATGCGTGTGTGCTTGCTCAGCAGAGTTCTAGGTTCCCATAAGAAGTTTTATAAACCAGAACTGAGTCAGGATCCTCCTATGTAATTGCTCTGTTAGCATAATGCCACTGGAGCTCTGAAGAGCATTATTGTGACTTCTCATTACTAGAACTGGGGCTGAGTGCTGCCTTTTTGACATCTTGGGGAAATTTCCCTCTTGAAGAATGCAAATGGAATCACTTCATGTCTTCATCACAAGACAGCCGCTCTGCTTTCACCAATCCATTTCATGTATGTGGTAGGCTCTGGTCATTTTTTTAATGGTTTTATTTTTCATGCCCAGTTTTATTGGGTTCTTTTTCAGTCTACCTGTTTACTTTTATAGCATTCTACCTTTATTGTTTCTTTCCTTTAAAACATTTCTTTAATAATTTCAAACAAACTTATTTAATTGGCAGTGCTAAACAAACCTATTTGCTTTGCTTGTTGGCTATCCCTTGAGGGGACCTTTTTTGCAATGGTGTATATTCTTTATCTGTGAACTCATCTTCCATTGGGATTATTTTTCCATAGGAATCCAGCATGCAGGGTTGTAGACAGGTTTCTACAGAGGATTTCTGAGTTTGTATCTGGCATGTGCTTGACTGGTATCATGGGTACAGGGTCATATTTATATTACCTGGGCTCCTCTAGAAGATTCCATCACCGGGAGGATAGTGTAAACTTCATTTCCACACCCACACATAGAACCAGGCATAGAGCTTTGCTTTTTCACAAGACTGTGTTTGTTTTATTTTGATTTCCTTTACCAGGTCTCCACAAAGACAAGCTGCTTTCCTGTATTTCTTGGCCATGGAATGGAATTTTCTAGCCCCTTTTCCCCAGGACCCTAGTTTTAGCAGAATTCTGAGTTTTAGGTCTCAACCTTGCACCAAAATCACTTTTTCTGACTCCATTGGCACTTTTGAATATTCTATGGAACTTTCTGTTGCAAATGAGTAAGGTCTAAAAGCAGCTCAGCCTCCTGCCATATCCAGGTTTGAATTGATTTGTGCTCATGCACACTTTCGTGATTGCTTTTTACTCAGTATTTGCTCCATGGAAAAGAGGATTCAGTGAGAAGCATAGAGTGTTAGCTGAGGGGTGATTACTGCCATGGTGACAAGGGAGTGGCTTTATTTAAGGTCCTGGTGGAGCCGGCACTGAGCTTTCCTCATATTGATTGGTGAGCGGGAGGCTGCGGAAGGGAAGTAGGTGAGGTAGGGAGCTGGCAGCCGGCCTGGGACGAGTCAGGTGGTGATTACAGATGTACTGGGCAGCAGATGGGTGCCCAGATAGGGCCAGATTCAGGGTGGTTAGAGTGACAGTACCACCTACTGCTTTCAGGAGAGGTAGAAGAAGGCCTCTATTTCCTGCTTTTATATATTTATCCTCAGAATGAAAAGTGATAGCATTCAGCATATGGGTGCCCCAGGGTAAACATTTAAGAAAATAAGCTGATGGGCTAGAGGATGAGTTAGGATATTTCTCAGGATGGGCTCTCTTTACTCTAAGAATACTCAGTGTTTAATGTTAACCATGTTCTTAATATATCTGATACACTATCTAGGGGTGTATGTGTGTGTGTACATGTTTGTACATACACACACACATGCATATTTATATGTGTATATAACTATATCTATACACATACCAAGTGTTTAAGTATCTTTGGTGGTAATGAATCATTAGTAAGGGTAAAACAAAGTTCATTCAGTCAGAAAATAATTGTCATGTGCTAACATTTCCAGGCACTAAAATGTCCTAAACAGCAAATTTTTTGGCCTCATGGAATTTACACTTTAGTGGAAAAAGGCAGACTATAAATAAAATAATATAGTGAAACATACAGTGTGTTAGATGGAGGTAGGTAGGATAGTGGGGGAAAAAACAGGTGAGGGGAGCATCGAGCATCGGTGGTGGGCATCTGTCATTTTAAATTGGGTGCTTAGGGAGGGTCCCACAGAGAAGGAGATAAGGTGGCAGGCAGGCAGAGGCACCTGCAAGAGCAGGGACACAAGCGTTGAGGCAGGCATGCCCGTGGAGCAGAGGAGGCCGGCTGGCTGGAGCTGAGTGAGCTGGGAGGGAAGAGAGGGAGGTGAAGCCCAAGAGACCCAAGGGGCTGCGGAGGCTTCCCAGTACAGCAGAAGGCACCTTGTCGCATCTCCACGGAATAGCGAACATTGCGCAAAAGTGCTGTGGTGTTCGTGTGGACTGAGTTTTGGGTTAAAGGGAGGGACAGGATTCAGGGTGGGTA
Organism: Manis javanica; assembly: GCF_040802235.1. NCBI lineage: Eukaryota > Metazoa > Chordata > Mammalia > Pholidota > Manidae > Manis > Manis javanica. The sequence goes on along the minus strand of NC_133161.1, from coordinate 57,219,312 downwards.
CTGCAGAGGGCGCGTTTTGCTCCTGAGTCAGCTCTGGCAGTGGCAGAGCCCGAGCAGCATCTCTCTGGAGGCCCCCTCACCTCCTGCTTCAGCAGGCCCAGCCTACCCCACATCCTTGCAACATTGCCTCAGGACCTTGCACTCTGCTTTGAGGCTTCCACTGTCACCTAATAGGTTTGCCCCTGCCCAGGTATGGCTGGTCCTGGTTTCATGTCATCACCCACCTTGCCTCTTTAGAATGCTTGAAGATAACCTTCCTTTAAGACTCGAAGATAATTTCATTTGATTCCTTGTGCACAGTAAGTTACTTTTGTACTTAACTGCACATAAGGCATTGAACTACCTCAGGGAGATACAAAGGAGAGTGGGACGTGAAACCTGCTCCCAGGGAATTTGCTGTATGAAACAAGGATGGGGAGGAAAGAGACTTGTACAAACAACCACAAAATTCTACTAATGATGGAACTTCAGGTATGGTTACTGACAGTATGGGAGATATATTTGGGGACGGAAAACTTGATGGTAATTTTTAAAACAGAAGGGCATAAACAACTGTAAGAACCGATCTTGTGTTGAGCTGTGCTCATCAGGACCCTGCTTTAGACTCGGTGGTCTGCAGTACAACTGGACAGCATGATGTAGTGTTCAGAGAATGGGCTGCGAAGACAACACCTGGGTTTGAATCTTGGCTACAAGCTGAGGGACCTTCAGTAAGTTACTTAATTTTTCTGTTGTTCAGTTTTCTCATAAGTAAACCGGGGATAAAACAGTAACTACCATACAGGGTGTTTTGGAAGAAAAAATGAGTTAACATCTATAATATACTAAGAACATCTGGAACACAATAAGGCCTTTACATGTTACATATTATCCCACCCAGCAAACTCCTCTTTCCCCTTTTCTAACCATTACTTCTCTCTAACTATAGTGTGTTTATTGACAATTGATACTTGTATAAATCAACAGCATACTTTCTCACTCCATTGAGAGTAACTTAGAGGCTTTCAGGAGATAAACATTGGAGAAAGTCTATAAGTCCTGGAGAAAAAGTTCTTATTTCCCCAAATAGTTAACTACGACAGAAATTTCTGGATAACTGAGCTTCTAGAATTAACTGTTATTACTTAGTAGTCTTTCAGTCTTTCTTATAGCAAGTTATTTTAGTAGATAAAAAATAACTAAAAGCATACAATAAAAATACAAAAAATAACTAAAAGTATACAAATTTAAAACAGTGCCCATGCTTTCAAGTCATTTGTAAATCTCACTGCATCTCTATAGAGTCTGATGTCTTAGAATCTGTAATACTCAATACAAAAGGGAGCTAAAAATGTTTGATTTAGTCAGAAGCTCTGGGACTGTTGTTGGCTTGTCCACTTGCACTTTACATCTGTAATATGAGAATTACTAAACTAACTGTGAGTAAGCTAACTCAATGCATGCTTTAATTTCTAAAAAAATAAGTCTTTTTTTTGATAGTAGGTACAGCCGCTATCAAATAAAATTTGTTTGCATATGATTGAGGAAGGACAAAACACAAAAAGTTGGCAAAACGTGGGGAAGCTCATGGTCTGTTATGAGAAGTGAGATTATGTTTATATGTATTTCAGAATATAGTATATGAAAATCAAGAGAGACTAAGGTATTTTGCAGGATCTCTGAAGGATCCTATGGTGGGAGAGAAAAAGTAGACAGCCTCAAATCTCATTCAGAACAACTTTCACAAATGATTTCAGTGACAAAACATTTGAAAGCCACTGGTGTAGACCAAGCCTTTCATGACTACTCTGTTCTGTCCACCACCGAGTGGCCACCACCTAGTGTGGTGCCTCACACACAGAAGGAGTTCAGCAAAAAAGTATTGGGTGAATGAGAGGAGACAGGAACATGCTCACCATCCATTTGGTTGGAGACATATGGTTCAAGTTGAGCTTTTAAGCAAAAAAAATAATCATCTGTTAAGCTGTTTTCAAAAGGGGAGAGAAGGTAGTGGAGCAGACTATTCAGGACTCTAGGTGAGCCTTTAGTGATAGTTTAAATTGGGTTGTGCCAGTGGAAATGGAAAGAGGACAGAGGAGATAGAACACACTAGATTGGCAGCCCATTTGGTGAGAAAATGGGAGAGATATATTTTACTGTAGAATTTTGAGCCTTTAAAAGCTACGTGAAAAAAGAGAGTAAATATGGGATGGACATGCTGTGTCTGAGGGATGGTGGAAAATAAAGACTGAAAACAGGCCACCGGATCTGGCAACAAGGAAACCTTTGATTTAGTCTTTGAAAGAACAGTTTCTTTTATCTGAACCTGCTTGGTATTTACTCTCTGCTGCTCCAAGACAAAGACTCAGGAACTCAGCCACACCCTGGTTTCCAGGACCAATCCTGGCCTCAGATGGGAGGAAAAAGGAAATTTCTAGTTAGTACACTGAATGTCAGAACCAAGTCTCAGGTGCTTAGGTCAGGCCCTAATCTTGTATCCTAATCTAGGCTTTGTTTCATCCCCGACACACAGATTCCACATTGTTTCTGGTAGAGGAGTTTCTGTCTTGTTTCCTACACTGAAGTCTTCATTTTGGTCCCTGTGCCTAAGGTTCCCCCACTGCCATTACCTTGACCTTCCTCCCCACCCTTGCCCCTCCCCCACTGAAAACAGGACACCAGCTTTTTTCCTCCAGACACTTTCTGGAACTGGCATTCAGCAACCGGGGCTCTGGGCTCTGCTCAGAGAATTCCTTCACGCTGCCTGTTGGAATCTCTGAACACATCTACTCCTGGGTATCCGCGTGCTGTGTTTCACTGTTAGGTTGTCCCGGTCCTCCACATCGGACTGAACTTCCCGCCATTTCCAGGTAATGTTTTCTGGCTGCTGGCCTGGATTCCTATTAGAACTAGCATCAGAATCTGAGTGTGTAATGGCCGCCTGACTGTAGTAGGCCTATTTCCAGGGTTCATGGTCCCTTACTTCATGTCCTACCTGAATCGAACCAGATCATTCCTCAAATGCACCAAGCTCTTTCTTGCCCAGCTCTCTGTAGATCTGATTGCTCTAGTCTAAAGGGTCACCATACATTTTTCTTAGAACAACTGGTTTTTTTTCCCTGCATTTCAGAAAAACCACTCTGACCACCATGGCCAAGTAGGTAGACTTCCCTTGCTATCACCTGTCACTCTAACTTTTCATATCCTTTGTAGCATACCTCATTATTTGCAAGTATTTTTTATTTATCTATTTCCATCACCAAGCATAGTGCATGCTCCAACATATTTGCTGAATGAGTTAATGTGTCCTGCTGCGACATGAAAACAGATCAGTGACAGCACAAGCCAGTTTTTAGGGTTTTAGATGTGATGGGACAGAGAATAATTTGTGGAAAACAAAACAGTGAAAACTCAAGAAACTGGGGGCGAGAGAAAGAATGGTAGTTGGAGGGAGCAGCTGGGCTGAGGAAGGTTTGCTTTAGAGTGGAACACATCAGAGTGTGTTAGAGGAAACAGGAAAAGCATCCCAAAGGGCTGGAGGAGTTGAAGGCAGACAAGGAGGCCTTGTGAAGCAGTGGGCAGCTTGGGTGGAAGGGTATTCCTCTGTGAGAAGGTGGGATGTCTGCAGCATCAGGTGAAATCTGGGGAAGAGGGGAAGGGATGTATACGGAGCTCCATGTGGTTGGTGTTAGTCTCCTCTGCAAATAGGAAATCATTTTGTCTGCTTAAGTGAAACTGGGAGTTGGAGAAGGCAAAGAGTCATTAGTTTATTCATAAATAGTGAAAAACCCATTTATCAAAATTGATATAAACTGCAGAATCTGTGTGTTAGGGGTGAAGCAAAAGTTGTGAGTGGGATATGAGTCAATAAGGGTGTATGAAAGAACCGTCAGACAGTAGAGGCAAGCTTGGGTCAAAGCATGACTCTGAAGTGTCCTTAGACAGCCAGGGCTTATAATCTTTCTTCAGGAAAAACAATTCAGTTTTGAATTAGAGAAGTCCACAGTAGGGGCTGTGGAATTGCAATTCACCATTAATGGCTTTTCCCATTTGTTTTTAACCTAAGAATTTTAGTTGCCTGGGATGTTTTTCTCCTTTTCAATTTTGTGTTGGTATGAGATAAGCTGATGGCACATTTTATGTATAATTTAGCAGATAATTGGATAAGAGAAAAAGGATATTGATGAGAGAGAAGGAAAGAAAAATTTCCTTCATATTAAACAACACAGTAATTTTTTTTATTGTATGGCACTGGATTTATACTCTGAGTCATTTTTTTTCCCCCTACTAGGACTATGTCTCCTTTGCATGGTTAATTCTACTTAGGGGATAAAATAGAAGCTAAAAATGTTATTCAACTCGATGACTTATTTCTCACTTGAATACTAAAGGAAGGTAGTTATGTTTGATAAGTTGTATATGCCTTGGAGCCTCAGTTTCTGCATTTCTAAAAAGAATATGATAATAATGAATTACTTTGGGTTGCTAGGACAGCATAAACAGTAAGATTGTAAAGGGTTAGCTAAATATTAAATGCTATACAAATACCTTTGGTGCTGCTGTTCAGGAAGGACTCATGACCTTTAGATAAAAGTTATTAACTTTCCGAGGAAAGAAAATGAACGAACAACAAAGTAGGCATTGCAGTTGGAAATCAGTCCCCTGATACTTTGCTGATAAGTAGACTAGTTTTCAGTTATACTTTCCTTTTGAGGAAATGCAAACACTTCAGTAACATGATCTTATAAATGGTCCTAGTTTCATGGAGCAGAGGGCCATTTCTATAAAGAAGGGAGATTGAGCAAAGAATATAAGTGACTTGATAAGGATCATCAATACATTAGGTGAGAGGGAAAATTTACATTAACATCTGGTTCTATAAATAATGAGTCACATATTCCATGATTCAACCAGGGTTGCACCAAGAACAGCTCCTGGTACCTCATAGGTGCTCAAGAAGCATTTGTTGCTTGAGTGAATATTGTTCCAAATATCCTATTGTTCAACCACCAGTCTGCTAATCCGTGTGAAATATACTGTCATTTCCTCTGGGATTCATATGGGTTTTAGGACTATAATTCTGAGGTCGTATCCCACAGATAGAATAAGCAGTGACCTAAGTAGACTGGCAGTCTCTTTACTGAGTGTTGCACGTTACCATTGGCAGTAGACTTTATACATTGGCCCCACGAGGTAAGAGGACTAGTATTTGATCCACTTTTCTGAAAGGAAACTGAAACCTCAGAGGCTATATATCTGCCTAATGAATTATGATTAGTACTTTACTAGAAATTAGTTTGACTAGAAATGAGGTCTCCTGATTCATATACCCATGTTCTTTTTCCTCCCTAAAAATATCCTCTAGTAAAACAAACAAATGAATACATAAATAAAATTTGAGGGTCAGCAGTAATTCCACTCCTAGGAATCTACTCAAAGAAAACAGGATCCCTCATTCAAAAAGACATATGCATCTCTATGTTTACTGCAGCACTACTTAGAATAGCCAAGATATGGAAGCAACCTAAGTGTTCATCAGTAGATGAATGAATAAAGAAGATGTGGTACATATACAAATGGAATATTATTCAGCCATAGGGAGAAAACAAATCCTACCATTTGTAACAACAAAGATGAAGCTAGAGGGTATTATGATCAATGAAATAAGCCAGGTGGAGAAAGACAAGTACCAAATGATTTCACTCATATATGGAGTATAACAACAAAGCAAAACTGAAGGAACAAAACAGTACCAAATTCACAGACTCCAAGAGGAGACTAACAGTTACCAAAGGGAAAGGGCTGGGGAAGGCGGTGGGGAGGGAGGGAGAAGGGGGTTAAGTGGTATTATGATTGGCACACATAATGTAGGGGGATCACGCGGAAGGCAGTATAGCACAGAGACTAGTGACTATAGCATCTTACTATGCTGATGGACAGTGACTGAGATGGGGTGTGTGGGGATACTTGATAATATGGGTGAATGTTGTGACCACCATGTTGTTCATGTGAAACCTTCATAAGATTGTATATCAATGATACCTTAATTTAAAAAAATTTGTACAAAACGGACTAAATACAAGTAGTTACATGGAAAGATATATCTATAATACAATAAAGAAAAAACAAAATTATATATACATGTTTAAAATTAGTTTTGGAAAAAGACTGGTGTAAATTAAAATGAAAAAATATGCTCTATATGCACTATGATTCCAACTATTTAAAAAAACAAATATAAAAATAAGAGACATATGTAGTCAGGAAATATCAGAATGAAAGATATATGAAGGAAATATGCAGAATGCCAAAATGCTGGTGGTTGTTCTGTTATGGGGGGATATTATATAGATTGTAATAAATTTTATCTTTAATTAAAAAAAATTGGAGGGTCAGACCTTTAATAAAGCTTTGGATTAAAGTACCAAGAGCTTCTGATAAAAAAATTAAATTGCCTAGAAGAGGCCTATCATTAATAGTCATGGAATATTATGTCCTATTAGTTGGAACAATAGGAATAGTAAATACCATGTGTCAGAGAATCTCAAAATGTTTTATAGATATTAACTAATTTAATCCTCACAATGACTCTGATGTAGGTACCACAAATATGCTTTACTATCAGATCTGTTTAGTTACTGAGTTTGAATAGCAAAGTTGGATAACAAGGGATATCATACTATCCAAATCTATTTGGCTTCTGATTTTTAGAAAGCAAGTTGTGGGAGTTTGGGTTACAAGATATTTTTTCAAATTTATTCAGTTTCTACATTTAAAAAGTGAGGATATCTTTATTATTATATTTATACTGGAGGGAACTGAAGCCAGGGAAAGAGAGGTAAATAACTTGTCCCAGGCCACCTAGCTAGTAAATCTGTGGATGCAGAACCTACAATTTGAATCTAGATGGTCTGGCTGCTAAGTAAATTCTTATTGACTGTGATATGCTATCTTTTGCTATGATCTCCATTTGTATTCCAGAAAGTTTAGGACCTTAAGTTTTATTATTGTTATTATTATTAAAGTATCATTGATAGACAATCTTATTTTGCTTTCAAATACACAACACAGTGGTTTAACAGTTACCCATATTATTAAATCCTCACCCCCTCTAGTGTGATAGGACCTTAAGTTTTGACTAAATGAAGAGAAAGACATAATTAGAACATGGGATATTAGAATATGAGTGGGGGAGTAATAAGGGGGAATAGCTCTGGTGACAAGGTGAGTGAATTAAGGCCAAATGGTTACCTTTGGCTTTACTTTAAAACTTGGGAAGCTAAAAAAGTCTTTGTCTCTAAAATATCTGTTGCCCAGAAGTCCTATTTATCTTAATGTTATTAGAAAAGTGATTAGCCCAGCTGGAATCAGTGTTAGCTACCCTGACTTCTTTCTATGTGTCTGTCTGGAATTCCAGCTCTGAGGCACATACTGAATAGGTTCAGCTTCATTCAGAAAATTATACAATTTTTTTTAAATTGGTGTTCTGTTTCCTAATAATACTCACTGGGTGTAACTGCCAAGAGATGTTCCCTAGGAAAACAGTTTTATTGTCAAATAAGCATACAAATCACTGTATTGTACAGTGCCCTTGGAGTCTCTCACATTAACATTTTAAAAGCATTTTGGAGTTCTGCAGCAAAAGAGTTTGCTTAACCAAGCATTGTTTTCAGACTATTTGATTAAAAAAAATTTGGAAGGGGTTTTTACTGTTATTTGTATAATGTCTATTAGCATTCCATGCAAACAAACTTTAGGAAATCTTGAATTAGTTTTAAAAAATGTTTCACCAAAATAGATACTTTATAGAATCAGACCACTGCTTAGTTGATGTAATAATATGCAACCTATTAGTATATAGAGCTGTTTATACATTTCCATGTCAATATGCTTTTATGCACATAAAGTTCTCTTATGTACATCATACAATTTGACCCTTAAAACAACTGTGTGAGAAAACAGGGCAGCTATGCATATCCCACTTGACATAAGGATAAATCTGGCTCAGAAGGGTACTGTCACTTCAGCTCTTCAAACACCCAAAGCTGAGCTGATAGCCATCACTTTTGTCTCATGTGTTGACTCACTGTTGTGTTTTGTGTTGTATTTTTCGACACGGTGATTGGTTTGTGTTGATCATCCTTTGTGGTGGGTCCATTGATCTTATATAACATCTGGCTGTTGTGGAAAATGAAGTTTATGACCATGGAAACAAAAATAGAAAAACAAATGTTCTATGAGAAAACAATGGTATTAACGTGTGTTCTAGACAGCTGAAATAACTGAACAACACAAAAGCACTAGACAACTTAAAAAGATTGGTCATTGTGAAGTTATGCTAATTTTCACAAAAAATTACTGTACATTGAGTAATAACCCAAAAGCCAACAGGAATTACAATGTTCTTCAAACAATCAGAACTAGGGGTTTGTCTCTGAAGTATTTTCAGTAGGATCATGGGATTTTTACATTTGGGAATGATTTTAAAGATCGGTTACTCTAGATCCCTTATTTTACAAATGGGAAAATAGGCTCAGAGGAGTTACGGGATCCAACAAACACACACTGCTTTAGCATAAACTAGACAAGATCCCAAATGTGTTACTCTTTAAGAAAAGTCTGCCTGTTACACTGACAGACTGGGGGGAATTTCCAGGGCAAGATCTGGATTGCAAATACATTAAGACTCCAGAAGAAATTTAATAGGAATCCAGACTCTGACTATATGACTCATCCCTTCATATGTCCCCTTATATCCACTAGCATTTAAATACTTGCTATCCATTCAATTTCTGAAATTCCCATACACGACTGGTTTCTGCCTGAACGCTGAGGAAGCTCTTCCTTGTGTGAGAACCTAGCAGTGTAGTTTGATGCCTCCTTCTCTTACTTCATGGTGGCCATAAAGAATTTTCTCTTGTTTTCTCTTTGGTGGGTGTTCACAGATTCAGCCTACTCTCCTGGCTACACATCCTAATTACCTTTGGTTGTCTTCTAGCCTTGTGATTAGAATTTCTGTTAGCAGTCATTCTTTCTCCTGCACTCAGAATTTCCTCTGGTATCTCCTCCTGATGAGAACACTCTGAAGTAATGAAAAAACATTTAGGCAATAAAATTTTCTTTACAGTGTCTGAGTGAGGGACGACAGACAGATACAAGTTTACCTTTTGGCCCAGACTCTGGTAAATGAGATAATAGCTGCCTTCTAGGGCTGTTTTTAAGGTTTAATAATCACTTATACAGGATGTCTGATATGTAAGAGATGCCCACTAAATGGAAGATACCAGTATTACTATTAATATTATTGGATGCAGAGCTGCCTCTTTGAAAAGACTTCATAGCAATGTAGCACATAGCTTATACCAACATGCAATAGAGTAAAAACTAGTCTGGTTGTGTGTGAGAGAGGAGGAGAGGGGTACCATTCAGGGCAGTCTGAGCGGCCTCAACTCTTTTGTGATCTTGCTTGATCCAGGGCTATATTGACTCTCTGGGAGAACAGGCCGCTTGTAAACAGTCAGCCCTGGGTATTATTTTTCTCAGTACAACTTTTGATTAATGTTGAGTCCAAGACTGTAGTGGTTATTAGTATGGCCCACAAGTATAGACCCATGTGTTATAATCAGTATTCGCAATAGAGGGAGGTTGAATGAGGTATATAGCCTGTATTGATGACAGATGTGACTAAGCCACGACTCTGAGTTTCTAGGTACAGCAGATGTAAAGGAAAGTAACTTTGGGTTGAACACTTTTCATAATGTAACTGTGCAAACTGTTAGTACTGTGTAAAAGTTTAGTACTGCTTCGGGACAGCACCATGAAGTCGCACTATCAATTAGCATTCATTTGGAATTTATGATAATGTATATCCTGCTAGTTTGACGTTAAACTTTGATATGCCTTTGGAAAAGTGAGTCTGTGCCAAAAAATGGTGTAAATAAAATTCCAAGTGGAAACATTTGCCTATTTAAGACAGCAAACTAATTAAAACCCTTGATCATTTTGATAAAAACCCTAATATCATTAGGTTAAGATAAATGCTTCTTATGTAGTTTATCTTATGCATTGAACAGACCATTTTTATGTATTCACTGAACTGAAGTCTTCAATAGCAGTTGGATAAGCTAGATCCAGTTACTACCTAAACTTGAAAATTTTTGTTTGGTCAATTTTATATTGTTTCCTACAGTATGAATGAGGCATGCACTGAAGATTTTGGGCGAATTCCAGATCTGTTAATCAATTGAACAGTCAACATCAGTCTATTGACTGATGGTGTTGATGGGTGTCTAAGAGGCTCTGAGAGCTCTGAAGGTAACTAATACAACATAAAAAACTATTTGAGGGAATGGACTGGAAGGCCTGGGAGTGTTTCTAACCCAACGGGACTTTCCCTTTCCTTTTAGTGTATGTAGCCTCTTCCAAAAAATCCTTTGCCTTCTATGAACCTGTGCTTTAGCAGATGAGGCTTCTGCTAACTAACTTGTCACCTTCCCCTTGGGTCCCACTTGTGATTCCAAATTAAAGCTTGAAAAAATGGCTCTTATTACATCCTACTCAGTAATGGATTTGAATTTAGATTCTTAGGTGCAAATGAATAATGATGTTCATTTCCAAAAAGCATTATTCCCATTTTTAAAGATAAGTTGAAGATGTTGAAGTGTTAAGTAGTCATCATTTATAGGAGTCATACATTTATTTAGTATGAAGGTCTGAAATTATTTCTCTTCTTTAGGGACTAGGCCATAGCAGCAAGAGCATTTACATAATTCAGGAAGCTCTGGATTGATCTCTGGTGATTTTGTTCAAGTCTATCCATCCTCGGTCAGATGACTCAGAGGTGAATGCACAGACAGATCTTGGTAATCCCTGCTAGATGCAGAAATATAAATATTTTAACTGTTCTTTTTTTCTAAAGGATAATTCTCAATCTATGCTAAAGTGGTGAAAAATACATTCTAATTGATTACTCTAGCTTTTAAATGTACCGCTTAAAAAATTAGGTCTCAGATGTAGAAGGTTTTGAATAGGAAAGGATTTAAACTATCAGTGACTAGCTTTAGGTAAAACAGAAAGAAAAAAAAAATCACCATTCCCTCTTTTGTTCCTTGACTCCACTGTGTGAGTGTATGTGTGCATGCGGGCACATTTAAAATTACTCTCATGTGGAGGCTTCCACATTTGTACAATTAATAGCCTGGGTAAATTAGACATTTTTTATATGATAGTATTACCTCAACTATTACTGGGAGAAGCTCAACAAAGGGCTTTTTTTTCTCTAACTAGAACTAGCTTATTTGTGGAAAGAATGTCGTCAAATAGACTTAATTTGCCTTTGCATTTTCTGCTATAGACCTGTACATTGAGAGTTGTTTTCACTTTTTAATTTAAGAATGAAAAATTTATCCAAACTTCTTCAGCAAGATGGTAGATAATAGCCAACTTTATAAGAAAGCTTTATTAACTACTTGGATGAAAGTTTTCAGTATTAGATTATTTTTTACAAAGTTCAGGTCTATGATTTCTTTTGTGCTGTGACACATTTTTTAAATACCCAGGTTTCCTTTTCATTTAAGGAGAAAAGTACAATAAAATACTTTCATTGCATTATCTTGAAATATTTCTAAATAAAAAGTTACACTAAATAAAATATCTGAAAGAAATCTGTAAGGGCATGTTTATCTAGACAGTGAGAAAAATGCAAATCTAATGATATTCCTAAGGTAAGTTAAAGTCACAGCCTTAGAAGAGGTTGGAGAAGAATAAAGAAAAAAGTAAACCATAAAAAAGAGTCTACAGTTAAAAGTTTTAAAGGATTTTTCTGTCAATGTTTATTTTTTAATGGCAGTATTGAGCTCTAGAAAGATTGATTTAACATCTATATTTAATTTTCTATCTAATTAACACAGTGAACTTCAGATCTGTATGTCTATAAGCATTTGCATATTGATTTCTGGAACTACTTCTGAATATTTATACTATTTTGTTTAAAAATTAATGTTTTGTCTCATTAAGAAATCTCCCTGAGCATGTCTGTCTCTTTGAAGTTAATTATGATTCCCTCTTGGTTCATGATCTTCTCAAAAATACTTAAAGTCAGGGTAGGCCTTGTGTGATGGGCCCCTCTCAGAGCAGGTTGCTCCAAAGGCCCATTGGGCTTGTTGTTAACTGGGGACATTAAATGCCCTCTTTTAGAATTTTTTTAGCATATTAAAAATTAAAAGCTTTCTATAGTACTTTGAATTCTACTTCCCTGTTTCAAACTTTGGCCAGAAGTGAGTTTGGTACTTTTAATTTGAAAGTCTTCCAGAAGATAATTTTATAAACAAGTCAAAAGCATTGTGTATTAATGGAAAGTGCATAGAATTAGGGATCTGATAGAAGAGGTGAAGTTATTTAGTCTCTCTGAGCCTCATTTTTTCTTACCTATAAAATGGTGGTAATTATATTAATCTCATCATGTCACAAAGATTAGATACTGAAAAGTATTTACTAGTACTTTTGTATTAGTATTAGAGTAATCTTTAATGATAAATAATCAATATTAAGTAAAGATTATTTCAAATAATAAAGTATTCCAGTAGGGTACTTTGCATATAAATGTACAATAAAAGGTCACTATTTTAAAATCATGAGAATTCTACAAGTTAATCTTAAAAACAAGCAGAACTCTTGTGGAGTTGTTTTACTTCCTTCCTTTTCTAGGCATATGCTAGCTCTACTGAATCTCTCTCCTTACCTAGTTTTTTATGGTTGTCCTGAGTATCTTTATAGCTAACAACTTAATTTTTGTTATCTGTGCTTTGCTTAGTTTGAGAAGCAATTTTGAAAACTTTGTTACCGTCTGCTGCATTCTTTCATAGTATATGGGTCTACTAAACTTTTTCTGTATTTGGGTAGGGGTTATTTGGCACTTCAAAATTAAGCGCCTCTCCAAATTGTTTTGCTGCTTGGCCATGACCTGAGAGGTGTTCATCTTTCAGTTTGTCTTAAAAATTTGTCTCTCTCTCTCTACTGCTTTCTCTCACTGTTTCTGGCAGAATGTATTTTCCAAACAGTTTGCAACAATATCTCCCATCCTATGTGCTCTTCTTTCATTGTGACTTTGACTCTCTTTCCATTACAATGTGTATTCTGTATTTCTTCTTCATAATCTGGTGGTGCTACATAACATTTGTGACTTCTGAAGCTAGGTCATAAAAGCAATACCACTGCTACTTGGTTCTCTTGGATGCTTGCCCTTGGGACCCAGCCACCATGTGGTGAAGACACCTAAATCTGTCGATGCTGAGATCCCAGGAGAATATATATGTGACTAGCTAAGGTCCCGACTGACAATCAGCATCAAGTGTCACACATACGAGTGAAGACACCTTAAGATGATTACAGCGCCTGGTTGATGAGCTCCCCTCCCCCTCTTTCAAGTCTTCCCAGCTGAGGCTGCCAACATCATAGAACTGTGCTCTGTATTAAGTCCTGACCCATGGAATCAGTGCACATGCTAAAACAGCTCTTTTAAGATACAAAGTTTTGAGGTAGTTTTTAAATTAACAATAGTATCTGGAAAGAATTTCCTTGCCTTTCCTATATCCCCTTCCCAATGGCATGTCAACAGAACTTAATTCTGTATTACTTATATGTGTATTTTGAGTGGATATGAAATGATAATAATTGCTTACATTTACTCTGCTTAATATGTGCTAACACCATTCATTCCAAACACTTTACAAATCTTATCTAAATCTTACAACACTACTATGAAAGAACGTCTCTTATTGTTATCCCCACTTGCAAATGAAAAACCAGGAGGTAATATAACCTGTCCAAGGTCAAATATCTATTAGGTATTGTCTCCAAAACCCTCATTCTACAGTTAAAGGTGCAGAAGCAAGTGAAAGCGATAATATATAATTCTAGTTGAGAGAGCGCTCAACTTATTTTGGGGATATATAGATTGAAAATGTTTAATTCCAAATATACTAAAAACATTCACTTAAAACTACTTCCTTTTGAACTTGTCCACTTGGCATTCACTTACTCTGCCAGAACGTTCTCTTCCCTCCTTATTCATGTCCCAACTTAGAGGTCATCTATGAAAGTCTTCCCTGACCCCCAGTCACCACCCAGTGACCTGCTCCTGAAATTCTAGCCTAATGTTCCACCTAGAATTTTTTAATGAATTTTTATTGAGAAAGTTGTGAGATATTACTGAGATGATTGTATATTATGATGTTTACTATGGTCTGAATGTGTGTGTCCCCTCAAATTTGATATATTGAAATCCTAACCCCACGATGATGGTACTCGGATGTGGGGCCTTTTGGAGGTGATTAGGTCATGAGGCCAGAGCCTTCACGAATGGGGTCAGTACCTTTATAAAAGGGACTCCAGAGAGCTCCATCACACCTTCAACTGTTTGAGGACACAGTGGGAAGACAGCTGACTATGAACCAGAAAGCAGTCCTTGGCTGACACCAAATCTGATGGCATTTTGATCTGAGACTTCCAGCCTCCAGAGCTGTGAGAAATAAATGACTGTCACTTAAGCCACCCTGTCCATGGTATTCTGGTACAGCAGCCTGAAACAAGACATCCTTTTTCCATTTTTCTGGTTTCCTGAATCTTACTCATCTTCATGCACTGGCCTTGTCCTTCAGTGGGAAGGTGACCCCATCTCTAGTTCTATAAATGGGTCCTGGTTGGCCAGGTAGCATATTCTAGTCCTCTGATCATAGTCATTATTTCAGTGGTGGACCTGTGACCCAAGAGAGACAATTAGAGCAACCCACAGGACACTTGCCCCCTTCTTTTGAACATAAACAAGAAAATCTGTTATCCTGATCATTTTTTAATAGATATCTTACGAGCTATTTTCGGGAGAAATTCAATACCATGGATAACAAAAAAGCATAAACTGAGATGTGGATAACATTTTGAGCTGCTTTGCTTCTAGATTTACCTTATGTGAGTCAAGAAATCCCCTTTATTTTTTAAGCTAGTTTATTTGGGTTTTCTTATTTCAGAATGCAGAGATATAGTCAACTGGCAATCCATTAAGTGCTTTTACGCCAGGGGATGGTTCACCCTTAGTCCATTTTTAAAAAACGTTAATTATAATGGGGATTTATTGACTTACAAAAGGAAAATGCAGAGCAAGAAGAATAGTTAAGAAGCAGTTGTAATGGTCTATGTGAAATTATAATGGATAAGGCTAAGGTGTGACATTAGTGACAGAAGAAGGTCACATGGAAGGAAACATTTTGGTGGTACAATCAATATAGGATTTATTGAATGGCTGGCTGTGGGGAATGAGAAGTAGAGGTAATCGTGGAATAGTAATAGAAATAATTGCAAAACCATAGGAAAATATTGGTTTAAACAGTTAAGATGGTGCCATTTCCTGAGTGGAGAAGCAGCTGAGGTGGGTGGTGGGGTGGGTTTGGGATGTGGGTTTCAGTCTGGATATGTTAAGGTTTGAGATAACTGTTTTCTTTGAGGATATGTCAAGCATATAGTTGTATATAAGAGTCTGAAACTCAGTGGAGAAATCAGAGCTGGAAGTAAAATTTGTAAGTCATTGGCTTATCAGTGGATTTTAAAGAAATGGAATTAGATGAGGTGATTTATGGAGAGATGATGGGCAAAACATAAAGGATGGCCTATGAAGAAGCCCTGGTGCTTTCAAAGTTTGGAGGTTGGTCAGAAAGTATGGGAGGACTTAGGGAAGAATGGCTGGAAAAGCAGGTAGCAAATGTGTGATACAGAAACTTTAAGTAACAAAAAAGGAAGATATTTCAAGAGAGACATCAACTGTATGGAATTCTCCTGTGATTTTGAGTAGTAGGGAGAGAAAATTGTTTATTTGTTTGGCATGATGGAAATATGAAATACTAGAAGACTCTAATCAAACAGTTTTTAAAAATGGATTTAAAACAAATATATTCTAATATCTATACTTTAAAGTTAAAATTCCATGGATTATGAATCATGATTAAGCAAAATATTTGATCAAAGTAGTGATTCTAACTCAAATAACTGATTCTCATAAAGCTTCATAAAACAAAAGTAATTAAAAATGATTCTCAGTTTTACTTGCGCTTCTCAAAAAACATAAATGGAGATCCATGTCAGGACTCATAGCCTAACTTCTCTTAAGTTCCTTTTTTTCTTTTCTCCTTAAATTCTTCCAAACTTGTAACAGAGACAGCAGAATGTGTTTTTGTGTGTGTGTGTATCTCCCCTAATATTTTCACTGAATTTTTCCCAGACACCCATCCTCACTTTGTCATCTATTCCACCCTCCTCCAACTCTCTCCACACTGCTTTCTCCCAGAGATTGATGAAATTTTTGGTCCTAATACTAGCCTTGTTAGGCTACTCTCGGATGACGGCAAGACCCAATTTCTTTATTTCTCTGGACCGTCTTTATGGAGGGAAATGCAAGAAACCCCTTGGAAATTGTATCTTACTCTGATTGCTTTTCCTTGTAGAGAAATTCAGATGAATCAAATTAATTTCCTTTTTCAATCTAAATCTCCAATCATGCTGGATGAGGCTTATGGCTGAAACTATTTTGCTTTTTGGAAGAGTATTCATTTTCCTCCAAAAACAAAACAAAAAAAACAACAAATTTTCTCACTGTCAAGCAATTTTGAAAAGTCAAAATATCATATTTTAGAGAAAAGACATTTACTGCATTTGTAAAATTAATGTCCTTTCTAATGGCTGACTCTTGACTTTCTTTTCTTGCTGCTTTGGAGAAGGTTATGGGTTTTCCATAATGTCATCCTCCCATTGAAGTCCATCTGTCTTATACCCCCTGCAGTGGGGCAGCTCTTTCAAGTTCAGCAGGGAAGTAAATCAAATTCGAATTCCACCTTTTCAATAAGTACATGAAAAACAAGAGCAAAAAAGAAAAGGCCTACACGGAAGAGCCAGGTATGCATACTTGTGCTGTAAAGGTGTAATGGGAAACTAATATTGAGCTAGACCTGTTGAACATTACTTAGATTCTTCATCAGTATATTCACATTTAGGATAAAAAGATCACCATGGCATACTGTGAAAAGGAACAATATAAATTATTAGAGAAAGAAAACTAGATAGGCCACACTTTCTGGTTCTAGTTGGGAACTTGACTAGTAACCTTTTATTAGAGCTAAAATATGTTTATACTGTACACTTGAAAGAGCTTGCCAAATGGGAGAAATCTAGTAATTCTCAAATAAACCTCACTACACTTCTGCTTTCCAACCTTTTCCCTTTAGTGGCCAGGACAGGTTTTAAGCAGAAGGAGAAGGAAAGAGGGCTCATGGCACATTCATGCACCTCCTACAAAGTTTAAATGCTGAGGTGTCCTAAACTTTGGA
Source organism: Manis javanica (assembly GCF_040802235.1). Taxonomy (NCBI): domain Eukaryota; kingdom Metazoa; phylum Chordata; class Mammalia; order Pholidota; family Manidae; genus Manis; species Manis javanica. The sequence goes on along the minus strand of NC_133161.1, from coordinate 57,201,964 downwards.
TATTCTTTGGAAACTAAGCTGAGGGTTTTTTTTTCTTATTTATTCTGGTCCAGTGCAAATATTTGTCTATTGGGAAATATATAATAATTAGAATCATAAACCCACCATCTGCTTAAAGTGAGCCAACACCCACCCATAAGGAGACGGATACAGGCTGGTATCCTGTTCCTCCGCTCCCAAGCAAAGGCAGCTGACGCTATGCAGCGCTGGTTTGTTTGAGTGGCCCCATGCTAAGATTGCCTGATAAAATTACAGGAGGGTGTGTACGCTTTCACAACCCATAAAGATTACTTTCATCTTCTCTTAGAGAAATCTTTTTACAGCAATGGGGTCATAAAGAGGCTAAAAAAATGCCATCAGCTGTGGGTAGAGGGTACATATATGTAAACTCTTCATGTTAATGATCTAATACAAGTAATGAAACAAATCACCTCATGTTTTGCAGTTTATATTGACAGGTCTCGCTGTCCACATTAGCTGATGGAGAAAGAGATCGTCAGTGATGGAGAGGATCATAGCAAAAAAAGGACATTCTCCTCATAGTAGTTTTAATCTTAAATGACCAGAAATCCTCATTTTAATGATAAGAGACATCTGGCTCACACTTGACCTTCGAGTTCTCCCTGAAATGCCTTCTCTTTCTTACTCCTCATGAGTAAGTTTACAGAATCTGGAAAATGAATTTGGAGTGGAGTGTTGTTGCTGGAAGCAGATGACATTGATTTTTAAAAAGCCCTTCAGAGGACAAAATTTTCAGGGTGACCATGTCACGTAAAGTGTTCCCCTGAAGGGCTTACCTCTGAGATTGTCCTTTTGGGAAGACTCTAAACACAAAGACAGAAAAATCACTAGTTTTTATATTTGAGAGTTCAAAATTTTTGAAACAAATTACTAAAGAATTATTATGAAGGTTAACCTGTTATTAACATGCCTGAACCAAGAAACACAATTATTTAAGACTCCTGGGTGACTTGTACCAGTTTATACAGGTTATTTGCCAAATCTAGGTATGAAATCCAGTCAAGGCTAAACCTGCTCTTTTGGGGCATATTGCTTTATTCTGCAATTTTTCTTAAGATACCAAAGAGTTACAGAATTAATGTAAATATTTTTCTTGGGATACCAAAAAGTTAAATGATTACTGTAAATAAAATTCTTAAGTTCCCATTAGGATTAATGCCATTAGAAAAGATGGACTTAAGTAGGGTGCTAAATGCAGGTTTTTCTGTAGACATGACAGGTGGTCTTAAGTGGTAGTTGAAAGCCCGTTTTATTGTTAGTGTTGTTAGTCTGATATTTCCATTGTTAAACGTGGAACCTCTGGTGGAAGTATTAATCGTTAATATGGAGGCGAGCAAAAGTTGCTCAAGTAAGGGCTTACCTAGAGCCAGTCCAGCAGGGAGAGACTCCAGGTAGTGGATGTTATCGAGTATAACTTGGGAAGAGGTCTCCAAGCGAGTGAAGAACACCATCAAAGGTAAACTGTCTTTCAAATTTTCCTATGAATATAGTGCACAGCACTATAAAGTAAGAATATTGGGTCATTTAAATCAGGGGTTTTTCATGAGGGTGTATTGAAGATACTAGAATCAGACTGTCACCTCTCCTCTCCCAGCCACCACTATTCTCAGGTTGAGCATCATGGTTACACTGAGTCACCAAAAGCTGATAGAAGTTTGTCCTTTGCTTTGCTGTGCTGGAGGCTCAAGGCTGGGAACCAGGAGACGGCTTCTGATTTTTCTAGAAAAGGCTAATGAGATCAGTGTGGGCTGCTCTTCTTTTATAAAGGACATACCCTGAATATTTTCAGTTCTTGTACAATGTTAGTTTTGGTTAAATCTTATGTTTCCACAAATTCAAAGCAGAATAGTATGGTGGTTTAGTGTGTTAACCGTGGAACTAAACCTGCCGGGTTTGAGTACTGGCTCTGGTCATCAGCTGTGTGACTTTTTTAACCAAGGTATTAAACATCTTCAGGTCCCCGCTAACTCACAAGTAAAACAGAATAACAGTGTCTCACACGGGGTGAAGTATTAGTGAGGTAATGTTTGCAAGGACCTCAGCACAGGCCTGAAATAGTGAGTGATCAATTTATGTTTGCTTTAATGATAAAAAATACCAAATGTAATAATCAGCTCTTCCTCTGGGCATGACTTTTGCTTTTAAATTAAGAACACAGCACTGGCTTTAGGTCTTTCATAAACCTGAGCAACTTAATAAATTTTATAAAATACATGGAGTTCTCAATGAAATTTTACTGGGCAGAGATTTTTTCGGAGGGTCGAACTAGAACCTGACTAACTTATTGTGCAAAATAATTCTCTTCTTCTAGCAGAGTTTCTGTGTAGTGTGTGATGGGAAGTTTCGGCGCTTCCTCACCCATCTTGGGAATCACACACCCTCTAGAAGGGAGGCAAAATTCACCTGCGTTGCTTTGCCAGGGTTGTCGTAGCACAGCATCGTACAAGGGATGGCTTACCCCACAGACATTGATTGTCTCACAGTTCTGCAGGCTGGCAGTTTGGGATCAAGCTTTTGGCAAGCCTGGTTGCTCCTGAGGGCTTTGAGAGACAGAACCTGTAAACACGCTCTCGCCTGGTGCCTGCCGGGCGGCTCAGGGCTGGCCGCCTTCGGTGTTTTTCGGCTTCTGCTGCAAGGCCCATACCTCTGTCTTCACCTTACATGACATTCTCTCTGTGTCCATGTCTCTGTGTTCAAATTTCCCCACTTTATATCAGACGAGGGGATCATCCTACTTCAGGTATGACCTCATCTTAATGAATTATATCTTCGGTTAATGCTACTTCCAAATAAGGTCACATTGTGAGGTACTGAGGATTTAGGACTTCAACCTACAACAGCTTCAACCATTTCAAACCGTAACATACTTCCACAATTTGCAGTAAGCAATACTCAGCAAAAATCCATTTGCATGATTACAAAGCTGTGAGGAGTGTACTCATTTCATCTTTTATGTAAAGATGTTCATAAACTGTTATTCATAAAGTTAACCACTCTAAATATGAGGGGAGTTACACATTTAATTGCAACCCATTGTGGATGTTTGTCCAATAGTCACATAATTGATTGTGTGTGTGTATGAGACGGAGACAGACTTACTGACTTTGTGCTCCCAAGGGCTTTCCATTTAATGGAAAAGACATTACATAAAAAACAATTTAAAAAGCCAATAAAAAGGTGTTTCTTTGCTCAGTATGATTGTGAGTATACAGATTGTATATTATGCATTATTTTGTGTGATATGTCTTGAGGAGTACTACTGTAAACTCTCGAGCAGATATCTATAAATCGTTACATATGTAAATATGTTCAAAATGTAAGTTTGTCTGAAGCTTGGCACAATATGTCATGAAACCTAATTTAAAATTTGGAAGATTCTACCAAGACAACCCTGCCCACTGTTGGGTTATAGGCTTAAACCAATGAATAAGAATTTCTTGAGCCCTGACTGTATGCTGTATTCTCTTTCATCAGATTCATTTCCATAATGGTGGAGTTTATTCTTGTGCCATTCAAGATTCACAGATGCTATATCTGTGTGAAGGCTGGGCTGGTACTCTACTGCATCCACATCATCCTATTACATTATTTAATGAGGAGTTGTTTCTTCCAGTTATCCTACCGCTGGACTATGAACTCCTCAGGGGAATAAAACTGCCTTAATTCTATCTAGTTCCTCCTTGGTCCACAATACCAAAACAGTGTGTGACACAGAGCAGAAATTAAATGTTTAAATAATTGGGAAGATTTAATGTTGTACAATAATTGAGTATTTTTAATTCAGAAATTGATAGATTGATTTGAAAAAGAATAGAAATGTTGCCATGTTAGGGAAAAAAGGGAAAAAGAAACAGGTGGAGGAGGAGGAGCATTGAGCATGGTAATCCTAAACTAGGGTTGCCATTGTTAGCAAACGAAAGGCCAGGCCACCTGATTAAATTTGAATTTCACATAAACTATGGATAAATTTTTAATAGAAGTATGCCCCAAATATGGAAAAGGGCATACTTGTACAAAAAAAATTGTTGTTTAAGCTATAAACTTCTCTGGATGTGCTTCACTGGCAACCCTATTTTAATCTCTTTTTGAATATGTAACTTGTAAAAATATTGTAACTGAGAGCTCTGAAAACTCCTCCAAAAAACTGTCTGTCCACACAGAATTGTGCATACTATTTCAGATAGTTGTTGGTAAATTGATTTTTAACACTGGTTGTGTCAGAGAAGAAATAAATAATTATTTTGGAGGTTATAAGACTACAAGAAATGGAAATAAAGTTATACATATGTACATACACACTAAGTATACTCATTTCAAAGCTATGGGGTAACCTTAGAAATGATAAAATCTAAATTACCAACTTTATAAAATGAAGAAATCAGAAATACCAACTAAGACATGAAGTTTAATTATTAAAGTAGGGTGCAGAAGGACACTAAACTGGTTACAAGGCTACAGTGACTAATATAATCAATAATATGTATAATGTATATTAAATATAAGTGTCTGTATAATTATATGCATAACTAAATTATATCTACAGTAAAATGTTATATGTATATTAAAATACAAAGGCACATTTTTGTGATAAAGAATTCTAAATGATAAATTGATAGATAAAAGAAAATAAGTGGATGTTCTTTTATTTTTCAGTTCTTAAAACAGCAACTAAGTTTCCACTGGTCTCAGTTCACTGACATTTTCTGCCTCTGCACCACTATGCAACAATAAAAGCAGTTATATTATTTTAGTCTTCATACATTAAATTATTAAATTAGATAATTTACTTTAAAAATTCATTTAAAAAAGCAACTTCAGAATTTGATCTAAAATTTAAAAAATAGAATATTTAATATTCTTTTGCAAGTGGTATATATGGATATCTAGTACTGGTGGTCATGTAACCTGTTTATATTCAAATAGATTCATTACTAAAAGTCTACTTGAAATGAATAGAATAGTGATCAAATAAAACTTGGAAGGAACCATTCTTTCTGTGACTCATGAAATATTAGATTAATCAGCTGTCTATATCAAACACTATACTATCTCATAAAAGTATACTCTTATGTCTCAAAAATATCAAATTATTTAAATGCAGTTAAATCCTGTGAGTTAGGAAAATTTCTGCCCAGCTGAAACATTCTGAGAATTACTCCCAGTTAATTATGGGATTATTTTTTCATGAAAGATTAGGAATTTTCTGTGTTCTTTAAAAAAAATAGAAGGCATGGTATTGATCCTCTAGAAAATTCCTGTGGAGAATTGCATTGGATGTTTGATAATTTCAGAATGGATATAATCCTCCCTTGCTAGTTAAACTCGGGAAATTCTTCAATCTTCCAGAGGCAGTTATACTTACCTTGAAATTATTAAAAGTATTAAATATCCACCCAATAATTAAAGGAAAATGTGTAGTTGAATTTGTAAAATATACTCTTAATTTATTAATTTTCAGATGTCTATTTTAATTTAAAGTAATAAAGGAAATAAGTGGCTAACTCTAAAAAATGCTGCTCAGAGTTCAAATAAGAAACAGAGATACATCCGTTTGATGTGGCAGCATGTAGATCATTTATGACCTATACTAGTAGGTTCAGGATAGTGGAGGGGGCAGAATTATGATTAGTTTAACTTGGTGGCATGAATGAGAGGTGAGGAAATGGATACAAGCAGTGCAGACACCTCTTATGTAGGTCTTTCTGTCTCCACCGTAACAACTCAGCTCATGATAAGCTGTCTTTGCCCTTAAAGCAGACAGAACTCAAGCTACTACATTGTCATGCTCAGATTTTGACATTTACTGTTAAACATTTCCCTTCATAAGAATATTGCAAACACATTACAAATCTAAAAGGTAATGTTAAAAAATCCATATACTTGCACACTTAGTATTAGTCAATTAAGTAGGTTTTCTCAATGACCTTTGACCTCTTAGAGGTAATCCCTTATAACTCTGATTGAATAAGTTTTAATGCTTTCTTCATGTTTTCTATCACTGAGTAAAAATGCATTATTCTATTAGTAAATGAAAGTCTCTGAATCTAAAATTGGTCCATTTATTGTGCCACAGGTGTACATGTAAATTAAAGGATTAGATCATTCAGAGCCTAATCAACTTCATATTAACACAATTTTATCAGAGGGGCTTTAAGGGAGAATCTATTTTTTTAACTGACCCCTTTGTATCAGTATTGCTGGATCTGACAGGCATTGTTATCTTATTAAAGATAATAGTGACTGTTGTAAAAATTAGATTAAATCCCAAGTCAGACTGTATCTCCTTGCTTATAGACATGAAGGGAAGAGAAAAAGATTTACTAATTATTAGTTTGAGGGAATCATATCTGATTTTTGATACGAGAAGAATGAACTGGCTCTCAAGTTTTAATTTCAACGTGTGCTCTAATTTTTTTTTATGGTCTCTAAATTTAGTGATCAGAAGAATTATGAGGCATTCCTGTTAAATGAGTTTCTGAGGTGCCCCAGAAGTTCAGATTTCGGTGGGAGCTAAGAGATGCATTTTAAACACTACCAGCACCACCTACTGTAGTGATTGTGATTTGTGGATAGTGCTGTTTGTGTGGGAGCACTGATGTGGGGCATCACCGACCCTTCTAACAGTCAAGCGTCAGCACTTACTACCACTGTTCATGAAAATCTAAGAAACTTACATGTGCTAAATCCTGGGGTTCATATGTATATAATTTATTAGAGTATCTTCCAATTATATCAGCTCTGACTGTTAAAGAAGAATCTGCCAAGAAAAAAATGTCACTGATGTCTTATTTAAAATATTCTTAAAATCATTCTTGTCTCTTACTCTAAAACAAATGTTAAGCAATGTGTGGGCAAAATTAGTTTTCATACATGCAAATTCATGATGAGTTGACCTACATTCTTATTTTAATGTGTCACAGCTCTCTGCTAATACAGTTTGGAGAACTGTACTGAACATACATTGGTTTATTGATTTAATAGCATCAGTTAATTTTTTAAAAATTTAAAATTTACATATTATAGATTAGTGAATTTTGATTGTAGAACTAACAAGAGCTGTTATTGACTGGGTTAGGGATGACTTCCCATTAAAAAGAATAGTAGTTGAACCAGCATTTAAAAATAAATAAAAGCAAGAATGCTAGTGTAAGTCTGATAGAATGGGATTAAATGCATACCCACCAACATCATTCATGGGACATATTGTCCATCAGGTAATAAAATTCTTATCAGTGGTCTCATGCTAGCAGGAGGAGAAAAATAAATGTCACTGGATTGGATTGTTGTTGATGGTTGATTTAAAAAATGTTTCAGGTGAACAACATTTTAAGAAAATTGTGTATTTTGGTCTTTTACAATTCCATATAGCATTCTATATCAGCCAACTCTTTAAGCTCTTTCATCTTAGAAATATTAAAAAAAAAGGGATTCAAATTTTCTGTTGAATTGTGGCATTAAGAAATCATTGTAGTGGTCCTGTACCATGAGATTCAGTATGATGAAATTATTCTGCACCATTTCTCGTATTTCTTTATTTTGGGCAAACATTTTTTTTCACTGCTATGGGAGAAAACAACACCAGTTAGTTTTAAGGCTAAAGATGCTTTCAGTGTAATAGCAAAATAATTGCTGGTATTTTGCATTTTTCTGCATCTATAACTTAGGTGTGAACAGTTCATTGGCCCGTTGCTACTCTGTGTCTCTTTGGGAAGCAATGGCAAAGTCTGTCCATGAATGTTATCCAGGGATAATCTGTTAATGAAGCCATCAGTTTTATGATTTCATGTATCTCATTGACATATTGGTTAAAACGATTTCTTTCAGCAAGTTTTTCCACCTTTTTTTTTGTGCAAGGAAGAAGGCTATGAAACTTTAAAGACATATAACAGAAATATTTTCAATAGATTGCTAACAATCATTGTAGTCTCCAGGCACCTTAGTAAAATTGTGGTACTCTGGCAATTGTCTTTTTTTTTAAATGAAATTTAATGAGTGGCTTCTTAACAATTCCTTTTGGGTCACTTTTTCTACTTCATATTGGAAATACAGTAAGATCTCAGGAGCAAAAATTATTTTGACAGTATTGATAATTCTCCAAGTGATGAATAACCATCAGTGGCTCATTACTAAATAGAAAAAGTGTGGAATTAAGTGATTAAGTTTGAGCCAAAGTGTACAGTGAAATTAGATTTAGTGTTCTCGTACTTTCAACAAGACTTAAAGTAAAAATTTGGTTGACAAAACAGCAAAGTAGTCTGTATAGTGTCACTCAAAACAGGGCCCCAGAACTCAGAGCATCACCAGGTAGCTCATGAGAAATGTAATTTCTCAGGTACCATCCCAGACCCATTCAATCCGAATGTGTTGGGGTAGGATCTAGGAATCTAGCTATGGCTCAACAAGCTTACCAAGTCATTTGCATGTATACTGTGGTACAAGTGGAAAAATAAAAATCAATTCTATACCTAGAGATAAAAGGATGTTATGAACAAGATGCTCATTTCCATTGAGCATCTGGTTAAAGATTTCAGAAGACTTAAAGTTGTTATTTAGATTCATTTTAGTTTTTACAAACAGGCTATTAATATTTGACTATTCTCACATCCTTTTGGTCTTGTAACAACTCACAATATACAAAAAAATTTCTTAGTGAGAGTTCCCTCTAGTTTCATTTTTCAGTATCTTTTGATTTTAACTCTAAAAAAAAGTTTTTATGGTCACTGACTTCTCTGCTCTTTAAATAAGAAAAAATTAGATAACTATATAGTGCGGGAATAAAAGAATTATGATTTGAATACATAGGATATCTTTTAAAATGTTTAATTTTGAGAGGATGCTGGGAACAAAAAGATCGATTAAGAGATAGACAAGCATAAATCCTATAAACAGGCAATCATATGAAATACTTGTTATTGAATAATCCTATTTTTTCCCTTTTATTTCCGAAGTGTTAAATAACACACTTTGAATTGTTAATAATTTTATTTAATCTTCCAACTTGGAATATAAATAAATTTTAGGTAAGAATAAATCCTGCAACTTACCTTTTAAGATTCATGACAGAAAGATGACTTTGCCAATAACTTCAAGCTGGTAAAAAAGCACACTAGAGATCCAATGAATGAAATATTCTTCCTCTTTTTTTAGAAAACTAAGCCTAAGAATACTTAGTTTTTTTAGAGGTATAGGACTGGGACCTCATAAGCATTAAGCAGTAATCTTTCTACTAGATGGCTTCCTGTGGTTGAGTGTACGTAGGTGTAGGTATCATGAGACACACAACTGTTCAGCAGCAACATGAGTCATTCTGATTTCTCAACTTCAGCTGCCATTTCTTCCCACCACCTTCCCAACAGCTGGAAACAAGGACAGCTGTGTGTAGGGAAAGACATCGAGGTAACTCTTGGAAAGCTAATGTCAGCATCAGACTTCTGGGCAACTGGAGTCCAAGGAAACATTTATCAAGACCACAGAATATTGAGGCTTACCAGTTCAGCTATGAATGGATTGTTCAGACATTTAAACCAAGACACTATTCTATTTCAGGAAAAGCAGGAAGTGTTTCTGCTTCTGGCAGGCAGTGAAGTAGGGACTTCTAAAAAGGGATCAAAAACGTTTAAAGCAAAGAGGCAGATAGTAAATATTTGAGGTTTTCTAGGCCATGTAGCTTCTCAACTATTCACAGCTACTCAACTCAACCATTATTGCACAAGAGCAGCTGTGGACAGTAGAGAACAAAATGAGTGTGGCTATGTTACAGAAAAAATTTATGGATGCTGAAATTTGAATGTCATGTAACTCTCATGTGTCACAAAATGCTATTCTTCTTAAAAGAAATATAAAAATCATTCTTGGTTTGCAGACAGAATAAAAACAGGTGGGCACATTTGTGGTAACTCTGAACTACCTCAACAGATAGTGAAATATTTCAGTTCAGAGAGTACAGATTTTTGGTAGCTGTACATCTGAAATTCCCTAAAGCCCCAGTCTGCCAAGCATAGCTGCTTATCCACATCATTTGGTGAATGATCTTTTGAAATTCTACATTTTTCTGTTAAAAAAGGTCATAAATTCAGATGATTAAAAATTCAAAAAGCAAAAAGGTAAAAATCCTTCCTCCCACTCCTGCCTTCCAGGAGTAAGCCACTCTACCATTTCTTATGTTTCCTTCTAGAGGCTTTCAGGGCATATAATCAAATAGGTACATGTACATATATGTGCTTATTTATGTAATAAATGATTATGAATATGAATTGTATATGTCCATACAAATGCTCATGTGTATATGTATGTGTATGTATATATTCCTTTCTTTCAAAAACACAAATATGACACATTATAGACAGGTAGTTGCATTTGGCTTTGTTAACATGATGATGTATATTGGATATCATTTCCTTGTGCTTCTGTAGAATATTCCATTATATGGATTTTTCTTTATTAAATTAGTCCACTGAAGTTATATTTAAATTGTTTCTAATTTTTTGTGTTTAGGTTGTTTCCAAACATTACACACACTGCTTTGGTGAACATGATGTTATTTATATGTGATTTTGCACATGGGTGTGCATAGTTGTAAATAAACATGCAGAAGTAGAATTTCTGGGTCAAAGAGAACATACATCTGTGATTTTGGTACATATGCTTTCCATAGAAGCTGTACCAAGTTGTATTCTCTTGGATAATGTGAGTGCTAATTGTTTACTCTACCACTGGTTATAAAACTTTTAATTCTTTTATACAAGAAGCGAAAAGAGGGTTTTGCTTCCTTATTAAAAATAGTTATTGTATGATTGCAGCAACTCTGCTTTTGGTTATAGATCAGAAGGAAATGAAATGAGTATCTTAAAGAGGTATCTGCACTCCCAAGTTCATTGCAGCATTATTTATACAACAGCCAAGACATGGTAGCAATCTAAGTGTTCGTTGACACATTTGCAACAACATGGATAAAACTTGAGCTAAGGGAAATAAGTCAGAGAAAGATAAATACTGTATACTCTCACTTACATGTAGAATCTAAAAAAGAAAAAAAGAAGAACTCACAGAATGGGGAATAGATTGACGGTTTACAGGGGTGAGGACTAGGGAGGAGGGATGGGTGAAGATGGTCAAAGGGTATCACTTCCAGTTACAAGATGAATAAGTTGTGGGGATCTAATGTATAGTATGGTGGCCATAATTAACAATATATACTTGAAAGTTGCTAAGAGAATAGACCTTGGCAGTTCTCACCACATGCAAAAGGTAACTATGTGAGGTGATGAATTTGTTAACTAACATTATTGTAGTAATCACCTTGCAAGATATGTGTATCAAATCATCACACTGACAGCTTAAACTTGCACAATGTTGTATGTCAATTACATTTCAGGCAAAGCTGTAAAAATAGTCAATTGCACTCATAAATTTAAGTTACTTATTTTTCTATTCTGGGAACTCTCTTATCTTTTGTTCCTTTTTTTCTATTGACCTGCTGATTAATTTTTTTGATTAATTTTTTTTGATATCATTAATGTACAATTACTTGAACAACATTATGGTATTAGACTCCCCCTATTATCAAGTCCCCGCCACATACCCCATTACAGTCACTGTCCATCAGTGTGGCAAGATGCCACAGAATCATTACTTGTCTTCTCTGTACATACTGTGTTTCCTGTGTCCCGCCCCCCTACATTGTAATGCCCCTACATTGTAGTGCTAATTGTAATGCCCCATTTTCCCCCTTATCCCTCCCTTCCCACCCATCCTCCCCAGTCCCTTTCCCTTTGGTAACTGTCAGTCCATTCTTGGGTTCTGTGAGTCTGCTGATGTTTTGTTCCTTCAGTTTTTTCTTTGTTCTTATACTCCACATATGAGCTAAATCATTTGGTACTTGTCTTTCTCTGCCTGGCTTATTTTACTGAGCATAATACTCTATAGCTCCATCCATATCGTTGCAAATGGTAGGATTTGTTTTCTTCTTATGGCTGAATAATATTTCATTGTGTGTATGTACCATTTCTTTATCCATTCATCTACTGATGGATATTCAGGTTGCTTCCATTTCTTGGCTGTTGTAAATAGTGCAGCGATAAACATAGGGGTGCATCTGTCTTTTTCAAACTGGAGTGCTGCATTCTTAGGGTAAATTCCTAGAAGTGGAAATCCTGGGTCAAATGGTATTTCTATTTTGAGATTTTTGAGAAACCTCCATACTGCTTTCCACAATGGTTGAACTAGTTTACATTCCCACCAGCAGTGTAGGAGGGTTCCCCTTTCTCCACATCCTCGCCAACGTTTGCTGTTGTTTGTCTTCTGGACGTTGGCTATCCTAACTGGTGTGAGGTGATATCTCATTGTGGTTCTAATTTGCATTTATCTGATGATTTCTGATTAATTTTTATGAGTACTTTGTATATTACAGAAATTCACCTGTATGACATGTGTTGTAGTTTACTGGGGTTTTTTTGGTCTTTCTCCTTTGTGTTAAGCTTATGATCATGCAGAAATTCAAGTAATCAAAAGTATTAGTCCTTCCTTTTAGGCTTTTTCTTTTTTCTCTCTTTTTTTCCTCCTTTGTCACTTTCAAGGTAGAGTGAAGACTAGGGTGAAGCAAGGAGAGCAAATAGGATGCAATAATAAAGTGCGTTTTTTACATTTAGGACAGCTTTTGTGTTTCAGATTTCTACATTTTATTTTTTGTTTCTGTTTTATTTATTTAATTTTTATATTTCATTGAAATATATTTGACATATAATAATAGTTTCAGGTGTGCAACATAGTCATTCAACAATTATATACATTATGAAATGCTCAACATTACAAGTGTAGTTACCATCTGTCACCATACAAATGTATTACAACATTGTTTACTATATTCCCTATGCTGTACTTCTCATCTCTGTGACTTATTTTGTAACTGAAAGTGTGTACCTCTTTATCCCCTTCACCTATTTCACCCATTTCCTCATCCCTCTCACCTCTAGCAAACACCAGTTTGTTCTCTCTCTTTGAGTCTGTTTCTATTTTTTGTTTGTTTCGTTTTTCAGATTCCACATATAAATGAAATAATTTGATATTTGTTACCCCTTTCTGACTTATTTACCTAGCAAAATACCCTCTAGTCCATTGGTGTTGTTGAGAATGGTGAGCTTTCATCCTTTTTTATGGCTAAATAATATTCCACCCCCCGCCCCACATCTTCTTTATCCAGTTTTCTATTTGTGGGCACTTTGGTTGCTTACACATCTTGGCTATTGCAAATAATGCTGCAGTAAACATAGGGTGGATGTATCTTTTCATGTTAATATTTTTGTTTTTTCAGGTAAATACTCAGAAGTAGAATTACTGGGTTGTATGGTATTTCTATTTTTAATTTTTTGAGGAACCTCCACACTGTTTTCCATAGTGGTTGCACTAATTTGCAATCCCACCAACACAGCACAAGGATTCCCTTTTCTCCATATCCTTCCAGTACTTGTTATTTCTTATCTTTTGGATAGTAGCTATTTTGACTGGTGTGAGCTAATATCTCATTCAGTTTTAATTTACATTTCCTTGGTAATGAATGATGTTGAGGATCTTTTAGTGTTGGTTGGCTATCTGTATGCCTTCTTTGGAAAAATGTCTGTTCAGGTCCTCTGCCCATTTTTTAATCAGATGATTTGTTTCTTTGGCTGTATAAGTTCTTTATATATCTTGGATATTAGCCCCTTTTTGGATATACCATTTGCAAATTTCTTCTCCCATTCAGTATGTTGCCTTTTCATTTTGTTAATAGTTTCCTTTGCTGTTAAAAGGTTTTTTAGTTTGATGTAGTCTTGTTTCTGCTTTTGTCTGCCTTGCCTGTGGATGCAGATCCAGAAAAATATTGCTAAGGCTGATGTCCAAGAGTTTACTATTTTTCTTTTATGGTTTCTCTTATATTTAGGTCTTTATGTTGAATACATTTTTTCATATGGTATAAGAAAATGGTCTAATGTCATTCCTTTGCATGTAGCTGTCTAATTTTCTTATTTGAAGAGACTATCTTTTCCCAGTTATATATTTTTGCCTTAATTGTCTTAGATTAATTGACCTTAAAAGTGTGGATTTATTTCTGTGCTCTCTATTCTGTTTCATTGATTTTGTGTCTCTTTTTCCTTCTTTTGCCAGTACTGTACTATTTTGATTATTACACCTTTGTAGTATAATTTGAAATCTGAGATTGTGTATCTCCTGCTTTGTTTTTCTTTGTTAAGATCAATTTGGCTGTGGGTCTTTTGTGGTTCTGTACTAGCATCCTAGGCACCCCTCATGTCTCACCTTAATATCAGCTTTTCCTGAATCCAAGAATTTAAAGAAATAAAATCTTAATGATAGTATTCTCTAGTGCCTTATTGGATTAATGTTTATAATTAATCTATGTAACTTATTTTGATATAAAATATGAGGTATGGATCTAAATTTATTTACTTTTTCTAGATGGATACCTAGTTCTAACAATAATTATTTTACTTTATATCCCCTATTCCTTATTTAAATACTACTTTAGCATGTAAAAACTGCTGTAGTATTCAGTTTTATTTCTATACTCTATTCAATTAATTTACCAATAACATATTTTATTATAGTTTTATAAAATGTTTCATATTAATTAAGGGTTAGTCCCCACTGATTTTTTTTCCTTTCAGAGTATTCTTAACTCTCTATGCCTGATTTTTTTAAATTGCAATTTTGGAATCATCTCTTATTAAAAAAAATTTCTTGAACCAATTTTTAGTGATTGTCTTAAAAAGTTTTTAAGGGTAGAAAGAATTGACATTTTTATGATGTTGAGTCTCCCTATCCAAGAACACAGTATACCTTCTCATAGGTTTGTAATTTTTTCCTCAGTAGTGCATTTAGGTTTATATGAATTTTGTGCATTTTCTGTCAAGTTTACCCTCAGATATTTTATCTTTTTTATTGTATTTTAATGGGGTATTTTATAAGTTGTTTTGACCTTTTTTCTTCTGTATATAAGTACTTTTAACTTTTCGGTATTAATTTGGTCTTATCTAATTTAACTTAATCTTCATTCTTCTGAATACTGTTAATTGATTCTCAAGATTTATATACATATAATCATCACCTGTGAATTAAGATACTTATACCTTCTCTTTTCCAAGTTTTGTACTTTTAATTTTTCCCATCTAACTGCATTGGTTAGTACCTTCAGAACTATGTTAGTAATTGTGGTGATTGTTGACATCCCTGTCTTATCCAGACTTCAGCAGGATACTTTAACTTGTTTTATCAGTAAGCATGATATTGGATTTTTTGTTGGGATGGATATTTCTTTGTTAGGATAGATGAAAATAAATTAACATTGTTTAATAAAAGTGTTTTTTAATTAAAAATGAATTTTGCATTCTATAGAATGTCTTTTTAGCATTCATGGACATAAGGGATATTTGTATGATTTGTTTCCTTATGAAAATTAAATTATTTTAATTAAAAGATTTCTTAATCTTGATTCTTTCTGACATTCCCAGACTGACTCTCACTTTATCAGGATGTATTCTTTAAATATTCTGCTGGCTGCTCTTTGCCAATATGTTCTTTGTTATATTCCCACTTAGAAATGAGATTATTATGTAGACTTATTTCTTTTGTAATATTTGTCCAGTATTGAGGCAATGTTTTACTCAATTCTCAGTTGGAATCTTTTATTTTCCTTTAAAGGGAATTGAAGTTGAATGCTCCATAAGATATTTGATAAATTCTTGGGGAATTTATATTTGATAAATTCTTGGGGAGCTTTTAAAAATATAACTTTCTTCACTCTATCCTGAAAGATTTAATAGATCTTCAGGCATAAAAATCGTATCATTGTTGGTCATTGAGCATGTAACAGTGCTTGGGACATAGCAGTGGATATTCAGTAAGTACTTTACTGATTGACTCTGAATATGGATTTTAAAGAAAGCTCTCCTAATTATACTGATGGTCAGACACACTTGAGAATGGCTGCTCTAAACCAGTTTCCTGTTTAAGCTTGTGTAATACCTAATGAGTGATGCTATTTTATTTATGTGACTTAATCAAAAGTTTTTTTGCAGATATTAGCTAGACTTACTTTGGTGATCATTTTGCAATATATACAAATATCAACTCATTACATTGTACACCTGAAACTAATATGATGTTTCATTAACTATGCCTCAAAAAAGTTTGCTTGGGTAATTAAGAAATAAATACAAGGGTATTCAGAGTTGTTTTTTATTAAAAAAAAACATTCTAGTGCAACTCAGTCTAAACAGTATATGATAGCAGAGCAAATACATTTTTTGGTATTCTTTAAAAAGCTAATATGCTAGTTTTTGGCTCTTCTATGAGAAGGTATCTGCATCATCGTCAAAAGTAAGTGAGAGGTGTTTTCCTTTTTCTGAATATAAAAGAGACCTTCTTCATAAGTCTGTATCTGAGTGGTATCATTTCCCCATCTTGAAACAGAAGATAGAAAGCAGTGTGTTAATGCAGGACCACAGAAGAGCTCTGAAATGGGAATATGATAAGCAGATATTGATGTACAGATACTTAAATCACCAAGTGGTTGTTTGACAGTAAAGAGGATATACAATAATAACTAGACATGAACAGCATGTGTCCTTTCAGATGATAGTTCTGAGATTTTATGACTGTTCAAATCTCAAGGCCCAGGGCCTTCAACCCAGTAAGTGTTATGATTAGTGGGGATTGAAAGGACATCTTTGGACTATACAAAAACTCTGGCTTTCAGTATGTACAGGACAAAATAACAGTTAATCTTTCAATACTTTGTAAATCTATCAGTAATACTTTGGACTGGACTACACAGTGCCCCTGTATCTCAAGTGCCAAGATGCTGCCCCTTTCAAAGTCAGAATACATTGTGGGAAAAAAGGAAGTCCAAATTTTGCTCTGAGTTCTGATGTGGGAAAAAAATTCTGGTGTGGGAATTTCATGGTTGAAGACGCAATAAAACACAGGTGTTTCAGAACCATCCAGAAGAGTAGAGAAGAGCGAAACAATGCAATGAGTTAGGGAAAGAACCCCTAGCTTTTAAAGAAGTTATACAAGTAGTTGAGAATGTGCATTAGAGATTGAATAATAGTATCATTGAGGAGAAGAATGCAAAACATCTAGAAATATTGCAGAGTATTTTCAGGAAATGTCTCTGTGCACTGATGAGAAAAATTAAACTAATTAGAAAATAGAAATGTTTGCAGGCTAGTTTGGAACCAGGTTTTCTTGCATATTTCAGATGTTGTCAGACTGTAGTTTCTACTTTTGATACATGGCTTAAAGATAGCTAGGAATTATGAAACAATTATGGGGCAAGATAAATATTCCACGATCTTTGCTTGTTAATTTTTGTTCTGTTTATTTGTTTTGGTAACAATCTTAATAAAACATAACTCACATACCATACAATTCCTCCATTGAAAGTATACTCTTTTTTTATATATTCACAGAGTTGTACAACCATCACCACAATCAGTTTTAGATCATTTTCATCACCTACAAAAGAAACTCTGTACCCTTTAGCTATTACCTCCTAAATCTTCTATCTCCTAAACCCTATGAAACATCTACTTTTAGTCTCTTAGAGTTTTTTATTCTGGACATTTCATAAAGGATTCATTGAAGATGTGGTCTTTTGCAACTGGATGCTTTCACTTAATACATTTTCAAGGTTCATCCTTATATTAGGACTTCATTCCTTTATGTGGCCAAATATTATTCCTTTATATGGATATAACACATTTTATTTATTTATTAGTTGATGGACATTTGGGATGTTTCTACGTTTTTTTCTTGTATGCATAGTGCTGCCATGAACATTTGTGTCCAAGCTTTTGTGTGAACATATGCTTTCATTTCTCTTGCGAGTGGAGGATCTACAAGCGGAGTTGCTGGATCAATGGTAACACTACCTGTAACTTTTTGAGGGGCAACCTGACTGTTTTTCCAAGTGGCTGCATGGTTTACACTCTTACTAGCCCCACTGTTGGTTTGCCCTTGCCTGACCTCGGAATCTGAACGTTGGAAGACATGTTACATTACTTTCATACTTACCTTAGCCAGAATCCCTTCTATCTTTAATAACTCTTAAAGATTTTCTTTACAACTTTACTTTAACTCATGTTGTAACTTCATGCCATGTTTTGCATTAGATAAAAGTTACTCTGGAAATAGCCAGTGAGACTGGGCTGGGCTGTTATTAATTTCCCTCTTCTGTTGTAAGTATCATCCAATGTTGCAACTTCAGCAATGGGAAGAATTACTATTCTCTGCTTCTGTTCAATTTAGTTCCACAAACATTAAAGGAACATCTGCTATATGCCTTACTCCGCTCAGCACTGGGTGTACAGAGGTAGGACAATATAATCCCTGCTCTCAAACAATTTGTTCATAACCTTTGTAGGGGACTCTATTGTACTGTAATTATTTTTATATACTTTATCTCATACTCACAAGAGGCCAAAGGTGGTGCAGAGTTTCAGCTCTCTTTAGTGTCTCTTCTCTGTTAATTACCATAATATTATCTCCATCTCTGGATGTGTTTACTCATCTTCTAAGATTTTATTCATTATCCAGTATGTATTTATTGCATATTTGCTATATGTCAGGCATTGGGCCGGGTAATGGGCAGTTCTTTTAATTCAAAAGGAAGTTAGGATGTTTTGGGCCACTTTTTTTTTCTTAAATCATTTATTACCTTTTTCCAATTCTTCTTCTCTTTTCTCCCTGACTCTCTTTCTGCTTAACTGTTTGGTGTTTTCCCCTGCTCTAAGGGCTTCCATACACTACTCTGTACACTGAACCCAAACTTTCTGTTTACCTCTACCTTTAATCCTCATTCATTCTGAGCTTCATTTTCTTAATTGTTTCCTACATGCCAGTGGAAGGTAAAAGGCTTAATCAAATGTAAACCAATTCTCAAAAATACAGTTTCCTATTGTCTTCCCTATTAAAATAGTTTCTTAACTATTTTAAATTTAAATTTTCTATTTTTATATAATATATCTATATATAATATAAATATAATAAAATATATATTGCTTCCGCAAGGTCTATATATATATGTTTGTGTGTGTGTGTGTGTGTGTGTGTGTGTGTGTGTGTGTGTGTGTTTTAGTAAAATTCACCAGAAAGTTTTAATGGACAATCTACAACCCTGATCTTCTGAAAAGATCATTCCTCGCATTCTGGTATCTTCCCCTTGCCAGTGGCATATCCTTTCAGTGCCCCTCTGGACTGAAAATCATTGCCACTACAGGTTATCCCTATTTAAACTATTTCCCTTCCTGATGTGCAGTGACCCATTTTTGAATTTTTTTTTGTATTCAAGCATTGAATTAAAAAAGATCTGTTAAAGAATGAACATGGTGCCTGTTAAGGATTTCAGTTAAAGTTCCTACAACTTACTAACACTATGAAACATTTGGAATGCTATCTTTTACATTATGGATTGGTTATCTTGTACCTTGAAGACTAAAACAGAGAAAGAGTAAATTTTAGTAAGGGACCAGGGACAGCTGAAGCAGGAACACAAAGTTCCCCTTGGGGAGAGCAGGTTCAGGCAGGATGAATGTTACAGTGGAGAAACTGAAGCAACCATCTAGGGCACGGTCTGATCCTGGATGCAGTGGGCTTCCGCAGGTCTATGACTGAGCTTGCAGGAGGCTCAGAAAAGCCTGAGAAAAATCTGTATGTAAAATTTTATGTGTCTCTGCTCAATTGCTGGGGAAGAGTCCCTAAGTGCCTTCAGATTCTTCCAGGGGTTTTGGATGTAAAGAAGAGTTAAGAAAAAGTTAATCTGGAGGAAGCATTAGAAAAGGCTTTCTATGGTAGAAATAGAGATAAATAGGTAGGATCTATTTCAAAAGGGAGAAGGCGTAACTTTTCCATTTTCATATTTTAAAGCTGCCAAATTTAGATTGGAATGGGAACTAATTTTTTTTCAAACTTCAAGTTATGATGTGTTATTGTCAATGATTATTTACTTAAAAAATAAAAATATTGGCTTTCTGTTTTACAGTGGTAAATTATAAAATAGATATTAAATATGTTCTATGACAAAGCAAATCAATTCATATATTATTATTTCTGCACAAACACTACATTCCTTGGGGGTCCTCTAATACCAGATGTACAGGTTATGCTACTTGGGGGACACATAATATAACACAGTTACGGTCCTGGAGCAGCTTATAGTGTGCTCAGGAGGCACATAATCAAATATCTACAATTAGATGTTAGAAACATTGGCTAGTTAGTTTTTTCTGACACTAATATTTTACTTTTCAAAAATAATTTTACATAAGCCACTTACTTAGATATTATATGAAACTATTACCTATTTTAAAACAGAACAAAATTGAAAAGAAAACAGAGAGGACGGTTATTACTTGTAGCATAATTTTTAAATGGTGGCTTTTTGGTCAATGTCAGTTCATTGTATCATTAATATAAATAGAGAATAAAGGTGTGAAGCCAGCAAAAGAAATCCAGTTAAAGAAGAGAAATAAAAATTTCCCTACCTTACGTTTAACTTTCCCTACCTTTTACTGAAGACCTCATTCTTGAATAGTGATAAATAGGTCATTTAAAATAACAGAGCTTGGCCACTGATGAAATAATCTGGAAATTTTGCTTGCTTACCTGAAGTAGCTAGTGCTCTTGCTGGACATGTATTCTGGATGTTTCTGGTTAACAATGGGTGTGGATTTATAGACACACACACATACCTGCAGCCCCACCTGCACTGAAACAAGAGCACAGTTACCTAACTCACAAAAATAGGCTTGTCTGAAAAACCCTACTTGTTTTCAGTTCTCATGCTTCTCACACTAAAAAAACCTCTTCTCCCTTTCTCTAAATTAAGATTGAGTGCCCTCATAAAATTAGGCCAAATACCATCTTTGGGCTGTTTTCTTTTCCACCTTTTACTTCCAAAGGTAATTTAATGTTGGCTGGAGTTCAACACCAAAAAAAAGGAAAGGAACTGGTGTGAATGTAGGAACTGTGTGTACACCATTGTTCTTGAAAGTTCAGTGAGGCTTGCGATTAGATATAAAGCAAATAGAAATTCCTAAGGGTTACTCTGCTTACAGGAATATAATTCACAGCTAAAGAGATCAAGTCATTTTTTTTCTGTGTGAGAGAAAGAAATAAAAATGTTTTAAAATATAAAATATTTTTATAATTTGATGCTCTTTATGGTTTCTCTGTAAACTCTTTACCTTGCTATGCTCAAAAAACAGGAAAAGGAACAATTAGATATTTTGTTTATATTTTTCTAATAGATTTTTAAAAAAACTTATCATTAGTCCATGATTTTGGCAAAATATTTTGAAATTATGAAGTTGTGGCAAAATAGAAAGTAAAATTCTCTTTCCCCTTCACCAGTGCTGCCTTTCACTGTACCTCCAAACCCTCCACCACCAAGTTCTACTTCCTGGAGTTAATTACTGTTGAAGTGATCTAGGGCAGGGTCACCAAATCTGATCTGCCTGTTTTTGAATAGCCCAGGAGCTAAGAATGGTTTTAACATTTTTAAATGGTTTGGGAAAAAACTCAAAAGAATTATATTTTGTGACAGAGGAAAATTATTTGAAACTCAAATTTCAGTGTCCATAAATAGAGATTATTGGAAAGAGGGGGGCCATGTACACCCCTTGTGTATTGTTTGTGGTTTAGGGACAGGGTCTGCTGTGTCAGGGACCGTATGACCTGTGAAGGCCGAAATGTTTGCTATCTGGCCTTTTACAAGAAAAGTTTGCTGATTCCTAATCTAGTGTACTGTTCAATAAATTTTTCTCCCTCCCTTCCTCCATCTCTCTCTCTCTCTTTGTCTAATCACTCAGTATATTAACAAATCCAGGCTGAAGTGTGGGGGTCACGGTTGTCTTGCATCATGTTACAGAGAGTATGCTTCCAATATCTTAACTTCAGACACAGTACTGGCTTGACTTACTGTGTTAAGAAGGTAGACATCATTCCTATACTACATCTCTTAAAAGTAGGAATGTTGAATTTTGTTCTATAAAGTTGGCTATATGAGTTTTCTCATATATTTACATATTGGATATATGTATGTATGTGTCATCGATATTTCCCATGCATATATATATTTCATACAGAAAATTTAGTTTTCCTAATTGAACCTTCCTTGTGATGCTGAGAGAAATTCCCTGTAGCCAGATTGTATTATTCTTTTATTATATCACTGATTTATATGTTTAATTGTCCTTTCTTCCTTATATTGGATTTTCAAAGGGAACCTTCCTTGGAACATGCTGTTCAGACAGAATCCTTCCTGTTGAAGGTTAAGAAATTTGAACTACAATTTTAATTTAAAATACAGCATTTATGAAACAAAGAAACGTCTCAACTATGATCCCTAAGTTTTCCTGTTATAGAGAATAGGAAAGCATCCACCTTGTTCTTGACTAGTAAGGGTTTATAGAAAAAACTCAAAATATTTCGACATTCCTGTTAAATGTCCCACATATTATCTATTTTAACAGATAATGAGATAGAATGAGAAAGAGGAAGTCAAGTACCTAAGGATAGTGAAATTAGGTCCTTTAATATCTGAGCTGATCAACAACATTAGTTCTTACTCACTCATGTGACCATGTAATATATCCTCTAAACCAGGAAAACTTTGAGAGTAAAAGGAGGTAATAAAAACCCTTGTAATTATTTAATTTTAAGTAATACTTTGATATGTATGTATATATTTGTCAGTCAAAATTGGGGTTTATGTATAATAGGCCACAATCAGTTCTACTGAAGATTATGCTCAAAAGGAAAGTTATTTAAACATATTCATGTATATCACAGCATAATTAAAATTATTGTTTGTATATATTAATGTTAATCAGTTTTTTAACTATACTTGTCTCTTACAGGAAGTGGTTGGCATTTTTCTGAAGATTTTTCTAGTATTATCAGTCTTTGCTTTTTCAATGCGATCTTATAGTTATTGTTTTATAGACTTGATTTCAATCATCTTCAAAGTTGTCCTTTATGGTTAATATGTTTGGGCTTGTCACTTCTTTGTAGACCATATTATTTTTAATTAAGAAAATAATCTTTCTATAGGTGTTTCATTACTTGCTAAGTTTGAGAAAATTTATTTCAATGGGGGTTATTTTAACCTTGTAATCAATTTTAATTTCATTGACAAATTATCTCAAATACTTTCTTTTAGTCTCTGTGTAGAGTCACTTCTTCAAACAGAAAATTTTTTATGATGAAACATACAAAACAAATTGTTTCACTTTACAACTAAATTAAATGTTTCAATTAAATTCCCAAGCTGCAAAATTGTAGGTTCTACTTGTTTTATTGTAGGTTTCTTTCTTTTTCATTCCATTTGGGAACAGAACATAAATTTATCCAGTTAAATAAAGGCTTTTTCAATGAGTCAAGATAGTCCACACTTGGGGGTTCTTTCAAGGGCAGTGACTCATGTTTTTACAAGATTGATTGGCTGCATAGGTTGAATTTAGGGATAATATTATCTATCCACTTTGTGTGTGTGTTTTTGTATGTCTGTCTGTATTTCAGTTTGTCAGTTTCCCACTGAGAATACATAAAAAAATAAACAGTACCAAAATGTCGACAGTAGAAAGTAGGTCTCCCTCCTACCCATCTTCCAGTAAATGGGTTTCCTTCCTAAGGGCAATAATTGTTAACTTATTGACCCTTCTTCTAGAAATATTTTCTCTGTATTCAAGCACGTCCCTATCCATTTATCATCTATGTGTCATCTCTTTATGTGTCTACCTATTATATTTATGTTAACACAAATGATACCACTGCATCAATACTTCTGACTCTCACTTTTTCATTTTATATTATTGAATATGCTACCATATCAGAACAGTTATTTACAAAACTATTCAGTAAGTGAAAGAGAAAGAATATCCTGTAGAGAATGTTTATCCATCTTTATTTTCTAAATCCTGAAAGGCAAATGCTTATTTTAAAAATATTGTCTTCTGCAAAAGAAGACATTTTGATATAAAGGAATAGATATCTCTGAAGTTTATTATTGAGCGGTGTTATTTTATACCAAACATTTAGAAGCATAGAGTTTTTATAAGCTGCTCTTGTTCAGTATCTGCAGCCTACAGATTCTGCTCTCTCAAGAATGGTTAGTTACATTTCCCAATGAAAAATAGTAAACCTTCTTGGTAAGCATCTTAAGCCTCTAAACTTTCAGGATACTGCAGCTAAATACTTGGTAAATATGTGGTGTTTTCACAATATGGGTATAAGTGGAATTTATTCCTTGGTACTTGCACTGTGGGCTACATAAGATTAAATGGAATTGTGAATGTAGCTTTTGGATTCGTGAATTCAAGTCCTTCAGTTAGCCTCTTACCTGTAGCCTGTGGGTGTAACCTTATACTTTTATTCATAATAATGTTCCTGTGCCTTCAATAGGCAGAGCCTATTTTTCCTCCCACGGATGGAGATCAGGGACCTAGATTGGCCACTCAGTTTCCCTGGATCCAGTTTGGGGAGAACCTGTTTTGTGAATTATGGGTAATGTTAAAATGGAGTATGCAGAGTTGGGAGACAGCCATGGCAAGTTTATGAATGGATGAATAACAGACCCAGAGAGTGAGCAGAAAGAGCAGATCCAGTGAGTCACACCACCAGGGGGAGGAGAGCAGCAAGCAGTGGGTCTGTGGAGTTAGCACTGGACAGGGCTCTTGGGTGATGTGTGGACAACTGGCTCCATTTAAAGAGCTGGAGAGAGTGTGCCTTATCATGAGATTAGAGGATGAAGAATCTTAAAATGGCAAATATAATGTTCATGATGAGATAAATTTGAATTTCAAAGCTCATAATTTAATCTGTAAAAGTTAACTATATTCATAAACTTCAGATTTGAAAGCACCAAGACACAGAATAAATCATGTTTCTAAGGGAATTATACATCTTTGTGTAGGGAATAATTTTGATAACCTCAAAAAATGGTAATAGAGATGTATTTCCTGAAATACAGCTCTTTCAGCTGGTCCCCCACTTCATACAACTAAATGCAATGTTTGTTCAAGGTTCTTAGGGGCTAAATATTGTATATACAAATCCACAGTGAAGAATTCATGTTCAGAGAGATCTTTCTACAAGTCAACTAAAAAAGTGAGATATTCTAATCTTCTAAGTACTGTCTGATACTCTATATGCTTGTTGAGTAAACAGGTATTAACGTCCTCAGTCCTGCTGCACATCTTCATTCACCTTCCCTTTGCTTTGTTTCAGATAGTACACAATTTTAATTTTGTATTTTATGTTTGCTGTATATACGTTTAGAAGAACTATTGTACCAAATGCTCTTGGTTGCTTAAGACTATTTTTCTTTCATACAGGCATCTTTTCTGAAAGGGTTTAGTTCAGATACTTCTGTGTTGTATGTTTAAGAGACATGGGCTCCCTTGCTAGTCCCAGAAGTAAATCTTGATTAGTCTATTCCTGTGCTTTTCAGACTTTTGGCAATGTGTAGAGACGTTTTTGATTATCAGTATTGGATAGGGTGCTACTGGCATCTAGTGGGTAGAGGCCAGGAATGATTTTAAATGTATTACAGGGCACAGGACAGCACAACAAAGAATTCTCCAGCCCATAATGTCAATAGTGCTGATGTTGAGAACCCCTGGTCATCTAGGGTCTGTCCTGATTTGGTCCTGAAAAGGTAAATGTCAAGGGCAATGTTCAGGTACAACTTCTGGTAAAGGAAGTCTCTTGGTCTTTTGTGTTATGCTAGAGAATCAAGAGAAATGACGTGGTCCAGTGTGGCTCACTAGGGTTCATCTTAGGTGCCTGGTAAGAAAACCTTAATTTATTTAAATGGTGTTCATGACCCTGGAGCATTTCTTCTTCTCTTGAAAGGCGATGGGGTTAAATGACTGAATGGGAATATGGAGCACTGGGTTATGATGAGGCCTCATTTTATCTTTATTTCAGAGATAACAGTTCTTTATTTTAGATGAAATGAAAAACTCATACTGTGTCAAATTTTAGAAACCAGTAACTTTTACAAATCAACACATAGGATTTGTCTACCAGAAAAATGTAGAATGAGTGCACCTGTGCCTTACTTGCTTTTTCTTCAGTTTTTCCTGTATGAATCTAGCTTTTTACTCAGAACAGTGTCAAACAGGCCAACTACTGATTTTTCCCTTTACAGTTCATAAAAATCTGGTCATGGAAAGGTCATATTTTAAGTATGCAAATAGCATACTCCTTTTTCCTTTTCTTTACTACTACACAGACTGTCTCAATAATTTAGCTTCTTTTTGTTTACACATATCATTTTGTGTTTTAGGTTGCTTTTCATTCTGTATGTTGCTCAAGGTCTTGGTCCTAGGAATTTGACTCAGTGGGACATCCCTTTTCATTCTTAATTTTCTCAAAACAGAAAGAAGGTTAAACTTGTATGAATTGAAACTTTGAATGAATTCTGCATACAAGCAACATTTAGAAGTGAAATCAAATTAACTTTGTAAATGGTGTGAATTAGGGTCATTTGAGTGTTTGTTTAAGATGACCCATCTCTCTATTATTTAGGAAGCCTGTCTTTGAAATGTCTTTTCCAGAATGCTGGGAATAATATAGCACTGTGACCCTATGTGTGACATATGGGTAATGTGGTTAAGGATGTGGGCTTTGAGGAAGCCAGACCTCATTTTGGTCCCTGATTCTCTTATAGAGCTGTATGACTTGGCAAAGAACATAATTTACCTAAGCCTCAGTTTTCTCCTTTGTATAACAGAAATAATATCGTTTCAGTTTGTTAGGATTAAATAAGAAGTTTATGTGAAGATCCAGTAAAGTGCCTTCCTCATAGAAAAAATCCAATCTATGTTACTTAGTAGTAATAGTATGAGATCATGTTTTAAAGGCCTTATCTATATGGTTATTAAATTAAATTTCTCAGGATTTCAGAACTTTTGAGGTGGCTAACTAATGCAAATGTAGTGAACTTTATTCCAATCATGACATTGATTTAAAAAAAAATTAACAGACTATTTCAAATTCCCTATGCAATAAAGGGATTAAAGAAGTGGGCGTAGTCATGACCTTAGTTTCAGCAATATGTTGGCAGCGCCACCTGCTGATCGAAAAAAACATTTCTGGACTAGTTTGTGAAGCAAGAAATGTAATCTAATTTTCTTTTGTATCTTTTTCAGAAAGGGTGAGCCATTCGGTCATTTTTTTCACTTGGAAAATTTGTTTTATTGACGAGCTTGGTGACATACCTACAATAGTCTTTTTTAAAAAATTGAAGTATTGTTGATATAAAGGCTTTTTTAGTTTCAAATGTACAACACAGTGGTTCAACAGTTACCTCTATTATTAAATCTTCATCCCCTCTAGTGTGGTTACTACCCATCAAGATAGAAAGATGTTACAGAATCATTGACTATATTCTCCATGCTGTACTATCGTCCCTGTGACCACCTAATATTGTGATTGCAAATTACACAATATTCTTTTGAAGTATCAATCACTGTCTTTAAGGAAATGATTCCTTAACGATGTCATCAACTTCTTAATCCACTTAGTGATTGACTTTTAAAATCAAGGGATTAAAGGGGAGCTGAACTTGCCATCCCCAAAAATGTCTCTTAGGCGTAAAGATTATTTTTGGCTGGTTATTTCTAAGAAGTAGACAAGGGAGAAGCTATGAAAAACCAAGAAAAAGTTACCTTTCTGTGAGAGAAATTTACATTTATAAGGGAAATCTCCAATTGTAAGGGTCTCTCCCTCTCAGTACCAGGAAGACAAAGACGGGTTTACTTCTGCAGAAACTCTTCTCAGTGGAGAAGGAAAAATTCTAAACTTGTGTAACAACCACCCTTCTTGACTGTGCTTTTCCTGGTAACCTCTCTATAGGTGGCCTCCCCCAGCCTCCAACATCTTTCTTTTGTCTTCTTCTGGAGACAATAGTTACGGTGGTGGGTTGGGCCAGTTCAGAGTTACTCAGGTTTCCATGTATGAGGAGGTGTACCTGTTAATAAACTTCTGTTTGTTTTTCTCCTGTTAATCTGCCTTTTCAGCCAAGAATCTAGAAGAGTAGAAGAAAAATTATTTTTGTTCCTTTATAGGATCAATTCTTATATTTTAATGTATCTTTTTCACTAAAATAGACAAAGAAAAGGTTTATGTGAACCTGAATTTTGTATAGCTTTTCTTGCTTCCTCAGAGGCTGATCCAGGGTGGGATCAGTCTGGAAAATTGCCTCTATTAGCTTTCTACCCACCTTCCTCCTCCCCCAACATTCCTTCCTTCCTCCCTCCCTCCCTTCCTCCCTCCCTCCCTCCCTCCCTCCCTCCCTCCCTTCCTCCCTTCCTCCCTCCCTTCCTCCCTCCCTCCCTCCCTCCCTCCCTCCCTTCCTTCCTTCCTTCCTTCCTTCCTTCCTTCCTTCCTTCCTTCCTTCCTTCCTTCCTTCCTTCCTTCCTTCGTTCCTTCCTTCCTTCCTTCCTTCCTTCCTTCCTTCCTTCCTTCCTTCCTGCGTCTGACTCTAACAAATTCTGCAGAGATGTCTCTGTTACACATCCTAGGCCCAACCCTTGATAGCAAAGGAATAACCTGGGTCCCAGACCCACTTGGAGCTAGAGCACAATTTGGGGTATCTACCAGTATAACCATAAATTGAAGTGAGTATCTATAAAATACTGTCAATAAATTAACAGGCCAACTGAAATACATTTCTTATAAGCTTTTTTAGTGAGGTAACATTCATATAACCTGAAATGCATCATTTTAAAATGGACAGTTCTGTAACATTCCGCACATTCACATTGCTACACCTCCACCCCCACTGCCTAGTTCTGGGGCACTGTCATTGCTCCCCAGGGAAACTGCACCTGCCGAGCAGTTACTCCATTTCTCCACAACCCTGGCACCCACTGACCTGCTTTCTGCCTCTGTGGATTTGCCTACTATGGTTATTTCACACAGATGGAGTCATACAGTATGTGGTCTTTTGTGTCTGGCTCATTTCACTAAGCATATTTTCTAGGTTCACTATGGTGTGGTGAAATGGGGTGGAATTAGAGCCTTCAGACATTGCTGGTGGAATATAAAATAGTGCAACCATCACAAAAACCAGCTTGCTTGTTCTTCCACATGACCCTGCAATTCACTCCTAGATATATATAAACACAAGAATAAAAAAAAAAAAAAAGAAAGGTATTCACATTAGCACTATGCATAGTAGCCAAAAGATAGAAACAACAGGAATTCACCAATGGATGAATGGATAAACAAATTTTGGCAAATGTGTACAGAAGAATTTTTATCCCTAAAAATTAATGAAGAAATCTCCTTTCTTTGCCTTTGGGAAGTTCTTAGAAAATAATCTCACTCTATCCAGTGCTCTGTGACTCCCCCAAATCCTGGGGTGATAGGAGCTTAATTCCCATGCTGTGCAGACTCAAGCAAATGGATGCCAGGTGACCCTTGCTTCAGGAGTTGGCAGGGGATTCGCCCTATGCTGAGCAGGAATTCAGTGAGCTCCCCTTTCCTTCCTCTGTTCTTCCTCGCTGTCTGCTGTCTGCAAAGCACTTGCCATCTGTTGCTACTCTCACTTTATTGAATTCCTTCCTTACCTACACTTGTCTGACCTGCTCAAGAATTCTTTCTTGTTCAGAGTCAAGAACCCTCCCCAGCTTGGGATTGAGGTTTCACCTAGTGTGCAGGGACAAAGCTCCCCAGACACAGCTGCCCAGCAAAAGCGGACAGCTTAGACCTGAGGAACTGACTGAACACTGTGCTCAAAAAGTGGCTGAGGGTGAGGTGAATATGGAGGGTGTTTCCTGGGCTATTTACTATGTTTGAAACTTTTCATATATTGACAAGTGAGTCTGTTTCAGTTTTCTTATGGCCATGTAGCAAATTGCCACATACTTCAAGGCTTAAAACAACATAAATTTCTTGTCTTATAGTTCTGGAGGTCAGAAGTCTACAGTGAGTTTTAAGAGTTAAAAATCCAGGTGTTGGAAGGGCTGGTTCCTTCTGGAGGCCCTGGGAGGAAGCTGTTTCTGGCTCTTCTCTCTTCTGGAGGCTGCCACATGCACTGGTTTATGGCTGCATCACCTCTCTGCTTGCATCAACACCTTGCCTTTTCTCTACCTGACCTCCCTGTGTTCCTCTTGTGAAGACCTTTATGATTGCATCGGCCCCACCTGGATAATCCAACACACTCTCCTTGTCACAGATCCTTGACTTAATCATTTCTGCAGGTTTTAGTTTTAGTCTTTATAGCATTAAGTGGAGAAATTTAGGAAAATAAATGTAATTCAGTTTCTGGTATTTCTTCTAGTGTTTTATGCCAGACTGCAGTTTGCAAACAATGTTGTTGCCTTAATGTTAAAATATTGGAAACAAGCCATAAAAGGTCGAACACAGAGTAAGTATTGCTTGGCAAATTTAATGAAGTGGATAACTTACATGAATTAAGCAGTTCAAAAAGCAATTAGGCCACCCCAGGGGTTCTTTATAGCTTGTGGATTCATTAATATGTAACAACTCATCCTGCAGGAGGCAAAAAGTCTTACTCTACTTCAGCATATAAGTGGAAGACCCTCTTCTCTTTCTGAAAGAGCTGCATGGTACTAAGTCTCAGAAGTTACCTTCTTATTAAGGGTTAGTTTCTCAAGCAAATAATTTCCCATCTAGCTTTTTCATCAGATAGGTAACGCTCCTAAGCCATGAAGAGATGGGATCAAATTATACACATTGTACAGTGGTCCATGTGTGTTTCATTGGTTAGACCTTTTCTAGAGCTAACCTGTCTTGGAGACATAGAGTGTGGAGTGTTATCCATATAGGGACATTAAAATACCTTTTTTTTTTTCTGTTCGACTTAAATATTTGCCTAGGCAGTAAGCAGGGAATATGGTTTATCTGAAATATCTTGTAAGTTCAAAGCTTTCTCTAGTGAAGGACTAATTTTTGTTTCTGCTTGTATACCACGACCCCACCATTCCCCAGAACTATAGGACTTAGAGCTTAATGTGCTTTCGTATGCATCCGCACACATGAACACCCTCCCCCCAAACACACACACATGCACATACACTTGCCTTTCACATAGGTTACCTGTGTCTGCTCCACACCTCCACCTATCTAAAACCCAAACCTGTGCTGGGTAGAATTTTCCTCTCTGTCTGCTCTAATAGGAACAATAGTTGGGGGCTTGGTGTGGTCTCTAAATCCCTGTCTTTTATAAGCAGTAGTCTGAGCAAGCCTTGTTATAAAATCAGCATTTTTTCTGCTTTCTTCAGCTCCTGGCCATTTCTTCAAACAACACAACTCTCTGACACACTCTCACTCCATCTTTCACTTCATTCCAAAGCTGTCCTGGCTAGTTTTTTATAGAACACAGAATGGTTGTACGGGTGTGTCCCAAAGCTGTGTTCACATTTTCATTTCTGGTAAATAAGGCTTTCAGTTTCATTCCTTCCTGTTATCTCTTTTGAGGTCCCAACGATATTTAGTCAGAATCTAAGTTGAAGGTGCTGACTTTCTTCACTTTTGTGGTTTCTATATGATAGATGTGAGTTCTAACCCACAGAGCCTGGGAGTGGTATCTCAGACTGAGTCGCAGCACTTTTCTTTCGTTCCATTATAGTTTATAAGAGGTGATGGCAATGTGATGGAAGTTGCCGAATTTCTATTGGAAATAAGCCTAGAGGGGTGCGTCCAGTAACTGGCTCCCTAGCCGATTACACAAAAGCTTCACTGTTACCATAGTTTGGAATCCAGTCTTCAGTTCTGAGGTGTCAGAAATTTGACATAATTCTGGGAGCTGGATGTGAGAGGACTGATTCACAAATAAAGCTCATGAGAGACCACTGTGAAACCTGCATGCCGGTTTACTACTTTATTATGAAAAAAATGAACGTCCAAGAAGGCATATTAAGGCACTGACCTCTGGAATCAGACCTGTGGTTTCTCTGAGCATGTTAAGGACTTCTCTCAGCCCTGGTTAAACAAATGGGCAAAAATGTAGATACATATAATGGGGCTATGTGCAGAATGGCTGAGAGAATTCACGCAAGGCGTCTGGTTGGCATAAATGGGGTCACCTTCTGTGCTCATGATTCATGTCAGTTTGCAGTTGAGGAAACTGAGGTGTGAGGACAGTTGACCCTTGGACAGTGCAGGGCTTAGCGTCACTAACCCCACGTGCAGTTGAAAATCCATGTGCAACTTCTGACTCCCCAAGAATTTACTAATATCCTACTAATTGACTGGAAGCACCTCTGTTAACATAAAGTCAATTAATGCATATTTTAGATATGTATTATATACAGTGTTATTATAGTAAAGTAAGCTAGAGAAAAAGAAATGTTTTTCAAATTGTCACAAATCTCCAAAACATTTTGGAATATATTTATTGAAAAAAATCTGCATGTAAGTGGACCCCTACCATTCAAGCCCATGTTGTTTGAGGGTCAGTTGTACTTGATTAACACCTAAGTGGCAGAGATGAGCTGGAACCAGGTTTTCTGACCCTGTTTCTGAAAGAGCTGTGTAGCCTTGGGTCTCAGCAGTGAGTTGCAAACAGGTTATTTCCACTGTCCAGAGCTGCTTGTCATGATCCTACTTTGTCTTAGATGAAAATGCGCATCTAACTTTTAAACTTGGCTGTTCACAAGACTGGAAGATGTAGTTCTGGAGTTTCCATTTCTTTTGAATCCTTTTGCTACTAAATAGAAAATGTTTATGCAGTTTGCCTTTTTGTAGACCAAATATTATTCCCAGGGCAGTATTTGCAAATAAAACGGCGTGTAGCAGTTGAAGTCCAAATTCACTGATATGGCCTCAGACCTCCCCACTGCTCCCTGCTTAGCTGCCTCCTAACTCACTGCTGCTCACAGAAATTTTTTTCTTTAAATGTAACTTTAAAATGTGACTTTTGTGCCTTTTGTGTTCCTTCTGATGAGTGAATGTAAATAAGAACTAAAACATAATTAATCTCCTTTCCAGGCAGACTTTCTCTTCAGAAAAAAATTTTACCTAATTATGCTTTCCTGTTTCCTTAGGGTCTGTTCCCTGCTTGGGCTTTGACTCTTGTGGTGGATGACTTTTGGGATGTAGAAGGTGACAGCAGAAAATAGCAGGTAGGAAACTGGGTCTGAACACAG
Organism: Manis javanica; assembly: GCF_040802235.1. NCBI lineage: Eukaryota > Metazoa > Chordata > Mammalia > Pholidota > Manidae > Manis > Manis javanica. Next base: position 57,168,770 of record NC_133161.1, on the reverse strand, counting down.
GAGATCTGGGTCTCCTCCCAGCTCCAGCTCTCCTTGGCCTTGGGCAGATCACGTCCCCTTTTCATGGTAGTTTTTTTGCTTGTTAATTAGGAATGATGTCTACTTTACCCATCTTGAAGCATTCTTGGGAGAAATCAATAAAACACTGTAGTGTTTTAAAAACTATAAAGTCAGCTCGACTTGTTGCTGAGTGAAGCCCACAGCTTTCAGCCTCTAGCGAGTGCCTTTTCCTGGGAGAATCACAGTCGCCTTACTCTAAGTGGGCTGATGAGTTGTTCTTTCTCTGCAAGACAAAGGAAGGAGATGAGAGGAACTGAAAGCGCTCTGTAAACTGCAAAATGCCACAGGAATAAAAAGGTGGCATCAGAGGATTCTGTCACTTCCTTGCTCTCTATCCTTAGGGAAATAAGTCACCATCAGGCCTTCAGTTCCTTCCCAGGGCCTGATAAAACTTTTAATCACTGTCTTTTCAGAAATCTGTTCATATTAATATACCTAATTATATATATAGTTATTTCTTAACAGCAAGACTTCAGACTCTTAAATACTGTACAAGTGCCTTAGAACATGCTTTCCACAGCTTTAATGACATTTGCTTTTAATTGCTTCATGAAATATTAATCTTTTATTATGTACAGAAATAATTTTCAGACATTCTTTGACCCTAAGAAATATTAAAATTCCTAAAATATTGAATAAATCTTCATCCATTAAAATTTGTTTTAATTTCATTTGTCAGAGTAAGGCATGAATTGGATGGGCAGGGCTGGACATGAGGCTCTAGGAGGAATTTTCCAGGTAGCACCCCCTCTTCCACACAGGGAGCATTTGACTTTGTAACCAGAGCAGGGGCGACTATATCCTATAGTCCTTTGAGGCTCATCTCCAGGAGCAGAGGCCACATGTGTTTCCAATTCTAGATTTTAGATAGTTAAGAAAAAAATCAGACAAGGTGTCAACGTGAAAAAAATGTTAAACCTTATGTTCACACATATATGGGATGAGAATTGTTATAACATGAAGCTGGGAATGTGGCAATTCGTCTCCTTCCAGTACTGAGGTTCAAGTTGCTCAGGGAAGGTGGCTCACACCCCAGAAACAGACAGGAATAAGTTTCTGCAGCTGTGTTAAAGGGGCCCAGCCTGCATCAGTAAGGAGAGTGGTGTTCCAGTCTGGGGCTCATTTTTCGTCCCCTTCTATCATCATATCTATTTCTGATAATACAACGAGTGTATCAAGCAGACTTTCAACTGCCACATTTGGAACTTCAAACTGTAGCGGTGGTTTTTATTCTTTGGTTAAATTTTGGGGAAACGCAACAAACATTTACTTCATGATTGACCTCATTTCTCAAAAGATATGCTTAAAAATCATTATCTCCCTGTAAACAGCCAAGCTGGTCTCTGGATGAAACCCTGCAATCAAGTAACGTCTTGGGAGACTTGTAAGATCTGCACAGGCCACTTGGTGGTGCTCACGACAGAACAACTCTATTCTAAAAGACACACATCTTCACAGCTGTGACATTTTAGTTCTGCTTTACCGAACGGAAAGTGATTCAGTTCCAAATTTGATCCTAAATTCAAAACCACAGTGTACTATAAAACACTGAACATTCCTGTGAAAACAGATTGAGGTGGAGTTCGTCTGTACCGTTCCAGAACAGTTTCTGTCAACAGCCTCCTCTCACAAACAGAATTATGCATTTAATGTGTGGCTAAAAGTATTTTAACATGTCAAGTCCAAGCAAATCATAACCAGCACTCTCATGACCTTCTGTAGTTAGAGAAATGGTCAGAAAATTACGGAATGAAATTTGTAAGGACCAAGGAACACAACCCCTTCCTCACTCAGCAAGTCCAGCAATGGCAAGGATTCAGAAACCCTAGGGAACAGGCAGAATATTCCTCTTGCATGAGTTCTGGGAAAACGAAATAGCACAACTATGGCAGTTCTCCTAAAAACAGTTTTGGTTTATTTATAAGTAAATACTGGATACCAGGATTCATATTTATGTGTGCATCTATACATTCCCATAGAGGCCACTTGCTTATTCCTTTTCTTTTTATTGTACAGTTAAAGAAAATGTGATCCTTTGCCCTTCCACCCCCCATTCTCTATCAACTGTCCATGAAAATCTAATTCCTTCTTCAAATAGAAGCAAAGTGATGTTCTTCAAAAGCAAAACCAGATGATACTCTGAATAAATGGCTTGGTGACTTGTAATAAAATCCAAACTCAGTATCAGACCCAGGCGTCTGCCTAGTTGTCCTACCTCATCTCTCAGGATGCTTCTCTATTCTTTGGGCTTTGAATTCCCCAGTTTTTCTCAAGCTCCTCCAATCTGCCAGTTCCTTCTGGCTACAGGAAAACAGACACATGCTCTTTCCTCTTCCTGGAAGGACCCTGTCTCCCTTTGTGCGACTCTTCGTCCTCCAGTTTGCAGGTAAAATGTGGCTTCCTCAGAGGCCTTCCCATTTGATGTTACCTTCAGTGGTTTCTCTACTATTTTTAGATGTCTGTTTTGTTTTTTATAACATTATTCCACATACCAAAGGTTATAATTAGTTTTGCGGTTACTTACTTATTTTTAAAAGGAATTTTTCTCAGTCCACCTGAGTTCACATTGTTCTCTACATATCATGAATTGTGGACCTGAACCAGTCATGTGACTTTTCTGTACCTCAGTTTCCTCATCTGTAAACTGAGCATATTCACCTCATGGGGTTGTCTTGAAGAGTAGACATATCAATACATGAAGCGTGTAGTGCGCTACCTGGGATATAAGGCCTCAGTACCTGTCCGTTACCTTTAGAGCTGCCACAATCCATCTCTGGGTGGTGGGGCACTCTTCCAGTGGTAACTGTTCTCCCCCTTTGCGTTCCTTCAGGGCATGGCTTTCCTGACCGTCCTGCACAAACTCATGCCAGACCCCGCAGAATTCCACTTCCTGTCTATTGCCCTGCTTTACTTCTCTCTATAGCATTTTAAAGCTTTTTATACAGTTACCTTTTCATTGTTGATATCTTTTTCTCACTCTAGTTTGGGTTCCATGAAAGTGAGGAGTTTGTTCTGTTTGCTGCCTTACTTCCAGGGTCACGTAGAGACCGGTATGAGGCCATCAGTGAGTATCTGCTACATGAGCGAACAGTTGAGAAATCATTATCGTCATCTTCTGTCTCCCTCTCTGAAAAGTAAGCAGAGGTTGTGTCTGTCTTGCTGACATGCATATGCTTGGCAGGAATCCTAGTTACCAGCAAAAAGTGATCTGTAACTGTTCGTTAAATGAATGAATTTTAAAAATGTGAAAAAAATATTTTGAGACTTTGCTGATATCATAGAGGAAATCTTAGCAATAAATACATTAGTGATTATCACCTTTTCATTTTTTGGTGTTGATTGTGATGTTTTATGGTCTAATTGGTTTTATAAAGAACTATATCAATTAAAAAAAATCCTCTCACTTAAATTTTATTTTCTTAAATTCTCTTTTAGTCCAATTTATATACACAAAGAGGCATTCCCAGTCTGTTTTACACCTTTAGGAGAGGAGGATGGTACTATGCACACAGTGTTTACCACATTATGATAAAATCATATGAGGGTTAGAGGGTATTATGCTCTGTGAAATAAGTCAGTCAGAGAAAGACAAATACCAAATGATTTTCCTCATTTGTGGAGTATAACAATGAAGCAAAACTGACAAAACGAAAAGCAGCAGACTCACAGACTCCAAGAGGGGACTACCGTTACCAAAGGGGAGGGGTGGGGAGGGCAGGTGGGGAGGGAGGGACAGGGGATTATGGGGTATCATGATTGGTGCACATGGTGTGTGTGGGGTTACGGGGAGGACAGTGTGGCTCAGAGAAGACTAGCGTTTTGCTACACTGATGGACAGTGACTGCAATGGAGTATGAGGGGGCTTTCGATAATGGGGGTGACTGTGGTGGCTGTTTTTCTTATAAAACCTTCATAAGAGTGTATATCAATGATAGGACCTTAATAAAAAAAATTATATGAGGGTTACCAAGAGCTTGGTGCAATACACATACCTGTAACCTGATTTTTTTTTTTTGAGTTTTTAAAATCTCTCAACTGGTTTCAATCTTAAGTTCATTCATTGGATATCTATTGAACATCAAGCATTTTCCTCTGAATTTTAAAGATCCTTTTACAAGTAAAACATAGGTTCTCAGATAAAGTTTTAAGGGACACCACTTACACCAAACATCATTCCTTCTACATCGTAAAGGCTGAGGGAGCAGAAACAGAAGACGCATTCTTTGCCCCCTCTATTCTCCAAGTGATTGGTGGGAGTTCAGACACCTGTCCAAAGAGAGTAAAATTGCTTCCAGGGCTAAAGCGTTGGCAGAGGAGTAGGTACTGAACCGCTGAGCAAAGGAAGCAGTCCTCCAATTCTGTGGACCACAGGGCACCCCTTCACACGGGGTTGCCGGCCTCTGGGGTTTGTGTTGTACTGTCTGATTCCACAAGTTCCAGAAATTCTTTTATAAATGAGTTGCTACTACTTGCCTGATCAGTTCTTTAAATTCCTTGAGGAATTAATGTTTTTACAAACTTCGCTGCATAGAGCATTTTGATTGTCCAGGCTCGTTTGAGATCCATCCACTCTTAATGTCAGATCCCATCCTTTTTTTTCCCACCTAAAGGCCTTAATATAGCAGTCATACTCATTTTACTCTTACAGAAACACACATTACAAGGAAACAACTATTCTTCCACTAGACCCTTTAACTGTTAAGAAAGATAATATTGGCGCCTTTATGAAACTGGCTGCATGAAGAAGAGAGAGAAAGGATTTTGGAGTTCATTTTTCTTCTCCCCACAACACCTTCAGTTCTTTAGGAATCTCAATATTTAATAATCATTATTTTCTGATTTTAAAATTATTTTCAAACTCCTTTATATTTGCCATGCACAGGATTAAAAAAAAAAACTAGTGACATGCCAGAAGCAAAAATTAAAATATTTTCCAAAATTCTCTGTAATATATGCATATAAAATTTAAATAGTATTAACATTTTTAAGGTCTAGGTTGAGTTGGCAAATGCATTAGTTTTCTTTAGTTGAGTTTATTCTTTAACATTAGAGAAGGTAGGCATTTCTGAGTTTTTAAGTTGGTTGTGACTATAAATGCTTGAAACAAAATGAAGAATATGATTTCTCTGTGCAGAGTGATTCAAACAGTTAGGCATATGTGCGTTTAGGGAGAGCTTTGCTTTTCTCCTGGTATCTCTGAACTGCTTCACTCTTGCTAATGGGAGTACTCGTATTTTCCAGTGCTGTTACTGGGCAGAGCTGGGTGAACACCTGGAGGCTGGGAAGCTGTGCAGGGTGAACTCATCTGGACCAGTGGAAAAAGGTAAGAGTAGGGGGTCTGTGGTGAGTTGGTTTTTGCTTAAAGTACTTTCTGTTTCTTCCTGCCAATGGTCCTGTATTGCTGTGATTTATTTTAGAAACAGGAGCTAAAAATAAAGAATCCATTTCTTCTTTCCTTGTCTAAGGAGGAATATGGCTGTGTTTCTCAGAAAGGACAGGGTGAGTTGGTTTCTCTCAGCAAAAGTGGGAAAAGAATAGAGATATGGCTTCTACCTTAGAAGAATGACAACAACAGAACTGTAAATAAATTCCTTGGTGGATTAAAATATTGTAAAATCATTTTAATGAAACATTTAAAAAAAATTAAAATTTAGGATGGTAAGACCACATGAGAAATGACTCCTCTGCGCTAGGAGCCATGAGGCATTTTATGTCCTTGTTTCTGTCCTCATGTTGCTTTTCTCTGGATTCTCAACTTTGAGGACCCCTGTGCTCAGACTGGAGTAAGTAACTCAAATGTACGATCAGAGAAAGCCTCAAGTCTTTGCTTTGATCCTGCCAAAAGATAAAATGGAAAAACAACAAAGAATGCCTAAATCTTTTACATGAGGGTTCTGGCAGGTTTTCATGTGAGTCAGAAAATATTATCAAAGTAGTACATGTTTTCATGGTGCTGGTTTTCTCAGGCTTTAGACCAAAAGGGCAAATAGCAGCTGCTGCAGATGTGCAACAAGCTATGGAAATGGCTGCACTTTGCAGCGTGTACCTTGAAACATCTGTACCCAGGCTGGAGCCTTGTTTGTCTCCTAGGTAAACGGCTGTGGGCTGGGGGCAGGCGCAGCGACTTCCTCTGCTCCACTCCCGCTTCCTGCACCATTTCTCTTCCTACCGAGCTGCTTCCCTTTCTGATATCTAGCTTCCTCTTTGCTCTGGCTTCTCTTCCTAAGTGTAATTCCTGCCTTCCCCTATCCAAAATGTTTGTGGCTGCACACTGACTCATACTTTATTAACATCTGAATATATATATATTTTTACTAGCATCTATACCTGGAGTAACTATTGTAGGAAGTGCATTGCTTTCAAAAGAACCCATAAGTTATTTATAAAGTTGCTGTTGGGGTGATGAGATGCCTGCTCACTTACATGAGATTCTACCTTAAAATAACCTACCACTTTTGCTGATAGGATTTTGCAACATGGGAGGTAATGAGACTACACATTTAGCTGTGAAGGTGGGGCTGTATGCTGTTTATGCATACTGACATTTCAACAGTTATAAGGTCTGAATCCAAACAAACCCCTTCTCTGCTCTTTAGGGAAGAAAAACAACATTCCCATGTAAACAAAAAATGCAAATATTTACTGACCTCTGGAGTATTTTCCCACCTTGGCATGTGGCTAATTCACGTGTGTACACTGGCAGTGCTGAACCAGTTATGCCCCTTCTAGGAATTGTTAGTAAGATGTTAACTCTTCTAGCAAGCAGGCAGGAATGGATTCTGCCCTTTGTGTGCATAGTTTATACTGCAGTAAATTTGTAAGGGAAAATAATGGCTCCCTAGTTAAGAAATTGCCAGTGCGAATGCTTACCAACCTTTTTTCTCATTCCTGATGAAGCTTATCCTTGATGAAACCTGGACCCAACACTTACCCAATCACCATGGGCCACTTCAAGCTTACACTCTCACACTGGCCACTCCACTTAAAAGGCCTAAGTGCATTGGACCCACCGGGGTCTAGAGCTGTTATATACTTCCTATATAAGTAAAAGCTTACAAAAATCAAGTAAACATTTACATGCTATCACAATAACTCCAAACAATACCATCTAAATAATGCGTGTACTTGGAAGTACACATAACATGATCAAAATGAGGAGCACTCCCCAGTCTGGGTCTGATTTTTTGCAACTTCCTCAAAGAGTTCAGTTTTCTAAGGCTGTAGTGGTGCAAATGTTAACTGTGCCAAGGTTCTTCCTCCCTCCATTGCCACGGTCATGCTAGCAGGTAAGGACATGTCTAGGTTACACTTATGCTGTAGTTGTCTGAGAAGCAGGAAGGAGGATGAAACTACTTAGGCGAAGACAGGAGGAAGAAGAATTTCTTACCTACAGGCAATGAAACAATCAAGTTAAAGAATACTCGACAATTCTGTAAATACTGACAACAGACTGTTGGTTACCATAGAGACGTAGCTGGAGGAGTGGGTGATGTGGACGAAGGGAGTAAAGAGATACAGACTTCAAATTACAGAACAGATGAGTCCTGGGGATGGATGTGCAGTGGGGAGAGTGTAACCAAGGGTGCTGTGATATCTTGGTGTGAGGGCAGGGGGTGACTGAACCTGCCATGGCGAGCATTTGGTGATGCATATAGTTGTCCAGTCACTGTGTTGTGCATCTGAAACCAATATTATATTGTATATCAACTATAATAAAAAGTATAAGTAAAAATATGTAAGATAGTATATGTAAAGTACCTGCCCCAAAGCTATCATACAACACAATTCTATCTGTGGTAGCGCCTCCCTCTTTCTTCCTTTCACCAAGTGCCTTCCTGATCTCTTAAGATAACTACTGGTTTTCTGACCCTAATCATTATAATGTTAAAAGTGTTTTTCACTAAAAAATCCAAAGATAATGAGTGCTGATCCTATCATTGTGATTCAGTATTTTGCAACCAAAGTAAAAAATAATTTGAAAAAATAATGAACAGGAAAAACCAAAAAAAAAAATAGCTGACAATGATCAAGGCTATGCATAGAAGGGGTTCTTAATTATTCCTATTGAATGGTTAAATGATTGAGCACATCAATGAATACTCCTTTTTATGTGTGTTCTCATGCACATCTACTGAGGATGTCTGGTATTACCTCCAGCTCTTTTACTGTGATTTTCTCTCTAACCTAAGCTCCTTATAAACAACCTCACCAGGTAAATCTCCACTTTTTCTGTAACTATCTGCTTCCTGTGTTCCTTACTTTCCCCTCATTTTTGTCAGTGTGTTCAGAGCAGACAAAAAAAAAGGGTGGTGGTGGTGGTTCCTGTTCTAAAATGTAAGGCCCCCAGGGTGGCTCCCTCTGCTATAGGTTAAAACCTTCCATACCTCGCATTGCAGGACTTCCTCACCTAGAGCTTGGTTTCCTATTTGATGATCCAGACACAGGCAGCTATTCCCAAGCCCTGCTGATATACATACATTCTGACACACTGAAGAGCATAGAGTTAAAATATAAATGCATGTATTTATATAACCAAGTAAAGGTTATCAATACATACTAGGCAGAAGAAAGTTATCAGCTACTTGGAAAATACCACTTAGGCCCTCATTCTGAAATTTGGAAAACATTCAAAATATATGAAAACTAATTCTGTGCAAGAGAAAAAACAAGAAAATAAGAATAGAATAGATTCCAATAGAGACGGACCTAATTCAGTAAGCAGAGGACAGTGTAATAACAATGACAACACAGAACCTATGCAAAATTAGAGCACAAGAAAGAAATTTTAGGACAAGAACCATGTCTTTACCAAAGTAAAATCTTCCATATAAGAATTGAAAGATAACTCTGAGGAAATTGCATAGAAAATTAACCAATGACAGAAATAAAGGGAACTTCACAGAAAAGATAAAACAAAGAAAAACCCATCTATGTGTTATAATATAGGAGGCCCAGAAATAAGGAACAAAGAAAAGTATGGGGGTAGGAATTTTCAAAGAAATTTGAGAAGGGAATTTCCCACAACTAAAGAGAGACCCCTGAGTCTTCAGAATAAAAGGCCTACCGAAGGCCAGAGGAATGAAAAGAGGATCCATGTGGATTCACATGGGGACGTTTCCTGTAGAAAGGATAAAGAGAAGGTCTCAAATACTTCTGGAGAGCAGGTGAAGATGTTCACACACAATAGGAGGAATCAGAACAGCTAGGAAACTTGGACACTAGAGAACAACAGATTGATGCCATAAAAGGTCTATGAAACAAATGCTCTGTACTTAGAATTTCATGCTCAGCCAAACCATTAATCAAGTTGGAAAGCAAACTAAGATGTCTCAAAACACAAGGACTTGGAATTGTAGTTGCCATGTGGGAGAAGCTACTCAAATACGTTGAGAAAGAAAGGTAGGGAAGGAAGACAAAGGGAGGAAAGGAGAATTTCAAAGGATGTGGTAACAGTGGAAACAAGTGGTGCTCATCTAGTAGTTTGGCTTGAGTTAATCTTAGGATGGCAATTGTATTGGTAGACTTGGAAAACAGAAGTTCTAAAGAGTAGGTTTCACTGTTTTAAAGACGAAAATTAAAATGGATGTGATTAAGATGCTGGATGATAGTAAAGACACGGTGACAAAGCATATACTAGTTTTCCTCAAGAAGAAAATAGGCCAAGTCCATGATAAACAGAGCCATTGCTCCAGAGTGAAGCGATCCTAAATGGGGCATGACATTGAGCAAGTGGTGTTGAGTAAAAGAACATTCTCTTCTGAGGGGCACAGTGATAATGACATTGGACCTATGGAGATGAGGATGTACCCCTAATACATTACTTGGCTTTTCCGTGAATGCTATATGCATAAACATGTATCAGGCAGGTTTCACTGCAGAAAAAAAACATTGAAAAGTCTTTAAGGAGAACAGGGTTTAAGGCAGAGAATTCAGTGCTTACAGAGTTATTAAAAGGCCTGGTAGAGTGAAAATTAAGCCACCACCTTTGCAGATTGGATCTAGAGGTCTAGCGGCAACTGCCCTTGAGGGGAGAAAGCTGCAAGAGATCATCACAGAAGTTAGGAGGCGCTCTGCTGGCCCCAGGGCAGGGGCCTGGCAGGGGGCATAAAATCTGGCTACTGCTGCAAATGTGTTGGTGCAGTATGCATGTGCCACCTTTGCCAGAGAAAGAATGGCTTCTGCCTCTTTTCTGCCTGCCAAGGTTTCTCCAACTACATCACACTAGACCACTGTAAATTGATTGTAGGACTCTCTTAGTGAGATGTCCTGCCCCTGAGGTAGCAGGCAGAGTTTAGAACAGATTGGGAATACATATGGATTATCAATAAGCAAAATCCTCCACTAAGAATAATACAGTTAATTTATTTACAATTTTTAGAATCAACCTATAGGCCAAATGGAAAATATAAAAAATAGCTGTAGGACAGAACATAAATATTATCAATGTTTAAGGTGAACAGAATATCAAAATATTTAAGTATGCTATTAACAGATGCAAATGTAACTAAGATGTTGGTTGTAACAGACCAACTGGGTGTAACAGAATATAACATATACAAGAAATGTAAAAGTGTAATAGTTTTGAATGTAACTAATAGAAATAAAGTAAATATTCTGTTTCTTAAAGCAGAAGTAAAAAGATAGTGCCTTAAGTGCTTAAATAAAAAATTTTGCTACAGGCATGTTATTTTGAGTGGGAGAGGGAACCATGACAAGAAATAAAAACAGAAACAGAAGTAGGAAGTGGTATATGGGGTTAGATGGGTAGAGGTGGGGCTTGAGACTATTGCTTTTCAGATTAAGATCCTTTCATAGTGCTTGGTTTTTTAAAAACAATATACTTACATTGCTTTAGTAAAAAGTTAAAATATAAAAAAGTTCTTTTAATATCACCAAATAAAGATATTGCTTCATAAAAAAAGATTTAAGAAAATTTACCCCCTCATGGTATTCCTACCCTGATGGATTATTGAAAGTACTTTGCTTTATTTGGATCAAAGTGACAAGGGTTTTCTTTTTCATTAGTATGGAAAATGATTCCAGTGAGTTACTCTGCCTACACACCACTTTATCTGGCTCCTCACCTGCCTCAGGTGTGTTACTGACAGTGATGTGTAGTTGTGGAGCTCCACCTCCCCTGCCTTTGGTTTTCAGGAAGGCACACATGTTATGTCTGAATCACACCTCTATTTCAAGCAAAGGGTAGGACAGGATCAGAATGAACCCCCTTAGATCAGATACTACCTGAAGGTATCTGGGGAAGGGAGTTTAATCAGGAATCTTAGTTGAAATGTGTGTGCCTAAATTGTTTTACAGTGAGCTTACCTATGTTTATTAAAAAAAGTAAGAAATAATGCAGAGAAAAATAACAAAAGGAATGTGTGTGTCTGAATTTGTGCTAATATGATGTAGTTTGTTTTCCTTTTTAATAAGGTACACTTGGTTGATTTCTGCCTTCTCTGTTCTGAGCAGTAAAGCTCCTGCAATCTACAAAACTAAGCTAAGTAGGGAAGCCGTTTTTCTCGATGTGCACACCAAAAGAGAGTCCCAAGATCAAATAAGTTTAAAAAACGTGTGTTAAACATGCTGAAACAGACTCCCTTACTGCAAGATTTCTCAGGAGTCAATTCTAACATGCATTGTGAATATCTAAGACAAAATGTTTGACATTCCCAGTCCTTCATCAAGCATCTCATAGGATTAAGATTCTGTGAGATGTATATTTGAAATTGGGAAGTTTAAATTGATCAGTCATGAGAAAAATTGTAGAATGATGATGAAGACTTTGATAACATGCAGGCAGAGGAATTGCCATTTGGGGACACAACTAAACAATTCTAAGATTGTTGGAAAATAGTCTTGTATCTCTATCATCTATTGTCTTTTTATCCATCCACCCACTGATCATTTATTTATCTGTTATTTTCTTTTTTTGATATACTGACTTTGGATTCTAGATTGACTTAATATGTATGATCCAGTTAACTAAATGCAATTTTGGGATATGTTTTACAAATAAATATTTCTTGATTCTTAAAAATACTTGTAGTATCCTAGTTATTCTAAAGCTGTTTTCCTTGATCACTGATTTCAGGACCAAGATTGTAAAAACTGTAACATTCTACATGAGACTTAGGCAAATGTATCTATAACATTAACAAGAGATAAAAAGAAGTGGTATCCTTTAAATAAGAAAAACCTGATGTTATCTAGTCTAGACAGGACTTCCTTTTCATTAACTGGAAGCTTTGTTGTAGGAATTGAGGAGCAAGACTTGGAGAGAAAGAGTAAGAACTCACAATGAGAAGATGAAAATAAGAAACCTCTTTGCAATATGGTACTTTGTTCTCTTCTCAGCAGTAGCTTTTTAAAAATCCAAACAAATTTTCCATGAAATGCAAAACTTTCTTTACTATCTGAAGCACCATTTTTAAAGAGAAGACATAGCCCACTGGACTAATATTTACTGGACTATTTCAACAGATGAGGCTACAGTGGGTGGGCTCAGTGTAGTGTGGACAACCGAGAATGGAAACTTGTTTGTAACAGATATTCTGTTGTCTCACACACACACACACACACACACACACACACACACACACACACACACAAGGTTATTAGTGGAGACTTTTAGTCCTAGAATGCCCCAGTGCATGCTGAAGTTTCTATCAACATATATGATTTTTCACCATTGAATTTCCCTTAACGCAATTGTAGATTGGACTATCATGGAAGAAACAATCGGATTGCTATACCTAGATCTCACAGAAGCTCATCATTTCAAGTTTTCTCCTGAAAAATGTTTTTCTGAGAGCACGAAAATTATTGATGTGAAGTTTTTTCCACCTACTTTGCAATGATTTTCTTATTCATTCAAAAGAAATCTATGATATTTTGTTGGTTATCATACAGGAAAATAAAGAAATACAGGTAAAATACAGAAAAAAACAAATGAGAAAGGAATACAACCCATTAATTTACTATTTAGGTGGAATAATGCAATGGTGTTAATCTTTTGTTGTCTTAATACTCAAAGTTTACTTATTTCTAAATGAACAACACTTATAGATGGCAGGATTCCATTATTTTTGTTTCATTCTCTGCCACAGGAATCTGGAAAAAAGTATAAAGAATCATCACTTTTTCACCTCACAAAAGTTCTAATTTATGACTTTTGTGTTGACTGATCAAAAGCAAAAGTTTCCAGGTACTCAGAAAATAATCTCCATTTATACTTTTGTTTTTGGAAAAACCTAGGCTGAGAAAGGCAAAAGTAGGCCACTCTTCAAAGAAAAATGTTCTTTGGAGTTTTTGTTGATATTTGGAAATCTGTTTTTCCCCTGGGTAGGGGGTTATGGTTCTAATAATTTGGTCATAAGCTTTTTTACTGAAAATATTTTCACCACAAAACTAATTGGCCATAAGGTAATTTTACTATAAAGATACAAAAAATGTTTGACAGTTTGGTTTGACAGTTCATTAGTTTCATCAGCTGGTTAAGTGTGGTTTCATTTCTCTATTGACATAGTACTCTCATAGTATATAAATCTCAGCCCTCTTAATAGTCTGCACAGCAGCACAGAATTTTGAACCCACATTTCCCATAGAACTTTGGAATCTCTATCAATGGATATGTGATAATCTGTCAAGAGCAAACAACAGTGTAGGAAGCTTTCATAGTGAAACACAAATTTCAGTCACAGATATGTATTCTAGAATTTGGAGACTGATACCATTCTTAATGAAAGAAGAAATTTTAGCAGGAAAAGAGAAAGTGATGTTAAACAAATCAGTGAATAAACAAGCAAAAACTAAATGTATTATACTATAAAAGATGCTAAAAACAAATTCATAGGTAGAACCCCCCCACACACAAAATCAGTTATTTGCACAATATTGCTATGAATCTACATTATACATTTTGAATCTATTAAAATACTTTGTAGTTTGCAATAAAGTCATTTGAGTTCTGTTACTCTTTTTTCATGTTTCATTATGTTTTTTTTAATGAATATCCTTCTTTTATGTTTTGTGACTATCTTTTACTGCAAAATTGCCTTTTGACCAATTACTTATTTGGGGAAAATGTTTGCCATGAAAATGTTTGTGGCATAATGCTTATGGCAAAAATACTGGACAGGGGAATTATGGGTCATAGGGCAGATCATGAAGGATGGTGAGATTACCAGTGTAATCTGGAGATTGCCAAAATCTGTAATCTTGGAAGGTCAATGAAGCTTTCTCTGATAACAGATTGTTAAGGAAACTCTGGGCCTATGAGCTTACTAGTGAGTGGCCGTGAGAACCTGGGCACTGAGCATGTCAGTGGGGTCCAGTGTGCATTGAAGACAGAGGCTCCTTCCCAAATGTTCTAAGTGGTGTTAAGCATTTGAGATTCTTTCAACAACACTGAGGAGAGGGCAATCATCTCCCAACCACATATGACTTAGAATTTCTTGGCAGTCAAGTAGATGACATTTGGGGAAGATTTATCATTTAGGGATACAAAGATAAGCAACACAGCCTTAATGTTCCTCTTGGTTTGACTAAACTTTAGACAGATTTCATCCAGACTATAGGACCTTGGCTTCCCTTTTCTTAGAGTTCTTATGTTAGAAAATTTGGAAGTGTAAATTCTTTCTCTGCCCCTTTGAAATTTAAGTTTTCTACAATCCAGAAATGTCTTCTTCAAGGACATGGAAGTCATGTTTTTGAAATGTAATCATCAAGAAACAGGGCTTCTTATCTATCAGTCTCTTAGGAAGGAATCTAACATGGTAAACAACAATTAGCACATACAGATGTCCTAACTAGTGTTTAACCTTCCTTCTCTAGCGCACCCCAGGGCTTAAAAACTCTCTTACCTTTTGTTTCAATGGAGTTGAGTTCAATCTCTCTTTCCTTTTCCAAGTTTTGATCCCTATTGCAATCGTCTTGAATAAGGTCTTTCTTCCCATTTTTAACAAGCATCAGGTGCAATTTTTCTCTTTAACAAAGAAATGTGACATTACTTGCAGCAGAATATTATGGAATGCTTTATCTCTTCCTCTTTCCCTTTTTCTTCCTCCCTCCTTCTGTCCCTTCTTTCTTCCTTCCTTTTCTTTCTCTCTTTCAACAAAACCTCTGGACAGATTTACTGAGCCATTAATTCTGGGCTTGTTTTCTGCTGAAGGAGATGTGAAAGACTATCGTGTTCCTTACATCTGGAGAAATAACCAGACCTCTGTTCTGGGCTTCCCTTGCCTGAGGTGAAATAACTATTTTCAGTGTTTTAATCATGAGAAAAATAACTATTCCTATAGTGTTGTTTATTATTTTTCATTAAATGGTATCCAAATAAGAAGGCATCAGAACAGTGCCTATTGTATAGAAATATCAACCATTAGAGTAGTAACATTAATGATATTAATTACCATGAAAAAATAAGTCATGAGGAATGGACATGTTTATCTAGTCACCTTGGCAAGTTTCAACATCTCTGAGCTTTATTATTTCTATCTATAAATAATACCACATGTATATAGCACTTCTCCAGTGGTTATGGTTCTTTTGGAATAATAATGAAGTAAAATTATATATGTGAGAAGCAATTTTGCAAGAGAATGACGTTATAGCATTGCCATTCTCCACCATTTCACTGCTTATTGGAACCTCAATTTAAAAATGGGAAAGGACAATAAAATAGAAAAAGTTCCAGAAAAATTAGTTGAAAATAAGGAGATAAATTGATAAGGGCTCTGTATTAGATATAATCAGACATAAAGGAGATTAAAATTTGAGATTTTTTTTCCTAATATAAAAAAATGAATGAAATAAATAATTTTGAAAAGAAAAAAATTAAGCTAAATTGTTTCAAGAATAAATTAAAAAAACTTAAATAGACTGGTATCTACAGTGTAAGAATAAAAGAAATGTATATAAGGAAATTTCTGTCAAGTATTTAAGGAACAGATAATTTACAAGCTATTGAAGTTGTTCCAAGGGAGGGAACAAAATGATAAATGTCTCGGATTTTACTGAAGTCACATATAAGTTCATTTTACTAGAGGTTAATATCAATATTAAACACAAAGAACCTCCTCTACTCCTTCTCAGCAGAGAAAAATCAAAGACTAATTTTTTAAAAATTAAGACCTAATAAAAAATCCTTAATAAAATGCTGGCAAACTGAAGTCCCCAGTAAATTAATTCAGTCCAAGATCTTAGTTGTAACAACAGAATCCTCTCTGGCTGTAGCAGGAATGGAGGTATGAAATGTGGCTTACAGAATCTCACTGGGGCAAAGGCTGTGTAGCTGGGGCTGATGACCACACCCAGCCTTGGGGCTTGTCCAGGGAGGACTCTCTGGTCCTCCTACTGGGCACAGATTCCATGGCTGGGCTGCTAATGTAGAAAATGCAAGAGTCCCACTAGGGTGCTTTTAAAACCTTGGCATCACAGCCACCATCTTTGTCAGATTGGAGTTTATGCAATCAATACCTGTGTGTCCATGGCATTTGCTTATTCTATACATATATCTGATTGGCTGATCTTAGGGTATGTGTTGACATGCCTCTTTGTAAGGCTGAATAAATGAGTTTCCAGCTTCTAACTTGGGGATTCTCAGATTCAATAATGTATAAACTTTCCCAAACATAAGATTGTGCAAAAGCTGCTCACTATATGAACCAAGTAGTGCAAAGTCCATAACTCCAGGATAATTCAGTATTAGGAGAATATGACAAAATTAATCACATTAAAAATTCACATGAGAGAAACAATAATTAGTTAATAAAAGAAAACATTGAATTAAATTCAATATCAAATACAGATGAAAAGTCTTATTAGACTAGGAAGAGAGTTTTTTTTGACATAATATGGAATATTTAGCTTAAAATGAGAGCCAACAGCATACCTAATAGTGAAATATCAAAGGCACTTTTTTATCACCACAGTCACTTAATGTCTTGTGAAGAAGTCTAATCATTGCAGTGAGAACTGTGACTTTTAACACATGGATTCCAAAGAAAAAAGTATCCATAGTTGCACATATGTTTTTCTTCTTTGATAAACCAAGAAAATCAACTGAAACAAACAGCTAAGGGGCAAGTTGGCTGCTTAACAAGACAATAAACAAAAATGGAAAGCTTCTCAACTTAAGTAATATATGGGAAATATTTTTGGTTGGAAAAAACATACAAAGAATATAGAATGACAAAGATTAAACTTGAGGTTATGCTACAAATCTTCACTGAGGAGAATAAAAGATTTCAATGTGTGAAGATATATCTAACTTACGTGGATTAGGAGACTTAATTTTATTCAAGTATCAGTTCTAACCAAGTTATTTCACTTAATGTAAAACGGAAATTTTTGGAAACTGACCAAATAATTATAAAGTTCACTTGTTTGAATTAAGTTTCTGTGCTACAACTGTTCTCAATTTATCAAGTGCTACCAGGAATTTATGCTGACAGCACAGCATCACTATTCATACATTAAAAAACAACAACAAAATGATTTGGATAAGGAAAGTGTAAACAGACAAACATGTAAAAAACAACAATAACAAAAAAATCCCTTCTCTCTGAGGTACTATCACTATTCTGAAACTGCTGCTTAGAAGAATTTAAACATGTATATCTTTATCCCCTCCAGTCATCATGGGCATTACATAGTAGATTTTAAATAATTTCACCAAAATAAGAAAAAGCATTATAAAGTCAAGTCATTTTTCATATCCTCTAATATGAGTACTTTTTGCTCATGTACTGTGATTCCTGAAATTTTTTGTTTGGAATGATCTGGTAGATTGAAACTCTCAAAAATGTATCAGCTATTATTGAATTTGTATGTCATCATGGAATATGTCAGGCATTACAAGGAATGAGTAACAATGGCAAAGTCATGGGCATGTCTGAAGGAGCTTAGCTTTGCAAAAGTGCTCATCATTTTAAGGATGATTTGACATAGGCTTAGCATAAACAATAGTACATAGGAGTCTGCTGATCAAACATTTTAATTCCATAGCAGCATTTAAAAAAAAATGATGGGTTATGTTTAGACTTTACTTTCTTATGTATCCTCTAATAATCATATGATAAATCACTACTCTATTTAAAAACAGTTCAATTATATATACATTTTAAAAGTCTGTGAAGAAAAGAGAATATATATTTGTACAAAGGCTAGGCAGTGTGTTTTCTAAATCTAAGGCTTATTTAATTGGTTCTTCTAACCTGAGTCTACTTAATAAGTTATTATTTTTTCAGTCTTCCTGTTTATGTAGTTTTCGTTCCTAAGCTAAGATTAGGTAAAATGAAATCCTTAGCATTCTAAACATACTAACTTGTATATAAACAGGAAGATTGAAAGGAGGTTGGCTGGACCAAGGGTTAGAACTACGAATGAATTATATCTTAGATTGTAAAAGAAAACATCATTAGATCTTGTGATCAGAAAAAAATCTTTAGAAGATTCCTGTAGGGGCAGTAATAAGACTAGGAAAAATTCACAAGGTAGATAACTTAGGGTAAGCATAGTGACTCTCCTTATCAAAGTTCTTAGACTTTGAGTGAGTTTTAAATCTAAGGCTATAAGTAATGGTAAACTGTCTAGCCATGGCTTTTGTTAATTGCTCATTTGTTTTTATATGTGATATCAAAAATGATGTTACTGACCTAAAGCAGTTTGCTCATTGTGAGGGATGATTACAAAATTCCATTTGTCACATGAATAATGATTTGCCTAGGTATTATTTACTTCGATAAAATGAACAGCATTCTGGCACTTATTTTCAATGTTACTGGATAAAATCAGAGATATGAAGGCTATACAATAAATATTTTCTCCATAAAGCATGCAGTGGTTGAACTTGACATTTACCTGTGATCTTGAAAGGCAGTGCACATTATTTTAACTCACTCATGTAGTTGTGTATGTGTTTCTCATGAAATTATGGAAGGAACTGGATTGCTCTTCCATCCTGGGAGTCTTTTTTTCCTGCTTTTCATAAACACACTTATTATATTCTCTGTTTCATTAAACTGAGTACATGTGTGGGGGAGAAAAAGAGCATTCCTAGGGACAGTTTGATTGCCTAGCTCCATGTAATTTGTCTTAAATTCAGGTTATGGAAGTTCTATTTATCTCTGGTTTTCTCCATCTCCTGTTTCATGAACAACTACTTGTAGCCAAGGAAACATAACTTTAGTTTATCTTCTCTAGGAGGAGAAAGAGTCTCTGCAATGGTAGCATCCCAAAGATTAAGTAGGTTGCCCCTCACTCTCACTGGCTCTGTTCCAAAGTACCAATGGCAGGTAAACTTGTTTGCATTGACCATAACAGAAATGGATTCCTCATCCTTGGGTATTTCTTCAGCAGTAATGTGAATTATTTTGTTTACAGCTTTTGGCTAAGCTAGACATGAGATTCAATTGTATGGAATGATCAACATCTATAGCAAGAAGTCCATTGTACTTCATTCTGTTTTTCAGGCAAGTGTATCTTCCCAAAGACATGATTTTATAGCCAAATTCCCAACTGTCCCCCAACACCAGAAAAAAAAAATTGAAAACAAAAATCCTTCAGCCAACATTTGGAAATTTTCTTAGGTATGGGTCTTTCTTAGTAATTGTCTTGCCAATGGGTTTCAAGCCCCAGGCAAGTTCTCTATGGATTCAGTGTGACCAAAGAAAATTGACAGCAGAACGCTCTTTGGGGTGAAAGGGTTATACCCCCCCACTTTATTTCCAGGTGGCAGGTCAGTCACTAGAATCCCATTCACTCAGAGCGAGTCTGTATGCAGCAAGTCAGTCTCTGCCCCTGGCCCCCTCTGTCCACACAGCTGTCCTCTCGGCCTCTCTGCCTGCACAGCCATCCTGCACAGTTGTCCCGCATAGCCGTCCTCTGGGCCTCTGTCCTAGGCACTGCCACCACTCCAGCCTCTGCTCTGCTCTCCTGCAGCCTTGCAGCCCTGCCACTGTGTTGTGCCCAGAGCACTGGGTAGAGCTCTTTATATAGAGTCAACAGCCATGTATTGCCCACATGTGTGCAGTGAGCTAGTCACCCAGGGCCAGGTGAGAATCCTGGCCACAGGAATTCTCATTTTATCCACAGTAATCTTTGTCAATGTTGAAAAATATTGCCCTTGACATATGGGAAATTTTATGCTATGTAAAACCTGTAAAATCCCAGATTTTTGCTTCGCTGGTCTGTTATTGTCTTTTAGACAGTGATGCACAGCAAAACTTTGATTGCCCTTGAAACTTGGCTCTTGAACTGTAATATGAAACAAAAAGCTGGGCTCACAATGAAAAGCTATGATTGAAAAGGCATTTCCATGAATGGAGTAATTGAAAATATATGACTTCATTTGTTATATCTATGGTAATGTATTGAGTCTGTCCAGTAAATATGCTGGGGTGGCTATTAGCCTTTCAGATATAGCCATGGATCATTGAGATTGGTTCATTCTTGTACCTAGAGAAAGTAATATGTGTGTGTATAAAATAAAAAGTACATAAAACTGAATTGTAGTCAAGATTTTGAATCAGGTCAGAAATAGTGATAGCCCTTCAGACTGTTCTTAATTTCCTATAAGAAGGATAAAAATGAGAAAAGGAAACAATTGTGTGACATGAGGGATTCCCACAGGGGTAAGTATTTCATTCAGTGCTCTGTGTGTTCCTGTAGTGGGAGTGATAGTGGCCTGGGTCAGGGACAAAATGGATTCCTCAGAGTCATTACAGGGTAACAGTGGTAGGCACAGGCATTTTTAATTAAAAAATAGAGACAGTTGAAAGTGCAGGTTTTATACATGACTTGTTAATTAGAGTTTGACTTTGGAGTTAAGGCCTCTCATAATTAACTCTTATTTTGGAACCACTTTCTGTTTTTCTCCCGTGAAGCTGAGGAACACTCTGGGTCTTGTTGCTGTTTGGGAAGCCACAACTTGTTCCCCACCCTCCACCTGTTCCTAGACCAGTAAGCTCATGGAAAGCCCAGCAGAAAGGAGACCTGTGTGGAATTCTTTTGACTACTGTTCATGGCCGGGGGGAAAAATGCCTTCCTCCCTCAGTGTGCGTTGGATTAAGTTCACCTTTTCTGGCCACTTTTTAGCGTGCTACAATCTTGTGGCCCTAGATTGGGTGTTAGCTGAAGGGAATGGAGGCAGAAAGATACTCCGCCCCTTTCTGCAACAGGGCAGAGGGAATGCAGGTGGACTGGGCCTGTCTTCAGACTAAAGGAGCACTTTGCCTCCAGTAGTCTAACACACGTGCCATGCTAGGAGTTTCATATATGTTTGGGTCAAAGCCTTTACTTCAGACTGTGGATGTCCTTATCTTTGTACATCTACATGCACATTCACACACAAACAACTATAAGATCTGAAAGGCCCATTTTGCATGTGGGTCAGGCTGTGACAGCTAGTAGTAGCTTAGGAATCCTGGCCATCTCTCTCCATCTTGGACACACTATGAAAATCATATAACTCTCTCTCCTAGAGTTTCTGTTGGACACTTAATACTTTCTTGTTTTACTTTTGCACATATTTAAGCTTTATCTTTATTAGCCTATATACTATTTGGGAACTGGATCTATGTCTGATTCACCTTTAATTCTCAACAGTGCTCACACAGAATTGCAACTGAAACATTTATTGATTGGTTAATAGACACAGCAACATTTAGACAAGCCCTGAGGACATAAATATTCATGATAAATTGACAATGGTTTGTTGATTGAGCAACTTTGATTGGATATCTATAGAGATAGAGATTAGAGTTGATCTCTCAGTAGTACCTATATTTTTCAGAAAACATAGAAAATTAGACTCATGCAAAAGTAAATAAGGGTACAGTGAGTCCGATTTATTCATCACCAAATTTCAATGATTATCCACACATGAGCAGCCTTATTTCATCTATACCCTCATCCAGTCTCCCCAAATCCAGTCATTCCATACATTTGATTATGTATGATTTTGAAAAAAAAATGCAAGACCCTTATTTCATTTTTGGTATAAATGTTTCAGAATACCAACTGTATTTTAAGTAACATACTACTACCAGCTTTTTAGGTTGAATATGTAATATTCTTCTGAAAAGATAGAATATATCATAATGCATGTATTTACTTATTGAGCAAAATGGGTGAGTTGTGCAGAGCTGAGCTGGGGACCTCAGAACTTCACTGTGAATCCTGTAGTGAAGGAGTTAGAATCATGATGACTTAGCTGTACAAGATGAAATGATAGAAGAGTTTAACATACAATAAAGCGAAGTTCCATGTGTTCCTTGTTACTCATTTGAGTGCCAACATTCCAAAGTGGAATTAATTTTTCCAGAGTATGCTCAAGTTTAGTGATGAACTATGGTGTCCAATACCTCAAGTGATACCTAGTCTTGGGTTTGCAACAGGCACCACTTCCAACATCTTCAGTGGCTTAGAGGAAACCCTAGAAACCACAGTGAAAATCCAAGTGGAGGCAGAATCACAAACTACCCTGGTGCCCTCATGCATAGCAATCTGCCAACCAGTGGCAGTAGGGCTTTCTGTGATTCAGCTTGGTGGATTCACCATATTTTCTAAGTAACTCTTGAAATTCTGTTAAAAATCTTTGTAGGCATCACATTCATGTCTCTCTAACATTTAGCAGTGTCTACAGGTTCATAATAGGTAGTCAATACCTATTTGCTCAATTCAGTGGTGAGTGGAAATGTAGTGATGTAGAAATCAGAGCACAGTGGGTACATTAAAGCATTTCATGCAACATGCTTAACTGCTGATTTTTAGAAAATTTTTAGAAAATACAGAAGCAGAGACATATTTTGGGCATGTGGCAAACAGCAAAAAAGATGGATGACTGTGTCTTAATATTATGTGGTCAAATACACACACACTTTCCCTCTCTGGATAGATTTATGTAAAACAGATGTATTTGAGATGTGTAATGGGTAAATAGTGGCAGGTGGGAGCCTGACTCCTAAGCAGTCTGAGAAAATCATATTGATGGATTCCTTTCAGCAGAGGTATGGATATAAATAGATTTTCACTGAGAAGTTTCTCCTGACAGAGGCTATCAAGTGATCATGTTACCATTCATCATATGGTACTGGGAGAGAAGGGGGAAAGAGTTTGACACAGATTTTTATACAGAAAATTTTTGTATGATTTTATGGCCCAGGGTACTTATTTGCATTATCCTCATGTAGATTTTTGCATTCTTCAGGATTAATGGAATTATTATGGCATTTTTAGGGATGAGGGCAGAGGATTTTGACATATTTGATGAATATAATTGAATTCTGCCTATCAATAAATTTTTTTCCACATGGGCCAAAAGAGGTATGAAGTGATCACTTTATTAAAAGATGTAGAAATGCCCATTATTGCAAAGTAGAGCTCTGGATAAAGGGCTTGTTGGCATATGTGACTTAAACTAAGGCCTGAGTTAAACTTCCTCCTCTGTTGACCCTTCTCCCACCCTCTTCTGAAACTTGGGACTAGAATGTTTTGATGTGCTGAGGAATAGCCCTACATGGGGCTGTAGGAAATCTGGGAGTGCAAATGGGAACAGGCCTCTGAATGGACATTCTGACTCAGCTCTTAGGTTCTTCCACAAGGAGGGTATGAGCCGTTTCAGATGGGGATGGCTCACAGGACTTTGCCTTGTAAGGCATAGTTATTCTGCCCAGGAGTCACCATGATGGATCAGTCCCTGGATTTCTGACCAATCTGACAAGCAACTCCTATTTTGTGGAGGGGAGCTATGAGGGAGGTGGTAGAGACATGAAAGGTATATGATAAAGCTTCTCTTTTATTATTTGTTCATCATTAATAGTTATGCCACATTAAAACAGTGTCTATGACTAATGTTTCTCCAGTCTAACCAGCCTATAGATACAAATAAGGTCACAGAATATCTATCTGCATTTCACTGGTTTAACACTTATACCTGCTAATGGAGAAACTCCATTCCCCTGAACTGAATCTCCAAGTATTTTTGGAAGCAGCTAAATCGCAAGTACAGTACTCTTTTACTCTCTATCCACTCTATTCTGCAGCTCAGAGAGGTGCTACATCCATTTTTACTGCTGCTTTTCCAGGGAAGGGACAGTGCCATTTTGGTGTCCCTTGCTTTCAAAGGAAACAATTTCCTGGTAATCTGCAGTGGAGTGAGGAAGAAAGGCTCTTTCTGTGAGGTTTACACTGTACTGGAGACAGTGTCAGTGCTGCCTGGACTCAGGTGGCTAATAAAACTAGTCTCCATCTCTTAAAACCATCTTTCAAACTAGGGCCCCCAGTGTGTGTCCAGGCTCAGCTAAGTATTGCTTGAAGTAACAGCCATCATTGTGGCACTCAAAATCCCTTCACTTCTCTTGACACTAAGGTCCTGTCACTGGCTAACACATACTACCTGACTGCTGCTTTTCTTTTTGCAAAGGATATTTTGAAAAGAGTTCCATTCCTGAAAACAGATTTCTATTGGGTCACCTCTATCTGAAACCCAGCAGGAGACAAAGCTTCAGTTTGTTCCCTCTTGAAGTCTTTTCAGGCCCACTGCAAATGGCCTTCGGAAGGCTTCTCCCATCTGTCTGTATATCTGATGTGCTCAGATTCTGAATTCCAAATTCGACTCAACTAGGACACCACTGAGGTGACTACTGTGCCTTCTCTTTCTCAGACCTGTCACTCAAACATCCAACACACCTGATTCTGACCCACAGAATTATTCCGCTTGCACAACCAGTCCAGCAGATGGGGTCTGCCATTTTGGTGCCTTGACTGCTCCAAAATTTAGGGTTTGGAAGGAATCTTATCCTTGACTACATGATAACTTTGGTAATACGTTTCCTGTGTCTCATTTTCTGCTTGCTGTCCTCTCACTTTGTGTTGGATCTCTGAAAAACTATAACATTGGACTCTTTTTTTCAGGGCTCTCTGGGACATTAAGAACTTCTCTGACCCATCAACTTACATGCACTCTAAAATGTATTTAGAAGTAATTATTTTTTTATCACTTGCCTATTATAAAATAGTTCTAACTACAAAAAAATGAACTTTTTAGTGTTTATTAGTGTTTCTCAGTTTTAAATAATGCACACATAATGATTTATAGTGTGCTTATTTTTCTGTTTTTATTTACATGTTATTTATGTTTATATCACATGTGTTTATTTAATATTTCTTCTGGGGGTCTAAAGTCTTCATCTAAGTCAATGGATGGGCAAATTCACCTCTAGCTCCTTTTTACAGGCAGAACATCCTTTTTATTCTTTGAACTTTGCCACTAGCTTCTCATTATTCTTGTTCTAAATTAAAATGACAGGATTAAATTGGCCAGAACCTGTAAGTTCAGTTATAAAATTTTAGTAACTGGATGCTTTTAAGTTGTAAACATGCACATTTTTATATAAGAATGAGGTGTTTGCAGTCTTTGTGATTGAATATTAACCATGTAATTGAAAATTTTTGTAACAGCATTTTTATAAAATTGCATGCTTCTGATTTGAAATGCTAAGAAACTGGATTTAACTATGTGCTCTGTTTGGCGTAGGGGAGTTGGAAGCATCCTAAATCAGAATTTAAGGAATGTACATCTGTAGGAAATGGAAAGACTTGGAAAAATGACCTCTTAATGATCCCACAACTGTTGCACAGAAAGGGTATTTTGAGGAGGTGCTACCTTGTGGGAGAAAAAGTGTTGCAGGCAGTGCTTTGAAGAAGTGAGATGCAAGCAGTTGCTTCTGCCTTTTTACAAACGTGTGTCTCACTCTGTAGATATGGCTTGGGGAGGGGTGCATACCAGCACTTAAGAAACAGATGGCCATACTTACAGCTATCCTGGGGATGGGCAGGGTTTAGGACACAGGAAAGCTGTAGAGAGGGGCCAGGCAGAGCTCTATTTTGAGTCTAAAAAGTAAATGCTAAACTATGTAGTGAACCACAGGCTTTTGGATGGCCACTGGAAGGCAGTGGGATCATAAACCTGGAATTAGCAAGAGCTAGTGAATGGAAGAGAGGATAGCAGGGTCTGTTTCGCTTTCTTTCCTGGAACAATAAGAATTTAATGGGATAGCTGTCCTGTTATTTCTTTCTGAAACTGTGAGATTTTATTGTGTGCATTTCTGGGTTCATCCATCCGAGAAATTTGGATTGAGTGTTTCCTATAATATAAAGACATTTTATGAGGATAAGATAATGTGAATAGGGTAAAACAGAATTATAGAGCTGGAGGACATTAGAGATTCTAGTCCAAATGAGGCCTTAAACACCAAGGTCATTCTGCAAATAGCAGAGCAGGGACTGAAACTCAAATTCCTATCTCTGTTAAAGTACACAGTTGCTTTCCTAAAAAGGGGAGATGAACAGATAGATATGAAATAGCATTATTATTATGTATCAATATGGAAGCAAGGGCTTACTACAGCGTTGTAGCCAATTTCCTAGAGTCATCAAATGTATTCAAATAAATATTTACCTTCAGTGAGCTGAACTTAAAAGACAAACTTAAAGTCAAGAGAATATGGACATGTTTATTTGCCTCTGGACATTATATACGAATGATGTCTGGAGGCTGTCAGCATGAAGAGGTTAAGTGTGTGGACTTTGGAATTACACCTCATTGGGTTCAAGTCTTGGCTCTGTCAGTGTTAAGCTCAGAGGCTTTTGTTTACTTTCTTAACTTTTTACTCCCTGGAAAAAGTGGGGATAATCATGGCACTTATCTCATTGGTCACTAGATGAATAAATGCACGTAAAGTTTATGGCATAGAATAACTGACACATTTTTTTCTTTTTTTTTTATTAAGGTATCATTGATACACACTCTAATGAAGCCTTCACATGAAAAACAATGTGGTTAGTACATTCACCCTTATTATTGAGTCCTGCCCCATACCTCATTGCAGTTACTGTCCATTAATGTAGCAAGATGCTACAGAGTCACCACTTGTCTTCTCTGTGTTACACTGTCTTTCCCATGATCCCCCTAACACCATGTGTACCAATCTTAATACCTCTCGTCCCCTCTGCCTTCTCCCGCACCCCTCCCCTTTGGTAATTGCTAGCCCCTTTTTGGAGTTTGGAGTCTGCTACTGTTTTGTTCTTTCAGTTTTGCTTCGTTGTTGTACTCCACAAATGAGGGAAATCATTTTGTACTTGTCTTTCTTGGCCTGGCTTATTTCACTGAGCATAATACCTTCTTCTAGCTCCATCCATGTTGTTGCAAATGGTAGGACTTGTTTCTTTCTTATGGCTGGATAGTATTCCATTGTGTATATTGACCACATCTTCTTTATCCATTCATCTACTGATGGACACTTAGGTTGCTTCCGTATCTTGGCTATTGTAAATAGTGCTGTGATAAACAGGGGTGTATATGTCTTTTTGAGTCTGAGATCTTGTTTTCTTTGGGTAAATTCTTAGGAGTGGAATTCCTGGGTCAAATGGTTTTTCTATTTTCAGTTTTTTGAGGAACCTCCATATTGTTTTCCATAATGGTTGAACCAATTTACATTCCCACTAGCAGTGCAGAAGGGTTCCCCTTTATCCACATCCTCACCAGCATTTGTTGTTCCCAGTCTTTTTTAATGTTGGCCATCCTTACTGGTGTGAGGTAATAGCTCATTGTGGTTTTAATTTGCATTTCCTTGATAATCTGCGATGTGGAGCATCTTTTCATGTTGACTGTCTGAATTTCTTCTTTGGAGAAGTATCTGTTCATATCCTCTGCCCATTTTTTAATTGTGGTATTTGCTTTTTGGATGTTGAGGTGTGTGAGCTCTTTATATATTTTGGATGTTAACCCTTTGTCAGATATGTTATTTACAAAGATATTCTCCCATATTGTAGGATGCCTTTTTGTTCTGCTAATGGTGTCCTTTGTTGTATAAAAGCTTTTTAGCTTGATGTAGTGGCATTTGTTTTTTTTGTTTGTTTTCTGTTTCTCTTGCCCAAGGAGATGCATTCAGGAAAAAGTTGTTCATGTTTATATTCAAGAGATTTTTGCCTATGTTTTCCTCTAACAGTTTTATGGTTTCATGACTTATATTCAGGTCTTTGATACATTTCGAATTTACTTTTGTATATGGCATTAGACAATAACCCAGTTCCATTCCCTTACATGTAGCTCTTCAGTTTTGCCAGCACCAGATGTTGAAGAGGCTGTCATTTCCCCACTGTATGCCCATGGCTCCTTTATCATATATTAATTGACCATATATGCTTGGGTTTATATCAGGGCTCTCTATTCCATTTATCTGTGGGTCTGTTCTTGTGCCAGTACCAAATTGTCTTGATTACTGTGGCTTTGTAGTAGAGCTTGAAGTTAATTCCCCCAGCTTTATTCTTCCTTCTCAGGATTGTTTTGGCTATTCAGAGTCTTTTGTACCATATGAATTTTA
Source organism: Manis javanica (assembly GCF_040802235.1). Classification (NCBI taxonomy): domain Eukaryota; kingdom Metazoa; phylum Chordata; class Mammalia; order Pholidota; family Manidae; genus Manis; species Manis javanica. The sequence continues at coordinate 57,140,322 of NC_133161.1, read as the reverse complement.
GAACTATTTTCTCTAGTTTATTGAAGAATGCTGTTGGTATTTTGATAGGAATTGCATTAAATCTGTAGATTGCTTTAAGCAGGATAGCCTTTTTGGCAATATTAATTCTTCCTATCCATGAACATGGGATGTGTTTCCATTTATTGGTATCTTCTTTAATTTCTCTTATGAGTGTCTTATAGTTTTCAGGGTATAAGTCTTTCACTTCCTTGATTAGGTTTATTCCTAGGCATTTTATTCTTTTTGATGCAATTGTGAATGGAATTGTTTTCCTGATTTCTCTTTCTGCTATTTCTTTATTATATAGGAATGCAACAGGTTTCTGTGTATTAATTTTGTATCCTTCAACTTTGCTGAATTCAGATATTAGTTCTAGTAGTTTTGGAGTGAATTATTTAGGGTTTTTTATATACAATATCATGTCATCTGCAAACAGTGACAATTTAACTTCTTCCTTGCCAATCTGGATGCCTTTTATTTCTTTGTGTTGTCTGATTGCTGTGGCCAGGACCTCCAGAACTATGTTGAAAAGAAGTGGGGAGAGAGGGCATCCTTGTCTTGTTCCCAATCTTAACAGAAAAGCTTCCTGCTTCTCACTGTTAAGTATGATGTTGGCTGTGGGTTTATCATATATGGCCTTTATTATGTTGAGGTACTTGCCCTCTATACCCATTTTGAGAGTTTTTATCATGAATGGATGTTGTATTTTGTAGAATGATTTTTCAGCATGTATGGAGATGATCATGTGATTTTTGTCCCTCTTTTTGTTGTTGTGGTGTATCATGTTGATGGATTTTTGAGTATTATACCATCCTTGCTTCCCTGGAATAAATTCTACTTGATTATGATGGATAATATTTTTGATGTATTTTTCAATTCAATTTGTTAATTTTTTTTGAGTATTTTTGCATCTATGTTCATCAGGGATATTGGTCTGTAATTTTCTTTTATTTTGGTATGTTTGCCTGGTTTTGGTATTAGAGTGATGCTGGCCTCATAGAATGAGTTTAGAAGTATTCCTTCCTCTTCTACTCTTTGGAAAACTTTAAGGAGAATGGGTATTAAGTCTCCACTAAATGTTTTGTACAATTCAGTGGTGAATCCTTCTGGTTCAGGGGTTTTGTTCTTAGGTAGTTTTTTGATTATCAATTCAATTTTGTTGCTGGTAATTGGTCTGTTTAGATTTTCTGTTTTTTCCTGGGTCAGTCTTGGAAGGTTGTATTTTTCTAGAAAGTTGTCCATTTCTTCTAGGTTATCCAGTTTGTTAGCATATACTTTTTTTATAGTTCTCTCTAATAATTCATTGTATTTCTGTGGTGTCTCTAGTGATTTTTTACTTTCTCATTTCTGATTCTGTTTATGTGTGTAAACTGTCTTTTTTTCTTGATAAGTTTGGCTAGGGGTTTATCTATTTTGTTTATTTTCTCAGAGTACCAGCTTTTGCTTTCATTGATTCTATTGTTTTATTCTTCTCATTTTATTTATTTCTGCTCTAATCTTTATTATGTCCCTCCTTTTACTGACTTTGGGCCTGATTTGTTCTTCCTTTTCTAGTTTCATTAATTGTAATTTTAGACTGTTTATATGGGATTGGTCTTCTTTCCTGAGGTAGGCCTGTATTGCAATATACTTCCCTCTTAGTAAGGCCTTCTCTGTCCCACAGATTTTGCTGTGTTGAATTATTGTTGTCATTTGTCTCCATATATTGCTTGATCTCTATTTTCATTTTTTCATTGATCCATTGATTATTTAGGACCATGTTGTTAAGCCTCCATGTGTTTGTGGGTTTTTTTGTTTTCTTTGAGTAATTTATTTCTAGTTTCATACCTTTGTAGTCTAAGAAGCTGGTTGGCACAATTTCAATCTTTTTGAATTTACTGAGGCTCTTTTTGTGGCCCAGCACATGATCTATTCTTGAAAATGTTCCATGTGCACTTGAGAAGAATGTGTATCCTGCTGCTTTTGGGTGGAGTGTTCTGTAGATGTCTGTTAGTTCCATCTATTCTAATGTGTTATTAAGTGCCTGTGTCTCCTTACTTATTTTCTATCTGGTTGATCTGTCCTTGGGAGTGAGTGGTGTGTTGAAGTCTCCTAAAATGAATACATTGCATTCTATTTCCTCCTTTAATTCTGTTAGTATTTGTTTCACATATGTAGGTGCTCCTGTATTGGCTGCATAGATATTCATAATGGTTATATCCTCTTGTTGGAATGACCGCTTTATCATTATGTAATGTTCTTCATTGTCTCTTGTTACTTTCTTTGTTTTGAAGTCTATTTTGTCTAATACAAGTACTGCAACTCCTGCTTTTTTCTCCCTATTAGTTGCATGAAATATCTTTTTCCATCCCTTCACTTTTAGTCTGTATATGTCTTTGGGTTTGAAGTGAGTCCCTGTAGGCAACATATAGATGGATCTTGTTTTTTTTATCCATTCAGTGAGTCTGTCTTTTGATTGGTACATTCAGTCTATTTACATTTAGAGTGATTATTGATAAGTATGTACTTATTTCCATTTCAGACTTTAGATCTGTGGTTACCAAAGGTTCAAGGCTAACTTTCTTACTATCCAACAGTCTAATTTAACTCAGTATGTTATTACAAACACAGTCTAAAGGTTTTTTTTCCTCCTTTTTCTTCTTCCTCCATTCTTAATATATTAGGTATCCTGTTCTCTACTCTTTGTCTATCTCTTGACTGACTTTGGGGATAGTTGATTTCATTTTGCATCTGCTTAGTAATTAATTGGTCTATTTTCTTTACTGTGGTTTTATTTCCCGTGGTGACAGCTAATTTAGCCTTAGGAACACTTCCATCTATAGCAGTCCCTCCAAAATACACTGTAGAGGTGGTTTGTGGGAGGTAAATTCTCTCAGCTTTTGCTTATCTGGAGATTGTTTAATCCCTCCTTCAAATTTAAATGATAATCTTGCTGGGTAGATTATTTTTGGTTCAAGGCCCTTCTGCTTCATTGCAATAAGAATATCATGCTACTCCCTTCTGGCCTGTAAGGTTTCTGCTGAGAAGTCTGATGATAGCCTGATGGGTTCTCCTTTGTATGTGATCCTTTTTTCTCTCTCTGGCTGTAACTTGCACATTTTAAGTGCTCAAAAATGCTAGTTATTATTATGACCTTAATTTGAAAAGTGTATACAAAGCACAACAAAATAAAGGAAATAGGAAAACAAAAAGAATTCTAGTGCTAGTGTGGTATAATATATCCCATGGTAGATAATTTTAAATTCATAAAAGAAAGGTATTTTATCCAGGCTTGCAGCAAGGAATTGAAACCTTAGGATTTTTCTACATATTTCAATTGATTCCTCTTTGTTTTCCTCTCCACACCCACTTTTACTCCTCAAGTCTTTATTTCTTCCAGATTTTTTTTTTATCTCAGTGGTTAAGTCAGGAACATAAGGGTCACCTTAGATATATTTCATTCCTTATCTCCTGGCATAAATATTTTTTTCTTCTTCTTAATTTTATATCCTCCTTTATTCAAATTTTTCAATACTATTAACACATTTATCAAACTCTCTGTAAAACTTATTTTTAAGGATTCATAATGTGGATATATCATCATTTATTATCCATTTGGTAATGCCATTGTTGTGATCATATCAGTATATTAATTAAATCATCACAGTGTATAAGAAGCAGGAGAGAATTTTGAGGGGAATCAAAGTGTTCTATATCTTGATCATGGCTATGTATGCTATTGTATACAGCGGTGAAAGACACATAGAACTGTATACCTGGAAAGAATGAATTTTACTGTGTGTAAATGATATCTCAGTGAATCTGATGCTAAAGAAAAAAAATCATCACACTGTATACCTTAAACTTATACAATGTTATATGTTAACTATATCTCAGGAAAGGTGGAGAAAATGATAAAATTCTTTTAGTAGGAGCTAATAGTCTTTGGGTAAAGGCCAAACTCCTTATCCTAGCAAGCACAACCTTATCACCCTGGTCTCAAGTTTCACTTCTCTCCGTATTTATTGTCTTAAGTCCAGTCACTCAGATCTTTTGCTGTTTCTTGGACTTACCTTGCTCCATGTGTGCTCTCCCAGCAGGCTCTTTTGTAGGCTGTACTTTCTGAAGCATCACTGTTGCTCTTTCTGATTTTTCTCTCACTTCCCCATCTCTATCCTTTGATTTGTATTTTTGTTGTTGTTGTTATCAGGGAATTCTTTCAGGGAAAGAAGTGTTTGGGGTTGTGTTACAAGCAAACCAGACCTTTCATAAAATATTCCTGCCCTTTTCCTCTGTTGGAATATGTTCACAAAAGGGGGACAGACTAACTTGTGTACTATTTGTACACTGCTGCTTATATTATGAAATCATGCAGCAAAATATTTTTAGATTTTGGAAAAAGAAATGGAAGAAATGAATTAGAAGGTTGGAGGCATGATAGAAGGCTGGGCATTTGCAGAAATCTCATGTCAGCATCTCTCTAATATGAGCTACTGAAGAAAATTCTTTCATAGGGCAGATACAAAATAAAATAAGTTGGGTACAATAAAATAAAAGTTTGGTTTTCCTACCTTCAGTCTCTTACTATATTTAAGAACTATAACATTTTCTATTCTTTCCATGTATATACAACTGATTATTAAATGGCTTATTTACTAGAGGACTTAGGAGAAGTATTACCAGCTTCCAGATTGCCAATATAAAAGAGGCTTGAGATATAAACTGTAGAATCTAAAATATGTGATAGTAACCCATTCCTATGAAGAAAGCATGTTGTTATCATAAAAATGCATATGCTCTGACACCCACTGAGTCATCCCCTCAATGGGAAAGGAAGGCCAGCTCCATAAGATTCTGAAAGGATTGGTCAAATCAAAGCCAAAAAGTTAATGTGACCAGTTGTGCATTAGGGTGAGAGGAAAACTATCTTCTTTCCCGAGTGGTGGCGTAGGTGACATTAGAGTCATTGCATCTTGGTCAGAGGCCACCTGCACAAGGATGTGGCTGGTGCTGAAGGTTCCAGGGTCTACCTCTTAGTCCCTTACCTGCTCCCCCCCACACACTCTTGTTCTGGGCTCCTCAACTCTTCTTCCCTTTCCTTAGACTTGTCGCTTCAATGCGGCAACTGGCGTTACTCTTCTAGAGTTATATCTCTGTTCTTCTCTGAGTCAAAATCTGTACCTGCCCCTGCAGATTCTGTCATTGCTGCCAGGGTTAGTCCCCTGGGCTGCCAGTGTGTTTCTGGTGTTGGAATTCCTGAGTGTTTCACACTTTTAAATGCCATTCATGATCTTTCTTATTTAAGCTTCCCCTGCACTCTCCGTGTGCACTGTCACCCCCAGCCCATGTAACCATGCTTATTTAAATAAAAAAGCTCTTTTTGTAAGCTTTTTTTAGCTGTTCCTTCTGTCTGGCAAGCATCTGCCCCCCAACCTCCAAGGCATTTCTACTTTATTACCTGATGAAATGGTGTCTCTTTATGAAGCCTTCCTAATTTTTCCCAAATGAATGTAGACTTTCTATTCATCCGTGAGTTTCTTCTCCCATAACACAGTGTGTATATCTCTATTACCATGTTTTTGAAATGTTGCTTATATCGGTTCTGTTCCCTTTATGGCAATAGGTTTCCTTGACTGAGTTATAATTCTGAAGGACTGAGGCTGTCATTCATTTTCATATTCCTGCAGAACCTAACCTCTTGTCTTGAAGGCCAAAATCTGTGGAATTTATCAAAATCAGGAAACAAAATATGGCTGATCAAACACAAATTTGATGGTTGACATTAAGAGGCATTTATTAGTTAGTGAACAGTGGGTGCCTGGATAGGTACAGGTATTAGCTATTTTCTAATATTTTAGAATATTGCTTTCAGATGTTTTGAGGGGAGTATAGCAGGACAGACTCCTACAAATGTAACTGCTTATAACCCAGGCACATAGTTTTAAGATTTAATATTACCTCTTTTGTTCTCAATATTATGGGTTTGAAAAGATTTCAAATTCTTACCAAATAGCCACCTCATCAGTTTTCAAACATAAACGTATTGACAGGAAGCTTAATCCCAATGTTTTTAATTCTTTAATATTAATGTTTGTAAAATATTACTTGAGTAAAATGTAATGTCTTAGAGTACTGTAAGGCTTTGAAACTAGAAATTATTTCTCAGGGGAAAAGTGGAATGGTATTTTTTGTGACTGCTTTTCAAAACCTAGGACCGAGTGAGTTAGCAGATTCTGGACTTGGCAAGCCAATCTCTAGTATTTCTAGTGGGAAGTATTTTGGTTTTAACTTCCTTTGGAAAATCTCCCAAGCTGCAGGGGAAATAAACATACTTCAAGAATCGAGGCTCCTTTTAGAAGTTCAATTTTAAAATACTTTTTTCAGGAATCCTGGCTCTGACTCTGCTTTCATTTTTTTCCCCTCTTAATCAACATTTCATGCCTCTCTTGTCAGCTGCCAAAAACCAGCCTTTTCCTGGGCTCCTAGGGATTTGAACAATTTTGGCAGGTTAAAGAGGAAAATGGGTGGGAGAAACTCCCAAAGAGGGTGAGAAATGATGTTTCCACTTCCTAATATTCTTGGCCAGATCAGTTTTCTGTGTGGGAGGAGAAAACTCTTCAGTCCTTTCAAGTCCTCTACTGAGATTCAAACTCATAGGCTGGACTTGTTAAGTCAATGGATATTTAGCATGCACTGGGAGCTTTAGTCGACAGAATTTTAAGAACTTAGTCCATATTCTTCAAATGCTTCAATATAGTTGTGATAAAATGTTTGCAACATTTAATGGTGATATAACAGATATGCATAACTCATAAAAGTGCACACTCAGTTTCCAGATGCATGGTAAAGATAGAAGAATTCAGAGAATGCAAAGGTCTTTGTAAACACATGGCAACATGTGGGTCATCTGTAGTTCCAGAGAAAATCAGAGGAGAGTAAGAATGTATCACAGAAGATGGTTATTTGACTGGTTTTCAGGGATTATCAATAATGATAACTATTATCATTTGTCTACCTTTGTGTTTTATGCTTGCACATACTCTCTCTAGTTCTAACAACTGTGCAAAGTGGGTATTATATGATTTTATTAATGTTTATCATTTCACGAAACTGGAAGCTCCATGAGGACAGGGATGGATTTATCTGCTTTTGTTCATCTTTGTATCCTGAGGCCTAGTCTCATTCTGGCAGATGAGAAGGACCTGATAATTATTTGTGGACTACAGATGAGAAAATTGAGAATCTGAGGTTAAGTAATTTGCCCAAACTCATAGGACCAGTAAGGGGCAAAGGTGGGATTTACTCTCGTCTGTGTCTATGTGATTGCAAAGTCTATGGTCTGTCATGGTGTAATGTTCCTCAGTGATGGATATGATTTTTAAAGAGTTGTAGGGAAATGAAACAGACATGTCAGTTTGGAGCTAAGCATGAGGAAGATCACTGAAGGATAACTAATGGGCTGACTTAGTTATGATAATTATAGGCAAACTGGAAAGACAAGTTGGGGCTAGATTCTGTAAAACTTTTACATCAGGCTCAAAATCTTCAATTTTCCTTTTAGTAAAATAATAAAAGTTTTTCTTTGTTTTTTTTTTTTAAATAAGAGAATCAATGATCAAGGCAGTGCTTTAAGAAAATTCATGCAGCAGCTGTACAAAGGAAGTTTTGAAAGGAGAGGCGAAAGCTGAGGCCGATGAGGAAACTATCCCAACAGCCTTAGCAGGAAGTGATAGATACACAATCAAGGATAACTGGAGGTCTCTATAAATGGATATGCGTCATTTGTCAGATCAGTGGAAATGGAAATATTGGGGGAATGCAAGAGATAATCTACAGGAAATGTCTTCAGGTTATTCACGAAAAGATAAGGGCACTTAAGGAGGGAAAATTTAAAGACAACTGTATCATGAGACTGTGTAACTGGGCAAATGATGGTACTCTTGGGAAGGCAGAGGGATCATCTTTTTAGCAGATTCAGTTTTATACCTGTTGGAATTAAGATCATGAACGACAAACCCAATGGGGAGGAATTCAGATGCTCAGGACTGGTACTCAAGTTAGAGATCAGAAATAGAATAGAGTTATGGACAAAGGTGCAGAGGAAATAACTAAATCCTTGGTAGTGGATGAAGAGAAGCAAGGACTGATGTTAAAAAGATGCTATATTAAAAAAAATTCCTTCTTTTTGATAAATGCTGGTACTGAACTAAAGATTATATGTACAAATTTTAAGTATACAGTTCAGTGAAATTTTATGAAGTAATACACCCATTTAACATACAAACCTCATGATCTAGAATATTACCACCATACTAGAAGACTCCCATAGTAATCCTCCTCGAAAAGGTAGCCATTATTCTGATCTCTCTTACTAGACATGTTTTGGAACCTTGTATAAATGATACCATACGGTATGGTTGTACTCTTTTGTGTCTGGCTTCTTTTGCTCAACATTATGGCTGAGATGTATGTTTTCCATTTTGACCCATGGGTTCTTCAGAAATGTAGTCCTTCATTTTAACAAATTTGGTAGTTTTCTACTTTCCTTTCTGTTATTGATTTCAGTGTAATCCATCAAATTCAGAAAATATTCTTGATATTATTTCAATCTTTTGAAATTTCTTTTTTTTTAAATTGATATACAGTCTTATTTTAGTTTCAACTATACAACACAGTGGCTCAACAATTACTCATATTATTTGAAATTTGTTTAGACTTGCTTTATGGTCTTGCAAATTTTCTATTTTGGTAAATGTTCCATTGCTCTGGAAAAGAATATGGATAAGAATGTGTCCTCTGCAATGTAGAGTATAATGTTCTATAAATGTCAAGTAGATAATGTATGTTAATCAGAGCATTTCAATCCTTCTACATTTTAATGCTATTTTAATGCTCTTTTGTTTGTTGTTTTTGTTAATTACTGAGTGAAGTATGTTACATTTCCCACTATTGTCGTGAATTTGTTTTGTTCTGTTAAATCTGTCTCTTTTTTTCTTTATAGATCTTGAAGCTTTCTTATTAGGTACAAATGAATTTAAGCTTGTTATGTCCTTCTGTTAAAATAAGATTTTTATCACTCTGAAATATATCTACTTATCTCTAGTACAATTTCTTGTCACCAAGTGTATTGTGTTTAATATTATTATGTCTATAAAATGTTCTTTTGCTGGGTATTTTTATATAGTTTTTCTATCTCTTTATTTTCAGTCTTTCTATGTCTGTATACATAAAGATATGTATCAGTATTTATTATATATATATTTAACAAATATATTAAATCATAGTCATATTATGGAAGCCAAAACTTAAGAATGAGGAACAAGGACTAGGAAAGAAAAGGAGGAAGAATAAGAGAAGAAGTAGGAGGAGAATAAGGATAGCAAGGAAGCAGTGAAACTAAGAAAGAAGAATTTTAAGCAGGATAGAAAATTTAACCTGCTCTGCTACTGTTTTAGCAGAAGCATGTGCCAAATATTGTAGACACTCTAAGGCAAAGAGAGGTTATGAAAGATCATTAGATTTGGTAGCGATGTATTTATTAAAGATTTTTTGTTATAGTACATAAAACAAAACAGACTTAAAGAGATAATTAGTGACAATAAATGTAAGTAGCAGATTTAGACATATTTATTAAATTTAGCTGTGGAGAGAGTAATACTTCGGAAACACTCTTTAAGCTTTAGGTTTAATATGGTCACATCTTATGGCCTTTCCAATAAGTTCTTGAAGCATGCACCTGCCTTCTTAGCAGACACATTGGCATCTCCTTATCAAGACTTTGCCCTCCTCCTTAATTATACAGAAATCTCAAGGGCTTACACAACCCCACACAGGGTATCAGTATACTCACACCCCTAAGCCAGGTGAACACTACCCGCTGCCGGGTTCTGTCAGACCCTCTGAGTCCTATTAAAGGGTGACTCGCAGAGGAAGCTCTGTGGCAACTCTTAGAGCAGGTACTTGACTGGCCCACTGCTGTTTCTCTGTCTTCCTCTTTCCCCCAAGATAAAATTTTTTCTCTTTTAAATCTTCAGAACACAAAGCATTTGGTTAAACAAATTATGATTTACTTCTCCAAAGGTGTTTATATCTGCAAAGAAAAAGAAATAGAATGAGCAATCTGACCACATGGAAAAACCCTCAAAACTATCAGTACTGAAATAGTCAGGTGCAGGCCAGTGGGTATAGAATGCCACCCTTCCCTGGACAAGGTGACACTTTGTCCACCTTTCTAAAGGCTGTTGCTCTCGGTGGCCTCACATGCCTCCTTTTTCCCTTCTGAGGGGGTTCCCTAAGTGATTCTAAAATATGCACGCATTCCCAGGAGGAGAAGACCACCTCAGTCAGCTCAAGGTGGAATTTGGATACCTCTTTTGATAGAGAAGAGAGATACAAATTATCTCTGTAATTTATCCTCCTGTACTTGGTGGGTGGCTACATTGTACAATTGTTTTCAAAGCTTTATTAGCCTGTGTCTACTTGAATGTGCATGGGGAGTATGGAATGCATATAAAACGCTGAAAGGATAATTAGGTAGGTTCTTGGAAAAAGCTAGGAGAATTAGTTTTGGATAAAGAGAAGAGATTCCTCTTTATCCAAAACAGAAAGCAGAGAGGTTTCACTTAGACTAAATATTTAAAGTATATGAGGCAGCAGTGGGGAAGAGGAAGCATGGGAAATTCACAGTCGATGGTCTTAATCTTCTTAATAGAAGGTCACTAGCAAAGCATTTGATTGTGATTTCCAGCCTGGAAGTACATAGAAAAAGATTAAGTGATGAACATAAGTCTATTCAATAACTTTATTATCACGCAGAAAAATTAGAACTCTTTCCCAATTTTTAAAAAGTTTTCATTATGGAAAACCTCAGAAAAAAATGAAAGAGAATAGAATGATCAGCTTCCATTAATCCATCACTTAGCTTCAACAATTATGAACTCAAAGCCATCCTTATTTCATCCATACCCTACCCACTTACTTGATTATTATGGTTAATCCCAGGTATCATATTATCTGTAAATAATTTGACACATGATAAAAGAGATTTTAAAACCATAAGGGGATGCATGCAACACTATAGTCACAAATAAAAAATCTGGATTTTCAATAAGGGAGCCAAGATGGCGGCGTGAGTAGAGCAGTGGAAATCTCCTCCCAAAAACACATAGAGCTATGAAAATATAACAAAGAAAAATCTTCCTAAAATAGAGACCACAGGACACAGGACAACATCCAGACCACATCCACACCTGCAAGAACCCAGCGCCTTGTGAAGGGGGTAAGATACAAGCCCCAGCCCGGCGGGACCCGAGCGCCTCTCCCCCCGGCTCCCGGCGGGTGGAGAGAAACCGGAGCGGTTTTTTTTTTTTTTTTTTTTTTTGGCGAGCGCTTTTTGGAAGCCTTAGAGGGACGGGCCCCCGTTGCTGGGGAGGCAGGGTGGCGGGACCGGTGAGGAGGTGCCTGGGAACGGCGCCGGAGGACAAAGAATATCCCGCGTTTCTCCCTGCGAGACCTGGGGGCGGGTGCCTGAGACCGGTGCCTGAGGACGGAGGAGGTCGCGCGTTTTTCCCCTTTTTTTTTTTTTTTTCTCTTTTTGGCGAGCGCTTTTTGGAAGCCTTGAAGGGACGGGGACCCCAGTGCTAGGGAGGCACGGTGGCGGGACTGGTGAGCGGGTGGCTGGGACCGGCGCCTGAGGACAAAGAATATCCCCCGTTTTTCCCTGCGGGGCCGGTGGGCGGGTGCCTGAGACCGGCACTTGAGGACAGAGGAAATCGCGCGTTTTTCCCCTTTTTTTTTTCTCTTTTCTGCGAGTGCTTTTTGGAAGCCTAAAAGGGACAGGGACCCCGGTGCTAGGGAGGCAGGGCGGCGGGACTGGTGAGCGGGTGCGTGGGACCAGTGCCTGAGGACAAAGAATATTGAGCGTTCCTTCCCTGCGGGACCGGTGGGTGGGTGCTTTTTGGAAGCCTTGAAAGGACAGGGACCCTGGTGCTAGGGAGACAGGGCAGCAGGACCAGTGAGCGGGTGCCTAGGACCGGCACCTGAGGACAAAAAAAAAAAAAAAAATCGCTTGTTTTTTCCTTTTTTTTCCTTTTTTTTTTCTCTTTGTTTCTGTTCCCTCTATCATTGTTGCTGCTGTTGTTTTGGTTTGGAGAGTGCTTTTTGGAAATCTTAAAGGGGCAGGACAGGTCACTTAGACCAGAAGCAGGGAATCTGGGGATCTCTGGGCACTCTAACCCCCTGGGCAGCAGGGAGCACAGAGGCCCCTTATGGAGATAAATAGTCTCCTGGCTGCTCCCCCTCCAACGGGGCTCCACCATTTTGGAGGAACAGCCCCAGCCAGGCCAAGCCCACAGCAACAGTGGAGATAAACCCCAAAGCAACTGGGCAGGAAGCAGAAGCCCTGTCTGCGCACAGCTGCCCAGCACAAGCCACTAGAGGTCGCTATTCTCCCAGGAAAAGGCTACAAACCAACAAGAAGGGAAGCTCTTCCAGCGGTCACTTGTACCAGCTCTGCAAACTATCTCTATCACCATGAAAAGGCAAAACTACAGGCAGACAAAGATCACAGAGACAACACCTGAGAAGGAGACAGACCTAACTAGTCTTCCTGAAAAAGAATTCAAAATAAAAATCATGAACATGCTGACAGAGATGCAGAAAAAAATGCAAGAGCAATGGGATGAGATGCAGAGAAAAATGCAAGAGCAGTGGGATGAAGTCCGGAAGGAGATCACAGATGTCAGGAAAGAGATCACAGAAGTGAAACAATCCCTGGAAGGATTTATAAGCAGAATGGATAAGATGCAAGAGGCCATTGAAGGAATAGAAGCCAGAGAACAGGAA